>NC_092331.1:25488281-26738281 GCF_036785885.1 Coffea arabica
GTTTTCCTTAGGGTTTTTGTAACTCTTAGCCTATAAATAGGCTTGCTTTGTAAGGTTTTAGGTAGACGTTTTATAAATCAAATTACTTAGTTTTTCGATTTTCTTGCTCGTGTGAATTTCGAGCTTTACTTGCTTCTGGCAAGGGTGATTGAGCAATCTTGCATCTTGTCCTTGATTGTTCTACCGACCTATTCCCTGGCGTATTCACCCTCATCGGAGTCGTCGTTCTACAGCCTTTAATCAAATCGTGTCGTCCGTTTGATTCTAGGTCCAGCAATCCAAGCGTTGGACAACCTCGCTAGATCCTCGGGCAAACGTGCTACGTGTCTCGAAACGTGTTGATCGAGGACCGCAATAGTTGGCCTCAGAGCTTATGTGGAGGTTCCCTCATACGTCATGGCGAATACAGGACGCATAAAAGCTAGCCCACAACATTGTCTTCCTGATCCTAAGGGAGTAAAAGAAGTGCCATTACGTGGTGTAGATGAGCAATTGGACCTCGTCAAATCTCAATTGCTTGGTTGGTTTTATACCCGTTGCGGTGTCAAAGACAAAATTTGTAGCTTGGCCATTGATGGGAGTTGTGAAGTCAACCTTGCAACTGCTATCATGGTTGAGAAATTAAATCTTCCAACCATTGGTCATCTTCGACCGCACAAGTTGATGAGTACTCAAGGTGTTGTCTGGGTTACTAAGCACACACTTGTACCTATTCAAATCGGCAAATATGTGGACGAGGTGTTGTGTGATGTAGTCCCAATTCAAGTGACACGGGTTGTTGGGCAAAGCGTGGATGTCGAGGCCAGAAGTTAAATATGACGGACATACTAATAAGTATTCCTTCTTATTTAATAGTCGTCGTATTGCACTTGTATCACTTACTTATGACCAGTTTTGTATTGATCTAGCACACATGAAAAGTAAGGTTGAGCGTTATTGAATGGAGAAGCAGCTAGATGAGGGAATTGTGCCTGAAGAGATAAAACCCGAGGGAGTTGAATGCAATGAGATGAAAGGGTCAGCTGTTGAAATGGACAAGGAGATGGAAAAATCTGATGAGATGGGTGGTAAAAAGGAAGGAAAGAGAGAAAGTGGGCTGATCTTGAGCAACCCGGTGAAGGCCTATTATTTTCCCAACGAACTTACCTTGCTTTGTTTAGTGTTTCTTCTTGTATTCAGATCAAGCAAAGGCAAGTTGAGCTGATCTTGGTGTGTTCCATTCCAAAATCAATTGTAGACTTTGCAAGCTTCCATGTAGTTGGTACTCCAAGAGTTAAACCCCGTTTGTATCCATTCATGGAACAATGTCGACTGAAATCAGTCCACACCAAAGGGGAGTTGCTTCGAGCTCATCTTGATGGGAACACTCCACATTTTGTGGATGGTTGTGTACCAAGGGTTCGTTTAAAGAACAAGTACCTGAATGACCATTATGATTTTCATCTTGTTCTTAGTCCACGTGAATCTCCAACATCACCAAATCCGCCTTGGGGCCTTGCAAGTGTGTTCGGGCCGGAGTTCGATTTCACGGGATACGCTTCACACCACTTTGAGGACCCTTACCTCATGACCACAAACGATCAAGTTGAGCATACATTGAAGATGGTTTGTGAGATTCAAGGTCCGACAAGGGTTATTTTCCAACTTAGCACGTGGGTTTTGCATTGGATGACATCTATAGCCATCCTAACAAGATTGAGTCGAAGGCATGTAACTCGTCTTGTCACCATTCGTGCTTCAATTTGTGGGCAAATTGCTTTCAAGAGGAGGGGAATGATACGAACAAGAGGAGCCATTGGAGTAAAGCCATGAGTTTTTCTTGGCAATATGTGGTGGCATTAGATTTGGGGTTCATACTACCAACTCTTGTAGTATCATCCATTTCCATCCAGATTTGAGGACGAATCCTTCTCAAGTGGAGGGGACTGATGTGTGCACGGACCTTAGCCCAAGTAATGACCCAGTCCGAGTTCCATTGGGCCCAGTCACACGTGCACAAGCCAAGTTCTTCAAAGAATCCCTCCAAGCCCCTGTTCGAATTGTCCAAGACCAACATGGAGTCCATAGAGAAATTGAAGGCTTGGAGGGAGACAATCAAGTTATCTACACCACGATCCAAGCCCATGAAGAGTCAAGTGGGCCTCCGAGTGAGCTGGCCGAATAGGGCCTTAGGCTTTAGTGTTTAATTTATAGTTAGATTAGTTGTTCTAGTAGAGCATGGGCCGGCCCATCTTGATCCCAAGGTGGCCGAATTCCCCTTTTCCTTGTTTTCCTTAGGGTTTTTGTAACTCTTAGCCTATAAATAGGCTTGCTTTGTAAGGTTTTAGGTAGACGTTTTATAAATCAAATTACTTAGTTTTTCGATTTTCTTGCTCGTGTGAATTTCGAGCTTTACTTGCTTCTGGCAAGGGTGATTGAGCAATCTTGCATCTTGTCCTTGATTGTTCTACCGACCTATTCCCTGGCGTATTCACCCTCATCGGAGTCGTCGTTCTACAGCCTTTAATCAAATCGTGTCGTCCGTTTGATTCTAGGTCCAGCAATCCAAGCGTTGGACAACCTCGCTAGATCCTCGGGCAAACGTGCTACGTGTCTCGAAACGTGTTGATCGAGGACCGCAATAGTTGGCCTCAGAGCTTATGTGGAGGTTCCCTCATACGTCATGGCGAATACAGGACGCATAAAAGCTAGCCCACAACATTGTCTTCCTGATCCTAAGGGAGTAAAAGAAGTGCCATTACGTGGTGTAGATGAGCAATTGGACCTCGTCAAATCTCAATTGCTTGGTTGGTTTTATACCCGTTGCGGTGTCAAAGACAAAATTTGTAGCTTGGCCATTGATGGGAGTTGTGAAGTCAACCTTGCAACTGCTATCATGGTTGAGAAATTAAATCTTCCAACCATTGGTCATCTTCGACCGCACAAGTTGATGAGTACTCAAGGTGTTGTCTGGGTTACTAAGCACACACTTGTACCTATTCAAATCGGCAAATATGTGGACGAGGTGTTGTGTGATGTAGTCCCAATTCAAGTGACACGGGTTGTTGGGCAAAGCGTGGATGTCGAGGCCAGAAGTTAAATATGACGGACATACTAATAAGTATTCCTTCTTATTTAATAGTCGTCGTATTGCACTTGTATCACTTACTTATGACCAGTTTTGTATTGATCTAGCACACATGAAAAGTAAGGTTGAGCGTTATTGAATGGAGAAGCAGCTAGATGAGGGAATTGTGCCTGAAGAGATAAAACCCGAGGGAGTTGAATGCAATGAGATGAAAGGGTCAGCTGTTGAAATGGACAAGGAGATGGAAAAATCTGATGAGATGGGTGGTAAAAAGGAAGGAAAGAGAGAAAGTGGGCTGATCTTGAGCAACCCGGTGAAGGCCTATTATTTTCCCAACGAACTTACCTTGCTTTGTTTAGTGTTTCTTCTTGTATTCAGATCAAGCAAAGGCAAGTTGAGCTGATCTTGGTGTGTTCCATTCCAAAATCAATTGTAGACTTTGCAAGCTTCCATGTAGTTGGTACTCCAAGAGTTAAACCCCGTTTGTATCCATTCATGGAACAATGTCGACTGAAATCAGTCCACACCAAAGGGGAGTTGCTTCGAGCTCATCTTGATGGGAACACTCCACATTTTGTGGATGGTTGTGTACCAAGGGTTCGTTTAAAGAACAAGTACCTGAATGACCATTATGATTTTCATCTTGTTCTTAGTCCACGTGAATCTCCAACATCACCAAATCCGCCTTGGGGCCTTGCAAGTGTGTTCGGGCCGGAGTTCGATTTCACGGGATACGCTTCACACCACTTTGAGGACCCTTACCTCATGACCACAAACGATCAAGTTGAGCATACATTGAAGATGGTTTGTGAGATTCAAGGTCCGACAAGGGTTATTTTCCAACTTAGCACGTGGGTTTTGCATTGGATGACATCTATAGCCATCCTAACAAGATTGAGTCGAAGGCATGTAACTCGTCTTGTCACCATTCGTGCTTCAATTTGTGGGCAAATTGCTTTCAAGAGGAGGGGAATGATACGAACAAGAGGAGCCATTGGAGTAAAGCCATGAGTTTTTCTTGGCAATATGTGGTGGCATTAGATTTGGGGTTCATACTACCAACTCTTGTAGTATCATCCATTTCCATCCAGATTTGAGGACGAATCCTTCTCAAGTGGAGGGGACTGATGTGTGCACGGACCTTAGCCCAAGTAATGACCCAGTCCGAGTTCCATTGGGCCCAGTCACACGTGCACAAGCCAAGTTCTTCAAAGAATCCCTCCAAGCCCCTGTTCGAATTGTCCAAGACCAACATGGAGTCCATAGAGAAATTGAAGGCTTGGAGGGAGACAATCAAGTTATCTACACCACGATCCAAGCCCATGAAGAGTCAAGTGGGCCTCCGAGTGAGCTGGCCGAATAGGGCCTTAGGCTTTAGTGTTTAATTTATAGTTAGATTAGTTGTTCTAGTAGAGCATGGGCCGGCCCATCTTGATCCCAAGGTGGCCGAATTCCCCTTTTCCTTGTTTTCCTTAGGGTTTTTGTAACTCTTAGCCTATAAATAGGCTTGCTTTGTAAGGTTTTAGGTAGACGTTTTATAAATCAAATTACTTAGTTTTTCGATTTTCTTGCTCGTGTGAATTTCGAGCTTTACTTGCTTCTGGCAAGGGTGATTGAGCAATCTTGCATCTTGTCCTTGATTGTTCTACCGACCTATTCCCTGGCGTATTCACCCTCATCGGAGTCGTCGTTCTACAGCCTTTAATCAAATCGTGTCGTCCGTTTGATTCTAGGTCCAGCAATCCAAGCGTTGGACAACCTCGCTAGATCCTCGGGCAAACGTGCTACGTGTCTCGAAACGTGTTGATCGAGGACCGCAATAGTTGGCCTCAGAGCTTATGTGGAGGTTCCCTCATACGTCATGGCGAATACAGGACGCATAAAAGCTAGCCCACAACATTGTCTTCCTGATCCTAAGGGAGTAAAAGAAGTGCCATTACGTGGTGTAGATGAGCAATTGGACCTCGTCAAATCTCAATTGCTTGGTTGGTTTTATACCCGTTGCGGTGTCAAAGACAAAATTTGTAGCTTGGCCATTGATGGGAGTTGTGAAGTCAACCTTGCAACTGCTATCATGGTTGAGAAATTAAATCTTCCAACCATTGGTCATCTTCGACCGCACAAGTTGATGAGTACTCAAGGTGTTGTCTGGGTTACTAAGCACACACTTGTACCTATTCAAATCGGCAAATATGTGGACGAGGTGTTGTGTGATGTAGTCCCAATTCAAGTGACACGGGTTGTTGGGCAAAGCGTGGATGTCGAGGCCAGAAGTTAAATATGACGGACATACTAATAAGTATTCCTTCTTATTTAATAGTCGTCGTATTGCACTTGTATCACTTACTTATGACCAGTTTTGTATTGATCTAGCACACATGAAAAGTAAGGTTGAGCGTTATTGAATGGAGAAGCAGCTAGATGAGGGAATTGTGCCTGAAGAGATAAAACCCGAGGGAGTTGAATGCAATGAGATGAAAGGGTCAGCTGTTGAAATGGACAAGGAGATGGAAAAATCTGATGAGATGGGTGGTAAAAAGGAAGGAAAGAGAGAAAGTGGGCTGATCTTGAGCAACCCGGTGAAGGCCTATTATTTTCCCAACGAACTTACCTTGCTTTGTTTAGTGTTTCTTCTTGTATTCAGATCAAGCAAAGGCAAGTTGAGCTGATCTTGGTGTGTTCCATTCCAAAATCAATTGTAGACTTTGCAAGCTTCCATGTAGTTGGTACTCCAAGAGTTAAACCCCGTTTGTATCCATTCATGGAACAATGTCGACTGAAATCAGTCCACACCAAAGGGGAGTTGCTTCGAGCTCATCTTGATGGGAACACTCCACATTTTGTGGATGGTTGTGTACCAAGGGTTCGTTTAAAGAACAAGTACCTGAATGACCATTATGATTTTCATCTTGTTCTTAGTCCACGTGAATCTCCAACATCACCAAATCCGCCTTGGGGCCTTGCAAGTGTGTTCGGGCCGGAGTTCGATTTCACGGGATACGCTTCACACCACTTTGAGGACCCTTACCTCATGACCACAAACGATCAAGTTGAGCATACATTGAAGATGGTTTGTGAGATTCAAGGTCCGACAAGGGTTATTTTCCAACTTAGCACGTGGGTTTTGCATTGGATGACATCTATAGCCATCCTAACAAGATTGAGTCGAAGGCATGTAACTCGTCTTGTCACCATTCGTGCTTCAATTTGTGGGCAAATTGCTTTCAAGAGGAGGGGAATGATACGAACAAGAGGAGCCATTGGAGTAAAGCCATGAGTTTTTCTTGGCAATATGTGGTGGCATTAGATTTGGGGTTCATACTACCAACTCTTGTAGTATCATCCATTTCCATCCAGATTTGAGGACGAATCCTTCTCAAGTGGAGGGGACTGATGTGTGCACGGACCTTAGCCCAAGTAATGACCCAGTCCGAGTTCCATTGGGCCCAGTCACACGTGCACAAGCCAAGTTCTTCAAAGAATCCCTCCAAGCCCCTGTTCGAATTGTCCAAGACCAACATGGAGTCCATAGAGAAATTGAAGGCTTGGAGGGAGACAATCAAGTTATCTACACCACGATCCAAGCCCATGAAGAGTCAAGTGGGCCTCCGAGTGAGCTGGCCGAATAGGGCCTTAGGCTTTAGTGTTTAATTTATAGTTAGATTAGTTGTTCTAGTAGAGCATGGGCCGGCCCATCTTGATCCCAAGGTGGCCGAATTCCCCTTTTCCTTGTTTTCCTTAGGGTTTTTGTAACTCTTAGCCTATAAATAGGCTTGCTTTGTAAGGTTTTAGGTAGACGTTTTATAAATCAAATTACTTAGTTTTTCGATTTTCTTGCTCGTGTGAATTTCGAGCTTTACTTGCTTCTGGCAAGGGTGATTGAGCAATCTTGCATCTTGTCCTTGATTGTTCTACCGACCTATTCCCTGGCGTATTCACCCTCATCGGAGTCGTCGTTCTACAGCCTTTAATCAAATCGTGTCGTCCGTTTGATTCTAGGTCCAGCAATCCAAGCGTTGGACAACCTCGCTAGATCCTCGGGCAAACGTGCTACGTGTCTCGAAACGTGTTGATCGAGGACCGCAATAGTTGGCCTCAGAGCTTATGTGGAGGTTCCCTCATACGTCATGGCGAATACAGGACGCATAAAAGCTAGCCCACAACATTGTCTTCCTGATCCTAAGGGAGTAAAAGAAGTGCCATTACGTGGTGTAGATGAGCAATTGGACCTCGTCAAATCTCAATTGCTTGGTTGGTTTTATACCCGTTGCGGTGTCAAAGACAAAATTTGTAGCTTGGCCATTGATGGGAGTTGTGAAGTCAACCTTGCAACTGCTATCATGGTTGAGAAATTAAATCTTCCAACCATTGGTCATCTTCGACCGCACAAGTTGATGAGTACTCAAGGTGTTGTCTGGGTTACTAAGCACACACTTGTACCTATTCAAATCGGCAAATATGTGGACGAGGTGTTGTGTGATGTAGTCCCAATTCAAGTGACACGGGTTGTTGGGCAAAGCGTGGATGTCGAGGCCAGAAGTTAAATATGACGGACATACTAATAAGTATTCCTTCTTATTTAATAGTCGTCGTATTGCACTTGTATCACTTACTTATGACCAGTTTTGTATTGATCTAGCACACATGAAAAGTAAGGTTGAGCGTTATTGAATGGAGAAGCAGCTAGATGAGGGAATTGTGCCTGAAGAGATAAAACCCGAGGGAGTTGAATGCAATGAGATGAAAGGGTCAGCTGTTGAAATGGACAAGGAGATGGAAAAATCTGATGAGATGGGTGGTAAAAAGGAAGGAAAGAGAGAAAGTGGGCTGATCTTGAGCAACCCGGTGAAGGCCTATTATTTTCCCAACGAACTTACCTTGCTTTGTTTAGTGTTTCTTCTTGTATTCAGATCAAGCAAAGGCAAGTTGAGCTGATCTTGGTGTGTTCCATTCCAAAATCAATTGTAGACTTTGCAAGCTTCCATGTAGTTGGTACTCCAAGAGTTAAACCCCGTTTGTATCCATTCATGGAACAATGTCGACTGAAATCAGTCCACACCAAAGGGGAGTTGCTTCGAGCTCATCTTGATGGGAACACTCCACATTTTGTGGATGGTTGTGTACCAAGGGTTCGTTTAAAGAACAAGTACCTGAATGACCATTATGATTTTCATCTTGTTCTTAGTCCACGTGAATCTCCAACATCACCAAATCCGCCTTGGGGCCTTGCAAGTGTGTTCGGGCCGGAGTTCGATTTCACGGGATACGCTTCACACCACTTTGAGGACCCTTACCTCATGACCACAAACGATCAAGTTGAGCATACATTGAAGATGGTTTGTGAGATTCAAGGTCCGACAAGGGTTATTTTCCAACTTAGCACGTGGGTTTTGCATTGGATGACATCTATAGCCATCCTAACAAGATTGAGTCGAAGGCATGTAACTCGTCTTGTCACCATTCGTGCTTCAATTTGTGGGCAAATTGCTTTCAAGAGGAGGGGAATGATACGAACAAGAGGAGCCATTGGAGTAAAGCCATGAGTTTTTCTTGGCAATATGTGGTGGCATTAGATTTGGGGTTCATACTACCAACTCTTGTAGTATCATCCATTTCCATCCAGATTTGAGGACGAATCCTTCTCAAGTGGAGGGGACTGATGTGTGCACGGACCTTAGCCCAAGTAATGACCCAGTCCGAGTTCCATTGGGCCCAGTCACACGTGCACAAGCCAAGTTCTTCAAAGAATCCCTCCAAGCCCCTGTTCGAATTGTCCAAGACCAACATGGAGTCCATAGAGAAATTGAAGGCTTGGAGGGAGACAATCAAGTTATCTACACCACGATCCAAGCCCATGAAGAGTCAAGTGGGCCTCCGAGTGAGCTGGCCGAATAGGGCCTTAGGCTTTAGTGTTTAATTTATAGTTAGATTAGTTGTTCTAGTAGAGCATGGGCCGGCCCATCTTGATCCCAAGGTGGCCGAATTCCCCTTTTCCTTGTTTTCCTTAGGGTTTTTGTAACTCTTAGCCTATAAATAGGCTTGCTTTGTAAGGTTTTAGGTAGACGTTTTATAAATCAAATTACTTAGTTTTTCGATTTTCTTGCTCGTGTGAATTTCGAGCTTTACTTGCTTCTGGCAAGGGTGATTGAGCAATCTTGCATCTTGTCCTTGATTGTTCTACCGACCTATTCCCTGGCGTATTCACCCTCATCGGAGTCGTCGTTCTACAGCCTTTAATCAAATCGTGTCGTCCGTTTGATTCTAGGTCCAGCAATCCAAGCGTTGGACAACCTCGCTAGATCCTCGGGCAAACGTGCTACGTGTCTCGAAACGTGTTGATCGAGGACCGCAATAGTTGGCCTCAGAGCTTATGTGGAGGTTCCCTCATACGTCATGGCGAATACAGGACGCATAAAAGCTAGCCCACAACATTGTCTTCCTGATCCTAAGGGAGTAAAAGAAGTGCCATTACGTGGTGTAGATGAGCAATTGGACCTCGTCAAATCTCAATTGCTTGGTTGGTTTTATACCCGTTGCGGTGTCAAAGACAAAATTTGTAGCTTGGCCATTGATGGGAGTTGTGAAGTCAACCTTGCAACTGCTATCATGGTTGAGAAATTAAATCTTCCAACCATTGGTCATCTTCGACCGCACAAGTTGATGAGTACTCAAGGTGTTGTCTGGGTTACTAAGCACACACTTGTACCTATTCAAATCGGCAAATATGTGGACGAGGTGTTGTGTGATGTAGTCCCAATTCAAGTGACACGGGTTGTTGGGCAAAGCGTGGATGTCGAGGCCAGAAGTTAAATATGACGGACATACTAATAAGTATTCCTTCTTATTTAATAGTCGTCGTATTGCACTTGTATCACTTACTTATGACCAGTTTTGTATTGATCTAGCACACATGAAAAGTAAGGTTGAGCGTTATTGAATGGAGAAGCAGCTAGATGAGGGAATTGTGCCTGAAGAGATAAAACCCGAGGGAGTTGAATGCAATGAGATGAAAGGGTCAGCTGTTGAAATGGACAAGGAGATGGAAAAATCTGATGAGATGGGTGGTAAAAAGGAAGGAAAGAGAGAAAGTGGGCTGATCTTGAGCAACCCGGTGAAGGCCTATTATTTTCCCAACGAACTTACCTTGCTTTGTTTAGTGTTTCTTCTTGTATTCAGATCAAGCAAAGGCAAGTTGAGCTGATCTTGGTGTGTTCCATTCCAAAATCAATTGTAGACTTTGCAAGCTTCCATGTAGTTGGTACTCCAAGAGTTAAACCCCGTTTGTATCCATTCATGGAACAATGTCGACTGAAATCAGTCCACACCAAAGGGGAGTTGCTTCGAGCTCATCTTGATGGGAACACTCCACATTTTGTGGATGGTTGTGTACCAAGGGTTCGTTTAAAGAACAAGTACCTGAATGACCATTATGATTTTCATCTTGTTCTTAGTCCACGTGAATCTCCAACATCACCAAATCCGCCTTGGGGCCTTGCAAGTGTGTTCGGGCCGGAGTTCGATTTCACGGGATACGCTTCACACCACTTTGAGGACCCTTACCTCATGACCACAAACGATCAAGTTGAGCATACATTGAAGATGGTTTGTGAGATTCAAGGTCCGACAAGGGTTATTTTCCAACTTAGCACGTGGGTTTTGCATTGGATGACATCTATAGCCATCCTAACAAGATTGAGTCGAAGGCATGTAACTCGTCTTGTCACCATTCGTGCTTCAATTTGTGGGCAAATTGCTTTCAAGAGGAGGGGAATGATACGAACAAGAGGAGCCATTGGAGTAAAGCCATGAGTTTTTCTTGGCAATATGTGGTGGCATTAGATTTGGGGTTCATACTACCAACTCTTGTAGTATCATCCATTTCCATCCAGATTTGAGGACGAATCCTTCTCAAGTGGAGGGGACTGATGTGTGCACGGACCTTAGCCCAAGTAATGACCCAGTCCGAGTTCCATTGGGCCCAGTCACACGTGCACAAGCCAAGTTCTTCAAAGAATCCCTCCAAGCCCCTGTTCGAATTGTCCAAGACCAACATGGAGTCCATAGAGAAATTGAAGGCTTGGAGGGAGACAATCAAGTTATCTACACCACGATCCAAGCCCATGAAGAGTCAAGTGGGCCTCCGAGTGAGCTGGCCGAATAGGGCCTTAGGCTTTAGTGTTTAATTTATAGTTAGATTAGTTGTTCTAGTAGAGCATGGGCCGGCCCATCTTGATCCCAAGGTGGCCGAATTCCCCTTTTCCTTGTTTTCCTTAGGGTTTTTGTAACTCTTAGCCTATAAATAGGCTTGCTTTGTAAGGTTTTAGGTAGACGTTTTATAAATCAAATTACTTAGTTTTTCGATTTTCTTGCTCGTGTGAATTTCGAGCTTTACTTGCTTCTGGCAAGGGTGATTGAGCAATCTTGCATCTTGTCCTTGATTGTTCTACCGACCTATTCCCTGGCGTATTCACCCTCATCGGAGTCGTCGTTCTACAGCCTTTAATCAAATCGTGTCGTCCGTTTGATTCTAGGTCCAGCAATCCAAGCGTTGGACAACCTCGCTAGATCCTCGGGCAAACGTGCTACGTGTCTCGAAACGTGTTGATCGAGGACCGCAATAGTTGGCCTCAGAGCTTATGTGGAGGTTCCCTCATACGTCATGGCGAATACAGGACGCATAAAAGCTAGCCCACAACATTGTCTTCCTGATCCTAAGGGAGTAAAAGAAGTGCCATTACGTGGTGTAGATGAGCAATTGGACCTCGTCAAATCTCAATTGCTTGGTTGGTTTTATACCCGTTGCGGTGTCAAAGACAAAATTTGTAGCTTGGCCATTGATGGGAGTTGTGAAGTCAACCTTGCAACTGCTATCATGGTTGAGAAATTAAATCTTCCAACCATTGGTCATCTTCGACCGCACAAGTTGATGAGTACTCAAGGTGTTGTCTGGGTTACTAAGCACACACTTGTACCTATTCAAATCGGCAAATATGTGGACGAGGTGTTGTGTGATGTAGTCCCAATTCAAGTGACACGGGTTGTTGGGCAAAGCGTGGATGTCGAGGCCAGAAGTTAAATATGACGGACATACTAATAAGTATTCCTTCTTATTTAATAGTCGTCGTATTGCACTTGTATCACTTACTTATGACCAGTTTTGTATTGATCTAGCACACATGAAAAGTAAGGTTGAGCGTTATTGAATGGAGAAGCAGCTAGATGAGGGAATTGTGCCTGAAGAGATAAAACCCGAGGGAGTTGAATGCAATGAGATGAAAGGGTCAGCTGTTGAAATGGACAAGGAGATGGAAAAATCTGATGAGATGGGTGGTAAAAAGGAAGGAAAGAGAGAAAGTGGGCTGATCTTGAGCAACCCGGTGAAGGCCTATTATTTTCCCAACGAACTTACCTTGCTTTGTTTAGTGTTTCTTCTTGTATTCAGATCAAGCAAAGGCAAGTTGAGCTGATCTTGGTGTGTTCCATTCCAAAATCAATTGTAGACTTTGCAAGCTTCCATGTAGTTGGTACTCCAAGAGTTAAACCCCGTTTGTATCCATTCATGGAACAATGTCGACTGAAATCAGTCCACACCAAAGGGGAGTTGCTTCGAGCTCATCTTGATGGGAACACTCCACATTTTGTGGATGGTTGTGTACCAAGGGTTCGTTTAAAGAACAAGTACCTGAATGACCATTATGATTTTCATCTTGTTCTTAGTCCACGTGAATCTCCAACATCACCAAATCCGCCTTGGGGCCTTGCAAGTGTGTTCGGGCCGGAGTTCGATTTCACGGGATACGCTTCACACCACTTTGAGGACCCTTACCTCATGACCACAAACGATCAAGTTGAGCATACATTGAAGATGGTTTGTGAGATTCAAGGTCCGACAAGGGTTATTTTCCAACTTAGCACGTGGGTTTTGCATTGGATGACATCTATAGCCATCCTAACAAGATTGAGTCGAAGGCATGTAACTCGTCTTGTCACCATTCGTGCTTCAATTTGTGGGCAAATTGCTTTCAAGAGGAGGGGAATGATACGAACAAGAGGAGCCATTGGAGTAAAGCCATGAGTTTTTCTTGGCAATATGTGGTGGCATTAGATTACTAAGCACACACTTGTACCTATTCAAATCGGCAAATATGTGGACGAGGTGTTGTGTGATGTAGTCCCAATTCAAGTGACACGGGTTGTTGGGCAAAGCGTGGATGTCGAGGCCAGAAGTTAAATATGACGGACATACTAATAAGTATTCCTTCTTATTTAATAGTCGTCGTATTGCACTTGTATCACTTACTTATGACCAGTTTTGTATTGATCTAGCACACATGAAAAGTAAGGTTGAGCGTTATTGAATGGAGAAGCAGCTAGATGAGGGAATTGTGCCTGAAGAGATAAAACCCGAGGGAGTTGAATGCAATGAGATGAAAGGGTCAGCTGTTGAAATGGACAAGGAGATGGAAAAATCTGATGAGATGGGTGGTAAAAAGGAAGGAAAGAGAGAAAGTGGGCTGATCTTGAGCAACCCGGTGAAGGCCTATTATTTTCCCAACGAACTTACCTTGCTTTGTTTAGTGTTTCTTCTTGTATTCAGATCAAGCAAAGGCAAGTTGAGCTGATCTTGGTGTGTTCCATTCCAAAATCAATTGTAGACTTTGCAAGCTTCCATGTAGTTGGTACTCCAAGAGTTAAACCCCGTTTGTATCCATTCATGGAACAATGTCGACTGAAATCAGTCCACACCAAAGGGGAGTTGCTTCGAGCTCATCTTGATGGGAACACTCCACATTTTGTGGATGGTTGTGTACCAAGGGTTCGTTTAAAGAACAAGTACCTGAATGACCATTATGATTTTCATCTTGTTCTTAGTCCACGTGAATCTCCAACATCACCAAATCCGCCTTGGGGCCTTGCAAGTGTGTTCGGGCCGGAGTTCGATTTCACGGGATACGCTTCACACCACTTTGAGGACCCTTACCTCATGACCACAAACGATCAAGTTGAGCATACATTGAAGATGGTTTGTGAGATTCAAGGTCCGACAAGGGTTATTTTCCAACTTAGCACGTGGGTTTTGCATTGGATGACATCTATAGCCATCCTAACAAGATTGAGTCGAAGGCATGTAACTCGTCTTGTCACCATTCGTGCTTCAATTTGTGGGCAAATTGCTTTCAAGAGGAGGGGAATGATACGAACAAGAGGAGCCATTGGAGTAAAGCCATGAGTTTTTCTTGGCAATATGTGGTGGCATTAGATTTGGGGTTCATACTACCAACTCTTGTAGTATCATCCATTTCCATCCAGATTTGAGGACGAATCCTTCTCAAGTGGAGGGGACTGATGTGTGCACGGACCTTAGCCCAAGTAATGACCCAGTCCGAGTTCCATTGGGCCCAGTCAGCAGTTGCAAGGTTGACTTCACAACTCCCATCAATGGCCAAGCTACAAATTTTGTCTTTGACACCGCAACGGGTATAAAACCAACCAAGCAATTGAGATTTGACGAGGTCCAATTGCTCATCTACACCACGTAATGGCACTTCTTTTACTCCCTTAGGATCAGGAAGACAATGTTGTGGGCTAGCTTTTATGCGTCCTGTATTCGCCATGACGTATGAGGGAACCTCCACATAAGCTCTGAGGCCAACTATTGCGGTCCTCGATCAACACGTTTCGAGACACGTAGCACGTTTGCCCGAGGATCTAGCGAGGTTGTCCAACGCTTGGATTGCTGGACCTAGAATCAAACGGACGACACGATTTGATTAAAGGCTGTAGAACGACGACTCCGATGAAGGTGAATACGCCAGGGAATAGGTCGGTAGAACAATCAAGGACAAGATGCAAGATTGCTCAATCACCCTTGCCAGAAGCAAGTAAAGCTCGAAATTCACACGAGCAAGAAAATCGAAAAACTAAGTAATTTGATTTATAAAACGTCTACCTAAAACCTTACAAAGCAAGCCTATTTATAGGCTAAGAGTTACAAAAACCCTAAGGAAAACAAGGAAAAGGGGAATTCGGCCACCTTGGGATCAAGATGGGCCGGCCCATGCTCTACTAGAACAACTAATCTAACTATAAATTAAACACTAAAGCCTAAGGCCCTATTCGGCCAGCTCACTCGGAGGCCCACTTGACTCTTCATGGGCTTGGATCGTGGTGTAGATAACTTGATTGTCTCCCTCCAAGCCTTCAATTTCTCTATGGACTCCATGTTGGTCTTGGACAATTCGAACAGGGGCTTGGAGGGATTCTTTGAAGAACTTGGCTTGTGCACGTGTGACTGGGCCCAATGGAACTCGGACTGGGTCATTACTTGGGCTAAGGTCCGTGCACACATCAGTCCCCTCCACTTGAGAAGGATTCGTCCTCAAATCTGGATGGAAATGGATGATACTACAAGAGTTGGTAGTATGAACCCCAAATCTAATGCCACCACATATTGCCAAGAAAAACTCATGGCTTTACTCCAATGGCTCCTCTTGTTCGTATCATTCCCCTCCTCTTGAAAGCAATTTGCCCACAAATTGAAGCACGAATGGTGACAAGACGAGTTACATGCCTTCGACTCAATCTTGTTAGGATGGCTATAGATGTCATCCAATGCAAAACCCACGTGCTAAGTTGGAAAATAACCCTTGTCGGACCTTGAATCTCACAAACCATCTTCAATGTATGCTCAACTTGATCGTTTGTGGTCATGAGGTAAGGGTCCTCAAAGTGGTGTGAAGCGTATCCCGTGAAATCGAACTCCGGCCCGAACACACTTGCAAGGCCCCAAGGCGGATTTGGTGATGTTGGAGATTCACGTGGACTAAGAACAAGATGAAAATCATAATGGTCATTCAGGTACTTGTTCTTTAAACGAACCCTTGGTACACAACCATCCACAAAATGTGGAGTGTTCCCATCAAGATGAGCTCGAAGCAACTCCCCTTTGGTGTGGACTGATTTCAGTTGACATTGTTCCATGAATGGATACAAACGGGGTTTAACTCTTGGAGTACCAACTACATGGAAGCTTGCAAAGTCTACAATTGATTTTGGAATGGAACACACCAAGATCAGCTCAACTTGCCTTTGCTTGATCTGAATACAAAATTTTGTCTTTGACACCGCAACGGGTATAAAACCAACCAAGCAATTGAGATTTGACGAGGTCCAATTGCTCATCTACACCACGTAATGGCACTTCTTTTACTCCCTTAGGATCAGGAAGACAATGTTGTGGGCTAGCTTTTATGCGTCCTGTATTCGCCATGACGTATGAGGGAACCTCCACATAAGCTCTGAGGCCAACTATTGCGGTCCTCGATCAACACGTTTCGAGACACGTAGCACGTTTGCCCGAGGATCTAGCGAGGTTGTCCAACGCTTGGATTGCTGGACCTAGAATCAAACGGACGACACGATTTGATTAAAGGCTGTAGAACGACGACTCCGATGAAGGTGAATACGCCAGGGAATAGGTCGGTAGAACAATCAAGGACAAGATGCAAGATTGCTCAATCACCCTTGCCAGAAGCAAGTAAAGCTCGAAATTCACACGAGCAAGAAAATCGAAAAACTAAGTAATTTGATTTATAAAACGTCTACCTAAAACCTTACAAAGCAAGCCTATTTATAGGCTAAGAGTTACAAAAACCCTAAGGAAAACAAGGAAAAGGGGAATTCGGCCACCTTGGGATCAAGATGGGCCGGCCCATGCTCTACTAGAACAACTAATCTAACTATAAATTAAACACTAAAGCCTAAGGCCCTATTCGGCCAGCTCACTCGGAGGCCCACTTGACTCTTCATGGGCTTGGATCGTGGTGTAGATAACTTGATTGTCTCCCTCCAAGCCTTCAATTTCTCTATGGACTCCATGTTGGTCTTGGACAATTCGAACAGGGGCTTGGAGGGATTCTTTGAAGAACTTGGCTTGTGCACGTGTGACTGGGCCCAATGGAACTCGGACTGGGTCATTACTTGGGCTAAGGTCCGTGCACACATCAGTCCCCTCCACTTGAGAAGGATTCGTCCTCAAATCTGGATGGAAATGGATGATACTACAAGAGTTGGTAGTATGAACCCCAAATCTAATGCCACCACATATTGCCAAGAAAAACTCATGGCTTTACTCCAATGGCTCCTCTTGTTCGTATCATTCCCCTCCTCTTGAAAGCAATTTGCCCACAAATTGAAGCACGAATGGTGACAAGACGAGTTACATGCCTTCGACTCAATCTTGTTAGGATGGCTATAGATGTCATCCAATGCAAAACCCACGTGCTAAGTTGGAAAATAACCCTTGTCGGACCTTGAATCTCACAAACCATCTTCAATGTATGCTCAACTTGATCGTTTGTGGTCATGAGGTAAGGGTCCTCAAAGTGGTGTGAAGCGTATCCCGTGAAATCGAACTCCGGCCCGAACACACTTGCAAGGCCCCAAGGCGGATTTGGTGATGTTGGAGATTCACGTGGACTAAGAACAAGATGAAAATCATAATGGTCATTCAGGTACTTGTTCTTTAAACGAACCCTTGGTACACAACCATCCACAAAATGTGGAGTGTTCCCATCAAGATGAGCTCGAAGCAACTCCCCTTTGGTGTGGACTGATTTCAGTTGACATTGTTCCATGAATGGATACAAACGGGGTTTAACTCTTGGAGTACCAACTACATGGAAGCTTGCAAAGTCTACAATTGATTTTGGAATGGAACACACCAAGATCAGCTCAACTTGCCTTTGCTTGATCTGAATACAAGAAGAAACACTAAACAAAGCAAGGTAAGTTCGTTGGGAAAATAATAGGCCTTCACCGGGTTGCTCAAGATCAGCCCACTTTCTCTCTTTTCTTCCTTTTTACCACCCATCTCATCAGATTTTTCCATCTCCTTGTCCATTTCAACAGCTGACCCTTTCATCTCATTGCATTCAACTCCCTCGGGTTTTATCTCTTCAGGCACAATTCCCTCATCTAGCTGCTTCTCCATTCAATAACGCTCAACCTTACTTTTCATGTGTGCTAGATCAATACAAAACTGGTCATAAGTAAGTGATACAAGTGCAATACGACGACTATTAAATAAGAAGGAATACTTATTAGTATGTCCGTCATATTTAACTTCTGGCCTCGACATCCACGCTTTGCCCAACAACCCGTGTCACTTGAATTGGGACTACATCACACAACACCTCGTCCACATATTTGCCGATTTGAATAGGTACAAGTGTGTGCTTAGTAACCCAGACAACACCTTGAGTACTCATCAACTTGTGCGGTCGAAGATGACCAATGGTTGGAAGATTTAATTTCTCAACCATGATAGCAGTTGCAAGGTTGACTTCACAACTCCCATCAATGGCCAAGCTACAAATTTTGTCTTTGACACCGCAACGGGTATAAAACCAACCAAGCAATTGAGATTTGACGAGGTCCAATTGCTCATCTACACCACGTAATGGCACTTCTTTTACTCCCTTAGGATCAGGAAGACAATGTTGTGGGCTAGCTTTTATGCGTCCTGTATTCGCCATGACGTATGAGGGAACCTCCACATAAGCTCTGAGGCCAACTATTGCGGTCCTCGATCAACACGTTTCGAGACACGTAGCACGTTTGCCCGAGGATCTAGCGAGGTTGTCCAACGCTTGGATTGCTGGACCTAGAATCAAACGGACGACACGATTTGATTAAAGGCTGTAGAACGACGACTCCGATGAAGGTGAATACGCCAGGGAATAGGTCGGTAGAACAATCAAGGACAAGATGCAAGATTGCTCAATCACCCTTGCCAGAAGCAAGTAAAGCTCGAAATTCACACGAGCAAGAAAATCGAAAAACTAAGTAATTTGATTTATAAAACGTCTACCTAAAACCTTACAAAGCAAGCCTATTTATAGGCTAAGAGTTACAAAAACCCTAAGGAAAACAAGGAAAAGGGGAATTCGGCCACCTTGGGATCAAGATGGGCCGGCCCATGCTCTACTAGAACAACTAATCTAACTATAAATTAAACACTAAAGCCTAAGGCCCTATTCGGCCAGCTCACTCGGAGGCCCACTTGACTCTTCATGGGCTTGGATCGTGGTGTAGATAACTTGATTGTCTCCCTCCAAGCCTTCAATTTCTCTATGGACTCCATGTTGGTCTTGGACAATTCGAACAGGGGCTTGGAGGGATTCTTTGAAGAACTTGGCTTGTGCACGTGTGACTGGGCCCAATGGAACTCGGACTGGGTCATTACTTGGGCTAAGGTCCGTGCACACATCAGTCCCCTCCACTTGAGAAGGATTCGTCCTCAAATCTGGATGGAAATGGATGATACTACAAGAGTTGGTAGTATGAACCCCAAATCTAATGCCACCACATATTGCCAAGAAAAACTCATGGCTTTACTCCAATGGCTCCTCTTGTTCGTATCATTCCCCTCCTCTTGAAAGCAATTTGCCCACAAATTGAAGCACGAATGGTGACAAGACGAGTTACATGCCTTCGACTCAATCTTGTTAGGATGGCTATAGATGTCATCCAATGCAAAACCCACGTGCTAAGTTGGAAAATAACCCTTGTCGGACCTTGAATCTCACAAACCATCTTCAATGTATGCTCAACTTGATCGTTTGTGGTCATGAGGTAAGGGTCCTCAAAGTGGTGTGAAGCGTATCCCGTGAAATCGAACTCCGGCCCGAACACACTTGCAAGGCCCCAAGGCGGATTTGGTGATGTTGGAGATTCACGTGGACTAAGAACAAGATGAAAATCATAATGGTCATTCAGGTACTTGTTCTTTAAACGAACCCTTGGTACACAACCATCCACAAAATGTGGAGTGTTCCCATCAAGATGAGCTCGAAGCAACTCCCCTTTGGTGTGGACTGATTTCAGTTGACATTGTTCCATGAATGGATACAAACGGGGTTTAACTCTTGGAGTACCAACTACATGGAAGCTTGCAAAGTCTACAATTGATTTTGGAATGGAACACACCAAGATCAGCTCAACTTGCCTTTGCTTGATCTGAATACAAGAAGAAACACTAAACAAAGCAAGGTAAGTTCGTTGGGAAAATAATAGGCCTTCACCGGGTTGCTCAAGATCAGCCCACTTTCTCTCTTTTCTTCCTTTTTACCACCCATCTCATCAGATTTTTCCATCTCCTTGTCCATTTCAACAGCTGACCCTTTCATCTCATTGCATTCAACTCCCTCGGGTTTTATCTCTTCAGGCACAATTCCCTCATCTAGCTGCTTCTCCATTCAATAACGCTCAACCTTACTTTTCATGTGTGCTAGATCAATACAAAACTGGTCATAAGTAAGTGATACAAGTGCAATACGACGACTATTAAATAAGAAGGAATACTTATTAGTATGTCCGTCATATTTAACTTCTGGCCTCGACATCCACGCTTTGCCCAACAACCCGTGTCACTTGAATTGGGACTACATCACACAACACCTCGTCCACATATTTGCCGATTTGAATAGGTACAAGTGTGTGCTTAGTAACCCAGACAACACCTTGAGTACTCATCAACTTGTGCGGTCGAAGATGACCAATGGTTGGAAGATTTAATTTCTCAACCATGATAGCAGTTGCAAGGTTGACTTCACAACTCCCATCAATGGCCAAGCTACAAATTTTGTCTTTGACACCGCAACGGGTATAAAACCAACCAAGCAATTGAGATTTGACGAGGTCCAATTGCTCATCTACACCACGTAATGGCACTTCTTTTACTCCCTTAGGATCAGGAAGACAATGTTGTGGGCTAGCTTTTATGCGTCCTGTATTCGCCATGACGTATGAGGGAACCTCCACATAAGCTCTGAGGCCAACTATTGCGGTCCTCGATCAACACGTTTCGAGACACGTAGCACGTTTGCCCGAGGATCTAGCGAGGTTGTCCAACGCTTGGATTGCTGGACCTAGAATCAAACGGACGACACGATTTGATTAAAGGCTGTAGAACGACGACTCCGATGAAGGTGAATACGCCAGGGAATAGGTCGGTAGAACAATCAAGGACAAGATGCAAGATTGCTCAATCACCCTTGCCAGAAGCAAGTAAAGCTCGAAATTCACACGAGCAAGAAAATCGAAAAACTAAGTAATTTGATTTATAAAACGTCTACCTAAAACCTTACAAAGCAAGCCTATTTATAGGCTAAGAGTTACAAAAACCCTAAGGAAAACAAGGAAAAGGGGAATTCGGCCACCTTGGGATCAAGATGGGCCGGCCCATGCTCTACTAGAACAACTAATCTAACTATAAATTAAACACTAAAGCCTAAGGCCCTATTCGGCCAGCTCACTCGGAGGCCCACTTGACTCTTCATGGGCTTGGATCGTGGTGTAGATAACTTGATTGTCTCCCTCCAAGCCTTCAATTTCTCTATGGACTCCATGTTGGTCTTGGACAATTCGAACAGGGGCTTGGAGGGATTCTTTGAAGAACTTGGCTTGTGCACGTGTGACTGGGCCCAATGGAACTCGGACTGGGTCATTACTTGGGCTAAGGTCCGTGCACACATCAGTCCCCTCCACTTGAGAAGGATTCGTCCTCAAATCTGGATGGAAATGGATGATACTACAAGAGTTGGTAGTATGAACCCCAAATCTAATGCCACCACATATTGCCAAGAAAAACTCATGGCTTTACTCCAATGGCTCCTCTTGTTCGTATCATTCCCCTCCTCTTGAAAGCAATTTGCCCACAAATTGAAGCACGAATGGTGACAAGACGAGTTACATGCCTTCGACTCAATCTTGTTAGGATGGCTATAGATGTCATCCAATGCAAAACCCACGTGCTAAGTTGGAAAATAACCCTTGTCGGACCTTGAATCTCACAAACCATCTTCAATGTATGCTCAACTTGATCGTTTGTGGTCATGAGGTAAGGGTCCTCAAAGTGGTGTGAAGCGTATCCCGTGAAATCGAACTCCGGCCCGAACACACTTGCAAGGCCCCAAGGCGGATTTGGTGATGTTGGAGATTCACGTGGACTAAGAACAAGATGAAAATCATAATGGTCATTCAGGTACTTGTTCTTTAAACGAACCCTTGGTACACAACCATCCACAAAATGTGGAGTGTTCCCATCAAGATGAGCTCGAAGCAACTCCCCTTTGGTGTGGACTGATTTCAGTTGACATTGTTCCATGAATGGATACAAACGGGGTTTAACTCTTGGAGTACCAACTACATGGAAGCTTGCAAAGTCTACAATTGATTTTGGAATGGAACACACCAAGATCAGCTCAACTTGCCTTTGCTTGATCTGAATACAAGAAGAAACACTAAACAAAGCAAGGTAAGTTCGTTGGGAAAATAATAGGCCTTCACCGGGTTGCTCAAGATCAGCCCACTTTCTCTCTTTTCTTCCTTTTTACCACCCATCTCATCAGATTTTTCCATCTCCTTGTCCATTTCAACAGCTGACCCTTTCATCTCATTGCATTCAACTCCCTCGGGTTTTATCTCTTCAGGCACAATTCCCTCATCTAGCTGCTTCTCCATTCAATAACGCTCAACCTTACTTTTCATGTGTGCTAGATCAATACAAAACTGGTCATAAGTAAGTGATACAAGTGCAATACGACGACTATTAAATAAGAAGGAATACTTATTAGTATGTCCGTCATATTTAACTTCTGGCCTCGACATCCACGCTTTGCCCAACAACCCGTGTCACTTGAATTGGGACTACATCACACAACACCTCGTCCACATATTTGCCGATTTGAATAGGTACAAGTGTGTGCTTAGTAACCCAGACAACACCTTGAGTACTCATCAACTTGTGCGGTCGAAGATGACCAATGGTTGGAAGATTTAATTTCTCAACCATGATAGCAGTTGCAAGGTTGACTTCACAACTCCCATCAATGGCCAAGCTACAAATTTTGTCTTTGACACCGCAACGGGTATAAAACCAACCAAGCAATTGAGATTTGACGAGGTCCAATTGCTCATCTACACCACGTAATGGCACTTCTTTTACTCCCTTAGGATCAGGAAGACAATGTTGTGGGCTAGCTTTTATGCGTCCTGTATTCGCCATGACGTATGAGGGAACCTCCACATAAGCTCTGAGGCCAACTATTGCGGTCCTCGATCAACACGTTTCGAGACACGTAGCACGTTTGCCCGAGGATCTAGCGAGGTTGTCCAACGCTTGGATTGCTGGACCTAGAATCAAACGGACGACACGATTTGATTAAAGGCTGTAGAACGACGACTCCGATGAAGGTGAATACGCCAGGGAATAGGTCGGTAGAACAATCAAGGACAAGATGCAAGATTGCTCAATCACCCTTGCCAGAAGCAAGTAAAGCTCGAAATTCACACGAGCAAGAAAATCGAAAAACTAAGTAATTTGATTTATAAAACGTCTACCTAAAACCTTACAAAGCAAGCCTATTTATAGGCTAAGAGTTACAAAAACCCTAAGGAAAACAAGGAAAAGGGGAATTCGGCCACCTTGGGATCAAGATGGGCCGGCCCATGCTCTACTAGAACAACTAATCTAACTATAAATTAAACACTAAAGCCTAAGGCCCTATTCGGCCAGCTCACTCGGAGGCCCACTTGACTCTTCATGGGCTTGGATCGTGGTGTAGATAACTTGATTGTCTCCCTCCAAGCCTTCAATTTCTCTATGGACTCCATGTTGGTCTTGGACAATTCGAACAGGGGCTTGGAGGGATTCTTTGAAGAACTTGGCTTGTGCACGTGTGACTGGGCCCAATGGAACTCGGACTGGGTCATTACTTGGGCTAAGGTCCGTGCACACATCAGTCCCCTCCACTTGAGAAGGATTCGTCCTCAAATCTGGATGGAAATGGATGATACTACAAGAGTTGGTAGTATGAACCCCAAATCTAATGCCACCACATATTGCCAAGAAAAACTCATGGCTTTACTCCAATGGCTCCTCTTGTTCGTATCATTCCCCTCCTCTTGAAAGCAATTTGCCCACAAATTGAAGCACGAATGGTGACAAGACGAGTTACATGCCTTCGACTCAATCTTGTTAGGATGGCTATAGATGTCATCCAATGCAAAACCCACGTGCTAAGTTGGAAAATAACCCTTGTCGGACCTTGAATCTCACAAACCATCTTCAATGTATGCTCAACTTGATCGTTTGTGGTCATGAGGTAAGGGTCCTCAAAGTGGTGTGAAGCGTATCCCGTGAAATCGAACTCCGGCCCGAACACACTTGCAAGGCCCCAAGGCGGATTTGGTGATGTTGGAGATTCACGTGGACTAAGAACAAGATGAAAATCATAATGGTCATTCAGGTACTTGTTCTTTAAACGAACCCTTGGTACACAACCATCCACAAAATGTGGAGTGTTCCCATCAAGATGAGCTCGAAGCAACTCCCCTTTGGTGTGGACTGATTTCAGTTGACATTGTTCCATGAATGGATACAAACGGGGTTTAACTCTTGGAGTACCAACTACATGGAAGCTTGCAAAGTCTACAATTGATTTTGGAATGGAACACACCAAGATCAGCTCAACTTGCCTTTGCTTGATCTGAATACAAGAAGAAACACTAAACAGAGCAAGGTAAGTTCGTTGGGAAAATAATAGGCCTTCACCGGGTTGCTCAAGATCAGCCCACTTTCTCTCTTTTCTTCCTTTTTACCACCCATCTCATCAGATTTTTCCATCTCCTTGTCCATTTCAACAGCTGACCCTTTCATCTCATTGCATTCAACTGCCTCGGGTTTTATCTCTTCAGGCACAATTCCCTCATCTAGCTGCTTCTCCATTCAATAACGCTCAACCTTACTTTTCATGTGTGCTAGATCAATACAAAACTGGTCATAAGTAAGTGATACAAGTGCAATACGACGACTATTAAATAAGAAGGAATACTTATTAGTATGTCCGTCATATTTAACTTCTGGCCTCGACATCCACGCTTTGCCCAACAACCCGTGTCACTTGAATTGGGACTGCATCACACAACACCTCGTCCACATATTTGCCGATTTGAATAGGTACAAGTGTGTGCTTAGTAACCCAGACAACACCTTGAGTACTCATCAACTTGTGCGGTCGAAGATGACCAATGGTTGGAAGATTTAATTTCTCAACCATGATAGCAGTTGCAAGGTTGACTTCACAACTCCCATCAATGGCCAAGCTACAAATTTTGTCTTTGACACCGCAACGGGTATAAAACCAACCAAGCAATTGAGATTTGACGAGGTCCAATTGCTCATCTACACCACGTAATGGCACTTCTTTTACTCCCTTAGGATCAGGAAGACAATGTTGTGGGCTAGCTTTTATGCGTCCTGTATTCGCCATGACGTATGAGGGAACCTCCACATAAGCTCTGAGGCCAACTATTGCGGTCCTCGATCAACACGTTTCGAGACACGTAGCACGTTTGCCCGAGGATCTAGCGAGGTTGTCCAACGCTTGGATTGCTGGACCTAGAATCAAACGGACGACACGATTTGATTAAAGGCTGTAGAACGACGACTCCGATGAAGGTGAATACGCCAGGGAATAGGTCGGTAGAACAATCAAGGACAAGATGCAAGATTGCTCAATCACCCTTGCCAGAAGCAAGTAAAGCTCGAAATTCACACGAGCAAGAAAATCGAAAAACTAAGTAATTTGATTTATAAAACGTCTACCTAAAACCTTACAAAGCAAGCCTATTTATAGGCTAAGAGTTACAAAAACCCTAAGGAAAACAAGGAAAAGGGGAATTCGGCCACCTTGGGATCAAGATGGGCCGGCCCATGCTCTACTAGAACCACTAATCTAACTATAAATTAAACACTAAAGCCTAAGGCCCTATTCGGCCAGCTCACTCGGAGGCCCACTTGACTCTTCATGGGCTTGGATCGTGGTGTAGATAACTTGATTGTCTCCCTCCAAGCCTTCAATTTCTCTATGGACTCCATGTTGGTCTTGGACAATTCGAACAGGGGCTTGGAGGGATTCTTTGAAGAACTTGGCTTGTGCACGTGTGACTGGGCCCAATGGAACTCGGACTGGGTCATTACTTGGGCTAAGGTCCGTGCACACATCAGTCCCCTCCACTTGAGAAGGATTCGTCCTCAAATCTGGATGGAAATGGATGATACTACAAGAGTTGGTAGTATGAACCCCAAATCTAATGCCACCACATATTGCCAAGAAAAACTCATGGCTTTACTCCAATGGCTCCTCTTGTTCGTATCATTCCCCTCCTCTTGAAAGCAATTTGCCCACAAATTGAAGCACGAATGGTGACAAGACGAGTTACATGCCTTCGACTCAATCTTGTTAGGATGGCTATAGATGTCATCCAATGCAAAACCCACGTGCTAAGTTGGAAAATAACCCTTGTCGGACCTTGAATCTCACAAACCATCTTCAATGTATGCTCAACTTGATCGTTTGTGGTCATGAGGTAAGGGTCCTCAAAGTGGTGTGAAGCGTATCCCGTGAAATCGAACTCCGGCCCGAACACACTTGCAAGGCCCCAAGGCGGATTTGGTGAGGTTGGAGATTCACGTGGACTAAGAACAAGATGAAAATCATAATGGTCATTCAGGTACTTGTTCTTTAAACGAACCCTTGGTACACAACCATCCACAAAATGTGGAGTGTTCCCATCAAGATGAGCTCGAAGCAACTCCCCTTTGGTGTGGACTGATTTCAGTTGACATTGTTCCATGAATGGATACAAACGGGGTTTAACTCTTGGAGTACCAACTACATGGAAGCTTGCAAAGTCTACAATTGATTTTGGAATGGAACACACCAAGATCAGCTCAACTTGCCTTTGCTTGATCTGAATACAAGAAGAAACACTAAACAAAGCAAGGTAAGTTCGTTGGGAAAATAATAGGCCTTCACCGGGTTGCTCAAGATCAGCCCACTTTCTCTCTTTTCTTCCTTTTTACCACCCATCTCATCAGATTTTTCCATCTCCTTGTCCATTTCAACAGCTGACCCTTTCATCTCATTGCATTCAACTGCCTCGGGTTTTATCTCTTCAGGCACAATTCCCTCATCTAGCTGCTTCTCCATTCAATAACGCTCAACCTTACTTTTCATGTGTGCTAGATCAATACAAAACTGGTCATAAGTAAGTGATACAAGTGCAATACGACGACTATTAAATAAGAAGGAATACTTATTAGTATGTCCGTCATATTTAACTTCTGGCCTCGACATCCACGCTTTGCCCAACAACCCGTGTCACTTGAATTGGGACTGCATCACACAACACCTCGTCCACATATTTGCCGATTTGAATAGGTACAAGTGTGTGCTTAGTAACCCAGACAACACCTTGAGTACTCATCAACTTGTGCGGTCGAAGATGACCAATGGTTGGAAGATTTAATTTCTCAACCATGATAGCAGTTGCAAGGTTGACTTCACAACTCCCATCAATGGCCAAGCTACAAATTTTGTCTTTGACACCGCAACGGGTATAAAACCAACCAAGCAATTGAGATTTGACGAGGTCCAATTGCTCATCTACACCACGTAATGGCACTTCTTTTACTCCCTTAGGATCAGGAAGACAATGTTGTGGGCTAGCTTTTATGCGTCCTGTATTCGCCATGACGTATGAGGGAACCTCCACATAAGCTCTGAGGCCAACTATTGCGGTCCTCGATCAACACGTTTCGAGACACGTAGCACGTTTGCCCGAGGATCTAGCGAGGTTGTCCAACGCTTGGATTGCTGGACCTAGAATCAAACGGACGACACGATTTGATTAAAGGCTGTAGAACGACGACTCCGATGAAGGTGAATACGCCAGGGAATAGGTCGGTAGAACAATCAAGGACAAGATGCAAGATTGCTCAATCACCCTTGCCAGAAGCAAGTAAAGCTCGAAATTCACACGAGCAAGAAAATCGAAAAACTAAGTAATTTGATTTATAAAACGTCTACCTAAAACCTTACAAAGCAAGCCTATTTATAGGCTAAGAGTTACAAAAACCCTAAGGAAAACAAGGAAAAGGGGAATTCGGCCACCTTGGGATCAAGATGGGCCGGCCCATGCTCTACTAGAACAACTAATCTAACTATAAATTAAACACTAAAGCCTAAGGCCCTATTCGGCCAGCTCACTCGGAGGCCCACTTGACTCTTCATGGGCTTGGATCGTGGTGTAGATAACTTGATTGTCTCCCTCCAAGCCTTCAATTTCTCTATGGACTCCATGTTGGTCTTGGACAATTCGAACAGGGGCTTGGAGGGATTCTTTGAAGAACTTGGCTTGTGCACGTGTGACTGGGCCCAATGGAACTCGGACTGGGTCATTACTTGGGCTAAGGTCCGTGCACACATCAGTCCCCTCCACTTGAGAAGGATTCGTCCTCAAATCTGGATGGAAATGGATGATACTACAAGAGTTGGTAGTATGAACCCCAAATCTAATGCCACCACATATTGCCAAGAAAAACTCATGGCTTTACTCCAATGGCTCCTCTTGTTCGTATCATTCCCCTCCTCTTGAAAGCAATTTGCCCACAAATTGAAGCACGAATGGTGACAAGACGAGTTACATGCCTTCGACTCAATCTTGTTAGGATGGCTATAGATGTCATCCAATGCAAAACCCACGTGCTAAGTTGGAAAATAACCCTTGTCGGACCTTGAATCTCACAAACCATCTTCAATGTATGCTCAACTTGATCGTTTGTGGTCATGAGGTAAGGGTCCTCAAAGTGGTGTGAAGCGTATCCCGTGAAATCGAACTCCGGCCCGAACACACTTGCAAGGCCCCAAGGCGGATTTGGTGATGTTGGAGATTCACGTGGACTAAGAACAAGATGAAAATCATAATGGTCATTCAGGTACTTGTTCTTTAAACGAACCCTTGGTACACAACCATCCACAAAATGTGGAGTGTTCCCATCAAGATGAGCTCGAAGCAACTCCCCTTTGGTGTGGACTGATTTCAGTTGACATTGTTCCATGAATGGATACAAACGGGGTTTAACTCTTGGAGTACCAACTACATGGAAGCTTGCAAAGTCTACAATTGATTTTGGAATGGAACACACCAAGATCAGCTCAACTTGCCTTTGCTTGATCTGAATACAAGAAGAAACACTAAACAAAGCAAGGTAAGTTCGTTGGGAAAATAATAGGCCTTCACCGGGTTGCTCAAGATCAGCCCACTTTCTCTCTTTTCTTCCTTTTTACCACCCATCTCATCAGATTTTTCCATCTCCTTGTCCATTTCAACAGCTGACCCTTTCATCTCATTGCATTCAACTCCCTCGGGTTTTATCTCTTCAGGCACAATTCCCTCATCTAGCTGCTTCTCCATTCAATAACGCTCAACCTTACTTTTCATGTGTGCTAGATCAATACAAAACTGGTCATAAGTAAGTGATACAAGTGCAATACGACGACTATTAAATAAGAAGGAATACTTATTAGTATGTCCGTCATATTTAACTTCTGGCCTCGACATCCACGCTTTGCCCAACAACCCGTGTCACTTGAATTGGGACTACATCACACAACACCTCGTCCACATATTTGCCGATTTGAATAGGTACAAGTGTGTGCTTAGTAACCCAGACAACACCTTGAGTACTCATCAACTTGTGCGGTCGAAGATGACCAATGGTTGGAAGATTTAATTTCTCAACCATGATAGCAGTTGCAAGGTTGACTTCACAACTCCCATCAATGGCCAAGCTACAAATTTTGTCTTTGACACCGCAACGGGTATAAAACCAACCAAGCAATTGAGATTTGACGAGGTCCAATTGCTCATCTACACCACGTAATGGCACTTCTTTTACTCCCTTAGGATCAGGAAGACAATGTTGTGGGCTAGCTTTTATGCGTCCTGTATTCGCCATGACGTATGAGGGAACCTCCACATAAGCTCTGAGGCCAACTATTGCGGTCCTCGATCAACACGTTTCGAGACACGTAGCACGTTTGCCCGAGGATCTAGCGAGGTTGTCCAACGCTTGGATTGCTGGACCTAGAATCAAACGGACGACACGATTTGATTAAAGGCTGTAGAACGACGACTCCGATGAAGGTGAATACGCCAGGGAATAGGTCGGTAGAACAATCAAGGACAAGATGCAAGATTGCTCAATCACCCTTGCCAGAAGCAAGTAAAGCTCGAAATTCACACGAGCAAGAAAATCGAAAAACTAAGTAATTTGATTTATAAAACGTCTACCTAAAACCTTACAAAGCAAGCCTATTTATAGGCTAAGAGTTACAAAAACCCTAAGGAAAACAAGGAAAAGGGGAATTCGGCCACCTTGGGATCAAGATGGGCCGGCCCATGCTCTACTAGAACAACTAATCTAACTATAAATTAAACACTAAAGCCTAAGGCCCTATTCGGCCAGCTCACTCGGAGGCCCACTTGACTCTTCATGGGCTTGGATCGTGGTGTAGATAACTTGATTGTCTCCCTCCAAGCCTTCAATTTCTCTATGGACTCCATGTTGGTCTTGGACAATTCGAACAGGGGCTTGGAGGGATTCTTTGAAGAACTTGGCTTGTGCACGTGTGACTGGGCCCAATGGAACTCGGACTGGGTCATTACTTGGGCTAAGGTCCGTGCACACATCAGTCCCCTCCACTTGAGAAGGATTCGTCCTCAAATCTGGATGGAAATGGATGATACTACAAGAGTTGGTAGTATGAACCCCAAATCTAATGCCACCACATATTGCCAAGAAAAACTCATGGCTTTACTCCAATGGCTCCTCTTGTTCGTATCATTCCCCTCCTCTTGAAAGCAATTTGCCCACAAATTGAAGCACGAATGGTGACAAGACGAGTTACATGCCTTCGACTCAATCTTGTTAGGATGGCTATAGATGTCATCCAATGCAAAACCCACGTGCTAAGTTGGAAAATAACCCTTGTCGGACCTTGAATCTCACAAACCATCTTCAATGTATGCTCAACTTGATCGTTTGTGGTCATGAGGTAAGGGTCCTCAAAGTGGTGTGAAGCGTATCCCGTGAAATCGAACTCCGGCCCGAACACACTTGCAAGGCCCCAAGGCGGATTTGGTGATGTTGGAGATTCACGTGGACTAAGAACAAGATGAAAATCATAATGGTCATTCAGGTACTTGTTCTTTAAACGAACCCTTGGTACACAACCATCCACAAAATGTGGAGTGTTCCCATCAAGATGAGCTCGAAGCAACTCCCCTTTGGTGTGGACTGATTTCAGTTGACATTGTTCCATGAATGGATACAAACGGGGTTTAACTCTTGGAGTACCAACTACATGGAAGCTTGCAAAGTCTACAATTGATTTTGGAATGGAACACACCAAGATCAGCTCAACTTGCCTTTGCTTGATCTGAATACAAGAAGAAACACTAAACAAAGCAAGGTAAGTTCGTTGGGAAAATAATAGGCCTTCACCGGGTTGCTCAAGATCAGCCCACTTTCTCTCTTTTCTTCCTTTTTACCACCCATCTCATCAGATTTTTCCATCTCCTTGTCCATTTCAACAGCTGACCCTTTCATCTCATTGCATTCAACTCCCTCGGGTTTTATCTCTTCAGGCACAATTCCCTCATCTAGCTGCTTCTCCATTCAATAACGCTCAACCTTACTTTTCATGTGTGCTAGATCAATACAAAACTGGTCATAAGTAAGTGATACAAGTGCAATACGACGACTATTAAATAAGAAGGAATACTTATTAGTATGTCCGTCATATTTAACTTCTGGCCTCGACATCCACGCTTTGCCCAACAACCCGTGTCACTTGAATTGGGACTACATCACACAACACCTCGTCCACATATTTGCCGATTTGAATAGGTACAAGTGTGTGCTTAGTAACCCAGACAACACCTTGAGTACTCATCAACTTGTGCGGTCGAAGATGACCAATGGTTGGAAGATTTAATTTCTCAACCATGATAGCAGTTGCAAGGTTGACTTCACAACTCCCATCAATGGCCAAGCTACAAATTTTGTCTTTGACACCGCAACGGGTATAAAACCAACCAAGCAATTGAGATTTGACGAGGTCCAATTGCTCATCTACACCACGTAATGGCACTTCTTTTACTCCCTTAGGATCAGGAAGACAATGTTGTGGGCTAGCTTTTATGCGTCCTGTATTCGCCATGACGTATGAGGGAACCTCCACATAAGCTCTGAGGCCAACTATTGCGGTCCTCGATCAACACGTTTCGAGACACGTAGCACGTTTGCCCGAGGATCTAGCGAGGTTGTCCAACGCTTGGATTGCTGGACCTAGAATCAAACGGACGACACGATTTGATTAAAGGCTGTAGAACGACGACTCCGATGAAGGTGAATACGCCAGGGAATAGGTCGGTAGAACAATCAAGGACAAGATGCAAGATTGCTCAATCACCCTTGCCAGAAGCAAGTAAAGCTCGAAATTCACACGAGCAAGAAAATCGAAAAACTAAGTAATTTGATTTATAAAACGTCTACCTAAAACCTTACAAAGCAAGCCTATTTATAGGCTAAGAGTTACAAAAACCCTAAGGAAAACAAGGAAAAGGGGAATTCGGCCACCTTGGGATCAAGATGGGCCGGCCCATGCTCTACTAGAACAACTAATCTAACTATAAATTAAACACTAAAGCCTAAGGCCCTATTCGGCCAGCTCACTCGGAGGCCCACTTGACTCTTCATGGGCTTGGATCGTGGTGTAGATAACTTGATTGTCTCCCTCCAAGCCTTCAATTTCTCTATGGACTCCATGTTGGTCTTGGACAATTCGAACAGGGGCTTGGAGGGATTCTTTGAAGAACTTGGCTTGTGCACGTGTGACTGGGCCCAATGGAACTCGGACTGGGTCATTACTTGGGCTAAGGTCCGTGCACACATCAGTCCCCTCCACTTGAGAAGGATTCGTCCTCAAATCTGGATGGAAATGGATGATACTACAAGAGTTGGTAGTATGAACCCCAAATCTAATGCCACCACATATTGCCAAGAAAAACTCATGGCTTTACTCCAATGGCTCCTCTTGTTCGTATCATTCCCCTCCTCTTGAAAGCAATTTGCCCACAAATTGAAGCACGAATGGTGACAAGACGAGTTACATGCCTTCGACTCAATCTTGTTAGGATGGCTATAGATGTCATCCAATGCAAAACCCACGTGCTAAGTTGGAAAATAACCCTTGTCGGACCTTGAATCTCACAAACCATCTTCAATGTATGCTCAACTTGATCGTTTGTGGTCATGAGGTAAGGGTCCTCAAAGTGGTGTGAAGCGTATCCCGTGAAATCGAACTCCGGCCCGAACACACTTGCAAGGCCCCAAGGCGGATTTGGTGATGTTGGAGATTCACGTGGACTAAGAACAAGATGAAAATCATAATGGTCATTCAGGTACTTGTTCTTTAAACGAACCCTTGGTACACAACCATCCACAAAATGTGGAGTGTTCCCATCAAGATGAGCTCGAAGCAACTCCCCTTTGGTGTGGACTGATTTCAGTTGACATTGTTCCATGAATGGATACAAACGGGGTTTAACTCTTGGAGTACCAACTACATGGAAGCTTGCAAAGTCTACAATTGATTTTGGAATGGAACACACCAAGATCAGCTCAACTTGCCTTTGCTTGATCTGAATACAAGAAGAAACACTAAACAAAGCAAGGTAAGTTCGTTGGGAAAATAATAGGCCTTCACCGGGTTGCTCAAGATCAGCCCACTTTCTCTCTTTTCTTCCTTTTTACCACCCATCTCATCAGATTTTTCCATCTCCTTGTCCATTTCAACAGCTGACCCTTTCATCTCATTGCATTCAACTCCCTCGGGTTTTATCTCTTCAGGCACAATTCCCTCATCTAGCTGCTTCTCCATTCAATAACGCTCAACCTTACTTTTCATGTGTGCTAGATCAATACAAAACTGGTCATAAGTAAGTGATACAAGTGCAATACGACGACTATTAAATAAGAAGGAATACTTATTAGTATGTCCGTCATATTTAACTTCTGGCCTCGACATCCACGCTTTGCCCAACAACCCGTGTCACTTGAATTGGGACTACATCACACAACACCTCGTCCACATATTTGCCGATTTGAATAGGTACAAGTGTGTGCTTAGTAACCCAGACAACACCTTGAGTACTCATCAACTTGTGCGGTCGAAGATGACCAATGGTTGGAAGATTTAATTTCTCAACCATGATAGCAGTTGCAAGGTTGACTTCACAACTCCCATCAATGGCCAAGCTACAAATTTTGTCTTTGACACCGCAACGGGTATAAAACCAACCAAGCAATTGAGATTTGACGAGGTCCAATTGCTCATCTACACCACGTAATGGCACTTCTTTTACTCCCTTAGGATCAGGAAGACAATGTTGTGGGCTAGCTTTTATGCGTCCTGTATTCGCCATGACGTATGAGGGAACCTCCACATAAGCTCTGAGGCCAACTATTGCGGTCCTCGATCAACACGTTTCGAGACACGTAGCACGTTTGCCCGAGGATCTAGCGAGGTTGTCCAACGCTTGGATTGCTGGACCTAGAATCAAACGGACGACACGATTTGATTAAAGGCTGTAGAACGACGACTCCGATGAAGGTGAATACGCCAGGGAATAGGTCGGTAGAACAATCAAGGACAAGATGCAAGATTGCTCAATCACCCTTGCCAGAAGCAAGTAAAGCTCGAAATTCACACGAGCAAGAAAATCGAAAAACTAAGTAATTTGATTTATAAAACGTCTACCTAAAACCTTACAAAGCAAGCCTATTTATAGGCTAAGAGTTACAAAAACCCTAAGGAAAACAAGGAAAAGGGGAATTCGGCCACCTTGGGATCAAGATGGGCCGGCCCATGCTCTACTAGAACAACTAATCTAACTATAAATTAAACACTAAAGCCTAAGGCCCTATTCGGCCAGCTCACTCGGAGGCCCACTTGACTCTTCATGGGCTTGGATCGTGGTGTAGATAACTTGATTGTCTCCCTCCAAGCCTTCAATTTCTCTATGGACTCCATGTTGGTCTTGGACAATTCGAACAGGGGCTTGGAGGGATTCTTTGAAGAACTTGGCTTGTGCACGTGTGACTGGGCCCAATGGAACTCGGACTGGGTCATTACTTGGGCTAAGGTCCGTGCACACATCAGTCCCCTCCACTTGAGAAGGATTCGTCCTCAAATCTGGATGGAAATGGATGATACTACAAGAGTTGGTAGTATGAACCCCAAATCTAATGCCACCACATATTGCCAAGAAAAACTCATGGCTTTACTCCAATGGCTCCTCTTGTTCGTATCATTCCCCTCCTCTTGAAAGCAATTTGCCCACAAATTGAAGCACGAATGGTGACAAGACGAGTTACATGCCTTCGACTCAATCTTGTTAGGATGGCTATAGATGTCATCCAATGCAAAACCCACGTGCTAAGTTGGAAAATAACCCTTGTCGGACCTTGAATCTCACAAACCATCTTCAATGTATGCTCAACTTGATCGTTTGTGGTCATGAGGTAAGGGTCCTCAAAGTGGTGTGAAGCGTATCCCGTGAAATCGAACTCCGGCCCGAACACACTTGCAAGGCCCCAAGGCGGATTTGGTGATGTTGGAGATTCACGTGGACTAAGAACAAGATGAAAATCATAATGGTCATTCAGGTACTTGTTCTTTAAACGAACCCTTGGTACACAACCATCCACAAAATGTGGAGTGTTCCCATCAAGATGAGCTCGAAGCAACTCCCCTTTGGTGTGGACTGATTTCAGTTGACATTGTTCCATGAATGGATACAAACGGGGTTTAACTCTTGGAGTACCAACTACATGGAAGCTTGCAAAGTCTACAATTGATTTTGGAATGGAACACACCAAGATCAGCTCAACTTGCCTTTGCTTGATCTGAATACAAGAAGAAACACTAAACAGAGCAAGGTAAGTTCGTTGGGAAAATAATAGGCCTTCACCGGGTTGCTCAAGATCAGCCCACTTTCTCTCTTTTCTTCCTTTTTACCACCCATCTCATCAGATTTTTCCATCTCCTTGTCCATTTCAACAGCTGACCCTTTCATCTCATTGCATTCAACTGCCTCGGGTTTTATCTCTTCAGGCACAATTCCCTCATCTAGCTGCTTCTCCATTCAATAACGCTCAACCTTACTTTTCATGTGTGCTAGATCAATACAAAACTGGTCATAAGTAAGTGATACAAGTGCAATACGACGACTATTAAATAAGAAGGAATACTTATTAGTATGTCCGTCATATTTAACTTCTGGCCTCGACATCCACGCTTTGCCCAACAACCCGTGTCACTTGAATTGGGACTGCATCACACAACACCTCGTCCACATATTTGCCGATTTGAATAGGTACAAGTGTGTGCTTAGTAACCCAGACAACACCTTGAGTACTCATCAACTTGTGCGGTCGAAGATGACCAATGGTTGGAAGATTTAATTTCTCAACCATGATAGCAGTTGCAAGGTTGACTTCACAACTCCCATCAATGGCCAAGCTACAAATTTTGTCTTTGACACCGCAACGGGTATAAAACCAACCAAGCAATTGAGATTTGACGAGGTCCAATTGCTCATCTACACCACGTAATGGCACTTCTTTTACTCCCTTAGGATCAGGAAGACAATGTTGTGGGCTAGCTTTTATGCGTCCTGTATTCGCCATGACGTATGAGGGAACCTCCACATAAGCTCTGAGGCCAACTATTGCGGTCCTCGATCAACACGTTTCGAGACACGTAGCACGTTTGCCCGAGGATCTAGCGAGGTTGTCCAACGCTTGGATTGCTGGACCTAGAATCAAACGGACGACACGATTTGATTAAAGGCTGTAGAACGACGACTCCGATGAAGGTGAATACGCCAGGGAATAGGTCGGTAGAACAATCAAGGACAAGATGCAAGATTGCTCAATCACCCTTGCCAGAAGCAAGTAAAGCTCGAAATTCACACGAGCAAGAAAATCGAAAAACTAAGTAATTTGATTTATAAAACGTCTACCTAAAACCTTACAAAGCAAGCCTATTTATAGGCTAAGAGTTACAAAAACCCTAAGGAAAACAAGGAAAAGGGGAATTCGGCCACCTTGGGATCAAGATGGGCCGGCCCATGCTCTACTAGAACCACTAATCTAACTATAAATTAAACACTAAAGCCTAAGGCCCTATTCGGCCAGCTCACTCGGAGGCCCACTTGACTCTTCATGGGCTTGGATCGTGGTGTAGATAACTTGATTGTCTCCCTCCAAGCCTTCAATTTCTCTATGGACTCCATGTTGGTCTTGGACAATTCGAACAGGGGCTTGGAGGGATTCTTTGAAGAACTTGGCTTGTGCACGTGTGACTGGGCCCAATGGAACTCGGACTGGGTCATTACTTGGGCTAAGGTCCGTGCACACATCAGTCCCCTCCACTTGAGAAGGATTCGTCCTCAAATCTGGATGGAAATGGATGATACTACAAGAGTTGGTAGTATGAACCCCAAATCTAATGCCACCACATATTGCCAAGAAAAACTCATGGCTTTACTCCAATGGCTCCTCTTGTTCGTATCATTCCCCTCCTCTTGAAAGCAATTTGCCCACAAATTGAAGCACGAATGGTGACAAGACGAGTTACATGCCTTCGACTCAATCTTGTTAGGATGGCTATAGATGTCATCCAATGCAAAACCCACGTGCTAAGTTGGAAAATAACCCTTGTCGGACCTTGAATCTCACAAACCATCTTCAATGTATGCTCAACTTGATCGTTTGTGGTCATGAGGTAAGGGTCCTCAAAGTGGTGTGAAGCGTATCCCGTGAAATCGAACTCCGGCCCGAACACACTTGCAAGGCCCCAAGGCGGATTTGGTGAGGTTGGAGATTCACGTGGACTAAGAACAAGATGAAAATCATAATGGTCATTCAGGTACTTGTTCTTTAAACGAACCCTTGGTACACAACCATCCACAAAATGTGGAGTGTTCCCATCAAGATGAGCTCGAAGCAACTCCCCTTTGGTGTGGACTGATTTCAGTTGACATTGTTCCATGAATGGATACAAACGGGGTTTAACTCTTGGAGTACCAACTACATGGAAGCTTGCAAAGTCTACAATTGATTTTGGAATGGAACACACCAAGATCAGCTCAACTTGCCTTTGCTTGATCTGAATACAAGAAGAAACACTAAACAAAGCAAGGTAAGTTCGTTGGGAAAATAATAGGCCTTCACCGGGTTGCTCAAGATCAGCCCACTTTCTCTCTTTTCTTCCTTTTTACCACCCATCTCATCAGATTTTTCCATCTCCTTGTCCATTTCAACAGCTGACCCTTTCATCTCATTGCATTCAACTGCCTCGGGTTTTATCTCTTCAGGCACAATTCCCTCATCTAGCTGCTTCTCCATTCAATAACGCTCAACCTTACTTTTCATGTGTGCTAGATCAATACAAAACTGGTCATAAGTAAGTGATACAAGTGCAATACGACGACTATTAAATAAGAAGGAATACTTATTAGTATGTCCGTCATATTTAACTTCTGGCCTCGACATCCACGCTTTGCCCAACAACCCGTGTCACTTGAATTGGGACTGCATCACACAACACCTCGTCCACATATTTGCCGATTTGAATAGGTACAAGTGTGTGCTTAGTAACCCAGACAACACCTTGAGTACTCATCAACTTGTGCGGTCGAAGATGACCAATGGTTGGAAGATTTAATTTCTCAACCATGATAGCAGTTGCAAGGTTGACTTCACAACTCCCATCAATGGCCAAGCTACAAATTTTGTCTTTGACACCGCAACGGGTATAAAACCAACCAAGCAATTGAGATTTGACGAGGTCCAATTGCTCATCTACACCACGTAATGGCACTTCTTTTACTCCCTTAGGATCAGGAAGACAATGTTGTGGGCTAGCTTTTATGCGTCCTGTATTCGCCATGACGTATGAGGGAACCTCCACATAAGCTCTGAGGCCAACTATTGCGGTCCTCGATCAACACGTTTCGAGACACGTAGCACGTTTGCCCGAGGATCTAGCGAGGTTGTCCAACGCTTGGATTGCTGGACCTAGAATCAAACGGACGACACGATTTGATTAAAGGCTGTAGAACGACGACTCCGATGAAGGTGAATACGCCAGGGAATAGGTCGGTAGAACAATCAAGGACAAGATGCAAGATTGCTCAATCACCCTTGCCAGAAGCAAGTAAAGCTCGAAATTCACACGAGCAAGAAAATCGAAAAACTAAGTAATTTGATTTATAAAACGTCTACCTAAAACCTTACAAAGCAAGCCTATTTATAGGCTAAGAGTTACAAAAACCCTAAGGAAAACAAGGAAAAGGGGAATTCGGCCACCTTGGGATCAAGATGGGCCGGCCCATGCTCTACTAGAACAACTAATCTAACTATAAATTAAACACTAAAGCCTAAGGCCCTATTCGGCCAGCTCACTCGGAGGCCCACTTGACTCTTCATGGGCTTGGATCGTGGTGTAGATAACTTGATTGTCTCCCTCCAAGCCTTCAATTTCTCTATGGACTCCATGTTGGTCTTGGACAATTCGAACAGGGGCTTGGAGGGATTCTTTGAAGAACTTGGCTTGTGCACGTGTGACTGGGCCCAATGGAACTCGGACTGGGTCATTACTTGGGCTAAGGTCCGTGCACACATCAGTCCCCTCCACTTGAGAAGGATTCGTCCTCAAATCTGGATGGAAATGGATGATACTACAAGAGTTGGTAGTATGAACCCCAAATCTAATGCCACCACATATTGCCAAGAAAAACTCATGGCTTTACTCCAATGGCTCCTCTTGTTCGTATCATTCCCCTCCTCTTGAAAGCAATTTGCCCACAAATTGAAGCACGAATGGTGACAAGACGAGTTACATGCCTTCGACTCAATCTTGTTAGGATGGCTATAGATGTCATCCAATGCAAAACCCACGTGCTAAGTTGGAAAATAACCCTTGTCGGACCTTGAATCTCACAAACCATCTTCAATGTATGCTCAACTTGATCGTTTGTGGTCATGAGGTAAGGGTCCTCAAAGTGGTGTGAAGCGTATCCCGTGAAATCGAACTCCGGCCCGAACACACTTGCAAGGCCCCAAGGCGGATTTGGTGATGTTGGAGATTCACGTGGACTAAGAACAAGATGAAAATCATAATGGTCATTCAGGTACTTGTTCTTTAAACGAACCCTTGGTACACAACCATCCACAAAATGTGGAGTGTTCCCATCAAGATGAGCTCGAAGCAACTCCCCTTTGGTGTGGACTGATTTCAGTTGACATTGTTCCATGAATGGATACAAACGGGGTTTAACTCTTGGAGTACCAACTACATGGAAGCTTGCAAAGTCTACAATTGATTTTGGAATGGAACACACCAAGATCAGCTCAACTTGCCTTTGCTTGATCTGAATACAAGAAGAAACACTAAACAAAGCAAGGTAAGTTCGTTGGGAAAATAATAGGCCTTCACCGGGTTGCTCAAGATCAGCCCACTTTCTCTCTTTTCTTCCTTTTTACCACCCATCTCATCAGATTTTTCCATCTCCTTGTCCATTTCAACAGCTGACCCTTTCATCTCATTGCATTCAACTCCCTCGGGTTTTATCTCTTCAGGCACAATTCCCTCATCTAGCTGCTTCTCCATTCAATAACGCTCAACCTTACTTTTCATGTGTGCTAGATCAATACAAAACTGGTCATAAGTAAGTGATACAAGTGCAATACGACGACTATTAAATAAGAAGGAATACTTATTAGTATGTCCGTCATATTTAACTTCTGGCCTCGACATCCACGCTTTGCCCAACAACCCGTGTCACTTGAATTGGGACTACATCACACAACACCTCGTCCACATATTTGCCGATTTGAATAGGTACAAGTGTGTGCTTAGTAACCCAGACAACACCTTGAGTACTCATCAACTTGTGCGGTCGAAGATGACCAATGGTTGGAAGATTTAATTTCTCAACCATGATAGCAGTTGCAAGGTTGACTTCACAACTCCCATCAATGGCCAAGCTACAAATTTTGTCTTTGACACCGCAACGGGTATAAAACCAACCAAGCAATTGAGATTTGACGAGGTCCAATTGCTCATCTACACCACGTAATGGCACTTCTTTTACTCCCTTAGGATCAGGAAGACAATGTTGTGGGCTAGCTTTTATGCGTCCTGTATTCGCCATGACGTATGAGGGAACCTCCACATAAGCTCTGAGGCCAACTATTGCGGTCCTCGATCAACACGTTTCGAGACACGTAGCACGTTTGCCCGAGGATCTAGCGAGGTTGTCCAACGCTTGGATTGCTGGACCTAGAATCAAACGGACGACACGATTTGATTAAAGGCTGTAGAACGACGACTCCGATGAAGGTGAATACGCCAGGGAATAGGTCGGTAGAACAATCAAGGACAAGATGCAAGATTGCTCAATCACCCTTGCCAGAAGCAAGTAAAGCTCGAAATTCACACGAGCAAGAAAATCGAAAAACTAAGTAATTTGATTTATAAAACGTCTACCTAAAACCTTACAAAGCAAGCCTATTTATAGGCTAAGAGTTACAAAAACCCTAAGGAAAACAAGGAAAAGGGGAATTCGGCCACCTTGGGATCAAGATGGGCCGGCCCATGCTCTACTAGAACAACTAATCTAACTATAAATTAAACACTAAAGCCTAAGGCCCTATTCGGCCAGCTCACTCGGAGGCCCACTTGACTCTTCATGGGCTTGGATCGTGGTGTAGATAACTTGATTGTCTCCCTCCAAGCCTTCAATTTCTCTATGGACTCCATGTTGGTCTTGGACAATTCGAACAGGGGCTTGGAGGGATTCTTTGAAGAACTTGGCTTGTGCACGTGTGACTGGGCCCAATGGAACTCGGACTGGGTCATTACTTGGGCTAAGGTCCGTGCACACATCAGTCCCCTCCACTTGAGAAGGATTCGTCCTCAAATCTGGATGGAAATGGATGATACTACAAGAGTTGGTAGTATGAACCCCAAATCTAATGCCACCACATATTGCCAAGAAAAACTCATGGCTTTACTCCAATGGCTCCTCTTGTTCGTATCATTCCCCTCCTCTTGAAAGCAATTTGCCCACAAATTGAAGCACGAATGGTGACAAGACGAGTTACATGCCTTCGACTCAATCTTGTTAGGATGGCTATAGATGTCATCCAATGCAAAACCCACGTGCTAAGTTGGAAAATAACCCTTGTCGGACCTTGAATCTCACAAACCATCTTCAATGTATGCTCAACTTGATCGTTTGTGGTCATGAGGTAAGGGTCCTCAAAGTGGTGTGAAGCGTATCCCGTGAAATCGAACTCCGGCCCGAACACACTTGCAAGGCCCCAAGGCGGATTTGGTGATGTTGGAGATTCACGTGGACTAAGAACAAGATGAAAATCATAATGGTCATTCAGGTACTTGTTCTTTAAACGAACCCTTGGTACACAACCATCCACAAAATGTGGAGTGTTCCCATCAAGATGAGCTCGAAGCAACTCCCCTTTGGTGTGGACTGATTTCAGTTGACATTGTTCCATGAATGGATACAAACGGGGTTTAACTCTTGGAGTACCAACTACATGGAAGCTTGCAAAGTCTACAATTGATTTTGGAATGGAACACACCAAGATCAGCTCAACTTGCCTTTGCTTGATCTGAATACAAGAAGAAACACTAAACAAAGCAAGGTAAGTTCGTTGGGAAAATAATAGGCCTTCACCGGGTTGCTCAAGATCAGCCCACTTTCTCTCTTTTCTTCCTTTTTACCACCCATCTCATCAGATTTTTCCATCTCCTTGTCCATTTCAACAGCTGACCCTTTCATCTCATTGCATTCAACTCCCTCGGGTTTTATCTCTTCAGGCACAATTCCCTCATCTAGCTGCTTCTCCATTCAATAACGCTCAACCTTACTTTTCATGTGTGCTAGATCAATACAAAACTGGTCATAAGTAAGTGATACAAGTGCAATACGACGACTATTAAATAAGAAGGAATACTTATTAGTATGTCCGTCATATTTAACTTCTGGCCTCGACATCCACGCTTTGCCCAACAACCCGTGTCACTTGAATTGGGACTACATCACACAACACCTCGTCCACATATTTGCCGATTTGAATAGGTACAAGTGTGTGCTTAGTAACCCAGACAACACCTTGAGTACTCATCAACTTGTGCGGTCGAAGATGACCAATGGTTGGAAGATTTAATTTCTCAACCATGATAGCAGTTGCAAGGTTGACTTCACAACTCCCATCAATGGCCAAGCTACAAATTTTGTCTTTGACACCGCAACGGGTATAAAACCAACCAAGCAATTGAGATTTGACGAGGTCCAATTGCTCATCTACACCACGTAATGGCACTTCTTTTACTCCCTTAGGATCAGGAAGACAATGTTGTGGGCTAGCTTTTATGCGTCCTGTATTCGCCATGACGTATGAGGGAACCTCCACATAAGCTCTGAGGCCAACTATTGCGGTCCTCGATCAACACGTTTCGAGACACGTAGCACGTTTGCCCGAGGATCTAGCGAGGTTGTCCAACGCTTGGATTGCTGGACCTAGAATCAAACGGACGACACGATTTGATTAAAGGCTGTAGAACGACGACTCCGATGAAGGTGAATACGCCAGGGAATAGGTCGGTAGAACAATCAAGGACAAGATGCAAGATTGCTCAATCACCCTTGCCAGAAGCAAGTAAAGCTCGAAATTCACACGAGCAAGAAAATCGAAAAACTAAGTAATTTGATTTATAAAACGTCTACCTAAAACCTTACAAAGCAAGCCTATTTATAGGCTAAGAGTTACAAAAACCCTAAGGAAAACAAGGAAAAGGGGAATTCGGCCACCTTGGGATCAAGATGGGCCGGCCCATGCTCTACTAGAACAACTAATCTAACTATAAATTAAACACTAAAGCCTAAGGCCCTATTCGGCCAGCTCACTCGGAGGCCCACTTGACTCTTCATGGGCTTGGATCGTGGTGTAGATAACTTGATTGTCTCCCTCCAAGCCTTCAATTTCTCTATGGACTCCATGTTGGTCTTGGACAATTCGAACAGGGGCTTGGAGGGATTCTTTGAAGAACTTGGCTTGTGCACGTGTGACTGGGCCCAATGGAACTCGGACTGGGTCATTACTTGGGCTAAGGTCCGTGCACACATCAGTCCCCTCCACTTGAGAAGGATTCGTCCTCAAATCTGGATGGAAATGGATGATACTACAAGAGTTGGTAGTATGAACCCCAAATCTAATGCCACCACATATTGCCAAGAAAAACTCATGGCTTTACTCCAATGGCTCCTCTTGTTCGTATCATTCCCCTCCTCTTGAAAGCAATTTGCCCACAAATTGAAGCACGAATGGTGACAAGACGAGTTACATGCCTTCGACTCAATCTTGTTAGGATGGCTATAGATGTCATCCAATGCAAAACCCACGTGCTAAGTTGGAAAATAACCCTTGTCGGACCTTGAATCTCACAAACCATCTTCAATGTATGCTCAACTTGATCGTTTGTGGTCATGAGGTAAGGGTCCTCAAAGTGGTGTGAAGCGTATCCCGTGAAATCGAACTCCGGCCCGAACACACTTGCAAGGCCCCAAGGCGGATTTGGTGATGTTGGAGATTCACGTGGACTAAGAACAAGATGAAAATCATAATGGTCATTCAGGTACTTGTTCTTTAAACGAACCCTTGGTACACAACCATCCACAAAATGTGGAGTGTTCCCATCAAGATGAGCTCGAAGCAACTCCCCTTTGGTGTGGACTGATTTCAGTTGACATTGTTCCATGAATGGATACAAACGGGGTTTAACTCTTGGAGTACCAACTACATGGAAGCTTGCAAAGTCTACAATTGATTTTGGAATGGAACACACCAAGATCAGCTCAACTTGCCTTTGCTTGATCTGAATACAAGAAGAAACACTAAACAAAGCAAGGTAAGTTCGTTGGGAAAATAATAGGCCTTCACCGGGTTGCTCAAGATCAGCCCACTTTCTCTCTTTTCTTCCTTTTTACCACCCATCTCATCAGATTTTTCCATCTCCTTGTCCATTTCAACAGCTGACCCTTTCATCTCATTGCATTCAACTCCCTCGGGTTTTATCTCTTCAGGCACAATTCCCTCATCTAGCTGCTTCTCCATTCAATAACGCTCAACCTTACTTTTCATGTGTGCTAGATCAATACAAAACTGGTCATAAGTAAGTGATACAAGTGCAATACGACGACTATTAAATAAGAAGGAATACTTATTAGTATGTCCGTCATATTTAACTTCTGGCCTCGACATCCACGCTTTGCCCAACAACCCGTGTCACTTGAATTGGGACTACATCACACAACACCTCGTCCACATATTTGCCGATTTGAATAGGTACAAGTGTGTGCTTAGTAACCCAGACAACACCTTGAGTACTCATCAACTTGTGCGGTCGAAGATGACCAATGGTTGGAAGATTTAATTTCTCAACCATGATAGCAGTTGCAAGGTTGACTTCACAACTCCCATCAATGGCCAAGCTACAAATTTTGTCTTTGACACCGCAACGGGTATAAAACCAACCAAGCAATTGAGATTTGACGAGGTCCAATTGCTCATCTACACCACGTAATGGCACTTCTTTTACTCCCTTAGGATCAGGAAGACAATGTTGTGGGCTAGCTTTTATGCGTCCTGTATTCGCCATGACGTATGAGGGAACCTCCACATAAGCTCTGAGGCCAACTATTGCGGTCCTCGATCAACACGTTTCGAGACACGTAGCACGTTTGCCCGAGGATCTAGCGAGGTTGTCCAACGCTTGGATTGCTGGACCTAGAATCAAACGGACGACACGATTTGATTAAAGGCTGTAGAACGACGACTCCGATGAAGGTGAATACGCCAGGGAATAGGTCGGTAGAACAATCAAGGACAAGATGCAAGATTGCTCAATCACCCTTGCCAGAAGCAAGTAAAGCTCGAAATTCACACGAGCAAGAAAATCGAAAAACTAAGTAATTTGATTTATAAAACGTCTACCTAAAACCTTACAAAGCAAGCCTATTTATAGGCTAAGAGTTACAAAAACCCTAAGGAAAACAAGGAAAAGGGGAATTCGGCCACCTTGGGATCAAGATGGGCCGGCCCATGCTCTACTAGAACAACTAATCTAACTATAAATTAAACACTAAAGCCTAAGGCCCTATTCGGCCAGCTCACTCGGAGGCCCACTTGACTCTTCATGGGCTTGGATCGTGGTGTAGATAACTTGATTGTCTCCCTCCAAGCCTTCAATTTCTCTATGGACTCCATGTTGGTCTTGGACAATTCGAACAGGGGCTTGGAGGGATTCTTTGAAGAACTTGGCTTGTGCACGTGTGACTGGGCCCAATGGAACTCGGACTGGGTCATTACTTGGGCTAAGGTCCGTGCACACATCAGTCCCCTCCACTTGAGAAGGATTCGTCCTCAAATCTGGATGGAAATGGATGATACTACAAGAGTTGGTAGTATGAACCCCAAATCTAATGCCACCACATATTGCCAAGAAAAACTCATGGCTTTACTCCAATGGCTCCTCTTGTTCGTATCATTCCCCTCCTCTTGAAAGCAATTTGCCCACAAATTGAAGCACGAATGGTGACAAGACGAGTTACATGCCTTCGACTCAATCTTGTTAGGATGGCTATAGATGTCATCCAATGCAAAACCCACGTGCTAAGTTGGAAAATAACCCTTGTCGGACCTTGAATCTCACAAACCATCTTCAATGTATGCTCAACTTGATCGTTTGTGGTCATGAGGTAAGGGTCCTCAAAGTGGTGTGAAGCGTATCCCGTGAAATCGAACTCCGGCCCGAACACACTTGCAAGGCCCCAAGGCGGATTTGGTGATGTTGGAGATTCACGTGGACTAAGAACAAGATGAAAATCATAATGGTCATTCAGGTACTTGTTCTTTAAACGAACCCTTGGTACACAACCATCCACAAAATGTGGAGTGTTCCCATCAAGATGAGCTCGAAGCAACTCCCCTTTGGTGTGGACTGATTTCAGTTGACATTGTTCCATGAATGGATACAAACGGGGTTTAACTCTTGGAGTACCAACTACATGGAAGCTTGCAAAGTCTACAATTGATTTTGGAATGGAACACACCAAGATCAGCTCAACTTGCCTTTGCTTGATCTGAATACAAGAAGAAACACTAAACAAAGCAAGGTAAGTTCGTTGGGAAAATAATAGGCCTTCACCGGGTTGCTCAAGATCAGCCCACTTTCTCTCTTTTCTTCCTTTTTACCACCCATCTCATCAGATTTTTCCATCTCCTTGTCCATTTCAACAGCTGACCCTTTCATCTCATTGCATTCAACTCCCTCGGGTTTTATCTCTTCAGGCACAATTCCCTCATCTAGCTGCTTCTCCATTCAATAACGCTCAACCTTACTTTTCATGTGTGCTAGATCAATACAAAACTGGTCATAAGTAAGTGATACAAGTGCAATACGACGACTATTAAATAAGAAGGAATACTTATTAGTATGTCCGTCATATTTAACTTCTGGCCTCGACATCCACGCTTTGCCCAACAACCCGTGTCACTTGAATTGGGACTACATCACACAACACCTCGTCCACATATTTGCCGATTTGAATAGGTACAAGTGTGTGCTTAGTAACCCAGACAACACCTTGAGTACTCATCAACTTGTGCGGTCGAAGATGACCAATGGTTGGAAGATTTAATTTCTCAACCATGATAGCAGTTGCAAGGTTGACTTCACAACTCCCATCAATGGCCAAGCTACAAATTTTGTCTTTGACACCGCAACGGGTATAAAACCAACCAAGCAATTGAGATTTGACGAGGTCCAATTGCTCATCTACACCACGTAATGGCACTTCTTTTACTCCCTTAGGATCAGGAAGACAATGTTGTGGGCTAGCTTTTATGCGTCCTGTATTCGCCATGACGTATGAGGGAACCTCCACATAAGCTCTGAGGCCAACTATTGCGGTCCTCGATCAACACGTTTCGAGACACGTAGCACGTTTGCCCGAGGATCTAGCGAGGTTGTCCAACGCTTGGATTGCTGGACCTAGAATCAAACGGACGACACGATTTGATTAAAGGCTGTAGAACGACGACTCCGATGAAGGTGAATACGCCAGGGAATAGGTCGGTAGAACAATCAAGGACAAGATGCAAGATTGCTCAATCACCCTTGCCAGAAGCAAGTAAAGCTCGAAATTCACACGAGCAAGAAAATCGAAAAACTAAGTAATTTGATTTATAAAACGTCTACCTAAAACCTTACAAAGCAAGCCTATTTATAGGCTAAGAGTTACAAAAACCCTAAGGAAAACAAGGAAAAGGGGAATTCGGCCACCTTGGGATCAAGATGGGCCGGCCCATGCTCTACTAGAACAACTAATCTAACTATAAATTAAACACTAAAGCCTAAGGCCCTATTCGGCCAGCTCACTCGGAGGCCCACTTGACTCTTCATGGGCTTGGATCGTGGTGTAGATAACTTGATTGTCTCCCTCCAAGCCTTCAATTTCTCTATGGACTCCATGTTGGTCTTGGACAATTCGAACAGGGGCTTGGAGGGATTCTTTGAAGAACTTGGCTTGTGCACGTGTGACTGGGCCCAATGGAACTCGGACTGGGTCATTACTTGGGCTAAGGTCCGTGCACACATCAGTCCCCTCCACTTGAGAAGGATTCGTCCTCAAATCTGGATGGAAATGGATGATACTACAAGAGTTGGTAGTATGAACCCCAAATCTAATGCCACCACATATTGCCAAGAAAAACTCATGGCTTTACTCCAATGGCTCCTCTTGTTCGTATCATTCCCCTCCTCTTGAAAGCAATTTGCCCACAAATTGAAGCACGAATGGTGACAAGACGAGTTACATGCCTTCGACTCAATCTTGTTAGGATGGCTATAGATGTCATCCAATGCAAAACCCACGTGCTAAGTTGGAAAATAACCCTTGTCGGACCTTGAATCTCACAAACCATCTTCAATGTATGCTCAACTTGATCGTTTGTGGTCATGAGGTAAGGGTCCTCAAAGTGGTGTGAAGCGTATCCCGTGAAATCGAACTCCGGCCCGAACACACTTGCAAGGCCCCAAGGCGGATTTGGTGATGTTGGAGATTCACGTGGACTAAGAACAAGATGAAAATCATAATGGTCATTCAGGTACTTGTTCTTTAAACGAACCCTTGGTACACAACCATCCACAAAATGTGGAGTGTTCCCATCAAGATGAGCTCGAAGCAACTCCCCTTTGGTGTGGACTGATTTCAGTTGACATTGTTCCATGAATGGATACAAACGGGGTTTAACTCTTGGAGTACCAACTACATGGAAGCTTGCAAAGTCTACAATTGATTTTGGAATGGAACACACCAAGATCAGCTCAACTTGCCTTTGCTTGATCTGAATACAAGAAGAAACACTAAACAAAGCAAGGTAAGTTCGTTGGGAAAATAATAGGCCTTCACCGGGTTGCTCAAGATCAGCCCACTTTCTCTCTTTTCTTCCTTTTTACCACCCATCTCATCAGATTTTTCCATCTCCTTGTCCATTTCAACAGCTGACCCTTTCATCTCATTGCATTCAACTCCCTCGGGTTTTATCTCTTCAGGCACAATTCCCTCATCTAGCTGCTTCTCCATTCAATAACGCTCAACCTTACTTTTCATGTGTGCTAGATCAATACAAAACTGGTCATAAGTAAGTGATACAAGTGCAATACGACGACTATTAAATAAGAAGGAATACTTATTAGTATGTCCGTCATATTTAACTTCTGGCCTCGACATCCACGCTTTGCCCAACAACCCGTGTCACTTGAATTGGGACTACATCACACAACACCTCGTCCACATATTTGCCGATTTGAATAGGTACAAGTGTGTGCTTAGTAACCCAGACAACACCTTGAGTACTCATCAACTTGTGCGGTCGAAGATGACCAATGGTTGGAAGATTTAATTTCTCAACCATGATAGCAGTTGCAAGGTTGACTTCACAACTCCCATCAATGGCCAAGCTACAAATTTTGTCTTTGACACCGCAACGGGTATAAAACCAACCAAGCAATTGAGATTTGACGAGGTCCAATTGCTCATCTACACCACGTAATGGCACTTCTTTTACTCCCTTAGGATCAGGAAGACAATGTTGTGGGCTAGCTTTTATGCGTCCTGTATTCGCCATGACGTATGAGGGAACCTCCACATAAGCTCTGAGGCCAACTATTGCGGTCCTCGATCAACACGTTTCGAGACACGTAGCACGTTTGCCCGAGAATCTAGCGAGGTTGTCCAACGCTTGGATTGCTGGACCTAGAATCAAACGGACGACACGATTTGATTAAAGGCTGTAGAACGACGACTCCGATGAAGGTGAATACGCCAGGGAATAGGTCGGTAGAACAATCAAGGACAAGATGCAAGATTGCTCAATCACCCTTGCCAGAAGCAAGTAAAGCTCGAAATTCACACGAGCAAGAAAATCGAAAAACTAAGTAATTTGATTTATAAAACGTCTACCTAAAACCTTACAAAGCAAGCCTATTTATAGGCTAAGAGTTACAAAAACCCTAAGGAAAACAAGGAAAAGGGGAATTCGGCCACCTTGGGATCAAGATGGGCCGGCCCATGCTCTACTAGAACAACTAATCTAACTATAAATTAAACACTAAAGCCTAAGGCCCTATTCGGCCAGCTCACTCGGAGGCCCACTTGACTCTTCATGGGCTTGGATCGTGGTGTAGATAACTTGATTGTCTCCCTCCAAGCCTTCAATTTCTCTATGGACTCCATGTTGGTCTTGGACAATTCGAACAGGGGCTTGGAGGGATTCTTTGAAGAACTTGGCTTGTGCACGTGTGACTGGGCCCAATGGAACTCGGACTGGGTCATTACTTGGGCTAAGGTCCGTGCACACATCAGTCCCCTCCACTTGAGAAGGATTCGTCCTCAAATCTGGATGGAAATGGATGATACTACAAGAGTTGGTAGTATGAACCCCAAATCTAATGCCACCACATATTGCCAAGAAAAACTCATGGCTTTACTCCAATGGCTCCTCTTGTTCGTATCATTCCCCTCCTCTTGAAAGCAATTTGCCCACAAATTGAAGCACGAATGGTGACAAGACGAGTTACATGCCTTCGACTCAATCTTGTTAGGATGGCTATAGATGTCATCCAATGCAAAACCCACGTGCTAAGTTGGAAAATAACCCTTGTCGGACCTTGAATCTCACAAACCATCTTCAATGTATGCTCAACTTGATCGTTTGTGGTCATGAGGTAAGGGTCCTCAAAGTGGTGTGAAGCGTATCCCGTGAAATCGAACTCCGGCCCGAACACACTTGCAAGGCCCCAAGGCGGATTTGGTGATGTTGGAGATTCACGTGGACTAAGAACAAGATGAAAATCATAATGGTCATTCAGGTACTTGTTCTTTAAACGAACCCTTGGTACACAACCATCCACAAAATGTGGAGTGTTCCCATCAAGATGAGCTCGAAGCAACTCCCCTTTGGTGTGGACTGATTTCAGTTGACATTGTTCCATGAATGGATACAAACGGGGTTTAACTCTTGGAGTACCAACTACATGGAAGCTTGCAAAGTCTACAATTGATTTTGGAATGGAACACACCAAGATCAGCTCAACTTGCCTTTGCTTGATCTGAATACAAGAAGAAACACTAAACAAAGCAAGGTAAGTTCGTTGGGAAAATAATAGGCCTTCACCGGGTTGCTCAAGATCAGCCCACTTTCTCTCTTTTCTTCCTTTTTACCACCCATCTCATCAGATTTTTCCATCTCCTTGTCCATTTCAACAGCTGACCCTTTCATCTCATTGCATTCAACTCCCTCGGGTTTTATCTCTTCAGGCACAATTCCCTCATCTAGCTGCTTCTCCATTCAATAACGCTCAACCTTACTTTTCATGTGTGCTAGATCAATACAAAACTGGTCATAAGTAAGTGATACAAGTGCAATACGACGACTATTAAATAAGAAGGAATACTTATTAGTATGTCCGTCATATTTAACTTCTGGCCTCGACATCCACGCTTTGCCCAACAACCCGTGTCACTTGAATTGGGACTACATCACACAACACCTCGTCCACATATTTGCCGATTTGAATAGGTACAAGTGTGTGCTTAGTAACCCAGACAACACCTTGAGTACTCATCAACTTGTGCGGTCGAAGATGACCAATGGTTGGAAGATTTAATTTCTCAACCATGATAGCAGTTGCAAGGTTGACTTCACAACTCCCATCAATGGCCAAGCTACAAATTTTGTCTTTGACACCGCAACGGGTATAAAACCAACCAAGCAATTGAGATTTGACGAGGTCCAATTGCTCATCTACACCACGTAATGGCACTTCTTTTACTCCCTTAGGATCAGGAAGACAATGTTGTGGGCTAGCTTTTATGCGTCCTGTATTCGCCATGACGTATGAGGGAACCTCCACATAAGCTCTGAGGCCAACTATTGCGGTCCTCGATCAACACGTTTCGAGACACGTAGCACGTTTGCCCGAGGATCTAGCGAGGTTGTCCAACGCTTGGATTGCTGGACCTAGAATCAAACGGACGACACGATTTGATTAAAGGCTGTAGAACGACGACTCCGATGAAGGTGAATACGCCAGGGAATAGGTCGGTAGAACAATCAAGGACAAGATGCAAGATTGCTCAATCACCCTTGCCAGAAGCAAGTAAAGCTCGAAATTCACACGAGCAAGAAAATCGAAAAACTAAGTAATTTGATTTATAAAACGTCTACCTAAAACCTTACAAAGCAAGCCTATTTATAGGCTAAGAGTTACAAAAACCCTAAGGAAAACAAGGAAAAGGGGAATTCGGCCACCTTGGGATCAAGATGGGCCGGCCCATGCTCTACTAGAACAACTAATCTAACTATAAATTAAACACTAAAGCCTAAGGCCCTATTCGGCCAGCTCACTCGGAGGCCCACTTGACTCTTCATGGGCTTGGATCGTGGTGTAGATAACTTGATTGTCTCCCTCCAAGCCTTCAATTTCTCTATGGACTCCATGTTGGTCTTGGACAATTCGAACAGGGGCTTGGAGGGATTCTTTGAAGAACTTGGCTTGTGCACGTGTGACTGGGCCCAATGGAACTCGGACTGGGTCATTACTTGGGCTAAGGTCCGTGCACACATCAGTCCCCTCCACTTGAGAAGGATTCGTCCTCAAATCTGGATGGAAATGGATGATACTACAAGAGTTGGTAGTATGAACCCCAAATCTAATGCCACCACATATTGCCAAGAAAAACTCATGGCTTTACTCCAATGGCTCCTCTTGTTCGTATCATTCCCCTCCTCTTGAAAGCAATTTGCCCACAAATTGAAGCACGAATGGTGACAAGACGAGTTACATGCCTTCGACTCAATCTTGTTAGGATGGCTATAGATGTCATCCAATGCAAAACCCACGTGCTAAGTTGGAAAATAACCCTTGTCGGACCTTGAATCTCACAAACCATCTTCAATGTATGCTCAACTTGATCGTTTGTGGTCATGAGGTAAGGGTCCTCAAAGTGGTGTGAAGCGTATCCCGTGAAATCGAACTCCGGCCCGAACACACTTGCAAGGCCCCAAGGCGGATTTGGTGATGTTGGAGATTCACGTGGACTAAGAACAAGATGAAAATCATAATGGTCATTCAGGTACTTGTTCTTTAAACGAACCCTTGGTACACAACCATCCACAAAATGTGGAGTGTTCCCATCAAGATGAGCTCGAAGCAACTCCCCTTTGGTGTGGACTGATTTCAGTTGACATTGTTCCATGAATGGATACAAACGGGGTTTAACTCTTGGAGTACCAACTACATGGAAGCTTGCAAAGTCTACAATTGATTTTGGAATGGAACACACCAAGATCAGCTCAACTTGCCTTTGCTTGATCTGAATACAAGAAGAAACACTAAACAAAGCAAGGTAAGTTCGTTGGGAAAATAATAGGCCTTCACCGGGTTGCTCAAGATCAGCCCACTTTCTCTCTTTTCTTCCTTTTTACCACCCATCTCATCAGATTTTTCCATCTCCTTGTCCATTTCAACAGCTGACCCTTTCATCTCATTGCATTCAACTCCCTCGGGTTTTATCTCTTCAGGCACAATTCCCTCATCTAGCTGCTTCTCCATTCAATAACGCTCAACCTTACTTTTCATGTGTGCTAGATCAATACAAAACTGGTCATAAGTAAGTGATACAAGTGCAATACGACGACTATTAAATAAGAAGGAATACTTATTAGTATGTCCGTCATATTTAACTTCTGGCCTCGACATCCACGCTTTGCCCAACAACCCGTGTCACTTGAATTGGGACTACATCACACAACACCTCGTCCACATATTTGCCGATTTGAATAGGTACAAGTGTGTGCTTAGTAACCCAGACAACACCTTGAGTACTCATCAACTTGTGCGGTCGAAGATGACCAATGGTTGGAAGATTTAATTTCTCAACCATGATAGCAGTTGCAAGGTTGACTTCACAACTCCCATCAATGGCCAAGCTACAAATTTTGTCTTTGACACCGCAACGGGTATAAAACCAACCAAGCAATTGAGATTTGACGAGGTCCAATTGCTCATCTACACCACGTAATGGCACTTCTTTTACTCCCTTAGGATCAGGAAGACAATGTTGTGGGCTAGCTTTTATGCGTCCTGTATTCGCCATGACGTATGAGGGAACCTCCACATAAGCTCTGAGGCCAACTATTGCGGTCCTCGATCAACACGTTTCGAGACACGTAGCACGTTTGCCCGAGGATCTAGCGAGGTTGTCCAACGCTTGGATTGCTGGACCTAGAATCAAACGGACGACACGATTTGATTAAAGGCTGTAGAACGACGACTCCGATGAAGGTGAATACGCCAGGGAATAGGTCGGTAGAACAATCAAGGACAAGATGCAAGATTGCTCAATCACCCTTGCCAGAAGCAAGTAAAGCTCGAAATTCACACGAGCAAGAAAATCGAAAAACTAAGTAATTTGATTTATAAAACGTCTACCTAAAACCTTACAAAGCAAGCCTATTTATAGGCTAAGAGTTACAAAAACCCTAAGGAAAACAAGGAAAAGGGGAATTCGGCCACCTTGGGATCAAGATGGGCCGGCCCATGCTCTACTAGAACAACTAATCTAACTATAAATTAAACACTAAAGCCTAAGGCCCTATTCGGCCAGCTCACTCGGAGGCCCACTTGACTCTTCATGGGCTTGGATCGTGGTGTAGATAACTTGATTGTCTCCCTCCAAGCCTTCAATTTCTCTATGGACTCCATGTTGGTCTTGGACAATTCGAACAGGGGCTTGGAGGGATTCTTTGAAGAACTTGGCTTGTGCACGTGTGACTGGGCCCAATGGAACTCGGACTGGGTCATTACTTGGGCTAAGGTCCGTGCACACATCAGTCCCCTCCACTTGAGAAGGATTCGTCCTCAAATCTGGATGGAAATGGATGATACTACAAGAGTTGGTAGTATGAACCCCAAATCTAATGCCACCACATATTGCCAAGAAAAACTCATGGCTTTACTCCAATGGCTCCTCTTGTTCGTATCATTCCCCTCCTCTTGAAAGCAATTTGCCCACAAATTGAAGCACGAATGGTGACAAGACGAGTTACATGCCTTCGACTCAATCTTGTTAGGATGGCTATAGATGTCATCCAATGCAAAACCCACGTGCTAAGTTGGAAAATAACCCTTGTCGGACCTTGAATCTCACAAACCATCTTCAATGTATGCTCAACTTGATCGTTTGTGGTCATGAGGTAAGGGTCCTCAAAGTGGTGTGAAGCGTATCCCGTGAAATCGAACTCCGGCCCGAACACACTTGCAAGGCCCCAAGGCGGATTTGGTGATGTTGGAGATTCACGTGGACTAAGAACAAGATGAAAATCATAATGGTCATTCAGGTACTTGTTCTTTAAACGAACCCTTGGTACACAACCATCCACAAAATGTGGAGTGTTCCCATCAAGATGAGCTCGAAGCAACTCCCCTTTGGTGTGGACTGATTTCAGTTGACATTGTTCCATGAATGGATACAAACGGGGTTTAACTCTTGGAGTACCAACTACATGGAAGCTTGCAAAGTCTACAATTGATTTTGGAATGGAACACACCAAGATCAGCTCAACTTGCCTTTGCTTGATCTGAATACAAGAAGAAACACTAAACAAAGCAAGGTAAGTTCGTTGGGAAAATAATAGGCCTTCACCGGGTTGCTCAAGATCAGCCCACTTTCTCTCTTTTCTTCCTTTTTACCACCCATCTCATCAGATTTTTCCATCTCCTTGTCCATTTCAACAGCTGACCCTTTCATCTCATTGCATTCAACTCCCTCGGGTTTTATCTCTTCAGGCACAATTCCCTCATCTAGCTGCTTCTCCATTCAATAACGCTCAACCTTACTTTTCATGTGTGCTAGATCAATACAAAACTGGTCATAAGTAAGTGATACAAGTGCAATACGACGACTATTAAATAAGAAGGAATACTTATTAGTATGTCCGTCATATTTAACTTCTGGCCTCGACATCCACGCTTTGCCCAACAACCCGTGTCACTTGAATTGGGACTACATCACACAACACCTCGTCCACATATTTGCCGATTTGAATAGGTACAAGTGTGTGCTTAGTAACCCAGACAACACCTTGAGTACTCATCAACTTGTGCGGTCGAAGATGACCAATGGTTGGAAGATTTAATTTCTCAACCATGATAGCAGTTGCAAGGTTGACTTCACAACTCCCATCAATGGCCAAGCTACAAATTTTGTCTTTGACACCGCAACGGGTATAAAACCAACCAAGCAATTGAGATTTGACGAGGTCCAATTGCTCATCTACACCACGTAATGGCACTTCTTTTACTCCCTTAGGATCAGGAAGACAATGTTGTGGGCTAGCTTTTATGCGTCCTGTATTCGCCATGACGTATGAGGGAACCTCCACATAAGCTCTGAGGCCAACTATTGCGGTCCTCGATCAACACGTTTCGAGACACGTAGCACGTTTGCCCGAGGATCTAGCGAGGTTGTCCAACGCTTGGATTGCTGGACCTAGAATCAAACGGACGACACGATTTGATTAAAGGCTGTAGAACGACGACTCCGATGAAGGTGAATACGCCAGGGAATAGGTCGGTAGAACAATCAAGGACAAGATGCAAGATTGCTCAATCACCCTTGCCAGAAGCAAGTAAAGCTCGAAATTCACACGAGCAAGAAAATCGAAAAACTAAGTAATTTGATTTATAAAACGTCTACCTAAAACCTTACAAAGCAAGCCTATTTATAGGCTAAGAGTTACAAAAACCCTAAGGAAAACAAGGAAAAGGGGAATTCGGCCACCTTGGGATCAAGATGGGCCGGCCCATGCTCTACTAGAACAACTAATCTAACTATAAATTAAACACTAAAGCCTAAGGCCCTATTCGGCCAGCTCACTCGGAGGCCCACTTGACTCTTCATGGGCTTGGATCGTGGTGTAGATAACTTGATTGTCTCCCTCCAAGCCTTCAATTTCTCTATGGACTCCATGTTGGTCTTGGACAATTCGAACAGGGGCTTGGAGGGATTCTTTGAAGAACTTGGCTTGTGCACGTGTGACTGGGCCCAATGGAACTCGGACTGGGTCATTACTTGGGCTAAGGTCCGTGCACACATCAGTCCCCTCCACTTGAGAAGGATTCGTCCTCAAATCTGGATGGAAATGGATGATACTACAAGAGTTGGTAGTATGAACCCCAAATCTAATGCCACCACATATTGCCAAGAAAAACTCATGGCTTTACTCCAATGGCTCCTCTTGTTCGTATCATTCCCCTCCTCTTGAAAGCAATTTGCCCACAAATTGAAGCACGAATGGTGACAAGACGAGTTACATGCCTTCGACTCAATCTTGTTAGGATGGCTATAGATGTCATCCAATGCAAAACCCACGTGCTAAGTTGGAAAATAACCCTTGTCGGACCTTGAATCTCACAAACCATCTTCAATGTATGCTCAACTTGATCGTTTGTGGTCATGAGGTAAGGGTCCTCAAAGTGGTGTGAAGCGTATCCCGTGAAATCGAACTCCGGCCCGAACACACTTGCAAGGCCCCAAGGCGGATTTGGTGATGTTGGAGATTCACGTGGACTAAGAACAAGATGAAAATCATAATGGTCATTCAGGTACTTGTTCTTTAAACGAACCCTTGGTACACAACCATCCACAAAATGTGGAGTGTTCCCATCAAGATGAGCTCGAAGCAACTCCCCTTTGGTGTGGACTGATTTCAGTTGACATTGTTCCATGAATGGATACAAACGGGGTTTAACTCTTGGAGTACCAACTACATGGAAGCTTGCAAAGTCTACAATTGATTTTGGAATGGAACACACCAAGATCAGCTCAACTTGCCTTTGCTTGATCTGAATACAAGAAGAAACACTAAACAAAGCAAGGTAAGTTCGTTGGGAAAATAATAGGCCTTCACCGGGTTGCTCAAGATCAGCCCACTTTCTCTCTTTTCTTCCTTTTTACCACCCATCTCATCAGATTTTTCCATCTCCTTGTCCATTTCAACAGCTGACCCTTTCATCTCATTGCATTCAACTCCCTCGGGTTTTATCTCTTCAGGCACAATTCCCTCATCTAGCTGCTTCTCCATTCAATAACGCTCAACCTTACTTTTCATGTGTGCTAGATCAATACAAAACTGGTCATAAGTAAGTGATACAAGTGCAATACGACGACTATTAAATAAGAAGGAATACTTATTAGTATGTCCGTCATATTTAACTTCTGGCCTCGACATCCACGCTTTGCCCAACAACCCGTGTCACTTGAATTGGGACTGCATCACACAACACCTCGTCCACATATTTGCCGATTTGAATAGGTACAAGTGTGTGCTTAGTAACCCAGACAACACCTTGAGTACTCATCAACTTGTGCGGTCGAAGATGACCAATGGTTGGAAGATTTAATTTCTCAACCATGATAGCAGTTGCAAGGTTGACTTCACAACTCCCATCAATGGCCAAGCTACAAATTTTGTCTTTGACACCGCAACGGGTATAAAACCAACCAAGCAATTGAGATTTGACGAGGTCCAATTGCTCATCTACACCACGTAATGGCACTTCTTTTACTCCCTTAGGATCAGGAAGACAATGTTGTGGGCTAGCTTTTATGCGTCCTGTATTCGCCATGACGTATGAGGGAACCTCCACATAAGCTCTGAGGCCAACTATTGCGGTCCTCGATCAACACGTTTCGAGACACGTAGCACGTTTGCCCGAGGATCTAGCGAGGTTGTCCAACGCTTGGATTGCTGGACCTAGAATCAAACGGACGACACGATTTGATTAAAGGCTGTAGAACGACGACTCCGATGAAGGTGAATACGCCAGGGAATAGGTCGGTAGAACAATCAAGGACAAGATGCAAGATTGCTCAATCACCCTTGCCAGAAGCAAGTAAAGCTCGAAATTCACACGAGCAAGAAAATCGAAAAACTAAGTAATTTGATTTATAAAACGTCTACCTAAAACCTTACAAAGCAAGCCTATTTATAGGCTAAGAGTTACAAAAACCCTAAGGAAAACAAGGAAAAGGGGAATTCGGCCACCTTGGGATCAAGATGGGCCGGCCCATGCTCTACTAGAACAACTAATCTAACTATAAATTAAACACTAAAGCCTAAGGCCCTATTCGGCCAGCTCACTCGGAGGCCCACTTGACTCTTCATGGGCTTGGATCGTGGTGTAGATAACTTGATTGTCTCCCTCCAAGCCTTCAATTTCTCTATGGACTCCATGTTGGTCTTGGACAATTCGAACAGGGGCTTGGAGGGATTCTTTGAAGAACTTGGCTTGTGCACGTGTGACTGGGCCCAATGGAACTCGGACTGGGTCATTACTTGGGCTAAGGTCCGTGCACACATCAGTCCCCTCCACTTGAGAAGGATTCGTCCTCAAATCTGGATGGAAATGGATGATACTACAAGAGTTGGTAGTATGAACCCCAAATCTAATGCCACCACATATTGCCAAGAAAAACTCATGGCTTTACTCCAATGGCTCCTCTTGTTCGTATCATTCCCCTCCTCTTGAAAGCAATTTGCCCACAAATTGAAGCACGAATGGTGACAAGACGAGTTACATGCCTTCGACTCAATCTTGTTAGGATGGCTATAGATGTCATCCAATGCAAAACCCACGTGCTAAGTTGGAAAATAACCCTTGTCGGACCTTGAATCTCACAAACCATCTTCAATGTATGCTCAACTTGATCGTTTGTGGTCATGAGGTAAGGGTCCTCAAAGTGGTGTGAAGCGTATCCCGTGAAATCGAACTCCGGCCCGAACACACTTGCAAGGCCCCAAGGCGGATTTGGTGATGTTGGAGATTCACGTGGACTAAGAACAAGATGAAAATCATAATGGTCATTCAGGTACTTGTTCTTTAAACGAACCCTTGGTACACAACCATCCACAAAATGTGGAGTGTTCCCATCAAGATGAGCTCGAAGCAACTCCCCTTTGGTGTGGACTGATTTCAGTTGACATTGTTCCATGAATGGATACAAACGGGGTTTAACTCTTGGAGTACCAACTACATGGAAGCTTGCAAAGTCTACAATTGATTTTGGAATGGAACACACCAAGATCAGCTCAACTTGCCTTTGCTTGATCTGAATACAAGAAGAAACACTAAACAAAGCAAGGTAAGTTCGTTGGGAAAATAATAGGCCTTCACCGGGTTGCTCAAGATCAGCCCACTTTCTCTCTTTTCTTCCTTTTTACCACCCATCTCATCAGATTTTTCCATCTCCTTGTCCATTTCAACAGCTGACCCTTTCATCTCATTGCATTCAACTCCCTCGGGTTTTATCTCTTCAGGCACAATTCCCTCATCTAGCTGCTTCTCCATTCAATAACGCTCAACCTTACTTTTCATGTGTGCTAGATCAATACAAAACTGGTCATAAGTAAGTGATACAAGTGCAATACGACGACTATTAAATAAGAAGGAATACTTATTAGTATGTCCGTCATATTTAACTTCTGGCCTCGACATCCACGCTTTGCCCAACAACCCGTGTCACTTGAATTGGGACTGCATCACACAACACCTCGTCCACATATTTGCCGATTTGAATAGGTACAAGTGTGTGCTTAGTAACCCAGACAACACCTTGAGTACTCATCAACTTGTGCGGTCGAAGATGACCAATGGTTGGAAGATTTAATTTCTCAACCATGATAGCAGTTGCAAGGTTGACTTCACAACTCCCATCAATGGCCAAGCTACAAATTTTGTCTTTGACACCGCAACGGGTATAAAACCAACCAAGCAATTGAGATTTGACGAGGTCCAATTGCTCATCTACACCACGTAATGGCACTTCTTTTACTCCCTTAGGATCAGGAAGACAATGTTGTGGGCTAGCTTTTATGCGTCCTGTATTCGCCATGACGTATGAGGGAACCTCCACATAAGCTCTGAGGCCAACTATTGCGGTCCTCGATCAACACGTTTCGAGACACGTAGCACGTTTGCCCGAGGATCTAGCGAGGTTGTCCAACGCTTGGATTGCTGGACCTAGAATCAAACGGACGACACGATTTGATTAAAGGCTGTAGAACGACGACTCCGATGAAGGTGAATACGCCAGGGAATAGGTCGGTAGAACAATCAAGGACAAGATGCAAGATTGCTCAATCACCCTTGCCAGAAGCAAGTAAAGCTCGAAATTCACACGAGCAAGAAAATCGAAAAACTAAGTAATTTGATTTATAAAACGTCTACCTAAAACCTTACAAAGCAAGCCTATTTATAGGCTAAGAGTTACAAAAACCCTAAGGAAAACAAGGAAAAGGGGAATTCGGCCACCTTGGGATCAAGATGGGCCGGCCCATGCTCTACTAGAACAACTAATCTAACTATAAATTAAACACTAAAGCCTAAGGCCCTATTCGGCCAGCTCACTCGGAGGCCCACTTGACTCTTCATGGGCTTGGATCGTGGTGTAGATAACTTGATTGTCTCCCTCCAAGCCTTCAATTTCTCTATGGACTCCATGTTGGTCTTGGACAATTCGAACAGGGGCTTGGAGGGATTCTTTGAAGAACTTGGCTTGTGCACGTGTGACTGGGCCCAATGGAACTCGGACTGGGTCATTACTTGGGCTAAGGTCCGTGCACACATCAGTCCCCTCCACTTGAGAAGGATTCGTCCTCAAATCTGGATGGAAATGGATGATACTACAAGAGTTGGTAGTATGAACCCCAAATCTAATGCCACCACATATTGCCAAGAAAAACTCATGGCTTTACTCCAATGGCTCCTCTTGTTCGTATCATTCCCCTCCTCTTGAAAGCAATTTGCCCACAAATTGAAGCACGAATGGTGACAAGACGAGTTACATGCCTTCGACTCAATCTTGTTAGGATGGCTATAGATGTCATCCAATGCAAAACCCACGTGCTAAGTTGGAAAATAACCCTTGTCGGACCTTGAATCTCACAAACCATCTTCAATGTATGCTCAACTTGATCGTTTGTGGTCATGAGGTAAGGGTCCTCAAAGTGGTGTGAAGCGTATCCCGTGAAATCGAACTCCGGCCCGAACACACTTGCAAGGCCCCAAGGCGGATTTGGTGATGTTGGAGATTCACGTGGACTAAGAACAAGATGAAAATCATAATGGTCATTCAGGTACTTGTTCTTTAAACGAACCCTTGGTACACAACCATCCACAAAATGTGGAGTGTTCCCATCAAGATGAGCTCGAAGCAACTCCCCTTTGGTGTGGACTGATTTCAGTTGACATTGTTCCATGAATGGATACAAACGGGGTTTAACTCTTGGAGTACCAACTACATGGAAGCTTGCAAAGTCTACAATTGATTTTGGAATGGAACACACCAAGATCAGCTCAACTTGCCTTTGCTTGATCTGAATACAAGAAGAAACACTAAACAAAGCAAGGTAAGTTCGTTGGGAAAATAATAGGCCTTCACCGGGTTGCTCAAGATCAGCCCACTTTCTCTCTTTTCTTCCTTTTTACCACCCATCTCATCAGATTTTTCCATCTCCTTGTCCATTTCAACAGCTGACCCTTTCATCTCATTGCATTCAACTCCCTCGGGTTTTATCTCTTCAGGCACAATTCCCTCATCTAGCTGCTTCTCCATTCAATAACGCTCAACCTTACTTTTCATGTGTGCTAGATCAATACAAAACTGGTCATAAGTAAGTGATACAAGTGCAATACGACGACTATTAAATAAGAAGGAATACTTATTAGTATGTCCGTCATATTTAACTTCTGGCCTCGACATCCACGCTTTGCCCAACAACCCGTGTCACTTGAATTGGGACTACATCACACAACACCTCGTCCACATATTTGCCGATTTGAATAGGTACAAGTGTGTGCTTAGTAACCCAGACAACACCTTGAGTACTCATCAACTTGTGCGGTCGAAGATGACCAATGGTTGGAAGATTTAATTTCTCAACCATGATAGCAGTTGCAAGGTTGACTTCACAACTCCCATCAATGGCCAAGCTACAAATTTTGTCTTTGACACCGCAACGGGTATAAAACCAACCAAGCAATTGAGATTTGACGAGGTCCAATTGCTCATCTACACCACGTAATGGCACTTCTTTTACTCCCTTAGGATCAGGAAGACAATGTTGTGGGCTAGCTTTTATGCGTCCTGTATTCGCCATGACGTATGAGGGAACCTCCACATAAGCTCTGAGGCCAACTATTGCGGTCCTCGATCAACACGTTTCGAGACACGTAGCACGTTTGCCCGAGGATCTAGCGAGGTTGTCCAACGCTTGGATTGCTGGACCTAGAATCAAACGGACGACACGATTTGATTAAAGGCTGTAGAACGACGACTCCGATGAAGGTGAATACGCCAGGGAATAGGTCGGTAGAACAATCAAGGACAAGATGCAAGATTGCTCAATCACCCTTGCCAGAAGCAAGTAAAGCTCGAAATTCACACGAGCAAGAAAATCGAAAAACTAAGTAATTTGATTTATAAAACGTCTACCTAAAACCTTACAAAGCAAGCCTATTTATAGGCTAAGAGTTACAAAAACCCTAAGGAAAACAAGGAAAAGGGGAATTCGGCCACCTTGGGATCAAGATGGGCCGGCCCATGCTCTACTAGAACAACTAATCTAACTATAAATTAAACACTAAAGCCTAAGGCCCTATTCGGCCAGCTCACTCGGAGGCCCACTTGACTCTTCATGGGCTTGGATCGTGGTGTAGATAACTTGATTGTCTCCCTCCAAGCCTTCAATTTCTCTATGGACTCCATGTTGGTCTTGGACAATTCGAACAGGGGCTTGGAGGGATTCTTTGAAGAACTTGGCTTGTGCACGTGTGACTGGGCCCAATGGAACTCGGACTGGGTCATTACTTGGGCTAAGGTCCGTGCACACATCAGTCCCCTCCACTTGAGAAGGATTCGTCCTCAAATCTGGATGGAAATGGATGATACTACAAGAGTTGGTAGTATGAACCCCAAATCTAATGCCACCACATATTGCCAAGAAAAACTCATGGCTTTACTCCAATGGCTCCTCTTGTTCGTATCATTCCCCTCCTCTTGAAAGCAATTTGCCCACAAATTGAAGCACGAATGGTGACAAGACGAGTTACATGCCTTCGACTCAATCTTGTTAGGATGGCTATAGATGTCATCCAATGCAAAACCCACGTGCTAAGTTGGAAAATAACCCTTGTCGGACCTTGAATCTCACAAACCATCTTCAATGTATGCTCAACTTGATCGTTTGTGGTCATGAGGTAAGGGTCCTCAAAGTGGTGTGAAGCGTATCCCGTGAAATCGAACTCCGGCCCGAACACACTTGCAAGGCCCCAAGGCGGATTTGGTGATGTTGGAGATTCACGTGGACTAAGAACAAGATGAAAATCATAATGGTCATTCAGGTACTTGTTCTTTAAACGAACCCTTGGTACACAACCATCCACAAAATGTGGAGTGTTCCCATCAAGATGAGCTCGAAGCAACTCCCCTTTGGTGTGGACTGATTTCAGTTGACATTGTTCCATGAATGGATACAAACGGGGTTTAACTCTTGGAGTACCAACTACATGGAAGCTTGCAAAGTCTACAATTGATTTTGGAATGGAACACACCAAGATCAGCTCAACTTGCCTTTGCTTGATCTGAATACAAGAAGAAACACTAAACAAAGCAAGGTAAGTTCGTTGGGAAAATAATAGGCCTTCACCGGGTTGCTCAAGATCAGCCCACTTTCTCTCTTTTCTTCCTTTTTACCACCCATCTCATCAGATTTTTCCATCTCCTTGTCCATTTCAACAGCTGACCCTTTCATCTCATTGCATTCAACTCCCTCGGGTTTTATCTCTTCAGGCACAATTCCCTCATCTAGCTGCTTCTCCATTCAATAACGCTCAACCTTACTTTTCATGTGTGCTAGATCAATACAAAACTGGTCATAAGTAAGTGATACAAGTGCAATACGACGACTATTAAATAAGAAGGAATACTTATTAGTATGTCCGTCATATTTAACTTCTGGCCTCGACATCCACGCTTTGCCCAACAACCCGTGTCACTTGAATTGGGACTACATCACACAACACCTCGTCCACATATTTGCCGATTTGAATAGGTACAAGTGTGTGCTTAGTAACCCAGACAACACCTTGAGTACTCATCAACTTGTGCGGTCGAAGATGACCAATGGTTGGAAGATTTAATTTCTCAACCATGATAGCAGTTGCAAGGTTGACTTCACAACTCCCATCAATGGCCAAGCTACAAATTTTGTCTTTGACACCGCAACGGGTATAAAACCAACCAAGCAATTGAGATTTGACGAGGTCCAATTGCTCATCTACACCACGTAATGGCACTTCTTTTACTCCCTTAGGATCAGGAAGACAATGTTGTGGGCTAGCTTTTATGCGTCCTGTATTCGCCATGACGTATGAGGGAACCTCCACATAAGCTCTGAGGCCAACTATTGCGGTCCTCGATCAACACGTTTCGAGACACGTAGCACGTTTGCCCGAGGATCTAGCGAGGTTGTCCAACGCTTGGATTGCTGGACCTAGAATCAAACGGACGACACGATTTGATTAAAGGCTGTAGAACGACGACTCCGATGAAGGTGAATACGCCAGGGAATAGGTCGGTAGAACAATCAAGGACAAGATGCAAGATTGCTCAATCACCCTTGCCAGAAGCAAGTAAAGCTCGAAATTCACACGAGCAAGAAAATCGAAAAACTAAGTAATTTGATTTATAAAACGTCTACCTAAAACCTTACAAAGCAAGCCTATTTATAGGCTAAGAGTTACAAAAACCCTAAGGAAAACAAGGAAAAGGGGAATTCGGCCACCTTGGGATCAAGATGGGCCGGCCCATGCTCTACTAGAACAACTAATCTAACTATAAATTAAACACTAAAGCCTAAGGCCCTATTCGGCCAGCTCACTCGGAGGCCCACTTGACTCTTCATGGGCTTGGATCGTGGTGTAGATAACTTGATTGTCTCCCTCCAAGCCTTCAATTTCTCTATGGACTCCATGTTGGTCTTGGACAATTCGAACAGGGGCTTGGAGGGATTCTTTGAAGAACTTGGCTTGTGCACGTGTGACTGGGCCCAATGGAACTCGGACTGGGTCATTACTTGGGCTAAGGTCCGTGCACACATCAGTCCCCTCCACTTGAGAAGGATTCGTCCTCAAATCTGGATGGAAATGGATGATACTACAAGAGTTGGTAGTATGAACCCCAAATCTAATGCCACCACATATTGCCAAGAAAAACTCATGGCTTTACTCCAATGGCTCCTCTTGTTCGTATCATTCCCCTCCTCTTGAAAGCAATTTGCCCACAAATTGAAGCACGAATGGTGACAAGACGAGTTACATGCCTTCGACTCAATCTTGTTAGGATGGCTATAGATGTCATCCAATGCAAAACCCACGTGCTAAGTTGGAAAATAACCCTTGTCGGACCTTGAATCTCACAAACCATCTTCAATGTATGCTCAACTTGATCGTTTGTGGTCATGAGGTAAGGGTCCTCAAAGTGGTGTGAAGCGTATCCCGTGAAATCGAACTCCGGCCCGAACACACTTGCAAGGCCCCAAGGCGGATTTGGTGATGTTGGAGATTCACGTGGACTAAGAACAAGATGAAAATCATAATGGTCATTCAGGTACTTGTTCTTTAAACGAACCCTTGGTACACAACCATCCACAAAATGTGGAGTGTTCCCATCAAGATGAGCTCGAAGCAACTCCCCTTTGGTGTGGACTGATTTCAGTTGACATTGTTCCATGAATGGATACAAACGGGGTTTAACTCTTGGAGTACCAACTACATGGAAGCTTGCAAAGTCTACAATTGATTTTGGAATGGAACACACCAAGATCAGCTCAACTTGCCTTTGCTTGATCTGAATACAAGAAGAAACACTAAACAAAGCAAGGTAAGTTCGTTGGGAAAATAATAGGCCTTCACCGGGTTGCTCAAGATCAGCCCACTTTCTCTCTTTTCTTCCTTTTTACCACCCATCTCATCAGATTTTTCCATCTCCTTGTCCATTTCAACAGCTGACCCTTTCATCTCATTGCATTCAACTCCCTCGGGTTTTATCTCTTCAGGCACAATTCCCTCATCTAGCTGCTTCTCCATTCAATAACGCTCAACCTTACTTTTCATGTGTGCTAGATCAATACAAAACTGGTCATAAGTAAGTGATACAAGTGCAATACGACGACTATTAAATAAGAAGGAATACTTATTAGTATGTCCGTCATATTTAACTTCTGGCCTCGACATCCACGCTTTGCCCAACAACCCGTGTCACTTGAATTGGGACTACATCACACAACACCTCGTCCACATATTTGCCGATTTGAATAGGTACAAGTGTGTGCTTAGTAACCCAGACAACACCTTGAGTACTCATCAACTTGTGCGGTCGAAGATGACCAATGGTTGGAAGATTTAATTTCTCAACCATGATAGCAGTTGCAAGGTTGACTTCACAACTCCCATCAATGGCCAAGCTACAAATTTTGTCTTTGACACCGCAACGGGTATAAAACCAACCAAGCAATTGAGATTTGACGAGGTCCAATTGCTCATCTACACCACGTAATGGCACTTCTTTTACTCCCTTAGGATCAGGAAGACAATGTTGTGGGCTAGCTTTTATGCGTCCTGTATTCGCCATGACGTATGAGGGAACCTCCACATAAGCTCTGAGGCCAACTATTGCGGTCCTCGATCAACACGTTTCGTGACACGTAGCACGTTTGCCCGAGGATCTAGCGAGGTTGTCCAACGCTTGGATTGCTGGACCTAGAATCAAACGGACGACACGATTTGATTAAAGGCTGTAGAACGACGACTCCGATGAAGGTGAATACGCCAGGGAATAGGTCGGTAGAACAATCAAGGACAAGATGCAAGATTGCTCAATCACCCTTGCCAGAAGCAAGTAAAGCTCGAAATTCACACGAGCAAGAAAATCGAAAAACTAAGTAATTTGATTTATAAAACGTCTACCTAAAACCTTACAAAGCAAGCCTATTTATAGGCTAAGAGTTACAAAAACCCTAAGGAAAACAAGGAAAAGGGGAATTCGGCCACCTTGGGATCAAGATGGGCCGGCCCATGCTCTACTAGAACAACTAATCTAACTATAAATTAAACACTAAAGCCTAAGGCCCTATTCGGCCAGCTCACTCGGAGGCCCACTTGACTCTTCATGGGCTTGGATCGTGGTGTAGATAACTTGATTGTCTCCCTCCAAGCCTTCAATTTCTCTATGGACTCCATGTTGGTCTTGGACAATTCGAACAGGGGCTTGGAGGGATTCTTTGAAGAACTTGGCTTGTGCACGTGTGACTGGGCCCAATGGAACTCGGACTGGGTCATTACTTGGGCTAAGGTCCGTGCACACATCAGTCCCCTCCACTTGAGAAGGATTCGTCCTCAAATCTGGATGGAAATGGATGATACTACAAGAGTTGGTAGTATGAACCCCAAATCTAATGCCACCACATATTGCCAAGAAAAACTCATGGCTTTACTCCAATGGCTCCTCTTGTTCGTATCATTCCCCTCCTCTTGAAAGCAATTTGCCCACAAATTGAAGCACGAATGGTGACAAGACGAGTTACATGCCTTCGACTCAATCTTGTTAGGATGGCTATAGATGTCATCCAATGCAAAACCCACGTGCTAAGTTGGAAAATAACCCTTGTCGGACCTTGAATCTCACAAACCATCTTCAATGTATGCTCAACTTGATCGTTTGTGGTCATGAGGTAAGGGTCCTCAAAGTGGTGTGAAGCGTATCCCGTGAAATCGAACTCCGGCCCGAACACACTTGCAAGGCCCCAAGGCGGATTTGGTGATGTTGGAGATTCACGTGGACTAAGAACAAGATGAAAATCATAATGGTCATTCAGGTACTTGTTCTTTAAACGAACCCTTGGTACACAACCATCCACAAAATGTGGAGTGTTCCCATCAAGATGAGCTCGAAGCAACTCCCCTTTGGTGTGGACTGATTTCAGTTGACATTGTTCCATGAATGGATACAAACGGGGTTTAACTCTTGGAGTACCAACTACATGGAAGCTTGCAAAGTCTACAATTGATTTTGGAATGGAACACACCAAGATCAGCTCAACTTGCCTTTGCTTGATCTGAATACAAGAAGAAACACTAAACAAAGCAAGGTAAGTTCGTTGGGAAAATAATAGGCCTTCACCGGGTTGCTCAAGATCAGCCCACTTTCTCTCTTTTCTTCCTTTTTACCACCCATCTCATCAGATTTTTCCATCTCCTTGTCCATTTCAACAGCTGACCCTTTCATCTCATTGCATTCAACTCCCTCGGGTTTTATCTCTTCAGGCACAATTCCCTCATCTAGCTGCTTCTCCATTCAATAACGCTCAACCTTACTTTTCATGTGTGCTAGATCAATACAAAACTGGTCATAAGTAAGTGATACAAGTGCAATACGACGACTATTAAATAAGAAGGAATACTTATTAGTATGTCCGTCATATTTAACTTCTGGCCTCGACATCCACGCTTTGCCCAACAACCCGTGTCACTTGAATTGGGACTACATCACACAACACCTCGTCCACATATTTGCCGATTTGAATAGGTACAAGTGTGTGCTTAGTAACCCAGACAACACCTTGAGTACTCATCAACTTGTGCGGTCGAAGATGACCAATGGTTGGAAGATTTAATTTCTCAACCATGATAGCAGTTGCAAGGTTGACTTCACAACTCCCATCAATGGCCAAGCTACAAATTTTGTCTTTGACACCGCAACGGGTATAAAACCAACCAAGCAATTGAGATTTGACGAGGTCCAATTGCTCATCTACACCACGTAATGGCACTTCTTTTACTCCCTTAGGATCAGGAAGACAATGTTGTGGGCTAGCTTTTATGCGTCCTGTATTCGCCATGACGTATGAGGGAACCTCCACATAAGCTCTGAGGCCAACTATTGCGGTCCTCGATCAACACGTTTCGTGACACGTAGCACGTTTGCCCGAGGATCTAGCGAGGTTGTCCAACGCTTGGATTGCTGGACCTAGAATCAAACGGACGACACGATTTGATTAAAGGCTGTAGAACGACGACTCCGATGAAGGTGAATACGCCAGGGAATAGGTCGGTAGAACAATCAAGGACAAGATGCAAGATTGCTCAATCACCCTTGCCAGAAGCAAGTAAAGCTCGAAATTCACACGAGCAAGAAAATCGAAAAACTAAGTAATTTGATTTATAAAACGTCTACCTAAAACCTTACAAAGCAAGCCTATTTATAGGCTAAGAGTTACAAAAACCCTAAGGAAAACAAGGAAAAGGGGAATTCGGCCACCTTGGGATCAAGATGGGCCGGCCCATGCTCTACTAGAACAACTAATCTAACTATAAATTAAACACTAAAGCCTAAGGCCCTATTCGGCCAGCTCACTCGGAGGCCCACTTGACTCTTCATGGGCTTGGATCGTGGTGTAGATAACTTGATTGTCTCCCTCCAAGCCTTCAATTTCTCTATGGACTCCATGTTGGTCTTGGACAATTCGAACAGGGGCTTGGAGGGATTCTTTGAAGAACTTGGCTTGTGCACGTGTGACTGGGCCCAATGGAACTCGGACTGGGTCATTACTTGGGCTAAGGTCCGTGCACACATCAGTCCCCTCCACTTGAGAAGGATTCGTCCTCAAATCTGGATGGAAATGGATGATACTACAAGAGTTGGTAGTATGAACCCCAAATCTAATGCCACCACATATTGCCAAGAAAAACTCATGGCTTTACTCCAATGGCTCCTCTTGTTCGTATCATTCCCCTCCTCTTGAAAGCAATTTGCCCACAAATTGAAGCACGAATGGTGACAAGACGAGTTACATGCCTTCGACTCAATCTTGTTAGGATGGCTATAGATGTCATCCAATGCAAAACCCACGTGCTAAGTTGGAAAATAACCCTTGTCGGACCTTGAATCTCACAAACCATCTTCAATGTATGCTCAACTTGATCGTTTGTGGTCATGAGGTAAGGGTCCTCAAAGTGGTGTGAAGCGTATCCCGTGAAATCGAACTCCGGCCCGAACACACTTGCAAGGCCCCAAGGCGGATTTGGTGATGTTGGAGATTCACGTGGACTAAGAACAAGATGAAAATCATAATGGTCATTCAGGTACTTGTTCTTTAAACGAACCCTTGGTACACAACCATCCACAAAATGTGGAGTGTTCCCATCAAGATGAGCTCGAAGCAACTCCCCTTTGGTGTGGACTGATTTCAGTTGACATTGTTCCATGAATGGATACAAACGGGGTTTAACTCTTGGAGTACCAACTACATGGAAGCTTGCAAAGTCTACAATTGATTTTGGAATGGAACACACCAAGATCAGCTCAACTTGCCTTTGCTTGATCTGAATACAAGAAGAAACACTAAACAAAGCAAGGTAAGTTCGTTGGGAAAATAATAGGCCTTCACCGGGTTGCTCAAGATCAGCCCACTTTCTCTCTTTTCTTCCTTTTTACCACCCATCTCATCAGATTTTTCCATCTCCTTGTCCATTTCAACAGCTGACCCTTTCATCTCATTGCATTCAACTCCCTCGGGTTTTATCTCTTCAGGCACAATTCCCTCATCTAGCTGCTTCTCCATTCAATAACGCTCAACCTTACTTTTCATGTGTGCTAGATCAATACAAAACTGGTCATAAGTAAGTGATACAAGTGCAATACGACGACTATTAAATAAGAAGGAATACTTATTAGTATGTCCGTCATATTTAACTTCTGGCCTCGACATCCACGCTTTGCCCAACAACCCGTGTCACTTGAATTGGGACTACATCACACAACACCTCGTCCACATATTTGCCGATTTGAATAGGTACAAGTGTGTGCTTAGTAACCCAGACAACACCTTGAGTACTCATCAACTTGTGCGGTCGAAGATGACCAATGGTTGGAAGATTTAATTTCTCAACCATGATAGCAGTTGCAAGGTTGACTTCACAACTCCCATCAATGGCCAAGCTACAAATTTTGTCTTTGACACCGCAACGGGTATAAAACCAACCAAGCAATTGAGATTTGACGAGGTCCAATTGCTCATCTACACCACGTAATGGCACTTCTTTTACTCCCTTAGGATCAGGAAGACAATGTTGTGGGCTAGCTTTTATGCGTCCTGTATTCGCCATGACGTATGAGGGAACCTCCACATAAGCTCTGAGGCCAACTATTGCGGTCCTCGATCAACACGTTTCGTGACACGTAGCACGTTTGCCCGAGGATCTAGCGAGGTTGTCCAACGCTTGGATTGCTGGACCTAGAATCAAACGGACGACACGATTTGATTAAAGGCTGTAGAACGACGACTCCGATGAAGGTGAATACGCCAGGGAATAGGTCGGTAGAACAATCAAGGACAAGATGCAAGATTGCTCAATCACCCTTGCCAGAAGCAAGTAAAGCTCGAAATTCACACGAGCAAGAAAATCGAAAAACTAAGTAATTTGATTTATAAAACGTCTACCTAAAACCTTACAAAGCAAGCCTATTTATAGGCTAAGAGTTACAAAAACCCTAAGGAAAACAAGGAAAAGGGGAATTCGGCCACCTTGGGATCAAGATGGGCCGGCCCATGCTCTACTAGAACAACTAATCTAACTATAAATTAAACACTAAAGCCTAAGGCCCTATTCGGCCAGCTCACTCGGAGGCCCACTTGACTCTTCATGGGCTTGGATCGTGGTGTAGATAACTTGATTGTCTCCCTCCAAGCCTTCAATTTCTCTATGGACTCCATGTTGGTCTTGGACAATTCGAACAGGGGCTTGGAGGGATTCTTTGAAGAACTTGGCTTGTGCACGTGTGACTGGGCCCAATGGAACTCGGACTGGGTCATTACTTGGGCTAAGGTCCGTGCACACATCAGTCCCCTCCACTTGAGAAGGATTCGTCCTCAAATCTGGATGGAAATGGATGATACTACAAGAGTTGGTAGTATGAACCCCAAATCTAATGCCACCACATATTGCCAAGAAAAACTCATGGCTTTACTCCAATGGCTCCTCTTGTTCGTATCATTCCCCTCCTCTTGAAAGCAATTTGCCCACAAATTGAAGCACGAATGGTGACAAGACGAGTTACATGCCTTCGACTCAATCTTGTTAGGATGGCTATAGATGTCATCCAATGCAAAACCCACGTGCTAAGTTGGAAAATAACCCTTGTCGGACCTTGAATCTCACAAACCATCTTCAATGTATGCTCAACTTGATCGTTTGTGGTCATGAGGTAAGGGTCCTCAAAGTGGTGTGAAGCGTATCCCGTGAAATCGAACTCCGGCCCGAACACACTTGCAAGGCCCCAAGGCGGATTTGGTGATGTTGGAGATTCACGTGGACTAAGAACAAGATGAAAATCATAATGGTCATTCAGGTACTTGTTCTTTAAACGAACCCTTGGTACACAACCATCCACAAAATGTGGAGTGTTCCCATCAAGATGAGCTCGAAGCAACTCCCCTTTGGTGTGGACTGATTTCAGTTGACATTGTTCCATGAATGGATACAAACGGGGTTTAACTCTTGGAGTACCAACTACATGGAAGCTTGCAAAGTCTACAATTGATTTTGGAATGGAACACACCAAGATCAGCTCAACTTGCCTTTGCTTGATCTGAATACAAGAAGAAACACTAAACAAAGCAAGGTAAGTTCGTTGGGAAAATAATAGGCCTTCACCGGGTTGCTCAAGATCAGCCCACTTTCTCTCTTTTCTTCCTTTTTACCACCCATCTCATCAGATTTTTCCATCTCCTTGTCCATTTCAACAGCTGACCCTTTCATCTCATTGCATTCAACTCCCTCGGGTTTTATCTCTTCAGGCACAATTCCCTCATCTAGCTGCTTCTCCATTCAATAACGCTCAACCTTACTTTTCATGTGTGCTAGATCAATACAAAACTGGTCATAAGTAAGTGATACAAGTGCAATACGACGACTATTAAATAAGAAGGAATACTTATTAGTATGTCCGTCATATTTAACTTCTGGCCTCGACATCCACGCTTTGCCCAACAACCCGTGTCACTTGAATTGGGACTACATCACACAACACCTCGTCCACATATTTGCCGATTTGAATAGGTACAAGTGTGTGCTTAGTAACCCAGACAACACCTTGAGTACTCATCAACTTGTGCGGTCGAAGATGACCAATGGTTGGAAGATTTAATTTCTCAACCATGATAGCAGTTGCAAGGTTGACTTCACAACTCCCATCAATGGCCAAGCTACAAATTTTGTCTTTGACACCGCAACGGGTATAAAACCAACCAAGCAATTGAGATTTGACGAGGTCCAATTGCTCATCTACACCACGTAATGGCACTTCTTTTACTCCCTTAGGATCAGGAAGACAATGTTGTGGGCTAGCTTTTATGCGTCCTGTATTCGCCATGACGTATGAGGGAACCTCCACATAAGCTCTGAGGCCAACTATTGCGGTCCTCGATCAACACGTTTCGTGACACGTAGCACGTTTGCCCGAGGATCTAGCGAGGTTGTCCAACGCTTGGATTGCTGGACCTAGAATCAAACGGACGACACGATTTGATTAAAGGCTGTAGAACGACGACTCCGATGAAGGTGAATACGCCAGGGAATAGGTCGGTAGAACAATCAAGGACAAGATGCAAGATTGCTCAATCACCCTTGCCAGAAGCAAGTAAAGCTCGAAATTCACACGAGCAAGAAAATCGAAAAACTAAGTAATTTGATTTATAAAACGTCTACCTAAAACCTTACAAAGCAAGCCTATTTATAGGCTAAGAGTTACAAAAACCCTAAGGAAAACAAGGAAAAGGGGAATTCGGCCACCTTGGGATCAAGATGGGCCGGCCCATGCTCTACTAGAACAACTAATCTAACTATAAATTAAACACTAAAGCCTAAGGCCCTATTCGGCCAGCTCACTCGGAGGCCCACTTGACTCTTCATGGGCTTGGATCGTGGTGTAGATAACTTGATTGTCTCCCTCCAAGCCTTCAATTTCTCTATGGACTCCATGTTGGTCTTGGACAATTCGAACAGGGGCTTGGAGGGATTCTTTGAAGAACTTGGCTTGTGCACGTGTGACTGGGCCCAATGGAACTCGGACTGGGTCATTACTTGGGCTAAGGTCCGTGCACACATCAGTCCCCTCCACTTGAGAAGGATTCGTCCTCAAATCTGGATGGAAATGGATGATACTACAAGAGTTGGTAGTATGAACCCCAAATCTAATGCCACCACATATTGCCAAGAAAAACTCATGGCTTTACTCCAATGGCTCCTCTTGTTCGTATCATTCCCCTCCTCTTGAAAGCAATTTGCCCACAAATTGAAGCACGAATGGTGACAAGACGAGTTACATGCCTTCGACTCAATCTTGTTAGGATGGCTATAGATGTCATCCAATGCAAAACCCACGTGCTAAGTTGGAAAATAACCCTTGTCGGACCTTGAATCTCACAAACCATCTTCAATGTATGCTCAACTTGATCGTTTGTGGTCATGAGGTAAGGGTCCTCAAAGTGGTGTGAAGCGTATCCCGTGAAATCGAACTCCGGCCCGAACACACTTGCAAGGCCCCAAGGCGGATTTGGTGATGTTGGAGATTCACGTGGACTAAGAACAAGATGAAAATCATAATGGTCATTCAGGTACTTGTTCTTTAAACGAACCCTTGGTACACAACCATCCACAAAATGTGGAGTGTTCCCATCAAGATGAGCTCGAAGCAACTCCCCTTTGGTGTGGACTGATTTCAGTTGACATTGTTCCATGAATGGATACAAACGGGGTTTAACTCTTGGAGTACCAACTACATGGAAGCTTGCAAAGTCTACAATTGATTTTGGAATGGAACACACCAAGATCAGCTCAACTTGCCTTTGCTTGATCTGAATACAAGAAGAAACACTAAACAAAGCAAGGTAAGTTCGTTGGGAAAATAATAGGCCTTCACCGGGTTGCTCAAGATCAGCCCACTTTCTCTCTTTTCTTCCTTTTTACCACCCATCTCATCAGATTTTTCCATCTCCTTGTCCATTTCAACAGCTGACCCTTTCATCTCATTGCATTCAACTCCCTCGGGTTTTATCTCTTCAGGCACAATTCCCTCATCTAGCTGCTTCTCCATTCAATAACGCTCAACCTTACTTTTCATGTGTGCTAGATCAATACAAAACTGGTCATAAGTAAGTGATACAAGTGCAATACGACGACTATTAAATAAGAAGGAATACTTATTAGTATGTCCGTCATATTTAACTTCTGGCCTCGACATCCACGCTTTGCCCAACAACCCGTGTCACTTGAATTGGGACTACATCACACAACACCTCGTCCACATATTTGCCGATTTGAATAGGTACAAGTGTGTGCTTAGTAACCCAGACAACACCTTGAGTACTCATCAACTTGTGCGGTCGAAGATGACCAATGGTTGGAAGATTTAATTTCTCAACCATGATAGCAGTTGCAAGGTTGACTTCACAACTCCCATCAATGGCCAAGCTACAAATTTTGTCTTTGACACCGCAACGGGTATAAAACCAACCAAGCAATTGAGATTTGACGAGGTCCAATTGCTCATCTACACCACGTAATGGCACTTCTTTTACTCCCTTAGGATCAGGAAGACAATGTTGTGGGCTAGCTTTTATGCGTCCTGTATTCGCCATGACGTATGAGGGAACCTCCACATAAGCTCTGAGGCCAACTATTGCGGTCCTCGATCAACACGTTTCGTGACACGTAGCACGTTTGCCCGAGGATCTAGCGAGGTTGTCCAACGCTTGGATTGCTGGACCTAGAATCAAACGGACGACACGATTTGATTAAAGGCTGTAGAACGACGACTCCGATGAAGGTGAATACGCCAGGGAATAGGTCGGTAGAACAATCAAGGACAAGATGCAAGATTGCTCAATCACCCTTGCCAGAAGCAAGTAAAGCTCGAAATTCACACGAGCAAGAAAATCGAAAAACTAAGTAATTTGATTTATAAAACGTCTACCTAAAACCTTACAAAGCAAGCCTATTTATAGGCTAAGAGTTACAAAAACCCTAAGGAAAACAAGGAAAAGGGGAATTCGGCCACCTTGGGATCAAGATGGGCCGGCCCATGCTCTACTAGAACAACTAATCTAACTATAAATTAAACACTAAAGCCTAAGGCCCTATTCGGCCAGCTCACTCGGAGGCCCACTTGACTCTTCATGGGCTTGGATCGTGGTGTAGATAACTTGATTGTCTCCCTCCAAGCCTTCAATTTCTCTATGGACTCCATGTTGGTCTTGGACAATTCGAACAGGGGCTTGGAGGGATTCTTTGAAGAACTTGGCTTGTGCACGTGTGACTGGGCCCAATGGAACTCGGACTGGGTCATTACTTGGGCTAAGGTCCGTGCACACATCAGTCCCCTCCACTTGAGAAGGATTCGTCCTCAAATCTGGATGGAAATGGATGATACTACAAGAGTTGGTAGTATGAACCCCAAATCTAATGCCACCACATATTGCCAAGAAAAACTCATGGCTTTACTCCAATGGCTCCTCTTGTTCGTATCATTCCCCTCCTCTTGAAAGCAATTTGCCCACAAATTGAAGCACGAATGGTGACAAGACGAGTTACATGCCTTCGACTCAATCTTGTTAGGATGGCTATAGATGTCATCCAATGCAAAACCCACGTGCTAAGTTGGAAAATAACCCTTGTCGGACCTTGAATCTCACAAACCATCTTCAATGTATGCTCAACTTGATCGTTTGTGGTCATGAGGTAAGGGTCCTCAAAGTGGTGTGAAGCGTATCCCGTGAAATCGAACTCCGGCCCGAACACACTTGCAAGGCCCCAAGGCGGATTTGGTGATGTTGGAGATTCACGTGGACTAAGAACAAGATGAAAATCATAATGGTCATTCAGGTACTTGTTCTTTAAACGAACCCTTGGTACACAACCATCCACAAAATGTGGAGTGTTCCCATCAAGATGAGCTCGAAGCAACTCCCCTTTGGTGTGGACTGATTTCAGTTGACATTGTTCCATGAATGGATACAAACGGGGTTTAACTCTTGGAGTACCAACTACATGGAAGCTTGCAAAGTCTACAATTGATTTTGGAATGGAACACACCAAGATCAGCTCAACTTGCCTTTGCTTGATCTGAATACAAGAAGAAACACTAAACAAAGCAAGGTAAGTTCGTTGGGAAAATAATAGGCCTTCACCGGGTTGCTCAAGATCAGCCCACTTTCTCTCTTTTCTTCCTTTTTACCACCCATCTCATCAGATTTTTCCATCTCCTTGTCCATTTCAACAGCTGACCCTTTCATCTCATTGCATTCAACTCCCTCGGGTTTTATCTCTTCAGGCACAATTCCCTCATCTAGCTGCTTCTCCATTCAATAACGCTCAACCTTACTTTTCATGTGTGCTAGATCAATACAAAACTGGTCATAAGTAAGTGATACAAGTGCAATACGACGACTATTAAATAAGAAGGAATACTTATTAGTATGTCCGTCATATTTAACTTCTGGCCTCGACATCCACGCTTTGCCCAACAACCCGTGTCACTTGAATTGGGACTACATCACACAACACCTCGTCCACATATTTGCCGATTTGAATAGGTACAAGTGTGTGCTTAGTAACCCAGGCAACACCTTGAGTACTCATCAACTTGTGCGGTCGAAGATGACCAATGGTTGGAAGATTTAATTTCTCAACCATGATAGCAGTTGCAAGGTTGACTTCACAACTCCCATCAATGGCCAAGCTACAAATTTTGTCTTTGACACCGCAACGGGTATAAAACCAACCAAGCAATTGAGATTTGACGAGGTCCAATTGCTCATCTACACCACGTAATGGCACTTCTTTTACTCCCTTAGGATCAGGAAGACAATGTTGTGGGCTAGCTTTTATGCGTCTTGTATTCGCCATGACGTATGAGGGAACCTCCACATAAGCTCTGAGGCCAACTATTGCGGTCCTCGATCAACACGTTTCGAGACACGTAGCACGTTTGCCCGAGGATCTAGCGAGGTTGTCCAACGCTTGGATTGCTGGACCTAGAATCAAACGGACGACACGATTTGATTAAAGGCTGTAGAACGACGACTCCGATGAGGGTGAATACGCCAGGGAATAGGTCGGTAGAACAATCAAGGACAAGATGCAAGATTGCTCAATCACCCTTGCCAGAAGCAAGTAAAGCTCGAAATTCACACAAGCAAGAAAATCGAAAAACTAAGTAATTTGATTTATAAAACGTCTACCTAAAACCTTACAAAGCAAGCCTATTTATAGGCTAAGAGTTACAAAAACCCTAAGGAAAACAAGGAAAAGGGGAATTCGGCCACCTTGGGATCAAGATGGGCCGGCCCATGCTCTACTAGAACAACTAATCTAACTATAAATTAAACACTAAAGCCTAAGGCCCTATTCGGCCAGCTCACTCGGAGGCCCACTTGACTCTTCATGGGCTTGGATCGTGGTGTAGATAACTTGATTGTCTCCCTCCAAGCCTTCAATTTCTCTATGGACTCCATGTTGGTCTTGGACAATTCGAACAGGGGCTTGGAGGGATTCTTTGAAGAACTTGGCTTGTGCACGTGTGACTGGGCCCAATGGAACTCGGACTGGGTCATTACTTGGGCTAAGGTCCGTGCACACATCAGTCCCCTCCACTTGAGAAGGATTCGTCCTCAAATCTGGATGGAAATGGATGATACTACAAGAGTTGGTAGTATGAACCCCAAATCTAATGCCACCACATATTGCCAAGAAAAACTCATGGCTTTACTCCAATGGCTCCTCTTGTTCGTATCATTCCCCTCCTCTTGAAAGCAATTTGCCCACAAATTGAAGCACGAATGGTGACAAGACGAGTTACATGCCTTCGACTCAATCTTGTTAGGATGGCTATAGATGTCATCCAATGCAAAACCCACGTGCTAAGTTGGAAAATAACCCTTGTCGGACCTTGAATCTCACAAACCATCTTCAATGTATGCTCAACTTGATCGTTTGTGGTCATGAGGTAAGGGTCCTCAAAGTGGTGTGAAGCGTATCCCGTGAAATCGAACTCCGGCCCGAACACACTTGCAAGGCCCCAAGGCGGATTTGGTGATGTTGGAGATTCACGTGGACTAAGAACAAGATGAAAATCATAATGGTCATTCAGGTACTTGTTCTTTAAACGAACCCTTGGTACACAACCATCCACAAAATGTGGAGTGTTCCCATCAAGATGAGCTCGAAGCAACTCCCCTTTGGTGTGGACTGATTTCAGTTGACATTGTTCCATGAATGGATACAAACGGGGTTTAACTCTTGGAGTACCAACTACATGGAAGCTTGCAAAGTCTACAATTGATTTTGGAATGGAACACACCAAGATCAGCTCAACTTGCCTTTGCTTGATCTGAATACAAGAAGAAACACTAAACAAAGCAAGGTAAGTTCGTTGGGAAAATAATAGGCCTTCACCGGGTTGCTCAAGATCAGCCCACTTTCTCTCTTTTCTTCCTTTTTACCACCCATCTCATCAGATTTTTCCATCTCCTTGTCCATTTCAACAGCTGACCCTTTCATCTCATTGCATTCAACTCCCTCGGGTTTTATCTCTTCAGGCACAATTCCCTCATCTAGCTGCTTCTCCATTCAATAACGCTCAACCTTACTTTTCATGTGTGCTAGATCAATACAAAACTGGTCATAAGTAAGTGATACAAGTGCAATACGACGACTATTAAATAAGAAGGAATACTTATTAGTATGTCCGTCATATTTAACTTCTGGCCTCGACATCCACGCTTTGCCCAACAACCCGTGTCACTTGAATTGGGACTACATCACACAACACCTCGTCCACATATTTGCCGATTTGAATAGGTACAAGTGTGTGCTTAGTAACCCAGGCAACACCTTGAGTACTCATCAACTTGTGCGGTCGAAGATGACCAATGGTTGGAAGATTTAATTTCTCAACCATGATAGCAGTTGCAAGGTTGACTTCACAACTCCCATCAATGGCCAAGCTACAAATTTTGTCTTTGACACCGCAACGGGTATAAAACCAACCAAGCAATTGAGATTTGACGAGGTCCAATTGCTCATCTACACCACGTAATGGCACTTCTTTGACTCCCTTAGGATCAGGAAGACAATGTTGTGGGCTAGCTTTTATGCGTCTTGTATTCGCCATGACGTATGAGGGAACCTCCACATAAGCTCTGAGGCCAACTATTGCGGTCCTCGATCAACACGTTTCGAGACACGTAGCACGTTTGCCCGAGGATCTAGCGAGGTTGTCCAACGCTTGGATTGCTGGACCTAGAATCAAACGGACGACACGATTTGATTAAAGGCTGTAGAACGACGACTCCGATGAGGGTGAATACGCCAGGGAATAGGTCGGTAGAACAATCAAGGACAAGATGCAAGATTGCTCAATCACCCTTGCCAGAAGCAAGTAAAGCTCGAAATTCACACAAGCAAGAAAATCGAAAAACTAAGTAATTTGATTTATAAAACGTCTACCTAAAACCTTACAAAGCAAGCCTATTTATAGGCTAAGAGTTACAAAAACCCTAAGGAAAACAAGGAAAAGGGGAATTCGGCCACCTTGGGATCAAGATGGGCCGGCCCATGCTCTACTAGAACAACTAATCTAACTATAAATTAAACACTAAAGCCTAAGGCCCTATTCGGCCAGCTCACTCGGAGGCCCACTTGACTCTTCATGGGCTTGGATCGTGGTGTAGATAACTTGATTGTCTCCCTCCAAGCCTTCAATTTCTCTATGGACTCCATGTTGGTCTTGGACAATTCGAACAGGGGCTTGGAGGGATTCTTTGAAGAACTTGGCTTGTGCACGTGTGACTGGGCCCAATGGAACTCGGACTGGGTCATTACTTGGGCTAAGGTCCGTGCACACATCAGTCCCCTCCACTTGAGAAGGATTCGTCCTCAAATCTGGATGGAAATGGATGATACTACAAGAGTTGGTAGTATGAACCCCAAATCTAATGCCACCACATATTGCCAAGAAAAACTCATGGCTTTACTCCAATGGCTCCTCTTGTTCGTATCATTCCCCTCCTCTTGAAAGCAATTTGCCCACAAATTGAAGCACGAATGGTGACAAGACGAGTTACATGCCTTCGACTCAATCTTGTTAGGATGGCTATAGATGTCATCCAATGCAAAACCCACGTGCTAAGTTGGAAAATAACCCTTGTCGGACCTTGAATCTCACAAACCATCTTCAATGTATGCTCAACTTGATCGTTTGTGGTCATGAGGTAAGGGTCCTCAAAGTGGTGTGAAGCGTATCCCGTGAAATCGAACTCCGGCCCGAACACACTTGCAAGGCCCCAAGGCGGATTTGGTGATGTTGGAGATTCACGTGGACTAAGAACAAGATGAAAATCATAATGGTCATTCAGGTACTTGTTCTTTAAACGAACCCTTGGTACACAACCATCCACAAAATGTGGAGTGTTCCCATCAAGATGAGCTCGAAGCAACTCCCCTTTGGTGTGGACTGATTTCAGTTGACATTGTTCCATGAATGGATACAAACGGGGTTTAACTCTTGGAGTACCAACTACATGGAAGCTTGCAAAGTCTACAATTGATTTTGGAATGGAACACACCAAGATCAGCTCAACTTGCCTTTGCTTGATCTGAATACAAGAAGAAACACTAAACAAAGCAAGGTAAGTTCGTTGGGAAAATAATAGGCCTTCACCGGGTTGCTCAAGATCAGCCCACTTTCTCTCTTTTCTTCCTTTTTACCACCCATCTCATCAGATTTTTCCATCTCCTTGTCCATTTCAACAGCTGACCCTTTCATCTCATTGCATTCAACTCCCTCGGGTTTTATCTCTTCAGGCACAATTCCCTCATCTAGCTGCTTCTCCATTCAATAACGCTCAACCTTACTTTTCATGTGTGCTAGATCAATACAAAACTGGTCATAAGTAAGTGATACAAGTGCAATACGACGACTATTAAATAAGAAGGAATACTTATTAGTATGTCCGTCATATTTAACTTCTGGCCTCGACATCCACGCTTTGCCCAACAACCCGTGTCACTTGAATTGGGACTACATCACACAACACCTCGTCCACATATTTGCCGATTTGAATAGGTACAAGTGTGTGCTTAGTAACCCAGACAACACCTTGAGTACTCATCAACTTGTGCGGTCGAAGATGACCAATGGTTGGAAGATTTAATTTCTCAACCATGATAGCAGTTGCAAGGTTGACTTCACAACTCCCATCAATGGCCAAGCTACAAATTTTGTCTTTGACACTGCAACGGGTATAAAACCAACCAAGCAATTGAGATTTGACGAGGTCCAATTGCTCATCTACACCACGTAATGGCACTTCTTTTACTCCCTTAGGATCAGGAAGACAATGTTGTGGGCTAGCTTTTATGCGTCCTGTATTCGCCATGACGTATGAGGGAACCTCCACATAAGCTCTGAGGCCAACTATTGCGGTCCTCGATCAACACGTTTCGAGACACGTAGCACGTTTGCCCGAGGATCTAGCGAGGTTGTCCAACGCTTGGATTGCTGGACCTAGAATCAAACGGACGACACGATTTGATTAAAGGCTGTAGAACGACGACTCCGATGAAGGTGAATACGCCAGGGAATAGGTCGGTAGAACAATCAAGGACAAGATGCAAGATTGCTCAATCACCCTTGCCAGAAGCAAGTAAAGCTCGAAATTCACACGAGCAAGAAAATCGAAAAACTAAGTAATTTGATTTATAAAACGTCTACCTAAAACCTTACAAAGCAAGCCTATTTATAGGCTAAGAGTTACAAAAACCCTAAGGAAAACAAGGAAAAGGGGAATTCGGCCACCTTGGGATCAAGATGGGCCGGCCCATGCTCTACTAGAACAACTAATCTAACTATAAATTAAACACTAAAGCCTAAGGCCCTATTCGGCCAGCTCACTCGGAGGCCCACTTGACTCTTCATGGGCTTGGATCGTGGTGTAGATAACTTGATTGTCTCCCTCCAAGCCTTCAATTTCTCTATGGACTCCATGTTGGTCTTGGACAATTCGAACAGGGGCTTGGAGGGATTCTTTGAAGAACTTGGCTTGTGCACGTGTGACTGGGCCCAATGGAACTCGGACTGGGTCATTACTTGGGCTAAGGTCCGTGCACACATCAGTCCCCTCCACTTGAGAAGGATTCGTCCTCAAATCTGGATGGAAATGGATGATACTACAAGAGTTGGTAGTATGAACCCCAAATCTAATGCCACCACATATTGCCAAGAAAAACTCATGGCTTTACTCCAATGGCTCCTCTTGTTCGTATCATTCCCCTCCTCTTGAAAGCAATTTGCCCACAAATTGAAGCACGAATGGTGACAAGACGAGTTACATGCCTTCGACTCAATCTTGTTAGGATGGCTATAGATGTCATCCAATGCAAAACCCACGTGCTAAGTTGGAAAATAACCCTTGTCGGACCTTGAATCTCACAAACCATCTTCAATGTATGCTCAACTTGATCGTTTGTGGTCATGAGGTAAGGGTCCTCAAAGTGGTGTGAAGCGTATCCCGTGAAATCGAACTCCGGCCCGAACACACTTGCAAGGCCCCAAGGCGGATTTGGTGATGTTGGAGATTCACGTGGACTAAGAACAAGATGAAAATCATAATGGTCATTCAGGTACTTGTTCTTTAAACGAACCCTTGGTACACAACCATCCACAAAATGTGGAGTGTTCCCATCAAGATGAGCTCGAAGCAACTCCCCTTTGGTGTGGACTGATTTCAGTTGACATTGTTCCATGAATGGATACAAACGGGGTTTAACTCTTGGAGTACCAACTACATGGAAGCTTGCAAAGTCTACAATTGATTTTGGAATGGAACACACCAAGATCAGCTCAACTTGCCTTTGCTTGATCTGAATACAAGAAGAAACACTAAACAAAGCAAGGTAAGTTCGTTGGGAAAATAATAGGCCTTCACCGGGTTGCTCAAGATCAGCCCACTTTCTCTCTTTTCTTCCTTTTTACCACCCATCTCATCAGATTTTTCCATCTCCTTGTCCATTTCAACAGCTGACCCTTTCATCTCATTGCATTCAACTCCCTCGGGTTTTATCTCTTCAGGCACAATTCCCTCATCTAGCTGCTTCTCCATTCAATAACGCTCAACCTTACTTTTCATGTGTGCTAGATCAATACAAAACTGGTCATAAGTAAGTGATACAAGTGCAATACGACGACTATTAAATAAGAAGGAATACTTATTAGTATGTCCGTCATATTTAACTTCTGGCCTCGACATCCACGCTTTGCCCAACAACCCGTGTCACTTGAATTGGGACTACATCACACAACACCTCGTCCACATATTTGCCGATTTGAATAGGTACAAGTGTGTGCTTAGTAACCCAGACAACACCTTGAGTACTCATCAACTTGTGCGGTCGAAGATGACCAATGGTTGGAAGATTTAATTTCTCAACCATGATAGCAGTTGCAAGGTTGACTTCACAACTCCCATCAATGGCCAAGCTACAAATTTTGTCTTTGACACCGCAACGGGTATAAAACCAACCAAGCAATTGAGATTTGACGAGGTCCAATTGCTCATCTACACCACGTAATGGCACTTCTTTTACTCCCTTAGGATCAGGAAGACAATGTTGTGGGCTAGCTTTTATGCGTCCTGTATTCGCCATGACGTATGAGGGAACCTCCACATAAGCTCTGAGGCCAACTATTGCGGTCCTCGATCAACACGTTTCGTGACACGTAGCACGTTTGCCCGAGGATCTAGCGAGGTTGTCCAACGCTTGGATTGCTGGACCTAGAATCAAACGGACGACACGATTTGATTAAAGGCTGTAGAACGACGACTCCGATGAAGGTGAATACGCCAGGGAATAGGTCGGTAGAACAATCAAGGACAAGATGCAAGATTGCTCAATCACCCTTGCCAGAAGCAAGTAAAGCTCGAAATTCACACGAGCAAGAAAATCGAAAAACTAAGTAATTTGATTTATAAAACGTCTACCTAAAACCTTACAAAGCAAGCCTATTTATAGGCTAAGAGTTACAAAAACCCTAAGGAAAACAAGGAAAAGGGGAATTCGGCCACCTTGGGATCAAGATGGGCCGGCCCATGCTCTACTAGAACAACTAATCTAACTATAAATTAAACACTAAAGCCTAAGGCCCTATTCGGCCAGCTCACTCGGAGGCCCACTTGACTCTTCATGGGCTTGGATCGTGGTGTAGATAACTTGATTGTCTCCCTCCAAGCCTTCAATTTCTCTATGGACTCCATGTTGGTCTTGGACAATTCGAACAGGGGCTTGGAGGGATTCTTTGAAGAACTTGGCTTGTGCACGTGTGACTGGGCCCAATGGAACTCGGACTGGGTCATTACTTGGGCTAAGGTCCGTGCACACATCAGTCCCCTCCACTTGAGAAGGATTCGTCCTCAAATCTGGATGGAAATGGATGATACTACAAGAGTTGGTAGTATGAACCCCAAATCTAATGCCACCACATATTGCCAAGAAAAACTCATGGCTTTACTCCAATGGCTCCTCTTGTTCGTATCATTCCCCTCCTCTTGAAAGCAATTTGCCCACAAATTGAAGCACGAATGGTGACAAGACGAGTTACATGCCTTCGACTCAATCTTGTTAGGATGGCTATAGATGTCATCCAATGCAAAACCCACGTGCTAAGTTGGAAAATAACCCTTGTCGGACCTTGAATCTCACAAACCATCTTCAATGTATGCTCAACTTGATCGTTTGTGGTCATGAGGTAAGGGTCCTCAAAGTGGTGTGAAGCGTATCCCGTGAAATCGAACTCCGGCCCGAACACACTTGCAAGGCCCCAAGGCGGATTTGGTGATGTTGGAGATTCACGTGGACTAAGAACAAGATGAAAATCATAATGGTCATTCAGGTACTTGTTCTTTAAACGAACCCTTGGTACACAACCATCCACAAAATGTGGAGTGTTCCCATCAAGATGAGCTCGAAGCAACTCCCCTTTGGTGTGGACTGATTTCAGTTGACATTGTTCCATGAATGGATACAAACGGGGTTTAACTCTTGGAGTACCAACTACATGGAAGCTTGCAAAGTCTACAATTGATTTTGGAATGGAACACACCAAGATCAGCTCAACTTGCCTTTGCTTGATCTGAATACAAGAAGAAACACTAAACAAAGCAAGGTAAGTTCGTTGGGAAAATAATAGGCCTTCACCGGGTTGCTCAAGATCAGCCCACTTTCTCTCTTTTCTTCCTTTTTACCACCCATCTCATCAGATTTTTCCATCTCCTTGTCCATTTCAACAGCTGACCCTTTCATCTCATTGCATTCAACTCCCTCGGGTTTTATCTCTTCAGGCACAATTCCCTCATCTAGCTGCTTCTCCATTCAATAACGCTCAACCTTACTTTTCATGTGTGCTAGATCAATACAAAACTGGTCATAAGTAAGTGATACAAGTGCAATACGACGACTATTAAATAAGAAGGAATACTTATTAGTATGTCCGTCATATTTAACTTCTGGCCTCGACATCCACGCTTTGCCCAACAACCCGTGTCACTTGAATTGGGACTACATCACACAACACCTCGTCCACATATTTGCCGATTTGAATAGGTACAAGTGTGTGCTTAGTAACCCAGACAACACCTTGAGTACTCATCAACTTGTGCGGTCGAAGATGACCAATGGTTGGAAGATTTAATTTCTCAACCATGATAGCAGTTGCAAGGTTGACTTCACAACTCCCATCAATGGCCAAGCTACAAATTTTGTCTTTGACACCGCAACGGGTATAAAACCAACCAAGCAATTGAGATTTGACGAGGTCCAATTGCTCATCTACACCACGTAATGGCACTTCTTTTACTCCCTTAGGATCAGGAAGACAATGTTGTGGGCTAGCTTTTATGCGTCCTGTATTCGCCATGACGTATGAGGGAACCTCCACATAAGCTCTGAGGCCAACTATTGCGGTCCTCGATCAACACGTTTCGTGACACGTAGCACGTTTGCCCGAGGATCTAGCGAGGTTGTCCAACGCTTGGATTGCTGGACCTAGAATCAAACGGACGACACGATTTGATTAAAGGCTGTAGAACGACGACTCCGATGAAGGTGAATACGCCAGGGAATAGGTCGGTAGAACAATCAAGGACAAGATGCAAGATTGCTCAATCACCCTTGCCAGAAGCAAGTAAAGCTCGAAATTCACACGAGCAAGAAAATCGAAAAACTAAGTAATTTGATTTATAAAACGTCTACCTAAAACCTTACAAAGCAAGCCTATTTATAGGCTAAGAGTTACAAAAACCCTAAGGAAAACAAGGAAAAGGGGAATTCGGCCACCTTGGGATCAAGATGGGCCGGCCCATGCTCTACTAGAACAACTAATCTAACTATAAATTAAACACTAAAGCCTAAGGCCCTATTCGGCCAGCTCACTCGGAGGCCCACTTGACTCTTCATGGGCTTGGATCGTGGTGTAGATAACTTGATTGTCTCCCTCCAAGCCTTCAATTTCTCTATGGACTCCATGTTGGTCTTGGACAATTCGAACAGGGGCTTGGAGGGATTCTTTGAAGAACTTGGCTTGTGCACGTGTGACTGGGCCCAATGGAACTCGGACTGGGTCATTACTTGGGCTAAGGTCCGTGCACACATCAGTCCCCTCCACTTGAGAAGGATTCGTCCTCAAATCTGGATGGAAATGGATGATACTACAAGAGTTGGTAGTATGAACCCCAAATCTAATGCCACCACATATTGCCAAGAAAAACTCATGGCTTTACTCCAATGGCTCCTCTTGTTCGTATCATTCCCCTCCTCTTGAAAGCAATTTGCCCACAAATTGAAGCACGAATGGTGACAAGACGAGTTACATGCCTTCGACTCAATCTTGTTAGGATGGCTATAGATGTCATCCAATGCAAAACCCACGTGCTAAGTTGGAAAATAACCCTTGTCGGACCTTGAATCTCACAAACCATCTTCAATGTATGCTCAACTTGATCGTTTGTGGTCATGAGGTAAGGGTCCTCAAAGTGGTGTGAAGCGTATCCCGTGAAATCGAACTCCGGCCCGAACACACTTGCAAGGCCCCAAGGCGGATTTGGTGATGTTGGAGATTCACGTGGACTAAGAACAAGATGAAAATCATAATGGTCATTCAGGTACTTGTTCTTTAAACGAACCCTTGGTACACAACCATCCACAAAATGTGGAGTGTTCCCATCAAGATGAGCTCGAAGCAACTCCCCTTTGGTGTGGACTGATTTCAGTTGACATTGTTCCATGAATGGATACAAACGGGGTTTAACTCTTGGAGTACCAACTACATGGAAGCTTGCAAAGTCTACAATTGATTTTGGAATGGAACACACCAAGATCAGCTCAACTTGCCTTTGCTTGATCTGAATACAAGAAGAAACACTAAACAAAGCAAGGTAAGTTCGTTGGGAAAATAATAGGCCTTCACCGGGTTGCTCAAGATCAGCCCACTTTCTCTCTTTTCTTCCTTTTTACCACCCATCTCATCAGATTTTTCCATCTCCTTGTCCATTTCAACAGCTGACCCTTTCATCTCATTGCATTCAACTCCCTCGGGTTTTATCTCTTCAGGCACAATTCCCTCATCTAGCTGCTTCTCCATTCAATAACGCTCAACCTTACTTTTCATGTGTGCTAGATCAATACAAAACTGGTCATAAGTAAGTGATACAAGTGCAATACGACGACTATTAAATAAGAAGGAATACTTATTAGTATGTCCGTCATATTTAACTTCTGGCCTCGACATCCACGCTTTGCCCAACAACCCGTGTCACTTGAATTGGGACTACATCACACAACACCTCGTCCACATATTTGCCGATTTGAATAGGTACAAGTGTGTGCTTAGTAACCCAGACAACACCTTGAGTACTCATCAACTTGTGCGGTCGAAGATGACCAATGGTTGGAAGATTTAATTTCTCAACCATGATAGCAGTTGCAAGGTTGACTTCACAACTCCCATCAATGGCCAAGCTACAAATTTTGTCTTTGACACCGCAACGGGTATAAAACCAACCAAGCAATTGAGATTTGACGAGGTCCAATTGCTCATCTACACCACGTAATGGCACTTCTTTTACTCCCTTAGGATCAGGAAGACAATGTTGTGGGCTAGCTTTTATGCGTCCTGTATTCGCCATGACGTATGAGGGAACCTCCACATAAGCTCTGAGGCCAACTATTGCGGTCCTCGATCAACACGTTTCGTGACACGTAGCACGTTTGCCCGAGGATCTAGCGAGGTTGTCCAACGCTTGGATTGCTGGACCTAGAATCAAACGGACGACACGATTTGATTAAAGGCTGTAGAACGACGACTCCGATGAAGGTGAATACGCCAGGGAATAGGTCGGTAGAACAATCAAGGACAAGATGCAAGATTGCTCAATCACCCTTGCCAGAAGCAAGTAAAGCTCGAAATTCACACGAGCAAGAAAATCGAAAAACTAAGTAATTTGATTTATAAAACGTCTACCTAAAACCTTACAAAGCAAGCCTATTTATAGGCTAAGAGTTACAAAAACCCTAAGGAAAACAAGGAAAAGGGGAATTCGGCCACCTTGGGATCAAGATGGGCCGGCCCATGCTCTACTAGAACAACTAATCTAACTATAAATTAAACACTAAAGCCTAAGGCCCTATTCGGCCAGCTCACTCGGAGGCCCACTTGACTCTTCATGGGCTTGGATCGTGGTGTAGATAACTTGATTGTCTCCCTCCAAGCCTTCAATTTCTCTATGGACTCCATGTTGGTCTTGGACAATTCGAACAGGGGCTTGGAGGGATTCTTTGAAGAACTTGGCTTGTGCACGTGTGACTGGGCCCAATGGAACTCGGACTGGGTCATTACTTGGGCTAAGGTCCGTGCACACATCAGTCCCCTCCACTTGAGAAGGATTCGTCCTCAAATCTGGATGGAAATGGATGATACTACAAGAGTTGGTAGTATGAACCCCAAATCTAATGCCACCACATATTGCCAAGAAAAACTCATGGCTTTACTCCAATGGCTCCTCTTGTTCGTATCATTCCCCTCCTCTTGAAAGCAATTTGCCCACAAATTGAAGCACGAATGGTGACAAGACGAGTTACATGCCTTCGACTCAATCTTGTTAGGATGGCTATAGATGTCATCCAATGCAAAACCCACGTGCTAAGTTGGAAAATAACCCTTGTCGGACCTTGAATCTCACAAACCATCTTCAATGTATGCTCAACTTGATCGTTTGTGGTCATGAGGTAAGGGTCCTCAAAGTGGTGTGAAGCGTATCCCGTGAAATCGAACTCCGGCCCGAACACACTTGCAAGGCCCCAAGGCGGATTTGGTGATGTTGGAGATTCACGTGGACTAAGAACAAGATGAAAATCATAATGGTCATTCAGGTACTTGTTCTTTAAACGAACCCTTGGTACACAACCATCCACAAAATGTGGAGTGTTCCCATCAAGATGAGCTCGAAGCAACTCCCCTTTGGTGTGGACTGATTTCAGTTGACATTGTTCCATGAATGGATACAAACGGGGTTTAACTCTTGGAGTACCAACTACATGGAAGCTTGCAAAGTCTACAATTGATTTTGGAATGGAACACACCAAGATCAGCTCAACTTGCCTTTGCTTGATCTGAATACAAGAAGAAACACTAAACAAAGCAAGGTAAGTTCGTTGGGAAAATAATAGGCCTTCACCGGGTTGCTCAAGATCAGCCCACTTTCTCTCTTTTCTTCCTTTTTACCACCCATCTCATCAGATTTTTCCATCTCCTTGTCCATTTCAACAGCTGACCCTTTCATCTCATTGCATTCAACTCCCTCGGGTTTTATCTCTTCAGGCACAATTCCCTCATCTAGCTGCTTCTCCATTCAATAACGCTCAACCTTACTTTTCATGTGTGCTAGATCAATACAAAACTGGTCATAAGTAAGTGATACAAGTGCAATACGACGACTATTAAATAAGAAGGAATACTTATTAGTATGTCCGTCATATTTAACTTCTGGCCTCGACATCCACGCTTTGCCCAACAACCCGTGTCACTTGAATTGGGACTACATCACACAACACCTCGTCCACATATTTGCCGATTTGAATAGGTACAAGTGTGTGCTTAGTAACCCAGGCAACACCTTGAGTACTCATCAACTTGTGCGGTCGAAGATGACCAATGGTTGGAAGATTTAATTTCTCAACCATGATAGCAGTTGCAAGGTTGACTTCACAACTCCCATCAATGGCCAAGCTACAAATTTTGTCTTTGACACCGCAACGGGTATAAAACCAACCAAGCAATTGAGATTTGACGAGGTCCAATTGCTCATCTACACCACGTAATGGCACTTCTTTGACTCCCTTAGGATCAGGAAGACAATGTTGTGGGCTAGCTTTTATGCGTCTTGTATTCGCCATGACGTATGAGGGAACCTCCACATAAGCTCTGAGGCCAACTATTGCGGTCCTCGATCAACACGTTTCGAGACACGTAGCACGTTTGCCCGAGGATCTAGCGAGGTTGTCCAACGCTTGGATTGCTGGACCTAGAATCAAACGGACGACACGATTTGATTAAAGGCTGAGGGTGAATACGCCAGGGAATAGGTCGGTAGAACAATCAAGGACAAGATGCAAGATTGCTCAATCACCCTTGCCAGAAGCAAGTAAAGCTCGAAATTCACACAAGCAAGAAAATCGAAAAACTAAGTAATTTGATTTATAAAACGTCTACCTAAAACCTTACAAAGCAAGCCTATTTATAGGCTAAGAGTTACAAAAACCCTAAGGAAAACAAGGAAAAGGGGAATTCGGCCACCTTGGGATCAAGATGGGCCGGCCCATGCTCTACTAGAACAACTAATCTAACTATAAATTAAACACTAAAGCCTAAGGCCCTATTCGGCCAGCTCACTCGGAGGCCCACTTGACTCTTCATGGGCTTGGATCGTGGTGTAGATAACTTGATTGTCTCCCTCCAAGCCTTCAATTTCTCTATGGACTCCATGTTGGTCTTGGACAATTCGAACAGGGGCTTGGAGGGATTCTTTGAAGAACTTGGCTTGTGCACGTGTGACTGGGCCCAATGGAACTCGGACTGGGTCATTACTTGGGCTAAGGTCCGTGCACACATCAGTCCCCTCCACTTGAGAAGGATTCGTCCTCAAATCTGGATGGAAATGGATGATACTACAAGAGTTGGTAGTATGAACCCCAAATCTAATGCCACCACATATTGCCAAGAAAAACTCATGGCTTTACTCCAATGGCTCCTCTTGTTCGTATCATTCCCCTCCTCTTGAAAGCAATTTGCCCACAAATTGAAGCACGAATGGTGACAAGACGAGTTACATGCCTTCGACTCAATCTTGTTAGGATGGCTATAGATGTCATCCAATGCAAAACCCACGTGCTAAGTTGGAAAATAACCCTTGTCGGACCTTGAATCTCACAAACCATCTTCAATGTATGCTCAACTTGATCGTTTGTGGTCATGAGGTAAGGGTCCTCAAAGTGGTGTGAAGCGTATCCCGTGAAATCGAACTCCGGCCCGAACACACTTGCAAGGCCCCAAGGCGGATTTGGTGATGTTGGAGATTCACGTGGACTAAGAACAAGATGAAAATCATAATGGTCATTCAGGTACTTGTTCTTTAAACGAACCCTTGGTACACAACCATCCACAAAATGTGGAGTGTTCCCATCAAGATGAGCTCGAAGCAACTCCCCTTTGGTGTGGACTGATTTCAGTTGACATTGTTCCATGAATGGATACAAACGGGGTTTAACTCTTGGAGTACCAACTACATGGAAGCTTGCAAAGTCTACAATTGATTTTGGAATGGAACACACCAAGATCAGCTCAACTTGCCTTTGCTTGATCTGAATACAAGAAGAAACACTAAACAAAGCAAGGTAAGTTCGTTGGGAAAATAATAGGCCTTCACCGGGTTGCTCAAGATCAGCCCACTTTCTCTCTTTTCTTCCTTTTTACCACCCATCTCATCAGATTTTTCCATCTCCTTGTCCATTTCAACAGCTGACCCTTTCATCTCATTGCATTCAACTCCCTCGGGTTTTATCTCTTCAGGCACAATTCCCTCATCTAGCTGCTTCTCCATTCAATAACGCTCAACCTTACTTTTCATGTGTGCTAGATCAATACAAAACTGGTCATAAGTAAGTGATACAAGTGCAATACGACGACTATTAAATAAGAAGGAATACTTATTAGTATGTCCGTCATATTTAACTTCTGGCCTCGACATCCACGCTTTGCCCAACAACCCGTGTCACTTGAATTGGGACTACATCACACAACACCTCGTCCACATATTTGCCGATTTGAATAGGTACAAGTGTGTGCTTAGTAACCCAGACAACACCTTGAGTACTCATCAACTTGTGCGGTCGAAGATGACCAATGGTTGGAAGATTTAATTTCTCAACCATGATAGCAGTTGCAAGGTTGACTTCACAACTCCCATCAATGGCCAAGCTACAAATTTTGTCTTTGACACTGCAACGGGTATAAAACCAACCAAGCAATTGAGATTTGACGAGGTCCAATTGCTCATCTACACCACGTAATGGCACTTCTTTTACTCCCTTAGGATCAGGAAGACAATGTTGTGGGCTAGCTTTTATGCGTCCTGTATTCGCCATGACGTATGAGGGAACCTCCACATAAGCTCTGAGGCCAACTATTGCGGTCCTCGATCAACACGTTTCGAGACACGTAGCACGTTTGCCCGAGGATCTAGCGAGGTTGTCCAACGCTTGGATTGCTGGACCTAGAATCAAACGGACGACACGATTTGATTAAAGGCTGTAGAACGACGACTCCGATGAAGGTGAATACGCCAGGGAATAGGTCGGTAGAACAATCAAGGACAAGATGCAAGATTGCTCAATCACCCTTGCCAGAAGCAAGTAAAGCTCGAAATTCACACGAGCAAGAAAATCGAAAAACTAAGTAATTTGATTTATAAAACGTCTACCTAAAACCTTACAAAGCAAGCCTATTTATAGGCTAAGAGTTACAAAAACCCTAAGGAAAACAAGGAAAAGGGGAATTCGGCCACCTTGGGATCAAGATGGGCCGGCCCATGCTCTACTAGAACAACTAATCTAACTATAAATTAAACACTAAAGCCTAAGGCCCTATTCGGCCAGCTCACTCGGAGGCCCACTTGACTCTTCATGGGCTTGGATCGTGGTGTAGATAACTTGATTGTCTCCCTCCAAGCCTTCAATTTCTCTATGGACTCCATGTTGGTCTTGGACAATTCGAACAGGGGCTTGGAGGGATTCTTTGAAGAACTTGGCTTGTGCACGTGTGACTGGGCCCAATGGAACTCGGACTGGGTCATTACTTGGGCTAAGGTCCGTGCACACATCAGTCCCCTCCACTTGAGAAGGATTCGTCCTCAAATCTGGATGGAAATGGATGATACTACAAGAGTTGGTAGTATGAACCCCAAATCTAATGCCACCACATATTGCCAAGAAAAACTCATGGCTTTACTCCAATGGCTCCTCTTGTTCGTATCATTCCCCTCCTCTTGAAAGCAATTTGCCCACAAATTGAAGCACGAATGGTGACAAGACGAGTTACATGCCTTCGACTCAATCTTGTTAGGATGGCTATAGATGTCATCCAATGCAAAACCCACGTGCTAAGTTGGAAAATAACCCTTGTCGGACCTTGAATCTCACAAACCATCTTCAATGTATGCTCAACTTGATCGTTTGTGGTCATGAGGTAAGGGTCCTCAAAGTGGTGTGAAGCGTATCCCGTGAAATCGAACTCCGGCCCGAACACACTTGCAAGGCCCCAAGGCGGATTTGGTGATGTTGGAGATTCACGTGGACTAAGAACAAGATGAAAATCATAATGGTCATTCAGGTACTTGTTCTTTAAACGAACCCTTGGTACACAACCATCCACAAAATGTGGAGTGTTCCCATCAAGATGAGCTCGAAGCAACTCCCCTTTGGTGTGGACTGATTTCAGTTGACATTGTTCCATGAATGGATACAAACGGGGTTTAACTCTTGGAGTACCAACTACATGGAAGCTTGCAAAGTCTACAATTGATTTTGGAATGGAACACACCAAGATCAGCTCAACTTGCCTTTGCTTGATCTGAATACAAGAAGAAACACTAAACAAAGCAAGGTAAGTTCGTTGGGAAAATAATAGGCCTTCACCGGGTTGCTCAAGATCAGCCCACTTTCTCTCTTTTCTTCCTTTTTACCACCCATCTCATCAGATTTTTCCATCTCCTTGTCCATTTCAACAGCTGACCCTTTCATCTCATTGCATTCAACTCCCTCGGGTTTTATCTCTTCAGGCACAATTCCCTCATCTAGCTGCTTCTCCATTCAATAACGCTCAACCTTACTTTTCATGTGTGCTAGATCAATACAAAACTGGTCATAAGTAAGTGATACAAGTGCAATACGACGACTATTAAATAAGAAGGAATACTTATTAGTATGTCCGTCATATTTAACTTCTGGCCTCGACATCCACGCTTTGCCCAACAACCCGTGTCACTTGAATTGGGACTACATCACACAACACCTCGTCCACATATTTGCCGATTTGAATAGGTACAAGTGTGTGCTTAGTAACCCAGACAACACCTTGAGTACTCATCAACTTGTGCGGTCGAAGATGACCAATGGTTGGAAGATTTAATTTCTCAACCATGATAGCAGTTGCAAGGTTGACTTCACAACTCCCATCAATGGCCAAGCTACAAATTTTGTCTTTGACACCGCAACGGGTATAAAACCAACCAAGCAATTGAGATTTGACGAGGTCCAATTGCTCATCTACACCACGTAATGGCACTTCTTTTACTCCCTTAGGATCAGGAAGACAATGTTGTGGGCTAGCTTTTATGCGTCCTGTATTCGCCATGACGTATGAGGGAACCTCCACATAAGCTCTGAGGCCAACTATTGCGGTCCTCGATCAACACGTTTCGTGACACGTAGCACGTTTGCCCGAGGATCTAGCGAGGTTGTCCAACGCTTGGATTGCTGGACCTAGAATCAAACGGACGACACGATTTGATTAAAGGCTGTAGAACGACGACTCCGATGAGGGTGAATACGCCAGGGAATAGGTCGGTAGAACAATCAAGGACAAGATGCAAGATTGCTCAATCACCCTTGCCAGAAGCAAGTAAAGCTCGAAATTCACACAAGCAAGAAAATCGAAAAACTAAGTAATTTGATTTATAAAACGTCTACCTAAAACCTTACAAAGCAAGCCTATTTATAGGCTAAGAGTTACAAAAACCCTAAGGAAAACAAGGAAAAGGGGAATTCGGCCACCTTGGGATCAAGATGGGCCGGCCCATGCTCTACTAGAACAACTAATCTAACTATAAATTAAACACTAAAGCCTAAGGCCCTATTCGGCCAGCTCACTCGGAGGCCCACTTGACTCTTCATGGGCTTGGATCGTGGTGTAGATAACTTGATTGTCTCCCTCCAAGCCTTCAATTTCTCTATGGACTCCATGTTGGTCTTGGACAATTCGAACAGGGGCTTGGAGGGATTCTTTGAAGAACTTGGCTTGTGCACGTGTGACTGGGCCCAATGGAACTCGGACTGGGTCATTACTTGGGCTAAGGTCCGTGCACACATCAGTCCCCTCCACTTGAGAAGGATTCGTCCTCAAATCTGGATGGAAATGGATGATACTACAAGAGTTGGTAGTATGAACCCCAAATCTAATGCCACCACATATTGCCAAGAAAAACTCATGGCTTTACTCCAATGGCTCCTCTTGTTCGTATCATTCCCCTCCTCTTGAAAGCAATTTGCCCACAAATTGAAGCACGAATGGTGACAAGACGAGTTACATGCCTTCGACTCAATCTTGTTAGGATGGCTATAGATGTCATCCAATGCAAAACCCACGTGCTAAGTTGGAAAATAACCCTTGTCGGACCTTGAATCTCACAAACCATCTTCAATGTATGCTCAACTTGATCGTTTGTGGTCATGAGGTAAGGGTCCTCAAAGTGGTGTGAAGCGTATCCCGTGAAATCGAACTCCGGCCCGAACACACTTGCAAGGCCCCAAGGCGGATTTGGTGATGTTGGAGATTCACGTGGACTAAGAACAAGATGAAAATCATAATGGTCATTCAGGTACTTGTTCTTTAAACGAACCCTTGGTACACAACCATCCACAAAATGTGGAGTGTTCCCATCAAGATGAGCTCGAAGCAACTCCCCTTTGGTGTGGACTGATTTCAGTTGACATTGTTCCATGAATGGATACAAACGGGGTTTAACTCTTGGAGTACCAACTACATGGAAGCTTGCAAAGTCTACAATTGATTTTGGAATGGAACACACCAAGATCAGCTCAACTTGCCTTTGCTTGATCTGAATACAAGAAGAAACACTAAACAAAGCAAGGTAAGTTCGTTGGGAAAATAATAGGCCTTCACCGGGTTGCTCAAGATCAGCCCACTTTCTCTCTTTTCTTCCTTTTTACCACCCATCTCATCAGATTTTTCCATCTCCTTGTCCATTTCAACAGCTGACCCTTTCATCTCATTGCATTCAACTCCCTCGGGTTTTATCTCTTCAGGCACAATTCCCTCATCTAGCTGCTTCTCCATTCAATAACGCTCAACCTTACTTTTCATGTGTGCTAGATCAATACAAAACTGGTCATAAGTAAGTGATACAAGTGCAATACGACGACTATTAAATAAGAAGGAATACTTATTAGTATGTCCGTCATATTTAACTTCTGGCCTCGACATCCACGCTTTGCCCAACAACCCGTGTCACTTGAATTGGGACTACATCACACAACACCTCGTCCACATATTTGCCGATTTGAATAGGTACAAGTGTGTGCTTAGTAACCCAGACAACACCTTGAGTACTCATCAACTTGTGCGGTCGAAGATGACCAATGGTTGGAAGATTTAATTTCACAACTCCCATCAATGGCCAAGCTACAAATTTTGTCTTTGACACCGCAACGGGTATAAAACCAACCAAGCAATTGAGATTTGACGAGGTCCAATTGCTCATCTACACCACGTAATGGCACTTCTTTTACTCCCTTAGGATCAGGAAGACAATGTTGTGGGCTAGCTTTTATGCGTCTTGTATTCGCCATGACGTATGAGGGAACCTCCACATAAGCTCTGAGGCCAACTATTGCGGTCCTCGATCAACACGTTTCGAGACACGTAGCACGTTTGCCCGAGGATCTAGCGAGGTTGTCCAACGCTTGGATTGCTGGACCTAGAATCAAACGGACGACACGATTTGATTAAAGGCTGTAGAACGACGACTCCGATGAAGGTGAATACGCCAGGGAATAGGTCGGTAGAACAATCAAGGACAAGATGCAAGATTGCTCAATCACCCTTGCCAGAAGCAAGTAAAGCTCGAAATTCACACAAGCAAGAAAATCGAAAAACTAAGTAATTTGATTTATAAAACGTCTACCTAAAACCTTACAAAGCAAGCCTATTTATAGGCTAAGAGTTACAAAAACCCTAAGGAAAACAAGGAAAAGGGGAATTCGGCCACCTTGGGATCAAGATGGGCCGGCCCATGCTCTACTAGAACAACTAATCTAACTATAAATTAAACACTAAAGCCTAAGGCCCTATTCGGCCAGCTCACTCGGAGGCCCACTTGACTCTTCATGGGCTTGGATCGTGGTGTAGATAACTTGATTGTCTCCCTCCAAGCCTTCAATTTCTCTATGGACTCCATGTTGGTCTTGGACAATTCGAACAGGGGCTTGGAGGGATTCTTTGAAGAACTTGGCTTGTGCACGTGTGACTGGGCCCAATGGAACTCGGACTGGGTCATTACTTGGGCTAAGGTCCGTGCACACATCAGTCCCCTCCACTTGAGAAGGATTCGTCCTCAAATCTGGATGGAAATGGATGATACTACAAGAGTTGGTAGTATGAACCCCAAATCTAATGCCACCACATATTGCCAAGAAAAACTCATGGCTTTACTCCAATGGCTCCTCTTGTTCGTATCATTCCCCTCCTCTTGAAAGCAATTTGCCCACAAATTGAAGCACGAATGGTGACAAGACGAGTTACATGCCTTCGACTCAATCTTGTTAGGATGGCTATAGATGTCATCCAATGCAAAACCCACGTGCTAAGTTGGAAAATAACCCTTGTCGGACCTTGAATCTCACAAACCATCTTCAATGTATGCTCAACTTGATCGTTTGTGGTCATGAGGTAAGGGTCCTCAAAGTGGTGTGAAGCGTATCCCGTGAAATCGAACTCCGGCCCGAACACACTTGCAAGGCCCCAAGGCGGATTTGGTGATGTTGGAGATTCACGTGGACTAAGAACAAGATGAAAATCATAATGGTCATTCAGGTACTTGTTCTTTAAACGAACCCTTGGTACACAACCATCCACAAAATGTGGAGTGTTCCCATCAAGATGAGCTCGAAGCAACTCCCCTTTGGTGTGGACTGATTTCAGTTGACATTGTTCCATGAATGGATACAAACGGGGTTTAACTCTTGGAGTACCAACTACATGGAAGCTTGCAAAGTCTACAATTGATTTTGGAATGGAACACACCAAGATCAGCTCAACTTGCCTTTGCTTGATCTGAATACAAGAAGAAACACTAAACAAAGCAAGGTAAGTTCGTTGGGAAAATAATAGGCCTTCACCGGGTTGCTCAAGATCAGCCCACTTTCTCTCTTTTCTTCCTTTTTACCACCCATCTCATCAGATTTTTCCATCTCCTTGTCCATTTCAACAGCTGACCCTTTCATCTCATTGCATTCAACTCCCTCGGGTTTTATCTCTTCAGGCACAATTCCCTCATCTAGCTGCTTCTCCATTCAATAACGCTCAACCTTACTTTTCATGTGTGCTAGATCAATACAAAACTGGTCATAAGTAAGTGATACAAGTGCAATACGACGACTATTAAATAAGAAGGAATACTTATTAGTATGTCCGTCATATTTAACTTCTGGCCTCGACATCCACGCTTTGCCCAACAACCCGTGTCACTTGAATTGGGACTACATCACACAACACCTCGTCCACATATTTGCCGATTTGAATAGGTACAAGTGTGTGCTTAGTAACCCAGACAACACCTTGAGTACTCATCAACTTGTGCGGTCGAAGATGACCAATGGTTGGAAGATTTAATTTCACAACTCCCATCAATGGCCAAGCTACAAATTTTGTCTTTGACACCGCAACGGGTATAAAACCAACCAAGCAATTGAGATTTGACGAGGTCCAATTGCTCATCTACACCACGTAATGGCACTTCTTTTACTCCCTTAGGATCAGGAAGACAATGTTGTGGGCTAGCTTTTATGCGTCTTGTATTCGCCATGACGTATGAGGGAACCTCCACATAAGCTCTGAGGCCAACTATTGCGGTCCTCGATCAACACGTTTCGAGACACGTAGCACGTTTGCCCGAGGATCTAGCGAGGTTGTCCAACGCTTGGATTGCTGGACCTAGAATCAAACGGACGACACGATTTGATTAAAGGCTGTAGAACGACGACTCCGATGAAGGTGAATACGCCAGGGAATAGGTCGGTAGAACAATCAAGGACAAGATGCAAGATTGCTCAATCACCCTTGCCAGAAGCAAGTAAAGCTCGAAATTCACACAAGCAAGAAAATCGAAAAACTAAGTAATTTGATTTATAAAACGTCTACCTAAAACCTTACAAAGCAAGCCTATTTATAGGCTAAGAGTTACAAAAACCCTAAGGAAAACAAGGAAAAGGGGAATTCGGCCACCTTGGGATCAAGATGGGCCGGCCCATGCTCTACTAGAACAACTAATCTAACTATAAATTAAACACTAAAGCCTAAGGCCCTATTCGGCCAGCTCACTCGGAGGCCCACTTGACTCTTCATGGGCTTGGATCGTGGTGTAGATAACTTGATTGTCTCCCTCCAAGCCTTCAATTTCTCTATGGACTCCATGTTGGTCTTGGACAATTCGAACAGGGGCTTGGAGGGATTCTTTGAAGAACTTGGCTTGTGCACGTGTGACTGGGCCCAATGGAACTCGGACTGGGTCATTACTTGGGCTAAGGTCCGTGCACACATCAGTCCCCTCCACTTGAGAAGGATTCGTCCTCAAATCTGGATGGAAATGGATGATACTACAAGAGTTGGTAGTATGAACCCCAAATCTAATGCCACCACATATTGCCAAGAAAAACTCATGGCTTTACTCCAATGGCTCCTCTTGTTCGTATCATTCCCCTCCTCTTGAAAGCAATTTGCCCACAAATTGAAGCACGAATGGTGACAAGACGAGTTACATGCCTTCGACTCAATCTTGTTAGGATGGCTATAGATGTCATCCAATGCAAAACCCACGTGCTAAGTTGGAAAATAACCCTTGTCGGACCTTGAATCTCACAAACCATCTTCAATGTATGCTCAACTTGATCGTTTGTGGTCATGAGGTAAGGGTCCTCAAAGTGGTGTGAAGCGTATCCCGTGAAATCGAACTCCGGCCCGAACACACTTGCAAGGCCCCAAGGCGGATTTGGTGATGTTGGAGATTCACGTGGACTAAGAACAAGATGAAAATCATAATGGTCATTCAGGTACTTGTTCTTTAAACGAACCCTTGGTACACAACCATCCACAAAATGTGGAGTGTTCCCATCAAGATGAGCTCGAAGCAACTCCCCTTTGGTGTGGACTGATTTCAGTTGACATTGTTCCATGAATGGATACAAACGGGGTTTAACTCTTGGAGTACCAACTACATGGAAGCTTGCAAAGTCTACAATTGATTTTGGAATGGAACACACCAAGATCAGCTCAACTTGCCTTTGCTTGATCTGAATACAAGAAGAAACACTAAACAAAGCAAGGTAAGTTCGTTGGGAAAATAATAGGCCTTCACCGGGTTGCTCAAGATCAGCCCACTTTCTCTCTTTTCTTCCTTTTTACCACCCATCTCATCAGATTTTTCCATCTCCTTGTCCATTTCAACAGCTGACCCTTTCATCTCATTGCATTCAACTCCCTCGGGTTTTATCTCTTCAGGCACAATTCCCTCATCTAGCTGCTTCTCCATTCAATAACGCTCAACCTTACTTTTCATGTGTGCTAGATCAATACAAAACTGGTCATAAGTAAGTGATACAAGTGCAATACGACGACTATTAAATAAGAAGGAATACTTATTAGTATGTCCGTCATATTTAACTTCTGGCCTCGACATCCACGCTTTGCCCAACAACCCGTGTCACTTGAATTGGGACTACATCACACAACACCTCGTCCACATATTTGCCGATTTGAATAGGTACAAGTGTGTGCTTAGTAACCCAGACAACACCTTGAGTACTCATCAACTTGTGCGGTCGAAGATGACCAATGGTTGGAAGATTTAATTTCACAACTCCCATCAATGGCCAAGCTACAAATTTTGTCTTTGACACCGCAACGGGTATAAAACCAACCAAGCAATTGAGATTTGACGAGGTCCAATTGCTCATCTACACCACGTAATGGCACTTCTTTTACTCCCTTAGGATCAGGAAGACAATGTTGTGGGCTAGCTTTTATGCGTCTTGTATTCGCCATGACGTATGAGGGAACCTCCACATAAGCTCTGAGGCCAACTATTGCGGTCCTCGATCAACACGTTTCGAGACACGTAGCACGTTTGCCCGAGGATCTAGCGAGGTTGTCCAACGCTTGGATTGCTGGACCTAGAATCAAACGGACGACACGATTTGATTAAAGGCTGTAGAACGACGACTCCGATGAAGGTGAATACGCCAGGGAATAGGTCGGTAGAACAATCAAGGACAAGATGCAAGATTGCTCAATCACCCTTGCCAGAAGCAAGTAAAGCTCGAAATTCACACAAGCAAGAAAATCGAAAAACTAAGTAATTTGATTTATAAAACGTCTACCTAAAACCTTACAAAGCAAGCCTATTTATAGGCTAAGAGTTACAAAAACCCTAAGGAAAACAAGGAAAAGGGGAATTCGGCCACCTTGGGATCAAGATGGGCCGGCCCATGCTCTACTAGAACAACTAATCTAACTATAAATTAAACACTAAAGCCTAAGGCCCTATTCGGCCAGCTCACTCGGAGGCCCACTTGACTCTTCATGGGCTTGGATCGTGGTGTAGATAACTTGATTGTCTCCCTCCAAGCCTTCAATTTCTCTATGGACTCCATGTTGGTCTTGGACAATTCGAACAGGGGCTTGGAGGGATTCTTTGAAGAACTTGGCTTGTGCACGTGTGACTGGGCCCAATGGAACTCGGACTGGGTCATTACTTGGGCTAAGGTCCGTGCACACATCAGTCCCCTCCACTTGAGAAGGATTCGTCCTCAAATCTGGATGGAAATGGATGATACTACAAGAGTTGGTAGTATGAACCCCAAATCTAATGCCACCACATATTGCCAAGAAAAACTCATGGCTTTACTCCAATGGCTCCTCTTGTTCGTATCATTCCCCTCCTCTTGAAAGCAATTTGCCCACAAATTGAAGCACGAATGGTGACAAGACGAGTTACATGCCTTCGACTCAATCTTGTTAGGATGGCTATAGATGTCATCCAATGCAAAACCCACGTGCTAAGTTGGAAAATAACCCTTGTCGGACCTTGAATCTCACAAACCATCTTCAATGTATGCTCAACTTGATCGTTTGTGGTCATGAGGTAAGGGTCCTCAAAGTGGTGTGAAGCGTATCCCGTGAAATCGAACTCCGGCCCGAACACACTTGCAAGGCCCCAAGGCGGATTTGGTGATGTTGGAGATTCACGTGGACTAAGAACAAGATGAAAATCATAATGGTCATTCAGGTACTTGTTCTTTAAACGAACCCTTGGTACACAACCATCCACAAAATGTGGAGTGTTCCCATCAAGATGAGCTCGAAGCAACTCCCCTTTGGTGTGGACTGATTTCAGTTGACATTGTTCCATGAATGGATACAAACGGGGTTTAACTCTTGGAGTACCAACTACATGGAAGCTTGCAAAGTCTACAATTGATTTTGGAATGGAACACACCAAGATCAGCTCAACTTGCCTTTGCTTGATCTGAATACAAGAAGAAACACTAAACAAAGCAAGGTAAGTTCGTTGGGAAAATAATAGGCCTTCACCGGGTTGCTCAAGATCAGCCCACTTTCTCTCTTTTCTTCCTTTTTACCACCCATCTCATCAGATTTTTCCATCTCCTTGTCCATTTCAACAGCTGACCCTTTCATCTCATTGCATTCAACTCCCTCGGGTTTTATCTCTTCAGGCACAATTCCCTCATCTAGCTGCTTCTCCATTCAATAACGCTCAACCTTACTTTTCATGTGTGCTAGATCAATACAAAACTGGTCATAAGTAAGTGATACAAGTGCAATACGACGACTATTAAATAAGAAGGAATACTTATTAGTATGTCCGTCATATTTAACTTCTGGCCTCGACATCCACGCTTTGCCCAACAACCCGTGTCACTTGAATTGGGACTACATCACACAACACCTCGTCCACATATTTGCCGATTTGAATAGGTACAAGTGTGTGCTTAGTAACCCAGACAACACCTTGAGTACTCATCAACTTGTGCGGTCGAAGATGACCAATGGTTGGAAGATTTAATTTCACAACTCCCATCAATGGCCAAGCTACAAATTTTGTCTTTGACACCGCAACGGGTATAAAACCAACCAAGCAATTGAGATTTGACGAGGTCCAATTGCTCATCTACACCACGTAATGGCACTTCTTTTACTCCCTTAGGATCAGGAAGACAATGTTGTGGGCTAGCTTTTATGCGTCTTGTATTCGCCATGACGTATGAGGGAACCTCCACATAAGCTCTGAGGCCAACTATTGCGGTCCTCGATCAACACGTTTCGAGACACGTAGCACGTTTGCCCGAGGATCTAGCGAGGTTGTCCAACGCTTGGATTGCTGGACCTAGAATCAAACGGACGACACGATTTGATTAAAGGCTGTAGAACGACGACTCCGATGAAGGTGAATACGCCAGGGAATAGGTCGGTAGAACAATCAAGGACAAGATGCAAGATTGCTCAATCACCCTTGCCAGAAGCAAGTAAAGCTCGAAATTCACACAAGCAAGAAAATCGAAAAACTAAGTAATTTGATTTATAAAACGTCTACCTAAAACCTTACAAAGCAAGCCTATTTATAGGCTAAGAGTTACAAAAACCCTAAGGAAAACAAGGAAAAGGGGAATTCGGCCACCTTGGGATCAAGATGGGCCGGCCCATGCTCTACTAGAACAACTAATCTAACTATAAATTAAACACTAAAGCCTAAGGCCCTATTCGGCCAGCTCACTCGGAGGCCCACTTGACTCTTCATGGGCTTGGATCGTGGTGTAGATAACTTGATTGTCTCCCTCCAAGCCTTCAATTTCTCTATGGACTCCATGTTGGTCTTGGACAATTCGAACAGGGGCTTGGAGGGATTCTTTGAAGAACTTGGCTTGTGCACGTGTGACTGGGCCCAATGGAACTCGGACTGGGTCATTACTTGGGCTAAGGTCCGTGCACACATCAGTCCCCTCCACTTGAGAAGGATTCGTCCTCAAATCTGGATGGAAATGGATGATACTACAAGAGTTGGTAGTATGAACCCCAAATCTAATGCCACCACATATTGCCAAGAAAAACTCATGGCTTTACTCCAATGGCTCCTCTTGTTCGTATCATTCCCCTCCTCTTGAAAGCAATTTGCCCACAAATTGAAGCACGAATGGTGACAAGACGAGTTACATGCCTTCGACTCAATCTTGTTAGGATGGCTATAGATGTCATCCAATGCAAAACCCACGTGCTAAGTTGGAAAATAACCCTTGTCGGACCTTGAATCTCACAAACCATCTTCAATGTATGCTCAACTTGATCGTTTGTGGTCATGAGGTAAGGGTCCTCAAAGTGGTGTGAAGCGTATCCCGTGAAATCGAACTCCGGCCCGAACACACTTGCAAGGCCCCAAGGCGGATTTGGTGATGTTGGAGATTCACGTGGACTAAGAACAAGATGAAAATCATAATGGTCATTCAGGTACTTGTTCTTTAAACGAACCCTTGGTACACAACCATCCACAAAATGTGGAGTGTTCCCATCAAGATGAGCTCGAAGCAACTCCCCTTTGGTGTGGACTGATTTCAGTTGACATTGTTCCATGAATGGATACAAACGGGGTTTAACTCTTGGAGTACCAACTACATGGAAGCTTGCAAAGTCTACAATTGATTTTGGAATGGAACACACCAAGATCAGCTCAACTTGCCTTTGCTTGATCTGAATACAAGAAGAAACACTAAACAAAGCAAGGTAAGTTCGTTGGGAAAATAATAGGCCTTCACCGGGTTGCTCAAGATCAGCCCACTTTCTCTCTTTTCTTCCTTTTTACCACCCATCTCATCAGATTTTTCCATCTCCTTGTCCATTTCAACAGCTGACCCTTTCATCTCATTGCATTCAACTCCCTCGGGTTTTATCTCTTCAGGCACAATTCCCTCATCTAGCTGCTTCTCCATTCAATAACGCTCAACCTTACTTTTCATGTGTGCTAGATCAATACAAAACTGGTCATAAGTAAGTGATACAAGTGCAATACGACGACTATTAAATAAGAAGGAATACTTATTAGTATGTCCGTCATATTTAACTTCTGGCCTCGACATCCACGCTTTGCCCAACAACCCGTGTCACTTGAATTGGGACTACATCACACAACACCTCGTCCACATATTTGCCGATTTGAATAGGTACAAGTGTGTGCTTAGTAACCCAGACAACACCTTGAGTACTCATCAACTTGTGCGGTCGAAGATGACCAATGGTTGGAAGATTTAATTTCACAACTCCCATCAATGGCCAAGCTACAAATTTTGTCTTTGACACCGCAACGGGTATAAAACCAACCAAGCAATTGAGATTTGACGAGGTCCAATTGCTCATCTACACCACGTAATGGCACTTCTTTTACTCCCTTAGGATCAGGAAGACAATGTTGTGGGCTAGCTTTTATGCGTCTTGTATTCGCCATGACGTATGAGGGAACCTCCACATAAGCTCTGAGGCCAACTATTGCGGTCCTCGATCAACACGTTTCGAGACACGTAGCACGTTTGCCCGAGGATCTAGCGAGGTTGTCCAACGCTTGGATTGCTGGACCTAGAATCAAACGGACGACACGATTTGATTAAAGGCTGTAGAACGACGACTCCGATGAAGGTGAATACGCCAGGGAATAGGTCGGTAGAACAATCAAGGACAAGATGCAAGATTGCTCAATCACCCTTGCCAGAAGCAAGTAAAGCTCGAAATTCACACAAGCAAGAAAATCGAAAAACTAAGTAATTTGATTTATAAAACGTCTACCTAAAACCTTACAAAGCAAGCCTATTTATAGGCTAAGAGTTACAAAAACCCTAAGGAAAACAAGGAAAAGGGGAATTCGGCCACCTTGGGATCAAGATGGGCCGGCCCATGCTCTACTAGAACAACTAATCTAACTATAAATTAAACACTAAAGCCTAAGGCCCTATTCGGCCAGCTCACTCGGAGGCCCACTTGACTCTTCATGGGCTTGGATCGTGGTGTAGATAACTTGATTGTCTCCCTCCAAGCCTTCAATTTCTCTATGGACTCCATGTTGGTCTTGGACAATTCGAACAGGGGCTTGGAGGGATTCTTTGAAGAACTTGGCTTGTGCACGTGTGACTGGGCCCAATGGAACTCGGACTGGGTCATTACTTGGGCTAAGGTCCGTGCACACATCAGTCCCCTCCACTTGAGAAGGATTCGTCCTCAAATCTGGATGGAAATGGATGATACTACAAGAGTTGGTAGTATGAACCCCAAATCTAATGCCACCACATATTGCCAAGAAAAACTCATGGCTTTACTCCAATGGCTCCTCTTGTTCGTATCATTCCCCTCCTCTTGAAAGCAATTTGCCCACAAATTGAAGCACGAATGGTGACAAGACGAGTTACATGCCTTCGACTCAATCTTGTTAGGATGGCTATAGATGTCATCCAATGCAAAACCCACGTGCTAAGTTGGAAAATAACCCTTGTCGGACCTTGAATCTCACAAACCATCTTCAATGTATGCTCAACTTGATCGTTTGTGGTCATGAGGTAAGGGTCCTCAAAGTGGTGTGAAGCGTATCCCGTGAAATCGAACTCCGGCCCGAACACACTTGCAAGGCCCCAAGGCGGATTTGGTGATGTTGGAGATTCACGTGGACTAAGAACAAGATGAAAATCATAATGGTCATTCAGGTACTTGTTCTTTAAACGAACCCTTGGTACACAACCATCCACAAAATGTGGAGTGTTCCCATCAAGATGAGCTCGAAGCAACTCCCCTTTGGTGTGGACTGATTTCAGTTGACATTGTTCCATGAATGGATACAAACGGGGTTTAACTCTTGGAGTACCAACTACATGGAAGCTTGCAAAGTCTACAATTGATTTTGGAATGGAACACACCAAGATCAGCTCAACTTGCCTTTGCTTGATCTGAATACAAGAAGAAACACTAAACAAAGCAAGGTAAGTTCGTTGGGAAAATAATAGGCCTTCACCGGGTTGCTCAAGATCAGCCCACTTTCTCTCTTTTCTTCCTTTTTACCACCCATCTCATCAGATTTTTCCATCTCCTTGTCCATTTCAACAGCTGACCCTTTCATCTCATTGCATTCAACTCCCTCGGGTTTTATCTCTTCAGGCACAATTCCCTCATCTAGCTGCTTCTCCATTCAATAACGCTCAACCTTACTTTTCATGTGTGCTAGATCAATACAAAACTGGTCATAAGTAAGTGATACAAGTGCAATACGACGACTATTAAATAAGAAGGAATACTTATTAGTATGTCCGTCATATTTAACTTCTGGCCTCGACATCCACGCTTTGCCCAACAACCCGTGTCACTTGAATTGGGACTACATCACACAACACCTCGTCCACATATTTGCCGATTTGAATAGGTACAAGTGTGTGCTTAGTAACCCAGACAACACCTTGAGTACTCATCAACTTGTGCGGTCGAAGATGACCAATGGTTGGAAGATTTAATTTCACAACTCCCATCAATGGCCAAGCTACAAATTTTGTCTTTGACACCGCAACGGGTATAAAACCAACCAAGCAATTGAGATTTGACGAGGTCCAATTGCTCATCTACACCACGTAATGGCACTTCTTTTACTCCCTTAGGATCAGGAAGACAATGTTGTGGGCTAGCTTTTATGCGTCTTGTATTCGCCATGACGTATGAGGGAACCTCCACATAAGCTCTGAGGCCAACTATTGCGGTCCTCGATCAACACGTTTCGAGACACGTAGCACGTTTGCCCGAGGATCTAGCGAGGTTGTCCAACGCTTGGATTGCTGGACCTAGAATCAAACGGACGACACGATTTGATTAAAGGCTGTAGAACGACGACTCCGATGAAGGTGAATACGCCAGGGAATAGGTCGGTAGAACAATCAAGGACAAGATGCAAGATTGCTCAATCACCCTTGCCAGAAGCAAGTAAAGCTCGAAATTCACACAAGCAAGAAAATCGAAAAACTAAGTAATTTGATTTATAAAACGTCTACCTAAAACCTTACAAAGCAAGCCTATTTATAGGCTAAGAGTTACAAAAACCCTAAGGAAAACAAGGAAAAGGGGAATTCGGCCACCTTGGGATCAAGATGGGCCGGCCCATGCTCTACTAGAACAACTAATCTAACTATAAATTAAACACTAAAGCCTAAGGCCCTATTCGGCCAGCTCACTCGGAGGCCCACTTGACTCTTCATGGGCTTGGATCGTGGTGTAGATAACTTGATTGTCTCCCTCCAAGCCTTCAATTTCTCTATGGACTCCATGTTGGTCTTGGACAATTCGAACAGGGGCTTGGAGGGATTCTTTGAAGAACTTGGCTTGTGCACGTGTGACTGGGCCCAATGGAACTCGGACTGGGTCATTACTTGGGCTAAGGTCCGTGCACACATCAGTCCCCTCCACTTGAGAAGGATTCGTCCTCAAATCTGGATGGAAATGGATGATACTACAAGAGTTGGTAGTATGAACCCCAAATCTAATGCCACCACATATTGCCAAGAAAAACTCATGGCTTTACTCCAATGGCTCCTCTTGTTCGTATCATTCCCCTCCTCTTGAAAGCAATTTGCCCACAAATTGAAGCACGAATGGTGACAAGACGAGTTACATGCCTTCGACTCAATCTTGTTAGGATGGCTATAGATGTCATCCAATGCAAAACCCACGTGCTAAGTTGGAAAATAACCCTTGTCGGACCTTGAATCTCACAAACCATCTTCAATGTATGCTCAACTTGATCGTTTGTGGTCATGAGGTAAGGGTCCTCAAAGTGGTGTGAAGCGTATCCCGTGAAATCGAACTCCGGCCCGAACACACTTGCAAGGCCCCAAGGCGGATTTGGTGATGTTGGAGATTCACGTGGACTAAGAACAAGATGAAAATCATAATGGTCATTCAGGTACTTGTTCTTTAAACGAACCCTTGGTACACAACCATCCACAAAATGTGGAGTGTTCCCATCAAGATGAGCTCGAAGCAACTCCCCTTTGGTGTGGACTGATTTCAGTTGACATTGTTCCATGAATGGATACAAACGGGGTTTAACTCTTGGAGTACCAACTACATGGAAGCTTGCAAAGTCTACAATTGATTTTGGAATGGAACACACCAAGATCAGCTCAACTTGCCTTTGCTTGATCTGAATACAAGAAGAAACACTAAACAAAGCAAGGTAAGTTCGTTGGGAAAATAATAGGCCTTCACCGGGTTGCTCAAGATCAGCCCACTTTCTCTCTTTTCTTCCTTTTTACCACCCATCTCATCAGATTTTTCCATCTCCTTGTCCATTTCAACAGCTGACCCTTTCATCTCATTGCATTCAACTCCCTCGGGTTTTATCTCTTCAGGCACAATTCCCTCATCTAGCTGCTTCTCCATTCAATAACGCTCAACCTTACTTTTCATGTGTGCTAGATCAATACAAAACTGGTCATAAGTAAGTGATACAAGTGCAATACGACGACTATTAAATAAGAAGGAATACTTATTAGTATGTCCGTCATATTTAACTTCTGGCCTCGACATCCACGCTTTGCCCAACAACCCGTGTCACTTGAATTGGGACTACATCACACAACACCTCGTCCACATATTTGCCGATTTGAATAGGTACAAGTGTGTGCTTAGTAACCCAGACAACACCTTGAGTACTCATCAACTTGTGCGGTCGAAGATGACCAATGGTTGGAAGATTTAATTTCACAACTCCCATCAATGGCCAAGCTACAAATTTTGTCTTTGACACCGCAACGGGTATAAAACCAACCAAGCAATTGAGATTTGACGAGGTCCAATTGCTCATCTACACCACGTAATGGCACTTCTTTTACTCCCTTAGGATCAGGAAGACAATGTTGTGGGCTAGCTTTTATGCGTCTTGTATTCGCCATGACGTATGAGGGAACCTCCACATAAGCTCTGAGGCCAACTATTGCGGTCCTCGATCAACACGTTTCGAGACACGTAGCACGTTTGCCCGAGGATCTAGCGAGGTTGTCCAACGCTTGGATTGCTGGACCTAGAATCAAACGGACGACACGATTTGATTAAAGGCTGTAGAACGACGACTCCGATGAAGGTGAATACGCCAGGGAATAGGTCGGTAGAACAATCAAGGACAAGATGCAAGATTGCTCAATCACCCTTGCCAGAAGCAAGTAAAGCTCGAAATTCACACAAGCAAGAAAATCGAAAAACTAAGTAATTTGATTTATAAAACGTCTACCTAAAACCTTACAAAGCAAGCCTATTTATAGGCTAAGAGTTACAAAAACCCTAAGGAAAACAAGGAAAAGGGGAATTCGGCCACCTTGGGATCAAGATGGGCCGGCCCATGCTCTACTAGAACAACTAATCTAACTATAAATTAAACACTAAAGCCTAAGGCCCTATTCGGCCAGCTCACTCGGAGGCCCACTTGACTCTTCATGGGCTTGGATCGTGGTGTAGATAACTTGATTGTCTCCCTCCAAGCCTTCAATTTCTCTATGGACTCCATGTTGGTCTTGGACAATTCGAACAGGGGCTTGGAGGGATTCTTTGAAGAACTTGGCTTGTGCACGTGTGACTGGGCCCAATGGAACTCGGACTGGGTCATTACTTGGGCTAAGGTCCGTGCACACATCAGTCCCCTCCACTTGAGAAGGATTCGTCCTCAAATCTGGATGGAAATGGATGATACTACAAGAGTTGGTAGTATGAACCCCAAATCTAATGCCACCACATATTGCCAAGAAAAACTCATGGCTTTACTCCAATGGCTCCTCTTGTTCGTATCATTCCCCTCCTCTTGAAAGCAATTTGCCCACAAATTGAAGCACGAATGGTGACAAGACGAGTTACATGCCTTCGACTCAATCTTGTTAGGATGGCTATAGATGTCATCCAATGCAAAACCCACGTGCTAAGTTGGAAAATAACCCTTGTCGGACCTTGAATCTCACAAACCATCTTCAATGTATGCTCAACTTGATCGTTTGTGGTCATGAGGTAAGGGTCCTCAAAGTGGTGTGAAGCGTATCCCGTGAAATCGAACTCCGGCCCGAACACACTTGCAAGGCCCCAAGGCGGATTTGGTGATGTTGGAGATTCACGTGGACTAAGAACAAGATGAAAATCATAATGGTCATTCAGGTACTTGTTCTTTAAACGAACCCTTGGTACACAACCATCCACAAAATGTGGAGTGTTCCCATCAAGATGAGCTCGAAGCAACTCCCCTTTGGTGTGGACTGATTTCAGTTGACATTGTTCCATGAATGGATACAAACGGGGTTTAACTCTTGGAGTACCAACTACATGGAAGCTTGCAAAGTCTACAATTGATTTTGGAATGGAACACACCAAGATCAGCTCAACTTGCCTTTGCTTGATCTGAATACAAGAAGAAACACTAAACAAAGCAAGGTAAGTTCGTTGGGAAAATAATAGGCCTTCACCGGGTTGCTCAAGATCAGCCCACTTTCTCTCTTTTCTTCCTTTTTACCACCCATCTCATCAGATTTTTCCATCTCCTTGTCCATTTCAACAGCTGACCCTTTCATCTCATTGCATTCAACTCCCTCGGGTTTTATCTCTTCAGGCACAATTCCCTCATCTAGCTGCTTCTCCATTCAATAACGCTCAACCTTACTTTTCATGTGTGCTAGATCAATACAAAACTGGTCATAAGTAAGTGATACAAGTGCAATACGACGACTATTAAATAAGAAGGAATACTTATTAGTATGTCCGTCATATTTAACTTCTGGCCTCGACATCCACGCTTTGCCCAACAACCCGTGTCACTTGAATTGGGACTACATCACACAACACCTCGTCCACATATTTGCCGATTTGAATAGGTACAAGTGTGTGCTTAGTAACCCAGACAACACCTTGAGTACTCATCAACTTGTGCGGTCGAAGATGACCAATGGTTGGAAGATTTAATTTCACAACTCCCATCAATGGCCAAGCTACAAATTTTGTCTTTGACACCGCAACGGGTATAAAACCAACCAAGCAATTGAGATTTGACGAGGTCCAATTGCTCATCTACACCACGTAATGGCACTTCTTTTACTCCCTTAGGATCAGGAAGACAATGTTGTGGGCTAGCTTTTATGCGTCTTGTATTCGCCATGACGTATGAGGGAACCTCCACATAAGCTCTGAGGCCAACTATTGCGGTCCTCGATCAACACGTTTCGAGACACGTAGCACGTTTGCCCGAGGATCTAGCGAGGTTGTCCAACGCTTGGATTGCTGGACCTAGAATCAAACGGACGACACGATTTGATTAAAGGCTGTAGAACGACGACTCCGATGAAGGTGAATACGCCAGGGAATAGGTCGGTAGAACAATCAAGGACAAGATGCAAGATTGCTCAATCACCCTTGCCAGAAGCAAGTAAAGCTCGAAATTCACACAAGCAAGAAAATCGAAAAACTAAGTAATTTGATTTATAAAACGTCTACCTAAAACCTTACAAAGCAAGCCTATTTATAGGCTAAGAGTTACAAAAACCCTAAGGAAAACAAGGAAAAGGGGAATTCGGCCACCTTGGGATCAAGATGGGCCGGCCCATGCTCTACTAGAACAACTAATCTAACTATAAATTAAACACTAAAGCCTAAGGCCCTATTCGGCCAGCTCACTCGGAGGCCCACTTGACTCTTCATGGGCTTGGATCGTGGTGTAGATAACTTGATTGTCTCCCTCCAAGCCTTCAATTTCTCTATGGACTCCATGTTGGTCTTGGACAATTCGAACAGGGGCTTGGAGGGATTCTTTGAAGAACTTGGCTTGTGCACGTGTGACTGGGCCCAATGGAACTCGGACTGGGTCATTACTTGGGCTAAGGTCCGTGCACACATCAGTCCCCTCCACTTGAGAAGGATTCGTCCTCAAATCTGGATGGAAATGGATGATACTACAAGAGTTGGTAGTATGAACCCCAAATCTAATGCCACCACATATTGCCAAGAAAAACTCATGGCTTTACTCCAATGGCTCCTCTTGTTCGTATCATTCCCCTCCTCTTGAAAGCAATTTGCCCACAAATTGAAGCACGAATGGTGACAAGACGAGTTACATGCCTTCGACTCAATCTTGTTAGGATGGCTATAGATGTCATCCAATGCAAAACCCACGTGCTAAGTTGGAAAATAACCCTTGTCGGACCTTGAATCTCACAAACCATCTTCAATGTATGCTCAACTTGATCGTTTGTGGTCATGAGGTAAGGGTCCTCAAAGTGGTGTGAAGCGTATCCCGTGAAATCGAACTCCGGCCCGAACACACTTGCAAGGCCCCAAGGCGGATTTGGTGATGTTGGAGATTCACGTGGACTAAGAACAAGATGAAAATCATAATGGTCATTCAGGTACTTGTTCTTTAAACGAACCCTTGGTACACAACCATCCACAAAATGTGGAGTGTTCCCATCAAGATGAGCTCGAAGCAACTCCCCTTTGGTGTGGACTGATTTCAGTTGACATTGTTCCATGAATGGATACAAACGGGGTTTAACTCTTGGAGTACCAACTACATGGAAGCTTGCAAAGTCTACAATTGATTTTGGAATGGAACACACCAAGATCAGCTCAACTTGCCTTTGCTTGATCTGAATACAAGAAGAAACACTAAACAAAGCAAGGTAAGTTCGTTGGGAAAATAATAGGCCTTCACCGGGTTGCTCAAGATCAGCCCACTTTCTCTCTTTTCTTCCTTTTTACCACCCATCTCATCAGATTTTTCCATCTCCTTGTCCATTTCAACAGCTGACCCTTTCATCTCATTGCATTCAACTCCCTCGGGTTTTATCTCTTCAGGCACAATTCCCTCATCTAGCTGCTTCTCCATTCAATAACGCTCAACCTTACTTTTCATGTGTGCTAGATCAATACAAAACTGGTCATAAGTATGTGATACAAGTGCAATACGACGACTATTAAATAAGAAGGAATACTTATTAGTATGTCCGTCATATTTAACTTCTGGCCTCGACATCCACGCTTTGCCCAACAACCCGTGTCACTTGAATTGGGACTACATCACACAACACCTCGTCCACATATTTGCCGATTTGAATAGGTACAAGTGTGTGCTTAGTAACCCAGACAACACCTTGAGTACTCATCAACTTGTGCGGTCGAAGATGACCAATGGTTGGAAGATTTAATTTCTCAACCATGATAGCAGTTGCAAGGTTGACTTCACAACTCCCATCAATGGCCAAGCTACAAATTTTGTCTTTGACACCGCAACGGGTATAAAACCAACCAAGCAATTGAGATTTGACGAGGTCCAATTGCTCATCTACACCACGTAATGGCACTTCTTTTACTCCCTTAGGATCAGGAAGACAATGTTGTGGGCTAGCTTTTATGCGTCCTGTATTCGCCATGACGTATGAGGGAACCTCCACATAAGCTCTGAGGCCAACTATTGCGGTCCTCGATCAACACGTTTCGAGACACGTAGCACGTTTGCCCGAGGATCTAGCGAGGTTGTCCAACGCTTGGATTGCTGGACCTAGAATCAAACGGACGACACGATTTGATTAAAGGCTGTAGAACGACGACTCCGATGAAGGTGAATACGCCAGGGAATAGGTCGGTAGAACAATCAAGGACAAGATGCAAGATTGCTCAATCACCCTTGCCAGAAGCAAGTAAAGCTCGAAATTCACACAAGCAAGAAAATCGAAAAACTAAGTAATTTGATTTATAAAACGTCTACCTAAAACCTTACAAAGCAAGCCTATTTATAGGCTAAGAGTTACAAAAACCCTAAGGAAAACAAGGAAAAGGGGAATTCGGCCACCTTGGGATCAAGATGGGCCGGCCCATGCTCTACTAGAACAACTAATCTAACTATAAATTAAACACTAAAGCCTAAGGCCCTATTCGGCCAGCTCACTCGGAGGCCCACTTGACTCTTCATGGGCTTGGATCGTGGTGTAGATAACTTGATTGTCTCCCTCCAAGCCTTCAATTTCTCTATGGACTCCATGTTGGTCTTGGACAATTCGAACAGGGGCTTGGAGGGATTCTTTGAAGAACTTGGCTTGTGCACGTGTGACTGGGCCCAATGGAACTCGGACTGGGTCATTACTTGGGCTAAGGTCCGTGCACACATCAGTCCCCTCCACTTGAGAAGGATTCGTCCTCAAATCTGGATGGAAATGGATGATACTACAAGAGTTGGTAGTATGAACCCCAAATCTAATGCCACCACATATTGCCAAGAAAAACTCATGGCTTTACTCCAATGGCTCCTCTTGTTCGTATCATTCCCCTCCTCTTGAAAGCAATTTGCCCACAAATTGAAGCACGAATGGTGACAAGACGAGTTACATGCCTTCGACTCAATCTTGTTAGGATGGCTATAGATGTCATCCAATGCAAAACCCACGTGCTAAGTTGGAAAATAACCCTTGTCGGACCTTGAATCTCACAAACCATCTTCAATGTATGCTCAACTTGATCGTTTGTGGTCATGAGGTAAGGGTCCTCAAAGTGGTGTGAAGCGTATCCCGTGAAATCGAACTCCGGCCCGAACACACTTGCAAGGCCCCAAGGCGGATTTGGTGATGTTGGAGATTCACGTGGACTAAGAACAAGATGAAAATCATAATGGTCATTCAGGTACTTGTTCTTTAAACGAACCCTTGGTACACAACCATCCACAAAATGTGGAGTGTTCCCATCAAGATGAGCTCGAAGCAACTCCCCTTTGGTGTGGACTGATTTCAGTTGACATTGTTCCATGAATGGATACAAACGGGGTTTAACTCTTGGAGTACCAACTACATGGAAGCTTGCAAAGTCTACAATTGATTTTGGAATGGAACACACCAAGATCAGCTCAACTTGCCTTTGCTTGATCTGAATACAAGAAGAAACACTAAACAAAGCAAGGTAAGTTCGTTGGGAAAATAATAGGCCTTCACCGGGTTGCTCAAGATCAGCCCACTTTCTCTCTTTTCTTCCTTTTTACCACCCATCTCATCAGATTTTTCCATCTCCTTGTCCATTTCAACAGCTGACCCTTTCATCTCATTGCATTCAACTCCCTCGGGTTTTATCTCTTCAGGCACAATTCCCTCATCTAGCTGCTTCTCCATTCAATAACGCTCAACCTTACTTTTCATGTGTGCTAGATCAATACAAAACTGGTCATAAGTAAGTGATACAAGTGCAATACGACGACTATTAAATAAGAAGGAATACTTATTAGTATGTCCGTCATATTTAACTTCTGGCCTCGACATCCACGCTTTGCCCAACAACCCGTGTCACTTGAATTGGGACTACATCACACAACACCTCGTCCACATATTTGCCGATTTGAATAGGTACAAGTGTGTGCTTAGTAACCCAGACAACACCTTGAGTACTCATCAACTTGTGCGGTCGAAGATGACCAATGGTTGGAAGATTTAATTTCTCAACCATGATAGCAGTTGCAAGGTTGACTTCACAACTCCCATCAATGGCCAAGCTACAAATTTTGTCTTTGACACCGCAACGGGTATAAAACCAACCAAGCAATTGAGATTTGACGAGGTCCAATTGCTCATCTACACCACGTAATGGCACTTCTTTTACTCCCTTAGGATCAGGAAGACAATGTTGTGGGCTAGCTTTTATGCGTCCTGTATTCGCCATGACGTATGAGGGAACCTCCACATAAGCTCTGAGGCCAACTATTGCGGTCCTCGATCAACACGTTTCGAGACACGTAGCACGTTTGCCCGAGGATCTAGCGAGGTTGTCCAACGCTTGGATTGCTGGACCTAGAATCAAACGGACGACACGATTTGATTAAAGGCTGTAGAACGACGACTCCGATGAAGGTGAATACGCCAGGGAATAGGTCGGTAGAACAATCAAGGACAAGATGCAAGATTGCTCAATCACCCTTGCCAGAAGCAAGTAAAGCTCGAAATTCACACAAGCAAGAAAATCGAAAAACTAAGTAATTTGATTTATAAAACGTCTACCTAAAACCTTACAAAGCAAGCCTATTTATAGGCTAAGAGTTACAAAAACCCTAAGGAAAACAAGGAAAAGGGGAATTCGGCCACCTTGGGATCAAGATGGGCCGGCCCATGCTCTACTAGAACAACTAATCTAACTATAAATTAAACACTAAAGCCTAAGGCCCTATTCGGCCAGCTCACTCGGAGGCCCACTTGACTCTTCATGGGCTTGGATCGTGGTGTAGATAACTTGATTGTCTCCCTCCAAGCCTTCAATTTCTCTATGGACTCCATGTTGGTCTTGGACAATTCGAACAGGGGCTTGGAGGGATTCTTTGAAGAACTTGGCTTGTGCACGTGTGACTGGGCCCAATGGAACTCGGACTGGGTCATTACTTGGGCTAAGGTCCGTGCACACATCAGTCCCCTCCACTTGAGAAGGATTCGTCCTCAAATCTGGATGGAAATGGATGATACTACAAGAGTTGGTAGTATGAACCCCAAATCTAATGCCACCACATATTGCCAAGAAAAACTCATGGCTTTACTCCAATGGCTCCTCTTGTTCGTATCATTCCCCTCCTCTTGAAAGCAATTTGCCCACAAATTGAAGCACGAATGGTGACAAGACGAGTTACATGCCTTCGACTCAATCTTGTTAGGATGGCTATAGATGTCATCCAATGCAAAACCCACGTGCTAAGTTGGAAAATAACCCTTGTCGGACCTTGAATCTCACAAACCATCTTCAATGTATGCTCAACTTGATCGTTTGTGGTCATGAGGTAAGGGTCCTCAAAGTGGTGTGAAGCGTATCCCGTGAAATCGAACTCCGGCCCGAACACACTTGCAAGGCCCCAAGGCGGATTTGGTGATGTTGGAGATTCACGTGGACTAAGAACAAGATGAAAATCATAATGGTCATTCAGGTACTTGTTCTTTAAACGAACCCTTGGTACACAACCATCCACAAAATGTGGAGTGTTCCCATCAAGATGAGCTCGAAGCAACTCCCCTTTGGTGTGGACTGATTTCAGTTGACATTGTTCCATGAATGGATACAAACGGGGTTTAACTCTTGGAGTACCAACTACATGGAAGCTTGCAAAGTCTACAATTGACTTTGGAATGGAACACACCAAGATCAGCTCAACTTGCCTTTGCTTGATCTGAATACAAGAAGAAACACTAAACAAAGCAAGGTAAGTTCGTTGGGAAAATAATAGGCCTTCACCGGGTTGCTCAAGATCAGCCCACTTTCTCTCTTTTCTTCCTTTTTACCACCCATCTCATCAGATTTTTCCATCTCCTTGTCCATTTCAACAGCTGACCCTTTCATCTCATTGCATTCAACTCCCTCGGGTTTTATCTCTTCAGGCACAATTCCCTCATCTAGCTGCTTCTCCATTCAATAACGCTCAACCTTACTTTTCATGTGTGCTAGATCAATACAAAACTGGTCATAAGTAAGTGATACAAGTGCAATACGACGACTATTAAATAAGAAGGAATACTTATTAGTATGTCCGTCATATTTAACTTCTGGCCTCGACATCCACGCTTTGCCCAACAACCCGTGTCACTTGAATTGGGACTACATCACACAACACCTCGTCCACATATTTGCCGATTTGAATAGGTACAAGTGTGTGCTTAGTAACCCAGACAACACCTTGAGTACTCATCAACTTGTGCGGTCGAAGATGACCAATGGTTGGAAGATTTAATTTCTCAACCATGATAGCAGTTGCAAGGTTGACTTCACAACTCCCATCAATGGCCAAGCTACAAATTTTGTCTTTGACACCGCAACGGGTATAAAACCAACCAAGCAATTGAGATTTGACGAGGTCCAATTGCTCATCTACACCACGTAATGGCACTTCTTTTACTCCCTTAGGATCAGGAAGACAATGTTGTGGGCTAGCTTTTATGCGTCCTGTATTCGCCATGACGTATGAGGGAACCTCCACATAAGCTCTGAGGCCAACTATTGCGGTCCTCGATCAACACGTTTCGAGACACGTAGCACGTTTGCCCGAGGATCTAGCGAGGTTGTCCAACGCTTGGATTGCTGGACCTAGAATCAAACGGACGACACGATTTGATTAAAGGCTGTAGAACGACGACTCCGATGAAGGTGAATACGCCAGGGAATAGGTCGGTAGAACAATCAAGGACAAGATGCAAGATTGCTCAATCACCCTTGCCAGAAGCAAGTAAAGCTCGAAATTCACACAAGCAAGAAAATCGAAAAACTAAGTAATTTGATTTATAAAACGTCTACCTAAAACCTTACAAAGCAAGCCTATTTATAGGCTAAGAGTTACAAAAACCCTAAGGAAAACAAGGAAAAGGGGAATTCGGCCACCTTGGGATCAAGATGGGCCGGCCCATGCTCTACTAGAACAACTAATCTAACTATAAATTAAACACTAAAGCCTAAGGCCCTATTCGGCCAGCTCACTCGGAGGCCCACTTGACTCTTCATGGGCTTGGATCGTGGTGTAGATAACTTGATTGTCTCCCTCCAAGCCTTCAATTTCTCTATGGACTCCATGTTGGTCTTGGACAATTCGAACAGGGGCTTGGAGGGATTCTTTGAAGAACTTGGCTTGTGCACGTGTGACTGGGCCCAATGGAACTCGGACTGGGTCATTACTTGGGCTAAGGTCCGTGCACACATCAGTCCCCTCCACTTGAGAAGGATTCGTCCTCAAATCTGGATGGAAATGGATGATACTACAAGAGTTGGTAGTATGAACCCCAAATCTAATGCCACCACATATTGCCAAGAAAAACTCATGGCTTTACTCCAATGGCTCCTCTTGTTCGTATCATTCCCCTCCTCTTGAAAGCAATTTGCCCACAAATTGAAGCACGAATGGTGACAAGACGAGTTACATGCCTTCGACTCAATCTTGTTAGGATGGCTATAGATGTCATCCAATGCAAAACCCACGTGCTAAGTTGGAAAATAACCCTTGTCGGACCTTGAATCTCACAAACCATCTTCAATGTATGCTCAACTTGATCGTTTGTGGTCATGAGGTAAGGGTCCTCAAAGTGGTGTGAAGCGTATCCCGTGAAATCGAACTCCGGCCCGAACACACTTGCAAGGCCCCAAGGCGGATTTGGTGATGTTGGAGATTCACGTGGACTAAGAACAAGATGAAAATCATAATGGTCATTCAGGTACTTGTTCTTTAAACGAACCCTTGGTACACAACCATCCACAAAATGTGGAGTGTTCCCATCAAGATGAGCTCGAAGCAACTCCCCTTTGGTGTGGACTGATTTCAGTTGACATTGTTCCATGAATGGATACAAACGGGGTTTAACTCTTGGAGTACCAACTACATGGAAGCTTGCAAAGTCTACAATTGATTTTGGAATGGAACACACCAAGATCAGCTCAACTTGCCTTTGCTTGATCTGAATACAAGAAGAAACACTAAACAAAGCAAGGTAAGTTCGTTGGGAAAATAATAGGCCTTCACCGGGTTGCTCAAGATCAGCCCACTTTCTCTCTTTTCTTCCTTTTTACCACCCATCTCATCAGATTTTTCCATCTCCTTGTCCATTTCAACAGCTGACCCTTTCATCTCATTGCATTCAACTCCCTCGGGTTTTATCTCTTCAGGCACAATTCCCTCATCTAGCTGCTTCTCCATTCAATAACGCTCAACCTTACTTTTCATGTGTGCTAGATCAATACAAAACTGGTCATAAGTAAGTGATACAAGTGCAATACGACGACTATTAAATAAGAAGGAATACTTATTAGTATGTCCGTCATATTTAACTTCTGGCCTCGACATCCACGCTTTGCCCAACAACCCGTGTCACTTGAATTGGGACTACATCACACAACACCTCGTCCACATATTTGCCGATTTGAATAGGTACAAGTGTGTGCTTAGTAACCCAGACAACACCTTGAGTACTCATCAACTTGTGCGGTCGAAGATGACCAATGGTTGGAAGATTTAATTTCTCAACCATGATAGCAGTTGCAAGGTTGACTTCACAACTCCCATCAATGGCCAAGCTACAAATTTTGTCTTTGACACCGCAACGGGTATAAAACCAACCAAGCAATTGAGATTTGACGAGGTCCAATTGCTCATCTACACCACGTAATGGCACTTCTTTTACTCCCTTAGGATCAGGAAGACAATGTTGTGGGCTAGCTTTTATGCGTCCTGTATTCGCCATGACGTATGAGGGAACCTCCACATAAGCTCTGAGGCCAACTATTGCGGTCCTCGATCAACACGTTTCGAGACACGTAGCACGTTTGCCCGAGGATCTAGCGAGGTTGTCCAACGCTTGGATTGCTGGACCTAGAATCAAACGGACGACACGATTTGATTAAAGGCTGTAGAACGACGACTCCGATGAAGGTGAATACGCCAGGGAATAGGTCGGTAGAACAATCAAGGACAAGATGCAAGATTGCTCAATCACCCTTGCCAGAAGCAAGTAAAGCTCGAAATTCACACAAGCAAGAAAATCGAAAAACTAAGTAATTTGATTTATAAAACGTCTACCTAAAACCTTACAAAGCAAGCCTATTTATAGGCTAAGAGTTACAAAAACCCTAAGGAAAACAAGGAAAAGGGGAATTCGGCCACCTTGGGATCAAGATGGGCCGGCCCATGCTCTACTAGAACAACTAATCTAACTATAAATTAAACACTAAAGCCTAAGGCCCTATTCGGCCAGCTCACTCGGAGGCCCACTTGACTCTTCATGGGCTTGGATCGTGGTGTAGATAACTTGATTGTCTCCCTCCAAGCCTTCAATTTCTCTATGGACTCCATGTTGGTCTTGGACAATTCGAACAGGGGCTTGGAGGGATTCTTTGAAGAACTTGGCTTGTGCACGTGTGACTGGGCCCAATGGAACTCGGACTGGGTCATTACTTGGGCTAAGGTCCGTGCACACATCAGTCCCCTCCACTTGAGAAGGATTCGTCCTCAAATCTGGATGGAAATGGATGATACTACAAGAGTTGGTAGTATGAACCCCAAATCTAATGCCACCACATATTGCCAAGAAAAACTCATGGCTTTACTCCAATGGCTCCTCTTGTTCGTATCATTCCCCTCCTCTTGAAAGCAATTTGCCCACAAATTGAAGCACGAATGGTGACAAGACGAGTTACATGCCTTCGACTCAATCTTGTTAGGATGGCTATAGATGTCATCCAATGCAAAACCCACGTGCTAAGTTGGAAAATAACCCTTGTCGGACCTTGAATCTCACAAACCATCTTCAATGTATGCTCAACTTGATCGTTTGTGGTCATGAGGTAAGGGTCCTCAAAGTGGTGTGAAGCGTATCCCGTGAAATCGAACTCCGGCCCGAACACACTTGCAAGGCCCCAAGGCGGATTTGGTGATGTTGGAGATTCACGTGGACTAAGAACAAGATGAAAATCATAATGGTCATTCAGGTACTTGTTCTTTAAACGAACCCTTGGTACACAACCATCCACAAAATGTGGAGTGTTCCCATCAAGATGAGCTCGAAGCAACTCCCCTTTGGTGTGGACTGATTTCAGTTGACATTGTTCCATGAATGGATACAAACGGGGTTTAACTCTTGGAGTACCAACTACATGGAAGCTTGCAAAGTCTACAATTGATTTTGGAATGGAACACACCAAGATCAGCTCAACTTGCCTTTGCTTGATCTGAATACAAGAAGAAACACTAAACAAAGCAAGGTAAGTTCGTTGGGAAAATAATAGGCCTTCACCGGGTTGCTCAAGATCAGCCCACTTTCTCTCTTTTCTTCCTTTTTACCACCCATCTCATCAGATTTTTCCATCTCCTTGTCCATTTCAACAGCTGACCCTTTCATCTCATTGCATTCAACTCCCTCGGGTTTTATCTCTTCAGGCACAATTCCCTCATCTAGCTGCTTCTCCATTCAATAACGCTCAACCTTACTTTTCATGTGTGCTAGATCAATACAAAACTGGTCATAAGTAAGTGATACAAGTGCAATACGACGACTATTAAATAAGAAGGAATACTTATTAGTATGTCCGTCATATTTAACTTCTGGCCTCGACATCCACGCTTTGCCCAACAACCCGTGTCACTTGAATTGGGACTACATCACACAACACCTCGTCCACATATTTGCCGATTTGAATAGGTACAAGTGTGTGCTTAGTAACCCAGACAACACCTTGAGTACTCATCAACTTGTGCGGTCGAAGATGACCAATGGTTGGAAGATTTAATTTCACAACTCCCATCAATGGCCAAGCTACAAATTTTGTCTTTGACACCGCAACGGGTATAAAACCAACCAAGCAATTGAGATTTGACGAGGTCCAATTGCTCATCTACACCACGTAATGGCACTTCTTTTACTCCCTTAGGATCAGGAAGACAATGTTGTGGGCTAGCTTTTATGCGTCTTGTATTCGCCATGACGTATGAGGGAACCTCCACATAAGCTCTGAGGCCAACTATTGCGGTCCTCGATCAACACGTTTCGAGACACGTAGCACGTTTGCCCGAGGATCTAGCGAGGTTGTCCAACGCTTGGATTGCTGGACCTAGAATCAAACGGACGACACGATTTGATTAAAGGCTGTAGAACGACGACTCCGATGAAGGTGAATACGCCAGGGAATAGGTCGGTAGAACAATCAAGGACAAGATGCAAGATTGCTCAATCACCCTTGCCAGAAGCAAGTAAAGCTCGAAATTCACACAAGCAAGAAAATCGAAAAACTAAGTAATTTGATTTATAAAACGTCTACCTAAAACCTTACAAAGCAAGCCTATTTATAGGCTAAGAGTTACAAAAACCCTAAGGAAAACAAGGAAAAGGGGAATTCGGCCACCTTGGGATCAAGATGGGCCGGCCCATGCTCTACTAGAACAACTAATCTAACTATAAATTAAACACTAAAGCCTAAGGCCCTATTCGGCCAGCTCACTCGGAGGCCCACTTGACTCTTCATGGGCTTGGATCGTGGTGTAGATAACTTGATTGTCTCCCTCCAAGCCTTCAATTTCTCTATGGACTCCATGTTGGTCTTGGACAATTCGAACAGGGGCTTGGAGGGATTCTTTGAAGAACTTGGCTTGTGCACGTGTGACTGGGCCCAATGGAACTCGGACTGGGTCATTACTTGGGCTAAGGTCCGTGCACACATCAGTCCCCTCCACTTGAGAAGGATTCGTCCTCAAATCTGGATGGAAATGGATGATACTACAAGAGTTGGTAGTATGAACCCCAAATCTAATGCCACCACATATTGCCAAGAAAAACTCATGGCTTTACTCCAATGGCTCCTCTTGTTCGTATCATTCCCCTCCTCTTGAAAGCAATTTGCCCACAAATTGAAGCACGAATGGTGACAAGACGAGTTACATGCCTTCGACTCAATCTTGTTAGGATGGCTATAGATGTCATCCAATGCAAAACCCACGTGCTAAGTTGGAAAATAACCCTTGTCGGACCTTGAATCTCACAAACCATCTTCAATGTATGCTCAACTTGATCGTTTGTGGTCATGAGGTAAGGGTCCTCAAAGTGGTGTGAAGCGTATCCCGTGAAATCGAACTCCGGCCCGAACACACTTGCAAGGCCCCAAGGCGGATTTGGTGATGTTGGAGATTCACGTGGACTAAGAACAAGATGAAAATCATAATGGTCATTCAGGTACTTGTTCTTTAAACGAACCCTTGGTACACAACCATCCACAAAATGTGGAGTGTTCCCATCAAGATGAGCTCGAAGCAACTCCCCTTTGGTGTGGACTGATTTCAGTTGACATTGTTCCATGAATGGATACAAACGGGGTTTAACTCTTGGAGTACCAACTACATGGAAGCTTGCAAAGTCTACAATTGATTTTGGAATGGAACACACCAAGATCAGCTCAACTTGCCTTTGCTTGATCTGAATACAAGAAGAAACACTAAACAAAGCAAGGTAAGTTCGTTGGGAAAATAATAGGCCTTCACCGGGTTGCTCAAGATCAGCCCACTTTCTCTCTTTTCTTCCTTTTTACCACCCATCTCATCAGATTTTTCCATCTCCTTGTCCATTTCAACAGCTGACCCTTTCATCTCATTGCATTCAACTCCCTCGGGTTTTATCTCTTCAGGCACAATTCCCTCATCTAGCTGCTTCTCCATTCAATAACGCTCAACCTTACTTTTCATGTGTGCTAGATCAATACAAAACTGGTCATAAGTAAGTGATACAAGTGCAATACGACGACTATTAAATAAGAAGGAATACTTATTAGTATGTCCGTCATATTTAACTTCTGGCCTCGACATCCACGCTTTGCCCAACAACCCGTGTCACTTGAATTGGGACTACATCACACAACACCTCGTCCACATATTTGCCGATTTGAATAGGTACAAGTGTGTGCTTAGTAACCCAGACAACACCTTGAGTACTCATCAACTTGTGCGGTCGAAGATGACCAATGGTTGGAAGATTTAATTTCACAACTCCCATCAATGGCCAAGCTACAAATTTTGTCTTTGACACCGCAACGGGTATAAAACCAACCAAGCAATTGAGATTTGACGAGGTCCAATTGCTCATCTACACCACGTAATGGCACTTCTTTTACTCCCTTAGGATCAGGAAGACAATGTTGTGGGCTAGCTTTTATGCGTCTTGTATTCGCCATGACGTATGAGGGAACCTCCACATAAGCTCTGAGGCCAACTATTGCGGTCCTCGATCAACACGTTTCGAGACACGTAGCACGTTTGCCCGAGGATCTAGCGAGGTTGTCCAACGCTTGGATTGCTGGACCTAGAATCAAACGGACGACACGATTTGATTAAAGGCTGTAGAACGACGACTCCGATGAAGGTGAATACGCCAGGGAATAGGTCGGTAGAACAATCAAGGACAAGATGCAAGATTGCTCAATCACCCTTGCCAGAAGCAAGTAAAGCTCGAAATTCACACAAGCAAGAAAATCGAAAAACTAAGTAATTTGATTTATAAAACGTCTACCTAAAACCTTACAAAGCAAGCCTATTTATAGGCTAAGAGTTACAAAAACCCTAAGGAAAACAAGGAAAAGGGGAATTCGGCCACCTTGGGATCAAGATGGGCCGGCCCATGCTCTACTAGAACAACTAATCTAACTATAAATTAAACACTAAAGCCTAAGGCCCTATTCGGCCAGCTCACTCGGAGGCCCACTTGACTCTTCATGGGCTTGGATCGTGGTGTAGATAACTTGATTGTCTCCCTCCAAGCCTTCAATTTCTCTATGGACTCCATGTTGGTCTTGGACAATTCGAACAGGGGCTTGGAGGGATTCTTTGAAGAACTTGGCTTGTGCACGTGTGACTGGGCCCAATGGAACTCGGACTGGGTCATTACTTGGGCTAAGGTCCGTGCACACATCAGTCCCCTCCACTTGAGAAGGATTCGTCCTCAAATCTGGATGGAAATGGATGATACTACAAGAGTTGGTAGTATGAACCCCAAATCTAATGCCACCACATATTGCCAAGAAAAACTCATGGCTTTACTCCAATGGCTCCTCTTGTTCGTATCATTCCCCTCCTCTTGAAAGCAATTTGCCCACAAATTGAAGCACGAATGGTGACAAGACGAGTTACATGCCTTCGACTCAATCTTGTTAGGATGGCTATAGATGTCATCCAATGCAAAACCCACGTGCTAAGTTGGAAAATAACCCTTGTCGGACCTTGAATCTCACAAACCATCTTCAATGTATGCTCAACTTGATCGTTTGTGGTCATGAGGTAAGGGTCCTCAAAGTGGTGTGAAGCGTATCCCGTGAAATCGAACTCCGGCCCGAACACACTTGCAAGGCCCCAAGGCGGATTTGGTGATGTTGGAGATTCACGTGGACTAAGAACAAGATGAAAATCATAATGGTCATTCAGGTACTTGTTCTTTAAACGAACCCTTGGTACACAACCATCCACAAAATGTGGAGTGTTCCCATCAAGATGAGCTCGAAGCAACTCCCCTTTGGTGTGGACTGATTTCAGTTGACATTGTTCCATGAATGGATACAAACGGGGTTTAACTCTTGGAGTACCAACTACATGGAAGCTTGCAAAGTCTACAATTGATTTTGGAATGGAACACACCAAGATCAGCTCAACTTGCCTTTGCTTGATCTGAATACAAGAAGAAACACTAAACAAAGCAAGGTAAGTTCGTTGGGAAAATAATAGGCCTTCACCGGGTTGCTCAAGATCAGCCCACTTTCTCTCTTTTCTTCCTTTTTACCACCCATCTCATCAGATTTTTCCATCTCCTTGTCCATTTCAACAGCTGACCCTTTCATCTCATTGCATTCAACTCCCTCGGGTTTTATCTCTTCAGGCACAATTCCCTCATCTAGCTGCTTCTCCATTCAATAACGCTCAACCTTACTTTTCATGTGTGCTAGATCAATACAAAACTGGTCATAAGTAAGTGATACAAGTGCAATACGACGACTATTAAATAAGAAGGAATACTTATTAGTATGTCCGTCATATTTAACTTCTGGCCTCGACATCCACGCTTTGCCCAACAACCCGTGTCACTTGAATTGGGACTACATCACACAACACCTCGTCCACATATTTGCCGATTTGAATAGGTACAAGTGTGTGCTTAGTAACCCAGACAACACCTTGAGTACTCATCAACTTGTGCGGTCGAAGATGACCAATGGTTGGAAGATTTAATTTCACAACTCCCATCAATGGCCAAGCTACAAATTTTGTCTTTGACACCGCAACGGGTATAAAACCAACCAAGCAATTGAGATTTGACGAGGTCCAATTGCTCATCTACACCACGTAATGGCACTTCTTTTACTCCCTTAGGATCAGGAAGACAATGTTGTGGGCTAGCTTTTATGCGTCTTGTATTCGCCATGACGTATGAGGGAACCTCCACATAAGCTCTGAGGCCAACTATTGCGGTCCTCGATCAACACGTTTCGAGACACGTAGCACGTTTGCCCGAGGATCTAGCGAGGTTGTCCAACGCTTGGATTGCTGGACCTAGAATCAAACGGACGACACGATTTGATTAAAGGCTGTAGAACGACGACTCCGATGAAGGTGAATACGCCAGGGAATAGGTCGGTAGAACAATCAAGGACAAGATGCAAGATTGCTCAATCACCCTTGCCAGAAGCAAGTAAAGCTCGAAATTCACACAAGCAAGAAAATCGAAAAACTAAGTAATTTGATTTATAAAACGTCTACCTAAAACCTTACAAAGCAAGCCTATTTATAGGCTAAGAGTTACAAAAACCCTAAGGAAAACAAGGAAAAGGGGAATTCGGCCACCTTGGGATCAAGATGGGCCGGCCCATGCTCTACTAGAACAACTAATCTAACTATAAATTAAACACTAAAGCCTAAGGCCCTATTCGGCCAGCTCACTCGGAGGCCCACTTGACTCTTCATGGGCTTGGATCGTGGTGTAGATAACTTGATTGTCTCCCTCCAAGCCTTCAATTTCTCTATGGACTCCATGTTGGTCTTGGACAATTCGAACAGGGGCTTGGAGGGATTCTTTGAAGAACTTGGCTTGTGCACGTGTGACTGGGCCCAATGGAACTCGGACTGGGTCATTACTTGGGCTAAGGTCCGTGCACACATCAGTCCCCTCCACTTGAGAAGGATTCGTCCTCAAATCTGGATGGAAATGGATGATACTACAAGAGTTGGTAGTATGAACCCCAAATCTAATGCCACCACATATTGCCAAGAAAAACTCATGGCTTTACTCCAATGGCTCCTCTTGTTCGTATCATTCCCCTCCTCTTGAAAGCAATTTGCCCACAAATTGAAGCACGAATGGTGACAAGACGAGTTACATGCCTTCGACTCAATCTTGTTAGGATGGCTATAGATGTCATCCAATGCAAAACCCACGTGCTAAGTTGGAAAATAACCCTTGTCGGACCTTGAATCTCACAAACCATCTTCAATGTATGCTCAACTTGATCGTTTGTGGTCATGAGGTAAGGGTCCTCAAAGTGGTGTGAAGCGTATCCCGTGAAATCGAACTCCGGCCCGAACACACTTGCAAGGCCCCAAGGCGGATTTGGTGATGTTGGAGATTCACGTGGACTAAGAACAAGATGAAAATCATAATGGTCATTCAGGTACTTGTTCTTTAAACGAACCCTTGGTACACAACCATCCACAAAATGTGGAGTGTTCCCATCAAGATGAGCTCGAAGCAACTCCCCTTTGGTGTGGACTGATTTCAGTTGACATTGTTCCATGAATGGATACAAACGGGGTTTAACTCTTGGAGTACCAACTACATGGAAGCTTGCAAAGTCTACAATTGATTTTGGAATGGAACACACCAAGATCAGCTCAACTTGCCTTTGCTTGATCTGAATACAAGAAGAAACACTAAACAAAGCAAGGTAAGTTCGTTGGGAAAATAATAGGCCTTCACCGGGTTGCTCAAGATCAGCCCACTTTCTCTCTTTTCTTCCTTTTTACCACCCATCTCATCAGATTTTTCCATCTCCTTGTCCATTTCAACAGCTGACCCTTTCATCTCATTGCATTCAACTCCCTCGGGTTTTATCTCTTCAGGCACAATTCCCTCATCTAGCTGCTTCTCCATTCAATAACGCTCAACCTTACTTTTCATGTGTGCTAGATCAATACAAAACTGGTCATAAGTAAGTGATACAAGTGCAATACGACGACTATTAAATAAGAAGGAATACTTATTAGTATGTCCGTCATATTTAACTTCTGGCCTCGACATCCACGCTTTGCCCAACAACCCGTGTCACTTGAATTGGGACTACATCACACAACACCTCGTCCACATATTTGCCGATTTGAATAGGTACAAGTGTGTGCTTAGTAACCCAGACAACACCTTGAGTACTCATCAACTTGTGCGGTCGAAGATGACCAATGGTTGGAAGATTTAATTTCACAACTCCCATCAATGGCCAAGCTACAAATTTTGTCTTTGACACCGCAACGGGTATAAAACCAACCAAGCAATTGAGATTTGACGAGGTCCAATTGCTCATCTACACCACGTAATGGCACTTCTTTTACTCCCTTAGGATCAGGAAGACAATGTTGTGGGCTAGCTTTTATGCGTCTTGTATTCGCCATGACGTATGAGGGAACCTCCACATAAGCTCTGAGGCCAACTATTGCGGTCCTCGATCAACACGTTTCGAGACACGTAGCACGTTTGCCCGAGGATCTAGCGAGGTTGTCCAACGCTTGGATTGCTGGACCTAGAATCAAACGGACGACACGATTTGATTAAAGGCTGTAGAACGACGACTCCGATGAAGGTGAATACGCCAGGGAATAGGTCGGTAGAACAATCAAGGACAAGATGCAAGATTGCTCAATCACCCTTGCCAGAAGCAAGTAAAGCTCGAAATTCACACAAGCAAGAAAATCGAAAAACTAAGTAATTTGATTTATAAAACGTCTACCTAAAACCTTACAAAGCAAGCCTATTTATAGGCTAAGAGTTACAAAAACCCTAAGGAAAACAAGGAAAAGGGGAATTCGGCCACCTTGGGATCAAGATGGGCCGGCCCATGCTCTACTAGAACAACTAATCTAACTATAAATTAAACACTAAAGCCTAAGGCCCTATTCGGCCAGCTCACTCGGAGGCCCACTTGACTCTTCATGGGCTTGGATCGTGGTGTAGATAACTTGATTGTCTCCCTCCAAGCCTTCAATTTCTCTATGGACTCCATGTTGGTCTTGGACAATTCGAACAGGGGCTTGGAGGGATTCTTTGAAGAACTTGGCTTGTGCACGTGTGACTGGGCCCAATGGAACTCGGACTGGGTCATTACTTGGGCTAAGGTCCGTGCACACATCAGTCCCCTCCACTTGAGAAGGATTCGTCCTCAAATCTGGATGGAAATGGATGATACTACAAGAGTTGGTAGTATGAACCCCAAATCTAATGCCACCACATATTGCCAAGAAAAACTCATGGCTTTACTCCAATGGCTCCTCTTGTTCGTATCATTCCCCTCCTCTTGAAAGCAATTTGCCCACAAATTGAAGCACGAATGGTGACAAGACGAGTTACATGCCTTCGACTCAATCTTGTTAGGATGGCTATAGATGTCATCCAATGCAAAACCCACGTGCTAAGTTGGAAAATAACCCTTGTCGGACCTTGAATCTCACAAACCATCTTCAATGTATGCTCAACTTGATCGTTTGTGGTCATGAGGTAAGGGTCCTCAAAGTGGTGTGAAGCGTATCCCGTGAAATCGAACTCCGGCCCGAACACACTTGCAAGGCCCCAAGGCGGATTTGGTGATGTTGGAGATTCACGTGGACTAAGAACAAGATGAAAATCATAATGGTCATTCAGGTACTTGTTCTTTAAACGAACCCTTGGTACACAACCATCCACAAAATGTGGAGTGTTCCCATCAAGATGAGCTCGAAGCAACTCCCCTTTGGTGTGGACTGATTTCAGTTGACATTGTTCCATGAATGGATACAAACGGGGTTTAACTCTTGGAGTACCAACTACATGGAAGCTTGCAAAGTCTACAATTGATTTTGGAATGGAACACACCAAGATCAGCTCAACTTGCCTTTGCTTGATCTGAATACAAGAAGAAACACTAAACAAAGCAAGGTAAGTTCGTTGGGAAAATAATAGGCCTTCACCGGGTTGCTCAAGATCAGCCCACTTTCTCTCTTTTCTTCCTTTTTACCACCCATCTCATCAGATTTTTCCATCTCCTTGTCCATTTCAACAGCTGACCCTTTCATCTCATTGCATTCAACTCCCTCGGGTTTTATCTCTTCAGGCACAATTCCCTCATCTAGCTGCTTCTCCATTCAATAACGCTCAACCTTACTTTTCATGTGTGCTAGATCAATACAAAACTGGTCATAAGTAAGTGATACAAGTGCAATACGACGACTATTAAATAAGAAGGAATACTTATTAGTATGTCCGTCATATTTAACTTCTGGCCTCGACATCCACGCTTTGCCCAACAACCCGTGTCACTTGAATTGGGACTACATCACACAACACCTCGTCCACATATTTGCCGATTTGAATAGGTACAAGTGTGTGCTTAGTAACCCAGACAACACCTTGAGTACTCATCAACTTGTGCGGTCGAAGATGACCAATGGTTGGAAGATTTAATTTCACAACTCCCATCAATGGCCAAGCTACAAATTTTGTCTTTGACACCGCAACGGGTATAAAACCAACCAAGCAATTGAGATTTGACGAGGTCCAATTGCTCATCTACACCACGTAATGGCACTTCTTTTACTCCCTTAGGATCAGGAAGACAATGTTGTGGGCTAGCTTTTATGCGTCTTGTATTCGCCATGACGTATGAGGGAACCTCCACATAAGCTCTGAGGCCAACTATTGCGGTCCTCGATCAACACGTTTCGAGACACGTAGCACGTTTGCCCGAGGATCTAGCGAGGTTGTCCAACGCTTGGATTGCTGGACCTAGAATCAAACGGACGACACGATTTGATTAAAGGCTGTAGAACGACGACTCCGATGAAGGTGAATACGCCAGGGAATAGGTCGGTAGAACAATCAAGGACAAGATGCAATATTGCTCAATCACCCTTGCCAGAAGCAAGTAAAGCTCGAAATTCACACAAGCAAGAAAATCGAAAAACTAAGTAATTTGATTTATAAAACATCTACCTAAAACCTTACAAAGCAAGCCTATTTATAGGCTAAGAGTTACAAAAACCCTAAGGAAAACAAGGAAAAGGGGAATTCGGCCACCTTGGGATCAAGATGGGCCGGCCCATGCTCTACTAGAACAACTAATCTAACTATAAATTAAACACTAAAGCCTAAGGCCCTATTCGGCCAGCTCACTCGGAGGCCCACTTGACTCTTCATGGGCTTGGATCGTGGTGTAGATAACTTGATTGTCTCCCTCCAAGCCTTCAATTTCTCTATGGACTCCATGTTGGTCTTGGACAATTCGAACAGGGGCTTGGAGGGATTCTTTGAAGAACTTGGCTTGTGCACGTGTGACTGGGCCCAATGGAACTCGGACTGGGTCATTACTTGGGCTAAGGTCCGTGCACACATCAGTCCCCTCCACTTGAGAAGGATTCGTCCTCAAATCTGGATGGAAATGGATGATACTACAAGAGTTGGTAGTATGAACCCCAAATCTAATGCCACCACATATTGCCAAGAAAAACTCATGGCTTTACTCCAATGGCTCCTCTTGTTCGTATCATTCCCCTCCTCTTGAAAGCAATTTGCCCACAAATTGAAGCACGAATGGTGACAAGACGAGTTACATGCCTTCGACTCAATCTTGTTAGGATGGCTATAGATGTCATCCAATGCAAAACCCACGTGCTAAGTTGGAAAATAACCCTTGTCGGACCTTGAATCTCACAAACCATCTTCAATGTATGCTCAACTTGATCGTTTGTGGTCATGAGGTAAGGGTCCTCAAAGTGGTGTGAAGCGTATCCCGTGAAATCGAACTCCGGCCCGAACACACTTGCAAGGCCCCAAGGCGGATTTGGTGATGTTGGAGATTCACGTGGACTAAGAACAAGATGAAAATCATAATGGTCATTCAGGTACTTGTTCTTTAAACGAACCCTTGGTACACAACCATCCACAAAATGTGGAGTGTTCCCATCAAGATGAGCTCGAAGCAACTCCCCTTTGGTGTGGACTGATTTCAGTTGACATTGTTCCATGAATGGATACAAACGGGGTTTAACTCTTGGAGTACCAACTACATGGAAGCTTGCAAAGTCTACAATTGATTTTGGAATGGAACACACCAAGATCAGCTCAACTTGCCTTTGCTTGATCTGAATACAAGAAGAAACACTAAACAAAGCAAGGTAAGTTCGTTGGGAAAATAATAGGCCTTCACCGGGTTGCTCAAGATCAGCCCACTTTCTCTCTTTTCTTCCTTTTTACCACCCATCTCATCAGATTTTTCCATCTCCTTGTCCATTTCAACAGCTGACCCTTTCATCTCATTGCATTCAACTCCCTCGGGTTTTATCTCTTCAGGCACAATTCCCTCATCTAGCTGCTTCTCCATTCAATAACGCTCAACCTTACTTTTCATGTGTGCTAGATCAATACAAAACTGGTCATAAGTAAGTGATACAAGTGCAATACGACGACTATTAAATAAGAAGGAATACTTATTAGTATGTCCGTCATATTTAACTTCTGGCCTCGACATCCACGCTTTGCCCAACAACCCGTGTCACTTGAATTGGGACTACATCACACAACACCTCGTCCACATATTTGCCGATTTGAATAGGTACAAGTGTGTGCTTAGTAACCCAGACAACACCTTGAGTACTCATCAACTTGTGCGGTCGAAGATGACCAATGGTTGGAAGATTTAATTTCACAACTCCCATCAATGGCCAAGCTACAAATTTTGTCTTTGACACCGCAACGGGTATAAAACCAACCAAGCAATTGAGATTTGACGAGGTCCAATTGCTCATCTACACCACGTAATGGCACTTCTTTTACTCCCTTAGGATCAGGAAGACAATGTTGTGGGCTAGCTTTTATGCGTCTTGTATTCGCCATGACGTATGAGGGAACCTCCACATAAGCTCTGAGGCCAACTATTGCGGTCCTCGATCAACACGTTTCGAGACACGTAGCACGTTTGCCCGAGGATCTAGCGAGGTTGTCCAACGCTTGGATTGCTGGACCTAGAATCAAACGGACGACACGATTTGATTAAAGGCTGTAGAACGACGACTCCGATGAAGGTGAATACGCCAGGGAATAGGTCGGTAGAACAATCAAGGACAAGATGCAAGATTGCTCAATCACCCTTGCCAGAAGCAAGTAAAGCTCGAAATTCACACAAGCAAGAAAATCGAAAAACTAAGTAATTTGATTTATAAAACGTCTACCTAAAACCTTACAAAGCAAGCCTATTTATAGGCTAAGAGTTACAAAAACCCTAAGGAAAACAAGGAAAAGGGGAATTCGGCCACCTTGGGATCAAGATGGGCCGGCCCATGCTCTACTAGAACAACTAATCTAACTATAAATTAAACACTAAAGCCTAAGGCCCTATTCGGCCAGCTCACTCGGAGGCCCACTTGACTCTTCATGGGCTTGGATCGTGGTGTAGATAACTTGATTGTCTCCCTCCAAGCCTTCAATTTCTCTATGGACTCCATGTTGGTCTTGGACAATTCGAACAGGGGCTTGGAGGGATTCTTTGAAGAACTTGGCTTGTGCACGTGTGACTGGGCCCAATGGAACTCGGACTGGGTCATTACTTGGGCTAAGGTCCGTGCACACATCAGTCCCCTCCACTTGAGAAGGATTCGTCCTCAAATCTGGATGGAAATGGATGATACTACAAGAGTTGGTAGTATGAACCCCAAATCTAATGCCACCACATATTGCCAAGAAAAACTCATGGCTTTACTCCAATGGCTCCTCTTGTTCGTATCATTCCCCTCCTCTTGAAAGCAATTTGCCCACAAATTGAAGCACGAATGGTGACAAGACGAGTTACATGCCTTCGACTCAATCTTGTTAGGATGGCTATAGATGTCATCCAATGCAAAACCCACGTGCTAAGTTGGAAAATAACCCTTGTCGGACCTTGAATCTCACAAACCATCTTCAATGTATGCTCAACTTGATCGTTTGTGGTCATGAGGTAAGGGTCCTCAAAGTGGTGTGAAGCGTATCCCGTGAAATCGAACTCCGGCCCGAACACACTTGCAAGGCCCCAAGGCGGATTTGGTGATGTTGGAGATTCACGTGGACTAAGAACAAGATGAAAATCATAATGGTCATTCAGGTACTTGTTCTTTAAACGAACCCTTGGTACACAACCATCCACAAAATGTGGAGTGTTCCCATCAAGATGAGCTCGAAGCAACTCCCCTTTGGTGTGGACTGATTTCAGTTGACATTGTTCCATGAATGGATACAAACGGGGTTTAACTCTTGGAGTACCAACTACATGGAAGCTTGCAAAGTCTACAATTGATTTTGGAATGGAACACACCAAGATCAGCTCAACTTGCCTTTGCTTGATCTGAATACAAGAAGAAACACTAAACAAAGCAAGGTAAGTTCGTTGGGAAAATAATAGGCCTTCACCGGGTTGCTCAAGATCAGCCCACTTTCTCTCTTTTCTTCCTTTTTACCACCCATCTCATCAGATTTTTCCATCTCCTTGTCCATTTCAACAGCTGACCCTTTCATCTCATTGCATTCAACTCCCTCGGGTTTTATCTCTTCAGGCACAATTCCCTCATCTAGCTGCTTCTCCATTCAATAACGCTCAACCTTACTTTTCATGTGTGCTAGATCAATACAAAACTGGTCATAAGTAAGTGATACAAGTGCAATACGACGACTATTAAATAAGAAGGAATACTTATTAGTATGTCCGTCATATTTAACTTCTGGCCTCGACATCCACGCTTTGCCCAACAACCCGTGTCACTTGAATTGGGACTACATCACACAACACCTCGTCCACATATTTGCCGATTTGAATAGGTACAAGTGTGTGCTTAGTAACCCAGACAACACCTTGAGTACTCATCAACTTGTGCGGTCGAAGATGACCAATGGTTGGAAGATTTAATTTCACAACTCCCATCAATGGCCAAGCTACAAATTTTGTCTTTGACACCGCAACGGGTATAAAACCAACCAAGCAATTGAGATTTGACGAGGTCCAATTGCTCATCTACACCACGTAATGGCACTTCTTTTACTCCCTTAGGATCAGGAAGACAATGTTGTGGGCTAGCTTTTATGCGTCTTGTATTCGCCATGACGTATGAGGGAACCTCCACATAAGCTCTGAGGCCAACTATTGCGGTCCTCGATCAACACGTTTCGAGACACGTAGCACGTTTGCCCGAGGATCTAGCGAGGTTGTCCAACGCTTGGATTGCTGGACCTAGAATCAAACGGACGACACGATTTGATTAAAGGCTGTAGAACGACGACTCCGATGAAGGTGAATACGCCAGGGAATAGGTCGGTAGAACAATCAAGGACAAGATGCAAGATTGCTCAATCACCCTTGCCAGAAGCAAGTAAAGCTCGAAATTCACACAAGCAAGAAAATCGAAAAACTAAGTAATTTGATTTATAAAACGTCTACCTAAAACCTTACAAAGCAAGCCTATTTATAGGCTAAGAGTTACAAAAACCCTAAGGAAAACAAGGAAAAGGGGAATTCGGCCACCTTGGGATCAAGATGGGCCGGCCCATGCTCTACTAGAACAACTAATCTAACTATAAATTAAACACTAAAGCCTAAGGCCCTATTCGGCCAGCTCACTCGGAGGCCCACTTGACTCTTCATGGGCTTGGATCGTGGTGTAGATAACTTGATTGTCTCCCTCCAAGCCTTCAATTTCTCTATGGACTCCATGTTGGTCTTGGACAATTCGAACAGGGGCTTGGAGGGATTCTTTGAAGAACTTGGCTTGTGCACGTGTGACTGGGCCCAATGGAACTCGGACTGGGTCATTACTTGGGCTAAGGTCCGTGCACACATCAGTCCCCTCCACTTGAGAAGGATTCGTCCTCAAATCTGGATGGAAATGGATGATACTACAAGAGTTGGTAGTATGAACCCCAAATCTAATGCCACCACATATTGCCAAGAAAAACTCATGGCTTTACTCCAATGGCTCCTCTTGTTCGTATCATTCCCCTCCTCTTGAAAGCAATTTGCCCACAAATTGAAGCACGAATGGTGACAAGACGAGTTACATGCCTTCGACTCAATCTTGTTAGGATGGCTATAGATGTCATCCAATGCAAAACCCACGTGCTAAGTTGGAAAATAACCCTTGTCGGACCTTGAATCTCACAAACCATCTTCAATGTATGCTCAACTTGATCGTTTGTGGTCATGAGGTAAGGGTCCTCAAAGTGGTGTGAAGCGTATCCCGTGAAATCGAACTCCGGCCCGAACACACTTGCAAGGCCCCAAGGCGGATTTGGTGATGTTGGAGATTCACGTGGACTAAGAACAAGATGAAAATCATAATGGTCATTCAGGTACTTGTTCTTTAAACGAACCCTTGGTACACAACCATCCACAAAATGTGGAGTGTTCCCATCAAGATGAGCTCGAAGCAACTCCCCTTTGGTGTGGACTGATTTCAGTTGACATTGTTCCATGAATGGATACAAACGGGGTTTAACTCTTGGAGTACCAACTACATGGAAGCTTGCAAAGTCTACAATTGATTTTGGAATGGAACACACCAAGATCAGCTCAACTTGCCTTTGCTTGATCTGAATACAAGAAGAAACACTAAACAAAGCAAGGTAAGTTCGTTGGGAAAATAATAGGCCTTCACCGGGTTGCTCAAGATCAGCCCACTTTCTCTCTTTTCTTCCTTTTTACCACCCATCTCATCAGATTTTTCCATCTCCTTGTCCATTTCAACAGCTGACCCTTTCATCTCATTGCATTCAACTCCCTCGGGTTTTATCTCTTCAGGCACAATTCCCTCATCTAGCTGCTTCTCCATTCAATAACGCTCAACCTTACTTTTCATGTGTGCTAGATCAATACAAAACTGGTCATAAGTAAGTGATACAAGTGCAATACGACGACTATTAAATAAGAAGGAATACTTATTAGTATGTCCGTCATATTTAACTTCTGGCCTCGACATCCACGCTTTGCCCAACAACCCGTGTCACTTGAATTGGGACTACATCACACAACACCTCGTCCACATATTTGCCGATTTGAATAGGTACAAGTGTGTGCTTAGTAACCCAGACAACACCTTGAGTACTCATCAACTTGTGCGGTCGAAGATGACCAATGGTTGGAAGATTTAATTTCACAACTCCCATCAATGGCCAAGCTACAAATTTTGTCTTTGACACCGCAACGGGTATAAAACCAACCAAGCAATTGAGATTTGACGAGGTCCAATTGCTCATCTACACCACGTAATGGCACTTCTTTTACTCCCTTAGGATCAGGAAGACAATGTTGTGGGCTAGCTTTTATGCGTCTTGTATTCGCCATGACGTATGAGGGAACCTCCACATAAGCTCTGAGGCCAACTATTGCGGTCCTCGATCAACACGTTTCGAGACACGTAGCACGTTTGCCCGAGGATCTAGCGAGGTTGTCCAACGCTTGGATTGCTGGACCTAGAATCAAACGGACGACACGATTTGATTAAAGGCTGTAGAACGACGACTCCGATGAAGGTGAATACGCCAGGGAATAGGTCGGTAGAACAATCAAGGACAAGATGCAAGATTGCTCAATCACCCTTGCCAGAAGCAAGTAAAGCTCGAAATTCACACAAGCAAGAAAATCGAAAAACTAAGTAATTTGATTTATAAAACGTCTACCTAAAACCTTACAAAGCAAGCCTATTTATAGGCTAAGAGTTACAAAAACCCTAAGGAAAACAAGGAAAAGGGGAATTCGGCCACCTTGGGATCAAGATGGGCCGGCCCATGCTCTACTAGAACAACTAATCTAACTATAAATTAAACACTAAAGCCTAAGGCCCTATTCGGCCAGCTCACTCGGAGGCCCACTTGACTCTTCATGGGCTTGGATCGTGGTGTAGATAACTTGATTGTCTCCCTCCAAGCCTTCAATTTCTCTATGGACTCCATGTTGGTCTTGGACAATTCGAACAGGGGCTTGGAGGGATTCTTTGAAGAACTTGGCTTGTGCACGTGTGACTGGGCCCAATGGAACTCGGACTGGGTCATTACTTGGGCTAAGGTCCGTGCACACATCAGTCCCCTCCACTTGAGAAGGATTCGTCCTCAAATCTGGATGGAAATGGATGATACTACAAGAGTTGGTAGTATGAACCCCAAATCTAATGCCACCACATATTGCCAAGAAAAACTCATGGCTTTACTCCAATGGCTCCTCTTGTTCGTATCATTCCCCTCCTCTTGAAAGCAATTTGCCCACAAATTGAAGCACGAATGGTGACAAGACGAGTTACATGCCTTCGACTCAATCTTGTTAGGATGGCTATAGATGTCATCCAATGCAAAACCCACGTGCTAAGTTGGAAAATAACCCTTGTCGGACCTTGAATCTCACAAACCATCTTCAATGTATGCTCAACTTGATCGTTTGTGGTCATGAGGTAAGGGTCCTCAAAGTGGTGTGAAGCGTATCCCGTGAAATTAAATAAGAAGGAATACTTATTAGTATGTCCGTCATATTTAACTTCTGGCCTCGACATCCACGCTTTGCCCAACAACCCGTGTCACTTGAATTGGGACTACATCACACAACACCTCGTCCACATATTTGCCGATTTGAATAGGTACAAGTGTGTGCTTAGTAACCCAGACAACACCTTGAGTACTCATCAACTTGTGCGGTCGAAGATGACCAATGGTTGGAAGATTTAATTTCACAACTCCCATCAATGGCCAAGCTACAAATTTTGTCTTTGACACCGCAACGGGTATAAAACCAACCAAGCAATTGAGATTTGACGAGGTCCAATTTGATGCGAGACGCGGAAGCTACTTCGGATCTAGAGGAACACGATGAAGATTTGACGGAGTTGAACCCGAACTTGGACCACTCAAGAACAGATTTAACGGTAGAGGACGCCACAATCAAGTATGTGTGCTTGATTGATAAGTCAAGAACAGCCTAGGATCAACTCTAGGATGTTCAACTTAGCTTTCACAAGCTAAGGGAATTTGCCACAAGGAATGGACGAAATTCTGGAAATTTTATTCAATACTCTCAAAAACTGAATGTAACATGCGGCTTGAGGCTATTAATAGCCGTGACTAAGACCTAATAAACTGGAAAAATAACAAGGAAAGTTCGGCCAGCCCCTTGGGCCTTCACTTGACCGAAAGCTAGCCCAACTAACTAAGGAAAGTTCGGCTCAGCGAGGGTACTTAACTGCGGCTCAGCCCACCGTTTGGAGCTTGGACACTTGCATCTTCAATTGTAAGCAGCATTTTAGTAGTCGTGCAAGGATATTCCAACTCAATCCCTTCAATGCTCGGTTTCTCTTGGTTTTGGATAGCACGTACCAAGGCTTGGAGGGACTCCTTGAATCTCTTAGCTCGTGCTCGTGTCACTGTGCCTTGGGGCACCTTCACAGGGTCTACTTGTACACTTTGGGCCTCGTGCCCCACCGCATCATTCCCCTCCTCTTGAAAAGGATTTGTCCTCAATCTAGATGGGGATGTCGACAGTGCGTTTGGAGGTCAACCACGTTGGGAACAAATGAAAGGTCACGAGCCAAGTTAAATGCCGTTTGGTCAGTTTCATGAGGCCCTCAAACAAGGACATGCGCCAAGATAGGAAAAAGCTTGTGTAAGGCTCACGAAACTTCCAGGTAGCAATCCAAAGCTCTCTAATCAACCTTCGGCCATGGATTGTCATATTGTCACGTGACATAAGTGGCAGCAATGAAGTGAAATGCACTCCATACGAATCGCATGAATTTGCACAAGTTGGGGTTGGTGAAGTAAGCTCGTGGTGACTAGCTTTTGGATATGTGAAGAAGCACGAACGTGCACCACTTGCAGCAGGAATAAGCACAAAATCGGGTTGCAAGTCTTTAGCCGTAGTTGGAAAATTGTGGACAGCGTTACAACCTATGAAAACAAAATAACCTTCAACTTGGAGCAATTCAGAAATCGGGTAAAGGACTAATGGGACATTATTAGCTAGATGGTAAGAAGGTGTAGAACGAGATTTAAATGAGAAAACTCCCTTTGACACTTCGATATTCCTTCCACCAATTGATTCAACTTGAGATTCCAGTGCTAGTCCTTGACACATAGGTAAAGAACAAGAAGTAGATTCTGGAATTTCCCTTTTAAGATGAGCTCGAATGAATCCTCCAATGGTGCGGACAGATTTGAATGGACATTGTTCCATGAATTGATACCAAAGAGATTTAGTTCCTAGAAGACCAATTCCATGGAAACTCGCAAAGTGTCCAAGTGACTTCGGGATGGAACATGCCATGATCAACTCTACTTGACTTTGTGTAACTTGAACAAAAGAAGAGGTGCTAAACAAAACACATGTTAGCCGGTTAGCAAACAAAATGGTCACACTTTCAGCCTTTGTAAACATGGCCAACTCCTCCTTTTTACTCTTCACTAAGGCCAAATTATTCTTGTCTTTTTCCACTCCATTCTTCTCGGACCATTGCTCACGCATTGTACATGAGGTTTGATTTTCATTGTCTAGCTCATGTTCATGGCTCAGTTGTAACTCATTCATATTTGGCTCTTCAATCAACGAGGGACTAGGATGAATTTTCCCTTTATTACCACCGGTTGGCACATGGTTAAGTTGCTCCAGGTGTGAATCCAGCACTTGGCTAAGTCTTTCCATCATATCATCAATCAATGCTTCAGTCCGACGTTCGAATTTATCCATTGATTCACGAAGCTTTGACTCAATTCGAAAATTCTCGAGCCCTTCGTCTTGATTGTCAAGACACTTCTTAGATGAACCTTGTTTGCTTGAAGTTGACCTTGATTTAGATGCTCTACGCAAACTGCTTTGCTCCTTCTCATACTCATCACAATCTTGTTTATACCTTTCATACACACACAAAGCACGGTGGCGTTGCATCTCCTCCCGGAGTGAATGATACCCACATTGTGAACTGGATTGCATGGGGCTAAAGTACTTGGAGGTACTTCGCTTGGGACCTCTCCTCTTGAAAGGTTCGGTCTCCATGAATTCTTGATTGTATGAGCAAGATGCAACTCTAGTGGCCATGACTATGTGACCTGCAAAACGGTTAGTAGTGCAAAGGAATTTTCCTCCCACACATGGCTTCCAATTGTAGTTTGATGTCCATGGTTTGTTCACCAACTTCACTAGACATATTTAGTTCACCTGCAAAACAAATAAACAAAAACGATTTCCTCCCTCTTTTTTTTTTTTTTTTAATACGATGTATAGGTCACTCAAACTCGTGTTTCACTCAAGTGTATCACTCTCTAATAATCTTACCAAGCAATTCCTTGGCTTGCTAGTTGCTCGAGTTGAACAAACTAGGCGTCACCGCAGTGTACGTTCTTGACTAGTCAACAAGTGACACACAAGCTAGTAGCAATAAATGGAGGTGCATGACTGAAGACCTAGACATGACTCAAGACTCAGAATATAGCTGGACAATAACTAACGACTCAAAAGAAAGTAAGACAATTAACTTGAATGCTGAAATTTTGAAAATCCTAGAAAACTCTACCCGAAACCCAATTTTCTGGAATTTGTTGAGCTGTTGGTCCGTGGTCTTTTTGGTATGGGTTTTGGAGTATTTTGGGTGGCCTTAGGCTACTCAAATAATGGGCAATCTACTACCTAAAACTCAGCCCAATCGGGTGTCACAATTGCTCCAACGGTTTTAGGAAAATTCAAGAATTCAAGATTCGGAAATTGGAAAGTTTGATCTGATTTGGACACTTGGGGTTGCCAAGGATTGGAAACCTTGGAGTTTGGTCAGATTTGGGAGTCCCAAGTGGTCCAAATTCGAAATTTTGGGGCTGGTCAGATTTGGAAGTCAGATTTTGCACCAAATTTGGTAAACTTGTAGGCTGTCAAGAATTGGATGTTGTTCAGATTTGGAAGTCCAAGTTTGAATCAGATTTGGTGGCTTGAAGGCTGACCAAGACTAGGGCTGTTGGCTGTCAAGAATTGGATGTTGTTCAGATTTGGAAGTCCAAGTTTGAATCAGATTTGGTGGCTTGAAGGCTGACCAAGACTAGGGCTGTTCAGATTTGAAAGTCCAAGTTTGAATCAGATTTGGTAAAACTTGAAGGCTGGTCAAGAATTGGAAACCAGAGCCGTCTTTCTTGAAATTTTTTTTTTGACTTCTGTTGGGGTGTTTTCACACAATAGCCAGCTAGTTTAGACCACAATTTCACAGCAATTAACGTAAACAACTTGGACAGATTTGGTTTCAAGATCAAAGTTCCATGAAAACAAGAACACGGTTGAAGGTTTATTTCAGGTTTCAAGACTGCCAAGATTAACCTCTTTGATCCAAGAAGCTCAAGACTTCCCCAATAAGGTTTTGATGTTCGAGTTTTGCAAAGCAACAACACAAAGGTTCAATAAACAAGTGCAAACAGATTCGGCATCCCAGCAAATTAATTCCAGCAACGACTCAAGGAAATGACAATAAGGTATGCAATACAACAGATTTTTTTTTTTTGGGATTTAAACAGAACATAAACACAAGGCAAAACTGGACAGAAATTTTCGGACAACAACTAAACAACAAAGACAGATTTCTGACAAGGAAACAACAAAGACAGATTTCTGAAAAGGAAACAACAAAGACAGATTTCGGACTTGACAAACCCGAGCACTTGAGCTACGAATTTAGAAGACTAAAATAGATCTAAAAACGATAAAAAGGGATATTCGTGATACCTCTAACTAGCTCTGATGCCAGCTGATACGAGACGCGGAAGCTACTTCGGATCTAGAGGAACACGATGAAGATTTGACGGAGTTGAACCCGAACTTGGACCACTCAAGAACAGATTTAACGGTAGAGGACGCCACAATCAAGTATGTGTGCTTGATTGATAAGTCAAGAACAGCCTAGGATCAACTCTAGGATGTTCAACTTAGCTTTCACAAGCTAAGGGAATTTGCCACAAGGAATGGACGAAATTCTGGAAATTTTATTCAATACTCTCAAAAACTGAATGTAACATGCGGCTTGAGGCTATTAATAGCCGTGACTAAGACCTAATAAACTGGAAAAATAACAAGGAAAGTTCGGCCAGCCCCTTGGGCCTTCACTTGACCGAAAGCTAGCCCAACTAACTAAGGAAAGTTCGGCTCAGCGAGGGTACTTAACTGCGGCTCAGCCCACCGTTTGGAGCTTGGACACTTGCATCTTCAATTGTAAGCAGCATTTTAGTAGTCGTGCAAGGATATTCCAACTCAATCCCTTCAATGCTCGGTTTCTCTTGTTTTGGATAGCACGTACCAAGGCTTGGAGGGACTCCTTGAATCTCTTAGCTCGTGCTCGTGTCACTGTGCCTTGGGGCACCTTCACAGGGTCTACTTGTACACTTTGGGCCTCGTGCCCCACCGCATCACAATTGCTCATCTACACCACGTAATGGCACTTCTTTTACTCCCTTAGGATCAGGAAGACAATGTTGTGGGCTAGCTTTTATGCGTCTTGTATTCGCCATGACGTATGAGGGAACCTCCACATAAGCTCTGAGGCCAACTATTGCGGTCCTCGATCAACACGTTTCGAGACACGTAGCACGTTTGCCCGAGGATCTAGCGAGGTTGTCCAACGCTTGGATTGCTGGACCTAGAATCAAACGGACGACACGATTTGATTAAAGGCTGTAGAACGACGACTCCGATGAGGGTGAATACGCCAGGGAATAGGTCGGTAGAACAATCAAGGACAAGATGCAAGATTGCTCAATCACCCTTGCCAGAAGCAAGTAAAGCTCGAAATTCACACAAGCAAGAAAATCGAAAAACTAAGTAATTTGATTTATAAAACGTCTACCTAAAACCTTACAAAGCAAGCCTATTTATAGGCTAAGAGTTACAAAAACCCTAAGGAAAACAAGGAAAAGGGGAATTCGGCCACCTTGGGATCAAGATGGGCCGGCCCATGCTCTACTAGAACAACTAATCTAACTATAAATTAAACACTAAAGCCTAAGGCCCTATTCGGCCAGCTCACTCGGAGGCCCACTTGACTCTTCATGGGCTTGGATCGTGGTGTAGATAACTTGATTGTCTCCCTCCAAGCCTTCAATTTCTCTATGGACTCCATGTTGGTCTTGGACAATTCGAACAGGGGCTTGGAGGGATTCTTTGAAGAACTTGGCTTGTGCACGTGTGACTGGGCCCAATGGAACTCGGACTGGGTCATTACTTGGGCTAAGGTCCGTGCACACATCAGTCCCCTCCACTTGAGAAGGATTCGTCCTCAAATCTGGATGGAAATGGATGATACTACAAGAGTTGGTAGTATGAACCCCAAATCTAATGCCACCACATATTGCCAAGAAAAACTCATGGCTTTACTCCAATGGCTCCTCTTGTTCGTATCATTCCCCTCCTCTTGAAAGCAATTTGCCCACAAATTGAAGCACGAATGGTGACAAGACGAGTTACATGCCTTCGACTCAATCTTGTTAGGATGGCTATAGATGTCATCCAATGCAAAACCCACGTGCTAAGTTGGAAAATAACCCTTGTCGGACCTTGAATCTCACAAACCATCTTCAATGTATGCTCAACTTGATCGTTTGTGGTCATGAGGTAAGGGTCCTCAAAGTGGTGTGAAGCGTATCCCGTGAAATCGAACTCCGGCCCGAACACACTTGCAAGGCCCCAAGGCGGATTTGGTGATGTTGGAGATTCACGTGGACTAAGAACAAGATGAAAATCATAATGGTCATTCAGGTACTTGTTCTTTAAACGAACCCTTGGTACACAACCATCCACAAAATGTGGAGTGTTCCCATCAAGATGAGCTCGAAGCAACTCCCCTTTGGTGTGGACTGATTTCAGTTGACATTGTTCCATGAATGGATACAAACGGGGTTTAACTCTTGGAGTACCAACTACATGGAAGCTTGCAAAGTCTACAATTGATTTTGGAATGGAACACACCAAGATCAGCTCAACTTGCCTTTGCTTGATCTGAATACAAGAAGAAACACTAAACAAAGCAAGGTAAGTTCGTTGGGAAAATAATAGGCCTTCACCGGGTTGCTCAAGATCAGCCCACTTTCTCTCTTTTCTTCCTTTTTACCACCCATCTCATCAGATTTTTCCACCTCCTTGTCCATTTCAACAGCTGACCCTTTCATCTCATTGCATTCAACTCCCTCGGGTTTTATCTCTTCAGGCACAATTCCCTCATCTAGCTGCTTCTCCATTCAATAACGCTCAACCTTACTTTTCATGTGTGCTAGATCAATACAAAACTGGTCATAAGTAAGTGATACAAGTGCAATACGACGACTATTAAATAAGAAGGAATACTTATTAGTATGTCCGTCATATTTAACTTCTGGCCTCGACATCCACGCTTTGCCCAACAACCCGTGTCACTTGAATTGGGACTACATCACACAACACCTCGTCCACATATTTGCCGATTTGAATAGGTACAAGTGTGTGCTTAGTAACCCAGACAACACCTCGAGTACTCATCAACTTGTGCGGTCGAAGATGACCAATGGTTGGAAGATTTAATTTCTCAACCATGATAGCAGTTGCAAGGTTGACTTCACAACTCCCATCAATGGCCAAGCTAATAATTTTGTCTTTGACACCGCAACGGGTATAAAACCAACCAAGCAATTGAGATTTGACGAGGTCCAATTGCTCATCTACACCACGTAATGGCACTTCTTTGACTCCCTTAGGATCAGGAAGACAATGTTGTGGGCTAGCTTTTATGCGTCTTGTATTCGCCATGACGTATGAGGGAACCTCCACATAAGCTCTGAGGCCAACTATTGCGGTCCTCGATCAACACGTTTCGAGACACGTAGCACGTTTGCCCGAGGATCTAGCGAGGTTGTCCAACGCTTGGATTGCTGGACCTAGAATCAAACGGACGACACGATTTGATTAAAGGCTGTAGAACGACGACTCCGATGAGGGTGAATACGCCAGGGAATAGGTCGGTAGAACAATCAAGGACAAGATGCAAGATTGCTCAATCACCCTTGCCAGAAGCAAGTAAAGCTCGAAATTCACACAAGCAAGAAAATCGAAAAACTAAGTAATTTGATTTATAAAACGTCTACCTAAAACCTTACAAAGCAAGCCTATTTATAGGCTAAGAGTTACAAAAACCCTAAGGAAAACAAGGAAAAGGGGAATTCGGCCACCTTGGGATCAAGATGGGCCGGCCCATGCTCTACTAGAACAACTAATCTAACTATAAATTAAACACTAAAGCCTAAGGCCCTATTCGGCCAGCTCACTCGGAGGCCCACTTGACTCTTCATGGGCTTGGATCGTGGTGTAGATAACTTGATTGTCTCCCTCCAAGCCTTCAATTTCTCTATGGACTCCATGTTGGTCTTGGACAATTCGAACAGGGGCTTGGAGGGATTCTTTGAAGAACTTGGCTTGTGCACGTGTGACTGGGCCCAATGGAACTCGGACTGGGTCATTACTTGGGCTAAGGTCCGTGCACACATCAGTCCCCTCCACTTGAGAAGGATTCGTCCTCAAATCTGGATGGAAATGGATGATACTACAAGAGTTGGTAGTATGAACCCCAAATCTAATGCCACCACATATTGCCAAGAAAAACTCATGGCTTTACTCCAATGGCTCCTCTTGTTCGTATCATTCCCCTCCTCTTGAAAGCAATTTGCCCACAAATTGAAGCACGAATGGTGACAAGACGAGTTACATGCCTTCGACTCAATCTTGTTAGGATGGCTATAGATGTCATCCAATGCAAAACCCACGTGCTAAGTTGGAAAATAACCCTTGTCGGACCTTGAATCTCACAAACCATCTTCAATGTATGCTCAACTTGATCGTTTGTGGTCATGAGGTAAGGGTCCTCAAAGTGGTGTGAAGCGTATCCCGTGAAATCGAACTCCGGCCCGAACACACTTGCAAGGCCCCAAGGCGGATTTGGTGATGTTGGAGATTCACGTGGACTAAGAACAAGATGAAAATCATAATGGTCATTCAGGTACTTGTTCTTTAAACGAACCCTTGGTACACAACCATCCACAAAATGTGGAGTGTTCCCATCAAGATGAGCTCGAAGCAACTCCCCTTTGGTGTGGACTGATTTCAGTTGACATTGTTCCATGAATGGATACAAACGGGGTTTAACTCTTGGAGTACCAACTACATGGAAGCTTGCAAAGTCTACAATTGATTTTGGAATGGAACACACCAAGATCAGCTCAACTTGCCTTTGCTTGATCTGAATACAAGAAGAAACACTAAACAAAGCAAGGTAAGTTCGTTGGGAAAATAATAGGCCTTCACCGGGTTGCTCAAGATCAGCCCACTTTCTCTCTTTTCTTCCTTTTTACCACCCATCTCATCAGATTTTTCCACCTCCTTGTCCATTTCAACAGCTGACCCTTTCATCTCATTGCATTCAACTCCCTCGGGTTTTATCTCTTCAGGCACAATTCCCTCATCTAGCTGCTTCTCCATTCAATAACGCTCAACCTTACTTTTCATGTGTGCTAGATCAATACAAAACTGGTCATAAGTAAGTGATACAAGTGCAATACGACGACTATTAAATAAGAAGGAATACTTATTAGTATGTCCGTCATATTTAACTTCTGGCCTCGACATCCACGCTTTGCCCAACAACCCGTGTCACTTGAATTGGGACTACATCACACAACACCTCGTCCACATATTTGCCGATTTGAATAGGTACAAGTGTGTGCTTAGTAACCCAGACAACACCTTGAGTACTCATCAACTTGTGCGGTCGAAGATGACCAATGGTTGGAAGATTTAATTTCTCAACCATGATAGCAGTTGCAAGGTTGACTTCACAACTCCCATCAATGGCCAAGCTACAAATTTTGTCTTTGACACCGCAACGGGTATAAAACCAACCAAGCAATTGAGATTTGACGAGGTCCAATTGCTCATCTACACCACGTAATGGCACTTCTTTGACTCCCTTAGGATCAGGAAGACAATGTTGTGGGCTAGCTTTTATGCGTCTTGTATTCGCCATGACGTATGAGGGAACCTCCACATAAGCTCTGAGGCCAACTATTGCGGTCCTCGATCAACACGTTTCGAGACACGTAGCACGTTTGCCCGAGGATCTAGCGAGGTTGTCCAACGCTTGGATTGCTGGACCTAGAATCAAACGGACGACACGATTTGATTAAAGGCTGTAGAACGACGACTCCGATGAGGGTGAATACGCCAGGGAATAGGTCGGTAGAACAATCAAGGACAAGATGCAAGATTGCTCAATCACCCTTGCCAGAAGCAAGTAAAGCTCGAAATTCACACAAGCAAGAAAATCGAAAAACTAAGTAATTTGATTTATAAAACGTCTACCTAAAACCTTACAAAGCAAGCCTATTTATAGGCTAAGAGTTACAAAAACCCTAAGGAAAACAAGGAAAAGGGGAATTCGGCCACCTTGGGATCAAGATGGGCCGGCCCATGCTCTACTAGAACAACTAATCTAACTATAAATTAAACACTAAAGCCTAAGGCCCTATTCGGCCAGCTCACTCGGAGGCCCACTTGACTCTTCATGGGCTTGGATCGTGGTGTAGATAACTTGATTGTCTCCCTCCAAGCCTTCAATTTCTCTATGGACTCCATGTTGGTCTTGGACAATTCGAACAGGGGCTTGGAGGGATTCTTTGAAGAACTTGGCTTGTGCACGTGTGACTGGGCCCAATGGAACTCGGACTGGGTCATTACTTGGGCTAAGGTCCGTGCACACATCAGTCCCCTCCACTTGAGAAGGATTCGTCCTCAAATCTGGATGGAAATGGATGATACTACAAGAGTTGGTAGTATGAACCCCAAATCTAATGCCACCACATATTGCCAAGAAAAACTCATGGCTTTACTCCAATGGCTCCTCTTGTTCGTATCATTCCCCTCCTCTTGAAAGCAATTTGCCCACAAATTGAAGCACGAATGGTGACAAGACGAGTTACATGCCTTCGACTCAATCTTGTTAGGATGGCTATAGATGTCATCCAATGCAAAACCCACGTGCTAAGTTGGAAAATAACCCTTGTCGGACCTTGAATCTCACAAACCATCTTCAATGTATGCTCAACTTGATCGTTTGTGGTCATGAGGTAAGGGTCCTCAAAGTGGTGTGAAGCGTATCCCGTGAAATCGAACTCCGGCCCGAACACACTTGCAAGGCCCCAAGGCGGATTTGGTGATGTTGGAGATTCACGTGGACTAAGAACAAGATGAAAATCATAATGGTCATTCAGGTACTTGTTCTTTAAACGAACCCTTGGTACACAACCATCCACAAAATGTGGAGTGTTCCCATCAAGATGAGCTCGAAGCAACTCCCCTTTGGTGTGGACTGATTTCAGTTGACATTGTTCCATGAATGGATACAAACGGGGTTTAACTCTTGGAGTACCAACTACATGGAAGCTTGCAAAGTCTACAATTGATTTTGGAATGGAACACACCAAGATCAGCTCAACTTGCCTTTGCTTGATCTGAATACAAGAAGAAACACTAAACAAAGCAAGGTAAGTTCGTTGGGAAAATAATAGGCCTTCACCGGGTTGCTCAAGATCAGCCCACTTTCTCTCTTTTCTTCCTTTTTACCACCCATCTCATCAGATTTTTCCACCTCCTTGTCCATTTCAACAGCTGACCCTTTCATCTCATTGCATTCAACTCCCTCGGGTTTTATCTCTTCAGGCACAATTCCCTCATCTAGCTGCTTCTCCATTCAATAACGCTCAACCTTACTTTTCATGTGTGCTAGATCAATACAAAACTGGTCATAAGTAAGTGATACAAGTGCAATACGACGACTATTAAATAAGAAGGAATACTTATTAGTATGTCCGTCATATTTAACTTCTGGCCTCGACATCCACGCTTTGCCCAACAACCCGTGTCACTTGAATTGGGACTACATCACACAACACCTCGTCCACATATTTGCCGATTTGAATAGGTACAAGTGTGTGCTTAGTAACCCAGACAACACCTCGAGTACTCATCAACTTGTGCGGTCGAAGATGACCAATGGTTGGAAGATTTAATTTCTCAACCATGATAGCAGTTGCAAGGTTGACTTCACAACTCCCATCAATGGCCAAGCTACAAATTTTGTCTTTGACACCGCAACGGGTATAAAACCAACCAAGCAATTGAGATTTGACGAGGTCCAATTGCTCATCTACACCACGTAATGGCACTTCTTTGACTCCCTTAGGATCAGGAAGACAATGTTGTGGGCTAGCTTTTATGCGTCTTGTATTCGCCATGACGTATGAGGGAACCTCCACATAAGCTCTGAGGCCAACTATTGCGGTCCTCGATCAACACGTTTCGAGACACGTAGCACGTTTGCCCGAGGATCTAGCGAGGTTGTCCAACGCTTGGATTGCTGGACCTAGAATCAAACGGACGACACGATTTGATTAAAGGCTGTAGAACGACGACTCCGATGAGGGTGAATACGCCAGGGAATAGGTCGGTAGAACAATCAAGGACAAGATGCAAGATTGCTCAATCACCCTTGCCAGAAGCAAGTAAAGCTCGAAATTCACACAAGCAAGAAAATCGAAAAACTAAGTAATTTGATTTATAAAACGTCTACCTAAAACCTTACAAAGCAAGCCTATTTATAGGCTAAGAGTTACAAAAACCCTAAGGAAAACAAGGAAAAGGGGAATTCGGCCACCTTGGGATCAAGATGGGCCGGCCCATGCTCTACTAGAACAACTAATCTAACTATAAATTAAACACTAAAGCCTAAGGCCCTATTCGGCCAGCTCACTCGGAGGCCCACTTGACTCTTCATGGGCTTGGATCGTGGTGTAGATAACTTGATTGTCTCCCTCCAAGCCTTCAATTTCTCTATGGACTCCATGTTGGTCTTGGACAATTCGAACAGGGGCTTGGAGGGATTCTTTGAAGAACTTGGCTTGTGCACGTGTGACTGGGCCCAATGGAACTCGGACTGGGTCATTACTTGGGCTAAGGTCCGTGCACACATCAGTCCCCTCCACTTGAGAAGGATTCGTCCTCAAATCTGGATGGAAATGGATGATACTACAAGAGTTGGTAGTATGAACCCCAAATCTAATGCCACCACATATTGCCAAGAAAAACTCATGGCTTTACTCCAATGGCTCCTCTTGTTCGTATCATTCCCCTCCTCTTGAAAGCAATTTGCCCACAAATTGAAGCACGAATGGTGACAAGACGAGTTACATGCCTTCGACTCAATCTTGTTAGGATGGCTATAGATGTCATCCAATGCAAAACCCACGTGCTAAGTTGGAAAATAACCCTTGTCGGACCTTGAATCTCACAAACCATCTTCAATGTATGCTCAACTTGATCGTTTGTGGTCATGAGGTAAGGGTCCTCAAAGTGGTGTGAAGCGTATCCCGTGAAATCGAACTCCGGCCCGAACACACTTGCAAGGCCCCAAGGCGGATTTGGTGATGTTGGAGATTCACGTGGACTAAGAACAAGATGAAAATCATAATGGTCATTCAGGTACTTGTTCTTTAAACGAACCCTTGGTACACAACCATCCACAAAATGTGGAGTGTTCCCATCAAGATGAGCTCGAAGCAACTCCCCTTTGGTGTGGACTGATTTCAGTTGACATTGTTCCATGAATGGATACAAACGGGGTTTAACTCTTGGAGTACCAACTACATGGAAGCTTGCAAAGTCTACAATTGATTTTGGAATGGAACACACCAAGATCAGCTCAACTTGCCTTTGCTTGATCTGAATACAAGAAGAAACACTAAACAAAGCAAGGTAAGTTCGTTGGGAAAATAATAGGCCTTCACCGGGTTGCTCAAGATCAGCCCACTTTCTCTCTTTTCTTCCTTTTTACCACCCATCTCATCAGATTTTTCCATCTCCTTGTCCATTTCAACAGCTGACCCTTTCATCTCATTGCATTCAACTCCCTCGGGTTTTATCTCTTCAGGCACAATTCCCTCATCTAGCTGCTTCTCCATTCAATAACGCTCAACCTTACTTTTCATGTGTGCTAGATCAATACAAAACTGGTCATAAGTAAGTGATACAAGTGCAATACGACGACTATTAAATAAGAAGGAATACTTATTAGTATGTCCGTCATATTTAACTTCTGGCCTCGACATCCACGCTTTGCCCAACAACCCGTGTCACTTGAATTGGGACTACATCACACAACACCTCGTCCACATATTTGCCGATTTGAATAGGTACAAGTGTGTGCTTAGTAACCCAGACAACACCTTGAGTACTCATCAACTTGTGCGGTCGAAGATGACCAATGGTTGGAAGATTTAATTTCTCAACCATGATAGCAGTTGCAAGGTTGACTTCACAACTCCCATCAATGGCCAAGCTACAAATTTTGTCTTTGACACCGCAACGGGTATAAAACCAACCAAGCAATTGAGATTTGACGAGGTCCAATTGCTCATCTACACCACGTAATGGCACTTCTTTGACTCCCTTAGGATCAGGAAGACAATGTTGTGGGCTAGCTTTTATGCGTCTTGTATTCGCCATGACGTATGAGGGAACCTCCACATAAGCTCTGAGGCCAACTATTGCGGTCCTCGATCAACACGTTTCGAGACACGTAGCACGTTTGCCCGAGGATCTAGCGAGGTTGTCCAACGCTTGGATTGCTGGACCTAGAATCAAACGGACGACACGATTTGATTAAAGGCTGTAGAACGACGACTCCGATGAGGGTGAATACGCCAGGGAATAGGTCGGTAGAACAATCAAGGACAAGATGCAAGATTGCTCAATCACCCTTGCCAGAAGCAAGTAAAGCTCGAAATTCACACAAGCAAGAAAATCGAAAAACTAAGTAATTTGATTTATAAAACGTCTACCTAAAACCTTACAAAGCAAGCCTATTTATAGGCTAAGAGTTACAAAAACCCTAAGGAAAACAAGGAAAAGGGGAATTCGGCCACCTTGGGATCAAGATGGGCCGGCCCATGCTCTACTAGAACAACTAATCTAACTATAAATTAAACACTAAAGCCTAAGGCCCTATTCGGCCAGCTCACTCGGAGGCCCACTTGACTCTTCATGGGCTTGGATCGTGGTGTAGATAACTTGATTGTCTCCCTCCAAGCCTTCAATTTCTCTATGGACTCCATGTTGGTCTTGGACAATTCGAACAGGGGCTTGGAGGGATTCTTTGAAGAACTTGGCTTGTGCACGTGTGACTGGGCCCAATGGAACTCGGACTGGGTCATTACTTGGGCTAAGGTCCGTGCACACATCAGTCCCCTCCACTTGAGAAGGATTCGTCCTCAAATCTGGATGGAAATGGATGATACTACAAGAGTTGGTAGTATGAACCCCAAATCTAATGCCACCACATATTGCCAAGAAAAACTCATGGCTTTACTCCAATGGCTCCTCTTGTTCGTATCATTCCCCTCCTCTTGAAAGCAATTTGCCCACAAATTGAAGCACGAATGGTGACAAGACGAGTTACATGCCTTCGACTCAATCTTGTTAGGATGGCTATAGATGTCATCCAATGCAAAACCCACGTGCTAAGTTGGAAAATAACCCTTGTCGGACCTTGAATCTCACAAACCATCTTCAATGTATGCTCAACTTGATCGTTTGTGGTCATGAGGTAAGGGTCCTCAAAGTGGTGTGAAGCGTATCCCGTGAAATCGAACTCCGGCCCGAACACACTTGCAAGGCCCCAAGGCGGATTTGGTGATGTTGGAGATTCACGTGGACTAAGAACAAGATGAAAATCATAATGGTCATTCAGGTACTTGTTCTTTAAACGAACCCTTGGTACACAACCATCCACAAAATGTGGAGTGTTCCCATCAAGATGAGCTCGAAGCAACTCCCCTTTGGTGTGGACTGATTTCAGTTGACATTGTTCCATGAATGGATACAAACGGGGTTTAACTCTTGGAGTACCAACTACATGGAAGCTTGCAAAGTCTACAATTGATTTTGGAATGGAACACACCAAGATCAGCTCAACTTGCCTTTGCTTGATCTGAATACAAGAAGAAACACTAAACAAAGCAAGGTAAGTTCGTTGGGAAAATAATAGGCCTTCACCGGGTTGCTCAAGATCAGCCCACTTTCTCTCTTTTCTTCCTTTTTACCACCCATCTCATCAGATTTTTCCATCTCCTTGTCCATTTCAACAGCTGACCCTTTCATCTCATTGCATTCAACTCCCTCGGGTTTTATCTCTTCAGGCACAATTCCCTCATCTAGCTGCTTCTCCATTCAATAACGCTCAACCTTACTTTTCATGTGTGCTAGATCAATACAAAACTGGTCATAAGTAAGTGATACAAGTGCAATACGACGACTATTAAATAAGAAGGAATACTTATTAGTATGTCCGTCATATTTAACTTCTGGCCTCGACATCCACGCTTTGCCCAACAACCCGTGTCACTTGAATTGGGACTACATCACACAACACCTCGTCCACATATTTGCCGATTTGAATAGGTACAAGTGTGTGCTTAGTAACCCAGACAACACCTTGAGTACTCATCAACTTGTGCGGTCGAAGATGACCAATGGTTGGAAGATTTAATTTCTCAACCATGATAGCAGTTGCAAGGTTGACTTCACAACTCCCATCAATGGCCAAGCTACAAATTTTGTCTTTGACACCGCAACGGGTATAAAACCAACCAAGCAATTGAGATTTGACGAGGTCCAATTGCTCATCTACACCACGTAATGGCACTTCTTTGACTCCCTTAGGATCAGGAAGACAATGTTGTGGGCTAGCTTTTATGCGTCTTGTATTCGCCATGACGTATGAGGGAACCTCCACATAAGCTCTGAGGCCAACTATTGCGGTCCTCGATCAACACGTTTCGAGACACGTAGCACGTTTGCCCGAGGATCTAGCGAGGTTGTCCAACGCTTGGATTGCTGGACCTAGAATCAAACGGACGACACGATTTGATTAAAGGCTGTAGAACGACGACTCCGATGAGGGTGAATACGCCAGGGAATAGGTCGGTAGAACAATCAAGGACAAGATGCAAGATTGCTCAATCACCCTTGCCAGAAGCAAGTAAAGCTCGAAATTCACACAAGCAAGAAAATCGAAAAACTAAGTAATTTGATTTATAAAACGTCTACCTAAAACCTTACAAAGCAAGCCTATTTATAGGCTAAGAGTTACAAAAACCCTAAGGAAAACAAGGAAAAGGGGAATTCGGCCACCTTGGGATCAAGATGGGCCGGCCCATGCTCTACTAGAACAACTAATCTAACTATAAATTAAACACTAAAGCCTAAGGCCCTATTCGGCCAGCTCACTCGGAGGCCCACTTGACTCTTCATGGGCTTGGATCGTGGTGTAGATAACTTGATTGTCTCCCTCCAAGCCTTCAATTTCTCTATGGACTCCATGTTGGTCTTGGACAATTCGAACAGGGGCTTGGAGGGATTCTTTGAAGAACTTGGCTTGTGCACGTGTGACTGGGCCCAATGGAACTCGGACTGGGTCATTACTTGGGCTAAGGTCCGTGCACACATCAGTCCCCTCCACTTGAGAAGGATTCGTCCTCAAATCTGGATGGAAATGGATGATACTACAAGAGTTGGTAGTATGAACCCCAAATCTAATGCCACCACATATTGCCAAGAAAAACTCATGGCTTTACTCCAATGGCTCCTCTTGTTCGTATCATTCCCCTCCTCTTGAAAGCAATTTGCCCACAAATTGAAGCACGAATGGTGACAAGACGAGTTACATGCCTTCGACTCAATCTTGTTAGGATGGCTATAGATGTCATCCAATGCAAAACCCACGTGCTAAGTTGGAAAATAACCCTTGTCGGACCTTGAATCTCACAAACCATCTTCAATGTATGCTCAACTTGATCGTTTGTGGTCATGAGGTAAGGGTCCTCAAAGTGGTGTGAAGCGTATCCCGTGAAATCGAACTCCGGCCCGAACACACTTGCAAGGCCCCAAGGCGGATTTGGTGATGTTGGAGATTCACGTGGACTAAGAACAAGATGAAAATCATAATGGTCATTCAGGTACTTGTTCTTTAAACGAACCCTTGGTACACAACCATCCACAAAATGTGGAGTGTTCCCATCAAGATGAGCTCGAAGCAACTCCCCTTTGGTGTGGACTGATTTCAGTTGACATTGTTCCATGAATGGATACAAACGGGGTTTAACTCTTGGAGTACCAACTACATGGAAGCTTGCAAAGTCTACAATTGATTTTGGAATGGAACACACCAAGATCAGCTCAACTTGCCTTTGCTTGATCTGAATACAAGAAGAAACACTAAACAAAGCAAGGTAAGTTCGTTGGGAAAATAATAGGCCTTCACCGGGTTGCTCAAGATCAGCCCACTTTCTCTCTTTTCTTCCTTTTTACCACCCATCTCATCAGATTTTTCCATCTCCTTGTCCATTTCAACAGCTGACCCTTTCATCTCATTGCATTCAACTCCCTCGGGTTTTATCTCTTCAGGCACAATTCCCTCATCTAGCTGCTTCTCCATTCAATAACGCTCAACCTTACTTTTCATGTGTGCTAGATCAATACAAAACTGGTCATAAGTAAGTGATACAAGTGCAATACGACGACTATTAAATAAGAAGGAATACTTATTAGTATGTCCGTCATATTTAACTTCTGGCCTCGACATCCACGCTTTGCCCAACAACCCGTGTCACTTGAATTGGGACTACATCACACAACACCTCGTCCACATATTTGCCGATTTGAATAGGTACAAGTGTGTGCTTAGTAACCCAGACAACACCTTGAGTACTCATCAACTTGTGCGGTCGAAGATGACCAATGGTTGGAAGATTTAATTTCTCAACCATGATAGCAGTTGCAAGGTTGACTTCACAACTCCCATCAATGGCCAAGCTACAAATTTTGTCTTTGACACCGCAACGGGTATAAAACCAACCAAGCAATTGAGATTTGACGAGGTCCAATTGCTCATCTACACCACGTAATGGCACTTCTTTGACTCCCTTAGGATCAGGAAGACAATGTTGTGGGCTAGCTTTTATGCGTCTTGTATTCGCCATGACGTATGAGGGAACCTCCACATAAGCTCTGAGGCCAACTATTGCGGTCCTCGATCAACACGTTTCGAGACACGTAGCACGTTTGCCCGAGGATCTAGCGAGGTTGTCCAACGCTTGGATTGCTGGACCTAGAATCAAACGGACGACACGATTTGATTAAAGGCTGTAGAACGACGACTCCGATGAGGGTGAATACGCCAGGGAATAGGTCGGTAGAACAATCAAGGACAAGATGCAAGATTGCTCAATCACCCTTGCCAGAAGCAAGTAAAGCTCGAAATTCACACAAGCAAGAAAATCGAAAAACTAAGTAATTTGATTTATAAAACGTCTACCTAAAACCTTACAAAGCAAGCCTATTTATAGGCTAAGAGTTACAAAAACCCTAAGGAAAACAAGGAAAAGGGGAATTCGGCCACCTTGGGATCAAGATGGGCCGGCCCATGCTCTACTAGAACAACTAATCTAACTATAAATTAAACACTAAAGCCTAAGGCCCTATTCGGCCAGCTCACTCGGAGGCCCACTTGACTCTTCATGGGCTTGGATCGTGGTGTAGATAACTTGATTGTCTCCCTCCAAGCCTTCAATTTCTCTATGGACTCCATGTTGGTCTTGGACAATTCGAACAGGGGCTTGGAGGGATTCTTTGAAGAACTTGGCTTGTGCACGTGTGACTGGGCCCAATGGAACTCGGACTGGGTCATTACTTGGGCTAAGGTCCGTGCACACATCAGTCCCCTCCACTTGAGAAGGATTCGTCCTCAAATCTGGATGGAAATGGATGATACTACAAGAGTTGGTAGTATGAACCCCAAATCTAATGCCACCACATATTGCCAAGAAAAACTCATGGCTTTACTCCAATGGCTCCTCTTGTTCGTATCATTCCCCTCCTCTTGAAAGCAATTTGCCCACAAATTGAAGCACGAATGGTGACAAGACGAGTTACATGCCTTCGACTCAATCTTGTTAGGATGGCTATAGATGTCATCCAATGCAAAACCCACGTGCTAAGTTGGAAAATAACCCTTGTCGGACCTTGAATCTCACAAACCATCTTCAATGTATGCTCAACTTGATCGTTTGTGGTCATGAGGTAAGGGTCCTCAAAGTGGTGTGAAGCGTATCCCGTGAAATCGAACTCCGGCCCGAACACACTTGCAAGGCCCCAAGGCGGATTTGGTGATGTTGGAGATTCACGTGGACTAAGAACAAGATGAAAATCATAATGGTCATTCAGGTACTTGTTCTTTAAACGAACCCTTGGTACACAACCATCCACAAAATGTGGAGTGTTCCCATCAAGATGAGCTCGAAGCAACTCCCCTTTGGTGTGGACTGATTTCAGTTGACATTGTTCCATGAATGGATACAAACGGGGTTTAACTCTTGGAGTACCAACTACATGGAAGCTTGCAAAGTCTACAATTGATTTTGGAATGGAACACACCAAGATCAGCTCAACTTGCCTTTGCTTGATCTGAATACAAGAAGAAACACTAAACAAAGCAAGGTAAGTTCGTTGGGAAAATAATAGGCCTTCACCGGGTTGCTCAAGATCAGCCCACTTTCTCTCTTTTCTTCCTTTTTACCACCCATCTCATCAGATTTTTCCACCTCCTTGTCCATTTCAACAGCTGACCCTTTCATCTCATTGCATTCAACTCCCTCGGGTTTTATCTCTTCAGGCACAATTCCCTCATCTAGCTGCTTCTCCATTCAATAACGCTCAACCTTACTTTTCATGTGTGCTAGATCAATACAAAACTGGTCATAAGTAAGTGATACAAGTGCAATACGACGACTATTAAATAAGAAGGAATACTTATTAGTATGTCCGTCATATTTAACTTCTGGCCTCGACATCCACGCTTTGCCCAACAACCCGTGTCACTTGAATTGGGACTACATCACACAACACCTCGTCCACATATTTGCCGATTTGAATAGGTACAAGTGTGTGCTTAGTAACCCAGACAACACCTCGAGTACTCATCAACTTGTGCGGTCGAAGATGACCAATGGTTGGAAGATTTAATTTCTCAACCATGATAGCAGTTGCAAGGTTGACTTCACAACTCCCATCAATGGCCAAGCTACAAATTTTGTCTTTGACACCGCAACGGGTATAAAACCAACCAAGCAATTGAGATTTGACGAGGTCCAATTGCTCATCTACACCACGTAATGGCACTTCTTTGACTCCCTTAGGATCAGGAAGACAATGTTGTGGGCTAGCTTTTATGCGTCTTGTATTCGCCATGACGTATGAGGGAACCTCCACATAAGCTCTGAGGCCAACTATTGCGGTCCTCGATCAACACGTTTCGAGACACGTAGCACGTTTGCCCGAGGATCTAGCGAGGTTGTCCAACGCTTGGATTGCTGGACCTAGAATCAAACGGACGACACGATTTGATTAAAGGCTGTAGAACGACGACTCCGATGAGGGTGAATACGCCAGGGAATAGGTCGGTAGAACAATCAAGGACAAGATGCAAGATTGCTCAATCACCCTTGCCAGAAGCAAGTAAAGCTCGAAATTCACACAAGCAAGAAAATCGAAAAACTAAGTAATTTGATTTATAAAACGTCTACCTAAAACCTTACAAAGCAAGCCTATTTATAGGCTAAGAGTTACAAAAACCCTAAGGAAAACAAGGAAAAGGGGAATTCGGCCACCTTGGGATCAAGATGGGCCGGCCCATGCTCTACTAGAACAACTAATCTAACTATAAATTAAACACTAAAGCCTAAGGCCCTATTCGGCCAGCTCACTCGGAGGCCCACTTGACTCTTCATGGGCTTGGATCGTGGTGTAGATAACTTGATTGTCTCCCTCCAAGCCTTCAATTTCTCTATGGACTCCATGTTGGTCTTGGACAATTCGAACAGGGGCTTGGAGGGATTCTTTGAAGAACTTGGCTTGTGCACGTGTGACTGGGCCCAATGGAACTCGGACTGGGTCATTACTTGGGCTAAGGTCCGTGCACACATCAGTCCCCTCCACTTGAGAAGGATTCGTCCTCAAATCTGGATGGAAATGGATGATACTACAAGAGTTGGTAGTATGAACCCCAAATCTAATGCCACCACATATTGCCAAGAAAAACTCATGGCTTTACTCCAATGGCTCCTCTTGTTCGTATCATTCCCCTCCTCTTGAAAGCAATTTGCCCACAAATTGAAGCACGAATGGTGACAAGACGAGTTACATGCCTTCGACTCAATCTTGTTAGGATGGCTATAGATGTCATCCAATGCAAAACCCACGTGCTAAGTTGGAAAATAACCCTTGTCGGACCTTGAATCTCACAAACCATCTTCAATGTATGCTCAACTTGATCGTTTGTGGTCATGAGGTAAGGGTCCTCAAAGTGGTGTGAAGCGTATCCCGTGAAATCGAACTCCGGCCCGAACACACTTGCAAGGCCCCAAGGCGGATTTGGTGATGTTGGAGATTCACGTGGACTAAGAACAAGATGAAAATCATAATGGTCATTCAGGTACTTGTTCTTTAAACGAACCCTTGGTACACAACCATCCACAAAATGTGGAGTGTTCCCATCAAGATGAGCTCGAAGCAACTCCCCTTTGGTGTGGACTGATTTCAGTTGACATTGTTCCATGAATGGATACAAACGGGGTTTAACTCTTGGAGTACCAACTACATGGAAGCTTGCAAAGTCTACAATTGATTTTGGAATGGAACACACCAAGATCAGCTCAACTTGCCTTTGCTTGATCTGAATACAAGAAGAAACACTAAACAAAGCAAGGTAAGTTCGTTGGGAAAATAATAGGCCTTCACCGGGTTGCTCAAGATCAGCCCACTTTCTCTCTTTTCTTCCTTTTTACCACCCATCTCATCAGATTTTTCCATCTCCTTGTCCATTTCAACAGCTGACCCTTTCATCTCATTGCATTCAACTCCCTCGGGTTTTATCTCTTCAGGCACAATTCCCTCATCTAGCTGCTTCTCCATTCAATAACGCTCAACCTTACTTTTCATGTGTGCTAGATCAATACAAAACTGGTCATAAGTAAGTGATACAAGTGCAATACGACGACTATTAAATAAGAAGGAATACTTATTAGTATGTCCGTCATATTTAACTTCTGGCCTCGACATCCACGCTTTGCCCAACAACCCGTGTCACTTGAATTGGGACTACATCACACAACACCTCGTCCACATATTTGCCGATTTGAATAGGTACAAGTGTGTGCTTAGTAACCCAGACAACACCTTGAGTACTCATCAACTTGTGCGGTCGAAGATGACCAATGGTTGGAAGATTTAATTTCTCAACCATGATAGCAGTTGCAAGGTTGACTTCACAACTCCCATCAATGGCCAAGCTACAAATTTTGTCTTTGACACCGCAACGGGTATAAAACCAACCAAGCAATTGAGATTTGACGAGGTCCAATTGCTCATCTACACCACGTAATGGCACTTCTTTGACTCCCTTAGGATCAGGAAGACAATGTTGTGGGCTAGCTTTTATGCGTCTTGTATTCGCCATGACGTATGAGGGAACCTCCACATAAGCTCTGAGGCCAACTATTGCGGTCCTCGATCAACACGTTTCGAGACACGTAGCACGTTTGCCCGAGGATCTAGCGAGGTTGTCCAACGCTTGGATTGCTGGACCTAGAATCAAACGGACGACACGATTTGATTAAAGGCTGTAGAACGACGACTCCGATGAGGGTGAATACGCCAGGGAATAGGTCGGTAGAACAATCAAGGACAAGATGCAAGATTGCTCAATCACCCTTGCCAGAAGCAAGTAAAGCTCGAAATTCACACAAGCAAGAAAATCGAAAAACTAAGTAATTTGATTTATAAAACGTCTACCTAAAACCTTACAAAGCAAGCCTATTTATAGGCTAAGAGTTACAAAAACCCTAAGGAAAACAAGGAAAAGGGGAATTCGGCCACCTTGGGATCAAGATGGGCCGGCCCATGCTCTACTAGAACAACTAATCTAACTATAAATTAAACACTAAAGCCTAAGGCCCTATTCGGCCAGCTCACTCGGAGGCCCACTTGACTCTTCATGGGCTTGGATCGTGGTGTAGATAACTTGATTGTCTCCCTCCAAGCCTTCAATTTCTCTATGGACTCCATGTTGGTCTTGGACAATTCGAACAGGGGCTTGGAGGGATTCTTTGAAGAACTTGGCTTGTGCACGTGTGACTGGGCCCAATGGAACTCGGACTGGGTCATTACTTGGGCTAAGGTCCGTGCACACATCAGTCCCCTCCACTTGAGAAGGATTCGTCCTCAAATCTGGATGGAAATGGATGATACTACAAGAGTTGGTAGTATGAACCCCAAATCTAATGCCACCACATATTGCCAAGAAAAACTCATGGCTTTACTCCAATGGCTCCTCTTGTTCGTATCATTCCCCTCCTCTTGAAAGCAATTTGCCCACAAATTGAAGCACGAATGGTGACAAGACGAGTTACATGCCTTCGACTCAATCTTGTTAGGATGGCTATAGATGTCATCCAATGCAAAACCCACGTGCTAAGTTGGAAAATAACCCTTGTCGGACCTTGAATCTCACAAACCATCTTCAATGTATGCTCAACTTGATCGTTTGTGGTCATGAGGTAAGGGTCCTCAAAGTGGTGTGAAGCGTATCCCGTGAAATCGAACTCCGGCCCGAACACACTTGCAAGGCCCCAAGGCGGATTTGGTGATGTTGGAGATTCACGTGGACTAAGAACAAGATGAAAATCATAATGGTCATTCAGGTACTTGTTCTTTAAACGAACCCTTGGTACACAACCATCCACAAAATGTGGAGTGTTCCCATCAAGATGAGCTCGAAGCAACTCCCCTTTGGTGTGGACTGATTTCAGTCGACATTGTTCCATGAATGGATACAAACGGGGTTTAACTCTTGGAGTACCAACTACATGGAAGCTTGCAAAGTCTACAATTGATTTTGGAATGGAACACACCAAGATCAGCTCAACTTGCCTTTGCTTGATCTGAATACAAGAAGAAACACTAAACAAAGCAAGGTAAGTTCGTTGGGAAAATAATAGGCCTTCACCGGGTTGCTCAAGATCAGCCCACTTTCTCTCTTTCCTTCCTTTTTACCACCCATCTCATCAGATTTTTCCATCTCCTTGTCCATTTCAACAGCTGACCCTTTCATCTCATTGCATTCAACTCCCTCGGGTTTTATCTCTTCAGGCACAATTCCCTCATCTAGCTGCTTCTCCATTCAATAACGCTCAACCTTACTTTTCATGTGTGCTAGATCAATACAAAACTGGTCATAAGTAAGTGATACAAGTGCAATACGACGACTATTAAATAAGAAGGAATACTTATTAGTATGTCCGTCATATTTAACTTCTGGCCTCGACATCCACGCTTTGCCCAACAACCCGTGTCACTTGAATTGGGACTACATCACACAACACCTCGTCCACATATTTGCCGATTTGAATAGGTACAAGTGTGTGCTTAGTAACCCAGACAACACCTTGAGTACTCATCAACTTGTGCGGTCGAAGATGACCAATGGTTGGAAGATTTAATTTCTCAACCATGATAGCAGTTGCAAGGTTGACTTCACAACTCCCATCAATGGCCAAGCTACAAATTTTGTCTTTGACACCGCAACGGGTATAAAACCAACCAAGCAATTGAGATTTGACGAGGTCCAATTGCTCATCTACACCACGTAATGGCACTTCTTTTACTCCCTTAGGATCAGGAAGACAATGTTGTGGGCTAGCTTTTATGCGTCCTGTATTCGCCATGACGTATGAGGGAACCTCCACATAAGCTCTGAGGCCAACTATTGCGGTCCTCGATCAACACGTTTCGAGACACGTAGCACGTTTGCCCGAGGATCTAGCGAGGTTGTCCAACGCTTGGATTGCTGGACCTAGAATCAAACGGACGACACGATTTGATTAAAGGCTGTAGAACGACGACTCCGATGAGGGTGAATACGCCAGGGAATAGGTCGGTAGAACAATCAAGGACAAGATGCAAGATTGCTCAATCACCCTTGCCAGAAGCAAGTAAAGCTCGAAATTCACACGAGCAAGAAAATCGAAAAACTAAGTAATTTGATTTATAAAACGTCTACCTAAAACCTTACAAAGCAAGCCTATTTATAGGCTAAGAGTTACAAAAACCCTAAGGAAAACAAGGAAAAGGGGAATTCGGCCACCTTGGGATCAAGATGGGCCGGCCCATGCTCTACTAGAACAACTAATCTAACTATAAATTAAACACTAAAGCCTAAGGCCCTATTCGGCCAGCTCACTCGGAGGCCCACTTGACTCTTCATGGGCTTGGATCGTGGTGTAGATAACTTGATTGTCTCCCTCCAAGCCTTCAATTTCTCTATGGACTCCATGTTGGTCTTGGACAATTCGAACAGGGGCTTGGAGGGATTCTTTGAAGAACTTGGCTTGTGCACGTGTGACTGGGCCCAATGGAACTCGGACTGGGTCATTACTTGGGCTAAGGTCCGTGCACACATCAGTCCCCTCCACTTGAGAAGGATTCGTCCTCAAATCTGGATGGAAATGGATGATACTACAAGAGTTGGTAGTATGAACCCCAAATCTAATGCCACCACATATTGCCAAGAAAAACTCATGGCTTTACTCCAATGGCTCCTCTTGTTCGTATCATTCCCCTCCTCTTGAAAGCAATTTGCCCACAAATTGAAGCACGAATGGTGACAAGACGAGTTACATGCCTTCGACTCAATCTTGTTAGGATGGCTATAGATGTCATCCAATGCAAAACCCACGTGCTAAGTTGGAAAATAACCCTTGTCGGACCTTGAATCTCACAAACCATCTTCAATGTATGCTCAACTTGATCGTTTGTGGTCATGAGGTAAGGGTCCTCAAAGTGGTGTGAAGCGTATCCCGTGAAATCGAACTCCGGCCCGAACACACTTGCAAGGCCCCAAGGCGGATTTGGTGATGTTGGAGATTCACGTGGACTAAGAACAAGATGAAAATCATAATGGTCATTCAGGTACTTGTTCTTTAAACGAACCCTTGGTACACAACCATCCACAAAATGTGGAGTGTTCCCATCAAGATGAGCTCGAAGCAACTCCCCTTTGGTGTGGACTGATTTCAGTCGACATTGTTCCATGAATGGATACAAACGGGGTTTAACTCTTGGAGTACCAACTACATGGAAGCTTGCAAAGTCTACAATTGATTTTGGAATGGAACACACCAAGATCAGCTCAACTTGCCTTTGCTTGATCTGAATACAAGAAGAAACACTAAACAAAGCAAGGTAAGTTCGTTGGGAAAATAATAGGCCTTCACCGGGTTGCTCAAGATCAGCCCACTTTCTCTCTTTCCTTCCTTTTTACCACCCATCTCATCAGATTTTTCCATCTCCTTGTCCATTTCAACAGCTGACCCTTTCATCTCATTGCATTCAACTCCCTCGGGTTTTATCTCTTCAGGCACAATTCCCTCATCTAGCTGCTTCTCCATTCAATAACGCTCAACCTTACTTTTCATGTGTGCTAGATCAATACAAAACTGGTCATAAGTAAGTGATACAAGTGCAATACGACGACTATTAAATAAGAAGGAATACTTATTAGTATGTCCGTCATATTTAACTTCTGGCCTCGACATCCACGCTTTGCCCAACAACCCGTGTCACTTGAATTGGGACTACATCACACAACACCTCGTCCACATATTTGCCGATTTGAATAGGTACAAGTGTGTGCTTAGTAACCCAGACAACACCTTGAGTACTCATCAACTTGTGCGGTCGAAGATGACCAATGGTTGGAAGATTTAATTTCTCAACCATGATAGCAGTTGCAAGGTTGACTTCACAACTCCCATCAATGGCCAAGCTACAAATTTTGTCTTTGACACCGCAACGGGTATAAAACCAACCAAGCAATTGAGATTTGACGAGGTCCAATTGCTCATCTACACCACGTAATGGCACTTCTTTTACTCCCTTAGGATCAGGAAGACAATGTTGTGGGCTAGCTTTTATGCGTCCTGTATTCGCCATGACGTATGAGGGAACCTCCACATAAGCTCTGAGGCCAACTATTGCGGTCCTCGATCAACACGTTTCGAGACACGTAGCACGTTTGCCCGAGGATCTAGCGAGGTTGTCCAACGCTTGGATTGCTGGACCTAGAATCAAACGGACGACACGATTTGATTAAAGGCTGTAGAACGACGACTCCGATGAGGGTGAATACGCCAGGGAATAGGTCGGTAGAACAATCAAGGACAAGATGCAAGATTGCTCAATCACCCTTGCCAGAAGCAAGTAAAGCTCGAAATTCACACGAGCAAGAAAATCGAAAAACAAAGTAATTTGATTTATAAAACGTCTACCTAAAACCTTACAAAGCAAGCCTATTTATAGGCTAAGAGTTACAAAAACCCTAAGGAAAACAAGGAAAAGGGGAATTCGGCCACCTTGGGATCAAGATGGGCCGGCCCATGCTCTACTAGAACAACTAATCTAACTATAAATTAAACACTAAAGCCTAAGGCCCTATTCGGCCAGCTCACTCGGAGGCCCACTTGACTCTTCATGGGCTTGGATCGTGGTGTAGATAACTTGATTGTCTCCCTCCAAGCCTTCAATTTCTCTATGGACTCCATGTTGGTCTTGGACAATTCGAACAGGGGCTTGGAGGGATTCTTTGAAGAACTTGGCTTGTGCACGTGTGACTGGGCCCAATGGAACTCGGACTGGGTCATTACTTGGGCTAAGGTCCGTGCACACATCAGTCCCCTCCACTTGAGAAGGATTCGTCCTCAAATCTGGATGGAAATGGATGATACTACAAGAGTTGGTAGTATGAACCCCAAATCTAATGCCACCACATATTGCCAAGAAAAACTCATGGCTTTACTCCAATGGCTCCTCTTGTTCGTATCATTCCCCTCCTCTTGAAAGCAATTTGCCCACAAATTGAAGCACGAATGGTGACAAGACGAGTTACATGCCTTCGACTCAATCTTGTTAGGATGGCTATAGATGTCATCCAATGCAAAACCCACGTGCTAAGTTGGAAAATAACCCTTGTCGGACCTTGAATCTCACAAACCATCTTCAATGTATGCTCAACTTGATCGTTTGTGGTCATGAGGTAAGGGTCCTCAAAGTGGTGTGAAGCGTATCCCGTGAAATCGAACTCCGGCCCGAACACACTTGCAAGGCCCCAAGGCGGATTTGGTGATGTTGGAGATTCACGTGGACTAAGAACAAGATGAAAATCATAATGGTCATTCAGGTACTTGTTCTTTAAACGAACCCTTGGTACACAACCATCCACAAAATGTGGAGTGTTCCCATCAAGATGAGCTCGAAGCAACTCCCCTTTGGTGTGGACTGATTTCAGTCGACATTGTTCCATGAATGGATACAAACGGGGTTTAACTCTTGGAGTACCAACTACATGGAAGCTTGCAAAGTCTACAATTGATTTTGGAATGGAACACACCAAGATCAGCTCAACTTGCCTTTGCTTGATCTGAATACAAGAAGAAACACTAAACAAAGCAAGGTAAGTTCGTTGGGAAAATAATAGGCCTTCACCGGGTTGCTCAAGATCAGCCCACTTTCTCTCTTTCCTTCCTTTTTACCACCCATCTCATCAGATTTTTCCATCTCCTTGTCCATTTCAACAGCTGACCCTTTCATCTCATTGCATTCAACTCCCTCGGGTTTTATCTCTTCAGGCACAATTCCCTCATCTAGCTGCTTCTCCATTCAATAACGCTCAACCTTACTTTTCATGTGTGCTAGATCAATACAAAACTGGTCATAAGTAAGTGATACAAGTGCAATACGACGACTATTAAATAAGAAGGAATACTTATTAGTATGTCCGTCATATTTAACTTCTGGCCTCGACATCCACGCTTTGCCCAACAACCCGTGTCACTTGAATTGGGACTACATCACACAACACCTCGTCCACATATTTGCCGATTTGAATAGGTACAAGTGTGTGCTTAGTAACCCAGACAACACCTTGAGTACTCATCAACTTGTGCGGTCGAAGATGACCAATGGTTGGAAGATTTAATTTCTCAACCATGATAGCAGTTGCAAGGTTGACTTCACAACTCCCATCAATGGCCAAGCTACAAATTTTGTCTTTGACACCGCAACGGGTATAAAACCAACCAAGCAATTGAGATTTGACGAGGTCCAATTGCTCATCTACACCACGTAATGGCACTTCTTTTACTCCCTTAGGATCAGGAAGACAATGTTGTGGGCTAGCTTTTATGCGTCCTGTATTCGCCATGACGTATGAGGGAACCTCCACATAAGCTCTGAGGCCAACTATTGCGGTCCTCGATCAACACGTTTCGAGACACGTAGCACGTTTGCCCGAGGATCTAGCGAGGTTGTCCAACGCTTGGATTGCTGGACCTAGAATCAAACGGACGACACGATTTGATTAAAGGCTGTAGAACGACGACTCCGATGAGGGTGAATACGCCAGGGAATAGGTCGGTAGAACAATCAAGGACAAGATGCAAGATTGCTCAATCACCCTTGCCAGAAGCAAGTAAAGCTCGAAATTCACACGAGCAAGAAAATCGAAAAACAAAGTAATTTGATTTATAAAACGTCTACCTAAAACCTTACAAAGCAAGCCTATTTATAGGCTAAGAGTTACAAAAACCCTAAGGAAAACAAGGAAAAGGGGAATTCGGCCACCTTGGGATCAAGATGGGCCGGCCCATGCTCTACTAGAACAACTAATCTAACTATAAATTAAACACTAAAGCCTAAGGCCCTATTCGGCCAGCTCACTCGGAGGCCCACTTGACTCTTCATGGGCTTGGATCGTGGTGTAGATAACTTGATTGTCTCCCTCCAAGCCTTCAATTTCTCTATGGACTCCATGTTGGTCTTGGACAATTCGAACAGGGGCTTGGAGGGATTCTTTGAAGAACTTGGCTTGTGCACGTGTGACTGGGCCCAATGGAACTCGGACTGGGTCATTACTTGGGCTAAGGTCCGTGCACACATCAGTCCCCTCCACTTGAGAAGGATTCGTCCTCAAATCTGGATGGAAATGGATGATACTACAAGAGTTGGTAGTATGAACCCCAAATCTAATGCCACCACATATTGCCAAGAAAAACTCATGGCTTTACTCCAATGGCTCCTCTTGTTCGTATCATTCCCCTCCTCTTGAAAGCAATTTGCCCACAAATTGAAGCACGAATGGTGACAAGACGAGTTACATGCCTTCGACTCAATCTTGTTAGGATGGCTATAGATGTCATCCAATGCAAAACCCACGTGCTAAGTTGGAAAATAACCCTTGTCGGACCTTGAATCTCACAAACCATCTTCAATGTATGCTCAACTTGATCGTTTGTGGTCATGAGGTAAGGGTCCTCAAAGTGGTGTGAAGCGTATCCCGTGAAATCGAACTCCGGCCCGAACACACTTGCAAGGCCCCAAGGCGGATTTGGTGATGTTGGAGATTCACGTGGACTAAGAACAAGATGAAAATCATAATGGTCATTCAGGTACTTGTTCTTTAAACGAACCCTTGGTACACAACCATCCACAAAATGTGGAGTGTTCCCATCAAGATGAGCTCGAAGCAACTCCCCTTTGGTGTGGACTGATTTCAGTCGACATTGTTCCATGAATGGATACAAACGGGGTTTAACTCTTGGAGTACCAACTACATGGAAGCTTGCAAAGTCTACAATTGATTTTGGAATGGAACACACCAAGATCAGCTCAACTTGCCTTTGCTTGATCTGAATACAAGAAGAAACACTAAACAAAGCAAGGTAAGTTCGTTGGGAAAATAATAGGCCTTCACCGGGTTGCTCAAGATCAGCCCACTTTCTCTCTTTCCTTCCTTTTTACCACCCATCTCATCAGATTTTTCCATCTCCTTGTCCATTTCAACAGCTGACCCTTTCATCTCATTGCATTCAACTCCCTCGGGTTTTATCTCTTCAGGCACAATTCCCTCATCTAGCTGCTTCTCCATTCAATAACGCTCAACCTTACTTTTCATGTGTGCTAGATCAATACAAAACTGGTCATAAGTAAGTGATACAAGTGCAATACGACGACTATTAAATAAGAAGGAATACTTATTAGTATGTCCGTCATATTTAACTTCTGGCCTCGACATCCACGCTTTAAATGGATGATACTACAAGAGTTGGTAGTATGAACCCCAAATCTAATGCCACCACATATTGCCAAGAAAAACTCATGGCTTTACTCCAATGGCTCCTCTTGTTCGTATCATTCCCCTCCTCTTGAAAGCAATTTGCCCACAAATTGAAGCACGAATGGTGACAAGACGAGTTACATGCCTTCGACTCAATCTTGTTAGGATGGCTATAGATGTCATCCAATGCAAAACCCACGTGCTAAGTTGGAAAATAACCCTTGTCGGACCTTGAATCTCACAAACCATCTTCAATGTATGCTCAACTTGATCGTTTGTGGTCATGAGGTAAGGGTCCTCAAAGTGGTGTGAAGCGTATCCCGTGAAATCGAACTCCGGCCCGAACACACTTGCAAGGCCCCAAGGCAGATTTGGTGATGTTGGAGATTCACGTGGACTAAGAACAACATGAAAATCATAATGGTCATTCAGGTACTTGTTCTTTAAACGAACCCTTGGTACACAACCATCCACAAAATGTGGAGTGTTCCCATCAAGATGAGCTCGAAGCAACTCCCCTTTGGTGTGGACTGATTTCAGTTGACATTGTTCCATGAATGGATACAAACGGGGTTTAACTCTTGGAGTACCAACTACATGGAAGCTTGCAAAGTCTACAATTGATTTTGGAATGGAACACACCAAGATCAGCTCAACTTGCCTTTGCTTGATCTGAATACAAGAAGAAACACTAAACAAAGCAAGGTAAGTTCGTTGGGAAAATAATAGGCCTTCACCGGGTTGCTCAAGATCAGCCCACTTTCTCTCTTTTCTTCCTTTTTACCACCCATCTCATCAGATTTTTCCATCTCCTTGTCCATTTCAACAGCTGACCCTTTCATCTCATTGCATTCAACTCCCTCGGGTTTTATCTCTTCAGGCACAATTCCCTCATCTAGCTGCTTCTCCATTCAATAACGCTCAACCTTACTTTTCATGTGTGCTAGATCAATACAAAACTGGTCATAAGTAAGTGATACAAGTGCAATACGACGACTATTAAATAAGAAGGAATACTTATTAGTATGTCCGTCATATTTAACTTCTGGCCTCGACATCCACGCTTTGCCCAACAACCCGTGTCACTTGAATTGGGACTACATCACTCAACACCTCGTCCACATATTTGCCGATTTGAATAGGTACAAGTGTGTGCTTAGTAACCCAGACAACACCTTGAGTACTCATCAACTTGTGCGGTCGAAGATGACCAATGGTTGGAAGATTTAATTTCTCAACCATGATAGCAGTTGCAAGGTTGACTTCACAACTCCCATCAATGGCCAAGCTACAAATTTTGTCTTTGACACCGCAACGGGTATAAAACCAACCAAGCAATTGAGATTTGACGAGGTCCAATTGCTCATCTACACCACGTAATGGCACTTCTTTGACTCCCTTAGGATCAGGAAGACAATGTTGTGGGCTAGCTTTTATGCGTCTTGTATTCGCCATGACGTATGAGGGAACCTCCACATAAGCTCTGAGGCCAACTATTGCGGTCCTCGATCAACACGTTTCGAGACACGTAGCACGTTTGCCCGAGGATCTAGCGAGGTTGTCCAACGCTTGGATTGCTGGACCTAGAATCAAACGGACGACACGATTTGATTAAAGGCTGTAGAACGACGACTCCGATGAGGGTGAATACGCCAGGGAATAGGTCGGTAGAACAATCAAGGACAAGATGCAAGATTGCTCAATCACCCTTGCCAGAAGCAAGTAAAGCTCGAAATTCACACAAGCAAGAAAATCGAAAAACTAAGTAATTTGATTTATAAAACGTCTACCTAAAACCTTACAAAGCAAGCCTATTTATAGGCTAAGAGTTACAAAAACCCTAAGGAAAACAAGGAAAAGGGGAATTCGGCCACCTTGGGATCAAGATGGGCCGGCCCATGCTCTACTAGAACAACTAATCTAACTATAAATTAAACACTAAAGCCTAAGGCCCTATTCGGCCAGCTCACTCGGAGGCCCACTTGACTCTTCATGGGCTTGGATCGTGGTGTAGATAACTTGATTGTCTCCCTCCAAGCCTTCAATTTCTCTATGGACTCCATGTTGGTCTTGGACAATTCGAACAGGGGCTTGGAGGGATTCTTTGAAGAACTTGGCTTGTGCACGTGTGACTGGGCCCAATGGAACTCGGACTGGGTCATTACTTGGGCTAAGGTCCGTGCACACATCAGTCCCCTCCACTTGAGAAGGATTCGTCCTCAAATCTGGATGGAAATGGATGATACTACAAGAGTTGGTAGTATGAACCCCAAATCTAATGCCACCACATATTGCCAAGAAAAACTCATGGCTTTACTCCAATGGCTCCTCTTGTTCGTATCATTCCCCTCCTCTTGAAAGCAATTTGCCCACAAATTGAAGCACGAATGGTGACAAGACGAGTTACATGCCTTCGACTCAATCTTGTTAGGATGGCTATAGATGTCATCCAATGCAAAACCCACGTGCTAAGTTGGAAAATAACCCTTGTCGGACCTTGAATCTCACAAACCATCTTCAATGTATGCTCAACTTGATCGTTTGTGGTCATGAGGTAAGGGTCCTCAAAGTGGTGTGAAGCGTATCCCGTGAAATCGAACTCCGGCCCGAACACACTTGCAAGGCCCCAAGGCGGATTTGGTGATGTTGGAGATTCACGTGGACTAAGAACAAGATGAAAATCATAATGGTCATTCAGGTACTTGTTCTTTAAACGAACCCTTGGTACACAACCATCCACAAAATGTGGAGTGTTCCCATCAAGATGAGCTCGAAGCAACTCCCCTTTGGTGTGGACTGATTTCAGTTGACATTGTTCCATGAATGGATACAAACGGGGTTTAACTCTTGGAGTACCAACTACATGGAAGCTTGCAAAGTCTACAATTGATTTTGGAATGGAACACACCAAGATCAGCTCAACTTGCCTTTGCTTGATCTGAATACAAGAAGAAACACTAAACAAAGCAAGGTAAGTTCGTTGGGAAAATAATAGGCCTTCACCGGGTTGCTCAAGATCAGCCCACTTTCTCTCTTTTCTTCCTTTTTACCACCCATCTCATCAGATTTTTCCATCTCCTTGTACATTTCAACAGCTGACCCTTTCATCTCATTGCATTCAACTCCCTCGGGTTTTATCTCTTCAGGCACAATTCCCTCATCTAGCTGCTTCTCCATTCAATAACGCTCAACCTTACTTTTCATGTGTGCTAGATCAATACAAAACTGGTCATAAGTAAGTGATACAAGTGCAATACGACGACTATTAAATAAGAAGGAATACTTATTAGTATGTCCGTCATATTTAACTTCTGGCCTCGACATCCACGCTTTGCCCAACAACCCGTGTCACTTGAATTGGGACTACATCACACAACACCTCGTCCACATATTTGCCGATTTGAATAGGTACAAGTGTGTGCTTAGTAACCCAGACAACACCTTGAGTACTCATCAACTTGTGCGGTCGAAGATGACCAATGGTTGGAAGATTTAATTTCTCAACCATGATAGCAGTTGCAAGGTTGACTTCACAACTCCCATCAATGGCCAAGCTACAAATTTTGTCTTTGACACCGCAACGGGTATAAAACCAACCAAGCAATTGAGATTTGACGAGGTCCAATTGCTCATCTACACCACGTAATGGCACTTCTTTGACTCCCTTAGGATCAGGAAGACAATGTTGTGGGCTAGCTTTTATGCGTCTTGTATTCGCCATGACGTATGAGGGAACCTCCACATAAGCTCTGAGGCCAACTATTGCGGTCCTCGATCAACACGTTTCGAGACACGTAGCACGTTTGCCCGAGGATCTAGCGAGGTTGTGCAACGCTTGGATTGCTGGACCTAGAATCAAACGGACGACACGATTTGATTAAAGGCTGTAGAACGACGACTCCGATGAGGGTGAATACGCCAGGGAATAGGTCGGTAGAACAATCAAGGACAAGATGCAAGATTGCTCAATCACCCTTGCCAGAAGCAAGTAAAGCTCGAAATTCACACAAGCAAGAAAATCGAAAAACTAAGTAATTTGATTTATAAAACGTCTACCTAAAACCTTACAAAGCAAGCCTATTTATAGGCTAAGAGTTACAAAAACCCTAAGGAAAACAAGGAAAAGGGGAATTCGGCCACCTTGGGATCAAGATGGGCCGGCCCATGCTCTACTAGAACAACTAATCTAACTATAAATTAAACACTAAAGCCTAAGGCCCTATTCGGCCAGCTCACTCGGAGGCCCACTTGACTCTTCATGGGCTTGGATCGTGGTGTAGATAACTTGATTGTCTCCCTCCAAGCCTTCAATTTCTCTATGGACTCCATGTTGGTCTTGGACAATTCGAACAGGGGCTTGGAGGGATTCTTTGAAGAACTTGGCTTGTGCACGTGTGACTGGGCCCAATGGAACTCGGACTGGGTCATTACTTGGGCTAAGGTCCGTGCACACATCAGTCCCCTCCACTTGAGAAGGATTCGTCCTCAAATCTGGATGGAAATGGATGATACTACAAGAGTTGGTAGTATGAACCCCAAATCTAATGCCACCACATATTGCCAAGAAAAACTCATGGCTTTACTCCAATGGCTCCTCTTGTTCGTATCATTCCCCTCCTCTTGAAAGCAATTTGCCCACAAATTGAAGCACGAATGGTGACAAGACGAGTTACATGCCTTCGACTCAATCTTGTTAGGATGGCTATAGATGTCATCCAATGCAAAACCCACGTGCTAAGTTGGAAAATAACCCTTGTCGGACCTTGAATCTCACAAACCATCTTCAATGTATGCTCAACTTGATCGTTTGTGGTCATGAGGTAAGGGTCCTCAAAGTGGTGTGAAGCGTATCCCGTGAAATCGAACTCCGGCCCGAACACACTTGCAAGGCCCCAAGGCGGATTTGGTGATGTTGGAGATTCACGTGGACTAAGAACAAGATGAAAATCATAATGGTCATTCAGGTACTTGTTCTTTAAACGAACCCTTGGTACACAACCATCCACAAAATGTGGAGTGTTCCCATCAAGATGAGCTCGAAGCAACTCCCCTTTGGTGTGGACTGATTTCAGTTGACATTGTTCCATGAATGGATACAAACGGGGTTTAACTCTTGGAGTACCAACTACATGGAAGCTTGCAAAGTCTACAATTGATTTTGGAATGGAACACACCAAGATCAGCTCAACTTGCCTTTGCTTGATCTGAATACAAGAAGAAACACTAAACAAAGCAAGGTAAGTTCGTTGGGAAAATAATAGGCCTTCACCGGGTTGCTCAAGATCAGCCCACTTTCTCTCTTTTCTTCCTTTTTACCACCCATCTCATCAGATTTTTCCATCTCCTTGTCCATTTCAACAGCTGACCCTTTCATCTCATTGCATTCAACTCCCTCGGGTTTTATCTCTTCAGGCACAATTCCCTCATCTAGCTGCTTCTCCATTCAATAACGCTCAACCTTACTTTTCATGTGTGCTAGATCAATACAAAACTGGTCATAAGTAAGTGATACAAGTGCAATACGACGACTATTAAATAAGAAGGAATACTTATTAGTATGTCCGTCATATTTAACTTCTGGCCTCGACATCCACGCTTTGCCCAACAACCCGTGTCACTTGAATTGGGACTACATCACTCAACACCTCGTCCACATATTTGCCGATTTGAATAGGTACAAGTGTGTGCTTAGTAACCCAGACAACACCTTGAGTACTCATCAACTTGTGCGGTCGAAGATGACCAATGGTTGGAAGATTTAATTTCTCAACCATGATAGCAGTTGCAAGGTTGACTTCACAACTCCCATCAATGGCCAAGCTACAAATTTTGTCTTTGACACCGCAACGGGTATAAAACCAACCAAGCAATTGAGATTTGACGAGGTCCAATTGCTCATCTACACCACGTAATGGCACTTCTTTGACTCCCTTAGGATCAGGAAGACAATGTTGTGGGCTAGCTTTTATGCGTCTTGTATTCGCCATGACGTATGAGGGAACCTCCACATAAGCTCTGAGGCCAACTATTGCGGTCCTCGATCAACACGTTTCGAGACACGTAGCACGTTTGCCCGAGGATCTAGCGAGGTTGTCCAACGCTTGGATTGCTGGACCTAGAATCAAACGGACGACACGATTTGATTAAAGACTGTAGAACGACGACTCCGATGAGGGTGAATACGCCAGGGAATAGGTCGGTAGAACAATCAAGGACAAGATGCAAGATTGCTCAATCACCCTTGCCAGAAGCAAGTAAAGCTCGAAATTCACACAAGCAAGAAAATCGAAAAACTAAGTAATTTGATTTATAAAACGTCTACCTAAAACCTTACAAAGCAAGCCTATTTATAGGCTAAGAGTTACAAAAACCCTAAGGAAAACAAGGAAAAGGGGAATTCGGCCACCTTGGGATCAAGATGGGCCGGCCCATGCTCTACTAGAACAACTAATCTAACTATAAATTAAACACTAAAGCCTAAGGCCCTATTCGGCCAGCTCACTCGGAGGCCCACTTGACTCTTCATGGGCTTGGATCGTGGTGTAGATAACTTGATTGTCTCCCTCCAAGCCTTCAATTTCTCTATGGACTCCATGTTGGTCTTGGACAATTCGAACAGGGGCTTGGAGGGATTCTTTGAAGAACTTGGCTTGTGCACGTGTGACTGGGCCCAATGGAACTCGGACTGGGTCATTACTTGGGCTAAGGTCCGTGCACACATCAGTCCCCTCCACTTGAGAAGGATTCGTCCTCAAATCTGGATGGAAATGGATGATACTACAAGAGTTGGTAGTATGAACCCCAAATCTAATGCCACCACATATTGCCAAGAAAAACTCATGGCTTTACTCCAATGGCTCCTCTTGTTCGTATCATTCCCCTCCTCTTGAAAGCAATTTGCCCACAAATTGAAGCACGAATGGTGACAAGACGAGTTACATGCCTTCGACTCAATCTTGTTAGGATGGCTATAGATGTCATCCAATGCAAAACCCACGTGCTAAGTTGGAAAATAACCCTTGTCGGACCTTGAATCTCACAAACCATCTTCAATGTATGCTCAACTTGATCGTTTGTGGTCATGAGGTAAGGGTCCTCAAAGTGGTGTGAAGCGTATCCCGTGAAATCGAACTCCGGCCCGAACACACTTGCAAGGCCCCAAGGCGGATTTGGTGATGTTGGAGATTCACGTGGACTAAGAACAAGATGAAAATCATAATGGTCATTCAGGTACTTGTTCTTTAAACGAACCCTTGGTACACAACCATCCACAAAATGTGGAGTGTTCCCATCAAGATGAGCTCGAAGCAACTCCCCTTTGGTGTGGACTGATTTCAGTTGACATTGTTCCATGAATGGATACAAACGGGGTTTAACTCTTGGAGTACCAACTACATGGAAGCTTGCAAAGTCTACAATTGATTTTGGAATGGAACACACCAAGATCAGCTCAACTTGCCTTTGCTTGATCTGAATACAAGAAGAAACACTAAACAAAGCAAGGTAAGTTCGTTGGGAAAATAATAGGCCTTCACCGGGTTGCTCAAGATCAGCCCACTTTCTCTCTTTTCTTCCTTTTTACCACCCATCTCATCAGATTTTTCCATCTCCTTGTCCATTTCAACAGCTGACCCTTTCATCTCATTGCATTCAACTCCCTCGGGTTTTATCTCTTCAGGCACAATTCCCTCATCTAGCTGCTTCTCCATTCAATAACGCTCAACCTTACTTTTCATGTGTGCTAGATCAATACAAAACTGGTCATAAGTAAGTGATACAAGTGCAATACGACGACTATTAAATAAGAAGGAATACTTATTAGTATGTCCGTCATATTTAACTTCTGGCCTCGACATCCACGCTTTGCCCAACAACCCGTGTCACTTGAATTGGGACTACATCACACAACACCTCGTCCACATATTTGCCGATTTGAATAGGTACAAGTGTGTGCTTAGTAACCCAGACAACACCTTGAGTACTCATCAACTTGTGCGGTCGAAGATGACCAATGGTTGGAAGATTTAATTTCTCAACCATGATAGCAGTTGCAAGGTTGACTTCACAACTCCCATCAATGGCCAAGCTACAAATTTTGTCTTTGACACCGCAACGGGTATAAAACCAACCAAGCAATTGAGATTTGACGAGGTCCAATTGCTCATCTACACCACGTAATGGCACTTCTTTGACTCCCTTAGGATCAGGAAGACAATGTTGTGGGCTAGCTTTTATGCGTCTTGTATTCGCCATGACGTATGAGGGAACCTCCACATAAGCTCTGAGGCCAACTATTGCGGTCCTCGATCAACACGTTTCGAGACACGTAGCACGTTTGCCCGAGGATCTAGCGAGGTTGTCCAACGCTTGGATTGCTGGACCTAGAATCAAACGGACGACACGATTTGATTAAAGGCTGTAGAACGACGACTCCGATGAGGGTGAATACGCCAGGGAATAGGTCGGTAGAACAATCAAGGACAAGATGCAAGATTGCTCAATCACCCTTGCCAGAAGCAAGTAAAGCTCGAAATTCACACAAGCAAGAAAATCGAAAAACTAAGTAATTTGATTTATAAAACGTCTACCTAAAACCTTACAAAGCAAGCCTATTTATAGGCTAAGAGTTACAAAAACCCTAAGGAAAACAAGGAAAAGGGGAATTCGGCCACCTTGGGATCAAGATGGGCCGGCCCATGCTCTACTAGAACAACTAATCTAACTATAAATTAAACACTAAAGCCTAAGGCCCTATTCGGCCAGCTCACTCGGAGGCCCACTTGACTCTTCATGGGCTTGGATCGTGGTGTAGATAACTTGATTGTCTCCCTCCAAGCCTTCAATTTCTCTATGGACTCCATGTTGGTCTTGGACAATTCGAACAGGGGCTTGGAGGGATTCTTTGAAGAACTTGGCTTGTGCACGTGTGACTGGGCCCAATGGAACTCGGACTGGGTCATTACTTGGGCTAAGGTCCGTGCACACATCAGTCCCCTCCACTTGAGAAGGATTCGTCCTCAAATCTGGATGGAAATGGATGATACTACAAGAGTTGGTAGTATGAACCCCAAATCTAATGCCACCACATATTGCCAAGAAAAACTCATGGCTTTACTCCAATGGCTCCTCTTGTTCGTATCATTCCCCTCCTCTTGAAAGCAATTTGCCCACAAATTGAAGCACGAATGGTGACAAGACGAGTTACATGCCTTCGACTCAATCTTGTTAGGATGGCTATAGATGTCATCCAATGCAAAACCCACGTGCTAAGTTGGAAAATAACCCTTGTCGGACCTTGAATCTCACAAACCATCTTCAATGTATGCTCAACTTGATCGTTTGTGGTCATGAGGTAAGGGTCCTCAAAGTGGTGTGAAGCGTATCCCGTGAAATCGAACTCCGGCCCGAACACACTTGCAAGGCCCCAAGGCGGATTTGGTGATGTTGGAGATTCACGTGGACTAAGAACAAGATGAAAATCATAATGGTCATTCAGGTACTTGTTCTTTAAACGAACCCTTGGTACACAACCATCCACAAAATGTGGAGTGTTCCCATCAAGATGAGCTCGAAGCAACTCCCCTTTGGTGTGGACTGATTTCAGTTGACATTGTTCCATGAATGGATACAAACGGGGTTTAACTCTTGGAGTACCAACTACATGGAAGCTTGCAAAGTCTACAATTGATTTTGGAATGGAACACACCAAGATCAGCTCAACTTGCCTTTGCTTGATCTGAATACAAGAAGAAACACTAAACAAAGCAAGGTAAGTTCGTTGGGAAAATAATAGGCCTTCACCGGGTTGCTCAAGATCAGCCCACTTTCTCTCTTTTCTTCCTTTTTACCACCCATCTCATCAGATTTTTCCATCTCCTTGTCCATTTCAACAGCTGACCCTTTCATCTCATTGCATTCAACTCCCTCGGGTTTTATCTCTTCAGGCACAATTCCCTCATCTAGCTGCTTCTCCATTCAATAACGCTCAACCTTACTTTTCATGTGTGCTAGATCAATACAAAACTGGTCATAAGTAAGTGATACAAGTGCAATACGACGACTATTAAATAAGAAGGAATACTTATTAGTATGTCCGTCATATTTAACTTCTGGCCTCGACATCCACGCTTTGCCCAACAACCCGTGTCACTTGAATTGGGACTACATCACACAACACCTCGTCCACATATTTGCCGATTTGAATAGGTACAAGTGTGTGCTTAGTAACCCAGACAACACCTTGAGTACTCATCAACTTGTGCGGTCGAAGATGACCAATGGTTGGAAGATTTAATTTCTCAACCATGATAGCAGTTGCAAGGTTGACTTCACAACTCCCATCAATGGCCAAGCTACAAATTTTGTCTTTGACACCGCAACGGGTATAAAACCAACCAAGCAATTGAGATTTGACGAGGTCCAATTGCTCATCTACACCACGTAATGGCACTTCTTTGACTCCCTTAGGATCAGGAAGACAATGTTGTGGGCTAGCTTTTATGCGTCTTGTATTCGCCATGACGTATGAGGGAACCTCCACATAAGCTCTGAGGCCAACTATTGCGGTCCTCGATCAACACGTTTCGAGACACGTAGCACGTTTGCCCGAGGATCTAGCGAGGTTGTCCAACGCTTGGATTGCTGGACCTAGAATCAAACGGACGACACGATTTGATTAAAGGCTGTAGAACGACGACTCCGATGAGGGTGAATACGCCAGGGAATAGGTCGGTAGAACAATCAAGGACAAGATGCAAGATTGCTCAATCACCCTTGCCAGAAGCAAGTAAAGCTCGAAATTCACACAAGCAAGAAAATCGAAAAACTAAGTAATTTGATTTATAAAACGTCTACCTAAAACCTTACAAAGCAAGCCTATTTATAGGCTAAGAGTTACAAAAACCCTAAGGAAAACAAGGAAAAGGGGAATTCGGCCACCTTGGGATCAAGATGGGCCGGCCCATGCTCTACTAGAACAACTAATCTAACTATAAATTAAACACTAAAGCCTTAGGCCCTATTCGGCCAGCTCACTCGGAGGCCCACTTGACTCTTCATGGGCTTGGATCGTGGTGTAGATAACTTGATTGTCTCCCTCCAAGCCTTCAATTTCTCTATGGACTCCATGTTGGTCTTGGACAATTCGAACAGGGCTTGGAGGGATTCTTTGAAGAACTTGGCTTGTGCACGTGTGACTGGGCCCAATGGAACTCGGACTGGGTCATTACTTGGGCTAAGGTCCGTGCACACATCAGTCCCCTCCACTTGAGAAGGATTCGTCCTCAAATCTGGATGGAAATGGATGATACTACAAGAGTTGGTAGTATGAACCCCAAATCTAATGCCACCACATATTGCCAAGAAAAACTCATGGCTTTACTCCAATGGCTCCTCTTGTTCGTATCATTCCCCTCCTCTTGAAAGCAATTTGCCCACAAATTGAAGCACGAATGGTGACAAGACGAGTTACATGCCTTCGACTCAATCTTGTTAGGATGGCTATAGATGTCATCCAATGCAAAACCCACGTGCTAAGTTGGAAAATAACCCTTGTCGGACCTTGAATCTCACAAACCATCTTCAATGTATGCTCAACTTGATCGTTTGTGGTCATGAGGTAAGGGTCCTCAAAGTGGTGTGAAGCGTATCCCGTGAAATCGAACTCCGGCCCGAACACACTTGCAAGGCCCCAAGGCGGATTTGGTGATGTTGGAGATTCACGTGGACTAAGAACAAGATGAAAATCATAATGGTCATTCAGGTACTTGTTCTTTAAACGAACCCTTGGTACACAACCATCCACAAAATGTGGAGTGTTCCCATCAAGATGAGCTCGAAGCAACTCCCCTTTGGTGTGGACTGATTTCAGTTGACATTGTTCCATGAATGGATACAAACGGGGTTTAACTCTTGGAGTACCAACTACATGGAAGCTTGCAAAGTCTACAATTGATTTTGGAATGGAACACACCAAGATCAGCTCAACTTGCCTTTGCTTGATCTGAATACAAGAAGAAACACTAAACAAAGCAAGGTAAGTTCGTTGGGAAAATAATAGGCCTTCACCGGGTTGCTCAAGATCAGCCCACTTTCTCTCTTTTCTTCCTTTTTACCACCCATCTCATCAGATTTTTCCATCTCCTTGTCCATTTCAACAGCTGACCCTTTCATCTCATTGCATTCAACTCCCTCGGGTTTTATCTCTTCAGGCACAATTCCCTCATCTAGCTGCTTCTCCATTCAATAACGCTCAACCTTACTTTTCATGTGTGCTAGATCAATACAAAACTGGTCATAAGTAAGTGATACAAGTGCAATACGACGACTATTAAATAAGAAGGAATACTTATTAGTATGTCCGTCATATTTAACTTCTGGCCTCGACATCCACGCTTTGCCCAACAACCCGTGTCACTTGAATTGGGACTACATCACACAACACCTCGTCCACATATTTGCCGATTTGAATAGGTACAAGTGTGTGCTTAGTAACCCAGACAACACCTTGAGTACTCATCAACTTGTGCGGTCGAAGATGACCAATGGTTGGAAGATTTAATTTCTCAACCATGATAGCAGTTGCAAGGTTGACTTCACAACTCCCATCAATGGCCAAGCTACAAATTTTGTCTTTGACACCGCAACGGGTATAAAACCAACCAAGCAATTGAGATTTGACGAGGTCCAATTGCTCATCTACACCACGTAATGGCACTTCTTTGACTCCCTTAGGATCAGGAAGACAATGTTGTGGGCTAGCTTTTATGCGTCTTGTATTCGCCATGACGTATGAGGGAACCTCCACATAAGCTCTGAGGCCAACTATTGCGGTCCTCGATCAACACGTTTCGAGACACGTAGCACGTTTGCCCGAGGATCTAGCGAGGTTGTCCAACGCTTGGATTGCTGGACCTAGAATCAAACGGACGACACGATTTGATTAAAGGCTGTAGAACGACGACTCCGATGAGGGTGAATACGCCAGGGAATAGGTCGGTAGAACAATCAAGGACAAGATGCAAGATTGCTCAATCACCCTTGCCAGAAGCAAGTAAAGCTCGAAATTCACACAAGCAAGAAAATCGAAAAACTAAGTAATTTGATTTATAAAACGTCTACCTAAAACCTTACAAAGCAAGCCTATTTATAGGCTAAGAGTTACAAAAACCCTAAGGAAAACAAGGAAAAGGGGAATTCGGCCACCTTGGGATCAAGATGGGCCGGCCCATGCTCTACTAGAACAACTAATCTAACTATAAATTAAACACTAAAGCCTAAGGCCCTATTCGGCCAGCTCACTCGGAGGCCCACTTGACTCTTCATGGGCTTGGATCGTGGTGTAGATAACTTGATTGTCTCCCTCCAAGCCTTCAATTTCTCTATGGACTCCATGTTGGTCTTGGACAATTCGAACAGGGGCTTGGAGGGATTCTTTGAAGAACTTGGCTTGTGCACGTGTGACTGGGCCCAATGGAACTCGGACTGGGTCATTACTTGGGCTAAGGTCCGTGCACACATCAGTCCCCTCCACTTGAGAAGGATTCGTCCTCAAATCTGGATGGAAATGGATGATACTACAAGAGTTGGTAGTATGAACCCCAAATCTAATGCCACCACATATTGCCAAGAAAAACTCATGGCTTTACTCCAATGGCTCCTCTTGTTCGTATCATTCCCCTCCTCTTGAAAGCAATTTGCCCACAAATTGAAGCACGAATGGTGACAAGACGAGTTACATGCCTTCGACTCAATCTTGTTAGGATGGCTATAGATGTCATCCAATGCAAAACCCACGTGCTAAGTTGGAAAATAACCCTTGTCGGACCTTGAATCTCACAAACCATCTTCAATGTATGCTCAACTTGATCGTTTGTGGTCATGAGGTAAGGGTCCTCAAAGTGGTGTGAAGCGTATCCCGTGAAATCGAACTCCGGCCCGAACACACTTGCAAGGCCCCAAGGCGGATTTGGTGATGTTGGAGATTCACGTGGACTAAGAACAAGATGAAAATCATAATGGTCATTCAGGTACTTGTTCTTTAAACGAACCCTTGGTACACAACCATCCACAAAATGTGGAGTGTTCCCATCAAGATGAGCTCGAAGCAACTCCCCTTTGGTGTGGACTGATTTCAGTTGACATTGTTCCATGAATGGATACAAACGGGGTTTAACTCTTGGAGTACCAACTACATGGAAGCTTGCAAAGTCTACAATTGATTTTGGAATGGAACACACCAAGATCAGCTCAACTTGCCTTTGCTTGATCTGAATACAAGAAGAAACACTAAACAAAGCAAGGTAAGTTCGTTGGGAAAATAATAGGCCTTCACCGGGTTGCTCAAGATCAGCCCACTTTCTCTCTTTTCTTCCTTTTTACCACCCATCTCATCAGATTTTTCCATCTCCTTGTCCATTTCAACAGCTGACCCTTTCATCTCATTGCATTCAACTCCCTCGGGTTTTATCTCTTCAGGCACAATTCCCTCATCTAGCTGCTTCTCCATTCAATAACGCTCAACCTTACTTTTCATGTGTGCTAGATCAATACAAAACTGGTCATAAGTAAGTGATACAAGTGCAATACGACGACTATTAAATAAGAAGGAATACTTATTAGTATGTCCGTCATATTTAACTTCTGGCCTCGACATCCACGCTTTGCCCAACAACCCGTGTCACTTGAATTGGGACTACATCACACAACACCTCGTCCACATATTTGCCGATTTGAATAGGTACAAGTGTGTGCTTAGTAACCCAGACAACACCTTGAGTACTCATCAACTTGTGCGGTCGAAGATGACCAATGGTTGGAAGATTTAATTTCTCAACCATGATAGCAGTTGCAAGGTTGACTTCACAACTCCCATCAATGGCCAAGCTACAAATTTTGTCTTTGACACCGCAACGGGTATAAAACCAACCAAGCAATTGAGATTTGACGAGGTCCAATTGCTCATCTACACCACGTAATGGCACTTCTTTGACTCCCTTAGGATCAGGAAGACAATGTTGTGGGCTAGCTTTTATGCGTCTTGTATTCGCCATGACGTATGAGGGAACCTCCACATAAGCTCTGAGGCCAACTATTGCGGTCCTCGATCAACACGTTTCGAGACACGTAGCACGTTTGCCCGAGGATCTAGCGAGGTTGTCCAACGCTTGGATTGCTGGACCTAGAATCAAACGGACGACACGATTTGATTAAAGGCTGTAGAACGACGACTCCGATGAGGGTGAATACGCCAGGGAATAGGTCGGTAGAACAATCAAGGACAAGATGCAAGATTGCTCAATCACCCTTGCCAGAAGCAAGTAAAGCTCGAAATTCACACAAGCAAGAAAATCGAAAAACTAAGTAATTTGATTTATAAAACGTCTACCTAAAACCTTACAAAGCAAGCCTATTTATAGGCTAAGAGTTACAAAAACCCTAAGGAAAACAAGGAAAAGGGGAATTCGGCCACCTTGGGATCAAGATGGGCCGGCCCATGCTCTACTAGAACAACTAATCTAACTATAAATTAAACACTAAAGCCTAAGGCCCTATTCGGCCAGCTCACTCGGAGGCCCACTTGACTCTTCATGGGCTTGGATCGTGGTGTAGATAACTTGATTGTCTCCCTCCAAGCCTTCAATTTCTCTATGGACTCCATGTTGGTCTTGGACAATTCGAACAGGGGCTTGGAGGGATTCTTTGAAGAACTTGGCTTGTGCACGTGTGACTGGGCCCAATGGAACTCGGACTGGGTCATTACTTGGGCTAAGGTCCGTGCACACATCAGTCCCCTCCACTTGAGAAGGATTCGTCCTCAAATCTGGATGGAAATGGATGATACTACAAGAGTTGGTAGTATGAACCCCAAATCTAATGCCACCACATATTGCCAAGAAAAACTCATGGCTTTACTCCAATGGCTCCTCTTGTTCGTATCATTCCCCTCCTCTTGAAAGCAATTTGCCCACAAATTGAAGCACGAATGGTGACAAGACGAGTTACATGCCTTCGACTCAATCTTGTTAGGATGGCTATAGATGTCATCCAATGCAAAACCCACGTGCTAAGTTGGAAAATAACCCTTGTCGGACCTTGAATCTCACAAACCATCTTCAATGTATGCTCAACTTGATCGTTTGTGGTCATGAGGTAAGGGTCCTCAAAGTGGTGTGAAGCGTATCCCGTGAAATCGAACTCCGGCCCGAACACACTTGCAAGGCCCCAAGGCGGATTTGGTGATGTTGGAGATTCACGTGGACTAAGAACAAGATGAAAATCATAATGGTCATTCAGGTACTTGTTCTTTAAACGAACCCTTGGTACACAACCATCCACAAAATGTGGAGTGTTCCCATCAAGATGAGCTCGAAGCAACTCCCCTTTGGTGTGGACTGATTTCAGTTGACATTGTTCCATGAATGGATACAAACGGGGTTTAACTCTTGGAGTACCAACTACATGGAAGCTTGCAAAGTCTACAATTGATTTTGGAATGGAACACACCAAGATCAGCTCAACTTGCCTTTGCTTGATCTGAATACAAGAAGAAACACTAAACAAAGCAAGGTAAGTTCGTTGGGAAAATAATAGGCCTTCACCGGGTTGCTCAAGATCAGCCCACTTTCTCTCTTTTCTTCCTTTTTACCACCCATCTCATCAGATTTTTCCATCTCCTTGTCCATTTCAACAGCTGACCCTTTCATCTCATTGCATTCAACTCCCTCGGGTTTTATCTCTTCAGGCACAATTCCCTCATCTAGCTGCTTCTCCATTCAATAACGCTCAACCTTACTTTTCATGTGTGCTAGATCAATACAAAACTGGTCATAAGTAAGTGATACAAGTGCAATACGACGACTATTAAATAAGAAGGAATACTTATTAGTATGTCCGTCATATTTAACTTCTGGCCTCGACATCCACGCTTTGCCCAACAACCCGTGTCACTTGAATTGGGACTACATCACACAACACCTCGTCCACATATTTGCCGATTTGAATAGGTACAAGTGTGTGCTTAGTAACCCAGACAACACCTTGAGTACTCATCAACTTGTGCGGTCGAAGATGACCAATGGTTGGAAGATTTAATTTCTCAACCATGATAGCAGTTGCAAGGTTGACTTCACAACTCCCATCAATGGCCAAGCTACAAATTTTGTCTTTGACACCGCAACGGGTATAAAACCAACCAAGCAATTGAGATTTGACGAGGTCCAATTGCTCATCTACACCACGTAATGGCACTTCTTTGACTCCCTTAGGATCAGGAAGACAATGTTGTGGGCTAGCTTTTATGCGTCTTGTATTCGCCATGACGTATGAGGGAACCTCCACATAAGCTCTGAGGCCAACTATTGCGGTCCTCGATCAACACGTTTCGAGACACGTAGCACGTTTGCCCGAGGATCTAGCGAGGTTGTCCAACGCTTGGATTGCTGGACCTAGAATCAAACGGACGACACGATTTGATTAAAGGCTGTAGAACGACGACTCCGATGAGGGTGAATACGCCAGGGAATAGGTCGGTAGAACAATCAAGGACAAGATGCAAGATTGCTCAATCACCCTTGCCAGAAGCAAGTAAAGCTCGAAATTCACACAAGCAAGAAAATCGAAAAACTAAGTAATTTGATTTATAAAACGTCTACCTAAAACCTTACAAAGCAAGCCTATTTATAGGCTAAGAGTTACAAAAACCCTAAGGAAAACAAGGAAAAGGGGAATTCGGCCACCTTGGGATCAAGATGGGCCGGCCCATGCTCTACTAGAACAACTAATCTAACTATAAATTAAACACTAAAGCCTTAGGCCCTATTCGGCCAGCTCACTCGGAGGCCCACTTGACTCTTCATGGGCTTGGATCGTGGTGTAGATAACTTGATTGTCTCCCTCCAAGCCTTCAATTTCTCTATGGACTCCATGTTGGTCTTGGACAATTCGAACAGGGGCTTGGAGGGATTCTTTGAAGAACTTGGCTTGTGCACGTGTGACTGGGCCCAATGGAACTCGGACTGGGTCATTACTTGGGCTAAGGTCCGTGCACACATCAGTCCCCTCCACTTGAGAAGGATTCGTCCTCAAATCTGGATGGAAATGGATGATACTACAAGAGTTGGTAGTATGAACCCCAAATCTAATGCCACCACATATTGCCAAGAAAAACTCATGGCTTTACTCCAATGGCTCCTCTTGTTCGTATCATTCCCCTCCTCTTGAAAGCAATTTGCCCACAAATTGAAGCACGAATGGTGACAAGACGAGTTACATGCCTTCGACTCAATCTTGTTAGGATGGCTATAGATGTCATCCAATGCAAAACCCACGTGCTAAGTTGGAAAATAACCCTTGTCGGACCTTGAATCTCACAAACCATCTTCAATGTATGCTCAACTTGATCGTTTGTGGTCATGAGGTAAGGGTCCTCAAAGTGGTGTGAAGCGTATCCCGTGAAATCGAACTCCGGCCCGAACACACTTGCAAGGCCCCAAGGCGGATTTGGTGATGTTGGAGATTCACGTGGACTAAGAACAAGATGAAAATCATAATGGTCATTCAGGTACTTGTTCTTTAAACGAACCCTTGGTACACAACCATCCACAAAATGTGGAGTGTTCCCATCAAGATGAGCTCGAAGCAACTCCCCTTTGGTGTGGACTGATTTCAGTTGACATTGTTCCATGAATGGATACAAACGGGGTTTAACTCTTGGAGTACCAACTACATGGAAGCTTGCAAAGTCTACAATTGATTTTGGAATGGAACACACCAAGATCAGCTCAACTTGCCTTTGCTTGATCTGAATACAAGAAGAAACACTAAACAAAGCAAGGTAAGTTCGTTGGGAAAATAATAGGCCTTCACCGGGTTGCTCAAGATCAGCCCACTTTCTCTCTTTTCTTCCTTTTTACCACCCATCTCATCAGATTTTTCCATCTCCTTGTCCATTTCAACAGCTGACCCTTTCATCTCATTGCATTCAACTCCCTCGGGTTTTATCTCTTCAGGCACAATTCCCTCATCTAGCTGCTTCTCCATTCAATAACGCTCAACCTTACTTTTCATGTGTGCTAGATCAATACAAAACTGGTCATAAGTAAGTGATACAAGTGCAATACGACGACTATTAAATAAGAAGGAATACTTATTAGTATGTCCGTCATATTTAACTTCTGGCCTCGACATCCACGCTTTGCCCAACAACCTGTGTCACTTGAATTGGGACTACATCACACAACACCTCGTCCACATATTTGCCGATTTGAATAGGTACAAGTGTGTGCTTAGTAACCCAGACAACACCTTGAGTACTCATCAACTTGTGCGGTCGAAGATGACCAATGGTTGGAAGATTTAATTTCTCAACCATGATAGCAGTTGCAAGGTTGACTTCACAACTCCCATCAATGGCCAAGCTACAAATTTTGTCTTTGACACCGCAACGGGTATAAAACCAACCAAGCAATTGAGATTTGACGAGGTCCAATTGCTCATCTACACCACGTAATGGCACTTCTTTGACTCCCTTAGGATCAGGAAGACAATGTTGTGGGCTAGCTTTTATGCGTCTTGTATTCGCCATGACGTATGAGGGAACCTCCACATAAGCTCTGAGGCCAACTATTGCGGTCCTCGATCAACACGTTTCGAGACACGTAGCACGTTTGCCCGAGGATCTAGCGAGGTTGTCCAACGCTTGGATTGCTGGACCTAGAATCAAACGGACGACACGATTTGATTAAAGGCTGTAGAACGACGACTCCGATGAGGGTGAATACGCCAGGGAATAGGTCGGTAGAACAATCAAGGACAAGATGCAAGATTGCTCAATCACCCTTGCCAGAAGCAAGTAAAGCTCGAAATTCACACAAGCAAGAAAATCGAAAAACTAAGTAATTTGATTTATAAAACGTCTACCTAAAACCTTACAAAGCAAGCCTATTTATAGGCTAAGAGTTACAAAAACCCTAAGGAAAACAAGGAAAAGGGGAATTCGGCCACCTTGGGATCAAGATGGGCCGGCCCATGCTCTACTAGAACAACTAATCTAACTATAAATTAAACACTAAAGCCTAAGGCCCTATTCGGCCAGCTCACTCGGAGGCCCACTTGACTCTTCATGGGCTTGGATCGTGGTGTAGATAACTTGATTGTCTCCCTCCAAGCCTTCAATTTCTCTATGGACTCCATGTTGGTCTTGGACAATTCGAACAGTGGTTTGGAGGGATTCTTTGAAGAACTTGGCTTGTGCACGTGTGACTGGGCCCAATGGAACTCGGACTGGGTCATTACTTGGGCTAAGGTCCGTGCACACATCAGTCCCCTCCACTTGAGAAGGATTCGTCCTCAAATCTGGATGGAAATGGATGATACTACAAGAGTTGGTAGTATGAACCCCAAATCTAATGCCACCACATATTGCCAAGAAAAACTCATGGCTTTACTCCAATGGCTCCTCTTGTTCGTATCATTCCCCTCCTCTTGAAAGCAATTTGCCCACAAATTGAAGCACGAATGGCGACAAGACGAGTTACATGCCTTCGACTCAATCTTGTTAGGATGGCTATAGATGTCATCCAATGCAAAACCCACGTGCTAAGTTGGAAAATAACCCTTGTCGGACCTTGAATCTCACAAACCATCTTCAATGTATGCTCAACTTGATCGTTTGTGGTCATGAGGTAAGGGTCCTCAAAGTGGTGTGAAGCGTATCCCGTGAAATCGAACTCCGGCCCGAACACACTTGCAAGGCCCCAAGGCGGATTTGGTGATGTTGGAGATTCACGTGGACTAAGAACAAGATGAAAATCATAATGGTCATTCAGGTACTTGTTCTTTAAACGAACCCTTGGTACACAACCATCCACAAAATGTGGAGTGTTCCCATCAAGATGAGCTCGAAGCAACTCCCCTTTGGTGTGGACTGATTTCAGTTGACATTGTTCCATGAATGGATACAAACGGGGTTTAACTCTTGGAGTACCAACTACATGGAAGCTTGCAAAGTCTACAATTGATTTTGGAATGGAACACACCAAGATCAGCTCAACTTGCCTTTGCTTGATCTGAATACAAGAAGAAACACTAAACAAAGCAAGGTAAGTTCGTTGGGAAAATAATAGGCCTTCACCGGGTTGCTCAAGATCAGCCCACTTTCTCTCTTTTCTTCCTTTTTACCACCCATCTCATCAGATTTTTCCATCTCCTTGTCCATTTCAACAGCTGACCCTTTCATCTCATTGCATTCAACTCCCTCGGGTTTTATCTCTTCAGGCACAATTCCCTCATCTAGCTGCTTCTCCATTCAATAACGCTCAACCTTACTTTTCATGTGTGCTAGATCAATACAAAACTGGTCATAAGTAAGTGATACAAGTGCAATACGACGACTATTAAATAAGAAGGAATACTTATTAGTATGTCCGTCATATTTAACTTCTGGCCTCGACATCCACGCTTTGCCCAACAACCCGGGTCACTTGAATTGGGACTACATCACACAACACCTCGTCCACATATTTGCCGATTTGAATAGGTACAAGTGTGTGCTTAGTAACCCAGACAACACCTTGAGTACTCATCAACTTGTGCGGTCGAAGATGACCAATGGTTGGAAGATTTAATTTCTCAACCATGATAGCAGTTGCAAGGTTGACTTCACAACTCCCATCAATGGCCAAGCTACAAATTTTGTCTTTGACACCGCAACGGGTATAAAACCAACCAAGCAATTGAGATTTGACGAGGTCCAATTGCTCATCTACACCACGTAATGGCACTTCTTTGACTCCCTTAGGATCAGGAAGACAATGTTGTGGGCTAGCTTTTATGCGTCTTGTATTCGCCATGACGTATGAGGGAACCTCCACATAAGCTCTGAGGCCAACTATTGCGGTCCTCGATCAACACGTTTCGAGACACGTAGCACGTTTGCCCGAGGATCTAGCGAGGTTGTCCAACGCTTGGATTGCTGGACCTAGAATCAAACGGACGACACGATTTGATTAAAGGCTGTAGAACGACGACTCCGATGAGGGTGAATACGCCAGGGAATAGGTCGGTAGAACAATCAAGGACAAGATGCAAGATTGCTCAATCACCCTTGCCAGAAGCAAGTAAAGCTCGAAATTCACACAAGCAAGAAAATCGAAAAACTAAGTAATTTGATTTATAAAACGTCTACCTAAAACCTTACAAAGCAAGCCTATTTATAGGCTAAGAGTTACAAAAACCCTAAGGAAAACAAGGAAAAGGGGAATTCGGCCACCTTGGGATCAAGATGGGCCGGCCCATGCTCTACTAGAACAACTAATCTAACTATAAATTAAACACTAAAGCCTAAGGCCCTATTCGGCCAGCTCACTCGGAGGCCCACTTGACTCTTCATGGGCTTGGATCGTGGTGTAGATAACTTGATTGTCTCCCTCCAAGCCTTCAATTTCTCTATGGACTCCATGTTGGTCTTGGACAATTCGAACAGGGGCTTGGAGGGATTCTTTGAAGAACTTGGCTTGTGCACGTGTGACTGGGCCCAATGGAACTCGGACTGGGTCATTACTTGGGCTAAGGTCCGTGCACACATCAGTCCCCTCCACTTGAGAAGGATTCGTCCTCAAATCTGGATGGAAATGGATGATACTACAAGAGTTGGTAGTATGAACCCCAAATCTAATGCCACCACATATTGCCAAGAAAAACTCATGGCTTTACTCCAATGGCTCCTCTTGTTCGTATCATTCCCCTCCTCTTGAAAGCAATTTGCCCACAAATTGAAGCACGAATGGTGACAAGACGAGTTACATGCCTTCGACTCAATCTTGTTAGGATGGCTATAGATGTCATCCAATGCAAAACCCACGTGCTAAGTTGGAAAATAACCCTTGTCGGACCTTGAATCTCACAAACCATCTTCAATGTATGCTCAACTTGATCGTTTGTGGTCATGAGGTAAGGGTCCTCAAAGTGGTGTGAAGCGTATCCCGTGAAATCGAACTCCGGCCCGAACACACTTGCAAGGCCCCAAGGCGGATTTGGTGATGTTGGAGATTCACGTGGACTAAGAACAAGATGAAAATCATAATGGTCATTCAGGTACTTGTTCTTTAAACGAACCCTTGGTACACAACCATCCACAAAATGTGGAGTGTTCCCATCAAGATGAGCTCGAAGCAACTCCCCTTTGGTGTGGACTGATTTCAGTCGACATTGTTCCATGAATGGATACAAACGGGGTTTAACTCTTGGAGTACCAACTACATGGAAGCTTGCAAAGTCTACAATTGATTTTGGAATGGAACACACCAAGATCAGCTCAACTTGCCTTTGCTTGATCTGAATACAAGAAGAAACACTAAACAAAGCAAGGTAAGTTCGTTGGAAAAATAATAGGCCTTCACCGGGTTGCTCAAGATCAGCCCACTTTCTCTCTTTTCTTCCTTTTTACCACCCATCTCATCAGATTTTTCCATCTCCTTGTCCATTTCAACAGCTGACCCTTTCATCTCATTGCATTCAACTCCCTCGGGTTTTATCTCTTCAGGCACAATTCCCTCATCTAGCTGCTTCTCCATTCAATAACGCTCAACCTTACTTTTCATGTGTGCTAGATCAATACAAAACTGGTCATAAGTAAGTGATACAAGTGCAATACGACGACTATTAAATAAGAAGGAATACTTATTAGTATGTCCGTCATATTTAACTTCTGGCCTCGACATCCACGCTTTGCCCAACAACCCGTGTCACTTGAATTGGGACTACATCACACAACACCTCGTCCACATATTTGCTGATTTGAATAGGTACAAGTGTGTGCTTAGTAACCCAGACAACACCTTGAGTACTCATCAACTTGTGCGGTCGAAGATGACCAATGGTTGGAAGATTTAATTTCTCAACCATGATAGCAGTTGCAAGGTTGACTTCACAACTCCCATCAATGGCCAAGCTACAAATTTTGTCTTTGACACCGCAACGGGTATAAAACCAACCAAGCAATTGAGATTTGACGAGGTCCAATTGCTCATCTACACCACGTAATGGCACTTCTTTTACTCCCTTAGGATCAGGAAGACAATGTTGTGGGCTAGCTTTTATGCGTCCTGTATTCGCCATGACGTATGAGGGAACCTCCACATAAGCTCTGAGGCCAACTATTGCGGTCCTCGATCAACACGTTTCGAGACACGTAGCACGTTTGCCCGAGGATCTAGCGAGGTTGTCCAACGCTTGGATTGCTGGACCTAGAATCAAACGGACGACACGATTTGATTAAAGGCTGTAGAACGACGACTCCGATGAAGGTGAATACGCCAGGGAATAGGTCGGTAGAACAATCAAGGACAAGATGCAAGATTGCTCAATCACCCTTGCCAGAAGCAAGTAAAGCTCGAAATTCACACGAGCAAGAAAATCGAAAAACTAAGTAATTTGATTTATAAAACGTCTACCTAAAACCTTACAAAGCAAGCCTATTTATAGGCTAAGAGTTACAAAAACCCTAAGGAAAACAAGGAAAAGGGGAATTCGGCCACCTTGGGATCAAGATGGGCCGGCCCATGCTCTACTAGAACAACTAATCTAACTATAAATTAAACACTAAAGCCTAAGGCCCTATTCGGCCAGCTCACTCGGAGGCCCACTTGACTCTTCATGGGCTTGGATCGTGGTGTAGATAACTTGATTGTCTCCCTCCAAGCCTTCAATTTCTCTATGGACTCCATGTTGGTCTTGGACAATTCGAACAGTGGTTTGGAGGGATTCTTTGAAGAACTTGGCTTGTGCACGTGTGACTGGGCCCAATGGAACTCGGACTGGGTCATTACTTGGGCTAAGGTCCGTGCACACATCAGTCCCCTCCACTTGAGAAGGATTCGTCCTCAAATCTGGATGGAAATGGATGATACTACAAGAGTTGGTAGTATGAACCCCAAATCTAATGCCACCACATATTGCCAAGAAAAACTCATGGCTTTACTCCAATGGCTCCTCTTGTTCGTATCATTCCCCTCCTCTTGAAAGCAATTTGCCCACAAATTGAAGCACGAATGGTGACAAGACGAGTTACATGCCTTCGACTCAATCTTGTTAGGATGGCTATAGATGTCATCCAATGCAAAACCCACGTGCTAAGTTGGAAAATAACCCTTGTCGGACCTTGAATCTCACAAACCATCTTCAATGTATGCTCAACTTGATCGTTTGTGGTCATGAGGTAAGGGTCCTCAAAGTGGTGTGAAGCGTATCCCGTGAAATCGAACTCCGGCCCGAACACACTTGCAAGGCCCCAAGGCGGATTTGGTGATGTTGGAGATTCACGTGGACTAAGAACAAGATGAAAATCATAATGGTCATTCAGGTACTTGTTCTTTAAACGAACCCTTGGTACACAACCATCCACAAAATGTGGAGTGTTCCCATCAAGATGAGCTCGAAGCAACTCCCCTTTGGTGTGGACTGATTTCAGTCGACATTGTTCCATGAATGGATACAAACGGGGTTTAACTCTTGGAGTACCAACTACATGGAAGCTTGCAAAGTCTACAATTGATTTTGGAATGGAACACACCAAGATCAGCTCAACTTGCCTTTGCTTGATCTGAATACAAGAAGAAACACTAAACAAAGCAAGGTAAGTTCGTTGGGAAAATAATAGGCCTTCACCGGGTTGCTCAAGATCAGCCCACTTTCTCTCTTTTCTTCCTTTTTACCACCCATCTCATCAGATTTTTCCATCTCCTTGTCCATTTCAACAGCTGACCCTTTCATCTCATTGCATTCAACTCCCTCGGGTTTTATCTCTTCAGGCACAATTCCCTCATCTAGCTGCTTCTCCATTCAATAACGCTCAACCTTACTTTTCATGTGTGCTAGATCAATACAAAACTGGTCATAAGTAAGTGATACAAGTGCAATACGACGACTATTAAATAAGAAGGAATACTTATTAGTATGTCCGTCATATTTAACTTCTGGCCTCGACATCCACGCTTTGCCCAACAACCCGTGTCACTTGAATTGGGACTACATCACACAACACCTCGTCCACATATTTGCCGATTTGAATAGGTACAAGTGTGTGCTTAGTAACCCAGACAACACCTTGAGTACTCATCAACTTGTGCGGTCGAAGATGACCAATGGTTGGAAGATTTAATTTCTCAACCATGATAGCAGTTGCAAGGTTGACTTCACAACTCCCATCAATGGACAAGCTACAAATTTTGTCTTTGACACCGCAACGGGTATAAAACCAACCAAGCAATTGAGATTTGACGAGGTCCAATTGCTCATCTACACCACGTAATGGCACTTCTTTGACTCCCTTAGGATCAGGAAGACAATGTTGTGGGCTAGCTTTTATGCGTCTTGTATTCGCCATGACGTATGAGGGAACCTCCACATAAGCTCTGAGGCCAACTATTGCGGTCCTCGATCAACACGTTTCGAGACACGTAGCACGTTTGCCCGAGGATCTAGCGAGGTTGTCCAACGCTTGGATTGCTGGACCTAGAATCAAACGGACGACACGATTTGATTAAAGGCTGTAGAACGACGACTCCGATGAGGGTGAATACGCCAGGGAATAGGTCGGTAGAACAATCAAGGACAAGATGCAAGATTGCTCAATCACCCTTGCCAGAAGCAAGTAAAGCTCGAAATTCACACAAGCAAGAAAATCGAAAAACTAAGTAATTTGATTTATAAAACGTCTACCTAAAACCTTACAAAGCAAGCCTATTTATAGGCTAAGAGTTACAAAAACCCTAAGGAAAACAAGGAAAAGGGGAATTCGGCCACCTTGGGATCAAGATGGGCCGGCCCATGCTCTACTAGAACAACTAATCTAACTATAAATTAAACACTAAAGCCTAAGGCCCTATTCGGCCAGCTCACTCGGAGGCCCACTTGACTCTTCATGGGCTTGGATCGTGGTGTAGATAACTTGATTGTCTCCCTCCAAGCCTTCAATTTCTCTATGGACTCCATGTTGGTCTTGGACAATTCGAACAGGGGCTTGGAGGGATTCTTTGAAGAACTTGGCTTGTGCACGTGTGACTGGGCCCAATGGAACTCGGACTGGGTCATTACTTGGGCTAAGGTCCGTGCACACATCAGTCCCCTCCACTTGAGAAGGATTCGTCCTCAAATCTGGATGGAAATGGATGATACTACAAGAGTTGGTAGTATGAACCCCAAATCTAATGCCACCACATATTGCCAAGAAAAACTCATGGCTTTACTCCAATGGCTCCTCTTGTTCGTATCATTCCCCTCCTCTTGAAAGCAATTTGCCCACAAATTGAAGCACGAATGGTGACAAGACGAGTTACATGCCTTCGACTCAATCTTGTTAGGATGGCTATAGATGTCATCCAATGCAAAACCCACGTGCTAAGTTGGAAAATAACCCTTGTCGGACCTTGAATCTCACAAACCATCTTCAATGTATGCTCAACTTGATCGTTTGTGGTCATGAGGTAAGGGTCCTCAAAGTGGTGTGAAGCGTATCCCGTGAAATCGAACTCCGGCCCGAACACACTTGCAAGGCCCCAAGGCGGATTTGGTGATGTTGGAGATTCACGTGGACTAAGAACAAGATGAAAATCATAATGGTCATTCAGGTACTTGTTCTTTAAACGAACCCTTGGTACACAACCATCCACAAAATGTGGAGTGTTCCCATCAAGATGAGCTCGAAGCAACTCCCCTTTGGTGTGGACTGATTTCAGTCGACATTGTTCCATGAATGGATACAAACGGGGTTTAACTCTTGGAGTACCAACTACATGGAAGCTTGCAAAGTCTACAATTGATTTTGGAATGGAACACACCAAGATCAGCTCAACTTGCCTTTGCTTGATCTGAATACAAGAAGAAACACTAAACAAAGCAAGGTAAGTTCGTTGGAAAAATAATAGGCCTTCACCGGGTTGCTCAAGATCAGCCCACTTTCTCTCTTTTCTTCCTTTTTACCACCCATCTCATCAGATTTTTCCATCTCCTTGTCCATTTCAACAGCTGACCCTTTCATCTCATTGCATTCAACTCCCTCGGGTTTTATCTCTTCAGGCACAATTCCCTCATCTAGCTGCTTCTCCATTCAATAACGCTCAACCTTACTTTTCATGTGTGCTAGATCAATACAAAACTGGTCATAAGTAAGTGATACAAGTGCAATACGACGACTATTAAATAAGAAGGAATACTTATTAGTATGTCCGTCATATTTAACTTCTGGCCTCGACATCCACGCTTTGCCCAACAACCCGTGTCACTTGAATTGGGACTACATCACACAACACCTCGTCCACATATTTGCTGATTTGAATAGGTACAAGTGTGTGCTTAGTAACCCAGACAACACCTTGAGTACTCATCAACTTGTGCGGTCGAAGATGACCAATGGTTGGAAGATTTAATTTCTCAACCATGATAGCAGTTGCAAGGTTGACTTCACAACTCCCATCAATGGCCAAGCTACAAATTTTGTCTTTGACACCGCAACGGGTATAAAACCAACCAAGCAATTGAGATTTGACGAGGTCCAATTGCTCATCTACACCACGTAATGGCACTTCTTTTACTCCCTTAGGATCAGGAAGACAATGTTGTGGGCTAGCTTTTATGCGTCCTGTATTCGCCATGACGTATGAGGGAACCTCCACATAAGCTCTGAGGCCAACTATTGCGGTCCTCGATCAACACGTTTCGAGACACGTAGCACGTTTGCCCGAGGATCTAGCGAGGTTGTCCAACGCTTGGATTGCTGGACCTAGAATCAAACGGACGACACGATTTGATTAAAGGCTGTAGAACGACGACTCCGATGAAGGTGAATACGCCAGGGAATAGGTCGGTAGAACAATCAAGGACAAGATGCAAGATTGCTCAATCACCCTTGCCAGAAGCAAGTAAAGCTCGAAATTCACACGAGCAAGAAAATCGAAAAACTAAGTAATTTGATTTATAAAACGTCTACCTAAAACCTTACAAAGCAAGCCTATTTATAGGCTAAGAGTTACAAAAACCCTAAGGAAAACAAGGAAAAGGGGAATTCGGCCACCTTGGGATCAAGATGGGCCGGCCCATGCTCTACTAGAACAACTAATCTAACTATAAATTAAACACTAAAGCCTAAGGCCCTATTCGGCCAGCTCACTCGGAGGCCCACTTGACTCTTCATGGGCTTGGATCGTGGTGTAGATAACTTGATTGTCTCCCTCCAAGCCTTCAATTTCTCTATGGACTCCATGTTGGTCTTGGACAATTCGAACAGGGGCTTGGAGGGATTCTTTGAAGAACTTGGCTTGTGCACGTGTGACTGGGCCCAATGGAACTCGGACTGGGTCATTACTTGGGCTAAGGTCCGTGCACACATCAGTCCCCTCCACTTGAGAAGGATTCGTCCTCAAATCTGGATGGAAATGGATGATACTACAAGAGTTGGTAGTATGAACCCCAAATCTAATGCCACCACATATTGCCAAGAAAAACTCATGGCTTTACTCCAATGGCTCCTCTTGTTCGTATCATTCCCCTCCTCTTGAAAGCAATTTGCCCACAAATTGAAGCACGAAGGGTGACAAGACGAGTTACATGCCTTCGACTCAATCTTGTTAGGATGGCTATAGATGTCATCCAATGCAAAACCCACGTGCTAAGTTGGAAAATAACCCTTGTCGGACCTTGAATCTCACAAACCATCTTCAATGTATGCTCAACTTGATCGTTTGTGGTCATGAGGTAAGGGTCCTCAAAGTGGTGTGAAGCGTATCCCGTGAAATCGAACTCCGGCCCGAACACACTTGCAAGGCCCCAAGGCGGATTTGGTGATGTTGGAGATTCACGTGGACTAAGAACAAGATGAAAATCATAATGGTCATTCAGGTACTTGTTCTTTAAACGAACCCTTGGTACACAACCATCCACAAAATGTGGAGTGTTCCCATCAAGATGAGCTCGAAGCAACTCCCCTTTGGTGTGGACTGATTTCAGTCGACATTGTTCCATGAATGGATACAAACGGGGTTTAACTCTTGGAGTACCAACTACATGGAAGCTTGCAAAGTCTACAATTGATTTTGGAATGGAACACACCAAGATCAGCTCAACTTGCCTTTGCTTGATCTGAATACAAGAAGAAACACTAAACAAAGCAAGGTAAGTTCGTTGGGAAAATAATAGGCCTTCACCGGGTTGCTCAAGATCAGCCCACTTTCTCTCTTTTCTTCCTTTTTACCACCCATCTCATCAGATTTTTCCATCTCCTTGTCCATTTCAACAGCTGACCCTTTCATCTCATTGCATTCAACTCCCTCGGGTTTTATCTCTTCAGGCACAATTCCCTCATCTAGCTGCTTCTCCATTCAATAACGCTCAACCTTACTTTTCATGTGTGCTAGATCAATACAAAACTGGTCATAAGTAAGTGATACAAGTGCAATACGACGACTATTAAATAAGAAGGAATACTTATTAGTATGTCCGTCATATTTAACTTCTGGCCTCGACATCCACGCTTTGCCCAACAACCCGTGTCACTTGAATTGGGACTACATCACACAACACCTCGTCCACATATTTGCCGATTTGAATAGGTACAAGTGTGTGCTTAGTAACCCAGACAACACCTTGAGTACTCATCAACTTGTGCGGTCGAAGATGACCAATGGTTGGAAGATTTAATTTCTCAACCATGATAGCAGTTGCAAGGTTGACTTCACAACTCCCATCAATGGACAAGCTACAAATTTTGTCTTTGACACCGCAACGGGTATAAAACCAACCAAGCAATTGAGATTTGACGAGGTCCAATTGCTCATCTACACCACGTAATGGCACTTCTTTGACTCCCTTAGGATCAGGAAGACAATGTTGTGGGCTAGCTTTTATGCGTCCTGTATTCGCCATGACGTATGAGGGAACCTCCACATAAGCTCTGAGGCCAACTATTGCGGTCCTCGATCAACACGTTTCGAGACACGTAGCACGTTTGCCCGAGGATCTAGCGAGGTTGTCCAACGCTTGGATTGCTGGACCTAGAATCAAACGGACGACACGATTTGATTAAAGGCTGTAGAACGACGACTCCGATGAAGGTGAATACGCCAGGGAATAGGTCGGTAGAACAATCAAGGACAAGATGCAAGATTACTCAATCACCCTTGCCAGAAGCAAGTAAAGCTCGAAATTCACACGAGCAAGAAAATCGAAAAACTAAGTAATTTGATTTATAAAACGTCTACCTAAAACCTTACAAAGCAAGCCTATTTATAGGCTAAGAGTTACAAAAACCCTAAGGAAAACAAGGAAAAAGGGGAATTCGGCCACCTTGGGATCAAGATGGGCCGGCCCATGTTCTACTAGAACAACTAATCTAACTATAAATTAAACACTAAAGCCTAAGGCCCTATTCGGCCAGCTCACTCGGAGGCCCACTTGACTCTTCATGGGCTTGGATCGTGGTGTAGATAACTTGATTGTCTCCCTCCAAGCCTTCAATTTCTCTATGGACTCCATGTTGGTCTTGGACAATTCGAACAGGGGCTTGGAGGGATTCTTTGAAGAACTTGGCTTGTGCACGTGTGACTGGGCCCAATGGAACTCGGACTGGGTCATTACTTGGGCTAAGGTCCGTGCACACATCAGTCCCCTCCACTTGAGAAGGATTCGTCCTCAAATCTGGATGGAAATGGATGATACTACAAGAGTTGGTAGTATGAACCCCAAATCTAATGCCACCACATATTGCCAAGAAAAACTCATGGCTTTACTCCAATGGCTCCTCTTGTTCGTATCATTCCCCTCCTCTTGAAAGCAATTTGCCCACAAATTGAAGCACGAATGGTGACAAGACGAGTTACATGCCTTCGACTCAATCTTGTTAGGATGGCTATAGATGTCATCCAATGCAAAACCCACGTGCTAAGTTGGAAAATAACCCTTGTCGGACCTTGAATCTCACAAACCATCTTCAATGTATGCTCAACTTGATCGTTTGTGGTCATGAGGTAAGGGTCCTCAAAGTGGTGTGAAGCGTATCCCGTGAAATCGAACTCCGGCCCGAACACACTTGCAAGGCCCCAAGGCGGATTTGGTGATGTTGGAGATTCACGTGGACTAAGAACAAGATGAAAATCATAATGGTCATTCAGGTACTTGTTCTTTAAACGAACCCTTGGTACACAACCATCCACAAAATGTGGAGTGTTCCCATCAAGATGAGCTCGAAGCAACTCCCCTTTGGTGTGGACTGATTTCAGTCGACATTGTTCCATGAATGGATACAAACGGGGTTTAACTCTTGGAGTACCAACTACATGGAAGCTTGCAAAGTCTACAATTGATTTTGGAATGGAACACACCAAGATCAGCTCAACTTGCCTTTGCTTGATCTGAATACAAGAAGAAACACTAAACAAAGCAAGGTAAGTTCGTTGGGAAAATAATAGGCCTTCACCGGGTTGCTCAAGATCAGCCCACTTTCTCTCTTTTCTTCCTTTTTACCACCCATCTCATCAGATTTTTCCATCTCCTTGTCCATTTCAACAGCTGACCCTTTCATCTCATTGCATTCAACTCCCTCGGGTTTTATCTCTTCAGGCACAATTCCCTCATCTAGCTGCTTCTCCATTCAATAACGCTCAACCTTACTTTTCATGTGTGCTAGATCAATACAAAACTGGTCATAAGTAAGTGATACAAGTGCAATACGACGACTATTAAATAAGAAGGAATACTTATTAGTATGTCCGTCATATTTAACTTCTGGCCTCGACATCCACGCTTTGCCCAACAACCCGTGTCACTTGAATTGGGACTACATCACACAACACCTCGTCCACATATTTGCCGATTTGAATAGGTACAAGTGTGTGCTTAGTAACCCAGACAACACCTTGAGTACTCATCAACTTGTGCGGTCGAAGATGACCAATGGTTGGAAGATTTAATTTCTCAACCATGATAGCAGTTGCAAGGTTGACTTCACAACTCCCATCAATGGCCAAGCTACAAATTTTGTCTTTGACACCGCAACGGGTATAAAACCAACCAAGCAATTGAGATTTGACGAGGTCCAATTGCTCATCTACACCACGTAATGGCACTTCTTTTACTCCCTTAGGATCAGGAAGACAATGTTGTGGGCTAGCTTTTATGCGTCCTGTATTCGCCATGACGTATGAGGGAACCTCCACATAAGCTCTGAGGCCAACTATTGCGGTCCTCGATCAACACGTTTCGAGACACGTAGCACGTTTGCCCGAGGATCTAGCGAGGTTGTCCAACGCTTGGATTGCTGGACCTAGAATCAAACGGACGACACGATTTGATTAAAGGCTGTAGAACGACGACTCCGATGAAGGTGAATACGCCAGGGAATAGGTCGGTAGAACAATCAAGGACAAGATGCAAGATTGCTCAATCACCCTTGCCAGAAGCAAGTAAAGCTCGAAATTCACACGAGCAAGAAAATCGAAAAACTAAGTAATTTGATTTATAAAACGTCTACCTAAAACCTTACAAAGCAAGCCTATTTATAGGCTAAGAGTTACAAAAACCCTAAGGAAAACAAGGAAAAGGGGAATTCGGCCACCTTGGGATCAAGATGGGCCGGCCCATGCTCTACTAGAACAACTAATCTAACTATAAATTAAACACTAAAGCCTAAGGCCCTATTCGGCCAGCTCACTCGGAGGCCCACTTGACTCTTCATGGGCTTGGATCGTGGTGTAGATAACTTGATTGTCTCCCTCCAAGCCTTCAATTTCTCTATGGACTCCATGTTGGTCTTGGACAATTCGAACAGGGGCTTGGAGGGATTCTTTGAAGAACTTGGCTTGTGCACGTGTGACTGGGCCCAATGGAACTCGGACTGGGTCATTACTTGGGCTAAGGTCCGTGCACACATCAGTCCCCTCCACTTGAGAAGGATTCGTCCTCAAATCTGGATGGAAATGGATGATACTACAAGAGTTGGTAGTATGAACCCCAAATCTAATGCCACCACATATTGCCAAGAAAAACTCATGGCTTTACTCCAATGGCTCCTCTTGTTCGTATCATTCCCCTCCTCTTGAAAGCAATTTGCCCACAAATTGAAGCACGAATGGTGACAAGACGAGTTACATGCCTTCGACTCAATCTTGTTAGGATGGCTATAGATGTCATCCAATGCAAAACCCACGTGCTAAGTTGGAAAATAACCCTTGTCGGACCTTGAATCTCACAAACCATCTTCAATGTATGCTCAACTTGATCGTTTGTGGTCATGAGGTAAGGGTCCTCAAAGTGGTGTGAAGCGTATCCCGTGAAATCGAACTCCGGCCCGAACACACTTGCAAGGCCCCAAGGCGGATTTGGTGATGTTGGAGATTCACGTGGACTAAGAACAAGATGAAAATCATAATGGTCATTCAGGTACTTGTTCTTTAAACGAACCCTTGGTACACAACCATCCACAAAATGTGGAGTGTTCCCATCAAGATGAGCTCGAAGCAACTCCCCTTTGGTGTGGACTGATTTCAGTCGACATTGTTCCATGAATGGATACAAACGGGGTTTAACTCTTGGAGTACCAACTACATGGAAGCTTGCAAAGTCTACAATTGATTTTGGAATGGAACACACCAAGATCAGCTCAACTTGCCTTTGCTTGATCTGAATACAAGAAGAAACACTAAACAAAGCAAGGTAAGTTCGTTGGAAAAATAATAGGCCTTCACCGGGTTGCTCAAGATCAGCCCACTTTCTCTCTTTTCTTCCTTTTTACCACCCATCTCATCAGATTTTTCCATCTCCTTGTCCATTTCAACAGCTGACCCTTTCATCTCATTGCATTCAACTCCCTCGGGTTTTATCTCTTCAGGCACAATTCCCTCATCTAGCTGCTTCTCCATTCAATAACGCTCAACCTTACTTTTCATGTGTGCTAGATCAATACAAAACTGGTCATAAGTAAGTGATACAAGTGCAATACGACGACTATTAAATAAGAAGGAATACTTATTAGTATGTCCGTCATATTTAACTTCTGGCCTCGACATCCACGCTTTGCCCAACAACCCGTGTCACTTGAATTGGGACTACATCACACAACACCTCGTCCACATATTTGCTGATTTGAATAGGTACAAGTGTGTGCTTAGTAACCCAGACAACACCTTGAGTACTCATCAACTTGTGCGGTCGAAGATGACCAATGGTTGGAAGATTTAATTTCTCAACCATGATAGCAGTTGCAAGGTTGACTTCACAACTCCCATCAATGGCCAAGCTACAAATTTTGTCTTTGACACCGCAACGGGTATAAAACCAACCAAGCAATTGAGATTTGACGAGGTCCAATTGCTCATCTACACCACGTAATGGCACTTCTTTTACTCCCTTAGGATCAGGAAGACAATGTTGTGGGCTAGCTTTTATGCGTCCTGTATTCGCCATGACGTATGAGGGAACCTCCACATAAGCTCTGAGGCCAACTATTGCGGTCCTCGATCAACACGTTTCGAGACACGTAGCACGTTTGCCCGAGGATCTAGCGAGGTTGTCCAACGCTTGGATTGCTGGACCTAGAATCAAACGGACGACACGATTTGATTAAAGGCTGTAGAACGACGACTCCGATGAAGGTGAATACGCCAGGGAATAGGTCGGTAGAACAATCAAGGACAAGATGCAAGATTGCTCAATCACCCTTGCCAGAAGCAAGTAAAGCTCGAAATTCACACGAGCAAGAAAATCGAAAAACTAAGTAATTTGATTTATAAAACGTCTACCTAAAACCTTACAAAGCAAGCCTATTTATAGGCTAAGAGTTACAAAAACCCTAAGGAAAACAAGGAAAAGGGGAATTCGGCCACCTTGGGATCAAGATGGGCCGGCCCATGCTCTACTAGAACAACTAATCTAACTATAAATTAAACACTAAAGCCTAAGGCCCTATTCGGCCAGCTCACTCGGAGGCCCACTTGACTCTTCATGGGCTTGGATCGTGGTGTAGATAACTTGATTGTCTCCCTCCAAGCCTTCAATTTCTCTATGGACTCCATGTTGGTCTTGGACAATTCGAACAGGGGCTTGGAGGGATTCTTTGAAGAACTTGGCTTGTGCACGTGTGACTGGGCCCAATGGAACTCGGACTGGGTCATTACTTGGGCTAAGGTCCGTGCACACATCAGTCCCCTCCACTTGAGAAGGATTCGTCCTCAAATCTGGATGGAAATGGATGATACTACAAGAGTTGGTAGTATGAACCCCAAATCTAATGCCACCACATATTGCCAAGAAAAACTCATGGCTTTACTCCAATGGCTCCTCTTGTTCGTATCATTCCCCTCCTCTTGAAAGCAATTTGCCCACAAATTGAAGCACGAAGGGTGACAAGACGAGTTACATGCCTTCGACTCAATCTTGTTAGGATGGCTATAGATGTCATCCAATGCAAAACCCACGTGCTAAGTTGGAAAATAACCCTTGTCGGACCTTGAATCTCACAAACCATCTTCAATGTATGCTCAACTTGATCGTTTGTGGTCATGAGGTAAGGGTCCTCAAAGTGGTGTGAAGCGTATCCCGTGAAATCGAACTCCGGCCCGAACACACTTGCAAGGCCCCAAGGCGGATTTGGTGATGTTGGAGATTCACGTGGACTAAGAACAAGATGAAAATCATAATGGTCATTCAGGTACTTGTTCTTTAAACGAACCCTTGGTACACAACCATCCACAAAATGTGGAGTGTTCCCATCAAGATGAGCTCGAAGCAACTCCCCTTTGGTGTGGACTGATTTCAGTCGACATTGTTCCATGAATGGATACAAACGGGGTTTAACTCTTGGAGTACCAACTACATGGAAGCTTGCAAAGTCTACAATTGATTTTGGAATGGAACACACCAAGATCAGCTCAACTTGCCTTTGCTTGATCTGAATACAAGAAGAAACACTAAACAAAGCAAGGTAAGTTCGTTGGGAAAATAATAGGCCTTCACCGGGTTGCTCAAGATCAGCCCACTTTCTCTCTTTTCTTCCTTTTTACCACCCATCTCATCAGATTTTTCCATCTCCTTGTCCATTTCAACAGCTGACCCTTTCATCTCATTGCATTCAACTCCCTCGGGTTTTATCTCTTCAGGCACAATTCCCTCATCTAGCTGCTTCTCCATTCAATAACGCTCAACCTTACTTTTCATGTGTGCTAGATCAATACAAAACTGGTCATAAGTAAGTGATACAAGTGCAATACGACGACTATTAAATAAGAAGGAATACTTATTAGTATGTCCGTCATATTTAACTTCTGGCCTCGACATCCACGCTTTGCCCAACAACCCGTGTCACTTGAATTGGGACTACATCACACAACACCTCGTCCACATATTTGCCGATTTGAATAGGTACAAGTGTGTGCTTAGTAACCCAGACAACACCTTGAGTACTCATCAACTTGTGCGGTCGAAGATGACCAATGGTTGGAAGATTTAATTTCTCAACCATGATAGCAGTTGCAAGGTTGACTTCACAACTCCCATCAATGGACAAGCTACAAATTTTGTCTTTGACACCGCAACGGGTATAAAACCAACCAAGCAATTGAGATTTGACGAGGTCCAATTGCTCATCTACACCACGTAATGGCACTTCTTTGACTCCCTTAGGATCAGGAAGACAATGTTGTGGGCTAGCTTTTATGCGTCCTGTATTCGCCATGACGTATGAGGGAACCTCCACATAAGCTCTGAGGCCAACTATTGCGGTCCTCGATCAACACGTTTCGAGACACGTAGCACGTTTGCCCGAGGATCTAGCGAGGTTGTCCAACGCTTGGATTGCTGGACCTAGAATCAAACGGACGACACGATTTGATTAAAGGCTGTAGAACGACGACTCCGATGAAGGTGAATACGCCAGGGAATAGGTCGGTAGAACAATCAAGGACAAGATGCAAGATTACTCAATCACCCTTGCCAGAAGCAAGTAAAGCTCGAAATTCACACGAGCAAGAAAATCGAAAAACTAAGTAATTTGATTTATAAAACGTCTACCTAAAACCTTACAAAGCAAGCCTATTTATAGGCTAAGAGTTACAAAAACCCTAAGGAAAACAAGGAAAAAGGGGAATTCGGCCACCTTGGGATCAAGATGGGCCGGCCCATGTTCTACTAGAACAACTAATCTAACTATAAATTAAACACTAAAGCCTAAGGCCCTATTCGGCCAGCTCACTCGGAGGCCCACTTGACTCTTCATGGGCTTGGATCGTGGTGTAGATAACTTGATTGTCTCCCTCCAAGCCTTCAATTTCTCTATGGACTCCATGTTGGTCTTGGACAATTCGAACAGGGGCTTGGAGGGATTCTTTGAAGAACTTGGCTTGTGCACGTGTGACTGGGCCCAATGGAACTCGGACTGGGTCATTACTTGGGCTAAGGTCCGTGCACACATCAGTCCCCTCCACTTGAGAAGGATTCGTCCTCAAATCTGGATGGAAATGGATGATACTACAAGAGTTGGTAGTATGAACCCCAAATCTAATGCCACCACATATTGCCAAGAAAAACTCATGGCTTTACTCCAATGGCTCCTCTTGTTCGTATCATTCCCCTCCTCTTGAAAGCAATTTGCCCACAAATTGAAGCACGAATGGTGACAAGACGAGTTACATGCCTTCGACTCAATCTTGTTAGGATGGCTATAGATGTCATCCAATGCAAAACCCACGTGCTAAGTTGGAAAATAACCCTTGTCGGACCTTGAATCTCACAAACCATCTTCAATGTATGCTCAACTTGATCGTTTGTGGTCATGAGGTAAGGGTCCTCAAAGTGGTGTGAAGCGTATCCCGTGAAATCGAACTCCGGCCCGAACACACTTGCAAGGCCCCAAGGCGGATTTGGTGATGTTGGAGATTCACGTGGACTAAGAACAAGATGAAAATCATAATGGTCATTCAGGTACTTGTTCTTTAAACGAACCCTTGGTACACAACCATCCACAAAATGTGGAGTGTTCCCATCAAGATGAGCTCGAAGCAACTCCCCTTTGGTGTGGACTGATTTCAGTCGACATTGTTCCATGAATGGATACAAACGGGGTTTAACTCTTGGAGTACCAACTACATGGAAGCTTGCAAAGTCTACAATTGATTTTGGAATGGAACACACCAAGATCAGCTCAACTTGCCTTTGCTTGATCTGAATACAAGAAGAAACACTAAACAAAGCAAGGTAAGTTCGTTGGAAAAATAATAGGCCTTCACCGGGTTGCTCAAGATCAGCCCACTTTCTCTCTTTTCTTCCTTTTTACCACCCATCTCATCAGATTTTTCCATCTCCTTGTCCATTTCAACAGCTGACCCTTTCATCTCATTGCATTCAACTCCCTCGGGTTTTATCTCTTCAGGCACAATTCCCTCATCTAGCTGCTTCTCCATTCAATAACGCTCAACCTTACTTTTCATGTGTGCTAGATCAATACAAAACTGGTCATAAGTAAGTGATACAAGTGCAATACGACGACTATTAAATAAGAAGGAATACTTATTAGTATGTCCGTCATATTTAACTTCTGGCCTCGACATCCACGCTTTGCCCAACAACCCGTGTCACTTGAATTGGGACTACATCACACAACACCTCGTCCACATATTTGCTGATTTGAATAGGTACAAGTGTGTGCTTAGTAACCCAGACAACACCTTGAGTACTCATCAACTTGTGCGGTCGAAGATGACCAATGGTTGGAAGATTTAATTTCTCAACCATGATAGCAGTTGCAAGGTTGACTTCACAACTCCCATCAATGGCCAAGCTACAAATTTTGTCTTTGACACCGCAACGGGTATAAAACCAACCAAGCAATTGAGATTTGACGAGGTCCAATTGCTCATCTACACCACGTAATGGCACTTCTTTTACTCCCTTAGGATCAGGAAGACAATGTTGTGGGCTAGCTTTTATGCGTCCTGTATTCGCCATGACGTATGAGGGAACCTCCACATAAGCTCTGAGGCCAACTATTGCGGTCCTCGATCAACACGTTTCGAGACACGTAGCACGTTTGCCCGAGGATCTAGCGAGGTTGTCCAACGCTTGGATTGCTGGACCTAGAATCAAACGGACGACACGATTTGATTAAAGGCTGTAGAACGACGACTCCGATGAAGGTGAATACGCCAGGGAATAGGTCGGTAGAACAATCAAGGACAAGATGCAAGATTGCTCAATCACCCTTGCCAGAAGCAAGTAAAGCTCGAAATTCACACGAGCAAGAAAATCGAAAAACTAAGTAATTTGATTTATAAAACGTCTACCTAAAACCTTACAAAGCAAGCCTATTTATAGGCTAAGAGTTACAAAAACCCTAAGGAAAACAAGGAAAAGGGGAATTCGGCCACCTTGGGATCAAGATGGGCCGGCCCATGCTCTACTAGAACAACTAATCTAACTATAAATTAAACACTAAAGCCTAAGGCCCTATTCGGCCAGCTCACTCGGAGGCCCACTTGACTCTTCATGGGCTTGGATCGTGGTGTAGATAACTTGATTGTCTCCCTCCAAGCCTTCAATTTCTCTATGGACTCCATGTTGGTCTTGGACAATTCGAACAGGGGCTTGGAGGGATTCTTTGAAGAACTTGGCTTGTGCACGTGTGACTGGGCCCAATGGAACTCGGACTGGGTCATTACTTGGGCTAAGGTCCGTGCACACATCAGTCCCCTCCACTTGAGAAGGATTCGTCCTCAAATCTGGATGGAAATGGATGATACTACAAGAGTTGGTAGTATGAACCCCAAATCTAATGCCACCACATATTGCCAAGAAAAACTCATGGCTTTACTCCAATGGCTCCTCTTGTTCGTATCATTCCCCTCCTCTTGAAAGCAATTTGCCCACAAATTGAAGCACGAATGGTGACAAGACGAGTTACATGCCTTCGACTCAATCTTGTTAGGATGGCTATAGATGTCATCCAATGCAAAACCCACGTGCTAAGTTGGAAAATAACCCTTGTCGGACCTTGAATCTCACAAACCATCTTCAATGTATGCTCAACTTGATCGTTTGTGGTCATGAGGTAAGGGTCCTCAAAGTGGTGTGAAGCGTATCCCGTGAAATCGAACTCCGGCCCGAACACACTTGCAAGGCCCCAAGGCGGATTTGGTGATGTTGGAGATTCACGTGGACTAAGAACAAGATGAAAATCATAATGGTCATTCAGGTACTTGTTCTTTAAACGAACCCTTGGTACACAACCATCCACAAAATGTGGAGTGTTCCCATCAAGATGAGCTCGAAGCAACTCCCCTTTGGTGTGGACTGATTTCAGTCGACATTGTTCCATGAATGGATACAAACGGGGTTTAACTCTTGGAGTACCAACTACATGGAAGCTTGCAAAGTCTACAATTGATTTTGGAATGGAACACACCAAGATCAGCTCAACTTGCCTTTGCTTGATCTGAATACAAGAAGAAACACTAAACAAAGCAAGGTAAGTTCGTTGGAAAAATAATAGGCCTTCACCGGGTTGCTCAAGATCAGCCCACTTTCTCTCTTTTCTTCCTTTTTACCACCCATCTCATCAGATTTTTCCATCTCCTTGTCCATTTCAACAGCTGACCCTTTCATCTCATTGCATTCAACTCCCTCGGGTTTTATCTCTTCAGGCACAATTCCCTCATCTAGCTGCTTCTCCATTCAATAACGCTCAACCTTACTTTTCATGTGTGCTAGATCAATACAAAACTGGTCATAAGTAAGTGATACAAGTGCAATACGACGACTATTAAATAAGAAGGAATACTTATTAGTATGTCCGTCATATTTAACTTCTGGCCTCGACATCCACGCTTTGCCCAACAACCCGTGTCACTTGAATTGGGACTACATCACACAACACCTCGTCCACATATTTGCTGATTTGAATAGGTACAAGTGTGTGCTTAGTAACCCAGACAACACCTTGAGTACTCATCAACTTGTGCGGTCGAAGATGACCAATGGTTGGAAGATTTAATTTCTCAACCATGATAGCAGTTGCAAGGTTGACTTCACAACTCCCATCAATGGCCAAGCTACAAATTTTGTCTTTGACACCGCAACGGGTATAAAACCAACCAAGCAATTGAGATTTGACGAGGTCCAATTGCTCATCTACACCACGTAATGGCACTTCTTTTACTCCCTTAGGATCAGGAAGACAATGTTGTGGGCTAGCTTTTATGCGTCCTGTATTCGCCATGACGTATGAGGGAACCTCCACATAAGCTCTGAGGCCAACTATTGCGGTCCTCGATCAACACGTTTCGAGACACGTAGCACGTTTGCCCGAGGATCTAGCGAGGTTGTCCAACGCTTGGATTGCTGGACCTAGAATCAAACGGACGACACGATTTGATTAAAGGCTGTAGAACGACGACTCCGATGAAGGTGAATACGCCAGGGAATAGGTCGGTAGAACAATCAAGGACAAGATGCAAGATTGCTCAATCACCCTTGCCAGAAGCAAGTAAAGCTCGAAATTCACACGAGCAAGAAAATCGAAAAACTAAGTAATTTGATTTATAAAACGTCTACCTAAAACCTTACAAAGCAAGCCTATTTATAGGCTAAGAGTTACAAAAACCCTAAGGAAAACAAGGAAAAGGGGAATTCGGCCACCTTGGGATCAAGATGGGCCGGCCCATGCTCTACTAGAACAACTAATCTAACTATAAATTAAACACTAAAGCCTAAGGCCCTATTCGGCCAGCTCACTCGGAGGCCCACTTGACTCTTCATGGGCTTGGATCGTGGTGTAGATAACTTGATTGTCTCCCTCCAAGCCTTCAATTTCTCTATGGACTCCATGTTGGTCTTGGACAATTCGAACAGGGGCTTGGAGGGATTCTTTGAAGAACTTGGCTTGTGCACGTGTGACTGGGCCCAATGGAACTCGGACTGGGTCATTACTTGGGCTAAGGTCCGTGCACACATCAGTCCCCTCCACTTGAGAAGGATTCGTCCTCAAATCTGGATGGAAATGGATGATACTACAAGAGTTGGTAGTATGAACCCCAAATCTAATGCCACCACATATTGCCAAGAAAAACTCATGGCTTTACTCCAATGGCTCCTCTTGTTCGTATCATTCCCCTCCTCTTGAAAGCAATTTGCCCACAAATTGAAGCACGAAGGGTGACAAGACGAGTTACATGCCTTCGACTCAATCTTGTTAGGATGGCTATAGATGTCATCCAATGCAAAACCCACGTGCTAAGTTGGAAAATAACCCTTGTCGGACCTTGAATCTCACAAACCATCTTCAATGTATGCTCAACTTGATCGTTTGTGGTCATGAGGTAAGGGTCCTCAAAGTGGTGTGAAGCGTATCCCGTGAAATCGAACTCCGGCCCGAACACACTTGCAAGGCCCCAAGGCGGATTTGGTGATGTTGGAGATTCACGTGGACTAAGAACAAGATGAAAATCATAATGGTCATTCAGGTACTTGTTCTTTAAACGAACCCTTGGTACACAACCATCCACAAAATGTGGAGTGTTCCCATCAAGATGAGCTCGAAGCAACTCCCCTTTGGTGTGGACTGATTTCAGTCGACATTGTTCCATGAATGGATACAAACGGGGTTTAACTCTTGGAGTACCAACTACATGGAAGCTTGCAAAGTCTACAATTGATTTTGGAATGGAACACACCAAGATCAGCTCAACTTGCCTTTGCTTGATCTGAATACAAGAAGAAACACTAAACAAAGCAAGGTAAGTTCGTTGGGAAAATAATAGGCCTTCACCGGGTTGCTCAAGATCAGCCCACTTTCTCTCTTTTCTTCCTTTTTACCACCCATCTCATCAGATTTTTCCATCTCCTTGTCCATTTCAACAGCTGACCCTTTCATCTCATTGCATTCAACTCCCTCGGGTTTTATCTCTTCAGGCACAATTCCCTCATCTAGCTGCTTCTCCATTCAATAACGCTCAACCTTACTTTTCATGTGTGCTAGATCAATACAAAACTGGTCATAAGTAAGTGATACAAGTGCAATACGACGACTATTAAATAAGAAGGAATACTTATTAGTATGTCCGTCATATTTAACTTCTGGCCTCGACATCCACGCTTTGCCCAACAACCCGTGTCACTTGAATTGGGACTACATCACACAACACCTCGTCCACATATTTGCCGATTTGAATAGGTACAAGTGTGTGCTTAGTAACCCAGACAACACCTTGAGTACTCATCAACTTGTGCGGTCGAAGATGACCAATGGTTGGAAGATTTAATTTCTCAACCATGATAGCAGTTGCAAGGTTGACTTCACAACTCCCATCAATGGACAAGCTACAAATTTTGTCTTTGACACCGCAACGGGTATAAAACCAACCAAGCAATTGAGATTTGACGAGGTCCAATTGCTCATCTACACCACGTAATGGCACTTCTTTGACTCCCTTAGGATCAGGAAGACAATGTTGTGGGCTAGCTTTTATGCGTCCTGTATTCGCCATGACGTATGAGGGAACCTCCACATAAGCTCTGAGGCCAACTATTGCGGTCCTCGATCAACACGTTTCGAGACACGTAGCACGTTTGCCCGAGGATCTAGCGAGGTTGTCCAACGCTTGGATTGCTGGACCTAGAATCAAACGGACGACACGATTTGATTAAAGGCTGTAGAACGACGACTCCGATGAAGGTGAATACGCCAGGGAATAGGTCGGTAGAACAATCAAGGACAAGATGCAAGATTACTCAATCACCCTTGCCAGAAGCAAGTAAAGCTCGAAATTCACACGAGCAAGAAAATCGAAAAACTAAGTAATTTGATTTATAAAACGTCTACCTAAAACCTTACAAAGCAAGCCTATTTATAGGCTAAGAGTTACAAAAACCCTAAGGAAAACAAGGAAAAAGGGGAATTCGGCCACCTTGGGATCAAGATGGGCCGGCCCATGTTCTACTAGAACAACTAATCTAACTATAAATTAAACACTAAAGCCTAAGGCCCTATTCGGCCAGCTCACTCGGAGGCCCACTTGACTCTTCATGGGCTTGGATCGTGGTGTAGATAACTTGATTGTCTCCCTCCAAGCCTTCAATTTCTCTATGGACTCCATGTTGGTCTTGGACAATTCGAACAGGGGCTTGGAGGGATTCTTTGAAGAACTTGGCTTGTGCACGTGTGACTGGGCCCAATGGAACTCGGACTGGGTCATTACTTGGGCTAAGGTCCGTGCACACATCAGTCCCCTCCACTTGAGAAGGATTCGTCCTCAAATCTGGATGGAAATGGATGATACTACAAGAGTTGGTAGTATGAACCCCAAATCTAATGCCACCACATATTGCCAAGAAAAACTCATGGCTTTACTCCAATGGCTCCTCTTGTTCGTATCATTCCCCTCCTCTTGAAAGCAATTTGCCCACAAATTGAAGCACGAATGGTGACAAGACGAGTTACATGCCTTCGACTCAATCTTGTTAGGATGGCTATAGATGTCATCCAATGCAAAACCCACGTGCTAAGTTGGAAAATAACCCTTGTCGGACCTTGAATCTCACAAACCATCTTCAATGTATGCTCAACTTGATCGTTTGTGGTCATGAGGTAAGGGTCCTCAAAGTGGTGTGAAGCGTATCCCGTGAAATCGAACTCCGGCCCGAACACACTTGCAAGGCCCCAAGGCGGATTTGGTGATGTTGGAGATTCACGTGGACTAAGAACAAGATGAAAATCATAATGGTCATTCAGGTACTTGTTCTTTAAACGAACCCTTGGTACACAACCATCCACAAAATGTGGAGTGTTCCCATCAAGATGAGCTCGAAGCAACTCCCCTTTGGTGTGGACTGATTTCAGTCGACATTGTTCCATGAATGGATACAAACGGGGTTTAACTCTTGGAGTACCAACTACATGGAAGCTTGCAAAGTCTACAATTGATTTTGGAATGGAACACACCAAGATCAGCTCAACTTGCCTTTGCTTGATCTGAATACAAGAAGAAACACTAAACAAAGCAAGGTAAGTTCGTTGGAAAAATAATAGGCCTTCACCGGGTTGCTCAAGATCAGCCCACTTTCTCTCTTTTCTTCCTTTTTACCACCCATCTCATCAGATTTTTCCATCTCCTTGTCCATTTCAACAGCTGACCCTTTCATCTCATTGCATTCAACTCCCTCGGGTTTTATCTCTTCAGGCACAATTCCCTCATCTAGCTGCTTCTCCATTCAATAACGCTCAACCTTACTTTTCATGTGTGCTAGATCAATACAAAACTGGTCATAAGTAAGTGATACAAGTGCAATACGACGACTATTAAATAAGAAGGAATACTTATTAGTATGTCCGTCATATTTAACTTCTGGCCTCGACATCCACGCTTTGCCCAACAACCCGTGTCACTTGAATTGGGACTACATCACACAACACCTCGTCCACATATTTGCTGATTTGAATAGGTACAAGTGTGTGCTTAGTAACCCAGACAACACCTTGAGTACTCATCAACTTGTGCGGTCGAAGATGACCAATGGTTGGAAGATTTAATTTCTCAACCATGATAGCAGTTGCAAGGTTGACTTCACAACTCCCATCAATGGCCAAGCTACAAATTTTGTCTTTGACACCGCAACGGGTATAAAACCAACCAAGCAATTGAGATTTGACGAGGTCCAATTGCTCATCTACACCACGTAATGGCACTTCTTTTACTCCCTTAGGATCAGGAAGACAATGTTGTGGGCTAGCTTTTATGCGTCCTGTATTCGCCATGACGTATGAGGGAACCTCCACATAAGCTCTGAGGCCAACTATTGCGGTCCTCGATCAACACGTTTCGAGACACGTAGCACGTTTGCCCGAGGATCTAGCGAGGTTGTCCAACGCTTGGATTGCTGGACCTAGAATCAAACGGACGACACGATTTGATTAAAGGCTGTAGAACGACGACTCCGATGAAGGTGAATACGCCAGGGAATAGGTCGGTAGAACAATCAAGGACAAGATGCAAGATTGCTCAATCACCCTTGCCAGAAGCAAGTAAAGCTCGAAATTCACACGAGCAAGAAAATCGAAAAACTAAGTAATTTGATTTATAAAACGTCTACCTAAAACCTTACAAAGCAAGCCTATTTATAGGCTAAGAGTTACAAAAACCCTAAGGAAAACAAGGAAAAGGGGAATTCGGCCACCTTGGGATCAAGATGGGCCGGCCCATGCTCTACTAGAACAACTAATCTAACTATAAATTAAACACTAAAGCCTAAGGCCCTATTCGGCCAGCTCACTCGGAGGCCCACTTGACTCTTCATGGGCTTGGATCGTGGTGTAGATAACTTGATTGTCTCCCTCCAAGCCTTCAATTTCTCTATGGACTCCATGTTGGTCTTGGACAATTCGAACAGGGGCTTGGAGGGATTCTTTGAAGAACTTGGCTTGTGCACGTGTGACTGGGCCCAATGGAACTCGGACTGGGTCATTACTTGGGCTAAGGTCCGTGCACACATCAGTCCCCTCCACTTGAGAAGGATTCGTCCTCAAATCTGGATGGAAATGGATGATACTACAAGAGTTGGTAGTATGAACCCCAAATCTAATGCCACCACATATTGCCAAGAAAAACTCATGGCTTTACTCCAATGGCTCCTCTTGTTCGTATCATTCCCCTCCTCTTGAAAGCAATTTGCCCACAAATTGAAGCACGAATGGTGACAAGACGAGTTACATGCCTTCGACTCAATCTTGTTAGGATGGCTATAGATGTCATCCAATGCAAAACCCACGTGCTAAGTTGGAAAATAACCCTTGTCGGACCTTGAATCTCACAAACCATCTTCAATGTATGCTCAACTTGATCGTTTGTGGTCATGAGGTAAGGGTCCTCAAAGTGGTGTGAAGCGTATCCCGTGAAATCGAACTCCGGCCCGAACACACTTGCAAGGCCCCAAGGCGGATTTGGTGATTTTTGGAATGGAACACACCAAGATCAGCTCAACTTGCCTTTGCTTGATCTGAATACAAGAAGAAACACTAAACAAAGCAAGGTAAGTTCGTTGGGAAAATAATAGGCCTTCACCGGGTTGCTCAAGATCAGCCCACTTTCTCTCTTTTCTTCCTTTTTACCACCCATCTCATCAGATTTTTCCATCTCCTTGTCCATTTCAACAGCTGACCCTTTCATCTCATTGCATTCAACTCCCTCGGGTTTTATCTCTTCAGGCACAATTCCCTCATCTAGCTGCTTCTCCATTCAATAACGCTCAACCTTACTTTTCATGTGTGCTAGATCAATACAAAACTGGTCATAAGTAAGTGATACAAGTGCAATACGACGACTATTAAATAAGAAGGAATACTTATTAGTATGTCCGTCATATTTAACTTCTGGCCTCGACATCCACGCTTTGCCCAACAACCCGTGTCACTTGAATTGGGACTACATCACACAACACCTCGTCCACATATTTGCCGATTTGAATAGGTACAAGTGTGTGCTTAGTAACCCAGACAACACCTTGAGTACTCATCAACTTGTGCGGTCGAAGATGACCAATGGTTGGAAGATTTAATTTCTCAACCATGATAGCAGTTGCAAGGTTGACTTCACAACTCCCATCAATGGCCAAGCTACAAATTTTGTCTTTGACACCGCAACGGGTATAAAACCAACCAAGCAATTGAGATTTGACGAGGTCCAATTGCTCATCTACACCACGTAATGGCACTTCTTTGACTCCCTTAGGATCAGGAAGACAATGTTGTGGGCTAGCTTTTATGCGTCTTGTATTCGCCATGACGTATGAGGGAACCTCCACATAAGCTCTGAGGCCAACTATTGCGGTCCTCGATCAACACGTTTCGAGACACGTAGCACGTTTGCCCGAGGATCTAGCGAGGTTGTCCAACGCTTGGATTGCTGGACCTAGAATCAAACGGACGACACGATTTGATTAAAGGCTGTAGAACGACGACTCCGATGAGGGTGAATACGCCAGGGAATAGGTCGGTAGAACAATCAAGGACAAGATGCAAGATTGCTCAATCACCCTTGCCAGAAGCAAGTAAAGCTCGAAATTCACACAAGCAAGAAAATCGAAAAACTAAGTAATTTGATTTATAAAACGTCTACCTAAAACCTTACAAAGCAAGCCTATTTATAGGCTAAGAGTTACAAAAACCCTAAGGAAAACAAGGAAAAGGGGAATTCGGCCACCTTGGGATCAAGATGGGCCGGCCCATGCTCTACTAGAACAACTAATCTAACTATAAATTAAACACTAAAGCCTAAGGCCCTATTCGGCCAGCTCACTCGGAGGCCCACTTGACTCTTCATGGGCTTGGATCGTGGTGTAGATAACTTGATTGTCTCCCTCCAAGCCTTCAATTTCTCTATGGACTCCATGTTGGTCTTGGACAATTCGAACAGGGGCTTGGAGGGATTCTTTGAAGAACTTGGCTTGTGCACGTGTGACTGGGCCCAATGGAACTCGGACTGGGTCATTACTTGGGCTAAGGTCCGTGCACACATCAGTCCCCTCCACTTGAGAAGGATTCGTCCTCAAATCTGGATGGAAATGGATGATACTACAAGAGTTGGTAGTATGAACCCCAAATCTAATGCCACCACATATTGCCAAGAAAAACTCATGGCTTTACTCCAATGGCTCCTCTTGTTCGTATCATTCCCCTCCTCTTGAAAGCAATTTGCCCACAAATTGAAGCACGAATGGTGACAAGACGAGTTACATGCCTTCGACTCAATCTTGTTAGGATGGCTATAGATGTCATCCAATGCAAAACCCACGTGCTAAGTTGGAAAATAACCCTTGTCGGACCTTGAATCTCACAAACCATCTTCAATGTATGCTCAACTTGATCGTTTGTGGTCATGAGGTAAGGGTCCTCAAAGTGGTGTGAAGCGTATCCCGTGAAATCGAACTCCGGCCCGAACACACTTGCAAGGCCCCAAGGCGGATTTGGTGATGTTGGAGATTCACGTGGACTAAGAACAAGATGAAAATCATAATGGTCATTCAGGTACTTGTTCTTTAAACGAACCCTTGGTACACAACCATCCACAAAATGTGGAGTGTTCCCATCAAGATGAGCTCGAAGCAACTCCCCTTTGGTGTGGACTGATTTCAGTTGACATTGTTCCATGAATGGATACAAACGGGGTTTAACTCTTGGAGTACCAACTACATGGAAGCTTGCAAAGTCTACAATTGATTTTGGAATGGAACACACCAAGATCAGCTCAACTTGCCTTTGCTTGATCTGAATACAAGAAGAAACACTAAACAAAGCAAGGTAAGTTCGTTGGGAAAATAATAGGCCTTCACCGGGTTGCTCAAGATCAGCCCACTTTCTCTCTTTTCTTCCTTTTTACCACCCATCTCATCAGATTTTTCCATCTCCTTGTCCATTTCAACAGCTGACCCTTTCATCTCATTGCATTCAACTCCCTCGGGTTTTATCTCTTCAGGCACAATTCCCTCATCTAGCTGCTTCTCCATTCAATAACGCTCAACCTTACTTTTCATGTGTGCTAGATCAATACAAAACTGGTCATAAGTAAGTGATACAAGTGCAATACGACGACTATTAAATAAGAAGGAATACTTATTAGTATGTCCGTCATATTTAACTTCTGGCCTCGACATCCACGCTTTGCCCAACAACCCGTGTCACTTGAATTGGGACTACATCACACAACACCTCGTCCACATATTTGCCGATTTGAATAGGTACAAGTGTGTGCTTAGTAACCCAGACAACACCTTGAGTACTCATCAACTTGTGCGGTCGAAGATGACCAATGGTTGGAAGATTTAATTTCTCAACCATGATAGCAGTTGCAAGGTTGACTTCACAACTCCCATCAATGGCCAAGCTACAAATTTTGTCTTTGACACCGCAACGGGTATAAAACCAACCAAGCAATTGAGATTTGACGAGGTCCAATTGCTCATCTACACCACGTAATGGCACTTCTTTGACTCCCTTAGGATCAGGAAGACAATGTTGTGGGCTAGCTTTTATGCGTCTTGTATTCGCCATGACGTATGAGGGAACCTCCACATAAGCTCTGAGGCCAACTATTGCGGTCCTCGATCAACACGTTTCGAGACACGTAGCACGTTTGCCCGAGGATCTAGCGAGGTTGTCCAACGCTTGGATTGCTGGACCTAGAATCAAACGGACGACACGATTTGATTAAAGGCTGTAGAACGACGACTCCGATGAGGGTGAATACGCCAGGGAATAGGTCGGTAGAACAATCAAGGACAAGATGCAAGATTGCTCAATCACCCTTGCCAGAAGCAAGTAAAGCTCGAAATTCACACAAGCAAGAAAATCGAAAAACTAAGTAATTTGATTTATAAAACGTCTACCTAAAACCTTACAAAGCAAGCCTATTTATAGGCTAAGAGTTACAAAAACCCTAAGGAAAACAAGGAAAAGGGGAATTCGGCCACCTTGGGATCAAGATGGGCCGGCCCATGCTCTACTAGAACAACTAATCTAACTATAAATTAAACACTAAAGCCTAAGGCCCTATTCGGCCAGCTCACTCGGAGGCCCACTTGACTCTTCATGGGCTTGGATCGTGGTGTAGATAACTTGATTGTCTCCCTCCAAGCCTTCAATTTCTCTATGGACTCCATGTTGGTCTTGGACAATTCGAACAGGGGCTTGGAGGGATTCTTTGAAGAACTTGGCTTGTGCACGTGTGACTGGGCCCAATGGAACTCGGACTGGGTCATTACTTGGGCTAAGGTCCGTGCACACATCAGTCCCCTCCACTTGAGAAGGATTCGTCCTCAAATCTGGATGGAAATGGATGATACTACAAGAGTTGGTAGTATGAACCCCAAATCTAATGCCACCACATATTGCCAAGAAAAACTCATGGCTTTACTCCAATGGCTCCTCTTGTTCGTATCATTCCCCTCCTCTTGAAAGCAATTTGCCCACAAATTGAAGCACGAATGGTGACAAGACGAGTTACATGCCTTCGACTCAATCTTGTTAGGATGGCTATAGATGTCATCCAATGCAAAACCCACGTGCTAAGTTGGAAAATAACCCTTGTCGGACCTTGAATCTCACAAACCATCTTCAATGTATGCTCAACTTGATCGTTTGTGGTCATGAGGTAAGGGTCCTCAAAGTGGTGTGAAGCGTATCCCGTGAAATCGAACTCCGGCCCGAACACACTTGCAAGGCCCCAAGGCGGATTTGGTGATGTTGGAGATTCACGTGGACTAAGAACAAGATGAAAATCATAATGGTCATTCAGGTACTTGTTCTTTAAACGAACCCTTGGTACACAACCATCCACAAAATGTGGAGTGTTCCCATCAAGATGAGCTCGAAGCAACTCCCCTTTGGTGTGGACTGATTTCAGTTGACATTGTTCCATGAATGGATACAAACGGGGTTTAACTCTTGGAGTACCAACTACATGGAAGCTTGCAAAGTCTACAATTGATTTTGGAATGGAACACACCAAGATCAGCTCAACTTGCCTTTGCTTGATCTGAATACAAGAAGAAACACTAAACAAAGCAAGGTAAGTTCGTTGGGAAAATAATAGGCCTTCACCGGGTTGCTCAAGATCAGCCCACTTTCTCTCTTTTCTTCCTTTTTACCACCCATCTCATCAGATTTTTCCATCTCCTTGTCCATTTCAACAGCTGACCCTTTCATCTCATTGCATTCAACTCCCTCGGGTTTTATCTCTTCAGGCACAATTCCCTCATCTAGCTGCTTCTCCATTCAATAACGCTCAACCTTACTTTTCATGTGTGCTAGATCAATACAAAACTGGTCATAAGTAAGTGATACAAGTGCAATACGACGACTATTAAATAAGAAGGAATACTTATTAGTATGTCCGTCATATTTAACTTCTGGCCTCGACATCCACGCTTTGCCCAACAACCCGTGTCACTTGAATTGGGACTACATCACACAACACCTCGTCCACATATTTGCCGATTTGAATAGGTACAAGTGTGTGCTTAGTAACCCAGACAACACCTTGAGTACTCATCAACTTGTGCGGTCGAAGATGACCAATGGTTGGAAGATTTAATTTCTCAACCATGATAGCAGTTGCAAGGTTGACTTCACAACTCCCATCAATGGCCAAGCTACAAATTTTGTCTTTGACACCGCAACGGGTATAAAACCAACCAAGCAATTGAGATTTGACGAGGTCCAATTGCTCATCTACACCACGTAATGGCACTTCTTTGACTCCCTTAGGATCAGGAAGACAATGTTGTGGGCTAGCTTTTATGCGTCTTGTATTCGCCATGACGTATGAGGGAACCTCCACATAAGCTCTGAGGCCAACTATTGCGGTCCTCGATCAACACGTTTCGAGACACGTAGCACGTTTGCCCGAGGATCTAGCGAGGTTGTCCAACGCTTGGATTGCTGGACCTAGAATCAAACGGACGACACGATTTGATTAAAGGCTGTAGAACGACGACTCCGATGAGGGTGAATACGCCAGGGAATAGGTCGGTAGAACAATCAAGGACAAGATGCAAGATTGCTCAATCACCCTTGCCAGAAGCAAGTAAAGCTCGAAATTCACACAAGCAAGAAAATCGAAAAACTAAGTAATTTGATTTATAAAACGTCTACCTAAAACCTTACAAAGCAAGCCTATTTATAGGCTAAGAGTTACAAAAACCCTAAGGAAAACAAGGAAAAGGGGAATTCGGCCACCTTGGGATCAAGATGGGCCGGCCCATGCTCTACTAGAACAACTAATCTAACTATAAATTAAACACTAAAGCCTAAGGCCCTATTCGGCCAGCTCACTCGGAGGCCCACTTGACTCTTCATGGGCTTGGATCGTGGTGTAGATAACTTGATTGTCTCCCTCCAAGCCTTCAATTTCTCTATGGACTCCATGTTGGTCTTGGACAATTCGAACAGGGGCTTGGAGGGATTCTTTGAAGAACTTGGCTTGTGCACGTGTGACTGGGCCCAATGGAACTCGGACTGGGTCATTACTTGGGCTAAGGTCCGTGCACACATCAGTCCCCTCCACTTGAGAAGGATTCGTCCTCAAATCTGGATGGAAATGGATGATACTACAAGAGTTGGTAGTATGAACCCCAAATCTAATGCCACCACATATTGCCAAGAAAAACTCATGGCTTTACTCCAATGGCTCCTCTTGTTCGTATCATTCCCCTCCTCTTGAAAGCAATTTGCCCACAAATTGAAGCACGAATGGTGACAAGACGAGTTACATGCCTTCGACTCAATCTTGTTAGGATGGCTATAGATGTCATCCAATGCAAAACCCACGTGCTAAGTTGGAAAATAACCCTTGTCGGACCTTGAATCTCACAAACCATCTTCAATGTATGCTCAACTTGATCGTTTGTGGTCATGAGGTAAGGGTCCTCAAAGTGGTGTGAAGCGTATCCCGTGAAATCGAACTCCGGCCCGAACACACTTGCAAGGCCCCAAGGCGGATTTGGTGATGTTGGAGATTCACGTGGACTAAGAACAAGATGAAAATCATAATGGTCATTCAGGTACTTGTTCTTTAAACGAACCCTTGGTACACAACCATCCACAAAATGTGGAGTGTTCCCATCAAGATGAGCTCGAAGCAACTCCCCTTTGGTGTGGACTGATTTCAGTTGACATTGTTCCATGAATGGATACAAACGGGGTTTAACTCTTGGAGTACCAACTACATGGAAGCTTGCAAAGTCTACAATTGATTTTGGAATGGAACACACCAAGATCAGCTCAACTTGCCTTTGCTTGATCTGAATACAAGAAGAAACACTAAACAAAGCAAGGTAAGTTCGTTGGGAAAATAATAGGCCTTCACCGGGTTGCTCAAGATCAGCCCACTTTCTCTCTTTTCTTCCTTTTTACCACCCATCTCATCAGATTTTTCCATCTCCTTGTCCATTTCAACAGCTGACCCTTTCATCTCATTGCATTCAACTCCCTCGGGTTTTATCTCTTCAGGCACAATTCCCTTATCTAGCTGCTTCTCCATTCAATAACGCTCAACCTTACTTTTCATGTGTGCTAGATCAATACAAAACTGGTCATAAGTAAGTGATACAAGTGCAATACGACGACAATTAAATAAGAAGGAATACTTATTAGTATGTCCGTCATATTTAACTTCTGGCCTCGACATCCACGCTTTGCCCAACAACCCGTGTCACTTGAATTGGGACTACATCACACAACACCTCGTCCACATATTTGCCGATTTGAATAGGTACAAGTGTGTGCTTAGTAACCCAGACAACACCTTGAGTACTCATCAACTTGTGCGGTCGAAGATGACCAATGGTTGGAAGATTTAATTTCTCAACCATGATAGCAGTTGCAAGGTTGACTTCACAACTCCCATCAATGGCCAAGCTACAAATTTTGTCTTTGACACCGCAACGGGTATAAAACCAACCAAGCAATTGAGATTTGACGAGGTCCAATTGCTCATCTACACCACGTAATGGCACTTCTTTGACTCCCTTAGGATCAGGAAGACAATGTTGTGTGCTAGCTTTTATGCGTCTTGTATTCGCCATGACGTATGAGGGAACCTCCACATAAGCTCTGAGGCCAACTATTGCGGTCCTCGATCAACACGTTTCGAGACACGTAGCACGTTTGCCCGAGGATCTAGCGAGGTTGTCCAACGCTTGGATTGCTGGACCTAGAATCAAACGGACGACACGATTTGATTAAAGGCTGTAGAACGACGACTCCGATGAGGGTGAATACGCCAGGGAATAGGTCGGTAGAACAATCAAGGACAAGATGCAAGATTGCTCAATCACCCTTGCCAGAAGCAAGTAAAGCTCGAAATTCACACAAGCAAGAAAATCGAAAAACTAAGTAATTTGATTTATAAAACGTCTACCTAAAACCTTACAAAGCAAGCCTATTTATAGGCTAAGAGTTACAAAAACCCTAAGGAAAACAAGGAAAAGGGGAATTCGGCCACCTTGGGATCAAGATGGGCCGGCCCATGCTCTACTAGAACAACTAATCTAACTATAAATTAAACACTAAAGCCTAAGGCCCTATTCGGCCAGCTCACTCGGAGGCCCACTTGACTCTTCATGGGCTTGGATCGTGGTGTAGATAACTTGATTGTCTCCCTCCAAGCCTTCAATTTCTCTATGGACTCCATGTTGGTCTTGGACAATTCGAACAGGGGCTTGGAGGGATTCTTTGAAGAACTTGGCTTGTGCACGTGTGACTGGGCCCAATGGAACTCGGACTGGGTCATTACTTGGGCTAAGGTCCGTGCACACATCAGTTCCCTCCACTTGAGAAGGATTCGTCCTCAAATCTGGATGGAAATGGATGATACTACAAGAGTTGGTAGTATGAACCCCAAATCTAATGCCACCACATATTGCCAAGAAAAACTCATGGCTTTACTCCAATGGCTCCTCTTGTTCGTATCATTCCCCTCCTCTTGAAAGCAATTTGCCCACAAATTGAAGCACGAATGGTGACAAGACGAGTTACATGCCTTCGACTCAATCTTGTTAGGATGGCTATAGATGTCATCCAATGCAAAACCCACGTGCTAAGTTGGAAAATAACCCTTGTCGGACCTTGAATCTCACAAACCATCTTCAATGTATGCTCAACTTGATCGTTTGTGGTCATGAGGTAAGGGTCCTCAAAGTGGTGTGAAGCGTATCCCGTGAAATCGAACTCCGGCCCGAACACACTTGCAAGGCCCCAAGGCGGATTTGGTGATGTTGGAGATTCACGTGGACTAAGAACAAGATGAAAATCATAATGGTCATTCAGGTACTTGTTCTTTAAACGAACCCTTGGTACACAACCATCCACAAAATGTGGAGTGTTCCCATCAAGATGAGCTCGAAGCAACTCCCCTTTGGTGTGGACTGATTTCAGTTGACATTGTTCCATGAATGGATACAAACGGGGTTTAACTCTTGGAGTACCAACTACATGGAAGCTTGCAAAGTCTACAATTGATTTTGGAATGGAACACACCAAGATCAGCTCAACTTGCCTTTGCTTGATCTGAATACAAGAAGAAACACTAAACAAAGCAAGGTAAGTTCGTTGGGAAAATAATAGGCCTTCACCGGGTTGCTCAAGATCAGCCCACTTTCTCTCTTTTCTTCCTTTTTACCACCCATCTCATCAGATTTTTCCATCTCCTTGTCCATTTCAACAGCTGACCCTTTCATCTCATTGCATTCAACTCCCTCGGGTTTTATCTCTTCAGGCACAATTCCCTCATCTAGCTGCTTCTCCATTCAATAACGCTCAACCTTACTTTTCATGTGTGCTAGATCAATACAAAACTGGTCATAAGTAAGTGATACAAGTGCAATACGACGACTATTAAATAAGAAGGAATACTTATTAGTATGTCCGTCATATTTAACTTCTGGCCTCGACATCCACGCTTTGCCCAACAACCCGTGTCACTTGAATTGGGACTACATCACACAACACCTCGTCCACATATTTGCCGATTTGAATAGGTACAAGTGTGTGCTTAGTAACCCAGACAACACCTTGAGTACTCATCAACTTGTGCGGTCGAAGATGACCAATGGTTGGAAGATTTAATTTCTCAACCATGATAGCAGTTGCAAGGTTGACTTCACAACTCCCATCAATGGCCAAGCTACAAATTTTGTCTTTGACACCGCAACGGGTATAAAACCAACCAAGCAATTGAGATTTGACGAGGTCCAATTGCTCATCTACACCACGTAATGGCACTTCTTTGACTCCCTTAGGATCAGGAAGACAATGTTGTGGGCTAGCTTTTATGCGTCTTGTATTCGCCATGACGTATGAGGGAACCTCCACATAAGCTCTGAGGCCAACTATTGCGGTCCTCGATCAACACGTTTCGAGACACGTAGCACGTTTGCCCGAGGATCTAGCGAGGTTGTCCAACGCTTGGATTGCTGGACCTAGAATCAAACGGACGACACGATTTGATTAAAGGCTGTAGAACGACGACTCCGATGAGGGTGAATACGCCAGGGAATAGGTCGGTAGAACAATCAAGGACAAGATGCAAGATTGCTCAATCACCCTTGCCAGAAGCAAGTAAAGCTCGAAATTCACACAAGCAAGAAAATCGAAAAACTAAGTAATTTGATTTATAAAACGTCTACCTAAAACCTTACAAAGCAAGCCTATTTATAGGCTAAGAGTTACAAAAACCCTAAGGAAAACAAGGAAAAGGGGAATTCGGCCACCTTGGGATCAAGATGGGCCGGCCCATGCTCTACTAGAACAACTAATCTAACTATAAATTAAACACTAAAGCCTAAGGCCCTATTCGGCCAGCTCACTCGGAGGCCCACTTGACTCTTCATGGGCTTGGATCGTGGTGTAGATAACTTGATTGTCTCCCTCCAAGCCTTCAATTTCTCTATGGACTCCATGTTGGTCTTGGACAATTCGAACAGGGGCTTGGAGGGATTCTTTGAAGAACTTGGCTTGTGCACGTGTGACTGGGCCCAATGGAACTCGGACTGGGTCATTACTTGGGCTAAGGTCCGTGCACACATCAGTCCCCTCCACTTGAGAAGGATTCGTCCTCAAATCTGGATGGAAATGGATGATACTACAAGAGTTGGTAGTATGAACCCCAAATCTAATGCCACCACATATTGCCAAGAAAAACTCATGGCTTTACTCCAATGGCTCCTCTTGTTCGTATCATTCCCCTCCTCTTGAAAGCAATTTGCCCACAAATTGAAGCACGAATGGTGACAAGACGAGTTACATGCCTTCGACTCAATCTTGTTAGGATGGCTATAGATGTCATCCAATGCAAAACCCACGTGCTAAGTTGGAAAATAACCCTTGTCGGACCTTGAATCTCACAAACCATCTTCAATGTATGCTCAACTTGATCGTTTGTGGTCATGAGGTAAGGGTCCTCAAAGTGGTGTGAAGCGTATCCCGTGAAATCGAACTCCGGCCCGAACACACTTGCAAGGCCCCAAGGCGGATTTGGTGATGTTGGAGATTCACGTGGACTAAGAACAAGATGAAAATCATAATGGTCATTCAGGTACTTGTTCTTTAAACGAACCCTTGGTACACAACCATCCACAAAATGTGGAGTGTTCCCATCAAGATGAGCTCGAAGCAACTCCCCTTTGGTGTGGACTGATTTCAGTTGACATTGTTCCATGAATGGATACAAACGGGGTTTAACTCTTGGAGTACCAACTACATGGAAGCTTGCAAAGTCTACAATTGATTTTGGAATGGAACACACCAAGATCAGCTCAACTTGCCTTTGCTTGATCTGAATACAAGAAGAAACACTAAACAAAGCAAGGTAAGTTCGTTGGGAAAATAATAGGCCTTCACCGGGTTGCTCAAGATCAGCCCACTTTCTCTCTTTTCTTCCTTTTTACCACCCATCTCATCAGATTTTTCCATCTCCTTGTCCATTTCAACAGCTGACCCTTTCATCTCATTGCATTCAACTCCCTCGGGTTTTATCTCTTCAGGCACAATTCCCTCATCTAGCTGCTTCTCCATTCAATAACGCTCAACCTTACTTTTCATGTGTGCTAGATCAATACAAAACTGGTCATAAGTAAGTGATACAAGTGCAATACGACGACTATTAAATAAGAAGGAATACTTATTAGTATGTCCGTCATATTTAACTTCTGGCCTCGACATCCACGCTTTGCCCAACAACCCGTGTCACTTGAATTGGGACTACATCACACAACACCTCGTCCACATATTTGCCGATTTGAATAGGTACAAGTGTGTGCTTAGTAACCCAGACAACACCTTGAGTACTCATCAACTTGTGCGGTCGAAGATGACCAATGGTTGGAAGATTTAATTTCTCAACCATGATAGCAGTTGCAAGGTTGACTTCACAACTCCCATCAATGGCCAAGCTACAAATTTTGTCTTTGACACCGCAACGGGTATAAAACCAACCAAGCAATTGAGATTTGACGAGGTCCAATTGCTCATCTACACCACGTAATGGCACTTCTTTGACTCCCTTAGGATCAGGAAGACAATGTTGTGGGCTAGCTTTTATGCGTCTTGTATTCGCCATGACGTATGAGGGAACCTCCACATAAGCTCTGAGGCCAACTATTGCGGTCCTCGATCAACACGTTTCGAGACACGTAGCACGTTTGCCCGAGGATCTAGCGAGGTTGTCCAACGCTTGGATTGCTGGACCTAGAATCAAACGGACGACACGATTTGATTAAAGGCTGTAGAACGACGACTCCGATGAGGGTGAATACGCCAGGGAATAGGTCGGTAGAACAATCAAGGACAAGATGCAAGATTGCTCAATCACCCTTGCCAGAAGCAAGTAAAGCTCGAAATTCACACAAGCAAGAAAATCGAAAAACTAAGTAATTTGATTTATAAAACGTCTACCTAAAACCTTACAAAGCAAGCCTATTTATAGGCTAAGAGTTACAAAAACCCTAAGGAAAACAAGGAAAAGGGGAATTCGGCCACCTTGGGATCAAGATGGGCCGGCCCATGCTCTACTAGAACAACTAATCTAACTATAAATTAAACACTAAAGCCTAAGGCCCTATTCGGCCAGCTCACTCGGAGGCCCACTTGACTCTTCATGGGCTTGGATCGTGGTGTAGATAACTTGATTGTCTCCCTCCAAGCCTTCAATTTCTCTATGGACTCCATGTTGGTCTTGGACAATTCGAACAGGGGCTTGGAGGGATTCTTTGAAGAACTTGGCTTGTGCACGTGTGACTGGGCCCAATGGAACTCGGACTGGGTCATTACTTGGGCTAAGGTCCGTGCACACATCAGTCCCCTCCACTTGAGAAGGATTCGTCCTCAAATCTGGATGGAAATGGATGATACTACAAGAGTTGGTAGTATGAACCCCAAATCTAATGCCACCACATATTGCCAAGAAAAACTCATGGCTTTACTCCAATGGCTCCTCTTGTTCGTATCATTCCCCTCCTCTTGAAAGCAATTTGCCCACAAATTGAAGCACGAATGGTGACAAGACGAGTTACATGCCTTCGACTCAATCTTGTTAGGATGGCTATAGATGTCATCCAATGCAAAACCCACGTGCTAAGTTGGAAAATAACCCTTGTCGGACCTTGAATCTCACAAACCATCTTCAATGTATGCTCAACTTGATCGTTTGTGGTCATGAGGTAAGGGTCCTCAAAGTGGTGTGAAGCGTATCCCGTGAAATCGAACTCCGGCCCGAACACACTTGCAAGGCCCCAAGGCGGATTTGGTGATGTTGGAGATTCACGTGGACTAAGAACAAGATGAAAATCATAATGGTCATTCAGGTACTTGTTCTTTAAACGAACCCTTGGTACACAACCATCCACAAAATGTGGAGTGTTCCCATCAAGATGAGCTCGAAGCAACTCCCCTTTGGTGTGGACTGATTTCAGTTGACATTGTTCCATGAATGGATACAAACGGGGTTTAACTCTTGGAGTACCAACTACATGGAAGCTTGCAAAGTCTACAATTGATTTTGGAATGGAACACACCAAGATCAGCTCAACTTGCCTTTGCTTGATCTGAATACAAGAAGAAACACTAAACAAAGCAAGGTAAGTTCGTTGGGAAAATAATAGGCCTTCACCGGGTTGCTCAAGATCAGCCCACTTTCTCTCTTTTCTTCCTTTTTACCACCCATCTCATCAGATTTTTCCATCTCCTTGTCCATTTCAACAGCTGACCCTTTCATCTCATTGCATTCAACTCCCTCGGGTTTTATCTCTTCAGGCACAATTCCCTCATCTAGCTGCTTCTCCATTCAATAACGCTCAACCTTACTTTTCATGTGTGCTAGATCAATACAAAACTGGTCATAAGTAAGTGATACAAGTGCAATACGACGACTATTAAATAAGAAGGAATACTTATTAGTATGTCCGTCATATTTAACTTCTGGCCTCGACATCCACGCTTTGCCCAACAACCCGTGTCACTTGAATTGGGACTACATCACACAACACCTCGTCCACATATTTGCCGATTTGAATAGGTACAAGTGTGTGCTTAGTAACCCAGACAACACCTTGAGTACTCATCAACTTGTGCGGTCGAAGATGACCAATGGTTGGAAGATTTAATTTCTCAACCATGATAGCAGTTGCAAGGTTGACTTCACAACTCCCATCAATGGCCAAGCTACAAATTTTGTCTTTGACACCGCAACGGGTATAAAACCAACCAAGCAATTGAGATTTGACGAGGTCCAATTGCTCATCTACACCACGTAATGGCACTTCTTTGACTCCCTTAGGATCAGGAAGACAATGTTGTGGGCTAGCTTTTATGCGTCTTGTATTCGCCATGACGTATGAGGGAACCTCCACATAAGCTCTGAGGCCAACTATTGCGGTCCTCGATCAACACGTTTCGAGACACGTAGCACGTTTGCCCGAGGATCTAGCGAGGTTGTCCAACGCTTGGATTGCTGGACCTAGAATCAAACGGACGACACGATTTGATTAAAGGCTGTAGAACGACGACTCCGATGAGGGTGAATACGCCAGGGAATAGGTCGGTAGAACAATCAAGGACAAGATGCAAGATTGCTCAATCACCCTTGCCAGAAGCAAGTAAAGCTCGAAATTCACACAAGCAAGAAAATCGAAAAACTAAGTAATTTGATTTATAAAACGTCTACCTAAAACCTTACAAAGCAAGCCTATTTATAGGCTAAGAGTTACAAAAACCCTAAGGAAAACAAGGAAAAGGGGAATTCGGCCACCTTGGGATCAAGATGGGCCGGCCCATGCTCTACTAGAACAACTAATCTAACTATAAATTAAACACTAAAGCCTAAGGCCCTATTCGGCCAGCTCACTCGGAGGCCCACTTGACTCTTCATGGGCTTGGATCGTGGTGTAGATAACTTGATTGTCTCCCTCCAAGCCTTCAATTTCTCTATGGACTCCATGTTGGTCTTGGACAATTCGAACAGGGGCTTGGAGGGATTCTTTGAAGAACTTGGCTTGTGCACGTGTGACTGGGCCCAATGGAACTCGGACTGGGTCATTACTTGGGCTAAGGTCCGTGCACACATCAGTCCCCTCCACTTGAGAAGGATTCGTCCTCAAATCTGGATGGAAATGGATGATACTACAAGAGTTGGTAGTATGAACCCCAAATCTAATGCCACCACATATTGCCAAGAAAAACTCATGGCTTTACTCCAATGGCTCCTCTTGTTCGTATCATTCCCCTCCTCTTGAAAGCAATTTGCCCACAAATTGAAGCACGAATGGTGACAAGACGAGTTACATGCCTTCGACTCAATCTTGTTAGGATGGCTATAGATGTCATCCAATGCAAAACCCACGTGCTAAGTTGGAAAATAACCCTTGTCGGACCTTGAATCTCACAAACCATCTTCAATGTATGCTCAACTTGATCGTTTGTGGTCATGAGGTAAGGGTCCTCAAAGTGGTGTGAAGCGTATCCCGTGAAATCGAACTCCGGCCCGAACACACTTGCAAGGCCCCAAGGCGGATTTGGTGATGTTGGAGATTCACGTGGACTAAGAACAAGATGAAAATCATAATGGTCATTCAGGTACTTGTTCTTTAAACGAACCCTTGGTACACAACCATCCACAAAATGTGGAGTGTTCCCATCAAGATGAGCTCGAAGCAACTCCCCTTTGGTGTGGACTGATTTCAGTTGACATTGTTCCATGAATGGATACAAACGGGGTTTAACTCTTGGAGTACCAACTACATGGAAGCTTGCAAAGTCTACAATTGATTTTGGAATGGAACACACCAAGATCAGCTCAACTTGCCTTTGCTTGATCTGAATACAAGAAGAAACACTAAACAAAGCAAGGTAAGTTCGTTGGGAAAATAATAGGCCTTCACCGGGTTGCTCAAGATCAGCCCACTTTCTCTCTTTTCTTCCTTTTTACCACCCATCTCATCAGATTTTTCCATCTCCTTGTCCATTTCAACAGCTGACCCTTTCATCTCATTGCATTCAACTCCCTCGGGTTTTATCTCTTCAGGCACAATTCCCTCATCTAGCTGCTTCTCCATTCAATAACGCTCAACCTTACTTTTCATGTGTGCTAGATCAATACAAAACTGGTCATAAGTAAGTGATACAAGTGCAATACGACGACTATTAAATAAGAAGGAATACTTATTAGTATGTCCGTCATATTTAACTTCTGGCCTCGACATCCACGCTTTGCCCAACAACCCGTGTCACTTGAATTGGGACTACATCACACAACACCTCGTCCACATATTTGCCGATTTGAATAGGTACAAGTGTGTGCTTAGTAACCCAGACAACACCTTGAGTACTCATCAACTTGTGCGGTCGAAGATGACCAATGGTTGGAAGATTTAATTTCTCAACCATGATAGCAGTTGCAAGGTTGACTTCACAACTCCCATCAATGGCCAAGCTACAAATTTTGTCTTTGACACCGCAACGGGTATAAAACCAACCAAGCAATTGAGATTTGACGAGGTCCAATTGCTCATCTACACCACGTAATGGCACTTCTTTGACTCCCTTAGGATCAGGAAGACAATGTTGTGGGCTAGCTTTTATGCGTCTTGTATTCGCCATGACGTATGAGGGAACCTCCACATAAGCTCTGAGGCCAACTATTGCGGTCCTCGATCAACACGTTTCGAGACACGTAGCACGTTTGCCCGAGGATCTAGCGAGGTTGTCCAACGCTTGGATTGCTGGACCTAGAATCAAACGGACGACACGATTTGATTAAAGGCTGTAGAACGACGACTCCGATGAGGGTGAATACGCCAGGGAATAGGTCGGTAGAACAATCAAGGACAAGATGCAAGATTGCTCAATCACCCTTGCCAGAAGCAAGTAAAGCTCGAAATTCACACAAGCAAGAAAATCGAAAAACTAAGTAATTTGATTTATAAAACGTCTACCTAAAACCTTACAAAGCAAGCCTATTTATAGGCTAAGAGTTACAAAAACCCTAAGGAAAACAAGGAAAAGGGGAATTCGGCCACCTTGGGATCAAGATGGGCCGGCCCATGCTCTACTAGAACAACTAATCTAACTATAAATTAAACACTAAAGCCTAAGGCCCTATTCGGCCAGCTCACTCGGAGGCCCACTTGACTCTTCATGGGCTTGGATCGTGGTGTAGATAACTTGATTGTCTCCCTCCAAGCCTTCAATTTCTCTATGGACTCCATGTTGGTCTTGGACAATTCGAACAGGGGCTTGGAGGGATTCTTTGAAGAACTTGGCTTGTGCACGTGTGACTGGGCCCAATGGAACTCGGACTGGGTCATTACTTGGGCTAAGGTCCGTGCACACATCAGTCCCCTCCACTTGAGAAGGATTCGTCCTCAAATCTGGATGGAAATGGATGATACTACAAGAGTTGGTAGTATGAACCCCAAATCTAATGCCACCACATATTGCCAAGAAAAACTCATGGCTTTACTCCAATGGCTCCTCTTGTTCGTATCATTCCCCTCCTCTTGAAAGCAATTTGCCCACAAATTGAAGCACGAATGGTGACAAGACGAGTTACATGCCTTCGACTCAATCTTGTTAGGATGGCTATAGATGTCATCCAATGCAAAACCCACGTGCTAAGTTGGAAAATAACCCTTGTCGGACCTTGAATCTCACAAACCATCTTCAATGTATGCTCAACTTGATCGTTTGTGGTCATGAGGTAAGGGTCCTCAAAGTGGTGTGAAGCGTATCCCGTGAAATCGAACTCCGGCCCGAACACACTTGCAAGGCCCCAAGGCGGATTTGGTGATGTTGGAGATTCACGTGGACTAAGAACAAGATGAAAATCATAATGGTCATTCAGGTACTTGTTCTTTAAACGAACCCTTGGTACACAACCATCCACAAAATGTGGAGTGTTCCCATCAAGATGAGCTCGAAGCAACTCCCCTTTGGTGTGGACTGATTTCAGTTGACATTGTTCCATGAATGGATACAAACGGGGTTTAACTCTTGGAGTACCAACTACATGGAAGCTTGCAAAGTCTACAATTGATTTTGGAATGGAACACACCAAGATCAGCTCAACTTGCCTTTGCTTGATCTGAATACAAGAAGAAACACTAAACAAAGCAAGGTAAGTTCGTTGGGAAAATAATAGGCCTTCACCGGGTTGCTCAAGATCAGCCCACTTTCTCTCTTTTCTTCCTTTTTACCACCCATCTCATCAGATTTTTCCATCTCCTTGTCCATTTCAACAGCTGACCCTTTCATCTCATTGCATTCAACTCCCTCGGGTTTTATCTCTTCAGGCACAATTCCCTCATCTAGCTGCTTCTCCATTCAATAACGCTCAACCTTACTTTTCATGTGTGCTAGATCAATACAAAACTGGTCATAAGTAAGTGATACAAGTGCAATACGACGACTATTAAATAAGAAGGAATACTTATTAGTATGTCCGTCATATTTAACTTCTGGCCTCGACATCCACGCTTTGCCCAACAACCCGTGTCACTTGAATTGGGACTACATCACACAACACCTCGTCCACATATTTGCCGATTTGAATAGGTACAAGTGTGTGCTTAGTAACCCAGACAACACCTTGAGTACTCATCAACTTGTGCGGTCGAAGATGACCAATGGTTGGAAGATTTAATTTCTCAACCATGATAGCAGTTGCAAGGTTGACTTCACAACTCCCATCAATGGCCAAGCTACAAATTTTGTCTTTGACACCGCAACGGGTATAAAACCAACCAAGCAATTGAGATTTGACGAGGTCCAATTGCTCATCTACACCACGTAATGGCACTTCTTTGACTCCCTTAGGATCAGGAAGACAATGTTGTGGGCTAGCTTTTATGCGTCTTGTATTCGCCATGACGTATGAGGGAACCTCCACATAAGCTCTGAGGCCAACTATTGCGGTCCTCGATCAACACGTTTCGAGACACGTAGCACGTTTGCCCGAGGATCTAGCGAGGTTGTCCAACGCTTGGATTGCTGGACCTAGAATCAAACGGACGACACGATTTGATTAAAGGCTGTAGAACGACGACTCCGATGAGGGTGAATACGCCAGGGAATAGGTCGGTAGAACAATCAAGGACAAGATGCAAGATTGCTCAATCACCCTTGCCAGAAGCAAGTAAAGCTCGAAATTCACACAAGCAAGAAAATCGAAAAACTAAGTAATTTGATTTATAAAACGTCTACCTAAAACCTTACAAAGCAAGCCTATTTATAGGCTAAGAGTTACAAAAACCCTAAGGAAAACAAGGAAAAGGGGAATTCGGCCACCTTGGGATCAAGATGGGCCGGCCCATGCTCTACTAGAACAACTAATCTAACTATAAATTAAACACTAAAGCCTAAGGCCCTATTCGGCCAGCTCACTCGGAGGCCCACTTGACTCTTCATGGGCTTGGATCGTGGTGTAGATAACTTGATTGTCTCCCTCCAAGCCTTCAATTTCTCTATGGACTCCATGTTGGTCTTGGACAATTCGAACAGGGGCTTGGAGGGATTCTTTGAAGAACTTGGCTTGTGCACGTGTGACTGGGCCCAATGGAACTCGGACTGGGTCATTACTTGGGCTAAGGTCCGTGCACACATCAGTCCCCTCCACTTGAGAAGGATTCGTCCTCAAATCTGGATGGAAATGGATGATACTACAAGAGTTGGTAGTATGAACCCCAAATCTAATGCCACCACATATTGCCAAGAAAAACTCATGGCTTTACTCCAATGGCTCCTCTTGTTCGTATCATTCCCCTCCTCTTGAAAGCAATTTGCCCACAAATTGAAGCACGAATGGTGACAAGACGAGTTACATGCCTTCGACTCAATCTTGTTAGGATGGCTATAGATGTCATCCAATGCAAAACCCACGTGCTAAGTTGGAAAATAACCCTTGTCGGACCTTGAATCTCACAAACCATCTTCAATGTATGCTCAACTTGATCGTTTGTGGTCATGAGGTAAGGGTCCTCAAAGTGGTGTGAAGCGTATCCCGTGAAATCGAACTCCGGCCCGAACACACTTGCAAGGCCCCAAGGCGGATTTGGTGATGTTGGAGATTCACGTGGACTAAGAACAAGATGAAAATCATAATGGTCATTCAGGTACTTGTTCTTTAAACGAACCCTTGGTACACAACCATCCACAAAATGTGGAGTGTTCCCATCAAGATGAGCTCGAAGCAACTCCCCTTTGGTGTGGACTGATTTCAGTTGACATTGTTCCATGAATGGATACAAACGGGGTTTAACTCTTGGAGTACCAACTACATGGAAGCTTGCAAAGTCTACAATTGATTTTGGAATGGAACACACCAAGATCAGCTCAACTTGCCTTTGCTTGATCTGAATACAAGAAGAAACACTAAACAAAGCAAGGTAAGTTCGTTGGGAAAATAATAGGCCTTCACCGGGTTGCTCAAGATCAGCCCACTTTCTCTCTTTTCTTCCTTTTTACCACCCATCTCATCAGATTTTTCCATCTCTTTGTCCATTTCAACAGCTGACCCTTTCATCTCATTGCATTCAACTCTCTCGGGTTTTATCTCTTCAGGCACAATTCCCTTATCTAGCTGCTTCTCCATTCAATAACGCTCAACCTTACTTTTCATGTGTGCTAGATCAATACAAAACTGGTCATAAGTAAGTGATACAAGTGCAATACGACGACAATTAAATAAGAAGGAATACTTATTAGTATGTCCGTCATATTTAACTTCTGGCCTCGACATCCACGCTTTGCCCAACAACCCGTGTCACTTGAATTGGGACTACATCACACAACACCTCGTCCACATATTTGCCGATTTGAATAGGTACAAGTGTGTGCTTAGTAACCCAGACAACACCTTGAGTACTCATCAACTTGTGCGGTCGAAGATGACCAATGGTTGGAAGATTTAATTTCTCAACCATGATAGCAGTTGCAAGGTTGACTTCACAACTCCCATCAATGGCCAAGCTACAAATTTTGTCTTTGACACCGCAACGGGTATAAAACCAACCAAGCAATTGAGATTTGACGAGGTCCAATTGCTCATCTACACCACGTAATGGCACTTCTTTGACTCCCTTAGGATCAGGAAGACAATGTTGTGTGCTAGCTTTTATGCGTCTTGTATTCGCCATGACGTATGAGGGAACCTCCACATAAGCTCTGAGGCCAACTATTGCGGTCCTCGATCAACACGTTTCGAGACACGTAGCACGTTTGCCCGAGGATCTAGCGAGGTTGTCCAACGCTTGGATTGCTGGACCTAGAATCAAACGGACGACACGATTTGATTAAAGGCTGTAGAACGACGACTCCGATGAGGGTGAATACGCCAGGGAATAGGTCGGTAGAACAATCAAGGACAAGATGCAAGATTGCTCAATCACCCTTGCCAGAAGCAAGTAAAGCTCGAAATTCACACAAGCAAGAAAATCGAAAAACTAAGTAATTTGATTTATAAAACGTCTACCTAAAACCTTACAAAGCAAGCCTATTTATAGGCTAAGAGTTACAAAAACCCTAAGGAAAACAAGGAAAAGGGGAATTCGGCCACCTTGGGATCAAGATGGGCCGGCCCATGCTCTACTAGAACAACTAATCTAACTATAAATTAAACACTAAAGCCTAAGGCCCTATTCGGCCAGCTCACTCGGAGGCCCACTTGACTCTTCATGGGCTTGGATCGTGGTGTAGATAACTTGATTGTCTCCCTCCAAGCCTTCAATTTCTCTATGGACTCCATGTTGGTCTTGGACAATTCGAACAGGGGCTTGGAGGGATTCTTTGAAGAACTTGGCTTGTGCACGTGTGACTGGGCCCAATGGAACTCGGACTGGGTCATTACTTGGGCTAAGGTCCGTGCACACATCAGTTCCCTCCACTTGAGAAGGATTCGTCCTCAAATCTGGATGGAAATGGATGATACTACAAGAGTTGGTAGTATGAACCCCAAATCTAATGCCACCACATATTGCCAAGAAAAACTCATGGCTTTACTCCAATGGCTCCTCTTGTTCGTATCATTCCCCTCCTCTTGAAAGCAATTTGCCCACAAATTGAAGCACGAATGGTGACAAGACGAGTTACATGCCTTCGACTCAATCTTGTTAGGATGGCTATAGATGTCATCCAATGCAAAACCCACGTGCTAAGTTGGAAAATAACCCTTGTCGGACCTTGAATCTCACAAACCATCTTCAATGTATGCTCAACTTGATCGTTTGTGGTCATGAGGTAAGGGTCCTCAAAGTGGTGTGAAGCGTATCCCGTGAAATCGAACTCCGGCCCGAACACACTTGCAAGGCCCCAAGGCGGATTTGGTGATGTTGGAGATTCACGTGGACTAAGAACAAGATGAAAATCATAATGGTCATTCAGGTACTTGTTCTTTAAACGAACCCTTGGTACACAACCATCCACAAAATGTGGAGTGTTCCCATCAAGATGAGCTCGAAGCAACTCCCCTTTGGTGTGGACTGATTTCAGTTGACATTGTTCCATGAATGGATACAAACGGGGTTTAACTCTTGGAGTACCAACTACATGGAAGCTTGCAAAGTCTACAATTGATTTTGGAATGGAACACACCAAGATCAGCTCAACTTGCCTTTGCTTGATCTGAATACAAGAAGAAACACTAAACAAAGCAAGGTAAGTTCGTTGGGAAAATAATAGGCCTTCACCGGGTTGCTCAAGATCAGCCCACTTTCTCTCTTTTCTTCCTTTTTACCACCCATCTCATCAGATTTTTCCATCTCCTTGTCCATTTCAACAGCTGACCCTTTCATCTCATTGCATTCAACTCCCTCGGGTTTTATCTCTTCAGGCACAATTCCCTCATCTAGCTGCTTCTCCATTCAATAACGCTCAACCTTACTTTTCATGTGTGCTAGATCAATACAAAACTGGTCATAAGTAAGTGATACAAGTGCAATACGACGACTATTAAATAAGAAGGAATACTTATTAGTATGTCCGTCATATTTAACTTCTGGCCTCGACATCCACGCTTTGCCCAACAACCCGTGTCACTTGAATTGGGACTACATCACACAACACCTCGTCCACATATTTGCCGATTTGAATAGGTACAAGTGTGTGCTTAGTAACCCAGACAACACCTTGAGTACTCATCAACTTGTGCGGTCGAAGATGACCAATGGTTGGAAGATTTAATTTCTCAACCATGATAGCAGTTGCAAGGTTGACTTCACAACTCCCATCAATGGCCAAGCTACAAATTTTGTCTTTGACACCGCAACGGGTATAAAACCAACCAAGCAATTGAGATTTGACGAGGTCCAATTGCTCATCTACACCACGTAATGGCACTTCTTTGACTCCCTTAGGATCAGGAAGACAATGTTGTGGGCTAGCTTTTATGCGTCTTGTATTCGCCATGACGTATGAGGGAACCTCCACATAAGCTCTGAGGCCAACTATTGCGGTCCTCGATCAACACGTTTCGAGACACGTAGCACGTTTGCCCGAGGATCTAGCGAGGTTGTCCAACGCTTGGATTGCTGGACCTAGAATCAAACGGACGACACGATTTGATTAAAGGCTGTAGAACGACGACTCCGATGAGGGTGAATACGCCAGGGAATAGGTCGGTAGAACAATCAAGGACAAGATGCAAGATTGCTCAATCACCCTTGCCAGAAGCAAGTAAAGCTCGAAATTCACACAAGCAAGAAAATCGAAAAACTAAGTAATTTGATTTATAAAACGTCTACCTAAAACCTTACAAAGCAAGCCTATTTATAGGCTAAGAGTTACAAAAACCCTAAGGAAAACAAGGAAAAGGGGAATTCGGCCACCTTGGGATCAAGATGGGCCGGCCCATGCTCTACTAGAACAACTAATCTAACTATAAATTAAACACTAAAGCCTAAGGCCCTATTCGGCCAGCTCACTCGGAGGCCCACTTGACTCTTCATGGGCTTGGATCGTGGTGTAGATAACTTGATTGTCTCCCTCCAAGCCTTCAATTTCTCTATGGACTCCATGTTGGTCTTGGACAATTCGAACAGGGGCTTGGAGGGATTCTTTGAAGAACTTGGCTTGTGCACGTGTGACTGGGCCCAATGGAACTCGGACTGGGTCATTACTTGGGCTAAGGTCCGTGCACACATCAGTCCCCTCCACTTGAGAAGGATTCGTCCTCAAATCTGGATGGAAATGGATGATACTACAAGAGTTGGTAGTATGAACCCCAAATCTAATGCCACCACATATTGCCAAGAAAAACTCATGGCTTTACTCCAATGGCTCCTCTTGTTCGTATCATTCCCCTCCTCTTGAAAGCAATTTGCCCACAAATTGAAGCACGAATGGTGACAAGACGAGTTACATGCCTTCGACTCAATCTTGTTAGGATGGCTATAGATGTCATCCAATGCAAAACCCACGTGCTAAGTTGGAAAATAACCCTTGTCGGACCTTGAATCTCACAAACCATCTTCAATGTATGCTCAACTTGATCGTTTGTGGTCATGAGGTAAGGGTCCTCAAAGTGGTGTGAAGCGTATCCCGTGAAATCGAACTCCGGCCCGAACACACTTGCAAGGCCCCAAGGCGGATTTGGTGATGTTGGAGATTCACGTGGACTAAGAACAAGATGAAAATCATAATGGTCATTCAGGTACTTGTTCTTTAAACGAACCCTTGGTACACAACCATCCACAAAATGTGGAGTGTTCCCATCAAGATGAGCTCGAAGCAACTCCCCTTTGGTGTGGACTGATTTCAGTTGACATTGTTCCATGAATGGATACAAACGGGGTTTAACTCTTGGAGTACCAACTACATGGAAGCTTGCAAAGTCTACAATTGATTTTGGAATGGAACACACCAAGATCAGCTCAACTTGCCTTTGCTTGATCTGAATACAAGAAGAAACACTAAACAAAGCAAGGTAAGTTCGTTGGGAAAATAATAGGCCTTCACCGGGTTGCTCAAGATCAGCCCACTTTCTCTCTTTTCTTCCTTTTTACCACCCATCTCATCAGATTTTTCCATCTCTTTGTCCATTTCAACAGCTGACCCTTTCATCTCATTGCATTCAACTCTCTCGGGTTTTATCTCTTCAGGCACAATTCCCTTATCTAGCTGCTTCTCCATTCAATAACGCTCAACCTTACTTTTCATGTGTGCTAGATCAATACAAAACTGGTCATAAGTAAGTGATACAAGTGCAATACGACGACAATTAAATAAGAAGGAATACTTATTAGTATGTCCGTCATATTTAACTTCTGGCCTCGACATCCACGCTTTGCCCAACAACCCGTGTCACTTGAATTGGGACTACATCACACAACACCTCGTCCACATATTTGCCGATTTGAATAGGTACAAGTGTGTGCTTAGTAACCCAGACAACACCTTGAGTACTCATCAACTTGTGCGGTCGAAGATGACCAATGGTTGGAAGATTTAATTTCTCAACCATGATAGCAGTTGCAAGGTTGACTTCACAACTCCCATCAATGGCCAAGCTACAAATTTTGTCTTTGACACCGCAACGGGTATAAAACCAACCAAGCAATTGAGATTTGACGAGGTCCAATTGCTCATCTACACCACGTAATGGCACTTCTTTGACTCCCTTAGGATCAGGAAGACAATGTTGTGTGCTAGCTTTTATGCGTCTTGTATTCGCCATGACGTATGAGGGAACCTCCACATAAGCTCTGAGGCCAACTATTGCGGTCCTCGATCAACACGTTTCGAGACACGTAGCACGTTTGCCCGAGGATCTAGCGAGGTTGTCCAACGCTTGGATTGCTGGACCTAGAATCAAACGGACGACACGATTTGATTAAAGGCTGTAGAACGACGACTCCGATGAGGGTGAATACGCCAGGGAATAGGTCGGTAGAACAATCAAGGACAAGATGCAAGATTGCTCAATCACCCTTGCCAGAAGCAAGTAAAGCTCGAAATTCACACAAGCAAGAAAATCGAAAAACTAAGTAATTTGATTTATAAAACGTCTACCTAAAACCTTACAAAGCAAGCCTATTTATAGGCTAAGAGTTACAAAAACCCTAAGGAAAACAAGGAAAAGGGGAATTCGGCCACCTTGGGATCAAGATGGGCCGGCCCATGCTCTACTAGAACAACTAATCTAACTATAAATTAAACACTAAAGCCTAAGGCCCTATTCGGCCAGCTCACTCGGAGGCCCACTTGACTCTTCATGGGCTTGGATCGTGGTGTAGATAACTTGATTGTCTCCCTCCAAGCCTTCAATTTCTCTATGGACTCCATGTTGGTCTTGGACAATTCGAACAGGGGCTTGGAGGGATTCTTTGAAGAACTTGGCTTGTGCACGTGTGACTGGGCCCAATGGAACTCGGACTGGGTCATTACTTGGGCTAAGGTCCGTGCACACATCAGTTCCCTCCACTTGAGAAGGATTCGTCCTCAAATCTGGATGGAAATGGATGATACTACAAGAGTTGGTAGTATGAACCCCAAATCTAATGCCACCACATATTGCCAAGAAAAACTCATGGCTTTACTCCAATGGCTCCTCTTGTTCGTATCATTCCCCTCCTCTTGAAAGCAATTTGCCCACAAATTGAAGCACGAATGGTGACAAGACGAGTTACATGCCTTCGACTCAATCTTGTTAGGATGGCTATAGATGTCATCCAATGCAAAACCCACGTGCTAAGTTGGAAAATAACCCTTGTCGGACCTTGAATCTCACAAACCATCTTCAATGTATGCTCAACTTGATCGTTTGTGGTCATGAGGTAAGGGTCCTCAAAGTGGTGTGAAGCGTATCCCGTGAAATCGAACTCCGGCCCGAACACACTTGCAAGGCCCCAAGGCGGATTTGGTGATGTTGGAGATTCACGTGGACTAAGAACAAGATGAAAATCATAATGGTCATTCAGGTACTTGTTCTTTAAACGAACCCTTGGTACACAACCATCCACAAAATGTGGAGTGTTCCCATCAAGATGAGCTCGAAGCAACTCCCCTTTGGTGTGGACTGATTTCAGTTGACATTGTTCCATGAATGGATACAAACGGGGTTTAACTCTTGGAGTACCAACTACATGGAAGCTTGCAAAGTCTACAATTGATTTTGGAATGGAACACACCAAGATCAGCTCAACTTGCCTTTGCTTGATCTGAATACAAGAAGAAACACTAAACAAAGCAAGGTAAGTTCGTTGGGAAAATAATAGGCCTTCACCGGGTTGCTCAAGATCAGCCCACTTTCTCTCTTTTCTTCCTTTTTACCACCCATCTCATCAGATTTTTCCATCTCCTTGTCCATTTCAACAGCTGACCCTTTCATCTCATTGCATTCAACTCCCTCGGGTTTTATCTCTTCAGGCACAATTCCCTCATCTAGCTGCTTCTCCATTCAATAACGCTCAACCTTACTTTTCATGTGTGCTAGATCAATACAAAACTGGTCATAAGTAAGTGATACAAGTGCAATACGACGACTATTAAATAAGAAGGAATACTTATTAGTATGTCCGTCATATTTAACTTCTGGCCTCGACATCCACGCTTTGCCCAACAACCCGTGTCACTTGAATTGGGACTACATCACACAACACCTCGTCCACATATTTGCCGATTTGAATAGGTACAAGTGTGTGCTTAGTAACCCAGACAACACCTTGAGTACTCATCAACTTGTGCGGTCGAAGATGACCAATGGTTGGAAGATTTAATTTCTCAACCATGATAGCAGTTGCAAGGTTGACTTCACAACTCCCATCAATGGCCAAGCTACAAATTTTGTCTTTGACACCGCAACGGGTATAAAACCAACCAAGCAATTGAGATTTGACGAGGTCCAATTGCTCATCTACACCACGTAATGGCACTTCTTTGACTCCCTTAGGATCAGGAAGACAATGTTGTGTGCTAGCTTTTATGCGTCTTGTATTCGCCATGACGTATGAGGGAACCTCCACATAAGCTCTGAGGCCAACTATTGCGGTCCTCGATCAACACGTTTCGAGACACGTAGCACGTTTGCCCGAGGATCTAGCGAGGTTGTCCAACGCTTGGATTGCTGGACCTAGAATCAAACGGACGACACGATTTGATTAAAGGCTGTAGAACGACGACTCCGATGAGGGTGAATACGCCAGGGAATAGGTCGGTAGAACAATCAAGGACAAGATGCAAGATTGCTCAATCACCCTTGCCAGAAGCAAGTAAAGCTCGAAATTCACACAAGCAAGAAAATCGAAAAACTAAGTAATTTGATTTATAAAACGTCTACCTAAAACCTTACAAAGCAAGCCTATTTATAGGCTAAGAGTTACAAAAACCCTAAGGAAAACAAGGAAAAGGGGAATTCGGCCACCTTGGGATCAAGATGGGCCGGCCCATGCTCTACTAGAACAACTAATCTAACTATAAATTAAACACTAAAGCCTAAGGCCCTATTCGGCCAGCTCACTCGGAGGCCCACTTGACTCTTCATGGGCTTGGATCGTGGTGTAGATAACTTGATTGTCTCCCTCCAAGCCTTCAATTTCTCTATGGACTCCATGTTGGTCTTGGACAATTCGAACAGGGGCTTGGAGGGATTCTTTGAAGAACTTGGCTTGTGCACGTGTGACTGGGCCCAATGGAACTCGGACTGGGTCATTACTTGGGCTAAGGTCCGTGCACACATCAGTCCCCTCCACTTGAGAAGGATTCGTCCTCAAATCTGGATGGAAATGGATGATACTACAAGAGTTGGTAGTATGAACCCCAAATCTAATGCCACCACATATTGCCAAGAAAAACTCATGGCTTTACTCCAATGGCTCCTCTTGTTCGTATCATTCCCCTCCTCTTGAAAGCAATTTGCCCACAAATTGAAGCACGAATGGTGACAAGACGAGTTACATGCCTTCGACTCAATCTTGTTAGGATGGCTATAGATGTCATCCAATGCAAAACCCACGTGCTAAGTTGGAAAATAACCCTTGTCGGACCTTGAATCTCACAAACCATCTTCAATGTATGCTCAACTTGATCGTTTGTGGTCATGAGGTAAGGGTCCTCAAAGTGGTGTGAAGCGTATCCCGTGAAATCGAACTCCGGCCCGAACACACTTGCAAGGCCCCAAGGCGGATTTGGTGATGTTGGAGATTCACGTGGACTAAGAACAAGATGAAAATCATAATGGTCATTCAGGTACTTGTTCTTTAAACGAACCCTTGGTACACAACCATCCACAAAATGTGGAGTGTTCCCATCAAGATGAGCTCGAAGCAACTCCCCTTTGGTGTGGACTGATTTCAGTTGACATTGTTCCATGAATGGATACAAACGGGGTTTAACTCTTGGAGTACCAACTACATGGAAGCTTGCAAAGTCTACAATTGATTTTGGAATGGAACACACCAAGATCAGCTCAACTTGCCTTTGCTTGATCTGAATACAAGAAGAAACACTAAACAAAGCAAGGTAAGTTCGTTGGGAAAATAATAGGCCTTCACCGGGTTGCTCAAGATCAGCCCACTTTCTCTCTTTTCTTCCTTTTTACCACCCATCTCATCAGATTTTTCCATCTCCTTGTCCATTTCAACAGCTGACCCTTTCATCTCATTGCATTCAACTCCCTCGGGTTTTATCTCTTCAGGCACAATTCCCTCATCTAGCTGCTTCTCCATTCAATAACGCTCAACCTTACTTTTCATGTGTGCTAGATCAATACAAAACTGGTCATAAGTAAGTGATACAAGTGCAATACGACGACTATTAAATAAGAAGGAATACTTATTAGTATGTCCGTCATATTTAACTTCTGGCCTCGACATCCACGCTTTGCCCAACAACCCGTGTCACTTGAATTGGGACTACATCACACAACACCTCGTCCACATATTTGCCGATTTGAATAGGTACAAGTGTGTGCTTAGTAACCCAGACAACACCTTGAGTACTCATCAACTTGTGCGGTCGAAGATGACCAATGGTTGGAAGATTTAATTTCTCAACCATGATAGCAGTTGCAAGGTTGACTTCACAACTCCCATCAATGGCCAAGCTACAAATTTTGTCTTTGACACCGCAACGGGTATAAAACCAACCAAGCAATTGAGATTTGACGAGGTCCAATTGCTCATCTACACCACGTAATGGCACTTCTTTGACTCCCTTAGGATCAGGAAGACAATGTTGTGGGCTAGCTTTTATGCGTCTTGTATTCGCCATGACGTATGAGGGAACCTCCACATAAGCTCTGAGGCCAACTATTGCGGTCCTCGATCAACACGTTTCGAGACACGTAGCACGTTTGCCCGAGGATCTAGCGAGGTTGTCCAACGCTTGGATTGCTGGACCTAGAATCAAACGGACGACACGATTTGATTAAAGGCTGTAGAACGACGACTCCGATGAGGGTGAATACGCCAGGGAATAGGTCGGTAGAACAATCAAGGACAAGATGCAAGATTGCTCAATCACCCTTGCCAGAAGCAAGTAAAGCTCGAAATTCACACAAGCAAGAAAATCGAAAAACTAAGTAATTTGATTTATAAAACGTCTACCTAAAACCTTACAAAGCAAGCCTATTTATAGGCTAAGAGTTACAAAAACCCTAAGGAAAACAAGGAAAAGGGGAATTCGGCCACCTTGGGATCAAGATGGGCCGGCCCATGCTCTACTAGAACAACTAATCTAACTATAAATTAAACACTAAAGCCTAAGGCCCTATTCGGCCAGCTCACTCGGAGGCCCACTTGACTCTTCATGGGCTTGGATCGTGGTGTAGATAACTTGATTGTCTCCCTCCAAGCCTTCAATTTCTCTATGGACTCCATGTTGGTCTTGGACAATTCGAACAGGGGCTTGGAGGGATTCTTTGAAGAACTTGGCTTGTGCACGTGTGACTGGGCCCAATGGAACTCGGACTGGGTCATTACTTGGGCTAAGGTCCGTGCACACATCAGTCCCCTCCACTTGAGAAGGATTCGTCCTCAAATCTGGATGGAAATGGATGATACTACAAGAGTTGGTAGTATGAACCCCAAATCTAATGCCACCACATATTGCCAAGAAAAACTCATGGCTTTACTCCAATGGCTCCTCTTGTTCGTATCATTCCCCTCCTCTTGAAAGCAATTTGCCCACAAATTGAAGCACGAATGGTGACAAGACGAGTTACATGCCTTCGACTCAATCTTGTTAGGATGGCTATAGATGTCATCCAATGCAAAACCCACGTGCTAAGTTGGAAAATAACCCTTGTCGGACCTTGAATCTCACAAACCATCTTCAATGTATGCTCAACTTGATCGTTTGTGGTCATGAGGTAAGGGTCCTCAAAGTGGTGTGAAGCGTATCCCGTGAAATCGAACTCCGGCCCGAACACACTTGCAAGGCCCCAAGGCGGATTTGGTGATGTTGGAGATTCACGTGGACTAAGAACAAGATGAAAATCATAATGGTCATTCAGGTACTTGTTCTTTAAACGAACCCTTGGTACACAACCATCCACAAAATGTGGAGTGTTCCCATCAAGATGAGCTCGAAGCAACTCCCCTTTGGTGTGGACTGATTTCAGTTGACATTGTTCCATGAATGGATACAAACGGGGTTTAACTCTTGGAGTACCAACTACATGGAAGCTTGCAAAGTCTACAATTGATTTTGGAATGGAACACACCAAGATCAGCTCAACTTGCCTTTGCTTGATCTGAATACAAGAAGAAACACTAAACAAAGCAAGGTAAGTTCGTTGGGAAAATAATAGGCCTTCACCGGGTTGCTCAAGATCAGCCCACTTTCTCTCTTTTCTTCCTTTTTACCACCCATCTCATCAGATTTTTCCATCTCCTTGTCCATTTCAACAGCTGACCCTTTCATCTCATTGCATTCAACTCCCTCGGGTTTTATCTCTTCAGGCACAATTCCCTCATCTAGCTGCTTCTCCATTCAATAACGCTCAACCTTACTTTTCATGTGTGCTAGATCAATACAAAACTGGTCATAAGTAAGTGATACAAGTGCAATACGACGACTATTAAATAAGAAGGAATACTTATTAGTATGTCCGTCATATTTAACTTCTGGCCTCGACATCCACGCTTTGCCCAACAACCCGTGTCACTTGAATTGGGACTACATCACACAACACCTCGTCCACATATTTGCCGATTTGAATAGGTACAAGTGTGTGCTTAGTAACCCAGACAACACCTTGAGTACTCATCAACTTGTGCGGTCGAAGATGACCAATGGTTGGAAGATTTAATTTCTCAACCATGATAGCAGTTGCAAGGTTGACTTCACAACTCCCATCAATGGCCAAGCTACAAATTTTGTCTTTGACACCGCAACGGGTATAAAACCAACCAAGCAATTGAGATTTGACGAGGTCCAATTGCTCATCTACACCACGTAATGGCACTTCTTTGACTCCCTTAGGATCAGGAAGACAATGTTGTGGGCTAGCTTTTATGCGTCTTGTATTCGCCATGACGTATGAGGGAACCTCCACATAAGCTCTGAGGCCAACTATTGCGGTCCTCGATCAACACGTTTCGAGACACGTAGCACGTTTGCCCGAGGATCTAGCGAGGTTGTCCAACGCTTGGATTGCTGGACCTAGAATCAAACGGACGACACGATTTGATTAAAGGCTGTAGAACGACGACTCCGATGAGGGTGAATACGCCAGGGAATAGGTCGGTAGAACAATCAAGGACAAGATGCAAGATTGCTCAATCACCCTTGCCAGAAGCAAGTAAAGCTCGAAATTCACACAAGCAAGAAAATCGAAAAACTAAGTAATTTGATTTATAAAACGTCTACCTAAAACCTTACAAAGCAAGCCTATTTATAGGCTAAGAGTTACAAAAACCCTAAGGAAAACAAGGAAAAGGGGAATTCGGCCACCTTGGGATCAAGATGGGCCGGCCCATGCTCTACTAGAACAACTAATCTAACTATAAATTAAACACTAAAGCCTAAGGCCCTATTCGGCCAGCTCACTCGGAGGCCCACTTGACTCTTCATGGGCTTGGATCGTGGTGTAGATAACTTGATTGTCTCCCTCCAAGCCTTCAATTTCTCTATGGACTCCATGTTGGTCTTGGACAATTCGAACAGGGGCTTGGAGGGATTCTTTGAAGAACTTGGCTTGTGCACGTGTGACTGGGCCCAATGGAACTCGGACTGGGTCATTACTTGGGCTAAGGTCCGTGCACACATCAGTCCCCTCCACTTGAGAAGGATTCGTCCTCAAATCTGGATGGAAATGGATGATACTACAAGAGTTGGTAGTATGAACCCCAAATCTAATGCCACCACATATTGCCAAGAAAAACTCATGGCTTTACTCCAATGGCTCCTCTTGTTCGTATCATTCCCCTCCTCTTGAAAGCAATTTGCCCACAAATTGAAGCACGAATGGTGACAAGACGAGTTACATGCCTTCGACTCAATCTTGTTAGGATGGCTATAGATGTCATCCAATGCAAAACCCACGTGCTAAGTTGGAAAATAACCCTTGTCGGACCTTGAATCTCACAAACCATCTTCAATGTATGCTCAACTTGATCGTTTGTGGTCATGAGGTAAGGGTCCTCAAAGTGGTGTGAAGCGTATCCCGTGAAATCGAACTCCGGCCCGAACACACTTGCAAGGCCCCAAGGCGGATTTGGTGATGTTGGAGATTCACGTGGACTAAGAACAAGATGAAAATCATAATGGTCATTCAGGTACTTGTTCTTTAAACGAACCCTTGGTACACAACCATCCACAAAATGTGGAGTGTTCCCATCAAGATGAGCTCGAAGCAACTCCCCTTTGGTGTGGACTGATTTCAGTTGACATTGTTCCATGAATGGATACAAACGGGGTTTAACTCTTGGAGTACCAACTACATGGAAGCTTGCAAAGTCTACAATTGATTTTGGAATGGAACACACCAAGATCAGCTCAACTTGCCTTTGCTTGATCTGAATACAAGAAGAAACACTAAACAAAGCAAGGTAAGTTCGTTGGGAAAATAATAGGCCTTCACCGGGTTGCTCAAGATCAGCCCACTTTCTCTCTTTTCTTCCTTTTTACCACCCATCTCATCAGATTTTTCCATCTCTTTGTCCATTTCAACAGCTGACCCTTTCATCTCATTGCATTCAACTCTCTCGGGTTTTATCTCTTCAGGCACAATTCCCTTATCTAGCTGCTTCTCCATTCAATAACGCTCAACCTTACTTTTCATGTGTGCTAGATCAATACAAAACTGGTCATAAGTAAGTGATACAAGTGCAATACGACGACAATTAAATAAGAAGGAATACTTATTAGTATGTCCGTCATATTTAACTTCTGGCCTCGACATCCACGCTTTGCCCAACAACCCGTGTCACTTGAATTGGGACTACATCACACAACACCTCGTCCACATATTTGCCGATTTGAATAGGTACAAGTGTGTGCTTAGTAACCCAGACAACACCTTGAGTACTCATCAACTTGTGCGGTCGAAGATGACCAATGGTTGGAAGATTTAATTTCTCAACCATGATAGCAGTTGCAAGGTTGACTTCACAACTCCCATCAATGGCCAAGCTACAAATTTTGTCTTTGACACCGCAACGGGTATAAAACCAACCAAGCAATTGAGATTTGACGAGGTCCAATTGCTCATCTACACCACGTAATGGCACTTCTTTGACTCCCTTAGGATCAGGAAGACAATGTTGTGTGCTAGCTTTTATGCGTCTTGTATTCGCCATGACGTATGAGGGAACCTCCACATAAGCTCTGAGGCCAACTATTGCGGTCCTCGATCAACACGTTTCGAGACACGTAGCACGTTTGCCCGAGGATCTAGCGAGGTTGTCCAACGCTTGGATTGCTGGACCTAGAATCAAACGGACGACACGATTTGATTAAAGGCTGTAGAACGACGACTCCGATGAGGGTGAATACGCCAGGGAATAGGTCGGTAGAACAATCAAGGACAAGATGCAAGATTGCTCAATCACCCTTGCCAGAAGCAAGTAAAGCTCGAAATTCACACAAGCAAGAAAATCGAAAAACTAAGTAATTTGATTTATAAAACGTCTACCTAAAACCTTACAAAGCAAGCCTATTTATAGGCTAAGAGTTACAAAAACCCTAAGGAAAACAAGGAAAAGGGGAATTCGGCCACCTTGGGATCAAGATGGGCCGGCCCATGCTCTACTAGAACAACTAATCTAACTATAAATTAAACACTAAAGCCTAAGGCCCTATTCGGCCAGCTCACTCGGAGGCCCACTTGACTCTTCATGGGCTTGGATCGTGGTGTAGATAACTTGATTGTCTCCCTCCAAGCCTTCAATTTCTCTATGGACTCCATGTTGGTCTTGGACAATTCGAACAGGGGCTTGGAGGGATTCTTTGAAGAACTTGGCTTGTGCACGTGTGACTGGGCCCAATGGAACTCGGACTGGGTCATTACTTGGGCTAAGGTCCGTGCACACATCAGTTCCCTCCACTTGAGAAGGATTCGTCCTCAAATCTGGATGGAAATGGATGATACTACAAGAGTTGGTAGTATGAACCCCAAATCTAATGCCACCACATATTGCCAAGAAAAACTCATGGCTTTACTCCAATGGCTCCTCTTGTTCGTATCATTCCCCTCCTCTTGAAAGCAATTTGCCCACAAATTGAAGCACGAATGGTGACAAGACGAGTTACATGCCTTCGACTCAATCTTGTTAGGATGGCTATAGATGTCATCCAATGCAAAACCCACGTGCTAAGTTGGAAAATAACCCTTGTCGGACCTTGAATCTCACAAACCATCTTCAATGTATGCTCAACTTGATCGTTTGTGGTCATGAGGTAAGGGTCCTCAAAGTGGTGTGAAGCGTATCCCGTGAAATCGAACTCCGGCCCGAACACACTTGCAAGGCCCCAAGGCGGATTTGGTGATGTTGGAGATTCACGTGGACTAAGAACAAGATGAAAATCATAATGGTCATTCAGGTACTTGTTCTTTAAACGAACCCTTGGTACACAACCATCCACAAAATGTGGAGTGTTCCCATCAAGATGAGCTCGAAGCAACTCCCCTTTGGTGTGGACTGATTTCAGTTGACATTGTTCCATGAATGGATACAAACGGGGTTTAACTCTTGGAGTACCAACTACATGGAAGCTTGCAAAGTCTACAATTGATTTTGGAATGGAACACACCAAGATCAGCTCAACTTGCCTTTGCTTGATCTGAATACAAGAAGAAACACTAAACAAAGCAAGGTAAGTTCGTTGGGAAAATAATAGGCCTTCACCGGGTTGCTCAAGATCAGCCCACTTTCTCTCTTTTCTTCCTTTTTACCACCCATCTCATCAGATTTTTCCATCTCCTTGTCCATTTCAACAGCTGACCCTTTCATCTCATTGCATTCAACTCCCTCGGGTTTTATCTCTTCAGGCACAATTCCCTCATCTAGCTGCTTCTCCATTCAATAACGCTCAACCTTACTTTTCATGTGTGCTAGATCAATACAAAACTGGTCATAAGTAAGTGATACAAGTGCAATACGACGACTATTAAATAAGAAGGAATACTTATTAGTATGTCCGTCATATTTAACTTCTGGCCTCGACATCCACGCTTTGCCCAACAACCCGTGTCACTTGAATTGGGACTACATCACACAACACCTCGTCCACATATTTGCCGATTTGAATAGGTACAAGTGTGTGCTTAGTAACCCAGACAACACCTTGAGTACTCATCAACTTGTGCGGTCGAAGATGACCAATGGTTGGAAGATTTAATTTCTCAACCATGATAGCAGTTGCAAGGTTGACTTCACAACTCCCATCAATGGCCAAGCTACAAATTTTGTCTTTGACACCGCAACGGGTATAAAACCAACCAAGCAATTGAGATTTGACGAGGTCCAATTGCTCATCTACACCACGTAATGGCACTTCTTTGACTCCCTTAGGATCAGGAAGACAATGTTGTGTGCTAGCTTTTATGCGTCTTGTATTCGCCATGACGTATGAGGGAACCTCCACATAAGCTCTGAGGCCAACTATTGCGGTCCTCGATCAACACGTTTCGAGACACGTAGCACGTTTGCCCGAGGATCTAGCGAGGTTGTCCAACGCTTGGATTGCTGGACCTAGAATCAAACGGACGACACGATTTGATTAAAGGCTGTAGAACGACGACTCCGATGAGGGTGAATACGCCAGGGAATAGGTCGGTAGAACAATCAAGGACAAGATGCAAGATTGCTCAATCACCCTTGCCAGAAGCAAGTAAAGCTCGAAATTCACACAAGCAAGAAAATCGAAAAACTAAGTAATTTGATTTATAAAACGTCTACCTAAAACCTTACAAAGCAAGCCTATTTATAGGCTAAGAGTTACAAAAACCCTAAGGAAAACAAGGAAAAGGGGAATTCGGCCACCTTGGGATCAAGATGGGCCGGCCCATGCTCTACTAGAACAACTAATCTAACTATAAATTAAACACTAAAGCCTAAGGCCCTATTCGGCCAGCTCACTCGGAGGCCCACTTGACTCTTCATGGGCTTGGATCGTGGTGTAGATAACTTGATTGTCTCCCTCCAAGCCTTCAATTTCTCTATGGACTCCATGTTGGTCTTGGACAATTCGAACAGGGGCTTGGAGGGATTCTTTGAAGAACTTGGCTTGTGCACGTGTGACTGGGCCCAATGGAACTCGGACTGGGTCATTACTTGGGCTAAGGTCCGTGCACACATCAGTCCCCTCCACTTGAGAAGGATTCGTCCTCAAATCTGGATGGAAATGGATGATACTACAAGAGTTGGTAGTATGAACCCCAAATCTAATGCCACCACATATTGCCAAGAAAAACTCATGGCTTTACTCCAATGGCTCCTCTTGTTCGTATCATTCCCCTCCTCTTGAAAGCAATTTGCCCACAAATTGAAGCACGAATGGTGACAAGACGAGTTACATGCCTTCGACTCAATCTTGTTAGGATGGCTATAGATGTCATCCAATGCAAAACCCACGTGCTAAGTTGGAAAATAACCCTTGTCGGACCTTGAATCTCACAAACCATCTTCAATGTATGCTCAACTTGATCGTTTGTGGTCATGAGGTAAGGGTCCTCAAAGTGGTGTGAAGCGTATCCCGTGAAATCGAACTCCGGCCCGAACACACTTGCAAGGCCCCAAGGCGGATTTGGTGATGTTGGAGATTCACGTGGACTAAGAACAAGATGAAAATCATAATGGTCATTCAGGTACTTGTTCTTTAAACGAACCCTTGGTACACAACCATCCACAAAATGTGGAGTGTTCCCATCAAGATGAGCTCGAAGCAACTCCCCTTTGGTGTGGACTGATTTCAGTTGACATTGTTCCATGAATGGATACAAACGGGGTTTAACTCTTGGAGTACCAACTACATGGAAGCTTGCAAAGTCTACAATTGATTTTGGAATGGAACACACCAAGATCAGCTCAACTTGCCTTTGCTTGATCTGAATACAAGAAGAAACACTAAACAAAGCAAGGTAAGTTCGTTGGGAAAATAATAGGCCTTCACCGGGTTGCTCAAGATCAGCCCACTTTCTCTCTTTTCTTCCTTTTTACCACCCATCTCATCAGATTTTTCCATCTCCTTGTCCATTTCAACAGCTGACCCTTTCATCTCATTGCATTCAACTCCCTCGGGTTTTATCTCTTCAGGCACAATTCCCTCATCTAGCTGCTTCTCCATTCAATAACGCTCAACCTTACTTTTCATGTGTGCTAGATCAATACAAAACTGGTCATAAGTAAGTGATACAAGTGCAATACGACGACTATTAAATAAGAAGGAATACTTATTAGTATGTCCGTCATATTTAACTTCTGGCCTCGACATCCACGCTTTGCCCAACAACCCGTGTCACTTGAATTGGGACTACATCACACAACACCTCGTCCACATATTTGCCGATTTGAATAGGTACAAGTGTGTGCTTAGTAACCCAGACAACACCTTGAGTACTCATCAACTTGTGCGGTCGAAGATGACCAATGGTTGGAAGATTTAATTTCTCAACCATGATAGCAGTTGCAAGGTTGACTTCACAACTCCCATCAATGGCCAAGCTACAAATTTTGTCTTTGACACCGCAACGGGTATAAAACCAACCAAGCAATTGAGATTTGACGAGGTCCAATTGCTCATCTACACCACGTAATGGCACTTCTTTGACTCCCTTAGGATCAGGAAGACAATGTTGTGGGCTAGCTTTTATGCGTCTTGTATTCGCCATGACGTATGAGGGAACCTCCACATAAGCTCTGAGGCCAACTATTGCGGTCCTCGATCAACACGTTTCGAGACACGTAGCACGTTTGCCCGAGGATCTAGCGAGGTTGTCCAACGCTTGGATTGCTGGACCTAGAATCAAACGGACGACACGATTTGATTAAAGGCTGTAGAACGACGACTCCGATGAGGGTGAATACGCCAGGGAATAGGTCGGTAGAACAATCAAGGACAAGATGCAAGATTGCTCAATCACCCTTGCCAGAAGCAAGTAAAGCTCGAAATTCACACAAGCAAGAAAATCGAAAAACTAAGTAATTTGATTTATAAAACGTCTACCTAAAACCTTACAAAGCAAGCCTATTTATAGGCTAAGAGTTACAAAAACCCTAAGGAAAACAAGGAAAAGGGGAATTCGGCCACCTTGGGATCAAGATGGGCCGGCCCATGCTCTACTAGAACAACTAATCTAACTATAAATTAAACACTAAAGCCTAAGGCCCTATTCGGCCAGCTCACTCGGAGGCCCACTTGACTCTTCATGGGCTTGGATCGTGGTGTAGATAACTTGATTGTCTCCCTCCAAGCCTTCAATTTCTCTATGGACTCCATGTTGGTCTTGGACAATTCGAACAGGGGCTTGGAGGGATTCTTTGAAGAACTTGGCTTGTGCACGTGTGACTGGGCCCAATGGAACTCGGACTGGGTCATTACTTGGGCTAAGGTCCGTGCACACATCAGTCCCCTCCACTTGAGAAGGATTCGTCCTCAAATCTGGATGGAAATGGATGATACTACAAGAGTTGGTAGTATGAACCCCAAATCTAATGCCACCACATATTGCCAAGAAAAACTCATGGCTTTACTCCAATGGCTCCTCTTGTTCGTATCATTCCCCTCCTCTTGAAAGCAATTTGCCCACAAATTGAAGCACGAATGGTGACAAGACGAGTTACATGCCTTCGACTCAATCTTGTTAGGATGGCTATAGATGTCATCCAATGCAAAACCCACGTGCTAAGTTGGAAAATAACCCTTGTCGGACCTTGAATCTCACAAACCATCTTCAATGTATGCTCAACTTGATCGTTTGTGGTCATGAGGTAAGGGTCCTCAAAGTGGTGTGAAGCGTATCCCGTGAAATCGAACTCCGGCCCGAACACACTTGCAAGGCCCCAAGGCGGATTTGGTGATGTTGGAGATTCACGTGGACTAAGAACAAGATGAAAATCATAATGGTCATTCAGGTACTTGTTCTTTAAACGAACCCTTGGTACACAACCATCCACAAAATGTGGAGTGTTCCCATCAAGATGAGCTCGAAGCAACTCCCCTTTGGTGTGGACTGATTTCAGTTGACATTGTTCCATGAATGGATACAAACGGGGTTTAACTCTTGGAGTACCAACTACATGGAAGCTTGCAAAGTCTACAATTGATTTTGGAATGGAACACACCAAGATCAGCTCAACTTGCCTTTGCTTGATCTGAATACAAGAAGAAACACTAAACAAAGCAAGGTAAGTTCGTTGGGAAAATAATAGGCCTTCACCGGGTTGCTCAAGATCAGCCCACTTTCTCTCTTTTCTTCCTTTTTACCACCCATCTCATCAGATTTTTCCATCTCCTTGTCCATTTCAACAGCTGACCCTTTCATCTCATTGCATTCAACTCCCTCGGGTTTTATCTCTTCAGGCACAATTCCCTCATCTAGCTGCTTCTCCATTCAATAACGCTCAACCTTACTTTTCATGTGTGCTAGATCAATACAAAACTGGTCATAAGTAAGTGATACAAGTGCAATACGACGACTATTAAATAAGAAGGAATACTTATTAGTATGTCCGTCATATTTAACTTCTGGCCTCGACATCCACGCTTTGCCCAACAACCCGTGTCACTTGAATTGGGACTACATCACACAACACCTCGTCCACATATTTGCCGATTTGAATAGGTACAAGTGTGTGCTTAGTAACCCAGACAACACCTTGAGTACTCATCAACTTGTGCGGTCGAAGATGACCAATGGTTGGAAGATTTAATTTCTCAACCATGATAGCAGTTGCAAGGTTGACTTCACAACTCCCATCAATGGCCAAGCTACAAATTTTGTCTTTGACACCGCAACGGGTATAAAACCAACCAAGCAATTGAGATTTGACGAGGTCCAATTGCTCATCTACACCACGTAATGGCACTTCTTTGACTCCCTTAGGATCAGGAAGACAATGTTGTGGGCTAGCTTTTATGCGTCTTGTATTCGCCATGACGTATGAGGGAACCTCCACATAAGCTCTGAGGCCAACTATTGCGGTCCTCGATCAACACGTTTCGAGACACGTAGCACGTTTGCCCGAGGATCTAGCGAGGTTGTCCAACGCTTGGATTGCTGGACCTAGAATCAAACGGACGACACGATTTGATTAAAGGCTGTAGAACGACGACTCCGATGAGGGTGAATACGCCAGGGAATAGGTCGGTAGAACAATCAAGGACAAGATGCAAGATTGCTCAATCACCCTTGCCAGAAGCAAGTAAAGCTCGAAATTCACACAAGCAAGAAAATCGAAAAACTAAGTAATTTGATTTATAAAACGTCTACCTAAAACCTTACAAAGCAAGCCTATTTATAGGCTAAGAGTTACAAAAACCCTAAGGAAAACAAGGAAAAGGGGAATTCGGCCACCTTGGGATCAAGATGGGCCGGCCCATGCTCTACTAGAACAACTAATCTAACTATAAATTAAACACTAAAGCCTAAGGCCCTATTCGGCCAGCTCACTCGGAGGCCCACTTGACTCTTCATGGGCTTGGATCGTGGTGTAGATAACTTGATTGTCTCCCTCCAAGCCTTCAATTTCTCTATGGACTCCATGTTGGTCTTGGACAATTCGAACAGGGGCTTGGAGGGATTCTTTGAAGAACTTGGCTTGTGCACGTGTGACTGGGCCCAATGGAACTCGGACTGGGTCATTACTTGGGCTAAGGTCCGTGCACACATCAGTCCCCTCCACTTGAGAAGGATTCGTCCTCAAATCTGGATGGAAATGGATGATACTACAAGAGTTGGTAGTATGAACCCCAAATCTAATGCCACCACATATTGCCAAGAAAAACTCATGGCTTTACTCCAATGGCTCCTCTTGTTCGTATCATTCCCCTCCTCTTGAAAGCAATTTGCCCACAAATTGAAGCACGAATGGTGACAAGACGAGTTACATGCCTTCGACTCAATCTTGTTAGGATGGCTATAGATGTCATCCAATGCAAAACCCACGTGCTAAGTTGGAAAATAACCCTTGTCGGACCTTGAATCTCACAAACCATCTTCAATGTATGCTCAACTTGATCGTTTGTGGTCATGAGGTAAGGGTCCTCAAAGTGGTGTGAAGCGTATCCCGTGAAATCGAACTCCGGCCCGAACACACTTGCAAGGCCCCAAGGCGGATTTGGTGATGTTGGAGATTCACGTGGACTAAGAACAAGATGAAAATCATAATGGTCATTCAGGTACTTGTTCTTTAAACGAACCCTTGGTACACAACCATCCACAAAATGTGGAGTGTTCCCATCAAGATGAGCTCGAAGCAACTCCCCTTTGGTGTGGACTGATTTCAGTTGACATTGTTCCATGAATGGATACAAACGGGGTTTAACTCTTGGAGTACCAACTACATGGAAGCTTGCAAAGTCTACAATTGATTTTGGAATGGAACACACCAAGATCAGCTCAACTTGCCTTTGCTTGATCTGAATACAAGAAGAAACACTAAACAAAGCAAGGTAAGTTCGTTGGGAAAATAATAGGCCTTCACCGGGTTGCTCAAGATCAGCCCACTTTCTCTCTTTTCTTCCTTTTTACCACCCATCTCATCAGATTTTTCCATCTCCTTGTCCATTTCAACAGCTGACCCTTTCATCTCATTGCATTCAACTCCCTCGGGTTTTATCTCTTCAGGCACAATTCCCTCATCTAGCTGCTTCTCCATTCAATAACGCTCAACCTTACTTTTCATGTGTGCTAGATCAATACAAAACTGGTCATAAGTAAGTGATACAAGTGCAATACGACGACTATTAAATAAGAAGGAATACTTATTAGTATGTCCGTCATATTTAACTTCTGGCCTCGACATCCACGCTTTGCCCAACAACCCGTGTCACTTGAATTGGGACTACATCACACAACACCTCGTCCACATATTTGCCGATTTGAATAGGTACAAGTGTGTGCTTAGTAACCCAGACAACACCTTGAGTACTCATCAACTTGTGCGGTCGAAGATGACCAATGGTTGGAAGATTTAATTTCTCAACCATGATAGCAGTTGCAAGGTTGACTTCACAACTCCCATCAATGGCCAAGCTACAAATTTTGTCTTTGACACCGCAACGGGTATAAAACCAACCAAGCAATTGAGATTTGACGAGGTCCAATTGCTCATCTACACCACGTAATGGCACTTCTTTGACTCCCTTAGGATCAGGAAGACAATGTTGTGGGCTAGCTTTTATGCGTCTTGTATTCGCCATGACGTATGAGGGAACCTCCACATAAGCTCTGAGGCCAACTATTGCGGTCCTCGATCAACACGTTTCGAGACACGTAGCACGTTTGCCCGAGGATCTAGCGAGGTTGTCCAACGCTTGGATTGCTGGACCTAGAATCAAACGGACGACACGATTTGATTAAAGGCTGTAGAACGACGACTCCGATGAGGGTGAATACGCCAGGGAATAGGTCGGTAGAACAATCAAGGACAAGATGCAAGATTGCTCAATCACCCTTGCCAGAAGCAAGTAAAGCTCGAAATTCACACAAGCAAGAAAATCGAAAAACTAAGTAATTTGATTTATAAAACGTCTACCTAAAACCTTACAAAGCAAGCCTATTTATAGGCTAAGAGTTACAAAAACCCTAAGGAAAACAAGGAAAAGGGGAATTCGGCCACCTTGGGATCAAGATGGGCCGGCCCATGCTCTACTAGAACAACTAATCTAACTATAAATTAAACACTAAAGCCTAAGGCCCTATTCGGCCAGCTCACTCGGAGGCCCACTTGACTCTTCATGGGCTTGGATCGTGGTGTAGATAACTTGATTGTCTCCCTCCAAGCCTTCAATTTCTCTATGGACTCCATGTTGGTCTTGGACAATTCGAACAGGGGCTTGGAGGGATTCTTTGAAGAACTTGGCTTGTGCACGTGTGACTGGGCCCAATGGAACTCGGACTGGGTCATTACTTGGGCTAAGGTCCGTGCACACATCAGTCCCCTCCACTTGAGAAGGATTCGTCCTCAAATCTGGATGGAAATGGATGATACTACAAGAGTTGGTAGTATGAACCCCAAATCTAATGCCACCACATATTGCCAAGAAAAACTCATGGCTTTACTCCAATGGCTCCTCTTGTTCGTATCATTCCCCTCCTCTTGAAAGCAATTTGCCCACAAATTGAAGCACGAATGGTGACAAGACGAGTTACATGCCTTCGACTCAATCTTGTTAGGATGGCTATAGATGTCATCCAATGCAAAACCCACGTGCTAAGTTGGAAAATAACCCTTGTCGGACCTTGAATCTCACAAACCATCTTCAATGTATGCTCAACTTGATCGTTTGTGGTCATGAGGTAAGGGTCCTCAAAGTGGTGTGAAGCGTATCCCGTGAAATCGAACTCCGGCCCGAACACACTTGCAAGGCCCCAAGGCGGATTTGGTGATGTTGGAGATTCACGTGGACTAAGAACAAGATGAAAATCATAATGGTCATTCAGGTACTTGTTCTTTAAACGAACCCTTGGTACACAACCATCCACAAAATGTGGAGTGTTCCCATCAAGATGAGCTCGAAGCAACTCCCCTTTGGTGTGGACTGATTTCAGTTGACATTGTTCCATGAATGGATACAAACGGGGTTTAACTCTTGGAGTACCAACTACATGGAAGCTTGCAAAGTCTACAATTGATTTTGGAATGGAACACACCAAGATCAGCTCAACTTGCCTTTGCTTGATCTGAATACAAGAAGAAACACTAAACAAAGCAAGGTAAGTTCGTTGGGAAAATAATAGGCCTTCACCGGGTTGCTCAAGATCAGCCCACTTTCTCTCTTTTCTTCCTTTTTACCACCCATCTCATCAGATTTTTCCATCTCCTTGTCCATTTCAACAGCTGACCCTTTCATCTCATTGCATTCAACTCCCTCGGGTTTTATCTCTTCAGGCACAATTCCCTCATCTAGCTGCTTCTCCATTCAATAACGCTCAACCTTACTTTTCATGTGTGCTAGATCAATACAAAACTGGTCATAAGTAAGTGATACAAGTGCAATACGACGACTATTAAATAAGAAGGAATACTTATTAGTATGTCCGTCATATTTAACTTCTGGCCTCGACATCCACGCTTTGCCCAACAACCCGTGTCACTTGAATTGGGACTACATCACACAACACCTCGTCCACATATTTGCCGATTTGAATAGGTACAAGTGTGTGCTTAGTAACCCAGACAACACCTTGAGTACTCATCAACTTGTGCGGTCGAAGATGACCAATGGTTGGAAGATTTAATTTCTCAACCATGATAGCAGTTGCAAGGTTGACTTCACAACTCCCATCAATGGCCAAGCTACAAATTTTGTCTTTGACACCGCAACGGGTATAAAACCAACCAAGCAATTGAGATTTGACGAGGTCCAATTGCTCATCTACACCACGTAATGGCACTTCTTTGACTCCCTTAGGATCAGGAAGACAATGTTGTGGGCTAGCTTTTATGCGTCTTGTATTCGCCATGACGTATGAGGGAACCTCCACATAAGCTCTGAGGCCAACTATTGCGGTCCTCGATCAACACGTTTCGAGACACGTAGCACGTTTGCCCGAGGATCTAGCGAGGTTGTCCAACGCTTGGATTGCTGGACCTAGAATCAAACGGACGACACGATTTGATTAAAGGCTGTAGAACGACGACTCCGATGAGGGTGAATACGCCAGGGAATAGGTCGGTAGAACAATCAAGGACAAGATGCAAGATTGCTCAATCACCCTTGCCAGAAGCAAGTAAAGCTCGAAATTCACACAAGCAAGAAAATCGAAAAACTAAGTAATTTGATTTATAAAACGTCTACCTAAAACCTTACAAAGCAAGCCTATTTATAGGCTAAGAGTTACAAAAACCCTAAGGAAAACAAGGAAAAGGGGAATTCGGCCACCTTGGGATCAAGATGGGCCGGCCCATGCTCTACTAGAACAACTAATCTAACTATAAATTAAACACTAAAGCCTAAGGCCCTATTCGGCCAGCTCACTCGGAGGCCCACTTGACTCTTCATGGGCTTGGATCGTGGTGTAGATAACTTGATTGTCTCCCTCCAAGCCTTCAATTTCTCTATGGACTCCATGTTGGTCTTGGACAATTCGAACAGGGGCTTGGAGGGATTCTTTGAAGAACTTGGCTTGTGCACGTGTGACTGGGCCCAATGGAACTCGGACTGGGTCATTACTTGGGCTAAGGTCCGTGCACACATCAGTCCCCTCCACTTGAGAAGGATTCGTCCTCAAATCTGGATGGAAATGGATGATACTACAAGAGTTGGTAGTATGAACCCCAAATCTAATGCCACCACATATTGCCAAGAAAAACTCATGGCTTTACTCCAATGGCTCCTCTTGTTCGTATCATTCCCCTCCTCTTGAAAGCAATTTGCCCACAAATTGAAGCACGAATGGTGACAAGACGAGTTACATGCCTTCGACTCAATCTTGTTAGGATGGCTATAGATGTCATCCAATGCAAAACCCACGTGCTAAGTTGGAAAATAACCCTTGTCGGACCTTGAATCTCACAAACCATCTTCAATGTATGCTCAACTTGATCGTTTGTGGTCATGAGGTAAGGGTCCTCAAAGTGGTGTGAAGCGTATCCCGTGAAATCGAACTCCGGCCCGAACACACTTGCAAGGCCCCAAGGCGGATTTGGTGATGTTGGAGATTCACGTGGACTAAGAACAAGATGAAAATCATAATGGTCATTCAGGTACTTGTTCTTTAAACGAACCCTTGGTACACAACCATCCACAAAATGTGGAGTGTTCCCATCAAGATGAGCTCGAAGCAACTCCCCTTTGGTGTGGACTGATTTCAGTTGACATTGTTCCATGAATGGATACAAACGGGGTTTAACTCTTGGAGTACCAACTACATGGAAGCTTGCAAAGTCTACAATTGATTTTGGAATGGAACACACCAAGATCAGCTCAACTTGCCTTTGCTTGATCTGAATACAAGAAGAAACACTAAACAAAGCAAGGTAAGTTCGTTGGGAAAATAATAGGCCTTCACCGGGTTGCTCAAGATCAGCCCACTTTCTCTCTTTTCTTCCTTTTTACCACCCATCTCATCAGATTTTTCCATCTCCTTGTCCATTTCAACAGCTGACCCTTTCATCTCATTGCATTCAACTCCCTCGGGTTTTATCTCTTCAGGCACAATTCCCTCATCTAGCTGCTTCTCCATTCAATAACGCTCAACCTTACTTTTCATGTGTGCTAGATCAATACAAAACTGGTCATAAGTAAGTGATACAAGTGCAATACGACGACTATTAAATAAGAAGGAATACTTATTAGTATGTCCGTCATATTTAACTTCTGGCCTCGACATCCACGCTTTGCCCAACAACCCGTGTCACTTGAATTGGGACTACATCACACAACACCTCGTCCACATATTTGCCGATTTGAATAGGTACAAGTGTGTGCTTAGTAACCCAGACAACACCTTGAGTACTCATCAACTTGTGCGGTCGAAGATGACCAATGGTTGGAAGATTTAATTTCTCAACCATGATAGCAGTTGCAAGGTTGACTTCACAACTCCCATCAATGGCCAAGCTACAAATTTTGTCTTTGACACCGCAACGGGTATAAAACCAACCAAGCAATTGAGATTTGACGAGGTCCAATTGCTCATCTACACCACGTAATGGCACTTCTTTGACTCCCTTAGGATCAGGAAGACAATGTTGTGGGCTAGCTTTTATGCGTCTTGTATTCGCCATGACGTATGAGGGAACCTCCACATAAGCTCTGAGGCCAACTATTGCGGTCCTCGATCAACACGTTTCGAGACACGTAGCACGTTTGCCCGAGGATCTAGCGAGGTTGTCCAACGCTTGGATTGCTGGACCTAGAATCAAACGGACGACACGATTTGATTAAAGGCTGTAGAACGACGACTCCGATGAGGGTGAATACGCCAGGGAATAGGTCGGTAGAACAATCAAGGACAAGATGCAAGATTGCTCAATCACCCTTGCCAGAAGCAAGTAAAGCTCGAAATTCACACAAGCAAGAAAATCGAAAAACTAAGTAATTTGATTTATAAAACGTCTACCTAAAACCTTACAAAGCAAGCCTATTTATAGGCTAAGAGTTACAAAAACCCTAAGGAAAACAAGGAAAAGGGGAATTCGGCCACCTTGGGATCAAGATGGGCCGGCCCATGCTCTACTAGAACAACTAATCTAACTATAAATTAAACACTAAAGCCTAAGGCCCTATTCGGCCAGCTCACTCGGAGGCCCACTTGACTCTTCATGGGCTTGGATCGTGGTGTAGATAACTTGATTGTCTCCCTCCAAGCCTTCAATTTCTCTATGGACTCCATGTTGGTCTTGGACAATTCGAACAGGGGCTTGGAGGGATTCTTTGAAGAACTTGGCTTGTGCACGTGTGACTGGGCCCAATGGAACTCGGACTGGGTCATTACTTGGGCTAAGGTCCGTGCACACATCAGTCCCCTCCACTTGAGAAGGATTCGTCCTCAAATCTGGATGGAAATGGATGATACTACAAGAGTTGGTAGTATGAACCCCAAATCTAATGCCACCACATATTGCCAAGAAAAACTCATGGCTTTACTCCAATGGCTCCTCTTGTTCGTATCATTCCCCTCCTCTTGAAAGCAATTTGCCCACAAATTGAAGCACGAATGGTGACAAGACGAGTTACATGCCTTCGACTCAATCTTGTTAGGATGGCTATAGATGTCATCCAATGCAAAACCCACGTGCTAAGTTGGAAAATAACCCTTGTCGGACCTTGAATCTCACAAACCATCTTCAATGTATGCTCAACTTGATCGTTTGTGGTCATGAGGTAAGGGTCCTCAAAGTGGTGTGAAGCGTATCCCGTGAAATCGAACTCCGGCCCGAACACACTTGCAAGGCCCCAAGGCGGATTTGGTGATGTTGGAGATTCACGTGGACTAAGAACAAGATGAAAATCATAATGGTCATTCAGGTACTTGTTCTTTAAACGAACCCTTGGTACACAACCATCCACAAAATGTGGAGTGTTCCCATCAAGATGAGCTCGAAGCAACTCCCCTTTGGTGTGGACTGATTTCAGTTGACATTGTTCCATGAATGGATACAAACGGGGTTTAACTCTTGGAGTACCAACTACATGGAAGCTTGCAAAGTCTACAATTGATTTTGGAATGGAACACACCAAGATCAGCTCAACTTGCCTTTGCTTGATCTGAATACAAGAAGAAACACTAAACAAAGCAAGGTAAGTTCGTTGGGAAAATAATAGGCCTTCACCGGGTTGCTCAAGATCAGCCCACTTTCTCTCTTTTCTTCCTTTTTACCACCCATCTCATCAGATTTTTCCATCTCCTTGTCCATTTCAACAGCTGACCCTTTCATCTCATTGCATTCAACTCCCTCGGGTTTTATCTCTTCAGGCACAATTCCCTCATCTAGCTGCTTCTCCATTCAATAACGCTCAACCTTACTTTTCATGTGTGCTAGATCAATACAAAACTGGTCATAAGTAAGTGATACAAGTGCAATACGACGACTATTAAATAAGAAGGAATACTTATTAGTATGTCCGTCATATTTAACTTCTGGCCTCGACATCCACGCTTTGCCCAACAACCCGTGTCACTTGAATTGGGACTACATCACACAACACCTCGTCCACATATTTGCCGATTTGAATAGGTACAAGTGTGTGCTTAGTAACCCAGACAACACCTTGAGTACTCATCAACTTGTGCGGTCGAAGATGACCAATGGTTGGAAGATTTAATTTCTCAACCATGATAGCAGTTGCAAGGTTGACTTCACAACTCCCATCAATGGCCAAGCTACAAATTTTGTCTTTGACACCGCAACGGGTATAAAACCAACCAAGCAATTGAGATTTGACGAGGTCCAATTGCTCATCTACACCACGTAATGGCACTTCTTTGACTCCCTTAGGATCAGGAAGACAATGTTGTGGGCTAGCTTTTATGCGTCTTGTATTCGCCATGACGTATGAGGGAACCTCCACATAAGCTCTGAGGCCAACTATTGCGGTCCTCGATCAACACGTTTCGAGACACGTAGCACGTTTGCCCGAGGATCTAGCGAGGTTGTCCAACGCTTGGATTGCTGGACCTAGAATCAAACGGACGACACGATTTGATTAAAGGCTGTAGAACGACGACTCCGATGAGGGTGAATACGCCAGGGAATAGGTCGGTAGAACAATCAAGGACAAGATGCAAGATTGCTCAATCACCCTTGCCAGAAGCAAGTAAAGCTCGAAATTCACACAAGCAAGAAAATCGAAAAACTAAGTAATTTGATTTATAAAACGTCTACCTAAAACCTTACAAAGCAAGCCTATTTATAGGCTAAGAGTTACAAAAACCCTAAGGAAAACAAGGAAAAGGGGAATTCGGCCACCTTGGGATCAAGATGGGCCGGCCCATGCTCTACTAGAACAACTAATCTAACTATAAATTAAACACTAAAGCCTAAGGCCCTATTCGGCCAGCTCACTCGGAGGCCCACTTGACTCTTCATGGGCTTGGATCGTGGTGTAGATAACTTGATTGTCTCCCTCCAAGCCTTCAATTTCTCTATGGACTCCATGTTGGTCTTGGACAATTCGAACAGGGGCTTGGAGGGATTCTTTGAAGAACTTGGCTTGTGCACGTGTGACTGGGCCCAATGGAACTCGGACTGGGTCATTACTTGGGCTAAGGTCCGTGCACACATCAGTCCCCTCCACTTGAGAAGGATTCGTCCTCAAATCTGGATGGAAATGGATGATACTACAAGAGTTGGTAGTATGAACCCCAAATCTAATGCCACCACATATTGCCAAGAAAAACTCATGGCTTTACTCCAATGGCTCCTCTTGTTCGTATCATTCCCCTCCTCTTGAAAGCAATTTGCCCACAAATTGAAGCACGAATGGTGACAAGACGAGTTACATGCCTTCGACTCAATCTTGTTAGGATGGCTATAGATGTCATCCAATGCAAAACCCACGTGCTAAGTTGGAAAATAACCCTTGTCGGACCTTGAATCTCACAAACCATCTTCAATGTATGCTCAACTTGATCGTTTGTGGTCATGAGGTAAGGGTCCTCAAAGTGGTGTGAAGCGTATCCCGTGAAATCGAACTCCGGCCCGAACACACTTGCAAGGCCCCAAGGCGGATTTGGTGATGTTGGAGATTCACGTGGACTAAGAACAAGATGAAAATCATAATGGTCATTCAGGTACTTGTTCTTTAAACGAACCCTTGGTACACAACCATCCACAAAATGTGGAGTGTTCCCATCAAGATGAGCTCGAAGCAACTCCCCTTTGGTGTGGACTGATTTCAGTTGACATTGTTCCATGAATGGATACAAACGGGGTTTAACTCTTGGAGTACCAACTACATGGAAGCTTGCAAAGTCTACAATTGATTTTGGAATGGAACACACCAAGATCAGCTCAACTTGCCTTTGCTTGATCTGAATACAAGAAGAAACACTAAACAAAGCAAGGTAAGTTCGTTGGGAAAATAATAGGCCTTCACCGGGTTGCTCAAGATCAGCCCACTTTCTCTCTTTTCTTCCTTTTTACCACCCATCTCATCAGATTTTTCCATCTCCTTGTCCATTTCAACAGCTGACCCTTTCATCTCATTGCATTCAACTCCCTCGGGTTTTATCTCTTCAGGCACAATTCCCTCATCTAGCTGCTTCTCCATTCAATAACGCTCAACCTTACTTTTCATGTGTGCTAGATCAATACAAAACTGGTCATAAGTAAGTGATACAAGTGCAATACGACGACTATTAAATAAGAAGGAATACTTATTAGTATGTCCGTCATATTTAACTTCTGGCCTCGACATCCACGCTTTGCCCAACAACCCGTGTCACTTGAATTGGGACTACATCACACAACACCTCGTCCACATATTTGCCGATTTGAATAGGTACAAGTGTGTGCTTAGTAACCCAGACAACACCTTGAGTACTCATCAACTTGTGCGGTCGAAGATGACCAATGGTTGGAAGATTTAATTTCTCAACCATGATAGCAGTTGCAAGGTTGACTTCACAACTCCCATCAATGGCCAAGCTACAAATTTTGTCTTTGACACCGCAACGGGTATAAAACCAACCAAGCAATTGAGATTTGACGAGGTCCAATTGCTCATCTACACCACGTAATGGCACTTCTTTGACTCCCTTAGGATCAGGAAGACAATGTTGTGGGCTAGCTTTTATGCGTCTTGTATTCGCCATGACGTATGAGGGAACCTCCACATAAGCTCTGAGGCCAACTATTGCGGTCCTCGATCAACACGTTTCGAGACACGTAGCACGTTTGCCCGAGGATCTAGCGAGGTTGTCCAACGCTTGGATTGCTGGACCTAGAATCAAACGGACGACACGATTTGATTAAAGGCTGTAGAACGACGACTCCGATGAGGGTGAATACGCCAGGGAATAGGTCGGTAGAACAATCAAGGACAAGATGCAAGATTGCTCAATCACCCTTGCCAGAAGCAAGTAAAGCTCGAAATTCACACAAGCAAGAAAATCGAAAAACTAAGTAATTTGATTTATAAAACGTCTACCTAAAACCTTACAAAGCAAGCCTATTTATAGGCTAAGAGTTACAAAAACCCTAAGGAAAACAAGGAAAAGGGGAATTCGGCCACCTTGGGATCAAGATGGGCCGGCCCATGCTCTACTAGAACAACTAATCTAACTATAAATTAAACACTAAAGCCTAAGGCCCTATTCGGCCAGCTCACTCGGAGGCCCACTTGACTCTTCATGGGCTTGGATCGTGGTGTAGATAACTTGATTGTCTCCCTCCAAGCCTTCAATTTCTCTATGGACTCCATGTTGGTCTTGGACAATTCGAACAGGGGCTTGGAGGGATTCTTTGAAGAACTTGGCTTGTGCACGTGTGACTGGGCCCAATGGAACTCGGACTGGGTCATTACTTGGGCTAAGGTCCGTGCACACATCAGTCCCCTCCACTTGAGAAGGATTCGTCCTCAAATCTGGATGGAAATGGATGATACTACAAGAGTTGGTAGTATGAACCCCAAATCTAATGCCACCACATATTGCCAAGAAAAACTCATGGCTTTACTCCAATGGCTCCTCTTGTTCGTATCATTCCCCTCCTCTTGAAAGCAATTTGCCCACAAATTGAAGCACGAATGGTGACAAGACGAGTTACATGCCTTCGACTCAATCTTGTTAGGATGGCTATAGATGTCATCCAATGCAAAACCCACGTGCTAAGTTGGAAAATAACCCTTGTCGGACCTTGAATCTCACAAACCATCTTCAATGTATGCTCAACTTGATCGTTTGTGGTCATGAGGTAAGGGTCCTCAAAGTGGTGTGAAGCGTATCCCGTGAAATCGAACTCCGGCCCGAACACACTTGCAAGGCCCCAAGGCGGATTTGGTGATGTTGGAGATTCACGTGGACTAAGAACAAGATGAAAATCATAATGGTCATTCAGGTACTTGTTCTTTAAACGAACCCTTGGTACACAACCATCCACAAAATGTGGAGTGTTCCCATCAAGATGAGCTCGAAGCAACTCCCCTTTGGTGTGGACTGATTTCAGTTGACATTGTTCCATGAATGGATACAAACGGGGTTTAACTCTTGGAGTACCAACTACATGGAAGCTTGCAAAGTCTACAATTGATTTTGGAATGGAACACACCAAGATCAGCTCAACTTGCCTTTGCTTGATCTGAATACAAGAAGAAACACTAAACAAAGCAAGGTAAGTTCGTTGGGAAAATAATAGGCCTTCACCGGGTTGCTCAAGATCAGCCCACTTTCTCTCTTTTCTTCCTTTTTACCACCCATCTCATCAGATTTTTCCATCTCCTTGTCCATTTCAACAGCTGACCCTTTCATCTCATTGCATTCAACTCCCTCGGGTTTTATCTCTTCAGGCACAATTCCCTCATCTAGCTGCTTCTCCATTCAATAACGCTCAACCTTACTTTTCATGTGTGCTAGATCAATACAAAACTGGTCATAAGTAAGTGATACAAGTGCAATACGACGACTATTAAATAAGAAGGAATACTTATTAGTATGTCCGTCATATTTAACTTCTGGCCTCGACATCCACGCTTTGCCCAACAACCCGTGTCACTTGAATTGGGACTACATCACACAACACCTCGTCCACATATTTGCCGATTTGAATAGGTACAAGTGTGTGCTTAGTAACCCAGACAACACCTTGAGTACTCATCAACTTGTGCGGTCGAAGATGACCAATGGTTGGAAGATTTAATTTCTCAACCATGATAGCAGTTGCAAGGTTGACTTCACAACTCCCATCAATGGCCAAGCTACAAATTTTGTCTTTGACACCGCAACGGGTATAAAACCAACCAAGCAATTGAGATTTGACGAGGTCCAATTGCTCATCTACACCACGTAATGGCACTTCTTTGACTCCCTTAGGATCAGGAAGACAATGTTGTGGGCTAGCTTTTATGCGTCTTGTATTCGCCATGACGTATGAGGGAACCTCCACATAAGCTCTGAGGCCAACTATTGCGGTCCTCGATCAACACGTTTCGAGACACGTAGCACGTTTGCCCGAGGATCTAGCGAGGTTGTCCAACGCTTGGATTGCTGGACCTAGAATCAAACGGACGACACGATTTGATTAAAGGCTGTAGAACGACGACTCCGATGAGGGTGAATACGCCAGGGAATAGGTCGGTAGAACAATCAAGGACAAGATGCAAGATTGCTCAATCACCCTTGCCAGAAGCAAGTAAAGCTCGAAATTCACACAAGCAAGAAAATCGAAAAACTAAGTAATTTGATTTATAAAATGTCTACCTAAAACCTTACAAAGCAAGCCTATTTATAGGCTAAGAGTTACAAAAACCCTAAGGAAAACAAGGAAAAGGGGAATTCGGCCACCTTGGGATCAAGATGGGCCGGCCCATGCTCTACTAGAACAACTAATCTAACTATAAATTAAACACTAAAGCCTAAGGCCCTATTCGGCCAGCTCACTCGGAGGCCCACTTGACTCTTCATGGGCTTGGATCGTGGTGTAGATAACTTGATTGTCTCCCTCCAAGCCTTCAATTTCTCTATGGACTCCATGTTGGTCTTGGACAATTCGAACAGGGGCTTGGAGGGATTCTTTGAAGAACTTGGCTTGTGCACGTGTGACTGGGCCCAATGGAACTCGGACTGGGTCATTACTTGGGCTAAGGTCCGTGCACACATCAGTCCCCTCCACTTGAGAAGGATTCGTCCTCAAATCTGGATGGAAATGGATGATACTACAAGAGTTGGTAGTATGAACCCCAAATCTAATGCCACCACATATTGCCAAGAAAAACTCATGGCTTTACTCCAATGGCTCCTCTTGTTCGTATCATTCCCCTCCTCTTGAAAGCAATTTGCCCACAAATTGAAGCACGAATGGTGACAAGACGAGTTACATGCCTTCGACTCAATCTTGTTAGGATGGCTATAGATACAAGAGTTGGTAGTATGAACCCCAAATCTAATGCCACCACATATTGCCAAGAAAAACTCATGGCTTTACTCCAATGGCTCCTCTTGTTCGTATCATTCCCCTCCTCTTGAAAGCAATTTGCCTACAAATTGAAGCACGAATGGTGACAAGACGAGTTACATGCCTTCGACTCAATCTTGTTAGGATGGCTATAGATGTCATCCAATGCAAAACCCACGTGCTAAGTTGGAAAATAACCCTTGTCGGACCTTGAATCTCACAAACCATCTTCAATGTATGCTCAACTTGATCGTTTGTGGTCATGAGGTAAGGGTCCTCAAAGTGGTGTGAAGCGTATCCCGTGAAATCGAACTCCGGCCCGAACACACTTGCAAGGCCCCAAGGCGGATTTGGTGATGTTGGAGATTCACGTGGACTAAGAACAAGATGAAAATCATAATGGTCATTCAGGTACTTGTTCTTTAAACGAACCCTTGGTACACAACCATCCACAAAATGTGGAGTGTTCCCATCAAGATGCGCTCGAAGCAACTCCCCTTTGGTGTGGACTGATTTCAGTTGACATTGTTCCATGAATGGATACAAACGGGGTTTAACTCTTGGAGTACCAACTACATGGAAGCTTGCAAAGTCTACAATTGATTTTGGAATGGAACACACCAAGATCAGCTCAACTTGCCTTTGCTTGATCTGAATACAAGAAGAAACACTAAACAAAGCAAGGTAAGTTCGTTGGGAAAATAATAGGCCTTCACCGGGTTGCTCAAGATCAGCCCACTTTCTCTCTTTTCTTCCTTTTTACCACCCATCTCATCAGATTTTTCCATCTCTTTGTCCATTTCAACAGCTGACCCTTTCATCTCATTGCATTCAACTCTCTCGGGTTTTATCTCTTCAGGCACAATTCCCTTATCTAGCTGCTTCTCCATTCAATAACGCTCAACCTTACTTTTCATGTGTGCTAGATCAATACAAAACTGGTCATAAGTAAGTGATACAAGTGCAATACGACGACAATTAAATAAGAAGGAATACTTATTAGTATGTCCGTCATATTTAACTTCTGGCCTCGACATCCACGCTTTGCCCAACAACCCGTGTCACTTGAATTGGGACTACATCACACAACACCTCGTCCACATATTTGCCGATTTGAATAGGTACAAGTGTGTGCTTAGTAACCCAGACAACACCTTGAGTACTCATCAACTTGTGCGGTCGAAGATGACCAATGGTTGGAAGATTTAATTTCTCAACCATGATAGCAGTTGCAAGGTTGACTTCACAACTCCCATCAATGGCCAAGCTACAAATTTTGTCTTTGACACCGCAACGGGTATAAAACCAACCAAGCAATTGAGATTTGACGAGGTCCAATTGCTCATCTACACCACGTAATGGCACTTCTTTGACTCCCTTAGGATCAGGAAGACAATGTTGTGTGCTAGCTTTTATGCGTCTTGTATTCGCCATGACGTATGAGGGAACCTCCACATAAGCTCTGAGGCCAACTATTGCGGTCCTCGATCAACACGTTTCGAGACACGTAGCACGTTTGCCCGAGGATCTAGCGAGGTTGTCCAACGCTTGGATTGCTGGACCTAGAATCAAACGGACGACACGATTTGATTAAAGGCTGTAGAACGACGACTCCGATGAGGGTGAATACGCCAGGGAATAGGTCGGTAGAACAATCAAGGACAAGATGCAAGATTGCTCAATCACCCTTGCCAGAAGCAAGTAAAGCTCGAAATTCACACAAGCAAGAAAATCGAAAAACTAAGTAATTTGATTTATAAAACGTCTACCTAAAACCTTACAAAGCAAGCCTATTTATAGGCTAAGAGTTACAAAAACCCTAAGGAAAACAAGGAAAAGGGGAATTCGGCCATCTTGGGATCAAGATGGGCCGGCCCATGCTCTACTAGAACAACTAATCTAACTATAAATTAAACACTAAAGCCTAAGGCCCTATTCGGCCACCTCTCTCTCAGGCCCACTTGACTCTTCATGGGCTTGGATCGTGGTGTAGATAACTTGATTGTCTCCTTCCAAGCCTTCAATTTCTCTATGGACTCCATGTTGGTCTTGGACAATTCGAACAAGGGCTTGGAGGGATTCTTTGAAGAACTTGGCTTGTGCACGTGTGACTGGGCCCAATGGAACTCGGACTGGGTCATTACTTGGGCTAAGGTCCGTGCACACATCAGTCCCCTCCACTTGAGAAGGATTCGTCCTCAAATCTGGATGGAAATGGATGATACTACAAGAGTTGGTAGTATGAACCCCAAATCTAATGCCACCACATATTGCCAAGAAAAACTCATGGCTTTACTCCAATGGCTCCTCTTGTTCGTATCATTCCCCTCCTCTTGAAAGCAATTTGCCCACAAATTGAAGCACGAATGGTGACAAGACGAGTTACATGCCTTCGACTCAATCTTGTTAGGATGGCTATAGATGTCATCCAATGCAAAACCCACGTGCTAAGTTGGAAAATAACCCTTGTCGGACCTTGAATCTCACAAACCATCTTCAATGTATGCTCAACTTGATCGTTTGTGGTCATGAGGTAAGGGTCCTCAAAGTGGTGTGAAGCGTATCCCGTGAAATCGAACTCCGGCCCGAACACTCTTGCAAGGCCCCAAGGCGGATTTGGTGATGTTGGAGATTCACGTGGACTAAGAACAAGATGAAAATCATAATGGTCATTCAGGTACTTGTTCTTTAAACGAACCCTTGGTACACAACCATCCACAAAATGTGGAGTGTTCCCATCAAGATGAGCTCGAAGCAACTCCCCTTTGGTGTGGACTGATTTCAGTTGACATTGTTCCATGAATGGATACAAACGGGGTTTAACTCTTGGAGTACCAACTACATGGAAGCTTGCAAAGTCTACAATTGATTTTGGAATGGAACACACCAAGATCAGCTCAACTTGCCTTTGCTTGATCTGAATACAAGAAGAAACACTAAACAAAGGAAGGTAAGTTCGTTGGGAAAATAATAGGCCTTCACCGGGTTGCTCAAGATCAGCCCACTTTCTCTCTTTTCTTCCTTTTTACCACCCATCTCATCAGATTTTTCCATCTCTTTGTCCATTTCAACAGCTGACACTTTCATCTCATTGCATTCAACTCCCTCGGGTTTTATCTCTTCAGGCACAATTCCCTCATCTAGCTGCTTCTCCATTCAATAACGCTCAACCTTACTTTTCATGTGTGCTAGATCAATACAAAACTGGTCATAAGTAAGTGATACAAGTGCAATACGACGACTATTAAATAAGAAGGAATACTTATTAGTATGTCCGTCATATTTAACTTCTGGCCTCGACATCCACGCTTTGCCCAACAACCCGTGTCACTTGAATTGGGACTACATCACACAACACCTCGTCCACATATTTGCCGATTTGAATAGGTACAAGTGTGTGCTTAGTAACCCAGACAACACCTTGAGTACTCATCAACTTGTGCGGTCGAAGATGACCAATGGTTGGAAGATTTAATTTCTCAACCATGATAGCAGTTGCAAGGTTGACTTCACAACTCCCATCAATGGCCAAGCTACAAATTTTGTCTTTGACACCGCAACGGGTATAAAACCAACCAAGCAATTGAGATTTGACGAGGTCCAATTGCTCATCTACACCACGTAATGGCACTTCTTTGACTCCCTTAGGATCAGGAAGACAATGTTGTGTGCTAGCTTTTATGCGTCTTGTATTCGCCATGACGTATGAGGGAACCTCCACATAAGCTCTGAGGCCAACTATTGCGGTCCTCGATCAACACGTTTCGAGACACGTAGCACGTTTGCCCGAGGATCTAGCGAGGTTGTCCAACGCTTGGATTGCTGGACCTAGAATCAAACGGACGACACGATTTGATTAAAGGCTGTAGAACGACGACTCCGATGAGGGTGAATACGCCAGGGAATAGGTCGGTAGAACAATCAAGGACAAGATGCAAGATTGCTCAATCACCCTTGCCAGAAGCAAGTAAAGCTCGAAATTCACACAAGCAAGAAAATCGAAAAACTAAGTAATTTGATTTATAAAACGTCTACCTAAAACCTTACAAAGCAAGCCTATTTATAGGCTAAGAGTTACAAAAACCCTAAGGAAAACAAGGAAAAGGGGAATTCGGCCATCTTGGGATCAAGATGGGCCGGCCCATGCTCTACTGGAACAACTAATCTAACTATAAATTAAACACTAAAGCCTAAGGCCCTATTCGGCCAACTCACTCGGAGGCCCACTTGACTCTTCATGGGCTTGGATCGTGGTGTAGATAACTTGATTGTCTCCTTCCAAGCCTTCAATTTCTCTATGGACTCCATGTTGGTCTTGGACAATTCGAACAAGGGCTTGGAGGGATTCTTTGAAGAACTTGGCTTGTGCACGTGTGACTGGGCCCAATGGAACTCGGACTGGGTCATTACTTGGGCTAAGGTCCGTGCACACATCAGTCCCCTCCACTTGAGAAGGATTCGTCCTCAAATCTGGATGGAAATGGATGATACTACAAGAGTTGGTAGTATGAACCCCAAATCTAATGCCACCACATATTGCCAAGAAAAACTCATGGCTTTACTCCAATGGCTCCTCTTGTTCGTATCATTCCCCTCCTCTTGAAAGCAATTTGCCCACAAATTGAAGCACGAATGGTGACAAGACGAGTTACATGCCTTCGACTCAATCTTGTTAGGATGGCTATAGATGTCATCCAATGCAAAACCCACGTGCTAAGTTGGAAAATAACCCTCGTCGAACCTTGAATCTCACAAACCATCTTCAATGTATGCTCAACTTGATCGTTTGTGGTCATGAGGTAAGGGTCCTCAAAGTGGTGTGAAGCGTATCCCGTGAAATCGAACTCCGGCCCGAACACACTTGCAAGGCCCCAAGGCGGATTTGGTGATGTTGGAGATTCATGTGGACTAAGAACAAGATGAAAATCATAATGGTCATTCAGGTACTTGTTCTTTAAACGAACCCTTGGTACACAACCATCCACAAAATGTGGAGTGTTCCCATCAAGATGAGCTCGAAGCAACTCCCCTTTGGTGTGGACTGATTTGAGTTGACATTGTTCCACGAATGGATACGAACGGGGTTTAACTCTTGGAGTACCAACTACATGGAAGCTTGCAAAGTCTACAATTGATTTTGGAATGGAACACACCAAGATCAGCTCAACTTGCCTTTGCTTGATCTGAATACAAGAAGAAACACTAAACAAAGCAAGGTAAGTTCGTTAGGAAAATAATAGGCCTTCACCGGGTTGCTCAAGATCAGCCCACTTTCTCTCTTTTCTCCCTTTTTACCACCCATCTCATCAGATTTTTCCATCTCTTTGTCTATTTCAACAGCTGACCCTTTCATCTCATTGCATTCAACTCCCTCGGGTTTTATCTCTTCAGGCACAATTCCCTCATCTAGCTGTTTCTCCATTCAATAACGCTCAACCTTACTTTTCATGTGTGCTAGATCAATACAAAACTGGTCATAAGTAAGTGATACAAGTGCAATACGACGACTATTAAATAAGAAGGAATACTTATTAGTATGTCCGTCATATTTAACTTCTGGCCTCGACATCCACGCTTTGCCCAACAACCCGTGTCACTTGAATTGGGACTACATCACACAACATCTCGTCCACATATTTGCCGATTTGAATAGGTACAAGTGTGTGCTTAGTAACCCAGACAACACCTTGAGTACTCATCAACTTGTGCGGTCGAAGATGACCAATGGTCGGAAGATTTAATTTCTCAACCATGATAGCAGTTGCAAGGTTGACTTCACAACTCCCATCAATGGCCAAGCTACAAATTTTGTCTTTGACACCGCAACGGGTATAAAACCAACCAAGCAATTGAGATTTGACGAGGTCCAATTGCTCATCTACACCACGTAATGGCACTTCTTTGACTCCCTTAGGATCAGGAAGACAATGTTGTGTGCTAGCTTTTATGCGTCTTGTATTCGCCATGACGTATGAGGGAACCTCCACATAAGCTCTGAGGCCAACTATTGCGGTCCTCGATCAACACGTTTCGAGACACGTAGCACGTTTGCCCGAGGATCTAGCGAGGTTGTCCAACGCTTGGATTGCTGGACCTAGAATCAAACGGACGACACGATTTGATTAAAGGCTGTAGAACGACGACTCCGATGAGGGTGAATACGCCAGGGAATAGGTCGGTAGAACAATCAAGGACAAGATGCAAGATTGCTCAATCACCCTTGCCAGAAGCAAGTAAAGCTCGAAATTCACACAAGCAAGAAAATCGAAAAACTAAGTAATTTGATTTATAAAACGTCTACCTAAAACCTTACAAAGCAAGCCTATTTATAGGCTAAGAGTTACAAAAAACCTAAGGAAAACAAGGAAAAGGGGAATTCGGCCATCTTGGGATCAAGATGGGCCGGCCCATGCTCTACTAGAACAACTAATCTAACTATAAATTAAACACTAAAGCCTAAGGCCCTATTCGGCCAACTCACTCGGAGGCCCACTTGACTCTTCATGGGCTTGGATCGTGGTGTAGATAACTTGATTGTCTCCTTCCAAGCCTTCAATTTCTCTATGGACTCCATGTTGGTCTTGGACAATTCGAACAAGGGCTTGGAGGGATTCTTTGAAGAACTTGGCTTGTGCACGTGTGACTGGGCCCAATGGAACTCGGACTGGGTCATTACTTGGGCTAAGGTCCGTGCACACATCAGTCCCCTCCACTTGAGAAGGATTCGTCCTCAAATCTGGATGGAAATGGATGATACTACAAGAGTTGGTAGTATGAACCCCAAATCTAATGCCACCACATATTGCCAAGAAAAACTCATGGCTTTACTCCAATGGCTCCTCTTGTTCGTATCATTCCCCTCCTCTTGAAAGCAATTTGCCCACAAATTGAAGCACGAATGGTGACAAGACGAGTTACATGCCTTCGACTCAATCTTGTTAGGATGGCTATAGATGTCATCCAATGCAAAACCCACGTGCTAAGTTGGAAAATAACCCTTGTCGGACCTTTAATCTCACAAACCATCTTCAATGTATGCTCAACTTGATCGTTTGTGGTCATGAGGTAAGGGTCCTCAAAGTGGTGTGAAGCGTATCCCGTGAAATCGAACTCCGGCCCGAACACACTTGCAAGGCCCCAAGGCGGATTTGGTGATGTTGGAGATTCACGTGGACTAAGAACAAGATGAAAATCATAATGGTCATTCAGGTACTTGTTCTTTAAACGAACCCTTGGTACACAACCATCCACAAAATGTGGAGTGTTCCCATCAAGATGAGCTCGAAGCAACTCCCCTTTGGTGTGGACTGATTTCAGTTGACATTGTTCCATGAATGGATACAAACGGGGTTTAACTCTTGGAGTACCAACTACATGGAAGCTTGCAAAGTCTACAATTGATTTTGGAATGGAACACACCAAGATCAGCTCAACTTGCCTTTGCTTGATCTGAATACAAGAAGAAACACTAAACAAAGCAAGGTAAGTTCGTTGGGAAAATAATAGGCCTTCACCGGGTTGCTCAAGATCAGCCCACTTTCTCTCTTTTCTTCCTTTTTACCACCCATCTCATCAGATTTTCCCATCTCTTTGTCCATTTCAACAGCTGACCCTTTCATCTCATTGCATTCAACTCCCTCGGGTTTTATCTCTTCAGGCACAATTCCCTCATCTAGCTGCTTCTCCATTCAATAACGCTCAACCTTACTTTTCATGTGTGCTAGATCAATACAAAACTGGTCATAAGTAAGTGATACAAGTGCAATACGACGACAATTAAATAAGAAGGAATACTTATTAGTATGTCCGTCATATTTAACTTCTGGCCTCGACATCCACGCTTTGCCCAACAACCCGTGTCACTTGAATTGGGACTACATCACACAACACCTCGTCCACATATTTGCCGATTTGAATAGGTACAAGTGTGTGCTTAGTAACCCAGACAACACCTTGAGTACTCATCAACTTGTGCGGTCGAAGATGACCAATGGTTGGAAGATTTAATTTCTCAACCATGATAGCAGTTGCAAGGTTGACTTCACAACTCCCATCAATGGCCAAGCTACAAATTTTGTCTTTGACACCGCAACGGGTATAAAACCAACCAAGCAATTGAGATTTGACGAGGTCCAATTGCTCATCTACACCACGTAATGGCACTTCTTTGACTCCCTTAGGATCAGGAAGACAATGTTGTGTGCTAGCTTTTATGCGTCTTGTATTCGCCATGACGTATGAGGGAACCTCCACATAAGCTCTGAGGCCAACTATTGCGGTCCTCGATCAACACGTTTCGAGACACGTAGCACGTTTGCCCGAGGATCTAGCGAGGTTGTCCAACGCTTGGATTGCTGGACCTAGAATCAAACAGACGACACGATTTGATTAAAGGCTGTAGAACGACGACTCCGATGAGGGTGAATACGCCAGGGAATAGGTCGGTAGAACAATCAAGGACAAGATGCAAGATTGCTCAATCACCCTTGCCAGAAGCAAGTAAAGCTCGAAATTCACACAAGCAAGAAAATCGAAAAACTAAGTAATTTGATTTATAAAACGTCTACCTAAAACCTTACAAAGCAAGCCTATTTATAGGCTAAGAGTTACAAAAACCCTAAGGAAAACAAGGAAAAGGGGAATTCGGCCACCTTGGGATCAAGATGGGCCGGCCCATGCTCTACTAGAACAACTAATCTAACTATAAATTAAACACTAAAGCCTAAGGCCCTATTCGGCCAACTCACTCGGAGGCCCACTTGACTCTTCATGGGCTTGGATCGTGGTGTAGATAACTTGATTGTCTCCCTCCAAGCCTTCAATTTCTCTATGGACTCCATGTTGGTCTTGGACAATTCGAACAAGGGCTTGGAGGGATTCTTTGAAGAACTTGGCTTGTGCACGTGTGACTGGGCCCAATGGAACTCGGACTGGGTCATTACTTGGGCTAAGGTCCGTGCACACATCAGTCCCCTCCACTTGAGAAGGATTCGTCCTCAAATCTGGATGGAAATGGATGATACTACAAGAGTTGGTAGTATGAACCCCAAATCTAATGCCACCACATATTGCCAAGAAAAACTCATGGCTTTACTCCAATGGCTCCTCTTGTTCGTATCATTCCCCTCCTCTTGAAAGCAATTTGCCCACAAATTGAAGCACGAATGGTGACAAGACGAGTTACATGCCTTCGACTCAATCTTGTTAGGATGGCTATAGATGTCATCCAATGCAAAACCCACGTGCTAAGTTGGAAAATAACCCTTGTCGGACCTTGAATCTCACAAACCATCTTCAATGTATGCTCAACTTGATCGTTTGTGGTCATGAGGTAAGGGTCCTCAAAGTGGTGTGAAGCGTATCCCGTGAAATCGAACTCCGGCCCGAACACTCTTGCAAGGCCCCAAGGCGGATTTGGTGATGTTGGAGATTCACGTGGACTAAGAACAAGATGAAAATCATAATGGTCATTCAGGTACTTGTTCTTTAAACGAACCCTTGGTACACAACTGATGCGGTGGAGCACGAGGCCCAAAGTGTACAAGTAGACCCTGTGAAGGTGCCCCAAGGCACAGTGACACGAGCACGAGCTAAGAGATTCAAGGAGTCCCTCCAAGCCTTGGTACGTGCTATCCAAAACCAAGAGAAACCGAGCATTGAAGGGATTGAGTTGGAATATCCTTGCACGACTACTAAAATGCTGCTTACAATTGAAGATGCGAGTGTTCAAGCTCCAAACGGCGTGCTGAGCCCCGAAGCTTATGATCTATAGTTAGTTGGGCTAGCTTTCGGTCAAGTATAGGCCCAAGGGGCTGGCCGAACTTTCCTTGTTATTTTTCCAGTTTATTAGGTCTTAGTTACGGCTATTAATAGCCTCAAACCGCATGTTACATTCAGTTTTTTGAGAGTATTGAATAAAATTTCCAGAATTTCGTCCATTCCTTGTGGCAAATTCCCTTAGCTTGTGAAAGCTAAGTTGAACATCCTAGAGTCGATCCTAGGCTGTTCTTGACTTATCAATCAAGCACACATACTTGATTGTGGCGTCCTCTACCGTTAAATCTGTTCTTGAGTGGTCCAAGTTCGGGTTCAACTCCATCAAATCTTCATCGTGTTCCTCTAGATCCGAAGTAGCTTCCGCGTCTCGTATCAGCTGGCATCAGAGCTAGTTAGAGGTATCACGAATATCCTTTTTTTATCGTTTTTAGATCTATTTTAGTCTTCTAAATTCGTAGCTCAAGTGCTCGGGTTTGTCAAGTCCGAAATCTGTCTTTGTTGTTTCCTTGTCAGAAATCTGTCTTGGTTGTTTCCTTGTCAGAAATCTGTCTTTGTTGTTTAGTTGTTGTCCGAAATTTTCTGTCCAGTTTTGTCTTGTGTTTATGTTCTGTTTAAATCCAGAAAAAAAAAATCTCTTGTGTTGCATACCTTATTGTCATTCCCTTGAGTCGTTGATGGAATTAATTGCTGGGTTGCCGAATCTGTTTGCACTTGTTTCTTGAACCTTTGTGCTGTTGCTTTGCAAAACTCGAACATCAAAACCTTATTGGGGAAGTCTTGAGCTTCTTGGATCAAAGAGGTTAATCTTGGCAGTCTTGAAACCTGAAATAAACCTTCAACCGTGTTCTTGTTTTCATGGAACTTTGATCCTGAAACCAAATCTGTCCAAGTTGTTTACGTTAATTGCTGTGAAATTGTGGTCTAAACTAGCTGGCTATTGTGTGAAAACACCCCAACAGAAGTCAAAAAAAAATTCAAGAAAGACGGCTCTAGTTTCCAATTCTTGACCAGCCTTCAAGTTTTACCAAATCTGATTCAAAGGTCAAAAAAAAAATTTTTCAAGAAAGTCGGCTCTAGTTTCCAATTCTTGACCAGCCTTCAAGTTTTACCAAATCTGATTCAAACTTGGACTTCCAAATCTGAACAACATCCAATTCTTGACAGCCTACAAGTTTACCAAATTTGGTGCAAAATCTGACTTCCAAATCTGACCAGCCCCAAAATTTCGAATTTGAACCACTTGGGACTCCCAAATCTGACCAAACTCCAAGGTTTCCAATCCTTGGCAACCCCAAGTGTCCAAATCAGATCAAACTTTCCAATTTCCGAATCTTGAATTCTTGAATTTTCCTAAAACCGTTGGAGCAATTGTGCCACCCGATTGGGCTGAGTTTTAGGTAGTAGATTGCCCATTATTTGAGCAGCCTAAGGCCACCCAAAATACTCCAAAACCCTTACCAAAAAGACCACGGACCAGCAGCTCAACACATTCCAGAAATTTGGGTTTCGGGTAGAGTTTTCTAGGATTTTCAAAATTTCAGCATTCAAGTTAATTGTCTTACTTTCTTTTGAGTCGTTAGTTATTGTCCAGCTATATTCTGAGTCTTGAGTCGTGTCTAGGTATTCAGTTATTCACCTCCATTTGTTGCTACTAGCTTGTGTGTCACTTGTTGACTAGTCAAGAACGTACACTGCGGTGACGCCTAGTTTGTTCAACTCGAGCAACTAGCAAGCCAAGGAATTGCTTGGTAAGATTATTAGAGAGTGATACACTTGAGTGAAACACGAGTGTGAGTGACCTATACATCGTATTTAAAAAAAAAAAAAAAAAAAAAAAGAGAGCAAGGAACTCGTTTTTGTTTATTTATTTTGCAGGTGGACTAAATATGTCTAGTGAAGTTGGTGAACAAACCATGGACATCAAACTACAATTGGAAGCCATGTGTGGGAGGAAAATTCCTTTGCACTACTAACCGTTTTGCAGGTCACATAGTCATGGCCACTAGAGTTGCATCTTGCTCATACAATCAAGAATTCATGGAGACCGAACCTTTCAAGAGGAGAGGTCCCAAGCGAAGTACCTCCAAGTACTTTAGCCCCATGCAATCCAGTTCACAATGTGGGTATCATTCACTCCGGGAGGAGATGCAACGCCACCGTGCTTTGTGTGTGTATGAAAGGTATAAACAAGATTGTGATGAGTATGAGAAGGAGCAAAGCAGTTTGCGTAGAGCATCTAAATCAAGGTCAACTTCAAGCAAACAAGGTTCATCTAAGAAGTGTCTTGACAATCAAGACGAAGGGCTCGAGAATTTTCGAATTGAGTCAAAGCTTCGTGAATCAATGGATAAATTTGAACGTCGGACTGAAGCATTGATTGATGATATGATGGAAAGACTTAGCCAAGTGCTGGATTCACACCTGGAGCAACTTAACCATGTGCCAACCGGTGGTAATAAAGGGAAAATTCATCCTAGTCCCTCGTTGATTGAAGAGCCAAATATGAATGAGTTACAACTGAGCCATGAACATGAGCTAGACAATGAAAATCAAACCTCATGTACAATGCGTGAGCAATGGTCCGAGAAGAATGGAGTGGAAAAAGACAAGAATAATTTGGCCTTAGTGAAGAGTAAAAAGGAGGAGTTGGCCGTGTTTACAAAGGCTGAAAGTGTGACCATTTTGTTTGCTAACCGGCTAACATGTGTTTTGTTTAGCACCTCTTCTTTTGTTCAAGTTACACAAAGTCAAGTAGAGTTGATCATGGCATGTTCCATCCCGAAGTCACTTGGACACTTTGCGAGTTTCCATGGAATTGGTCTTCTAGGAACTAAATCTCTTTGGTATCAATTCATGGAACAATGTCCATTCAAATCTGTCCGCACCATTGGAGGATTCATTCGAGCTCATCTTAAAAGGGAAATTCCAGAATCTACTTCTTGTTCTTTACCTATGTGTCAAGGACTAGCACTGGAATCTCAAGTTGAATCAATTGGTGGAAGGAATATCGAAGTGTCAAAGGGAGTTTTCTCATTTAAATCTCGTTCTACACCTTCTTACCATCTAGCTAATAATGTCCCATTAGTCCTTTACCCGATTTCTGAATTGCTCCAAGTTGAAGGTTATTTTGTTTTCATAGGTTGTAACGCTGTCCACAATTTTCCAACTACGGCTAAAGACTTGCAACCCGATTTCGTGCTTATCCCTGCTGCAAGTGGTGCACGTTCGTGCTTCTTCACATGTCCAAAAGCTAGTCACCACGAGCTTACTTCACCAACCCCAACTTGTGCAAATTCATGCGATTCGTATGGAGTGCATTTCACTTCATTGCTGCCACTTATGTCACGTGACAATAAGACAATCCATGGCCGAAGGTTGATTAGAGAGCTTTGGATTGCTACCTGGAAGTTTCGTGAGCCTTACACAAGCTTTTTCCTATCTTGGCGCATGTCCTTGTTTGAGGGCCTCATGAAACTGACCAAACGGCATTTAACTTGGCTCGTGACCTTTCATTTGTTCCCAACGTGGTTGACCTCCAAACGCACTGTCGACATCCCCATCTAGATTTGAGGACAAATCCTTTTCAAGAGGAGGGGAATGATGCGGTGGAGCACGAGGCCCAAAGTGTACAAGTAGACCCTGTGAAGGTGCCCCAAGGCACAGTGACACGAGCACGAGCTAAGAGATTCAAGGAGTCCCTCCAAGCCTTGGTACGTGCTATCCAAAACCAAGAGAAACCGAGCATTGAAGGGATTGAGTTGGAATATCCTTGCACGACTACTAAAATGCTGCTTACAATTGAAGATGCGAGTGTTCAAGCTCCAAACGGCGGGCTGAGCCCCGAAGCTTATGATCTATAGTTAGTTGGGCTAGCTTTCGGTCAAGTATAGGCCCAAGGGGCTGGCCGAACTTTCCTTGTTATTTTTCCAGTTTATTAGGTCTTAGTTACGGCTATTAATAGCCTCAAGCCGCATGTTACATTCAGTTTTTTGAGAGTATTGAATAAAATTTCCAGAATTTCGTCCATTCCTTGTGGCAAATTCCCTTAGCTTGTAAAAGCTAAGTTGAACATCCTAGAGTTGATCCTAGGCTGTTCTTGACTTATCAATCAAGCACACATACTTGATTGTGGCGTCCTCTACCGTTAAATCTGTTCTTGAGTGGTCCAAGTTCGGGTTCAACTCCGTCAAATCTTCATCGTGTTCCTCTAGATCCGAAGTAGCTTCCGCGTCTCGCATCACCCTTGGTACACAACCATCCACAAAATGTGGAGTGTTCCCATCAAGATGAGCTCGAAGCAACTCCCCTTTGGTGTGGACTGATTTCAGTTGACATTGTTCCATGAATGGATACAAACGGGGTTTAACTCTTGGAGTACCAACTACATGGAAGCTTGCAAAGTCTACAATTGATTTTGGAATGGAACACACCAAGATCAGCTCAACTTGCCTTTGCTTGATCTGAATACAAGAAGAAACACTAAACAAAGCAAGGTAAGTTCGTTGGGAAAATAATAGGCCTTCACCGGGTTGCTCAAGATCAGCCCACTTTCTCTCTTTTCTTCCTTTTTACCACCCATCTCATCAGATTTTTCCATCTCTTTGTCCATTTCAACAGCTGACCCTTTCATCTCATTGCATTCAACTCCCTCGGGTTTTATCTCTTCAGGCACAATTCCCTCATCTAGCTGCTTCTCCATTCAATAACGCTCAACCTTACTTTTCATGTGTGCTAGATCAATACAAAACTGGTCATAAGTAAGTGATACAAGTGCAATACGACGACAATTAAATAAGAAGGAATACTTATTAGTATGTCCGTCATATTTAACTTCTGGCCTCGACATCCACGCTTTGCCCAACAACCCGTGTCACTTGAATTGGGACTACATCACACAACACCTCGTCCACATATTTGCCGATTTGAATAGGTACAAGTGTGTGCTTAGTAACCCAGACAACACCTTGAGTACTCATCAACTTGTGCGGTCGAAGATGACCAATGGTTGGAAGATTTAATTTCTCAACCATGATAGCAGTTGCAAGGTTGACTTCACAACTCCCATCAATGGCCAAGCTACAAATTTTGTCTTTGACACCGCAACGGGTATAAAACCAACCAAGCAATTGAGATTTGACGAGGTCCAATTGCTCATCTACACCACGTAATGGCACTTCTTTGACTCCCTTAGGATCAGGAAGACAATGTTGTGTGCTAGCTTTTATGCGTCTTGTATTCGCCATGACGTATGAGGGAACCTCCACATAAGCTCTGAGGCCAACTATTGCGGTCCTCGATCAACACGTTTCGAGACACGTAGCACGTTTGCCCGAGGATCTAGCGAGGTTGTCCAACGCTTGGATTGCTGGACCTAGAATCAAACGGACGACACGATTTGATTAAAGGCTGTAGAACGACGACTCCGATGAGGGTGAATACGCCAGGGAATAGGTCGGTAGAACAATCAAGGACAAGATGCAAGATTGCTCAATCACCCTTGCCAGAAGCAAGTAAAGCTCGAAATTCACACAAGCAAGAAAATCGAAAAACTAAGTAATTTGATTTATAAAACGTCTACCTAAAACCTTACAAAGCAAGCCTATTTATAGGCTAAGAGTTACAAAAACCCTAAGGAAAACAAGGAAAAGGGGAATTCGGCCATCTTGGGATCAAGATGGGCCGGCCCATGCTCTACTAGAACAACTAATCTAACTATAAATTAAACACTAAAGCCTAAGGCCCTATTCGGCCAACTCACTCGGAGGCCCACTTGACTCTTCATGGGCTTGGATCGTGGTGTAGATAACTTGATTGTCTCCTTCCAAGCCTTCAATTTCTCTATGGACTCCATGTTGGTCTTGGACAATTCGAACAAGGGCTTGGAGGGATTCTTTGAAGAACTTGGCTTGTGCACGTGTGACTGGGCCCAATGGAACTCGGACTGGGTCATTACTTGGGCTAAGGTCCGTGCACACATCAGTCCCCTCCACTTGAGAAGGATTCGTCCTCAAATCTGGATGGAAATGGATGATACTACAAGAGTTGGTAGTATGAACCCCAAATCTAATGCCACCACATATTGCCAAGAAAAACTCATGGCTTTACTCCAATGGCTCCTCTTGTTCGTATCATTCCCCTCCTCTTGAAAGCAATTTGCCCACAAATTGAAGCACGAATGGTGACAAGACGAGTTACATGCCTTCGACTCAATCTTGTTAGGATGGCTATAGATGTCATCCAATGCAAAACCCACGTGCTAAGTTGGAAAATAACCCTTGTCGGACCTTGAATCTCACAAACCATCTTCAATGTATGCTCAACTTGATCGTTTGTGGTCATGAGGTAAGGGTCCTCAAAGTGGTGTGAAGCGTATCCCGTGAAATCGAACTCCGGCCCGAACACTCTTGCAAGGCCCCAAGGCGGATTTGGTGATGTTGGAGATTCACGTGGACTAAGAACAAGATGAAAATCATAATGGTCATTCAGGTACTTGTTCTTTAAACGAACCCTTGGTACACAACCATCCACAAAATGTGGAGTGTTCCCATCAAGATGAGCTCGAAGCAACTCCCCTTTGGTGTGGACTGATTTCAGTTGACATTGTTCCATGAATGGATACAAACGGGGTTTAACTCTTGGAGTACCAACTACATGGAAGCTTGCAAAGTCTACAATTGATTTTGGAATGGAACACACCAAGATCAGCTCAACTTGCCTTTGCTTGATCTGAATACAAGAAGAAACACTAAACAAAGCAAGGTAAGTTCGTTGGGAAAATAATAGGCCTTCACCGGGTTGCTCAAGATCAGCCCACTTTCTCTCTTTTCTTCCTTTTTACCACCCATCTCATCAGATTTTTCCATCTCTTTGTCCATTTCAACAGCTGACCCTTTCATCTCATTGCATTCAACTCCCTCGGGTTTTATCTCTTCAGGCACAATTCCCTCATCTAGCTGCTTCTCCATTCAATAACGCTCAACCTTACTTTTCATGTGTGCTAGATCAATACAAAACTGGTCATAAGTAAGTGATACAAGTGCAATACGACGACTATTAAATAAGAAGGAATACTTATTAGTATGTCCGTCATATTTAACTTCTGGCCTCGACATCCACGCTTTGCCCAACAACCCGTGTCACTTGAATTGGGACTACATCACACAACACCTCGTCCACAGATTTGCCGATTTGAATAGGTACAAGTGTGTGCTTAGTAACCCAGACAACACCTTGAGTACTCATCAACTTGTGCGGTCGAAGATGACCAATGGTTGGAAGATTTAATTTCTCAACCATGATAGCAGTTGCAAGGTTGACTTCACAACTCCCATCAATGGCCAAGCTACAAATTTTGTCTTTGACACCGCAACGGGTATAAAACCAACCAAGCAATTGAGATTTGACGAGGTCCAATTGCTCATCTACACCACGTAATGGCACTTCTTTGACTCCCTTAGGATCAGGAAGACAATGTTGTGTGCTAGCTTTTATGCGTCTTGTATTCGCCATGACGTATGAGGGAACCTCCACATAAGCTCTGAGGCCAACTATTGCGGTCCTCGATCAACACGTTTCGAGACACGTAGCACGTTTGCCCGAGGATCTAGCGAGGTTGTCCAACGCTTGGATTGCTGGACCTAGAATCAAACGGACGACACGATTTGATTAAAGGCTGTAGAACGACGACTCCGATGAGGGTGAATACGCCAGGGAATAGGTCGGTAGAACAATCAAGGACAAGATGCAAGATTGCTCAATCACCCTTGCCAGAAGCAAGTAAAGCTCGAAATTCACACAAGCAAGAAAATCGAAAAACTAAGTAATTTGATTTATAAAACGTCTACCTAAAACCTTACAAAGCAAGCCTATTTATAGGCTAAGAGTTACAAAAACCCTAAGGAAAACAAGGAAAAGGGGAATTCGGCCATCTTGGGATCAAGATGGGCCGGCCCATGCTCTACTAGAACAACTAATCTAACTATAAATTAAACACTAAAGCCTAAGGCCCTATTCGGCCAACTCACTCGGAGGCCCACTTGACTCTTCATGGGCTTGGATCGTGGTGTAGATAACTTGATTGTCTCCCTCCAAGCCTTCAATTTCTCTATGGACTCCATGTTGGTCTTGGACAATTCGAACAAGGGCTTGGAGGGATTCTTTGAAGAACTTGGCTTGTGCACGTGTGACTGGGCCCAATGGAACTCGGACTGGGTCATTACTTGGGCTAAGGTCCGTGCACACATCAGTCCCCTCCACTTGAGAAGGATTCGTCCTCAAATCTGGATGGAAATGGATGATACTACAAGAGTTGGTAGTATGAACCCCAAATCTAATGCCACCACATATTGCCAAGAAAAACTCATGGCTTTACTCCAATGGCTCCTCTTGTTCGTATCATTCCCCTCCTCTTGAAAGCAATTTGCCCACAAATTGAAGCACGAATGGTGACAAGACGAGTTACATGCCTTCGACTCAATCTTGTTAGGATGGCTATAGATGTCATCCAATGCAAAACCCACGTGCTAAGTTGGAAAATAACCCTTGTCGGACCTTGAATCTCACAAACCATCTTCAATGTATGCTCAACTTGATCGTTTGTGGTCATGAGGTAAGGGTCCTCAAAGTGGTGTGAAGCGTATCCCGTGAAATCGAACTCCGGCCCGAACACTCTTGCAAGGCCCCAAGGCGGATTTGGTGATGTTGGAGATTCACGTGGACTAAGAACAAGATGAAAATCATAATGGTCATTCAGGTACTTGTTCTTTAAACGAACCCTTGGTACACAACCATCCACAAAATGTGGAGTGTTCCCATCAAGATGAGCTCGAAGCAACTCCCCTTTGGTGTGGACTGATTTCAGTTGACATTGTTCCATGAATGGATACAAACGGGGTTTAACTCTTGGAGTACCAACTACATGGAAGCTTGCAAAGTCTACAATTGATTTTGGAATGGAACACACCAAGATCAGCTCAACTTGCCTTTGCTTGATCTGAATACAAGAAGAAACACTAAACAAAGCAAGGTAAGTTCGTTGGGAAAATAATAGGCCTTCACCGGGTTGCTCAAGATCAGCCCACTTTCTCTCTTTTCTTCCTTTTTACCACCCATCTCATCAGATTTTTCCATCTCTTTGTCCATTTCAACAGCTGACCCTTTCATCTCATTGCATTCAACTCCCTCGGGTTTTATCTCTTCAGGCACAATTCCCTCATCTAGCTGCTTCTCCATTCAATAACGCTCAACCTTACTTTTCATGTGTGCTAGATCAATACAAAACTGGTCATAAGTAAGTGATACAAGTGCAATACGACGACTATTAAATAAGAAGGAATACTTATTAGTATGTCCGTCATATTTAACTTCTGGCCTCGACATCCACGCTTTGCCCAACAACCCGTGTCACTTGAATTGGGACTACATCACACAACACCTCGTCCACAGATTTGCCGATTTGAATAGGTACAAGTGTGTGCTTAGTAACCCAGACAACACCTTGAGTACTCATCAACTTGTGCGGTCGAAGATGACCAATGGTTGGAAGATTTAATTTCTCAACCATGATAGCAGTTGCAAGGTTGACTTCACAACTCCCATCAATGGCCAAGCTACAAATTTTGTCTTTGACACCGCAACGGGTATAAAACCAACCAAGCAATTGAGATTTGACGAGGTCCAATTGCTCATCTACACCACGTAATGGCACTTCTTTGACTCCCTTAGGATCAGGAAGACAATGTTGTGTGCTAGCTTTTATGCGTCTTGTATTCGCCATGACGTATGAGGGAACCTCCACATAAGCTCTGAGGCCAACTATTGCGGTCCTCGATCAACACGTTTCGAGACACGTAGCACGTTTGCCCGAGGATCTAGCGAGGTTGTCCAACGCTTGGATTGCTGGACCTAGAATCAAACGGACGACACGATTTGATTAAAGGCTGTAGAACGACGACTCCGATGAGGGTGAATACGCCAGGGAATAGGTCGGTAGAACAATCAAGGACAAGATGCAAGATTGCTCAATCACCCTTGCCAGAAGCAAGTAAAGCTCGAAATTCACACAAGCAAGAAAATCGAAAAACTAAGTAATTTGATTTATAAAACGTCTACCTAAAACCTTACAAAGCAAGCCTATTTATAGGCTAAGAGTTACAAAAACCCTAAGGAAAACAAGGAAAAGGGGAATTCGGCCATCTTGGGATCAAGATGGGCCGGCCCATGCTCTACTAGAACAACTAATCTAACTATAAATTAAACACTAAAGCCTAAGGCCCTATTCGGCCAACTCACTCGGAGGCCCACTTGACTCTTCATGGGCTTGGATCGTGGTGTAGATAACTTGATTGTCTCCCTCCAAGCCTTCAATTTCTCTATGGACTCCATGTTGGTCTTGGACAATTCGAACAAGGGCTTGGAGGGATTCTTTGAAGAACTTGGCTTGTGCACGTGTGACTGGGCCCAATGGAACTCGGACTGGGTCATTACTTGGGCTAAGGTCCGTGCACACATCAGTCCCCTCCACTTGAGAAGGATTCGTCCTCAAATCTGGATGGAAATGGATGATACTACAAGAGTTGGTAGTATGAACCCCAAATCTAATGCCACCACATATTGCCAAGAAAAACTCATGGCTTTACTCCAATGGCTCCTCTTGTTCGTATCATTCCCCTCCTCTTGAAAGCAATTTGCCCACAAATTGAAGCACGAATGGTGACAAGACGAGTTACATGCCTTCGACTCAATCTTGTTAGGATGGCTATAGATGTCATCCAATGCAAAACCCACGTGCTAAGTTGGAAAATAACCCTTGTCGGACCTTGAATCTCACAAACCATCTTCAATGTATGCTCAACTTGATCGTTTGTGGTCATGAGGTAAGGGTCCTCAAAGTGGTGTGAAGCGTATCCCGTGAAATCGAACTCCGGCCCGAACACTCTTGCAAGGCCCCAAGGCGGATTTGGTGATGTTGGAGATTCACGTGGACTAAGAACAAGATGAAAATCATAATGGTCATTCAGGTACTTGTTCTTTAAACGAACCCTTGGTACACAACCATCCACAAAATGTGGAGTGTTCCCATCAAGATGAGCTCGAAGCAACTCCCCTTTGGTGTGGACTGATTTCAGTTGACATTGTTCCATGAATGGATACAAACGGGGTTTAACTCTTGGAGTACCAACTACATGGAAGCTTGCAAAGTCTACAATTGATTTTGGAATGGAACACACCAAGATCAGCTCAACTTGCCTTTGCTTGATCTGAATACAAGAAGAAACACTAAACAAAGCAAGGTAAGTTCGTTGGGAAAATAATAGGCCTTCACCGGGTTGCTCAAGATCAGCCCACTTTCTCTCTTTTCTTCCTTTTTACCACCCATCTCATCAGATTTTTCCATCTCTTTGTCCATTTCAACAGCTGACCCTTTCATCTCATTGCATTCAACTCCCTCGGGTTTTATCTCTTCAGGCACAATTCCCTCATCTAGCTGCTTCTCCATTCAATAACGCTCAACCTTACTTTTCATGTGTGCTAGATCAATACAAAACTGGTCATAAGTAAGTGATACAAGTGCAATACGACGACTATTAAATAAGAAGGAATACTTATTAGTATGTCCGTCATATTTAACTTCTGGCCTCGACATCCACGCTTTGCCCAACAACCCGTGTCACTTGAATTGGGACTACATCACACAACACCTCGTCCACAGATTTGCCGATTTGAATAGGTACAAGTGTGTGCTTAGTAACCCAGACAACACCTTGAGTACTCATCAACTTGTGCGGTCGAAGATGACCAATGGTTGGAAGATTTAATTTCTCAACCATGATAGCAGTTGCAAGGTTGACTTCACAACTCCCATCAATGGCCAAGCTACAAATTTTGTCTTTGACACCGCAACGGGTATAAAACCAACCAAGCAATTGAGATTTGACGAGGTCCAATTGCTCATCTACACCACGTAATGGCACTTCTTTGACTCCCTTAGGATCAGGAAGACAATGTTGTGTGCTAGCTTTTATGCGTCTTGTATTCGCCATGACGTATGAGGGAACCTCCACATAAGCTCTGAGGCCAACTATTGCGGTCCTCGATCAACACGTTTCGAGACACGTAGCACGTTTGCCCGAGGATCTAGCGAGGTTGTCCAACGCTTGGATTGCTGGACCTAGAATCAAACGGACGACACGATTTGATTAAAGGCTGTAGAACGACGACTCCGATGAGGGTGAATACGCCAGGGAATAGGTCGGTAGAACAATCAAGGACAAGATGCAAGATTGCTCAATCACCCTTGCCAGAAGCAAGTAAAGCTCGAAATTCACACAAGCAAGAAAATCGAAAAACTAAGTAATTTGATTTATAAAACGTCTACCTAAAACCTTACAAAGCAAGCCTATTTATAGGCTAAGAGTTACAAAAACCCTAAGGAAAACAAGGAAAAGGGGAATTCGGCCATCTTGGGATCAAGATGGGCCGGCCCATGCTCTACTAGAACAACTAATCTAACTATAAATTAAACACTAAAGCCTAAGGCCCTATTCGGCCAACTCACTCGGAGGCCCACTTGACTCTTCATGGGCTTGGATCGTGGTGTAGATAACTTGATTGTCTCCCTCCAAGCCTTCAATTTCTCTATGGACTCCATGTTGGTCTTGGACAATTCGAACAAGGGCTTGGAGGGATTCTTTGAAGAACTTGGCTTGTGCACGTGTGACTGGGCCCAATGGAACTCGGACTGGGTCATTACTTGGGCTAAGGTCCGTGCACACATCAGTCCCCTCCACTTGAGAAGGATTCGTCCTCAAATCTGGATGGAAATGGATGATACTACAAGAGTTGGTAGTATGAACCCCAAATCTAATGCCACCACATATTGCCAAGAAAAACTCATGGCTTTACTCCAATGGCTCCTCTTGTTCGTATCATTCCCCTCCTCTTGAAAGCAATTTGCCCACAAATTGAAGCACGAATGGTGACAAGACGAGTTACATGCCTTCGACTCAATCTTGTTAGGATGGCTATAGATGTCATCCAATGCAAAACCCACGTGCTAAGTTGGAAAATAACCCTTGTCGGACCTTGAATCTCACAAACCATCTTCAATGTATGCTCAACTTGATCGTTTGTGGTCATGAGGTAAGGGTCCTCAAAGTGGTGTGAAGCGTATCCCGTGAAATCGAACTCCGGCCCGAACACTCTTGCAAGGCCCCAAGGCGGATTTGGTGATGTTGGAGATTCACGTGGACTAAGAACAAGATGAAAATCATAATGGTCATTCAGGTACTTGTTCTTTAAACGAACCCTTGGTACACAACCATCCACAAAATGTGGAGTGTTCCCATCAAGATGAGCTCGAAGCAACTCCCCTTTGGTGTGGACTGATTTCAGTTGACATTGTTCCATGAATGGATACAAACGGGGTTTAACTCTTGGAGTACCAACTACATGGAAGCTTGCAAAGTCTACAATTGATTTTGGAATGGAACACACCAAGATCAGCTCAACTTGCCTTTGCTTGATCTGAATACAAGAAGAAACACTAAACAAAGCAAGGTAAGTTCGTTGGGAAAATAATAGGCCTTCACCGGGTTGCTCAAGATCAGCCCACTTTCTCTCTTTTCTTCCTTTTTACCACCCATCTCATCAGATTTTTCCATCTCTTTGTCCATTTCAACAGCTGACCCTTTCATCTCATTGCATTCAACTCCCTCGGGTTTTATCTCTTCAGGCACAATTCCCTCATCTAGCTGCTTCTCCATTCAATAACGCTCAACCTTACTTTTCATGTGTGCTAGATCAATACAAAACTGGTCATAAGTAAGTGATACAAGTGCAATACGACGACTATTAAATAAGAAGGAATACTTATTAGTATGTCCGTCATATTTAACTTCTGGCCTCGACATCCACGCTTTGCCCAACAACCCGTGTCACTTGAATTGGGACTACATCACACAACACCTCGTCCACAGATTTGCCGATTTGAATAGGTACAAGTGTGTGCTTAGTAACCCAGACAACACCTTGAGTACTCATCAACTTGTGCGGTCGAAGATGACCAATGGTTGGAAGATTTAATTTCTCAACCATGATAGCAGTTGCAAGGTTGACTTCACAACTCCCATCAATGGCCAAGCTACAAATTTTGTCTTTGACACCGCAACGGGTATAAAACCAACCAAGCAATTGAGATTTGACGAGGTCCAATTGCTCATCTACACCACGTAATGGCACTTCTTTGACTCCCTTAGGATCAGGAAGACAATGTTGTGTGCTAGCTTTTATGCGTCTTGTATTCGCCATGACGTATGAGGGAACCTCCACATAAGCTCTGAGGCCAACTATTGCGGTCCTCGATCAACACGTTTCGAGACACGTAGCACGTTTGCCCGAGGATCTAGCGAGGTTGTCCAACGCTTGGATTGCTGGACCTAGAATCAAACGGACGACACGATTTGATTAAAGGCTGTAGAACGACGACTCCGATGAGGGTGAATACGCCAGGGAATAGGTCGGTAGAACAATCAAGGACAAGATGCAAGATTGCTCAATCACCCTTGCCAGAAGCAAGTAAAGCTCGAAATTCACACAAGCAAGAAAATCGAAAAACTAAGTAATTTGATTTATAAAACGTCTACCTAAAACCTTACAAAGCAAGCCTATTTATAGGCTAAGAGTTACAAAAACCCTAAGGAAAACAAGGAAAAGGGGAATTCGGCCATCTTGGGATCAAGATGGGCCGGCCCATGCTCTACTAGAACAACTAATCTAACTATAAATTAAACACTAAAGCCTAAGGCCCTATTCGGCCAACTCACTCGGAGGCCCACTTGACTCTTCATGGGCTTGGATCGTGGTGTAGATAACTTGATTGTCTCCCTCCAAGCCTTCAATTTCTCTATGGACTCCATGTTGGTCTTGGACAATTCGAACAAGGGCTTGGAGGGATTCTTTGAAGAACTTGGCTTGTGCACGTGTGACTGGGCCCAATGGAACTCGGACTGGGTCATTACTTGGGCTAAGGTCCGTGCACACATCAGTCCCCTCCACTTGAGAAGGATTCGTCCTCAAATCTGGATGGAAATGGATGATACTACAAGAGTTGGTAGTATGAACCCCAAATCTAATGCCACCACATATTGCCAAGAAAAACTCATGGCTTTACTCCAATGGCTCCTCTTGTTCGTATCATTCCCCTCCTCTTGAAAGCAATTTGCCCACAAATTGAAGCACGAATGGTGACAAGACGAGTTACATGCCTTCGACTCAATCTTGTTAGGATGGCTATAGATGTCATCCAATGCAAAACCCACGTGCTAAGTTGGAAAATAACCCTTGTCGGACCTTGAATCTCACAAACCATCTTCAATGTATGCTCAACTTGATCGTTTGTGGTCATGAGGTAAGGGTCCTCAAAGTGGTGTGAAGCGTATCCCGTGAAATCGAACTCCGGCCCGAACACACTTGCAAGGCCCCAAGGCGGATTTGGTGATGTTGGAGATTCACGTGGACTAAGAACAAGATGAAAATCATAATGGTCATTCAGGTACTTGTTCTTTAAACGAACCCTTGGTACACAACCATCCACAAAATGTGGAGTGTTCCCATCAAGATGAGCTCGAAGCAACTCCCCTTTGGTGTGGACTGATTTCAGTTGACATTGTTCCATGAATGGATACAAACGGGGTTTAACTCTTGGAGTACCAACTACATGGAAGCTTGCAAAGTCTACAATTGATTTTGGAATGGAACACACCAAGATCAGCTCAACTTGCCTTTGCTTGATCTGAATACAAGAAGAAACACTAAACAAAGCAAGGTAAGTTCGTTGGGAAAATAATAGGCCTTCACCGGGTTGCTCAAGATCAGCCCACTTTCTCTCTTTTCTTCCTTTTTACCACCCATCTCATCAGATTTTTCCATCTCTTTGTCCATTTCAACAGCTGACCCTTTCATCTCATTGCATTCAACTCCCTCGGGTTTTATCTCTTCAGGCACAATTCCCTCATCTAGCTGCTTCTCCATTCAATAACGCTCAACCTTACTTTTCATGTGTGCTAGATCAATACAAAACTGGTCATAAGTAAGTGATACAAGTGCAATACGACGACTATTAAATAAGAAGGAATACTTATTAGTATGTCCGTCATATTTAACTTCTGGCCTCGACATCCACGCTTTGCCCAACAACCCGTGTCACTTGAATTGGGACTACATCACACAACACCTCGTCCACAGATTTGCCGATTTGAATAGGTACAAGTGTGTGCTTAGTAACCCAGACAACACCTTGAGTACTCATCAACTTGTGCGGTCGAAGATGACCAATGGTTGGAAGATTTAATTTCTCAACCATGATAGCAGTTGCAAGGTTGACTTCACAACTCCCATCAATGGCCAAGCTACAAATTTTGTCTTTGACACCGCAACGGGTATAAAACCAACCAAGCAATTGAGATTTGACGAGGTCCAATTGCTCATCTACACCACGTAATGGCACTTCTTTGACTCCCTTAGGATCAGGAAGACAATGTTGTGTGCTAGCTTTTATGCGTCTTGTATTCGCCATGACGTATGAGGGAACCTCCACATAAGCTCTGAGGCCAACTATTGCGGTCCTCGATCAACACGTTTCGAGACACGTAGCACGTTTGCCCGAGGATCTAGCGAGGTTGTCCAACGCTTGGATTGCTGGACCTAGAATCAAACGGACGACACGATTTGATTAAAGGCTGTAGAACGACGACTCCGATGAGGGTGAATACGCCAGGGAATAGGTCGGTAGAACAATCAAGGACAAGATGCAAGATTGCTCAATCACCCTTGCCAGAAGCAAGTAAAGCTCGAAATTCACACAAGCAAGAAAATCGAAAAACTAAGTAATTTGATTTATAAAACGTCTACCTAAAACCTTACAAAGCAAGCCTATTTATAGGCTAAGAGTTACAAAAACCCTAAGGAAAACAAGGAAAAGGGGAATTCGGCCATCTTGGGATCAAGATGGGCCGGCCCATGCTCTACTAGAACAACTAATCTAACTATAAATTAAACACTAAAGCCTAAGGCCCTATTCGGCCAACTCACTCGGAGGCCCACTTGACTCTTCATGGGCTTGGATCGTGGTGTAGATAACTTGATTGTCTCCCTCCAAGCCTTCAATTTCTCTATGGACTCCATGTTGGTCTTGGACAATTCGAACAAGGGCTTGGAGGGATTCTTTGAAGAACTTGGCTTGTGCACGTGTGACTGGGCCCAATGGAACTCGGACTGGGTCATTACTTGGGCTAAGGTCCGTGCACACATCAGTCCCCTCCACTTGAGAAGGATTCGTCCTCAAATCTGGATGGAAATGGATGATACTACAAGAGTTGGTAGTATGAACCCCAAATCTAATGCCACCACATATTGCCAAGAAAAACTCATGGCTTTACTCCAATGGCTCCTCTTGTTCGTATCATTCCCCTCCTCTTGAAAGCAATTTGCCCACAAATTGAAGCACGAATGGTGACAAGACGAGTTACATGCCTTCGACTCAATCTTGTTAGGATGGCTATAGATGTCATCCAATGCAAAACCCACGTGCTAAGTTGGAAAATAACCCTTGTCGGACCTTGAATCTCACAAACCATCTTCAATGTATGCTCAACTTGATCGTTTGTGGTCATGAGGTAAGGGTCCTCAAAGTGGTGTGAAGCGTATCCCGTGAAATCGAACTCCGGCCCGAACACTCTTGCAAGGCCCCAAGGCGGATTTGGTGATGTTGGAGATTCACGTGGACTAAGAACAAGATGAAAATCATAATGGTCATTCAGGTACTTGTTCTTTAAACGAACCCTTGGTACACAACCATCCACAAAATGTGGAGTGTTCCCATCAAGATGAGCTCGAAGCAACTCCCCTTTGGTGTGGACTGATTTCAGTTGACATTGTTCCATGAATGGATACAAACGGGGTTTAACTCTTGGAGTACCAACTACATGGAAGCTTGCAAAGTCTACAATTGATTTTGGAATGGAACACACCAAGATCAGCTCAACTTGCCTTTGCTTGATCTGAATACAAGAAGAAACACTAAACAAAGCAAGGTAAGTTCGTTGGGAAAATAATAGGCCTTCACCGGGTTGCTCAAGATCAGCCCACTTTCTCTCTTTTCTTCCTTTTTACCACCCATCTCATCAGATTTTTCCATCTCTTTGTCCATTTCAACAGCTGACCCTTTCATCTCATTGCATTCAACTCCCTCGGGTTTTATCTCTTCAGGCACAATTCCCTCATCTAGCTGCTTCTCCATTCAATAACGCTCAACCTTACTTTTCATGTGTGCTAGATCAATACAAAACTGGTCATAAGTAAGTGATACAAGTGCAATACGACGACTATTAAATAAGAAGGAATACTTATTAGTATGTCCGTCATATTTAACTTCTGGCCTCGACATCCACGCTTTGCCCAACAACCCGTGTCACTTGAATTGGGACTACATCACACAACACCTCGTCCACAGATTTGCCGATTTGAATAGGTACAAGTGTGTGCTTAGTAACCCAGACAACACCTTGAGTACTCATCAACTTGTGCGGTCGAAGATGACCAATGGTTGGAAGATTTAATTTCTCAACCATGATAGCAGTTGCAAGGTTGACTTCACAACTCCCATCAATGGCCAAGCTACAAATTTTGTCTTTGACACCGCAACGGGTATAAAACCAACCAAGCAATTGAGATTTGACGAGGTCCAATTGCTCATCTACACCACGTAATGGCACTTCTTTGACTCCCTTAGGATCAGGAAGACAATGTTGTGTGCTAGCTTTTATGCGTCTTGTATTCGCCATGACGTATGAGGGAACCTCCACATAAGCTCTGAGGCCAACTATTGCGGTCCTCGATCAACACGTTTCGAGACACGTAGCACGTTTGCCCGAGGATCTAGCGAGGTTGTCCAACGCTTGGATTGCTGGACCTAGAATCAAACGGACGACACGATTTGATTAAAGGCTGTAGAACGACGACTCCGATGAGGGTGAATACGCCAGGGAATAGGTCGGTAGAACAATCAAGGACAAGATGCAAGATTGCTCAATCACCCTTGCCAGAAGCAAGTAAAGCTCGAAATTCACACAAGCAAGAAAATCGAAAAACTAAGTAATTTGATTTATAAAACGTCTACCTAAAACCTTACAAAGCAAGCCTATTTATAGGCTAAGAGTTACAAAAACCCTAAGGAAAACAAGGAAAAGGGGAATTCGGCCATCTTGGGATCAAGATGGGCCGGCCCATGCTCTACTAGAACAACTAATCTAACTATAAATTAAACACTAAAGCCTAAGGCCCTATTCGGCCAACTCACTCGGAGGCCCACTTGACTCTTCATGGGCTTGGATCGTGGTGTAGATAACTTGATTGTCTCCCTCCAAGCCTTCAATTTCTCTATGGACTCCATGTTGGTCTTGGACAATTCGAACAAGGGCTTGGAGGGATTCTTTGAAGAACTTGGCTTGTGCACGTGTGACTGGGCCCAATGGAACTCGGACTGGGTCATTACTTGGGCTAAGGTCCGTGCACACATCAGTCCCCTCCACTTGAGAAGGATTCGTCCTCAAATCTGGATGGAAATGGATGATACTACAAGAGTTGGTAGTATGAACCCCAAATCTAATGCCACCACATATTGCCAAGAAAAACTCATGGCTTTACTCCAATGGCTCCTCTTGTTCGTATCATTCCCCTCCTCTTGAAAGCAATTTGCCCACAAATTGAAGCACGAATGGTGACAAGACGAGTTACATGCCTTCGACTCAATCTTGTTAGGATGGCTATAGATGTCATCCAATGCAAAACCCACGTGCTAAGTTGGAAAATAACCCTTGTCGGACCTTGAATCTCACAAACCATCTTCAATGTATGCTCAACTTGATCGTTTGTGGTCATGAGGTAAGGGTCCTCAAAGTGGTGTGAAGCGTATCCCGTGAAATCGAACTCCGGCCCGAACACACTTGCAAGGCCCCAAGGCGGATTTGGTGATGTTGGAGATTCACGTGGACTAAGAACAAGATGAAAATCATAATGGTCATTCAGGTACTTGTTCTTTAAACGAACCCTTGGTACACAACCATCCACAAAATGTGGAGTGTTCCCATCAAGATGAGCTCGAAGCAACTCCCCTTTGGTGTGGACTGATTTCAGTTGACATTGTTCCATGAATGGATACAAACGGGGTTTAACTCTTGGAGTACCAACTACATGGAAGCTTGCAAAGTCTACAATTGATTTTGGAATGGAACACACCAAGATCAGCTCAACTTGCCTTTGCTTGATCTGAATACAAGAAGAAACACTAAACAAAGCAAGGTAAGTTCGTTGGGAAAATAATAGGCCTTCACCGGGTTGCTCAAGATCAGCCCACTTTCTCTCTTTTCTTCCTTTTTACCACCCATCTCATCAGATTTTTCCATCTCTTTGTCCATTTCAACAGCTGACCCTTTCATCTCATTGCATTCAACTCCCTCGGGTTTTATCTCTTCAGGCACAATTCCCTCATCTAGCTGCTTCTCCATTCAATAACGCTCAACCTTACTTTTCATGTGTGCTAGATCAATACAAAACTGGTCATAAGTAAGTGATACAAGTGCAATACGACGACTATTAAATAAGAAGGAATACTTATTAGTATGTCCGTCATATTTAACTTCTGGCCTCGACATCCACGCTTTGCCCAACAACCCGTGTCACTTGAATTGGGACTACATCACACAACACCTCGTCCACAGATTTGCCGATTTGAATAGGTACAAGTGTGTGCTTAGTAACCCAGACAACACCTTGAGTACTCATCAACTTGTGCGGTCGAAGATGACCAATGGTTGGAAGATTTAATTTCTCAACCATGATAGCAGTTGCAAGGTTGACTTCACAACTCCCATCAATGGCCAAGCTACAAATTTTGTCTTTGACACCGCAACGGGTATAAAACCAACCAAGCAATTGAGATTTGACGAGGTCCAATTGCTCATCTACACCACGTAATGGCACTTCTTTGACTCCCTTAGGATCAGGAAGACAATGTTGTGTGCTAGCTTTTATGCGTCTTGTATTCGCCATGACGTATGAGGGAACCTCCACATAAGCTCTGAGGCCAACTATTGCGGTCCTCGATCAACACGTTTCGAGACACGTAGCACGTTTGCCCGAGGATCTAGCGAGGTTGTCCAACGCTTGGATTGCTGGACCTAGAATCAAACGGACGACACGATTTGATTAAAGGCTGTAGAACGACGACTCCGATGAGGGTGAATACGCCAGGGAATAGGTCGGTAGAACAATCAAGGACAAGATGCAAGATTGCTCAATCACCCTTGCCAGAAGCAAGTAAAGCTCGAAATTCACACAAGCAAGAAAATCGAAAAACTAAGTAATTTGATTTATAAAACGTCTACCTAAAACCTTACAAAGCAAGCCTATTTATAGGCTAAGAGTTACAAAAACCCTAAGGAAAACAAGGAAAAGGGGAATTCGGCCATCTTGGGATCAAGATGGGCCGGCCCATGCTCTACTAGAACAACTAATCTAACTATAAATTAAACACTAAAGCCTAAGGCCCTATTCGGCCAACTCACTCGGAGGCCCACTTGACTCTTCATGGGCTTGGATCGTGGTGTAGATAACTTGATTGTCTCCCTCCAAGCCTTCAATTTCTCTATGGACTCCATGTTGGTCTTGGACAATTCGAACAAGGGCTTGGAGGGATTCTTTGAAGAACTTGGCTTGTGCACGTGTGACTGGGCCCAATGGAACTCGGACTGGGTCATTACTTGGGCTAAGGTCCGTGCACACATCAGTCCCCTCCACTTGAGAAGGATTCGTCCTCAAATCTGGATGGAAATGGATGATACTACAAGAGTTGGTAGTATGAACCCCAAATCTAATGCCACCACATATTGCCAAGAAAAACTCATGGCTTTACTCCAATGGCTCCTCTTGTTCGTATCATTCCCCTCCTCTTGAAAGCAATTTGCCCACAAATTGAAGCACGAATGGTGACAAGACGAGTTACATGCCTTCGACTCAATCTTGTTAGGATGGCTATAGATGTCATCCAATGCAAAACCCACGTGCTAAGTTGGAAAATAACCCTTGTCGGACCTTGAATCTCACAAACCATCTTCAATGTATGCTCAACTTGATCGTTTGTGGTCATGAGGTAAGGGTCCTCAAAGTGGTGTGAAGCGTATCCCGTGAAATCGAACTCCGGCCCGAACACACTTGCAAGGCCCCAAGGCGGATTTGGTGATGTTGGAGATTCACGTGGACTAAGAACAAGATGAAAATCATAATGGTCATTCAGGTACTTGTTCTTTAAACGAACCCTTGGTACACAACCATCCACAAAATGTGGAGTGTTCCCATCAAGATGAGCTCGAAGCAACTCCCCTTTGGTGTGGACTGATTTCAGTTGACATTGTTCCATGAATGGATACAAACGGGGTTTAACTCTTGGAGTACCAACTACATGGAAGCTTGCAAAGTCTACAATTGATTTTGGAATGGAACACACCAAGATCAGCTCAACTTGCCTTTGCTTGATCTGAATACAAGAAGAAACACTAAACAAAGCAAGGTAAGTTCGTTGGGAAAATAATAGGCCTTCACCGGGTTGCTCAAGATCAGCCCACTTTCTCTCTTTTCTTCCTTTTTACCACCCATCTCATCAGATTTTTCCATCTCTTTGTCCATTTCAACAGCTGACCCTTTCATCTCATTGCATTCAACTCCCTCGGGTTTTATCTCTTCAGGCACAATTCCCTCATCTAGCTGCTTCTCCATTCAATAACGCTCAACCTTACTTTTCATGTGTGCTAGATCAATACAAAACTGGTCATAAGTAAGTGATACAAGTGCAATACGACGACTATTAAATAAGAAGGAATACTTATTAGTATGTCCGTCATATTTAACTTCTGGCCTCGACATCCACGCTTTGCCCAACAACCCGTGTCACTTGAATTGGGACTACATCACACAACACCTCGTCCACAGATTTGCCGATTTGAATAGGTACAAGTGTGTGCTTAGTAACCCAGACAACACCTTGAGTACTCATCAACTTGTGCGGTCGAAGATGACCAATGGTTGGAAGATTTAATTTCTCAACCATGATAGCAGTTGCAAGGTTGACTTCACAACTCCCATCAATGGCCAAGCTACAAATTTTGTCTTTGACACCGCAACGGGTATAAAACCAACCAAGCAATTGAGATTTGACGAGGTCCAATTGCTCATCTACACCACGTAATGGCACTTCTTTGACTCCCTTAGGATCAGGAAGACAATGTTGTGTGCTAGCTTTTATGCGTCTTGTATTCGCCATGACGTATGAGGGAACCTCCACATAAGCTCTGAGGCCAACTATTGCGGTCCTCGATCAACACGTTTCGAGACACGTAGCACGTTTGCCCGAGGATCTAGCGAGGTTGTCCAACGCTTGGATTGCTGGACCTAGAATCAAACGGACGACACGATTTGATTAAAGGCTGTAGAACGACGACTCCGATGAGGGTGAATACGCCAGGGAATAGGTCGGTAGAACAATCAAGGACAAGATGCAAGATTGCTCAATCACCCTTGCCAGAAGCAAGTAAAGCTCGAAATTCACACAAGCAAGAAAATCGAAAAACTAAGTAATTTGATTTATAAAACGTCTACCTAAAACCTTACAAAGCAAGCCTATTTATAGGCTAAGAGTTACAAAAACCCTAAGGAAAACAAGGAAAAGGGGAATTCGGCCATCTTGGGATCAAGATGGGCCGGCCCATGCTCTACTAGAACAACTAATCTAACTATAAATTAAACACTAAAGCCTAAGGCCCTATTCGGCCAACTCACTCGGAGGCCCACTTGACTCTTCATGGGCTTGGATCGTGGTGTAGATAACTTGATTGTCTCCCTCCAAGCCTTCAATTTCTCTATGGACTCCATGTTGGTCTTGGACAATTCGAACAAGGGCTTGGAGGGATTCTTTGAAGAACTTGGCTTGTGCACGTGTGACTGGGCCCAATGGAACTCGGACTGGGTCATTACTTGGGCTAAGGTCCGTGCACACATCAGTCCCCTCCACTTGAGAAGGATTCGTCCTCAAATCTGGATGGAAATGGATGATACTACAAGAGTTGGTAGTATGAACCCCAAATCTAATGCCACCACATATTGCCAAGAAAAACTCATGGCTTTACTCCAATGGCTCCTCTTGTTCGTATCATTCCCCTCCTCTTGAAAGCAATTTGCCCACAAATTGAAGCACGAATGGTGACAAGACGAGTTACATGCCTTCGACTCAATCTTGTTAGGATGGCTATAGATGTCATCCAATGCAAAACCCACGTGCTAAGTTGGAAAATAACCCTTGTCGGACCTTGAATCTCACAAACCATCTTCAATGTATGCTCAACTTGATCGTTTGTGGTCATGAGGTAAGGGTCCTCAAAGTGGTGTGAAGCGTATCCCGTGAAATCGAACTCCGGCCCGAACACTCTTGCAAGGCCCCAAGGCGGATTTGGTGATGTTGGAGATTCACGTGGACTAAGAACAAGATGAAAATCATAATGGTCATTCAGGTACTTGTTCTTTAAACGAACCCTTGGTACACAACCATCCACAAAATGTGGAGTGTTCCCATCAAGATGAGCTCGAAGCAACTCCCCTTTGGTGTGGACTGATTTCAGTTGACATTGTTCCATGAATGGATACAAACGGGGTTTAACTCTTGGAGTACCAACTACATGGAAGCTTGCAAAGTCTACAATTGATTTTGGAATGGAACACACCAAGATCAGCTCAACTTGCCTTTGCTTGATCTGAATACAAGAAGAAACACTAAACAAAGCAAGGTAAGTTCGTTGGGAAAATAATAGGCCTTCACCGGGTTGCTCAAGATCAGCCCACTTTCTCTCTTTTCTTCCTTTTTACCACCCATCTCATCAGATTTTTCCATCTCTTTGTCCATTTCAACAGCTGACCCTTTCATCTCATTGCATTCAACTCCCTCGGGTTTTATCTCTTCAGGCACAATTCCCTCATCTAGCTGCTTCTCCATTCAATAACGCTCAACCTTACTTTTCATGTGTGCTAGATCAATACAAAACTGGTCATAAGTAAGTGATACAAGTGCAATACGACGACTATTAAATAAGAAGGAATACTTATTAGTATGTCCGTCATATTTAACTTCTGGCCTCGACATCCACGCTTTGCCCAACAACCCGTGTCACTTGAATTGGGACTACATCACACAACACCTCGTCCACAGATTTGCCGATTTGAATAGGTACAAGTGTGTGCTTAGTAACCCAGACAACACCTTGAGTACTCATCAACTTGTGCGGTCGAAGATGACCAATGGTTGGAAGATTTAATTTCTCAACCATGATAGCAGTTGCAAGGTTGACTTCACAACTCCCATCAATGGCCAAGCTACAAATTTTGTCTTTGACACCGCAACGGGTATAAAACCAACCAAGCAATTGAGATTTGACGAGGTCCAATTGCTCATCTACACCACGTAATGGCACTTCTTTGACTCCCTTAGGATCAGGAAGACAATGTTGTGTGCTAGCTTTTATGCGTCTTGTATTCGCCATGACGTATGAGGGAACCTCCACATAAGCTCTGAGGCCAACTATTGCGGTCCTCGATCAACACGTTTCGAGACACGTAGCACGTTTGCCCGAGGATCTAGCGAGGTTGTCCAACGCTTGGATTGCTGGACCTAGAATCAAACGGACGACACGATTTGATTAAAGGCTGTAGAACGACGACTCCGATGAGGGTGAATACGCCAGGGAATAGGTCGGTAGAACAATCAAGGACAAGATGCAAGATTGCTCAATCACCCTTGCCAGAAGCAAGTAAAGCTCGAAATTCACACAAGCAAGAAAATCGAAAAACTAAGTAATTTGATTTATAAAACGTCTACCTAAAACCTTACAAAGCAAGCCTATTTATAGGCTAAGAGTTACAAAAACCCTAAGGAAAACAAGGAAAAGGGGAATTCGGCCATCTTGGGATCAAGATGGGCCGGCCCATGCTCTACTAGAACAACTAATCTAACTATAAATTAAACACTAAAGCCTAAGGCCCTATTCGGCCAACTCACTCGGAGGCCCACTTGACTCTTCATGGGCTTGGATCGTGGTGTAGATAACTTGATTGTCTCCCTCCAAGCCTTCAATTTCTCTATGGACTCCATGTTGGTCTTGGACAATTCGAACAAGGGCTTGGAGGGATTCTTTGAAGAACTTGGCTTGTGCACGTGTGACTGGGCCCAATGGAACTCGGACTGGGTCATTACTTGGGCTAAGGTCCGTGCACACATCAGTCCCCTCCACTTGAGAAGGATTCGTCCTCAAATCTGGATGGAAATGGATGATACTACAAGAGTTGGTAGTATGAACCCCAAATCTAATGCCACCACATATTGCCAAGAAAAACTCATGGCTTTACTCCAATGGCTCCTCTTGTTCGTATCATTCCCCTCCTCTTGAAAGCAATTTGCCCACAAATTGAAGCACGAATGGTGACAAGACGAGTTACATGCCTTCGACTCAATCTTGTTAGGATGGCTATAGATGTCATCCAATGCAAAACCCACGTGCTAAGTTGGAAAATAACCCTTGTCGGACCTTGAATCTCACAAACCATCTTCAATGTATGCTCAACTTGATCGTTTGTGGTCATGAGGTAAGGGTCCTCAAAGTGGTGTGAAGCGTATCCCGTGAAATCGAACTCCGGCCCGAACACTCTTGCAAGGCCCCAAGGCGGATTTGGTGATGTTGGAGATTCACGTGGACTAAGAACAAGATGAAAATCATAATGGTCATTCAGGTACTTGTTCTTTAAACGAACCCTTGGTACACAACCATCCACAAAATGTGGAGTGTTCCCATCAAGATGAGCTCGAAGCAACTCCCCTTTGGTGTGGACTGATTTCAGTTGACATTGTTCCATGAATGGATACAAACGGGGTTTAACTCTTGGAGTACCAACTACATGGAAGCTTGCAAAGTCTACAATTGATTTTGGAATGGAACACACCAAGATCAGCTCAACTTGCCTTTGCTTGATCTGAATACAAGAAGAAACACTAAACAAAGCAAGGTAAGTTCGTTGGGAAAATAATAGGCCTTCACCGGGTTGCTCAAGATCAGCCCACTTTCTCTCTTTTCTTCCTTTTTACCACCCATCTCATCAGATTTTTCCATCTCTTTGTCCATTTCAACAGCTGACCCTTTCATCTCATTGCATTCAACTCCCTCGGGTTTTATCTCTTCAGGCACAATTCCCTCATCTAGCTGCTTCTCCATTCAATAACGCTCAACCTTACTTTTCATGTGTGCTAGATCAATACAAAACTGGTCATAAGTAAGTGATACAAGTGCAATACGACGACTATTAAATAAGAAGGAATACTTATTAGTATGTCCGTCATATTTAACTTCTGGCCTCGACATCCACGCTTTGCCCAACAACCCGTGTCACTTGAATTGGGACTACATCACACAACACCTCGTCCACATATTTGCCGATTTGAATAGGTACAAGTGTGTGCTTAGTAACCTAGACAACACCTTGAGTACTCATCAACTTGTGCGGTCGAAGATGACCAATGGTTGGAAGATTTAATTTCTCAACCATCAACTCCCATCAATGGCCAAGCTACAAATTTTGTCTTTGACACCGCAACGGGTATAAAACCAACCAAGCAATTGAGATTTGACGAGGTCCAATTGCTCATCTACACCACGTAATGGCACTTCTTTGACTCCCTTGGGATCAGGAAGACAATGTTGTGGATCGTGCTTTTATGCGTCTTGTATTCGCCATGACGTATGAGGGAACCTCCACATAAGCTCTGAGGCCAACTATTGCGGTCCTCGATCAACACGTTTCGAGACACGTAGCACGTTTGCCCGAGGATCTAGCGAGGTTGTCCAACGCTTGGATTGCTGGACCTAGAATCAAACGGACGACACGATTTGATTAAAGGCTGTAGAACGACGACTCCGATGAGGGTGAATACGCCAGGGAATAGGTCGGTAGAACAATCAAGGACAAGATGCAAGATTGCTCAATCACCCTTGCCAGAAGCAAGTAAAGCTCGAAATTCACACAAGCAAGAAAATCGAAAAACTAAGTAATTTGATTTATAAAACGTCTACCTAAAACCTTACAAAGCAAGCCTATTTATAGGCTAAGAGTTACAAAAACCCTAAGGAAAACAAGGAAAAGGGGAATTCGGCCATCTTGGGATCAAGATGGGCCGGCCCATGCTCTACTAGCACAACTAATCTAACTATAAATTAAACACTAAAGCCTAAGGCCCTATTCGGCCAACTCACTCGGAGGCCCACTTGACTCTTCATGGGCTTGGATCGTGGTGTAGATAACTTGATTGTCTCCTTCCAAGCCTTCAATTTCTCTATGGACTCCATGTTGGTCTTGGACAATTCGAACAAGGGCTTGGAGGGATTCTTTGAAGAACTTGGCTTGTGCACGTGTGACTGGGCCCAATGGAACTCGGACTGGGTCATTACTTGGACTAAGGTCCGTGCACACATCAGTCCCCTCCACTTGAGAAGGATTCGTCCTCAAATCTGGATGGAAATGGATGATACTACAAGAGTTGGTAGTATGAACCCCAAATCTAATGCCACCACATATTGCCAAGAAAAACTCATGGCTTTACTCCAATGGCTCCTCTTGTTCGTATCATTCCCCTCCTCTTGAAAGCAATTTGCCCACAAATTGAAGCACGAATGGTGACATGACGAGTTACATGCCTTCGACTCAATCTTGTTAGGATGGCTATAGATGTCATCCAATGCAAAACCCACGTGCTAAGTTGGAAAATAACCCTTGTCGGACCTTGAATCTCACAAACCATCTTCAATGTATGCTCAACTTGATCGTTTGTGGTCATGAGGTAAGGGTCCTCAAAGTGGTGTGAAGCGTATCCCGTGAAATCGAACTCCGGCCCGAACACACTTGCAAGGCCCCAAGGCGGATTTGGTGATGTTGGAGATTCACGTGGACTAAGAACAAGATGAAAATCATAATGGTCATTCAGGTACTTGTTCTTTAAACGAACCCTTGGTACACAACCATCCACAAAATGTGGAGTGTTCCCATCAAGATGAGCTCGAAGCAACTCCCCTTTGGTGTGGACTGATTTGAGTTGACATTGTTCCATGAATGGATACAAACGGGGTTTAACTCTTGGAGTACCAACTACATGGAAGCTTGCAAAGTCTACAATTGATTTTGGAATGGAACACACCAAGATCAGCTCAACTTGCCTTTGCTTGATCTGAATACAAGAAGAAACACTAAACAAAGCAAGGTAAGTTCGTTGGGAAAATAATAGGCCTTCACCGGGTTGCTCAAGATCAGCCCACTTTCTCTCTTTTCTTCCTTTTTACCACCCATCTCATCAGATTTTTCCATCTCTTTGTCCATTTCAACAGCTGACCCTTTCATCTCATTGCATTCAACTCCCTCGGGTTTTATCTCTTCAGGCACAATTCCCTCATCTAGCTGCTTCTCCATTCAATAACGCTCAACCTTACTTTTCATGTGTGCTAGATCAATACAAAACTGGTCATAAGTAAGTGATACAAGTGCAATACGACGACTATTAAATAAGAAGGAATACTTATTAGTATGTCCGTCATATTTAACTTCTGGCCTCGACATCCACGCTTTGCCCAACAACCCGTGTCACTTGAATTGGGACTACATCACACAACACCTCGTCCACATATTTGCCGATTTGAATAGGTACAAGTGTGTGCTTAGTAACCCAGACAACACCTTGAGTACTCATCAACTTGTGCGGTCGAAGATGACCAATGGTTGGAAGATTTAATTTCTCAACCATGATAGCAGTTGCAAGGTTGACTTCACAACTCCCATCAATGGCCAAGCTACAAATTTTGTCTTTGACACCGCAACGGGTATAAAACCAACCAAGCAATTGAGATTTGACGAGGTCCAATTGCTCATCTACACCACGTAATGGCACTTCTTTGACTCCCTTAGGATCAGGAAGACAATGTTGTGTGCTAGCTTTTATGCGTCTTGTATTCGCCATGACGTATGAGGGAACCTCCACATAAGCTCTGAGGCCAACTATTGCGGTCCTCGATCAACACGTTTCGAGACACGTAGCACGTTTGCCCGAGGATCTAGCGAGGTTGTCCAACGCTTGGATTGCTGGACCTAGAATCAAACGGACGACACGATTTGATTAAAGGCTGTAGAACGACGACTCCGATGAGGGTGAATACGCCAGGGAATAGGTCGGTAGAACAATCAAGGACAAGATGCAAGATTGCTCAATCACCCTTGCCAGAAGCAAGTAAAGCTCGAAATTCACACAAGCAAGAAAATCGAAAAACTAAGTAATTTGATTTATAAAACGTCTACCTAAAACCTTACAAAGCAAGCCTATTTATAGGCTAAGAGTTACAAAAACCCTAAGGAAAACAAGGAAAAGGGGAATTCGGCCATCTTGGGATCAAGATGGGCCGGCCCATGCTCTACTAGAACAACTAATCTAACTATAAATTAAACACTAAAGCCTAAGGCCCTATTCGGCCAACTCACTCGGAGGCCCACTTGACTCTTCATGGGCTTGGATCGTGGTGTAGATAACTTGATTGTCTCCTTCCAAGCCTTCAATTTCTCTATGGACTCCATGTTGGTCTTGGACAATTCGAACAAGGGCTTGGAGGGATTCTTTGAAGAACTTGGCTTGTGCACGTGTGACTGGGCCCAATGGAACTCGGACTGGGTCATTACTTGGGCTAAGGTCCGTGCACACATCAGTCCCCTCCACTTGAGAAGGATTCGTCCTCAAATCTGGATGGAAATGGATGATACTACAAGAGTTGGTAGTATGAACCCCAAATCTAATGCCACCACATATTGCCAAGAAAAACTCATGGCTTTACTCCAATGGCTCCTCTTGTTCGTATCATTCCCCTCCTCTTGAAAGCAATTTGCCCACAAATTGAAGCACGAATGGTGACAAGACGAGTTACATGCCTTCGACTCAATCTTGTTAGGATGGCTATAGATGTCATCCAATGCAAAACCCACGTGCTAAGTTGGAAAATAACCCTTGTCGGACCTTGAATCTCACAAACCATCTTCAATGTATGCTCAACTTGATCGTTTGTGGTCATGAGGTAAGGGTCCTCAAAGTGGTGTGAAGCGTATCCCGTGAAATCGAACTCCGGCCCGAACACACTTGCAAGGCCCCAAGGCGGATTTGGTGATGTTGGAGATTCACGTGGACTAAGAACAAGATGAAAATCATAATGGTCATTCAGGTACTTGTTCTTTAAACGAACCCTTGGTACACAACCATCCACAAAATGTGGAGTGTTCCCATCAAGATGAGCTCGAAGCAACTCCCCTTTGGTGTGGACTGATTTGAGTTGACATTGTTCCATGAATGGATACAAACGGGGTTTAACTCTTGGAGTACCAACTACATGGAAGCTTGCAAAGTCTACAATTGATTTTGGAATGGAACACACCAAGATCAGCTCAACTTGCCTTTGCTTGATCTGAATACAAGAAGAAACACTAAACAAAGCAAGGTAAGTTCGTTGGGAAAATAATAGGCCTTCACCGGGTTGCTCAAGATCAGCCCACTTTCTCTCTTTTCTTCCTTTTTACCACCCATCTCATCAGATTTTTCCATCTCTTTGTCCATTTCAACAGCTGACCCTTTCATCTCATTGCATTCAACTCCCTCGGGTTTTATCTCTTCAGGCACAATTCCCTCATCTAGCTGCTTCTCCATTCAATAACGCTCAACCTTACTTTTCATGTGTGCTAGATCAATACAAAACTGGTCATAAGTAAGTGATACAAGTGCAATACGACGACTATTAAATAAGAAGGAATACTTATTAGTATGTCCGTCATATTTAACTTCTGGCCTCGACATCCACGCTTTGCCCAACAACCCGTGTCACTTGAATTGGGACTACATCACACAACACCTCGTCCACATATTTGCCGATTTGAATAGGTACAAGTGTGTGCTTAGTAACCCAGACAACACCTTGAGTACTCATCAACTTGTGCGGTCGAAGATGACCAATGGTTGGAAGATTTAATTTCTCAACCATGATAGCAGTTGCAAGGTTGACTTCACAACTCCCATCAATGGCCAAGCTACAAATTTTGTCTTTGACACCGCAACGGGTATAAAACCAACCAAGCAATTGAGATTTGACGAGGTCCAATTGCTCATCTACACCACGTAATGGCACTTCTTTGACTCCCTTAGGATCAGGAAGACAATGTTGTGTGCTAGCTTTTATGCGTCTTGTATTCGCCATGACGTATGAGGGAACCTCCACATAAGCTCTGAGGCCAACTATTGCGGTCCTCGATCAACACGTTTCGAGACACGTAGCACGTTTGCCCGAGGATCTAGCGAGGTTGTCCAACGCTTGGATTGCTGGACCTAGAATCAAACGGACGACACGATTTGATTAAAGGCTGTAGAACGACGACTCCGATGAGGGTGAATACGCCAGGGAATAGGTCGGTAGAACAATCAAGGACAAGATGCAAGATTGCTCAATCACCCTTGCCAGAAGCAAGTAAAGCTCGAAATTCACACAAGCAAGAAAATCGAAAAACTAAGTAATTTGATTTATAAAACGTCTACCTAAAACCTTACAAAGCAAGCCTATTTATAGGCTAAGAGTTACAAAAACCCTAAGGAAAACAAGGAAAAGGGGAATTCGGCCATCTTGGGATCAAGATGGGCCGGCCCATGCTCTACTAGAACAACTAATCTAACTATAAATTAAACACTAAAGCCTAAGGCCCTATTCGGCCAACTCACTCGGAGGCCCACTTGACTCTTCATGGGCTTGGATCGTGGTGTAGATAACTTGATTGTCTCCCTCCAAGCCTTCAATTTCTCTATGGACTCCATGTTGGTCTTGGACAATTCGAACAAGGGCTTGGAGGGATTCTTTGAAGAACTTGGCTTGTGCACGTGTGACTGGGCCCAATGGAACTCGGACTGGGTCATTACTTGGGCTAAGGTCCGTGCACACATCAGTCCCCTCCACTTGAGAAGGATTCGTCCTCAAATCTGGATGGAAATGGATGATACTACAAGAGTTGGTAGTATGAACCCCAAATCTAATGCCACCACATATTGCCAAGAAAAACTCATGGCTTTACTCCAATGGCTCCTCTTGTTCGTATCATTCCCCTCCTCTTGAAAGCAATTTGCCCACAAATTGAAGCACGAATGGTGACAAGACGAGTTACATGCCTTCGACTCAATCTTGTTAGGATGGCTATAGATGTCATCCAATGCAAAACCCACGTGCTAAGTTGGAAAATAACCCTTGTCGGACCTTGAATCTCACAAACCATCTTCAATGTATGCTCAACTTGATCGTTTGTGGTCATGAGGTAAGGGTCCTCAAAGTGGTGTGAAGCGTATCCCGTGAAATCGAACTCCGGCCCGAACACTCTTGCAAGGCCCCAAGGCGGATTTGGTGATGTTGGAGATTCACGTGGACTAAGAACAAGATGAAAATCATAATGGTCATTCAGGTACTTGTTCTTTAAACGAACCCTTGGTACACAACCATCCACAAAATGTGGAGTGTTCCCATCAAGATGAGCTCGAAGCAACTCCCCTTTGGTGTGGACTGATTTGAGTTGACATTGTTCCATGAATGGATACAAACGGGGTTTAACTCTTGGAGTACCAACTACATGGAAGCTTGCAAAGTCTACAATTGATTTTGGAATGGAACACACCAAGATCAGCTCAACTTGCCTTTGCTTGATCTGAATACAAGAAGAAACACTAAACAAAGCAAGGTAAGTTCGTTGGGAAAATAATAGGCCTTCACCGGGTTGCTCAAGATCAGCCCACTTTCTCTCTTTTCTTCCTTTTTACCACCCATCTCATCAGATTTTTCCATCTCTTTGTCCATTTCAACAGCTGACCCTTTCATCTCATTGCATTCAACTCCCTCGGGTTTTATCTCTTCAGGCACAATTCCCTCATCTAGCTGCTTCTCCATTCAATAACGCTCAACCTTACTTTTCATGTGTGCTAGATCAATACAAAACTGGTCATAAGTAAGTGATACAAGTGCAATACGACGACTATTAAATAAGAAGGAATACTTATTAGTATGTCCGTCATATTTAACTTCTGGCCTCGACATCCACGCTTTGCCCAACAACCCGTGTCACTTGAATTGGGACTACATCACACAACACCTCGTCCACATATTTGCCGATTTGAATAGGTACAAGTGTGTGCTTAGTAACCCAGACAACACCTTGAGTACTCATCAACTTGTGCGGTCGAAGATGACCAATGGTTGGAAGATTTAATTTCTCAACCATCAACTCCCATCAATGGCCAAGCTACAAATTTTGTCTTTGACACCGCAACGGGTATAAAACCAACCAAGCAATTGAGATTTGACGAGGTCCAATTGCTCATCTACACCACGTAATGGCACTTCTTTGACTCCCTTGGGATCAGGAAGACAATGTTGTGGATCGTGCTTTTATGCGTCTTGTATTCGCCATGACGTATGAGGGAACCTCCACATAAGCTCTGAGGCCAACTATTGCGGTCCTCGATCAACACGTTTCGAGACACGTAGCACGTTTGCCCGAGGATCTAGCGAGGTTGTCCAACGCTTGGATTGCTGGACCTAGAATCAAACGGACGACACGATTTGATTAAAGGCTGTAGAACGACGACTCCGATGAGGGTGAATACGCCAGGGAATAGGTCGGTAGAACAATCAAGGACAAGATGCAAGATTGCTCAATCACCCTTGCCAGAAGCAAGTAAAGCTCGAAATTCACACAAGCAAGAAAATCGAAAAACTAAGTAATTTGATTTATAAAACGTCTACCTAAAACCTTACAAAGCAAGCCTATTTATAGGCTAAGAGTTACAAAAACCCTAAGGAAAACAAGGAAAAGGGGAATTCGGCCATCTTGGGATCAAGATGGGCCGGCCCATGCTCTACTAGCACAACTAATCTAACTATAAATTAAACACTAAAGCCTAAGGCCCTATTCGGCCAACTCACTCGGAGGCCCACTTGACTCTTCATGGGCTTGGATCGTGGTGTAGATAACTTGATTGTCTCCTTCCAAGCCTTCAATTTCTCTATGGACTCCATGTTGGTCTTGGACAATTCGAACAAGGGCTTGGAGGGATTCTTTGAAGAACTTGGCTTGTGCACGTGTGACTGGGCCCAATGGAACTCGGACTGGGTCATTACTTGGACTAAGGTCCGTGCACACATCAGTCCCCTCCACTTGAGAAGGATTCGTCCTCAAATCTGGATGGAAATGGATGATACTACAAGAGTTGGTAGTATGAACCCCAAATCTAATGCCACCACATATTGCCAAGAAAAACTCATGGCTTTACTCCAATGGCTCCTCTTGTTCGTATCATTCCCCTCCTCTTGAAAGCAATTTGCCCACAAATTGAAGCACGAATGGTGACATGACGAGTTACATGCCTTCGACTCAATCTTGTTAGGATGGCTATAGATGTCATCCAATGCAAAACCCACGTGCTAAGTTGGAAAATAACCCTTGTCGGACCTTGAATCTCACAAACCATCTTCAATGTATGCTCAACTTGATCGTTTGTGGTCATGAGGTAAGGGTCCTCAAAGTGGTGTGAAGCGTATCCCGTGAAATCGAACTCCGGCCCGAACACACTTGCAAGGCCCCAAGGCGGATTTGGTGATGTTGGAGATTCACGTGGACTAAGAACAAGATGAAAATCATAATGGTCATTCAGGTACTTGTTCTTTAAACGAACCCTTGGTACACAACCATCCACAAAATGTGGAGTGTTCCCATCAAGATGAGCTCGAAGCAACTCCCCTTTGGTGTGGACTGATTTGAGTTGACATTGTTCCATGAATGGATACAAACGGGGTTTAACTCTTGGAGTACCAACTACATGGAAGCTTGCAAAGTCTACAATTGATTTTGGAATGGAACACACCAAGATCAGCTCAACTTGCCTTTGCTTGATCTGAATACAAGAAGAAACACTAAACAAAGCAAGGTAAGTTCGTTGGGAAAATAATAGGCCTTCACCGGGTTGCTCAAGATCAGCCCACTTTCTCTCTTTTCTTCCTTTTTACCACCCATCTCATCAGATTTTTCCATCTCTTTGTCCATTTCAACAGCTGACCCTTTCATCTCATTGCATTCAACTCCCTCGGGTTTTATCTCTTCAGGCACAATTCCCTCATCTAGCTGCTTCTCCATTCAATAACGCTCAACCTTACTTTTCATGTGTGCTAGATCAATACAAAACTGGTCATAAGTAAGTGATACAAGTGCAATACGACGACTATTAAATAAGAAGGAATACTTATTAGTATGTCCGTCATATTTAACTTCTGGCCTCGACATCCACGCTTTGCCCAACAACCCGTGTCACTTGAATTGGGACTACATCACACAACACCTCGTCCACATATTTGCCGATTTGAATAGGTACAAGTGTGTGCTTAGTAACCCAGACAACACCTTGAGTACTCATCAACTTGTGCGGTCGAAGATGACCAATGGTTGGAAGATTTAATTTCTCAACCATGATAGCAGTTGCAAGGTTGACTTCACAACTCCCATCAATGGCCAAGCTACAAATTTTGTCTTTGACACCGCAACGGGTATAAAACCAACCAAGCAATTGAGATTTGACGAGGTCCAATTGCTCATCTACACCACGTAATGGCACTTCTTTGACTCCCTTAGGATCAGGAAGACAATGTTGTGTGCTAGCTTTTATGCGTCTTGTATTCGCCATGACGTATGAGGGAACCTCCACATAAGCTCTGAGGCCAACTATTGCGGTCCTCGATCAACACGTTTCGAGACACGTAGCACGTTTGCCCGAGGATCTAGCGAGGTTGTCCAACGCTTGGATTGCTGGACCTAGAATCAAACGGACGACACGATTTGATTAAAGGCTGTAGAACGACGACTCCGATGAGGGTGAATACGCCAGGGAATAGGTCGGTAGAACAATCAAGGACAAGATGCAAGATTGCTCAATCACCCTTGCCAGAAGCAAGTAAAGCTCGAAATTCACACAAGCAAGAAAATCGAAAAACTAAGTAATTTGATTTATAAAACGTCTACCTAAAACCTTACAAAGCAAGCCTATTTATAGGCTAAGAGTTACAAAAACCCTAAGGAAAACAAGGAAAAGGGGAATTCGGCCATCTTGGGATCAAGATGGGCCGGCCCATGCTCTACTAGAACAACTAATCTAACTATAAATTAAACACTAAAGCCTAAGGCCCTATTCGGCCAACTCACTCGGAGGCCCACTTGACTCTTCATGGGCTTGGATCGTGGTGTAGATAACTTGATTGTCTCCTTCCAAGCCTTCAATTTCTCTATGGACTCCATGTTGGTCTTGGACAATTCGAACAAGGGCTTGGAGGGATTCTTTGAAGAACTTGGCTTGTGCACGTGTGACTGGGCCCAATGGAACTCGGACTGGGTCATTACTTGGGCTAAGGTCCGTGCACACATCAGTCCCCTCCACTTGAGAAGGATTCGTCCTCAAATCTGGATGGAAATGGATGATACTACAAGAGTTGGTAGTATGAACCCCAAATCTAATGCCACCACATATTGCCAAGAAAAACTCATGGCTTTACTCCAATGGCTCCTCTTGTTCGTATCATTCCCCTCCTCTTGAAAGCAATTTGCCCACAAATTGAAGCACGAATGGTGACAAGACGAGTTACATGCCTTCGACTCAATCTTGTTAGGATGGCTATAGATGTCATCCAATGCAAAACCCACGTGCTAAGTTGGAAAATAACCCTTGTCGGACCTTGAATCTCACAAACCATCTTCAATGTATGCTCAACTTGATCGTTTGTGGTCATGAGGTAAGGGTCCTCAAAGTGGTGTGAAGCGTATCCCGTGAAATCGAACTCCGGCCCGAACACACTTGCAAGGCCCCAAGGCGGATTTGGTGATGTTGGAGATTCACGTGGACTAAGAACAAGATGAAAATCATAATGGTCATTCAGGTACTTGTTCTTTAAACGAACCCTTGGTACACAACCATCCACAAAATGTGGAGTGTTCCCATCAAGATGAGCTCGAAGCAACTCCCCTTTGGTGTGGACTGATTTGAGTTGACATTGTTCCATGAATGGATACAAACGGGGTTTAACTCTTGGAGTACCAACTACATGGAAGCTTGCAAAGTCTACAATTGATTTTGGAATGGAACACACCAAGATCAGCTCAACTTGCCTTTGCTTGATCTGAATACAAGAAGAAACACTAAACAAAGCAAGGTAAGTTCGTTGGGAAAATAATAGGCCTTCACCGGGTTGCTCAAGATCAGCCCACTTTCTCTCTTTTCTTCCTTTTTACCACCCATCTCATCAGATTTTTCCATCTCTTTGTCCATTTCAACAGCTGACCCTTTCATCTCATTGCATTCAACTCCCTCGGGTTTTATCTCTTCAGGCACAATTCCCTCATCTAGCTGCTTCTCCATTCAATAACGCTCAACCTTACTTTTCATGTGTGCTAGATCAATACAAAACTGGTCATAAGTAAGTGATACAAGTGCAATACGACGACTATTAAATAAGAAGGAATACTTATTAGTATGTCCGTCATATTTAACTTCTGGCCTCGACATCCACGCTTTGCCCAACAACCCGTGTCACTTGAATTGGGACTACATCACACAACACCTCGTCCACATATTTGCCGATTTGAATAGGTACAAGTGTGTGCTTAGTAACCCAGACAACACCTTGAGTACTCATCAACTTGTGCGGTCGAAGATGACCAATGGTTGGAAGATTTAATTTCTCAACCATGATAGCAGTTGCAAGGTTGACTTCACAACTCCCATCAATGGCCAAGCTACAAATTTTGTCTTTGACACCGCAACGGGTATAAAACCAACCAAGCAATTGAGATTTGACGAGGTCCAATTGCTCATCTACACCACGTAATGGCACTTCTTTGACTCCCTTAGGATCAGGAAGACAATGTTGTGTGCTAGCTTTTATGCGTCTTGTATTCGCCATGACGTATGAGGGAACCTCCACATAAGCTCTGAGGCCAACTATTGCGGTCCTCGATCAACACGTTTCGAGACACGTAGCACGTTTGCCCGAGGATCTAGCGAGGTTGTCCAACGCTTGGATTGCTGGACCTAGAATCAAACGGACGACACGATTTGATTAAAGGCTGTAGAACGACGACTCCGATGAGGGTGAATACGCCAGGGAATAGGTCGGTAGAACAATCAAGGACAAGATGCAAGATTGCTCAATCACCCTTGCCAGAAGCAAGTAAAGCTCGAAATTCACACAAGCAAGAAAATCGAAAAACTAAGTAATTTGATTTATAAAACGTCTACCTAAAACCTTACAAAGCAAGCCTATTTATAGGCTAAGAGTTACAAAAACCCTAAGGAAAACAAGGAAAAGGGGAATTCGGCCATCTTGGGATCAAGATGGGCCGGCCCATGCTCTACTAGAACAACTAATCTAACTATAAATTAAACACTAAAGCCTAAGGCCCTATTCGGCCAACTCACTCGGAGGCCCACTTGACTCTTCATGGGCTTGGATCGTGGTGTAGATAACTTGATTGTCTCCTTCCAAGCCTTCAATTTCTCTATGGACTCCATGTTGGTCTTGGACAATTCGAACAAGGGCTTGGAGGGATTCTTTGAAGAACTTGGCTTGTGCACGTGTGACTGGGCCCAATGGAACTCGGACTGGGTCATTACTTGGGCTAAGGTCCGTGCACACATCAGTCCCCTCCACTTGAGAAGGATTCGTCCTCAAATCTGGATGGAAATGGATGATACTACAAGAGTTGGTAGTATGAACCCCAAATCTAATGCCACCACATATTGCCAAGAAAAACTCATGGCTTTACTCCAATGGCTCCTCTTGTTCGTATCATTCCCCTCCTCTTGAAAGCAATTTGCCCACAAATTGAAGCACGAATGGTGACAAGACGAGTTACATGCCTTCGACTCAATCTTGTTAGGATGGCTATAGATGTCATCCAATGCAAAACCCACGTGCTAAGTTGGAAAATAACCCTTGTCGGACCTTGAATCTCACAAACCATCTTCAATGTATGCTCAACTTGATCGTTTGTGGTCATGAGGTAAGGGTCCTCAAAGTGGTGTGAAGCGTATCCCGTGAAATCGAACTCCGGCCCGAACACACTTGCAAGGCCCCAAGGCGGATTTGGTGATGTTGGAGATTCACGTGGACTAAGAACAAGATGAAAATCATAATGGTCATTCAGGTACTTGTTCTTTAAACGAACCCTTGGTACACAACCATCCACAAAATGTGGAGTGTTCCCATCAAGATGAGCTCGAAGCAACTCCCCTTTGGTGTGGACTGATTTGAGTTGACATTGTTCCATGAATGGATACAAACGGGGTTTAACTCTTGGAGTACCAACTACATGGAAGCTTGCAAAGTCTACAATTGATTTTGGAATGGAACACACCAAGATCAGCTCAACTTGCCTTTGCTTGATCTGAATACAAGAAGAAACACTAAACAAAGCAAGGTAAGTTCGTTGGGAAAATAATAGGCCTTCACCGGGTTGCTCAAGATCAGCCCACTTTCTCTCTTTTCTTCCTTTTTACCACCCATCTCATCAGATTTTTCCATCTCTTTGTCCATTTCAACAGCTGACCCTTTCATCTCATTGCATTCAACTCCCTCGGGTTTTATCTCTTCAGGCACAATTCCCTCATCTAGCTGCTTCTCCATTCAATAACGCTCAACCTTACTTTTCATGTGTGCTAGATCAATACAAAACTGGTCATAAGTAAGTGATACAAGTGCAATACGACGACTATTAAATAAGAAGGAATACTTATTAGTATGTCCGTCATATTTAACTTCTGGCCTCGACATCCACGCTTTGCCCAACAACCCGTGTCACTTGAATTGGGACTACATCACACAACACCTCGTCCACATATTTGCCGATTTGAATAGGTACAAGTGTGTGCTTAGTAACCCAGACAACACCTTGAGTACTCATCAACTTGTGCGGTCGAAGATGACCAATGGTTGGAAGATTTAATTTCTCAACCATCAACTCCCATCAATGGCCAAGCTACAAATTTTGTCTTTGACACCGCAACGGGTATAAAACCAACCAAGCAATTGAGATTTGACGAGGTCCAATTGCTCATCTACACCACGTAATGGCACTTCTTTGACTCCCTTAGGATCAGGAAGACAATGTTGTGGGCTAGCTTTTATGCGTCTTGTATTCGCCATGACGTATGAGGGAACCTCCACATAAGCTCTGAGGCCAACTATTGCGGTCCTCGATCAACACGTTTCGAGACACGTAGCACGTTTGCCCGAGGATCTAGCGAGGTTGTCCAACGCTTGGATTGCTGGACCTAGAATCAAACGGACGACACGATTTGATTAAAGGCTGTAGAACGACGACTCCGATGAGGGTGAATACGCCAGGGAATAGGTCGGTAGAACAATCAAGGACAAGATGCAAGATTGCTCAATCACCCTTGCCAGAAGCAAGTAAAGCTCGAAATTCACACAAGCAAGAAAATCGAAAAACTAAGTAATTTGATTTATAAAACGTCTACCTAAAACCTTACAAAGCAAGCCTATTTATAGGCTAAGAGTTACAAAAACCCTAAGGAAAACAAGGAAAAGGGGAATTCGGCCATCTTGGGATCAAGATGGGCCGGCCCATGCTCTACTAGAACAACTAATCTAACTATAAATTAAACACTAAAGCCTAAGGCCCTATTCGGCCAACTCACTCGGAGGCCCACTTGACTCTTCATGGGCTTGGATCGTGGTGTAGATAACTTGATTGTCTCCCTCCAAGCCTTCAATTTCTCTATGGACTCCATGTTGGTCTTGGACAATTCGAACAAGGGCTTGGAGGGATTCTTTGAAGAACTTGGCTTGTGCACGTGTGACTGGGCCCAATGGAACTCGGACTGGGTCATTACTTGGGCTAAGGTCCGTGCACACATCAGTCCCCTCCACTTGAGAAGGATTCGTCCTCAAATCTGGATGGAAATGGATGATACTACAAGAGTTGGTAGTATGAACCCCAAATCTAATGCCACCACATATTGCCAAGAAAAACTCATGGCTTTACTCCAATGGCTCCTCTTGTTCGTATCATTCCCCTCCTCTTGAAAGCAATTTGCCCACAAATTGAAGCACGAATGGTGACAAGACGAGTTACATGCCTTCGACTCAATCTTGTTAGGATGGCTATAGATGTCATCCAATGCAAAACCCACGTGCTAAGTTGGAAAATAACCCTTGTCGGACCTTGAATCTCACAAACCATCTTCAATGTATGCTCAACTTGATCGTTTGTGGTCATGAGGTAAGGGTCCTCAAAGTGGTGTGAAGCGTATCCCGTGAAATCGAACTCCGGCCCGAACACTCTTGCAAGGCCCCAAGGCGGATTTGGTGATGTTGGAGATTCACGTGGACTAAGAACAAGATGAAAATCATAATGGTCATTCAGGTACTTGTTCTTTAAACGAACCCTTGGTACACAACCATCCACAAAATGTGGAGTGTTCCCATCAAGATGAGCTCGAAGCAACTCCCCTTTGGTGTGGACTGATTTGAGTTGACATTGTTCCATGAATGGATACAAACGGGGTTTAACTCTTGGAGTACCAACTACATGGAAGCTTGCAAAGTCTACAATTGATTTTGGAATGGAACACACCAAGATCAGCTCAACTTGCCTTTGCTTGATCTGAATACAAGAAGAAACACTAAACAAAGCAAGGTAAGTTCGTTGGGAAAATAATAGGCCTTCACCGGGTTGCTCAAGATCAGCCCACTTTCTCTCTTTTCTTCCTTTTTACCACCCATCTCATCAGATTTTTCCATCTCTTTGTCCATTTCAACAGCTGACCCTTTCATCTCATTGCATTCAACTCCCTCGGGTTTTATCTCTTCAGGCACAATTCCCTCATCTAGCTGCTTCTCCATTCAATAACGCTCAACCTTACTTTTCATGTGTGCTAGATCAATACAAAACTGGTCATAAGTAAGTGATACAAGTGCAATACGACGACTATTAAATAAGAAGGAATACTTATTAGTATGTCCGTCATATTTAACTTCTGGCCTCGACATCCACGCTTTGCCCAACAACCCGTGTCACTTGAATTGGGACTACATCACACAACACCTCGTCCACATATTTGCCGATTTGAATAGGTACAAGTGTGTGCTTAGTAACCCAGACAACACCTTGAGTACTCATCAACTTGTGCGGTCGAAGATGACCAATGGTTGGAAGATTTAATTTCTCAACCATCAACTCCCATCAATGGCCAAGCTACAAATTTTGTCTTTGACACCGCAACGGGTATAAAACCAACCAAGCAATTGAGATTTGACGAGGTCCAATTGCTCATCTACACCACGTAATGGCACTTCTTTGACTCCCTTAGGATCAGGAAGACAATGTTGTGGATCGTGCTTTTATGCGTCTTGTATTCGCCATGACGTATGAGGGAACCTCCACATAAGCTCTGAGGCCAACTATTGCGGTCCTCGATCAACACGTTTCGAGACACGTAGCACGTTTGCCCGAGGATCTAGCGAGGTTGTCCAACGCTTGGATTGCTGGACCTAGAATCAAACGGACGACACGATTTGATTAAAGGCTGTAGAACGACGACTCCGATGAGGGTGAATACGCCAGGGAATAGGTCGGTAGAACAATCAAGGACAAGATGCAAGATTGCTCAATCACCCTTGCCAGAAGCAAGTAAAGCTCGAAATTCACACAAGCAAGAAAATCGAAAAACTAAGTAATTTGATTTATAAAACGTCTACCTAAAACCTTACAAAGCAAGCCTATTTATAGGCTAAGAGTTACAAAAACCCTAAGGAAAACAAGGAAAAGGGGAATTCGGCCATCTTGGGATCAAGATGGGCCGGCCCATGCTCTACTAGCACAACTAATCTAACTATAAATTAAACACTAAAGCCTAAGGCCCTATTCGGCCAACTCACTCGGAGGCCCACTTGACTCTTCATGGGCTTGGATCGTGGTGTAGATAACTTGATTGTCTCCTTCCAAGCCTTCAATTTCTCTATGGACTCCATGTTGGTCTTGGACAATTCGAACAAGGGCTTGGAGGGATTCTTTGAAGAACTTGGCTTGTGCACGTGTGACTGGGCCCAATGGAACTCGGACTGGGTCATTACTTGGACTAAGGTCCGTGCACACATCAGTCCCCTCCACTTGAGAAGGATTCGTCCTCAAATCTGGATGGAAATGGATGATACTACAAGAGTTGGTAGTATGAACCCCAAATCTAATGCCACCACATATTGCCAAGAAAAACTCATGGCTTTACTCCAATGGCTCCTCTTGTTCGTATCATTCCCCTCCTCTTGAAAGCAATTTGCCCACAAATTGAAGCACGAATGGTGACATGACGAGTTACATGCCTTCGACTCAATCTTGTTAGGATGGCTATAGATGTCATCCAATGCAAAACCCACGTGCTAAGTTGGAAAATAACCCTTGTCGGACCTTGAATCTCACAAACCATCTTCAATGTATGCTCAACTTGATCGTTTGTGGTCATGAGGTAAGGGTCCTCAAAGTGGTGTGAAGCGTATCCCGTGAAATCGAACTCCGGCCCGAACACACTTGCAAGGCCCCAAGGCGGATTTGGTGATGTTGGAGATTCACGTGGACTAAGAACAAGATGAAAATCATAATGGTCATTCAGGTACTTGTTCTTTAAACGAACCCTTGGTACACAACCATCCACAAAATGTGGAGTGTTCCCATCAAGATGAGCTCGAAGCAACTCCCCTTTGGTGTGGACTGATTTGAGTTGACATTGTTCCATGAATGGATACAAACGGGGTTTAACTCTTGGAGTACCAACTACATGGAAGCTTGCAAAGTCTACAATTGATTTTGGAATGGAACACACCAAGATCAGCTCAACTTGCCTTTGCTTGATCTGAATACAAGAAGAAACACTAAACAAAGCAAGGTAAGTTCGTTGGGAAAATAATAGGCCTTCACCGGGTTGCTCAAGATCAGCCCACTTTCTCTCTTTTCTTCCTTTTTACCACCCATCTCATCAGATTTTTCCATCTCTTTGTCCATTTCAACAGCTGACCCTTTCATCTCATTGCATTCAACTCCCTCGGGTTTTATCTCTTCAGGCACAATTCCCTCATCTAGCTGCTTCTCCATTCAATAACGCTCAACCTTACTTTTCATGTGTGCTAGATCAATACAAAACTGGTCATAAGTAAGTGATACAAGTGCAATACGACGACTATTAAATAAGAAGGAATACTTATTAGTATGTCCGTCATATTTAACTTCTGGCCTCGACATCCACGCTTTGCCCAACAACCCGTGTCACTTGAATTGGGACTACATCACACAACACCTCGTCCACATATTTGCCGATTTGAATAGGTACAAGTGTGTGCTTAGTAACCCAGACAACACCTTGAGTACTCATCAACTTGTGCGGTCGAAGATGACCAATGGTTGGAAGATTTAATTTCTCAACCATGATAGCAGTTGCAAGGTTGACTTCACAACTCCCATCAATGGCCAAGCTACAAATTTTGTCTTTGACACCGCAACGGGTATAAAACCAACCAAGCAATTGAGATTTGACGAGGTCCAATTGCTCATCTACACCACGTAATGGCACTTCTTTGACTCCCTTAGGATCAGGAAGACAATGTTGTGTGCTAGCTTTTATGCGTCTTGTATTCGCCATGACGTATGAGGGAACCTCCACATAAGCTCTGAGGCCAACTATTGCGGTCCTCGATCAACACGTTTCGAGACACGTAGCACGTTTGCCCGAGGATCTAGCGAGGTTGTCCAACGCTTGGATTGCTGGACCTAGAATCAAACGGACGACACGATTTGATTAAAGGCTGTAGAACGACGACTCCGATGAGGGTGAATACGCCAGGGAATAGGTCGGTAGAACAATCAAGGACAAGATGCAAGATTGCTCAATCACCCTTGCCAGAAGCAAGTAAAGCTCGAAATTCACACAAGCAAGAAAATCGAAAAACTAAGTAATTTGATTTATAAAACGTCTACCTAAAACCTTACAAAGCAAGCCTATTTATAGGCTAAGAGTTACAAAAACCCTAAGGAAAACAAGGAAAAGGGGAATTCGGCCATCTTGGGATCAAGATGGGCCGGCCCATGCTCTACTAGAACAACTAATCTAACTATAAATTAAACACTAAAGCCTAAGGCCCTATTCGGCCAACTCACTCGGAGGCCCACTTGACTCTTCATGGGCTTGGATCGTGGTGTAGATAACTTGATTGTCTCCTTCCAAGCCTTCAATTTCTCTATGGACTCCATGTTGGTCTTGGACAATTCGAACAAGGGCTTGGAGGGATTCTTTGAAGAACTTGGCTTGTGCACGTGTGACTGGGCCCAATGGAACTCGGACTGGGTCATTACTTGGGCTAAGGTCCGTGCACACATCAGTCCCCTCCACTTGAGAAGGATTCGTCCTCAAATCTGGATGGAAATGGATGATACTACAAGAGTTGGTAGTATGAACCCCAAATCTAATGCCACCACATATTGCCAAGAAAAACTCATGGCTTTACTCCAATGGCTCCTCTTGTTCGTATCATTCCCCTCCTCTTGAAAGCAATTTGCCCACAAATTGAAGCACGAATGGTGACAAGACGAGTTACATGCCTTCGACTCAATCTTGTTAGGATGGCTATAGATGTCATCCAATGCAAAACCCACGTGCTAAGTTGGAAAATAACCCTTGTCGGACCTTGAATCTCACAAACCATCTTCAATGTATGCTCAACTTGATCGTTTGTGGTCATGAGGTAAGGGTCCTCAAAGTGGTGTGAAGCGTATCCCGTGAAATCGAACTCCGGCCCGAACACACTTGCAAGGCCCCAAGGCGGATTTGGTGATGTTGGAGATTCACGTGGACTAAGAACAAGATGAAAATCATAATGGTCATTCAGGTACTTGTTCTTTAAACGAACCCTTGGTACACAACCATCCACAAAATGTGGAGTGTTCCCATCAAGATGAGCTCGAAGCAACTCCCCTTTGGTGTGGACTGATTTGAGTTGACATTGTTCCATGAATGGATACAAACGGGGTTTAACTCTTGGAGTACCAACTACATGGAAGCTTGCAAAGTCTACAATTGATTTTGGAATGGAACACACCAAGATCAGCTCAACTTGCCTTTGCTTGATCTGAATACAAGAAGAAACACTAAACAAAGCAAGGTAAGTTCGTTGGGAAAATAATAGGCCTTCACCGGGTTGCTCAAGATCAGCCCACTTTCTCTCTTTTCTTCCTTTTTACCACCCATCTCATCAGATTTTTCCATCTCTTTGTCCATTTCAACAGCTGACCCTTTCATCTCATTGCATTCAACTCCCTCGGGTTTTATCTCTTCAGGCACAATTCCCTCATCTAGCTGCTTCTCCATTCAATAACGCTCAACCTTACTTTTCATGTGTGCTAGATCAATACAAAACTGGTCATAAGTAAGTGATACAAGTGCAATACGACGACTATTAAATAAGAAGGAATACTTATTAGTATGTCCGTCATATTTAACTTCTGGCCTCGACATCCACGCTTTGCCCAACAACCCGTGTCACTTGAATTGGGACTACATCACACAACACCTCGTCCACATATTTGCCGATTTGAATAGGTACAAGTGTGTGCTTAGTAACCCAGACAACACCTTGAGTACTCATCAACTTGTGCGGTCGAAGATGACCAATGGTTGGAAGATTTAATTTCTCAACCATGATAGCAGTTGCAAGGTTGACTTCACAACTCCCATCAATGGCCAAGCTACAAATTTTGTCTTTGACACCGCAACGGGTATAAAACCAACCAAGCAATTGAGATTTGACGAGGTCCAATTGCTCATCTACACCACGTAATGGCACTTCTTTGACTCCCTTAGGATCAGGAAGACAATGTTGTGTGCTAGCTTTTATGCGTCTTGTATTCGCCATGACGTATGAGGGAACCTCCACATAAGCTCTGAGGCCAACTATTGCGGTCCTCGATCAACACGTTTCGAGACACGTAGCACGTTTGCCCGAGGATCTAGCGAGGTTGTCCAACGCTTGGATTGCTGGACCTAGAATCAAACGGACGACACGATTTGATTAAAGGCTGTAGAACGACGACTCCGATGAGGGTGAATACGCCAGGGAATAGGTCGGTAGAACAATCAAGGACAAGATGCAAGATTGCTCAATCACCCTTGCCAGAAGCAAGTAAAGCTCGAAATTCACACAAGCAAGAAAATCGAAAAACTAAGTAATTTGATTTATAAAACGTCTACCTAAAACCTTACAAAGCAAGCCTATTTATAGGCTAAGAGTTACAAAAACCCTAAGGAAAACAAGGAAAAGGGGAATTCGGCCATCTTGGGATCAAGATGGGCCGGCCCATGCTCTACTAGAACAACTAATCTAACTATAAATTAAACACTAAAGCCTAAGGCCCTATTCGGCCAACTCACTCGGAGGCCCACTTGACTCTTCATGGGCTTGGATCGTGGTGTAGATAACTTGATTGTCTCCTTCCAAGCCTTCAATTTCTCTATGGACTCCATGTTGGTCTTGGACAATTCGAACAAGGGCTTGGAGGGATTCTTTGAAGAACTTGGCTTGTGCACGTGTGACTGGGCCCAATGGAACTCGGACTGGGTCATTACTTGGGCTAAGGTCCGTGCACACATCAGTCCCCTCCACTTGAGAAGGATTCGTCCTCAAATCTGGATGGAAATGGATGATACTACAAGAGTTGGTAGTATGAACCCCAAATCTAATGCCACCACATATTGCCAAGAAAAACTCATGGCTTTACTCCAATGGCTCCTCTTGTTCGTATCATTCCCCTCCTCTTGAAAGCAATTTGCCCACAAATTGAAGCACGAATGGTGACAAGACGAGTTACATGCCTTCGACTCAATCTTGTTAGGATGGCTATAGATGTCATCCAATGCAAAACCCACGTGCTAAGTTGGAAAATAACCCTTGTCGGACCTTGAATCTCACAAACCATCTTCAATGTATGCTCAACTTGATCGTTTGTGGTCATGAGGTAAGGGTCCTCAAAGTGGTGTGAAGCGTATCCCGTGAAATCGAACTCCGGCCCGAACACTCTTGCAAGGCCCCAAGGCGGATTTGGTGATGTTGGAGATTCACGTGGACTAAGAACAAGATGAAAATCATAATGGTCATTCAGGTACTTGTTCTTTAAACGAACCCTTGGTACACAACCATCCACAAAATGTGGAGTGTTCCCATCAAGATGAGCTCGAAGCAACTCCCCTTTGGTGTGGACTGATTTGAGTTGACATTGTTCCATGAATGGATACAAACGGGGTTTAACTCTTGGAGTACCAACTACATGGAAGCTTGCAAAGTCTACAATTGATTTTGGAATGGAACACACCAAGATCAGCTCAACTTGCCTTTGCTTGATCTGAATACAAGAAGAAACACTAAACAAAGCAAGGTAAGTTCGTTGGGAAAATAATAGGCCTTCACCGGGTTGCTCAAGATCAGCCCACTTTCTCTCTTTTCTTCCTTTTTACCACCCATCTCATCAGATTTTTCCATCTCTTTGTCCATTTCAACAGCTGACCCTTTCATCTCATTGCATTCAACTCCCTCGGGTTTTATCTCTTCAGGCACAATTCCCTCATCTAGCTGCTTCTCCATTCAATAACGCTCAACCTTACTTTTCATGTGTGCTAGATCAATACAAAACTGGTCATAAGTAAGTGATACAAGTGCAATACGACGACTATTAAATAAGAAGGAATACTTATTAGTATGTCCGTCATATTTAACTTCTGGCCTCGACATCCACGCTTTGCCCAACAACCCGTGTCACTTGAATTGGGACTACATCACACAACACCTCGTCCACATATTTGCCGATTTGAATAGGTACAAGTGTGTGCTTAGTAACCCAGACAACACCTTGAGTACTCATCAACTTGTGCGGTCGAAGATGACCAATGGTTGGAAGATTTAATTTCTCAACCATGATAGCAGTTGCAAGGTTGACTTCACAACTCCCATCAATGGCCAAGCTACAAATTTTGTCTTTGACACCGCAACGGGTATAAAACCAACCAAGCAATTGAGATTTGACGAGGTCCAATTGCTCATCTACACCACGTAATGGCACTTCTTTGACTCCCTTAGGATCAGGAAGACAATGTTGTGTGCTAGCTTTTATGCGTCTTGTATTCGCCATGACGTATGAGGGAACCTCCACATAAGCTCTGAGGCCAACTATTGCGGTCCTCGATCAACACGTTTCGAGACACGTAGCACGTTTGCCCGAGGATCTAGCGAGGTTGTCCAACGCTTGGATTGCTGGACCTAGAATCAAACGGACGACACGATTTGATTAAAGGCTGTAGAACGACGACTCCGATGAGGGTGAATACGCCAGGGAATAGGTCGGTAGAACAATCAAGGACAAGATGCAAGATTGCTCAATCACCCTTGCCAGAAGCAAGTAAAGCTCGAAATTCACACAAGCAAGAAAATCGAAAAACTAAGTAATTTGATTTATAAAACGTCTACCTAAAACCTTACAAAGCAAGCCTATTTATAGGCTAAGAGTTACAAAAACCCTAAGGAAAACAAGGAAAAGGGGAATTCGGCCATCTTGGGATCAAGATGGGCCGGCCCATGCTCTACTAGAACAACTAATCTAACTATAAATTAAACACTAAAGCCTAAGGCCCTATTCGGCCAACTCACTCGGAGGCCCACTTGACTCTTCATGGGCTTGGATCGTGGTGTAGATAACTTGATTGTCTCCCTCCAAGCCTTCAATTTCTCTATGGACTCCATGTTGGTCTTGGACAATTCGAACAAGGGCTTGGAGGGATTCTTTGAAGAACTTGGCTTGTGCACGTGTGACTGGGCCCAATGGAACTCGGACTGGGTCATTACTTGGGCTAAGGTCCGTGCACACATCAGTCCCCTCCACTTGAGAAGGATTCGTCCTCAAATCTGGATGGAAATGGATGATACTACAAGAGTTGGTAGTATGAACCCCAAATCTAATGCCACCACATATTGCCAAGAAAAACTCATGGCTTTACTCCAATGGCTCCTCTTGTTCGTATCATTCCCCTCCTCTTGAAAGCAATTTGCCCACAAATTGAAGCACGAATGGTGACAAGACGAGTTACATGCCTTCGACTCAATCTTGTTAGGATGGCTATAGATGTCATCCAATGCAAAACCCACGTGCTAAGTTGGAAAATAACCCTTGTCGGACCTTGAATCTCACAAACCATCTTCAATGTATGCTCAACTTGATCGTTTGTGGTCATGAGGTAAGGGTCCTCAAAGTGGTGTGAAGCGTATCCCGTGAAATCGAACTCCGGCCCGAACACTCTTGCAAGGCCCCAAGGCGGATTTGGTGATGTTGGAGATTCACGTGGACTAAGAACAAGATGAAAATCATAATGGTCATTCAGGTACTTGTTCTTTAAACGAACCCTTGGTACACAACCATCCACAAAATGTGGAGTGTTCCCATCAAGATGAGCTCGAAGCAACTCCCCTTTGGTGTGGACTGATTTGAGTTGACATTGTTCCATGAATGGATACAAACGGGGTTTAACTCTTGGAGTACCAACTACATGGAAGCTTGCAAAGTCTACAATTGATTTTGGAATGGAACACACCAAGATCAGCTCAACTTGCCTTTGCTTGATCTGAATACAAGAAGAAACACTAAACAAAGCAAGGTAAGTTCGTTGGGAAAATAATAGGCCTTCACCGGGTTGCTCAAGATCAGCCCACTTTCTCTCTTTTCTTCCTTTTTACCACCCATCTCATCAGATTTTTCCATCTCTTTGTCCATTTCAACAGCTGACCCTTTCATCTCATTGCATTCAACTCCCTCGGGTTTTATCTCTTCAGGCACAATTCCCTCATCTAGCTGCTTCTCCATTCAATAACGCTCAACCTTACTTTTCATGTGTGCTAGATCAATACAAAACTGGTCATAAGTAAGTGATACAAGTGCAATACGACGACTATTAAATAAGAAGGAATACTTATTAGTATGTCCGTCATATTTAACTTCTGGCCTCGACATCCACGCTTTGCCCAACAACCCGTGTCACTTGAATTGGGACTACATCACACAACACCTCGTCCACATATTTGCCGATTTGAATAGGTACAAGTGTGTGCTTAGTAACCCAGACAACACCTTGAGTACTCATCAACTTGTGCGGTCGAAGATGACCAATGGTTGGAAGATTTAATTTCTCAACCATGATAGCAGTTGCAAGGTTGACTTCACAACTCCCATCAATGGCCAAGCTACAAATTTTGTCTTTGACACCGCAACGGGTATAAAACCAACCAAGCAATTGAGATTTGACGAGGTCCAATTGCTCATCTACACCACGTAATGGCACTTCTTTGACTCCCTTAGGATCAGGAAGACAATGTTGTGTGCTAGCTTTTATGCGTCTTGTATTCGCCATGACGTATGAGGGAACCTCCACATAAGCTCTGAGGCCAACTATTGCGGTCCTCGATCAACACGTTTCGAGACACGTAGCACGTTTGCCCGAGGATCTAGCGAGGTTGTCCAACGCTTGGATTGCTGGACCTAGAATCAAACGGACGACACGATTTGATTAAAGGCTGTAGAACGACGACTCCGATGAGGGTGAATACGCCAGGGAATAGGTCGGTAGAACAATCAAGGACAAGATGCAAGATTGCTCAATCACCCTTGCCAGAAGCAAGTAAAGCTCGAAATTCACACAAGCAAGAAAATCGAAAAACTAAGTAATTTGATTTATAAAACGTCTACCTAAAACCTTACAAAGCAAGCCTATTTATAGGCTAAGAGTTACAAAAACCCTAAGGAAAACAAGGAAAAGGGGAATTCGGCCATCTTGGGATCAAGATGGGCCGGCCCATGCTCTACTAGAACAACTAATCTAACTATAAATTAAACACTAAAGCCTAAGGCCCTATTCGGCCAACTCACTCGGAGGCCCACTTGACTCTTCATGGGCTTGGATCGTGGTGTAGATAACTTGATTGTCTCCTTCCAAGCCTTCAATTTCTCTATGGACTCCATGTTGGTCTTGGACAATTCGAACAAGGGCTTGGAGGGATTCTTTGAAGAACTTGGCTTGTGCACGTGTGACTGGGCCCAATGGAACTCGGACTGGGTCATTACTTGGGCTAAGGTCCGTGCACACATCAGTCCCCTCCACTTGAGAAGGATTCGTCCTCAAATCTGGATGGAAATGGATGATACTACAAGAGTTGGTAGTATGAACCCCAAATCTAATGCCACCACATATTGCCAAGAAAAACTCATGGCTTTACTCCAATGGCTCCTCTTGTTCGTATCATTCCCCTCCTCTTGAAAGCAATTTGCCCACAAATTGAAGCACGAATGGTGACAAGACGAGTTACATGCCTTCGACTCAATCTTGTTAGGATGGCTATAGATGTCATCCAATGCAAAACCCACGTGCTAAGTTGGAAAATAACCCTTGTCGGACCTTGAATCTCACAAACCATCTTCAATGTATGCTCAACTTGATCGTTTGTGGTCATGAGGTAAGGGTCCTCAAAGTGGTGTGAAGCGTATCCCGTGAAATCGAACTCCGGCCCGAACACTCTTGCAAGGCCCCAAGGCGGATTTGGTGATGTTGGAGATTCACGTGGACTAAGAACAAGATGAAAATCATAATGGTCATTCAGGTACTTGTTCTTTAAACGAACCCTTGGTACACAACCATCCACAAAATGTGGAGTGTTCCCATCAAGATGAGCTCGAAGCAACTCCCCTTTGGTGTGGACTGATTTGAGTTGACATTGTTCCATGAATGGATACAAACGGGGTTTAACTCTTGGAGTACCAACTACATGGAAGCTTGCAAAGTCTACAATTGATTTTGGAATGGAACACACCAAGATCAGCTCAACTTGCCTTTGCTTGATCTGAATACAAGAAGAAACACTAAACAAAGCAAGGTAAGTTCGTTGGGAAAATAATAGGCCTTCACCGGGTTGCTCAAGATCAGCCCACTTTCTCTCTTTTCTTCCTTTTTACCACCCATCTCATCAGATTTTTCCATCTCTTTGTCCATTTCAACAGCTGACCCTTTCATCTCATTGCATTCAACTCCCTCGGGTTTTATCTCTTCAGGCACAATTCCCTCATCTAGCTGCTTCTCCATTCAATAACGCTCAACCTTACTTTTCATGTGTGCTAGATCAATACAAAACTGGTCATAAGTAAGTGATACAAGTGCAATACGACGACTATTAAATAAGAAGGAATACTTATTAGTATGTCCGTCATATTTAACTTCTGGCCTCGACATCCACGCTTTGCCCAACAACCCGTGTCACTTGAATTGGGACTACATCACACAACACCTCGTCCACATATTTGCCGATTTGAATAGGTACAAGTGTGTGCTTAGTAACCCAGACAACACCTTGAGTACTCATCAACTTGTGAGGTCGAAGATGACCAATGGTTGGAAGATTTAATTTCTCAACCATGATAGCAGTTGCAAGGTTGACTTCACAACTCCCATCAATGGCCAAGCTACAAATTTTGTCTTTGACACCGCAACGGGTATAAAACCAACCAAGCAATTGAGATTTGACGAGGTCCAATTGCTCATCTACACCACGTAATGGCACTTCTTTGACTCCCTTAGGATCAGGAAGACAATGTTGTGGGCTAGCTTTTATGCGTCTTGTATTCGCCATGACGTATGAGGGAACCTCCACATAAGCTCTGAGGCCAACTATTGCGGTCCTCGATCAACACGTTTCGAGACACGTAGCACGTTTGCCCGAGGATCTAGCGAGGTTGTCCAACGCTTGGATTGCTGGACCTAGAATCAAACGGACGACACGATTTGATTAAAGGCTGTAGAACGACGACTCCGATGAGGGTGAATACGCCAGGGAATAGGTCGGTAGAACAATCAAGGACAAGATGCAAGATTGCTCAATCACCCTTGCCAGAAGCAAGTAAAGCTCGAAATTCACACAAGCAAGAAAATCGAAAAACTAAGTAATTTGATTTATAAAACGTCTACCTAAAACCTTACAAAGCAAGCCTATTTATAGGCTAAGAGTTACAAAAACCCTAAGGAAAACAAGGAAAAGGGGAATTCGGCCATCTTGGGATCAAGATGGGCCGGCCCATGCTCTACTAGAACAACTAATCTAACTATAAATTAAACACTAAAGCCTAAGGCCCTATTCGGCCAACTCACTCGGAGGCCCACTTGACTCTTCATGGGCTTGGATCGTGGTGTAGATAACTTGATTGTCTCCTTCCAAGCCTTCAATTTCTCTATGGACTCCATGTTGGTCTTGGACAATTCGAACAAGGGCTTGGAGGGATTCTTTGAAGAACTTGGCTTGTGCACGTGTGACTGGGCCCAATGGAACTCGGACTGGGTCATTACTTGGGCTAAGGTCCGTGCACACATCAGTCCCCTCCACTTGAGAAGGATTCGTCCTCAAATCTGGATGGAAATGGATGATACTACAAGAGTTGGTAGTATGAACCCCAAATCTAATGCCACCACATATTGCCAAGAAAAACTCATGGCTTTACTCCAATGGCTCCTCTTGTTCGTATCATTCCCCTCCTCTTGAAAGCAATTTGCCCACAAATTGAAGCACGAATGGTGACAAGACGAGTTACATGCCTTCGACTCAATCTTGTTAGGATGGCTATAGATGTCATCCAATGCAAAACCCACGTGCTAAGTTGGAAAATAACCCTTGTCGGACCTTGAATCTCACAAACCATCTTCAATGTATGCTCAACTTGATCGTTTGTGGTCATGAGGTAAGGGTCCTCAAAGTGGTGTGAAGCGTATCCCGTGAAATCGAACTCCGGCCCGAACACTCTTGCAAGGCCCCAAGGCGGATTTGGTGATGTTGGAGATTCACGTGGACTAAGAACAAGATGAAAATCATAATGGTCATTCAGGTACTTGTTCTTTAAACGAACCCTTGGTACACAACCATCCACAAAATGTGGAGTGTTCCCATCAAGATGAGCTCGAAGCAACTCCCCTTTGGTGTGGACTGATTTGAGTTGACATTGTTCCATGAATGGATACAAACGGGGTTTAACTCTTGGAGTACCAACTACATGGAAGCTTGCAAAGTCTACAATTGATTTTGGAATGGAACACACCAAGATCAGCTCAACTTGCCTTTGCTTGATCTGAATACAAGAAGAAACACTAAACAAAGCAAGGTAAGTTCGTTGGGAAAATAATAGGCCTTCACCGGGTTGCTCAAGATCAGCCCACTTTCTCTCTTTTCTTCCTTTTTACCACCCATCTCATCAGATTTTTCCATCTCTTTGTCCATTTCAACAGCTGACCCTTTCATCTCATTGCATTCAACTCCCTCGGGTTTTATCTCTTCAGGCACAATTCCCTCATCTAGCTGCTTCTCCATTCAATAACGCTCAACCTTACTTTTCATGTGTGCTAGATCAATACAAAACTGGTCATAAGTAAGTGATACAAGTGCAATACGACGACTATTAAATAAGAAGGAATACTTATTAGTATGTCCGTCATATTTAACTTCTGGCCTCGACATCCACGCTTTGCCCAACAACCCGTGTCACTTGAATTGGGACTACATCACACAACACCTCGTCCACATATTTGCCGATTTGAATAGGTACAAGTGTGTGCTTAGTAACCCAGACAACACCTTGAGTACTCATCAACTTGTGAGGTCGAAGATGACCAATGGTTGGAAGATTTAATTTCTCAACCATGATAGCAGTTGCAAGGTTGACTTCACAACTCCCATCAATGGCCAAGCTACAAATTTTGTCTTTGACACCGCAACGGGTATAAAACCAACCAAGCAATTGAGATTTGACGAGGTCCAATTGCTCATCTACACCACGTAATGGCACTTCTTTGACTCCCTTAGGATCAGGAAGACAATGTTGTGGGCTAGCTTTTATGCGTCTTGTATTCGCCATGACGTATGAGGGAACCTCCACATAAGCTCTGAGGCCAACTATTGCGGTCCTCGATCAACACGTTTCGAGACACGTAGCACGTTTGCCCGAGGATCTAGCGAGGTTGTCCAACGCTTGGATTGCTGGACCTAGAATCAAACGGACGACACGATTTGATTAAAGGCTGTAGAACGACGACTCCGATGAGGGTGAATACGCCAGGGAATAGGTCGGTAGAACAATCAAGGACAAGATGCAAGATTGCTCAATCACCCTTGCCAGAAGCAAGTAAAGCTCGAAATTCACACAAGCAAGAAAATCGAAAAACTAAGTAATTTGATTTATAAAACGTCTACCTAAAACCTTACAAAGCAAGCCTATTTATAGGCTAAGAGTTACAAAAACCCTAAGGAAAACAAGGAAAAGGGGAATTCGGCCATCTTGGGATCAAGATGGGCCGGCCCATGCTCTACTAGAACAACTAATCTAACTATAAATTAAACACTAAAGCCTAAGGCCCTATTCGGCCAACTCACTCGGAGGCCCACTTGACTCTTCATGGGCTTGGATCGTGGTGTAGATAACTTGATTGTCTCCTTCCAAGCCTTCAATTTCTCTATGGACTCCATGTTGGTCTTGGACAATTCGAACAAGGGCTTGGAGGGATTCTTTGAAGAACTTGGCTTGTGCACGTGTGACTGGGCCCAATGGAACTCGGACTGGGTCATTACTTGGGCTAAGGTCCGTGCACACATCAGTCCCCTCCACTTGAGAAGGATTCGTCCTCAAATCTGGATGGAAATGGATGATACTACAAGAGTTGGTAGTATGAACCCCAAATCTAATGCCACCACATATTGCCAAGAAAAACTCATGGCTTTACTCCAATGGCTCCTCTTGTTCGTATCATTCCCCTCCTCTTGAAAGCAATTTGCCCACAAATTGAAGCACGAATGGTGACAAGACGAGTTACATGCCTTCGACTCAATCTTGTTAGGATGGCTATAGATGTCATCCAATGCAAAACCCACGTGCTAAGTTGGAAAATAACCCTTGTCGGACCTTGAATCTCACAAACCATCTTCAATGTATGCTCAACTTGATCGTTTGTGGTCATGAGGTAAGGGTCCTCAAAGTGGTGTGAAGCGTATCCCGTGAAATCGAACTCCGGCCCGAACACTCTTGCAAGGCCCCAAGGCGGATTTGGTGATGTTGGAGATTCACGTGGACTAAGAACAAGATGAAAATCATAATGGTCATTCAGGTACTTGTTCTTTAAACGAACCCTTGGTACACAACCATCCACAAAATGTGGAGTGTTCCCATCAAGATGAGCTCGAAGCAACTCCCCTTTGGTGTGGACTGATTTGAGTTGACATTGTTCCATGAATGGATACAAACGGGGTTTAACTCTTGGAGTACCAACTACATGGAAGCTTGCAAAGTCTACAATTGATTTTGGAATGGAACACACCAAGATCAGCTCAACTTGCCTTTGCTTGATCTGAATACAAGAAGAAACACTAAACAAAGCAAGGTAAGTTCGTTGGGAAAATAATAGGCCTTCACCGGGTTGCTCAAGATCAGCCCACTTTCTCTCTTTTCTTCCTTTTTACCACCCATCTCATCAGATTTTTCCATCTCTTTGTCCATTTCAACAGCTGACCCTTTCATCTCATTGCATTCAACTCCCTCGGGTTTTATCTCTTCAGGCACAATTCCCTCATCTAGCTGCTTCTCCATTCAATAACGCTCAACCTTACTTTTCATGTGTGCTAGATCAATACAAAACTGGTCATAAGTAAGTGATACAAGTGCAATACGACGACTATTAAATAAGAAGGAATACTTATTAGTATGTCCGTCATATTTAACTTCTGGCCTCGACATCCACGCTTTGCCCAACAACCCGTGTCACTTGAATTGGGACTACATCACACAACACCTCGTCCACATATTTGCCGATTTGAATAGGTACAAGTGTGTGCTTAGTAACCCAGACAACACCTTGAGTACTCATCAACTTGTGAGGTCGAAGATGACCAATGGTTGGAAGATTTAATTTCTCAACCATGATAGCAGTTGCAAGGTTGACTTCACAACTCCCATCAATGGCCAAGCTACAAATTTTGTCTTTGACACCGCAACGGGTATAAAACCAACCAAGCAATTGAGATTTGACGAGGTCCAATTGCTCATCTACACCACGTAATGGCACTTCTTTGACTCCCTTAGGATCAGGAAGACAATGTTGTGGGCTAGCTTTTATGCGTCTTGTATTCGCCATGACGTATGAGGGAACCTCCACATAAGCTCTGAGGCCAACTATTGCGGTCCTCGATCAACACGTTTCGAGACACGTAGCACGTTTGCCCGAGGATCTAGCGAGGTTGTCCAACGCTTGGATTGCTGGACCTAGAATCAAACGGACGACACGATTTGATTAAAGGCTGTAGAACGACGACTCCGATGAGGGTGAATACGCCAGGGAATAGGTCGGTAGAACAATCAAGGACAAGATGCAAGATTGCTCAATCACCCTTGCCAGAAGCAAGTAAAGCTCGAAATTCACACAAGCAAGAAAATCGAAAAACTAAGTAATTTGATTTATAAAACGTCTACCTAAAACCTTACAAAGCAAGCCTATTTATAGGCTAAGAGTTACAAAAACCCTAAGGAAAACAAGGAAAAGGGGAATTCGGCCATCTTGGGATCAAGATGGGCCGGCCCATGCTCTACTAGAACAACTAATCTAACTATAAATTAAACACTAAAGCCTAAGGCCCTATTCGGCCAACTCACTCGGAGGCCCACTTGACTCTTCATGGGCTTGGATCGTGGTGTAGATAACTTGATTGTCTCCTTCCAAGCCTTCAATTTCTCTATGGACTCCATGTTGGTCTTGGACAATTCGAACAAGGGCTTGGAGGGATTCTTTGAAGAACTTGGCTTGTGCACGTGTGACTGGGCCCAATGGAACTCGGACTGGGTCATTACTTGGGCTAAGGTCCGTGCACACATCAGTCCCCTCCACTTGAGAAGGATTCGTCCTCAAATCTGGATGGAAATGGATGATACTACAAGAGTTGGTAGTATGAACCCCAAATCTAATGCCACCACATATTGCCAAGAAAAACTCATGGCTTTACTCCAATGGCTCCTCTTGTTCGTATCATTCCCCTCCTCTTGAAAGCAATTTGCCCACAAATTGAAGCACGAATGGTGACAAGACGAGTTACATGCCTTCGACTCAATCTTGTTAGGATGGCTATAGATGTCATCCAATGCAAAACCCACGTGCTAAGTTGGAAAATAACCCTTGTCGGACCTTGAATCTCACAAACCATCTTCAATGTATGCTCAACTTGATCGTTTGTGGTCATGAGGTAAGGGTCCTCAAAGTGGTGTGAAGCGTATCCCGTGAAATCGAACTCCGGCCCGAACACTCTTGCAAGGCCCCAAGGCGGATTTGGTGATGTTGGAGATTCACGTGGACTAAGAACAAGATGAAAATCATAATGGTCATTCAGGTACTTGTTCTTTAAACGAACCCTTGGTACACAACCATCCACAAAATGTGGAGTGTTCCCATCAAGATGAGCTCGAAGCAACTCCCCTTTGGTGTGGACTGATTTGAGTTGACATTGTTCCATGAATGGATACAAACGGGGTTTAACTCTTGGAGTACCAACTACATGGAAGCTTGCAAAGTCTACAATTGATTTTGGAATGGAACACACCAAGATCAGCTCAACTTGCCTTTGCTTGATCTGAATACAAGAAGAAACACTAAACAAAGCAAGGTAAGTTCGTTGGGAAAATAATAGGCCTTCACCGGGTTGCTCAAGATCAGCCCACTTTCTCTCTTTTCTTCCTTTTTACCACCCATCTCATCAGATTTTTCCATCTCTTTGTCCATTTCAACAGCTGACCCTTTCATCTCATTGCATTCAACTCCCTCGGGTTTTATCTCTTCAGGCACAATTCCCTCATCTAGCTGCTTCTCCATTCAATAACGCTCAACCTTACTTTTCATGTGTGCTAGATCAATACAAAACTGGTCATAAGTAAGTGATACAAGTGCAATACGACGACTATTAAATAAGAAGGAATACTTATTAGTATGTCCGTCATATTTAACTTCTGGCCTCGACATCCACGCTTTGCCCAACAACCCGTGTCACTTGAATTGGGACTACATCACACAACACCTCGTCCACATATTTGCCGATTTGAATAGGTACAAGTGTGTGCTTAGTAACCCAGACAACACCTTGAGTACTCATCAACTTGTGAGGTCGAAGATGACCAATGGTTGGAAGATTTAATTTCTCAACCATGATAGCAGTTGCAAGGTTGACTTCACAACTCCCATCAATGGCCAAGCTACAAATTTTGTCTTTGACACCGCAACGGGTATAAAACCAACCAAGCAATTGAGATTTGACGAGGTCCAATTGCTCATCTACACCACGTAATGGCACTTCTTTGACTCCCTTAGGATCAGGAAGACAATGTTGTGGGCTAGCTTTTATGCGTCTTGTATTCGCCATGACGTATGAGGGAACCTCCACATAAGCTCTGAGGCCAACTATTGCGGTCCTCGATCAACACGTTTCGAGACACGTAGCACGTTTGCCCGAGGATCTAGCGAGGTTGTCCAACGCTTGGATTGCTGGACCTAGAATCAAACGGACGACACGATTTGATTAAAGGCTGTAGAACGACGACTCCGATGAGGGTGAATACGCCAGGGAATAGGTCGGTAGAACAATCAAGGACAAGATGCAAGATTGCTCAATCACCCTTGCCAGAAGCAAGTAAAGCTCGAAATTCACACAAGCAAGAAAATCGAAAAACTAAGTAATTTGATTTATAAAACGTCTACCTAAAACCTTACAAAGCAAGCCTATTTATAGGCTAAGAGTTACAAAAACCCTAAGGAAAACAAGGAAAAGGGGAATTCGGCCATCTTGGGATCAAGATGGGCCGGCCCATGCTCTACTAGAACAACTAATCTAACTATAAATTAAACACTAAAGCCTAAGGCCCTATTCGGCCAACTCACTCGGAGGCCCACTTGACTCTTCATGGGCTTGGATCGTGGTGTAGATAACTTGATTGTCTCCTTCCAAGCCTTCAATTTCTCTATGGACTCCATGTTGGTCTTGGACAATTCGAACAAGGGCTTGGAGGGATTCTTTGAAGAACTTGGCTTGTGCACGTGTGACTGGGCCCAATGGAACTCGGACTGGGTCATTACTTGGGCTAAGGTCCGTGCACACATCAGTCCCCTCCACTTGAGAAGGATTCGTCCTCAAATCTGGATGGAAATGGATGATACTACAAGAGTTGGTAGTATGAACCCCAAATCTAATGCCACCACATATTGCCAAGAAAAACTCATGGCTTTACTCCAATGGCTCCTCTTGTTCGTATCATTCCCCTCCTCTTGAAAGCAATTTGCCCACAAATTGAAGCACGAATGGTGACAAGACGAGTTACATGCCTTCGACTCAATCTTGTTAGGATGGCTATAGATGTCATCCAATGCAAAACCCACGTGCTAAGTTGGAAAATAACCCTTGTCGGACCTTGAATCTCACAAACCATCTTCAATGTATGCTCAACTTGATCGTTTGTGGTCATGAGGTAAGGGTCCTCAAAGTGGTGTGAAGCGTATCCCGTGAAATCGAACTCCGGCCCGAACACACTTGCAAGGCCCCAAGGCGGATTTGGTGATGTTGGAGATTCACGTGGACTAAGAACAAGATGAAAATCATAATGGTCATTCAGGTACTTGTTCTTTAAACGAACCCTTGGTACACAACCATCCACAAAATGTGGAGTGTTCCCATCAAGATGAGCTCGAAGCAACTCCCCTTTGGTGTGGACTGATTTGAGTTGACATTGTTCCATGAATGGATACAAACGGGGTTTAACTCTTGGAGTACCAACTACATGGAAGCTTGCAAAGTCTACAATTGATTTTGGAATGGAACACACCAAGATCAGCTCAACTTGCCTTTGCTTGATCTGAATACAAGAAGAAACACTAAACAAAGCAAGGTAAGTTCGTTGGGAAAATAATAGGCCTTCACCGGGTTGCTCAAGATCAGCCCACTTTCTCTCTTTTCTTCCTTTTTACCACCCATCTCATCAGATTTTTCCATCTCTTTGTCCATTTCAACAGCTGACCCTTTCATCTCATTGCATTCAACTCCCTCGGGTTTTATCTCTTCAGGCACAATTCCCTCATCTAGCTGCTTCTCCATTCAATAACGCTCAACCTTACTTTTCATGTGTGCTAGATCAATACAAAACTGATCATAAGTAAGTGATACAAGTGCAATACGACGACTATTAAATAAGAAGGAATACTTATTAGTATGTCCGTCATATTTAACTTCTGGCCTCGACATCCACGCTTTGCCCAACAACCCGTGTCACTTGAATTGGGACTACATCACACAACACCTCGTCCACATATTTGCCGATTTGAATAGGTACAAGTGTGTGCTTAGTAACCCAGACAACACCTTGAGTACTCATCAACTTGTGCGGTCGAAGATGACCAATGGTTGGAAGATTTAATTTCTCAACCATCAACTCCCATCAATGGCCAAGCTACAAATTTTGTCTTTGACACCGTAACGGGTATAAAACCAACCAAGCAATTGAGATTTGACGAGGTCCAATTGCTCATCTACACCACGTAATGGCACTTCTTTGACTCCCTTAGGATCAGGAAGACAATGTTGTGGGCTAGCTTTTATGCGTCTTGTATTCGCCATGACGTATGAGGGAACCTCCACATAAGCTCTGAGGCCAACTATTGCGGTCCTCGATCAACACGTTTCGAGACACGTAGCACGTTTGCCCGAGGATCTAGCGAGGTTGTCCAACGCTTGGATTGCTGGACCTAGAATCAAACGGACGACACGATTTGATTAAAGGCTGTAGAACGACGACTCCGATGAGGGTGAATACGCCAGGGAATAGGTCGGTAGAACAATCAAGGACAAGATGCAAGATTGCTCAATCACCCTTGCCAGAAGCAAGTAAAGCTCGAAATTCACACAAGCAAGAAAATCGAAAAACTAAGTAATTTGATTTATAAAACGTCTACCTAAAACCTTACAAAGCAAGCCTATTTATAGGCTAAGAGTTACAAAAACCCTAAGGAAAACAAGGAAAAGGGGAATTCGGCCATCTTGGGATCAAGATGGGCCGGCCCATGCTCTACTAGAACAACTAATCTAACTATAAATTAAACACTAAAGCCTAAGGCCCTATTCGGCCAACTCACTCGGAGGCCCACTTGACTCTTCATGGGCTTGGATCGTGGTGTAGATAACTTGATTGTCTCCCTCCAAGCCTTCAATTTCTCTATGGACTCCATGTTGGTCTTGGACAATTCGAACAAGGGCTTGGAGGGATTCTTTGAAGAACTTGGCTTGTGCACGTGTGACTGGGCCCAATGGAACTCGGACTGGGTCATTACTTGGGCTAAGGTCCGTGCACACATCAGTCCCCTCCACTTGAGAAGGATTCGTCCTCAAATCTGGATGGAAATGGATGATACTACAAGAGTTGGTAGTATGAACCCCAAATCTAATGCCACCACATATTGCCAAGAAAAACTCATGGCTTTACTCCAATGGCTCCTCTTGTTCGTATCATTCCCCTCCTCTTGAAAGCAATTTGCCCACAAATTGAAGCACGAATGGTGACAAGACGAGTTACATGCCTTCGACTCAATCTTGTTAGGATGGCTATAGATGTCATCCAATGCAAAACCCACGTGCTAAGTTGGAAAATAACCCTTGTCGGACCTTGAATCTCACAAACCATCTTCAATGTATGCTCAACTTGATCGTTTGTGGTCATGAGGTAAGGGTCCTCAAAGTGGTGTGAAGCGTATCCCGTGAAATCGAACTCCGGCCCGAACACACTTGCAAGGCCCCAAGGCGGATTTGGTGATGTTGGAGATTCACGTGGACTAAGAACAAGATGAAAATCATAATGGTCATTCAGGTACTTGTTCTTTAAACGAACCCTTGGTACACAACCATCCACAAAATGTGGAGTGTTCCCATCAAGATGAGCTCGAAGCAACTCCCCTTTGGTGTGGACTGATTTGAGTTGACATTGTTCCATGAATGGATACAAACGGGGTTTAACTCTTGGAGTACCAACTACATGGAAGCTTGCAAAGTCTACAATTGATTTTGGAATGGAACACACCAAGATCAGCTCAACTTGCCTTTGCTTGATCTGAATACAAGAAGAAACACTAAACAAAGCAAGGTAAGTTCGTTGGGAAAATAATAGGCCTTCACCGGGTTGCTCAAGATCAGCCCACTTTCTCTCTTTTCTTCCTTTTTACCACCCATCTCATCAGATTTTTCCATCTCTTTGTCCATTTCAACAGCTGACCCTTTCATCTCATTGCATTCAACTCCCTCGGGTTTTATCTCTTCAGGCACAATTCCCTCATCTAGCTGCTTCTCCATTCAATAACGCTCAACCTTACTTTTCATGTGTGCTAGATCAATACAAAACTGGTCATAAGTAAGTGATACAAGTGCAATACGACGACTATTAAATAAGAAGGAATACTTATTAGTATGTCCGTCATATTTAACTTCTGGCCTCGACATCCACGCTTTGCCCAACAACCCGTGTCACTTGAATTGGGACTACATCACACAACACCTCGTCCACATATTTGCCGATTTGAATAGGTACAAGTGTGTGCTTAGTAACCCAGACAACACCTTGAGTACTCATCAACTTGTGCGGTCGAAGATGACCAATGGTTGGAAGATTTAATTTCTCAACCATCAACTCCCATCAATGGCCAAGCTACAAATTTTGTCTTTGACACCGCAACGGGTATAAAACCAACCAAGCAATTGAGATTTGACGAGGTCCAATTGCTCATCTACACCACGTAATGGCACTTCTTTGACTCCCTTAGGATCAGGAAGACAATGTTGTGGATCGTGCTTTTATGCGTCTTGTATTCGCCATGACGTATGAGGGAACCTCCACATAAGCTCTGAGGCCAACTATTGCGGTCCTCGATCAACACGTTTCGAGACACGTAGCACGTTTGCCCGAGGATCTAGCGAGGTTGTCCAACGCTTGGATTGCTGGACCTAGAATCAAACGGACGACACGATTTGATTAAAGGCTGTAGAACGACGACTCCGATGAGGGTGAATACGCCAGGGAATAGGTCGGTAGAACAATCAAGGACAAGATGCAAGATTGCTCAATCACCCTTGCCAGAAGCAAGTAAAGCTCGAAATTCACACAAGCAAGAAAATCGAAAAACTAAGTAATTTGATTTATAAAACGTCTACCTAAAACCTTACAAAGCAAGCCTATTTATAGGCTAAGAGTTACAAAAACCCTAAGGAAAACAAGGAAAAGGGGAATTCGGCCATCTTGGGATCAAGATGGGCCGGCCCATGCTCTACTAGAACAACTAATCTAACTATAAATTAAACACTAAAGCCTAAGGCCCTATTCGGCCAACTCACTCGGAGGCCCACTTGACTCTTCATGGGCTTGGATCGTGGTGTAGATAACTTGATTGTCTCCCTCCAAGCCTTCAATTTCTCTATGGACTCCATGTTGGTCTTGGACAATTCGAACAAGGGCTTGGAGGGATTCTTTGAAGAACTTGGCTTGTGCACGTGTGACTGGGCCCAATGGAACTCGGACTGGGTCATTACTTGGGCTAAGGTCCGTGCACACATCAGTCCCCTCCACTTGAGAAGGATTCGTCCTCAAATCTGGATGGAAATGGATGATACTACAAGAGTTGGTAGTATGAACCCCAAATCTAATGCCACCACATATTGCCAAGAAAAACTCATGGCTTTACTCCAATGGCTCCTCTTGTTCGTATCATTCCCCTCCTCTTGAAAGCAATTTGCCCACAAATTGAAGCACGAATGGTGACAAGACGAGTTACATGCCTTCGACTCAATCTTGTTAGGATGGCTATAGATGTCATCCAATGCAAAACCCACGTGCTAAGTTGGAAAATAACCCTTGTCGGACCTTGAATCTCACAAACCATCTTCAATGTATGCTCAACTTGATCGTTTGTGGTCATGAGGTAAGGGTCCTCAAAGTGGTGTGAAGCGTATCCCGTGAAATCGAACTCCGGCCCGAACACACTTGCAAGGCCCCAAGGCGGATTTGGTGATGTTGGAGATTCACGTGGACTAAGAACAAGATGAAAATCATAATGGTCATTCAGGTACTTGTTCTTTAAACGAACCCTTGGTACACAACCATCCACAAAATGTGGAGTGTTCCCATCAAGATGAGCTCGAAGCAACTCCCCTTTGGTGTGGACTGATTTGAGTTGACATTGTTCCATGAATGGATACAAACGGGGTTTAACTCTTGGAGTACCAACTACATGGAAGCTTGCAAAGTCTACAATTGATTTTGGAATGGAACACACCAAGATCAGCTCAACTTGCCTTTGCTTGATCTGAATACAAGAAGAAACACTAAACAAAGCAAGGTAAGTTCGTTGGGAAAATAATAGGCCTTCACCGGGTTGCTCAAGATCAGCCCACTTTCTCTCTTTTCTTCCTTTTTACCACCCATCTCATCAGATTTTTCCATCTCTTTGTCCATTTCAACAGCTGACCCTTTCATCTCATTGCATTCAACTCCCTCGGGTTTTATCTCTTCAGGCACAATTCCCTCATCTAGCTGCTTCTCCATTCAATAACGCTCAACCTTACTTTTCATGTGTGCTAGATCAATACAAAACTGGTCATAAGTAAGTGATACAAGTGCAATACGACGACTATTAAATAAGAAGGAATACTTATTAGTATGTCCGTCATATTTAACTTCTGGCCTCGACATCCACGCTTTGCCCAACAACCCGTGTCACTTGAATTGGGACTACATCACACAACACCTCGTCCACATATTTGCCGATTTGAATAGGTACAAGTGTGTGCTTAGTAACCCAGACAACACCTTGAGTACTCATCAACTTGTGAGGTCGAAGATGACCAATGGTTGGAAGATTTAATTTCTCAACCATGATAGCAGTTGCAAGGTTGACTTCACAACTCCCATCAATGGCCAAGCTACAAATTTTGTCTTTGACACCGCAACGGGTATAAAACCAACCAAGCAATTGAGATTTGACGAGGTCCAATTGCTCATCTACACCACGTAATGGCACTTCTTTGACTCCCTTAGGATCAGGAAGACAATGTTGTGGGCTAGCTTTTATGCGTCTTGTATTCGCCATGACGTATGAGGGAACCTCCACATAAGCTCTGAGGCCAACTATTGCGGTCCTCGATCAACACGTTTCGAGACACGTAGCACGTTTGCCCGAGGATCTAGCGAGATTGTCCAACGCTTGGATTGCTGGACCTAGAATCAAACGGACGACACGATTTGATTAAAGGCTGTAGAACGACGACTCCGATGAGGGTGAATACGCCAGGGAATAGGTCGGTAGAACAATCAAGGACAAGATGCAAGATTGCTCAATCACCCTTGCCAGAAGCAAGTAAAGCTCGAAATTCACACAAGCAAGAAAATCGAAAAACTAAGTAATTTGATTTATAAAACGTCTACCTAAAACCTTACAAAGCAAGCCTATTTATAGGCTAAGAGTTACAAAAACCCTAAGGAAAACAAGGAAAAGGGGAATTCGGCCATCTTGGGATCAAGATGGGCCGGCCCATGCTCTACTAGAACAACTAATCTAACTGTAAATTAAACACTAAAGCCTAAGGCCCTATTCGGCCAACTCACTCGGAGGCCCACTTGACTCTTCATGGGCTTGGATCGTGGTGTAGATAACTTGATTGTCTCCCTCCAAGCCTTCAATTTCTCTATGGACTCCATGTTGGTCTTGGACAATTCGAACAAGGGCTTGGAGGGATTCTTTGAAGAACTTGGCTTGTGCACGTGTGACTGGGCCCAATGGAACTCGGACTGGGTCATTACTTGGGCTAAGGTCCGTGCACACATCAGTCCCCTCCACTTGAGAAGGATTCGTCCTCAAATCTGGATGGAAATGGATGATACTACAAGAGTTGGTAGTATGAACCCCAAATCTAATGCCACCACATATTGCCAAGAAAAACTCATGGCTTTACTCCAATGGCTCCTCTTGTTCGTATCATTCCCCTCCTCTTGAAAGCAATTTGCCCACAAATTGAAGCACGAATGGTGACAAGACGAGTTACATGCCTTCGACTCAATCTTGTTAGGATGGCTATAGATGTCATCCAATGCAAAACCCACGTGCTAAGTTGGAAAATAACCCTTGTCGGACCTTGAATCTCACAAACCATCTTCAATGTATGCTCAACTTGATCGTTTGTGGTCATGAGGTAAGGGTCCTCAAAGTGGTGTGAAGCGTATCCCGTGAAATCGAACTCCGGCCCGAACACACTTGCAAGGCCCCAAGGCGGATTTGGTGATGTTGGAGATTCACGTGGACTAAGAACAAGATGAAAATCATAATGGTCATTCAGGTACTTGTTCTTTAAACGAACCCTTGGTACACAACCATCCACAAAATGTGGAGTGTTCCCATCAAGATGAGCTCGAAGCAACTCCCCTTTGGTGTGGACTGATTTGAGTTGACATTGTTCCATGAATGGATACAAACGGGGTTTAACTCTTGGAGTACCAACTACATGGAAGCTTGCAAAGTCTACAATTGATTTTGGAATGGAACACACCAAGATCAGCTCAACTTGCCTTTGCTTGATCTGAATACAAGAAGAAACACTAAACAAAGCAAGGTAAGTTCGTTGGGAAAATAATAGGCCTTCACCGGGTTGCTCAAGATCAGCCCACTTTCTCTCTTTTCTTCCTTTTTACCACCCATCTCATCAGATTTTTCCATCTCTTTGTCCATTTCAACAGCTGACCCTTTCATCTCATTGCATTCAACTCCCTCGGGTTTTATCTCTTCAGGCACAATTCCCTCATCTAGCTGCTTCTCCATTCAATAACGCTCAACCTTACTTTTCATGTGTGCTAGATCAATACAAAACTGGTCATAAGTAAGTGATACAAGTGCAATACGACGACTATTAAATAAGAAGGAATACTTATTAGTATGTCCGTCATATTTAACTTCTGGCCTCGACATCCACGCTTTGCCCAACAACCCGTGTCACTTGAATTGGGACTACATCACACAACACCTCGTCCACATATTTGCCGACTTGAATAGGTACAAGTGTGTGCTTAGTAACCCAGACAACACCTTGAGTACTCATCAACTTGTGAGGTCGAAGATGACCAATGGTTGGAAGATTTGATTTCTCAACCATGATAGCAGTTGCAAGGTTGACTTCACAACTCCCATCAATGGCCAAGCTACAAATTTTGTCTTTGACACCGCAACGGGTATAAAACCAACCAAGCAATTGAGATTTGACGAGGTCCAATTGCTCATCTACACCACGTAATGGCACTTCTTTGACTCCCTTAGGATCAGGAAGACAATGTTGTGGGCTAGCTTTTATGCGTCTTGTATTCGCCATGACGTATGAGGGAACCTCCACATAAGCTCTGAGGCCAACTATTGCGGTCCTCGATCAACACGTTTCGAGACACGTAGCACGTTTGCCCGAGGATCTAGCGAGGTTGTCCAACGCTTGGATTGCTGGACCTAGAATCAAACGGACGACACGATTTGCTTTCTCTCTTTTCTTCCTTTTTACCACCCATCTCATCAGATTTTTCCATCTCTTTGTCCATTTCAACAGCTGACCCTTTCATCTCATTGCATTCAACTCCCTCGGGTTTTATCTCTTCAGGCACAATTCCCTCATCTAGCTGCTTCTCCATTCAATAACGCTCAACCTTACTTTTCATGTGTGCTAGATCAATACAAAACTGGTCATAAGTAAGTGATACAAGTGCAATACGACGACTATTAAATAAGAAGGAATACTTATTAGTATGTCCGTCATATTTAACTTCTGGCCTCGACATCCACGCTTTGCCCAACAACCCGTGTCACTTGAATTGGGACTACATCACACAACACCTCGTCCACATATTTGCCGACTTGAATAGGTACAAGTGTGTGCTTAGTAACCCAGACAACACCTTGAGTACTCATCAACTTGTGAGGTCGAAGATGACCAATGGTTGGAAGATTTGATTTCTCAACCATGATAGCAGTTGCAAGGTTGACTTCACAACTCCCATCAATGGCCAAGCTACAAATTTTGTCTTTGACACCGCAACGGGTATAAAACCAACCAAGCAATTGAGATTTGACGAGGTCCAATTGCTCATCTACACCACGTAATGGCACTTCTTTGACTCCCTTAGGATCAGGAAGACAATGTTGTGGGCTAGCTTTTATGCGTCTTGTATTCGCCATGACGTATGAGGGAACCTCCACATAAGCTCTGAGGCCAACTATTGCGGTCCTCGATCAACACGTTTCGAGACACGTAGCACGTTTGCCCGAGGATCTAGCGAGATTGTCCAACGCTTGGATTGCTGGACCTAGAATCAAACGGACGACACGATTTGATTAAAGGCTGTAGAACGACGACTCCGATGAGGGTGAATACGCCAGGGAATAGGTCGGTAGAACAATCAAGGACAAGATGCAAGATTGCTCAATCACCCTTGCCAGAAGCAAGTAAAGCTCGAAATTCACACAAGCAAGAAAATCGAAAAACTAAGTAATTTGATTTATAAAACGTCTACCTAAAACCTTACAAAGCAAGCCTATTTATAGGCTAAGAGTTACAAAAACCCTAAGGAAAACAAGGAAAAGGGGAATTCGGCCATCTTGGGATCAAGATGGGCCGGCCCATGCTCTACTAGAACAACTAATCTAACTGTAAATTAAACACTAAAGCCTAAGGCCCTATTCGGCCAACTCACTCGGAGGCCCACTTGACTCTTCATGGGCTTGGATCGTGGTGTAGATAACTTGATTGTCTCCCTCCAAGCCTTCAATTTCTCTATGGACTCCATGTTGGTCTTGGACAATTCGAACAAGGGCTTGGAGGGATTCTTTGAAGAACTTGGCTTGTGCACGTGTGACTGGGCCCAATGGAACTCGGACTGGGTCATTACTTGGGCTAAGGTCCGTGCACACATCAGTCCCCTCCACTTGAGAAGGATTCGTCCTCAAATCTGGATGGAAATGGATGATACTACAAGAGTTGGTAGTATGAACCCCAAATCTAATGCCACCACATATTGCCAAGAAAAACTCATGGCTTTACTCCAATGGCTCCTCTTGTTCGTATCATTCCCCTCCTCTTGAAAGCAATTTGCCCACAAATTGAAGCACGAATGGTGACAAGACGAGTTACATGCCTTCGACTCAATCTTGTTAGGATGGCTATAGATGTCATCCAATGCAAAACCCACGTGCTAAGTTGGAAAATAACCCTTGTCGGACCTTGAATCTCACAAACCATCTTCAATGTATGCTCAACTTGATCGTTTGTGGTCATGAGGTAAGGGTCCTCAAAGTGGTGTGAAGCGTATCCCGTGAAATCGAACTCCGGCCCGAACACACTTGCAAGGCCCCAAGGCGGATTTGGTGATGTTGGAGATTCACGTGGACTAAGAACAAGATGAAAATCATAATGGTCATTCAGGTACTTGTTCTTTAAACGAACCCTTGGTACACAACCATCCACAAAATGTGGAGTGTTCCCATCAAGATGAGCTCGAAGCAACTCCCCTTTGGTGTGGACTGATTTGAGTTGACATTGTTCCATGAATGGATACAAACGGGGTTTAACTCTTGGAGTACCAACTACATGGAAGCTTGCAAAGTCTACAATTGATTTTGGAATGGAACACACCAAGATCAGCTCAACTTGCCTTTGCTTGATCTGAATACAAGAAGAAACACTAAACAAAGCAAGGTAAGTTCGTTGGGAAAATAATAGGCCTTCACCGGGTTGCTCAAGATCAGCCCACTTTCTCTCTTTTCTTCCTTTTTACCACCCATCTCATCAGATTTTTCCATCTCTTTGTCCATTTCAACAGCTGACCCTTTCATCTCATTGCATTCAACTCCCTCGGGTTTTATCTCTTCAGGCACAATTCCCTCATCTAGCTGCTTCTCCATTCAATAACGCTCAACCTTACTTTTCATGTGTGCTAGATCAATACAAAACTGGTCATAAGTAAGTGATACAAGTGCAATACGACGACTATTAAATAAGAAGGAATACTTATTAGTATGTCCGTCATATTTAACTTCTGGCCTCGACATCCACGCTTTGCCCAACAACCCGTGTCACTTGAATTGGGACTACATCACACAACACCTCGTCCACATATTTGCCAACTTGAATAGGTACAAGTGTGTGCTTAGTAACCCAGACAACACCTTGAGTACTCATCAACTTGTGAGGTCGAAGATGACCAATGGTTGGAAGATTTGATTTCTCAACCATGATAGCAGTTGCAAGGTTGACTTCACAACTCCCATCAATGGCCAAGCTACAAATTTTGTCTTTGACACCGCAACGGGTATAAAACCAACCAAGCAATTGAGATTTGACGAGGTCCAATTGCTCATCTACACCACGTAGTGGCACTTCTTTGACTCCCTTAGGATCAGGAAGACAATGTTGTGGGCTAGCTTTTATGCGTCTTGTATTCGCCATGACGTATGAGGGAACCTCCACATAAGCTCTGAGGCCAACTATTGCGGTCCTCGATCAACACGTTTCGAGACACGTAGCACGTTTGCCCGAGGATCTAGCGAGGTTGTCCAACGCTTGGATTGCTGGACCTAGAATCAAACGGACGACACGATTTGATTAAAGGCTGTAGAACGACGACTCCGATGAAGGTGAATACGCCAGGGAATAGGTCGGTAGAACAATCAAGGACAAGATGCAAGATTGCTCAATCACCCTTGCCAGAAGCAAGTAAAGCTCGAAATTCACACAAGCAAGAAAATCGAAAAACTAAGTAATTTGATTTATAAAACGTCTACCTAAAACCTTACAAAGCAAGCCTATTTATAGGCTAAGAGTTACAAAAACCCTAAGGAAAACAAGGAAACGGAGAATTCGGCCACCTTGGGATCAAGATGGGCCGGCCCATGCTCTACTAGAACAACTAATCTAACTATAAATTAAACACTAAAGCCTAAGGCCCTATTCGGCCAGCTCACTCGGAGGCCCACTTGACTCTTCATGGGCTTGGATCGTGGTGTAGATAACTTGATTGTCTCCCTCCAAGCCTTCAATTTCTCTATGGACTCCATGTTGGTCTTGGACAATTCGAACAGGGGCTTGGAGGGATTCTTTGAAGAACTTGGCTTGTGCACGTGTGACTGGGCCCAATGGAACTCGGACTGGGTCATTACTTGGGCTAAGCTCCGTGCACACATCAGTCCCCTCCACTTGAGAAGGATTCGTCCTCAAATCTGGATGGAAATGGATGATACTACAAGAGTTGGTAGTATGAACCCCAAATCTAATGCCACCACATATTGCCAAGAAAAACTCATGGCTTTACTCCAACGGCTCCTCTTGTTCGTATCATTCCCCTCCTCTTGAAAGCAATTTGCCCACAAATTGAAGCACGAATGGTGACAAGACGAGTTACATGCCTTCGACTCAATCTTGTTAGGATGGCTATAGATGTCATCCAATGCAAAACCCACGTGCTAAGTTGGAAAATAACCCTTGTCGGACCTTGAATCTCACAAACCATCTTCAATGTATGCTCAACTTGATCGTTTGTGGTCATGAGGTAAGGGTCCTCAAAGTGGTGTGAAGCGTATCCCGTGAAATCGAACTCCGGCCCGAACACACTTGCAAGGCCCCAAGGCGGATTTGGTGATGTTGGAGATTCACGTGGACTAAGAACAAGATGAAAATCATAATGGTCATTCAGGTACTTGTTCTTTAAACGAACCCTTGGTACACAACCATCCACAAAATGTGGAGTGTTCCCATCAAGATGAGCTCGAAGCAACTCCCCTTTGGTGTGGACTGATTTCAGTTGACATTGTTCCATGAATGGATACAAACGGGGTTTAACTCTTGGAGTACCAACTACATGGAAGCTTGCAAAGTCTACAATTGATTTTGGAATGGAACACACCAAGATCAGCTCAACTTGCCTTTGCTTGATCTGAATACAAGAAGAAACACTAAACAAAGCAAGGTAAGTTCGTTGGGAAAATAATAGGCCTTCACCGGGTTGCTCAAGATCAGCCCACTTTCTCTCTTTTCTTCCTTTTTACCACCCATCTCATCAGATTTTTCCATCTCTTTGTCCATTTCAACAGCTGACCCTTTCATCTCATTGCATTCAACTCCCTCGGGTTTTATCTCTTCAGGCACAATTCCCTCATCTAGCTGCTTCTCCATTCAATAACGCTCAACCTTACTTTTCATGTGTGCTAGATCAATACAAAACTGGTCATAAGTAAGTGATACAAGTGCAATACGACGACTATTAAATAAGAAGGAATACTTATTAGTATGTCCGTCATATTTAACTTCTGGCCTCGACATCCACGCTTTGCCCAACAACCCGTGTCACTTGAATTGGGACTACGTCACACAACACCTCGTCCACATATTTGCCGATTTGAATAGGTACAAGTGTGTGCTTAGTAACCCAGACAACACCTTGAGTACTCATCAACTTGTGCGGTCGAAGATGACCAATGGTTGGAAGATTTAATTTCTCAACCATGATAGCAGTTGCAAGGTTGACTTCACAACTCCCATCAGTGGCCAAGCTACAAATTTTGTCTTTGACACCGCAACGGGTATAAAACCAACCAAGCAATTGAGATTTGACGAGGTCCAATTGCTCATCTACACCACGTAGTGGCACTTCTTTGACTCCCTTAGGATCAGGAAGACAATGTTGTGGGCTAGCTTTTATGCGTCTTGTATTCGCCACGACGTATGAGGGAACCTCCACATAAGCTCTGAGGCCAACTATTGCGGTCCTCGATCAACACGTTTCGAGACACGTAGCACGTTTGCCCGAGGATCTAGCGAGGTTGTCCAACGCTTGGATTGCTGGACCTAGAATCAAACGGACGACACGATTTGATTAAAGGCTGTAGAACGACGACTCCGATGAAGGTGAATACGCCAGGGAATAGGTCGGTAGAACAATCAAGGACAAGATGCAAGATTGCTCAATCACCCTTGCCAGAAGCAAGTAAAGCTCGAAATTCACACAAGCAAGAAAATCGAAAAACTAAGTAATTTGATTTATAATACGTCTACCTAAAACCTTACAAAGCAAGCCTATTTATAGGCTAAGAGTTACAAAAACCCTAAGGAAAACAAGGAAACGGAGAATTCGGCCACCTTGGGATCAAGATGGGCCGGCCCGTGCTCTACTAGAACAACTAATCTAACTATAAATTAAACACTAAAGCCTAAGGCCCTATTCGGCCAGCTCACTCGGAGGCCCACTTGACTCTTCATGGGCTTGGATCGTGGTGTAAATAACTTGATTGTCTCCCTCCAAGCCTTCAATTTCTCTATGGACTCCATGTTGGTCTTGGACAATTCGAACAGGGGCTTGGAGGGATTCTTTGAAGAACTTGGCTTGTGCACGTGTGACTGGGCCCAATGGAACTCGGACTGGGTCATTACTTGGGCTAAGCTCCGTGCACACATCAGTCCCCTCCACTTGAGAAGGATTCGTCCTCAAATCTGGATGGAAATGGATGATACTACAAGAGTTGGTAGTATGAACCCCAAATCTAATGCCACCACATATTGCCAAGAAAAACTCATGGCTTTACTCCAACGGCTCCTCTTGTTCGTATCATTCCCCTCCTCTTGAAAGCAATTTGCCCACAAATTGAAGCACGAATGGTGACAAGACGAGTTACATGCCTTCGACTCAATCTTGTTAGGATGGCTATAGATGTCATCCAATGCAAAACCCACGTGCTAAGTTGGAAAATAACCCTTGTCGGACCTTGAATCTCACAAACCATCTTCAATGTATGCTCAACTTGATCGTTTGTGGTCATGAGGTAAGGGTCCTCAAAGTGGTGTGAAGCGTATCCCGTGAAATCGAACTCCGGCCCGAACACACTTGCAAGGCCCCAAGGCGGATTTGGTGATGTTGGAGATTCACGTGGACTAAGAACAAGATGAAAATCATAATGGTCATTCAGGTACTTGTTCTTTAAACGAACCCTTGGTACACAACCATCCACAAAATGTGGAGTGTTCCCATCAAGATGAGCTCGAAGCAACTCCCCTTTGGTGTGGACTGATTTCAGTTGACATTGTTCCATGAATGGATACAAACGGGGTTTAACTCTTGGAGTACCAACTACATGGAAGCTTGCAAAGTCTACAATTGATTTTGGAATGGAACACACCAAGATCAGCTCAACTTGCCTTTGCTTGATCTGAATACAAGAAGAAACACTAAACAAAGCAAAGTAAGTTCGTTGGGAAAATAATAGGCCTTCACCGGGTTGCTCAAGATCAGCCCACTTTCTCTCTTTTCTTCCTTTTTACCACCCATCTCATCAGATTTTTCCATCTCTTTGTCCATTTCAACAGCTGACCCTTTCATCTCATTGCATTCAACTCCCTCGGGTTTTATCTCTTCAGGCACAATTCCCTCATCTAGCTGCTTCTCCATTCAATAACGCTCAACCTTACTTTTCATGTGTGCTAGATCAATACAAAACTGGTCATAAGTAAGTGATACAAGTGCAATACGACGACTATTAAATAAGAAGGAATACTTATTAGTATGTCCGTCATATTTAACTTCTGGCCTCGACATCCACGCTTTGCCCAACAACCCGTGTCACTTGAATTGGGACTACGTCACACAACACCTCGTCCACATATTTGCCGATTTGAATAGGTACAAGTGTGTGCTTAGTAACCCAGACAACACCTTGAGTACTCATCAACTTGTGCGGTCGAAGATGACCAATGGTTGGAAGATTTAATTTCTCAACCATGATAGCAGTTGCAAGGTTGACTTCACAACTCCCATCAGTGGCCAAGCTACAAATTTTGTCTTTGACACCGCAACGGGTATAAAACCAACCAAGCAATTGAGATTTGACGAGGTCCAATTGCTCATCTACACCACGTAGTGGCACTTCTTTGACTCCCTTAGGATCAGGAAGACAATGTTGTGGGCTAGGTTTTATGCGTCTTGTATTCGCCATGACGTATGAGGGAACCTCCACATAAGCTCTGAGGCCAACTATTGCGGTCCTCGATCAACACGTTTCGAGACACGTAGCACGTTTGCCCGAGGATCTAGCGAGGTTGTCCAACGCTTGGATTGCTGGACCTAGAATCAAACGGACGACACGATTTGATTAAAGGCTGTAGAACGACGACTCCGATGAAGGTGAATACGCCAGGGAATAGGTCGGTAGAACAATCAAGGACAAGATGCAAGATTGCTCAATCACCCTTGCCAGAAGCAAGTAAAGCTCGAAATTCACACAAGCAAGAAAATCGAAAAACTAAGTAATTTGATTTATAATACGTCTACCTAAAACCTTACAAAGCAAGCCTATTTATAGGCTAAGAGTTACAAAAACCCTAAGGAAAACAAGGAAACGGAGAATTCGGCCACCTTGGGATCAAGATGGGCCGGCCCGTGCTCTACTAGAACAACTAATCTAACTATAAATTAAACACTAAAGCCTAAGGCCCTATTCGGCCAGCTCACTCGGAGGCCCACTTGACTCTTCATGGGCTTGGATCGTGGTGTAGATAACTTGATTGTCTCCCTCCAAGCCTTCAATTTCTCTATGGACTCCATGTTGGTCTTGGACAATTCGAACAGGGGCTTGGAGGGATTCTTTGAAGAACTTGGCTTGTGCACGTGTGACTGGGCCCAATGGAACTCGGACTGGGTCATTACTTGGGCTAAGCTCCGTGCACACATCAGTCCCCTCCACTTGAGAAGGATTCGTCCTCAAATCTGGATGGAAATGGATGATACTACAAGAGTTGGTAGTATGAACCCCAAATCTAATGCCACCACATATTGCCAAGAAAAACTCATGGCTTTACTCCAACGGCTCCTCTTGTTCGTATCATTCCCCTCCTCTTGAAAGCAATTTGCCCACAAATTGAAGCACGAATGGTGACAAGACGAGTTACATGCCTTCGACTCAATCTTGTTAGGATGGCTATAGATGTCATCCAATGCAAAACCCACGTGCTAAGTTGGAAAATAACCCTTGTCGGACCTTGAATCTCACAAACCATCTTCAATGTATGCTCAACTTGATCGTTTGTGGTCATGAGGTAAGGGTCCTCAAAGTGGTGTGAAGCGTATCCCGTGAAATCGAACTCCGGCCCGAACACACTTGCAAGGCCCCAAGGCGGATTTGGTGATGTTGGAGATTCACGTGGACTAAGAACAAGATGAAAATCATAATGGTCATTCAGGTACTTGTTCTTTAAACGAACCCTTGGTACACAACCATCCACAAAATGTGGAGTGTTCCCATCAAGATGAGCTCGAAGCAACTCCCCTTTGGTGTGGACTGATTTGAGTTGACATTGTTCCATGAATGGATACAAACGGGGTTTAACTCTTGGAGTACCAACTACATGGAAGCTTGCAAAGTCTACAATTGATTTTGGAATGGAACACACCAAGATCAGCTCAACTTGCCTTTGCTTGATCTGAATACAAGAAGAAACACTAAACAAAGCAAGGTAAGTTCGTTGGGAAAATAATAGGCCTTCACCGGGTTGCTCAAGATCAGCCCACTTTCTCTCTTTTCTTCCTTTTTACCACCCATCTCATCAGATTTTTCCATCTCTTTGTCCATTTCAACAGCTGACCCTTTCATCTCATTGCATTCAACTCCCTCGGGTTTTATCTCTTCAGGCACAATTCCCTCATCTAGCTGCTTCTCCATTCAATAACGCTCAACCTTACTTTTCATGTGTGCTAGATCAATACAAAACTGGTCATAAGTAAGTGATACAAGTGCAATACGACGACTATTAAATAAGAAGGAATACTTATTAGTATGTCCGTCATATTTAACTTCTGGCCTCGACATCCACGCTTTGCCCAACAACCCGTGTCACTTGAATTGGGACTACGTCACACAACACCTCGTCCACATATTTGCCGATTTGAATAGGTACAAGTGTGTGCTTAGTAACCCAGACAACACCTTGAGTACTCATCAACTTGTGCGGTCGAAGATGACCAATGGTTGGAAGATTTAATTTCTCAACCATGATAGCAGTTGCAAGGTTGACTTCACAACTCCCATCAGTGGCCAAGCTACAAATTTTGTCTTTGACACCGCAACGGGTATAAAACCAACCAAGCAATTGAGATTTGACGAGGTCCAATTGCTCATCTACACCACGTAGTGGCACTTCTTTGACTCCCTTAGGATCAGGAAGACAATGTTGTGGGCTAGCTTTTATGCGTCTTGTATTCGCCATGACGTATGAGGGAACCTCCACATAAGCTCTGAGGCCAACTATTGCGGTCCTCGATCAACACGTTTCGAGACACGTAGCACGTTTGCCCGAGGATCTAGCGAGGTTGTCCAACGCTTGGATTGCTGGACCTAGAATCAAACGGACGACACGATTTGATTAAAGGCTGTAGAACGACGACTCCGATGAAGGTGAATACGCCAGGGAATAGGTCGGTAGAACAATCAAGGACAAGATGCAAGATTGCTCAATCACCCTTGCCAGAAGCAAGTAAAGCTCGAAATTCACACAAGCAAGAAAATCGAAAAACTAAGTAATTTGATTTATAAAACGTCTACCTAAAACCTTACAAAGCAAGCCTATTTATAGGCTAAGAGTTACAAAAACCCTAAGGAAAACAAGGAAAAGGGGAATTCGGCCATCTTGGGATCAAGATGGGCCGGCCCATGCTCTACTAGAACAACTAATCTAACTGTAAATTAAACACTAAAGCCTAAGGCCCTATTCGGCCAACTCACTCGGAGGCCCACTTGACTCTTCATGGGCTTGGATCGTGGTGTAGATAACTTGATTGTCTCCCTCCAAGCCTTCAATTTCTCTATGGACTCCATGTTGGTCTTGGACAATTCGAACAAGGGCTTGGAGGGATTCTTTGAAGAACTTGGCTTGTGCACGTGTGACTGGGCCCAATGGAACTCGGACTGGGTCATTACTTGGGCTAAGGTCCGTGCACACATCAGTCCCCTCCACTTGAGAAGGATTCGTCCTCAAATCTGGATGGAAATGGATGATACTACAAGAGTTGGTAGTATGAACCCCAAATCTAATGCCACCACATATTGCCAAGAAAAACTCATGGCTTTACTCCAATGGCTCCTCTTGTTCGTATCATTCCCCTCCTCTTGAAAGCAATTTGCCCACAAATTGAAGCACGAATGGTGACAAGACGAGTTACATGCCTTCGACTCAATCTTGTTAGGATGGCTATAGATGTCATCCAATGCAAAACCCACGTGCTAAGTTGGAAAATAACCCTTGTCGGACCTTGAATCTCACAAACCATCTTCAATGTATGCTCAACTTGATCGTTTGTGGTCATGAGGTAAGGGTCCTCAAAGTGGTGTGAAGCGTATCCCGTGAAATCGAACTCCGGCCCGAACACACTTGCAAGGCCCCAAGGCGGATTTGGTGATGTTGGAGATTCACGTGGACTAAGAACAAGATGAAAATCATAATGGTCATTCAGGTACTTGTTCTTTAAACGAACCCTTGGTACACAACCATCCACAAAATGTGGAGTGTTCCCATCAAGATGAGCTCGAAGCAACTCCCCTTTGGTGTGGATTGATTTGAGTTGACATTGTTCCATGAATGGATACAAACGGGGTTTAACTCTTGGAGTACCAACTACATGGAAGCTTGCAAAGTCTACAATTGATTTTGGAATGGAACACACCAAGATCAGCTCAACTTGCCTTTGCTTGATCTGAATACAAGAAGAAACACTAAACAAAGCAAGGTAAGTTCGTTGGGAAAATAATAGGCCTTCACCGGGTTGCTCAAGATCAGCCCACTTTCTCTCTTTTCTTCCTTTTTACCACCCATCTCATCAGATTTTTCCATCTCTTTGTCCATTTCAACAGCTGACCCTTTCATCTCATTGCATTCAACTCCCTCGGGTTTTATCTCTTCAGGCACAATTCCCTCATCTAGCTGCTTCTCCATTCAATAACGCTCAACCTTACTTTTCATGTGTGCTAGATCAATACAAAACTGGTCATAAGTAAGTGATACAAGTGCAATACGACGACTATTAAATAAGAAGGAATACTTATTAGTATGTCCGTCATATTTAACTTCTGGCCTCGACATCCACGCTTTGCCCAACAACCCGTGTCACTTGAATTGGGACTACATCACACAACACCTCGTCCACATATTTGCCGACTTGAATAGGTACAAGTGTGTGCTTAGTAACCCAGACAACACCTTGAGTACTCATCAACTTGTGAGGTCGAAGATGACCAATGGTTGGAAGATTTGATTTCTCAACCATGATAGCAGTTGCAAGGTTGACTTCACAACTCCCATCAATGGCCAAGCTACAAATTTTGTCTTTGACACCGCAACGGGTATAAAACCAACCAAGCAATTGAGATTTGACGAGGTCCAATTGCTCATCTACACCACGTAATGGCACTTCTTTGACTCCCTTAGGATCAGGAAGACAATGTTGTGGGCTAGCTTTTATGCGTCTTGTATTCGCCATGACGTATGAGGGAACCTCCACATAAGCTCTGAGGCCAACTATTGCGGTCCTCGATCAACACGTTTCGAGACACGTAGCACGTTTGCCCGAGGATCTAGCGAGGTTGTCCAACGCTTGGATTGCTGGACCTAGAATCAAACGGACGACACGATTTGATTAAAGGCTGTAGAACGACGACTCCGATGAGGGTGAATACGCCAGGGAATAGGTCGGTAGAACAATCAAGGACAAGATGCAAGATTGCTCAATCACCCTTGCCAGAAGCAAGTAAAGCTCGAAATTCACACAAGCAAGAAAATCGAAAAACTAAGTAATTTGATTTATAAAACGTCTACCTAAAACCTTACAAAGCAAGCCTATTTATAGGCTAAGAGTTACAAAAACCCTAAGGAAAACAAGGAAAAGGGGAATTCGGCCATCTTGGGATCAAGATGGGCCGGCCCATGCTCTACTAGAACAACTAATCTAACTGTAAATTAAACACTAAAGCCTAAGGCCCTATTCGGCCAACTCACTCGGAGGCCCACTTGACTCTTCATGGGCTTGGATCGTGGTGTAGATAACTTGATTGTCTCCCTCCAAGCCTTCAATTTCTCTATGGACTCCATGTTGGTCTTGGACAATTCGAACAAGGGCTTGGAGGGATTCTTTGAAGAACTTGGCTTGTGCACGTGTGACTGGGCCCAATGGAACTCGGACTGGGTCATTACTTGGGCTAAGGTCCGTGCACACATCAGTCCCCTCCACTTGAGAAGGATTCGTCCTCAAATCTGGATGGAAATGGATGATACTACAAGAGTTGGTAGTATGAACCCCAAATCTAATGCCACCACATATTGCCAAGAAAAACTCATGGCTTTACTCCAATGGCTCCTCTTGTTCGTATCATTCCCCTCCTCTTGAAAGCAATTTGCCCACAAATTGAAGCACGAATGGTGACAAGACGAGTTACATGCCTTCGACTCAATCTTGTTAGGATGGCTATAGATGTCATCCAATGCAAAACCCACGTGCTAAGTTGGAAAATAACCCTTGTCGGACCTTGAATCTCACAAACCATCTTCAATGTATGCTCAACTTGATCGTTTGTGGTCATGAGGTAAGGGTCCTCAAAGTGGTGTGAAGCGTATCCCGTGAAATCGAACTCCGGCCCGAACACACTTGCAAGGCCCCAAGGCGGATTTGGTGATGTTGGAGATTCACGTGGACTAAGAACAAGATGAAAATCATAATGGTCATTCAGGTACTTGTTCTTTAAACGAACCCTTGGTACACAACCATCCACAAAATGTGGAGTGTTCCCATCAAGATGAGCTCGAAGCAACTCCCCTTTGGTGTGGACTGATTTGAGTTGACATTGTTCCATGAATGGATACAAACGGGGTTTAACTCTTGGAGTACCAACTACATGGAAGCTTGCAAAGTCTACAATTGATTTTGGAATGGAACACACCAAGATCAGCTCAACTTGCCTTTGCTTGATCTGAATACAAGAAGAAACACTAAACAAAGCAAGGTAAGTTCGTTGGGAAAATAATAGGCCTTCACCGGGTTGCTCAAGATCAGCCCACTTTCTCTCTTTTCTTCCTTTTTACCACCCATCTCATCAGATTTTTCCATCTCTTTGTCCATTTCAACAGCTGACCCTTTCATCTCATTGCATTCAACTCCCTCGGGTTTTATCTCTTCAGGCACAATTCCCTCATCTAGCTGCTTCTCCATTCAATAACGCTCAACCTTACTTTTCATGTGTGCTAGATCAATACAAAACTGGTCATAAGTAAGTGATACAAGTGCAATACGACGACTATTAAATAAGAAGGAATACTTATTAGTATGTCCGTCATATTTAACTTCTGGCCTCGACATCCACGCTTTGCCCAACAACCCGTGTCACTTGAATTGGGACTACATCACACAACACCTCGTCCACATATTTGCCGATTTGAATAGGTACAAGTGTGTGCTTAGTAACCCAGACAACACCTTGAGTACTCATCAACTTGTGAGGTCGAAGATGACCAATGGTTGGAAGATTTAATTTCTCAACCATGATAGCAGTTGCAAGGTTGACTTCACAACTCCCATCAATGGCCAAGCTACAAATTTTGTCTTTGACACCGCAACGGGTATAAAACCAACCAAGCAATTGAGATTTGACGAGGTCCAATTGCTCATCTACACCACGTAATGGCACTTCTTTGACTCCCTTAGGATCAGGAAGACAATGTTGTGGGCTAGCTTTTATGCGTCTTGTATTCGCCATGACGTATGAGGGAACCTCCACATAAGCTCTGAGGCCAACTATTGCAGTCCTCGATCAACACGTTTCGAGACACGTAGCACGTTTGCCCGAGGATCTAGCGAGGTTGTCCAACGCTTGGATTGCTGGACCTAGAATCAAACGGACGACACGATTTGATTAAAGGCTGTAGAACGACGACTCCGATGAGGGTGAATACGCCAGGGAATAGGTCGGTAGAACAATCAAGGACAAGATGCAAGATTGCTCAATCACCCTTGCCAGAAGCAAGTAAAGCTCGAAATTCACACAAGCAAGAAAATCGAAAAACTAAGTAATTTGATTTATAAAACGTCTACCTAAAACCTTACAAAGCAAGCCTATTTATAGGCTAAGAGTTACAAAAACCCTAAGGAAAACAAGGAAAAGGGGAATTCGGCCATCTTGGGATCAAGATGGGCCGGCCCATGCTCTACTAGAACAACTAATCTAACTATAAATTAAACACTAAAGCCTAAGGCCCTATTCGGCCAACTCACTCGGAGGCCCACTTGACTCTTCATGGGCTTGGATCGTGGTGTAGATAACTTGATTGTCTCCCTCCAAGCCTTCAATTTCTCTATGGACTCCATGTTGGTCTTGGACAATTCGAACAAGGGCTTGGAGGGATTCTTTGAAGAACTTGGCTTGTGCACGTGTGACTGGGCCCAATGGAACTCGGACTGGGTCATTACTTGGGCTAAGGTCCGTGCACACATCAGTCCCCTCCACTTGAGAAGGATTCGTCCTCAAATCTGGATGGAAATGGATGATACTACAAGAGTTGGTAGTATGAACCCCAAATCTAATGCCACCACATATTGCCAAGAAAAACTCATGGCTTTACTCCAATGGCTCCTCTTGTTCGTATCATTCCCCTCCTCTTGAAAGCAATTTGCCCACAAATTGAAGCACGAATGGTGACAAGACGAGTTACATGCCTTCGACTCAATCTTGTTAGGATGGCTATAGATGTCATCCAATGCAAAACCCACGTGCTAAGTTGGAAAATAACCCTTGTCGGACCTTGAATCTCACAAACCATCTTCAATGTATGCTCAACTTGATCGTTTGTGGTCATGAGGTAAGGGTCCTCAAAGTGGTGTGAAGCGTATCCCGTGAAATCGAACTCCGGCCCGAACACACTTGCAAGGCCCCAAGGCGGATTTGGTGATGTTGGAGATTCACGTGGACTAAGAACAAGATGAAAATCATAATGGTCATTCAGGTACTTGTTCTTTAAACGAACCCTTGGTACACAACCATCCACAAAATGTGGAGTGTTCCCATCAAGATGAGCTCGAAGCAACTCCCCTTTGGTGTGGACTGATTTGAGTTGACATTGTTCCATGAATGGATACAAACGGGGTTTAACTCTTGGAGTACCAACTACATGGAAGCTTGCAAAGTCTACAATTGATTTTGGAATGGAACACACCAAGATCAGCTCAACTTGCCTTTGCTTGATCTGAATACAAGAAGAAACACTAAACAAAGCAAGGTAAGTTCGTTGGGAAAATAATAGGCCTTCACCGGGTTGCTCAAGATCAGCCCACTTTCTCTCTTTTCTTCCTTTTTACCACCCATCTCATCAGATTTTTCCATCTCTTTGTCCATTTCAACAGCTGACCCTTTCATCTCATTGCATTCAACTCCCTCGGGTTTTATCTCTTCAGGCACAATTCCCTCATCTAGCTGCTTCTCCATTCAATAACGCTCAACCTTACTTTTCATGTGTGCTAGATCAATACAAAACTGGTCATAAGTAAGTGATACAAGTGCAATACGACGACTATTAAATAAGAAGGAATACTTATTAGTATGTCCGTCATATTTAACTTCTGGCCTCGACATCCACGCTTTGCCCAACAACCCGTGTCACTTGAATTGGGACTACATCACACAACACCTCGTCCACATATTTGCCGATTTGAATAGGTACAAGTGTGTGCTTAGTAACCCAGACAACACCTTGAGTACTCATCAACTTGTGCGGTCGAAGATGACCAATGGTTGGAAGATTTAATTTCTCAACCATAAACTCCCATCAATGGCCAAGCTACAAATTTTGTCTTTGACACCGCAACGGGTATAAAACCAACCAAGCAATTGAGATTTGACGAGGTCCAATTGCTCATCTACACCACGTAATGGCACTTCTTTGACTCCCTTAGGATCAGGAAGACAATGTTGTGGGCTAGCTTTTATGCGTCTTGTATTCGCCATGACGTATGAGGGAACCTCCACATAAGCTCTGAGGCCAACTATTGCGGTCCTCGATCAACACGTTTCGAGACACGTAGCACGTTTGCCCGAGGATCTAGCGAGGTTGTCCAACGCTTGGATTGCTGGACCTAGAATCAAACGGACGACACGATTTGATTAAAGGCTGTAGAACGACGACTCCGATGAGGGTGAATACGCCAGGGAATAGGTCGGTAGAACAATCAAGGACAAGATGCAAGATTGCTCAATCACCCTTGCCAGAAGCAAGTAAAGCTCGAAATTCACACAAGCAAGAAAATCGAAAAACTAAGTAATTTGATTTATAAAACGTCTACCTAAAACCTTACAAAGCAAGCCTATTTATAGGCTAAGAGTTACAAAAACCCTAAGGAAAACAAGGAAAAGGGGAATTCGGCCATCTTGGGATCAAGATGGGCCGGCCCATGCTCTACTAGAACAACTAATCTAACTGTAAATTAAACACTAAAGCCTAAGGCCCTATTCGGCCAACTCACTCGGAGGCCCACTTGACTCTTCATGGGCTTGGATCGTGGTGTAGATAACTTGATTGTCTCCCTCCAAGCCTTCAATTTCTCTATGGACTCCATGTTGGTCTTGGACAATTCGAACAAGGGCTTGGAGGGATTCTTTGAAGAACTTGGCTTGTGCACGTGTGACTGGGCCCAATGGAACTCGGACTGGGTCATTACTTGGGCTAAGGTCCGTGCACACATCAGTCCCCTCCACTTGAGAAGGATTCGTCCTCAAATCTGGATGGAAATGGATGATACTACAAGAGTTGGTAGTATGAACCCCAAATCTAATGCCACCACATATTGCCAAGAAAAACTCATGGCTTTACTCCAATGGCTCCTCTTGTTCGTATCATTCCCCTCCTCTTGAAAGCAATTTGCCCACAAATTGAAGCACGAATGGTGACAAGACGAGTTACATGCCTTCGACTCAATCTTGTTAGGATGGCTATAGATGTCATCCAATGCAAAACCCACGTGCTAAGTTGGAAAATAACCCTTGTCGGACCTTGAATCTCACAAACCATCTTCAATGTATGCTCAACTTGATCGTTTGTGGTCATGAGGTAAGGGTCCTCAAAGTGGTGTGAAGCGTATCCCGTGAAATCGAACTCCGGCCCGAACACACTTGCAAGGCCCCAAGGCGGATTTGGTGATGTTGGAGATTCACGTGGACTAAGAACAAGATGAAAATCATAATGGTCATTCAGGTACTTGTTCTTTAAACGAACCCTTGGTACACAACCATCCACAAAATGTGGAGTGTTCCCATCAAGATGAGCTCGAAGCAACTCCCCTTTGGTGTGGACTGATTTGAGTTGACATTGTTCCATGAATGGATACAAACGGGGTTTAACTCTTGGAGTACCAACTACATGGAAGCTTGCAAAGTCTACAATTGATTTTGGAATGGAACACACCAAGATCAGCTCAACTTGCCTTTGCTTGATCTGAATACAAGAAGAAACACTAAACAAAGCAAGGTAAGTTCGTTGGGAAAATAATAGGCCTTCACCGGGTTGCTCAAGATCAGCCCACTTTCTCTCTTTTCTTCCTTTTTACCACCCATCTCATCAGATTTTTCCATCTCTTTGTCCATTTCAACAGCTGACCCTTTCATCTCATTGCATTCAACTCCCTCGGGTTTTATCTCTTCAGGCACAATTCCCTCATCTAGCTGCTTCTCCATTCAATAACGCTCAACCTTACTTTTCATGTGTGCTAGATCAATACAAAACTGGTCATAAGTAATTGATACAAGTGCAATACGACGACTATTAAATAAGAAGGAATACTTATTAGTATGTCCGTCATATTTAACTTCTGGCCTCGACATCCACGCTTTGCCCAACAACCCGTGTCACTTGAATTGGGACTACATCACACAACACCTCGTCCACATATTTGCCGATTTGAATAGGTACAAGTGTGTGCTTAGTAACCCAGACAACACCTTGAGTACTCATCAACTTGTGAGGTCGAAGATGACCAATGGTTGGAAGATTTAATTTCTCAACCATGATAGCAGTTGCAAGGTTGACTTCACAACTCCCATCAATGGCCAAGCTACAAATTTTGTCTTTGACACCGCAACGGGTATAAAACCAACCAAGCAATTGAGATTTGACGAGGTCCAATTGCTCATCTACACCACGTAATGGCACTTCTTTGACTCCCTTAGGATCAGGAAGACAATGTTGTGGGCTAGCTTTTATGCGTCTTGTATTCGCCATGACGTATGAGGGAACCTCCACATAAGCTCTGAGGCCAACTATTGCGGTCCTCGATCAACACGTTTCGAGACACGTAGCACGTTTGCCCGAGGATCTAGCGAGGTTGTCCAACGCTTGGATTGCTGGACCTAGAATCAAACGGACGACACGATTTGATTAAAGGCTGTAGAACGACGACTCCGATGAGGGTGAATACGCCAGGGAATAGGTCGGTAGAACAATCAAGGACAAGATGCAAGATTGCTCAATCACCCTTGCCAGAAGCAAGTAAAGCTCGAAATTCACACAAGCAAGAAAATCGAAAAACTAAGTAATTTGATTTATAAAACGTCTACCTAAAACCTTACAAAGCAAGCCTATTTATAGGCTAAGAGTTACAAAAACCCTAAGGAAAACAAGGAAAAGGGGAATTCGGCCATCTTGGGATCAAGATGGGCCGGCCCATGCTCTACTAGAACAACTAATCTAACTATAAATTAAACACTAAAGCCTAAGGCCCTATTCGGCCAACTCACTCGGAGGCCCACTTGACTCTTCATGGGCTTGGATCGTGGTGTAGATAACTTGATTGTCTCCCTCCAAGCCTTCAATTTCTCTATGGACTCCATGTTGGTCTTGGACAATTCGAACAGGGGCTTGGAGGGATTCTTTGAAGAACTTGGCTTGTGCACGTGTGACTGGGCCCAATGGAACTCGGACTGGGTCATTACTTGGGCTAAGGTCCGTGCACACATCAGTCCCCTCCACTTGAGAAGGATTCGTCCTCAAATCTGGATGGAAATGGATGATACTACAAGAGTTGGTAGTATGAACCCCAAATCTAATGCCACCACATATTGCCAAGAAAAACTCATGGCTTTACTCCAATGGCTCCTCTTGTTCGTATCATTCCCCTCCTCTTGAAAGCAATTTGCCCACAAATTGAAGCACGAATGGTGACAAGACGAGTTACATGCCTTCGACTCAATCTTGTTAGGATGGCTATAGATGTCATCCAATGCAAAACCCACGTGCTAAGTTGGAAAATAACCCTTGTCGGACCTTGAATCTCACAAACCATCTTCAATGTATGCTCAACTTGATCGTTTGTGGTCATGAGGTAAGGGTCCTCAAAGTGGTGTGAAGCGTATCCCGTGAAATCGAACTCCGGCCCGAACACACTTGCAAGGCCCCCCAAGGCGGATTTGGTGATGTTGGAGATTCACGTGGACTAAGAACAAGATGAAAATCATAATGGTCATTCAGGTACTTGTTCTTTAAACGAACCCTTGGTACACAACCATCCACAAAATGTGGAGTGTTCCCATCAAGATGAGCTCGAAGCAACTCCCCTTTGGTGTGGACTGATTTCAGTTGACATTGTTCCATGAATGGATACAAACGGGGTTTAACTCTTGGAGTACCAACTACATGGAAGCTTGCAAAGTCTACAATTGATTTTGGAATGGAACACACCAAGATCAGCTCAACTTGCCTTTGCTTGATCTGAATACAAGAAGAAACACTAAACAAAGCAAGGTAAGTTCGTTGGGAAAATAATAGGCCTTCACCGGGTTGCTCAAGATCAGCCCACTTTCTCTCTTTTCTTCCTTTTTACCACCCATCTCATCAGATTTTTCCATCTCTTTGTCCATTTCAACAGCTGACCCTTTCATCTCATTGCATTCAACTCCCTCGGGTTTTATCTCTTCAGGCACAATTCCCTCATCTAGCTGCTTCTCCATTCAATAACGCTCAACCTTACTTTTCATGTGTGCTAGATCAATACAAAACTGGTCATAAGTAAGTGATACAAGTGCAATACGACGACTATTAAATAAGAAGGAATACTTATTAGTATGTCCGTCATATTTAACTTCTGGCCTCGACATCCACGCTTTGCCCAACAACCCGTGTCACTTGAATTGGGACTACATCACACAACACCTCGTCCACATATTTGCCGATTTGAATAGGTACAAGTGTGTGCTTAGTAACCCAGACAACACCTTGAGTACTCATCAACTTGTGCGGTCGAAGATGACCAATGGTTGGAAGATTTAATTTCTCAACCATAAACTCCCATCAATGGCCAAGCTACAAATTTTGTCTTTGACACCGCAACGGGTATAAAACCAACCAAGCAATTGAGATTTGACGAGGTCCAATTGCTCATCTACACCACGTAATGGCACTTCTTTGACTCCCTTAGGATCAGGAAGACAATGTTGTGGGCTAGCTTTTATGCGTCTTGTATTCGCCATGACGTATGAGGGAACCTCCACATAAGCTCTGAGGCCAACTATTGCGGTCCTCGATCAACACGTTTCGAGACACGTAGCACGTTTGCCCGAGGATCTAGCGAGGTTGTCCAACGCTTGGATTGCTGGACCTAGAATCAAACGGACGACACGATTTGATTAAAGGCTGTAGAACGACGACTCCGATGAGGGTGAATACGCCAGGGAATAGGTCGGTAGAACAATCAAGGACAAGATGCAAGATTGCTCAATCACCCTTGCCAGAAGCAAGTAAAGCTCGAAATTCACACAAGCAAGAAAATCGAAAAACTAAGTAATTTGATTTATAAAACGTCTACCTAAAACCTTACAAAGCAAGCCTATTTATAGGCTAAGAGTTACAAAAACCCTAAGGAAAACAAGGAAAAGGGGAATTCGGCCATCTTGGGATCAAGATGGGCCGGCCCATGCTCTACTAGAACAACTAATCTAACTGTAAATTAAACACTAAAGCCTAAGGCCCTATTCGGCCAACTCACTCGGAGGCCCACTTGACTCTTCATGGGCTTGGATCGTGGTGTAGATAACTTGATTGTCTCCCTCCAAGCCTTCAATTTCTCTATGGACTCCATGTTGGTCTTGGACAATTCGAACAAGGGCTTGGAGGGATTCTTTGAAGAACTTGGCTTGTGCACGTGTGACTGGGCCCAATGGAACTCGGACTGGGTCATTACTTGGGCTAAGGTCCGTGCACACATCAGTCCCCTCCACTTGAGAAGGATTCGTCCTCAAATCTGGATGGAAATGGATGATACTACAAGAGTTGGTAGTATGAACCCCAAATCTAATGCCACCACATATTGCCAAGAAAAACTCATGGCTTTACTCCAATGGCTCCTCTTGTTCGTATCATTCCCCTCCTCTTGAAAGCAATTTGCCCACAAATTGAAGCACGAATGGTGACAAGACGAGTTACATGCCTTCGACTCAATCTTGTTAGGATGGCTATAGATGTCATCCAATGCAAAACCCACGTGCTAAGTTGGAAAATAACCCTTGTCGGACCTTGAATCTCACAAACCATCTTCAATGTATGCTCAACTTGATCGTTTGTGGTCATGAGGTAAGGGTCCTCAAAGTGGTGTGAAGCGTATCCCGTGAAATCGAACTCCGGCCCGAACACACTTGCAAGGCCCCAAGGCGGATTTGGTGATGTTGGAGATTCACGTGGACTAAGAACAAGATGAAAATCATAATGGTCATTCAGGTACTTGTTCTTTAAACGAACCCTTGGTACACAACCATCCACAAAATGTGGAGTGTTCCCATCAAGATGAGCTCGAAGCAACTCCCCTTTGGTGTGGACTGATTTCAGTTGACATTGTTCCATGAATGGATACAAACGGGGTTTAACTCTTGGAGTACCAACTACATGGAAGCTTGCAAAGTCTACAATTGATTTTGGAATGGAACACACCAAGATCAGCTCAACTTGCCTTTGCTTGATCTGAATACAAGAAGAAACACTAAACAAAGCAAGGTAAGTTCGTTGGGAAAATAATAGGCCTTCACCGGGTTGCTCAAGATCAGCCCACTTTCTCTCTTTTCTTCCTTTTTACCACCCATCTCATCAGATTTTTCCATCTCTTTGTCCATTTCAACAGCTGACCCTTTCATCTCATTGCATTCAACTCCCTCGGGTTTTATCTCTTCAGGCACAATTCCCTCATCTAGCTGCTTCTCCATTCAATAACGCTCAACCTTACTTTTCATGTGTGCTAGATCAATACAAAACTGGTCATAAGTAAGTGATACAAGTGCAATACGACGACTATTAAATAAGAAGGAATACTTATTAGTATGTCCGTCATATTTAACTTCTGGCCTCGACATCCACGCTTTGCCCAACAACCCGTGTCACTTGAATTGGGACTACATCACACAACACCTCGTCCACATATTTGCCGATTTGAATAGGTACAAGTGTGTGCTTAGTAACCCAGACAACACCTTGAGTACTCATCAACTTGTGCGGTCGAAGATGACCAATGGTTGGAAGATTTAATTTCTCAACCATCAACTCCCATCAATGGCCAAGCTACAAATTTTGTCTTTGACACCGCAACGGGTATAAAACCAACCAAGCAATTGAGATTTGACGAGGTCCAATTGCTCATCTACACCACGTAATGGCACTTCTTTGACTCCCTTAGGATCAGGAAGACAATGTTGTGGGCTAGCTTTTATGCGTCTTGTATTCGCCATGACGTATGAGGGAACCTCCACATAAGCTCTGAGGCCAACTATTGCGGTCCTCGATCAACACGTTTCGAGACACGTAGCACGTTTGCCCGAGGATCTAGCGAGGTTGTCCAACGCTTGGATTGCTGGACCTAGAATCAAACGGACGACACGATTTGATTAAAGGCTGTAGAACGACGACTCCGATGAGGGTGAATACGCCAGGGAATAGGTCGGTAGAACAATCAAGGACAAGATGCAAGATTGCTCAATCACCCTTGCCAGAAGCAAGTAAAGCTCGAAATTCACACAAGCAAGAAAATCGAAAAACTAAGTAATTTGATTTATAAAACGTCTACCTAAAACCTTACAAAGCAAGCCTATTTATAGGCTAAGAGTTACAAAAACCCTAAGGAAAACAAGGAAAAGGGGAATTCAGCCATCTTGGGATCAAGATGGGCCGGCCCATGCTCTACTAGAACAACTAATCTAACTATAAATTAAACACTAAAGCCTAAGGCCCTATTCGGCCAACTCACTCGGAGGCCCACTTGACTCTTCATGGGCTTGGATCGTGGTGTAGATAACTTGATTGTCTCCCTCCAAGCCTTCAATTTCTCTATGGACTCCATGTTGGTCTTGGACAATTCGAACAAGGGCTTGGAGGGATTCTTTGAAGAACTTGGCTTGTGCACGTGTGACTGGGCCCAATGGAACTCGGACTGGGTCATTACTTGGGCTAAGGTCCGTGCACACATCAGTCCCCTCCACTTGAGAAGGATTCGTCCTCAAATCTGGATGGAAATGGATGATACTACAAGAGTTGGTAGTATGAACCCCAAATCTAATGCCACCACATATTGCCAAGAAAAACTCATGGCTTTACTCCAATGGCTCCTCTTGTTCGTATCATTCCCCTCCTCTTGAAAGCAATTTGCCCACAAATTGAAGCACGAATGGTGACAAGACGAGTTACATGCCTTCGACTCAATCTTGTTAGGATGGCTATAGATGTCATCCAATGCAAAACCCACGTGCTAAGTTGGAAAATAACCCTTGTCGGACCTTGAATCTCACAAACCATCTTCAATGTATGCTCAACTTGATCGTTTGTGGTCATGAGGTAAGGGTCCTCAAAGTGGTGTGAAGCGTATCCCGTGAAATCGAACTCCGGCCCGAACACTCTTGCAAGGCCCCAAGGCGGATTTGGTGATGTTGGAGATTCACGTGGACTAAGAACAAGATGAAAATCATAATGGTCATTCAGGTACTTGTTCTTTAAACGAACCCTTGGTACACAACCATCCACAAAATGTGGAGTGTTCCCATCAAGATGAGCTCGAAGCAACTCCCCTTTGGTGTGGACTGATTTCAGTTGACATTGTTCCATGAATGGATACAAACGGGGTTTAACTCTTGGAGTACCAACTACATGGAAGCTTGCAAAGTCTACAATTGATTTTGGAATGGAACACACCAAGATCAGCTCAACTTGCCTTTGCTTGATCTGAATACAAGAAGAAACACTAAACAAAGCAAGGTAAGTTCGTTGGGAAAATAATAGGCCTTCACCGGGTTGCTCAAGATCAGTCCACTTTCTCTCTTTTCTTCCTTTTTACCACCCATCTCATCAGATTTTTCCATCTCTTTGTCCATTTCAACAGCTGACCCTTTCATCTCATTGCATTCAACTCCCTCGGGTTTTATCTCTTCAGGCACAATTCCCTCATCTAGCTGCTTCTCCATTCAATAACGCTCAACCTTACTTTTCATGTGTGCTAGATCAATACAAAACTGGTCATAAGTAAGTGATACAAGTGCAATACGACGACTATTAAATAAGAAGGAATACTTATTAGTATGTCCGTCATATTTAACTTCTGGCCTCGACATCCACGCTTTGCCCAACAACCCGTGTCACTTGAATTGGGACTACATCACACAACACCTCGTCCACAGATTTACCGATTTGAATAGGTACAAGTGTGTGCTTAGTAACCCAGACAACACCTTGAGTACTCATCAACTTGTGCGGTCGAAGATGACCAATGGTTGGAAGATTTAATTTCTCAACCATCAACTCCCATCAATGGCCAAGCTACAAATTTTGTCTTTGACACCGCAACGGGTATAAAACCAACCAAGCAATTGAGATTTGACGAGGTCCAATTGCTCATCTACACCACGTAATGGCACTTCTTTGACTCCCTTAGGATCAGGAAGACAATGTTGTGGGCTAGCTTTTATGCGTCTTGTATTCGCCATGACGTATGAGGGAACCTCCACATAAGCTCTGAGTCCAACTATTGCGGTCCTCGATCAACACGTTTCGAGACACGTAGCACGTTTGCCCGAGGATCTAGCGAGGTTGTCCAACGCTTGGATTGCTGGACCTAGAATCAAACGGACGACACGATTTGATTAAAGGCTGTAGAACGACGACTCCGATGAGGGTGAATACGCCAGGGAATAGGTCGGTAGAACAATCAAGGACAAGATGCAAGATTGCTCAATCACCCTTGCCAGAAGCAAGTAAAGCTCGAAATTCACACAAGCAAGAAAATCGAAAAACTAAGTAATTTGATTTATAAAACGTCTACCTAAAACCTTACAAAGCAAGCCTATTTATAGGCTAAGAGTTACAAAAACCCTAAGGAAAACAAGGAAAAGGGGAATTCGGCCATCTTGGGATCAAGATGGGCCGGCCCATGCTCTACTAGAACAACTAATCTAACTATAAATTAAACACTAAAGCCTAAGGCCCTATTCGGCCAACTCACTCGGAGGCCCACTTGACTCTTCATGGGCTTGGATCGTGGTGTAGATAACTTGATTGTCTCCCTCCAAGCCTTCAATTTCTCTATGGACTCCATGTTGGTCTTGGACAATTCGAACAAGGGCTTGGAGGGATTCTTTGAAGAACTTGGCTTGTGCACGTGTGACTGGGCCCAATGGAACTCGGACTGGGTCATTACTTGGGCTAAGGTCCGTGCACACATCAGTCCCCTCCACTTGAGAAGGATTCGTCCTCAAATCTGGATGGAAATGGATGATACTACAAGAGTTGGTAGTATGAACCCCAAATCTAATGCCACCACATATTGCCAAGAAAAACTCATGGCTTTACTCCAATGGCTCCTCTTGTTCGTATCATTCCCCTCCTCTTGAAAGCAATTTGCCCACAAATTGAAGCACGAATGGTGACAAGACGAGTTACATGCCTTCGACTCAATCTTGTTAGGATGGCTATAGATGTCATCCAATGCAAAACCCACGTGCTAAGTTGGAAAATAACCCTTGTCGGACCTTGAATCTCACAAACCATCTTCAATGTATGCTCAACTTGATCGTTTGTGGTCATGAGGTAAGGGTCCTCAAAGTGGTGTGAAGCGTATCCCGTGAAATCGAACTCCGGCCCGAACACACTTGCAAGGCCCCAAGGCGGATTTGGTGATGTTGGAGATTCACGTGGACTAAGAACAAGATGAAAATCATAATGGTCATTCAGGTACTTGTTCTTTAAACGAACCCTTGGTACACAACCATCCACAAAATGTGGAGTGTTCCCATCAAGATGAGCTCGAAGCAACTCCCCTTTGGTGTGGACTGATTTGAGTTGACATTGTTCCATGAATGGATACAAACGGGGTTTAACTCTTGGAGTACCAACTACATGGAAGCTTGCAAAGTCTACAATTGATTTTGGAATGGAACACACCAAGATCAGCTCAACTTGCCTTTGCTTGATCTGAATACAAGAAGAAACACTAAACAAAGCAAGGTAAGTTCGTTGGGAAAATAATAGGCCTTCACCGGGTTGCTCAAGATCAGCCCACTTTCTCTCTTTTCTTCCTTTTTACCACCCATCTCATCAGATTTTTCCATCTCCTTGTCCATTTCAACAGCTGACCCTTTCATCTCATTGCATTCAACTCCCTCGGGTTTTATCTCTTCAGGCACAATTCCCTCATCTAGCTGCTTCTCCATTCAATAACGCTCAACCTTACTTTTCATGTGTGCTAGATCAATACAAAACTGGTCATAAGTAAGTGATACAAGTGCAATACGACGACTATTAAATAAGAAGGAATACTTATTAGTATGTCCGTCATATTTAACTTCTGGCCTCGACATCCACGCTTTGCCCAACAACCCGTGTCACTTGAATTGGGACTACATCACACAACACCTCGTCCACATATTTGCCGATTTGAATAGGTACAAGTGTGTGCTTAGTAACCCAGACAACACCTTGAGTACTCATCAACTTGTGCGGTCGAAGATGACCAATGGTTGGAAGATTTAATTTCTCAACCATGATAGCAGTTGCAAGGTTGACTTCACAACTCCCATCAATGGCCAAGCTACAAATTTTGTCTTTGACACCGCAACGGGTATAAAACCAACCAAGCAATTGAGATTTGACGAGGTCCAATTGCTCATCTACACCACGTAATGGCACTTCTTTGACTCCCTTAGGATCAGGAAGACAATGTTGTGGGCTAGCTTTTATGCGTCTTGTATTCGCCATGACGTATGAGGGAACCTCCACATAAGCTCTGAGGCCAACTATTGCGGTCCTCGATCAACACGTTTCGAGACACGTAGCACGTTTGCCCGAGGATCTAGCGAGGTTGTCCAACGCTTGGATTGCTGGACCTAGAATCAAACGGACGACACGATTTGATTAAAGGCTGTAGAACGACGACTCCGATGAGGGTGAATACGCCAGGGAATAGGTCGGTAGAACAATCAAGGACAAGATGCAAGATTGCTCAATCACCCTTGCCAGAAGCAAGTAAAGCTCGAAATTCACACAAGCAAGAAAATCGAAAAACTAAGTAATTTGATTTATAAAACGTCTACCTAAAACCTTACAAAGCAAGCCTATTTATAGGCTAAGAGTTACAAAAACCCTAAGGAAAACAAGGAAAAGGGGAATTCGGCCATCTTGGGATCAAGATGGGCCGGCCCATGCTCTACTAGAACAACTAATCTAACTATAAATTAAACACTAAAGCCTAAGGCCCTATTCGGCCAGCTCACTCGGAGGCCCACTTGACTCTTCATGGGCTTGGATCGTGGTGTAGATAACTTGATTGTCTCCCTCCAAGCCTTCAATTTCTCTATGGACTCCATGTTGGTCTTGGACAATTCGAACAGGGGCTTGGAGGGATTCTTTGAAGAACTTGGCTTGTGCACGTGTGACTGGGCCCAATGGAACTCGGACTGGGTCATTACTTGGGCTAAGGTCCGTGCACACATCAGTCCCCTCCACTTGAGAAGGATTCGTCCTCAAATCTGGATGGAAATGGATGATACTACAAGAGTTGGTAGTATGAACCCCAAATCTAATGCCACCACATATTGCCAAGAAAAACTCATGGCTTTACTCCAATGGCTCCTCTTGTTCGTATCATTCCCCTCCTCTTGAAAGCAATTTGCCCACAAATTGAAGCACGAATGGTGACAAGACGAGTTACATGCCTTCGACTCAATCTTGTTAGGATGGCTATAGATGTCATCCAATGCAAAACCCACGTGCTAAGTTGGAAAATAACCCTTGTCGGACCTTGAATCTCACAAACCATCTTCAATGTATGCTCAACTTGATCGTTTGTGGTCATGAGGTAAGGGTCCTCAAAGTGGTGTGAAGCGTATCCCGTGAAATCGAACTCCGGCCCGAACACACTTGCAAGGCCCCAAGGCGGATTTGGTGATGTTGGAGATTCACGTGGACTAAGAACAAGATGAAAATCATAATGGTCATTCAGGTACTTGTTCTTTAAACGAACCCTTGGTACACAACCATCCACAAAATGTGGAGTGTTCCCATCAAGATGAGCTCGAAGCAACTCCCCTTTGGTGTGGACTGATTTGAGTTGACATTGTTCCATGAATGGATACAAACGGGGTTTAACTCTTGGAGTACCAACTACATGGAAGCTTGCAAAGTCTACAATTGATTTTGGAATGGAACACACCAAGATCAGCTCAACTTGCCTTTGCTTGATCTGAATACAAGAAGAAACACTAAACAAAGCAAGGTAAGTTCGTTGGGAAAATAATAGGCCTTCACCGGGTTGCTCAAGATCAGCCCACTTTCTCTCTTTTCTTCCTTTTTACCACCCATCTCATCAGATTTTTCCATCTCCTTGTCCATTTCAACAGCTGACCCTTTCATCTCATTGCATTCAACTCCCTCGGGTTTTATCTCTTCAGGCACAATTCCCTCATCTAGCTGCTTCTCCATTCAATAACGCTCAACCTTACTTTTCATGTGTGCTAGATCAATACAAAACTGGTCATAAGTAAGTGATACAAGTGCAATACGACGACTATTAAATAAGAAGGAATACTTATTAGTATGTCCGTCATATTTAACTTCTGGCCTCGACATCCACGCTTTGCCCAACAACCCGTGTCACTTGAATTGGGACTACATCACACAACACCTCGTCCACATATTTGCCGATTTGAATAGGTACAAGTGTGTGCTTAGTAACCCAGACAACACCTTGAGTACTCATCAACTTGTGCGGTCGAAGATGACCAATGGATGGAAGATTTAATTTCTCAACCATGATAGCAGTTGCAAGGTTGACTTCACAACTCCCATCAATGGCCAAGCTACAAATTTTGTCTTTGACACCGCAACGGGTATAAAACCAACCAAGCAATTGAGATTTGACGAGGTCCAATTGCTCATCTACACCACGTAATGGCACTTCTTTGACTCCCTTAGGATCAGGAAGACAATGTTGTGGGCTAGCTTTTATGCGTCTTGTATTCGCCATGACGTATGAGGGAACCTCCACATAAGCTCTGAGGCCAACTATTGCGGTCCTCGATCAACACGTTTCGAGACACGTAGCACGTTTGCCCGAGGATCTAGCGAGGTTGTCCAACGCTTGGATTGCTGGACCTAGAATCAAACGGACGACACGATTTGATTAAAGGCTGTAGAACGACGACTCCGATGAGGGTGAATACGCCAGGGAATAGGTCGGTAGAACAATCAAGGACAAGATGCAAGATTGCTCAATCACCCTTGCCAGAAGCAAGTAAAGCTCGAAATTCACACAAGCAAGAAAATCGAAAAACTAAGTAATTTGATTTATAAAACGTCTACCTAAAACCTTACAAAGCAAGCCTATTTATAGGCTAAGAGTTACAAAAACCCTAAGGAAAACAAGGAAAAGGGGAATTCGGCCACCTTGGGATCAAGATGGGCCGGCCCATGCTCTACTAGAACAACTAATCTAACTATAAATTAAACACTAAAGCCTAAGGCCCTATTCGGCCAGCTCACTCGGAGGCCCACTTGACTCTTCATGGGCTTGGATCGTGGTGTAGATAACTTGATTGTCTCCCTCCAAGCCTTCAATTTCTCTATGGACTCCATGTTGGTCTTGGACAATTCGAACAGGGGTTTGGAGGGATTCTTTGAAGAACTTGGCTTGTGCACGTGTGACTGGGCCCAATGGAACTCGGACTGGGTCATTACTTGGGCTAAGGTCCGTGCACACATCAGTCCCCTCCACTTGAGAAGGATTCGTCCTCAAATCTGGATGGAAATGGATGATACTACAAGAGTTGGTAGTATGAACCCCAAATCTAATGCCACCACATATTGCCAAGAAAAACTCATGGCTTTACTCCAATGGCTCCTCTTGTTCGTATCATTCCCCTCCTCTTGAAAGCAATTTGCCCACAAATTGAAGCACGAATGGTGACAAGACGAGTTACATGCCTTCGACTCAATCTTGTTAGGATGGCTATAGATGTCATCCAATGCAAAACCCACGTGCTAAGTTGGAAAATAACCCTTGTCGGACCTTGAATCTCACAAACCATCTTCAATGTATGCTCAACTTGATCGTTTGTGGTCATGAGGTAAGGGTCCTCAAAGTGGTGTGAAGCGTATCCCGTGAAATCGAACTCCGGCCCGAACACACTTGCAAGGCCCCCCAAGGCGGATTTGGTGATGTTGGAGATTCACGTGGACTAAGAACAAGATGAAAATCATAATGGTCATTCAGGTACTTGTTCTTTAAACGAACCCTTGGTACACAACCATCCACAAAATGTGGAGTGTTCCCATCAAGATGAGCTCGAAGCAACTCCCCTTTGGTGTGGACTGATTTGAGTTGACATTGTTCCATGAATGGATACAAACGGGGTTTAACTCTTGGAGTACCAACTACATGGAAGCTTGCAAAGTCTACAATTGATTTTGGAATGGAACACACCAAGATCAGCTCAACTTGCCTTTGCTTGATCTGAATACAAGAAGAAACACTAAACAAAGCAAGGTAAGTTCGTTGGGAAAATAATAGGCCTTCACCGGGTTGCTCAAGATCAGCCCACTTTCTCTCTTTTCTTCCTTTTTACCACCCATCTCATCAGATTTTTCCATCTCTTTGTCCATTTCAACAGCTGACCCTTTCATCTCATTGCATTCAACTCCCTCGGGTTTTATCTCTTCAGGCACAATTCCCTCATCTAGCTGCTTCTCCATTCAATAACGCTCAACCTTACTTTTCATGTGTGCTAGATCAATACAAAACTGGTCATAAGTAAGTGATACAAGTGCAATACGACGACTATTAAATAAGAAGGAATACTTATTAGTATGTCCGTCATATTTAACTTCTGGCCTCGACATCCACGCTTTGCCCAACAACCCGTGTCACTTGAATTGGGACTACATCACACAACACCTCGTCCACATATTTGCCGATTTGAATAGGTACAAGTGTGTGCTTAGTAACCCAGACAACACCTTGAGTACTCATCAACTTGTGCGGTCGAAGATGACCAATGGTTGGAAGATTTAATTTCTCAACCATCAACTCCCATCAATGGCCAAGCTACAAATTTTGTCTTTGACACCGCAACGGGTATAAAACCAACCAAGCAATTGAGATTTGACGAGGTCCAATTGCTCATCTACACCACGTAATGGCACTTCTTTGACTCCCTTAGGATCAGGAAGACAATGTTGTGGGCTAGCTTTTATGCGTCTTGTATTCGCCATGACGTATGAGGGAACCTCCACATAAGCTCTGAGGCCAACTATTGCGGTCCTCGATCAACACGTTTCGAGACACGTAGCACGTTTGCCCGAGGATCTAGCGAGGTTGTCCAACGCTTGGATTGCTGGACCTAGAATCAAACGGACGACACGATTTGATTAAAGGCTGTAGAACGACGACTCCGATGAGGGTGAATACGCCAGGGAATAGGTCGGTAGAACAATCAAGGACAAGATGCAAGATTGCTCAATCACCCTTGCCAGAAGCAAGTAAAGCTCGAAATTCACACAAGCAAGAAAATCGAAAAACTAAGTAATTTGATTTATAAAACGTCTACCTAAAACCTTACAAAGCAAGCCTATTTATAGGCTAAGAGTTACAAAAACCCTAAGGAAAACAAGGAAAAGGGGAATTCGGCCATCTTGGGATCAAGATGGGCCGGCCCATGCTCTACTAGAACAACTAATCTAACTATAAATTAAACACTAAAGCCTAAGGCCCTATTCGGCCAACTCACTCGGAGGCCCACTTGACTCTTCATGGGCTTGGATCGTGGTGTAGATAACTTGATTGTCTCCCTCCAAGCCTTCAATTTCTCTATGGACTCCATGTTGGTCTTGGACAATTCGAACAAGGGCTTGGAGGGATTCTTTGAAGAACTTGGCTTGTGCACGTGTGACTGGGCCCAATGGAACTCGGACTGGGTCATTACTTGGGCTAAGGTCCGTGCACACATCAGTCCCCTCCACTTGAGAAGGATTCGTCCTCAAATCTGGATGGAAATGGATGATACTACAAGAGTTGGTAGTATGAACCCCAAATCTAATGCCACCACATATTGCCAAGAAAAACTCATGGCTTTACTCCAATGGCTCCTCTTGTTCGTATCATTCCCCTCCTCTTGAAAGCAATTTGCCCACAAATTGAAGCACGAATGGTGACAAGACGAGTTACATGCCTTCGACTCAATCTTGTTAGGATGGCTATAGATGTCATCCAATGCAAAACCCACGTGCTAAGTTGGAAAATAACCCTTGTCGGACCTTGAATCTCACAAACCATCTTCAATGTATGCTCAACTTGATCGTTTGTGGTCATGAGGTAAGGGTCCTCAAAGTGGTGTGAAGCGTATCCCGTGAAATCGAACTCCGGCCCGAACACACTTGCAAGGCCCCCCAAGGCGGATTTGGTGATGTTGGAGATTCACGTGGACTAAGAACAAGATGAAAATCATAATGGTCATTCAGGTACTTGTTCTTTAAACGAACCCTTGGTACACAACCATCCACAAAATGTGGAGTGTTCCCATCAAGATGAGCTCGAAGCAACTCCCCTTTGGTGTGGACTGATTTGAGTTGACATTGTTCCATGAATGGATACAAACGGGGTTTAACTCTTGGAGTACCAACTACATGGAAGCTTGCAAAGTCTACAATTGATTTTGGAATGGAACACACCAAGATCAGCTCAACTTGCCTTTGCTTGATCTGAATACAAGAAGAAACACTAAACAAAGCAAGGTAAGTTCGTTGGGAAAATAATAGGCCTTCACCGGGTTGCTCAAGATCAGCCCACTTTCTCTCTTTTCTTCCTTTTTACCACCCATCTCATCAGATTTTTCCATCTCTTTGTCCATTTCAACAGCTGACCCTTTCATCTCATTGCATTCAACTCCCTCGGGTTTTATCTCTTCAGGCACAATTCCCTCATCTAGCTGCTTCTCCATTCAATAACGCTCAACCTTACTTTTCATGTGTGCTAGATCAATACAAAACTGGTCATAAGTAAGTGATACAAGTGCAATACGACGACTATTAAATAAGAAGGAATACTTATTAGTATGTCCGTCATATTTAACTTCTGGCCTCGACATCCACGCTTTGCCCAACAACCCGTGTCACTTGAATTGGGACTACATCACACAACACCTCGTCCACATATTTGCCGATTTGAATAGGTACAAGTGTGTGCTTAGTAACCCAGACAACACCTTGAGTACTCATCAACTTGTGCGGTCGAAGATGACCAATGGTTGGAAGATTTAATTTCTCAACCATCAACTCCCATCAATGGCCAAGCTACAAATTTTGTCTTTGACACCGCAACGGGTATAAAACCAACCAAGCAATTGAGATTTGACGAGGTCCAATTGCTCATCTACACCACGTAATGGCACTTCTTTGACTCCCTTAGGATCAGGAAGACAATGTTGTGGGCTAGCTTTTATGCGTCTTGTATTCGCCATGACGTATGAGGGAACCTCCACATAAGCTCTGAGGCCAACTATTGCGGTCCTCGATCAACACGTTTCGAGACACGTAGCACGTTTGCCCGAGGATCTAGCGAGGTTGTCCAACGCTTGGATTGCTGGACCTAGAATCAAACGGACGACACGATTTGATTAAAGGCTGTAGAACGACGACTCCGATGAGGGTGAATACGCCAGGGAATAGGTCGGTAGAACAATCAAGGACAAGATGCAAGATTGCTCAATCACCCTTGCCAGAAGCAAGTAAAGCTCGAAATTCACACAAGCAAGAAAATCGAAAAACTAAGTAATTTGATTTATAAAACGTCTACCTAAAACCTTACAAAGCAAGCCTATTTATAGGCTAAGAGTTACAAAAACCCTAAGGAAAACAAGGAAAAGGGGAATTCGGCCATCTTGGGATCAAGATGGGCCGGCCCATGCTCTACTAGAACAACTAATCTAACTATAAATTAAACACTAAAGCCTAAGGCCCTATTCGGCCAACTCACTCGGAGGCCCACTTGACTCTTCATGGGCTTGGATCGTGGTGTAGATAACTTGATTGTCTCCCTCCAAGCCTTCAATTTCTCTATGGACTCCATGTTGGTCTTGGACAATTCGAACAAGGGCTTGGAGGGATTCTTTGAAGAACTTGGCTTGTGCACGTGTGACTGGGCCCAATGGAACTCGGACTGGGTCATTACTTGGGCTAAGGTCCGTGCACACATCAGTCCCCTCCACTTGAGAAGGATTCGTCCTCAAATCTGGATGGAAATGGATGATACTACAAGAGTTGGTAGTATGAACCCCAAATCTAATGCCACCACATATTGCCAAGAAAAACTCATGGCTTTACTCCAATGGCTCCTCTTGTTCGTATCATTCTCCTCCTCTTGAAAGCAATTTGCCCACAAATTGAAGCACGAATGGTGACAAGACGAGTTACATGCCTTCGACTCAATCTTGTTAGGATGGCTATAGATGTCATCCAATGCAAAACCCACGTGCTAAGTTGGAAAATAACCCTTGTCGGACCTTGAATCTCACAAACCATCTTCAATGTATGCTCAACTTGATCGTTTGTGGTCATGAGGTAAGGGTCCTCAAAGTGGTGTGAAGCGTATCCCGTGAAATCGAACTCCGGCCCGAACACACTTGCAAGGCCCCAAGGCGGATTTGGTGATGTTGGAGATTCACGTGGACTAAGAACAAGATGAAAATCATAATGGTCATTCAGGTACTTGTTCTTTAAACGAACCCTTGGTACACAACCATCCACAAAATGTGGAGTGTTCCCATCAAGATGAGCTCGAAGCAACTCCCCTTTGGTGTGGACTGATTTCAGTTGACATTGTTCCATGAATGGATACAAACGGGGTTTAACTCTTGGAGTACCAACTACATGGAAGCTTGCAAAGTCTACAATTGATTTTGGAATGGAACACACCAAGATCAGCTCAACTTGCCTTTGCTTGATCTGAATACAAGAAGAAACACTAAACAAAGCAAGGTAAGTTCGTTGGGAAAATAATAGGCCTTCACCGGGTTGCTCAAGATCAGCCCACTTTCTCTCTTTTCTTCCTTTTTACCACCCATCTCATCAGATTTTTCCATCTCCTTGTCCATTTCAACAGCTGACCCTTTCATCTCATTGCATTCAACTCCCTCGGGTTTTATCTCTTCAGGCACAATTCCCTCATCTAGCTGCTTCTCCATTCAATAACGCTCAACCTTACTTTTCATGTGTGCTAGATCAATACAAAACTGGTCATAAGTAAGTGATACAAGTGCAATACGACGACTATTAAATAAGAAGGAATACTTATTAGTATGTCCGTCATATTTAACTTCTGGCCTCGACATCCACGCTTTGCCCAACAACCCGTGTCACTTGAATTGGGACTACATCACACAACACCTCGTCCACATATTTGCCGATTTGAATAGGTACAAGTGTGTGCTTAGTAACCCAGACAACACCTTGAGTACTCATCAACTTGTGCGGTCGAAGATGACCAATGGTTGGAAGATTTAATTTCTCAACCATCAACTCCCATCAATGGCCAAGCTACAAATTTTGTCTTTGACACCGCAACGGGTATAAAACCAACCAAGCAATTGAGATTTGACGAGGTCCAATTGCTCATCTACACCACGTAATGGCACTTCTTTGACTCCCTTAGGATCAGGAAGACAATGTTGTGGGCTAGCTTTTATGCGTCTTGTATTCGCCATGACGTATGAGGGAACCTCCACATAAGCTCTGAGGCCAACTATTGCGGTCCTCGATCAACACGTTTCGAGACACGTAGCACGTTTGCCCGAGGATCTAGCGAGGTTGTCCAACGCTTGGATTGCTGGACCTAGAATCAAACGGACGACACGATTTGATTAAAGGCTGTAGAACGACGACTCCGATGAGGGTGAATACGCCAGGGAATAGGTCGGTAGAACAATCAAGGACAAGATGCAAGATTGCTCAATCACCCTTGCCAGAAGCAAGTAAAGCTCGAAATTCACACAAGCAAGAAAATCGAAAAACTAAGTAATTTGATTTATAAAACGTCTACCTAAAACCTTACAAAGCAAGCCTATTTATAGGCTAAGAGTTACAAAAACCCTAAGGAAAACAAGGAAAAGGGGAATTCAGCCATCTTGGGATCAAGATGGGCCGGCCCATGCTCTACTAGAACAACTAATCTAACTATAAATTAAACACTAAAGCCTAAGGCCCTATTCGGCCAACTCACTCGGAGGCCCACTTGACTTTTCATGGGCTTGGATCGTGGTGTAGATAACTTGATTGTCTCCCTCCAAGCCTTCAATTTCTCCATGGACTCCATGTTGGTCTTGGACAATTCGAACAAGGGCTTGGAGGGATTCTTTGAAGAACTTGGCTTGTGCACGTGTGACTGGGCCCAATGGAACTCGGACTGGGTCATTACTTGGGCTAAGGTCCGTGCACACATCAGTCCCCTCCACTTGAGAAGGATTCGTCCTCAAATCTGGATGGAAATGGATGATACTACAAGAGTTGGTAGTATGAACCCCAAATCTAATGCCACCACATATTGCCAAGAAAAACTCATGGCTTTACTCCAATGGCTCCTCTTGTTCGTATCATTCCCCTCCTCTTGAAAGCAATTTGCCCACAAATTGAAGCACGAATGGTGACAAGACGAGTTACATGCCTTCGACTCAATCTTGTTAGGATGGCTATAGATGTCATCCAATGCAAAACCCACGTGCTAAGTTGGAAAATAACCCTTGTCGGACCTTGAATCTCACAAACCATCTTCAATGTATGCTCAACTTGATCGTTTGTGGTCATGAGGTAAGGGTCCTCAAAGTGGTGTGAAGCGTATCCCGTGAAATCGAACTCCGGCCCGAACACTCTTGCAAGGCCCCAAGGCGGATTTGGTGATGTTGGAGATTCACGTGGACTAAGAACAAGATGAAAATCATAATGGTCATTCAGGTACTTGTTCTTTAAACGAACCCTTGGTACACAACCATCCACAAAATGTGGAGTGTTCCCATCAAGATGAGCTCGAAGCAACTCCCCTTTGGTGTGGACTGATTTGAGTTGACATTGTTCCATGAATGGATACAAACGGGGTTTAACTCTTGGAGTACCAACTACATGGAAGCTTGCAAAGTCTACAATTGATTTTGGAATGGAACACACCAAGATCAGCTCAACTTGCCTTTGCTTGATCTGAATACAAGAAGAAACACTAAACAAAGCAAGGTAAGTTCGTTGGGAAAATAATAGGCCTTCACCGGGTTGCTCAAGATCAGCCCACTTTCTCTCTTTTCTTCCTTTTTACCACCCATCTCATCAGATTTTTCCATCTCCTTGTCCATTTCAACAGCTGACCCTTTCATCTCATTGAATTCAACTCCCTCGGGTTTTATCTCTTCAGGCACAATTCCCTCATCTAGCTGCTTCTCCATTCAATAACGCTCAACCTTACTTTTCATGTGTGCTAGATCAATACAAAACTGGTCATAAGTAAGTGATACAAGTGCAATACGACGACTATTAAATAAGAAGGAATACTTATTAGTGTGTCCGTCATATTTAACTTCTGGCCTCGACATCCACGCTTTGCCCAACAACCCGTGTCACTTGAATTGGGACTACATCACACAACACCTCGTCCACATATTTGCCGATTTGAATAGGTACAAGTGTGTGCTTAGTAACCCAGACAACACCTTGAGTACTCATCAACTTGTGCGGTCGAAGATGACCAATGGTTGGAAGATTTAATTTCTCAACCATGATAGCAGTTGCAAGGTTGACTTCACAACTCCCATCAATGGCCAAGCTACAAATTTTGTCTTTGACACCGCAACGGGTATAAAACCAACCAAGCAATTGAGATTTGACGAGGTCCAATTGCTCATCTACACCACGTAATGGCACTTCTTTGACTCCCTTAGGATCAGGAAGACAATGTTGTGGGCTAGCTTTTATGCGTCTTGTATTCGCCATGACGTATGAGGGAACCTCCACATAAGCTCTGAGGCCAACTATTGCGGTCCTCGATCAACACGTTTCGAGACACGTAGCACGTTTGCCCGAGGATCTAGCGAGGTTGTCCAACGCTTGGATTGCTGGACCTAGAATCAAACGGACGACACGATTTGATTAAAGGCTGTAGAACGACGACTCCGATGAGGGTGAATACGCCAGGGAATAGGTCGGTAGAACAATCAAGGACAAGATGCAAGATTGCTCAATCACCCTTGCCAGAAGCAAGTAAAGCTCGAAATTCACACAAGCAAGAAAATCGAAAAACTAAGTAATTTGATTTATAAAACGTCTACCTAAAACCTTACAAAGCAAGCCTATTTATAAGCTAAGAGTTACAAAAACCCTAAGGAAAACAAGGAAAAGGGGAATTCGGCCACCTTGGGATCAAGATGGGCCGGCCCATGCTCTACTAGAACAACTAATCTAACTATAAATTAAACACTAAAGCCTAAGGCCCTATTCGGCCAGCTCACTCGGAGGCCCACTTGACTCTTCATGGGCTTGGATCGTGGTGTAGATAACTTGATTGTCTCCCTCCAAGCCTTCAATTTCTCTATGGACTCCATGTTGGTCTTGGACAATTCGAACAGGGGTTTGGAGGGATTCTTTGAAGAACTTGGCTTGTGCACGTGTGACTGGGCCCAATGGAACTCGGACTGGGTCATTACTTGGGCTAAGGTCCGTGCACACATCAGTCCCCTCCACTTGAGAAGGATTCGTCCTCAAATCTGGATGGAAATGGATGATACTACAAGAGTTGGTAGTATGAACCCCAAATCTAATGCCACCACATATTGCCAAGAAAAACTCATGGCTTTACTCCAATGGCTCCTCTTGTTCGTATCATTCCCCTCCTCTTGAAAGCAATTTGCCCACAAATTGAAGCACGAATGGTGACAAGACGAGTTACATGCCTTCGACTCAATCTTGTTAGGATGGCTATAGATGTCATCCAATGCAAAACCCACGTGCTAAGTTGGAAAATAACCCTTGTCGGACCTTGAATCTCACAAACCATCTTCAATGTATGCTCAACTTGATCGTTTGTGGTCATGAGGTAAGGGTCCTCAAAGTGGTGTGAAGCGTATCCCGTGAAATCGAACTCCGGCCCGAACACTCTTGCAAGGCCCCAAGGCGGATTTGGTGATGTTGGAGATTCACGTGGACTAAGAACAAGATGAAAATCATAATGGTCATTCAGGTACTTGTTCTTTAAACGAACACTTGGTACACAACCATCCACAAAATGTGGAGTGTTCCCATCAAGATGAGCTCGAAGCAACTCCCCTTTGGTGTGGACTGATTTCAGTTGACATTGTTCCATGAATGGATACAAACGGGGTTTAACTCTTGGAGTACCAACTACATGGAAGCTTGCAAAGTCTACAATTGATTTTGGAATGGAACACACCAAGATCAGCTCAACTTGCCTTTGCTTGATCTGAATACAAGAAGAAACACTAAACAAAGCAAGGTAAGTTCGTTGGGAAAATAATAGGCCTTCACCGGGTTGCTCAAGATCAGCCCACTTTCTCTCTTTTCTTCCTTTTTACCACCCATCTCATCAGATTTTTCCATCTCTTTGTCCATTTCAACAGCTGACCCTTTCATCTCATTGCATTCAACTCCCTCGGGTTTTATCTCTTCAGGCACAATTCCCTCATCTAGCTGCTTCTCCATTCAATAACGCTCAACCTTACTTTTCATGTGTGCTAGATCAATACAAAACTGGTCATAAGTAAGTGATACAAGTGCAATACGACGACTATTAAATAAGAAGGAATACTTATTAGTATGTCCGTCATATTTAACTTCTGGCCTCGACATCCACGCTTTGCCCAACAACCCGTGTCACTTGAATTGGGACTACATCACACAACACCTCGTCCACAGATTTACCGATTTGAATAGGTACAAGTGTGTGCTTAGTAACCCAGACAACACCTTGAGTACTCATCAACTTGTGCGGTCGAAGATGACCAATGGTTGGAAGATTTAATTTCTCAACCATCAACTCCCATCAATGGCCAAGCTACAAATTTTGTCTTTGACACCGCAACGGGTATAAAACCAACCAAGCAATTGAGATTTGACGAGGTCCAATTGCTCATCTACACCACGTAATGGCACTTCTTTGACTCCCTTAGGATCAGGAAGACAATGTTGTGGGCTAGCTTTTATGCGTCTTGTATTCGCCATGACGTATGAGGGAACCTCCACATAAGCTCTGAGGCCAACTATTGCGGTCCTCGATCAACACGTTTCGAGACACGTAGCACGTTTGCCCGAGGATCTAGCGAGGTTGTCCAACGCTTGGATTGCTGGACCTAGAATCAAACGGACGACACGATTTGATTAAAGGCTGTAGAACGACGACTCCGATGAGGGTGAATACGCCAGGGAATAGGTCGGTAGAACAATCAAGGACAAGATGCAAGATTGCTCAATCACCCTTGCCAGAAGCAAGTAAAGCTCGAAATTCACACAAGCAAGAAAATCGAAAAACTAAGTAATTTGATTTATAAAACGTCTACCTAAAACCTTACAAAGCAAGCCTATTTATAGGCTAAGAGTTACAAAAACCCTAAGGAAAACAAGGAAAAGGGGAATTCGGCCATCTTGGGATCAAGATGGGCCGGCCCATGCTCTACTAGAACAACTAATCTAACTATAAATTAAACACTAAAGCCTAAGGCCCTATTCGGCCAACTCACTCGGAGGCCCACTTGACTCTTCATGGGCTTGGATCGTGGTGTAGATAACTTGATTGTCTCCCTCCAAGCCTTCAATTTCTCTATGGACTCCATGTTGGTCTTGGACAATTCGAACAAGGGCTTGGAGGGATTCTTTGAAGAACTTGGCTTGTGCACGTGTGACTGGGCCCAATGGAACTCGGACTGGGTCATTACTTGGGCTAAGGTCCGTGCACACATCAGTCCCCTCCACTTGAGAAGGAGTCGTCCTCAAATCTGGATGGAAATGGATGATACTACAAGAGTTGGTAGTATGAACCCCAAATCTAATGCCACCACATATTGCCAAGAAAAACTCATGGCTTTACTCCAATGGCTCCTCTTGTTCGTATCATTCCCCTCCTCTTGAAAGCAATTTGCCCACAAATTGAAGCACGAATGGTGACAAGACGAGTTACATGCCTTCGACTCAATCTTGTTAGGATGGCTATAGATGTCATCCAATGCAAAACCCACGTGCTAAGTTGGAAAATAACCCTTGTCGGACCTTGAATCTCACAAACCATCTTCAATGTATGCTCAACTTGATCGTTTGTGGTCATGAGGTAAGGGTCCTCAAAGTGGTGTGAAGCGTATCCCGTGAAATCGAACTCCGGCCCGAACACACTTGCAAGGCCCCAAGGCGGATTTGGTGATGTTGGAGATTCACGTGGACTAAGAACAAGATGAAAATCATAATGGTCATTCAGGTACTTGTTCTTTAAACGAACCCTTGGTACACAACCATCCACAAAATGTGGAGTGTTCCCATCAAGATGAGCTCGAAGCAACTCCCCTTTGGTGTGGACTGATTTGAGTTGACATTGTTCCATGAATGGATACAAACGGGGTTTAACTCTTGGAGTACCAACTACATGGAAGCTTGCAAAGTCTACAATTGATTTTGGAATGGAACACACCAAGATCAGCTCAACTTGCCTTTGCTTGATCTGAATACAAGAAGAAACACTAAACAAAGCAAGGTAAGTTCGTTGGGAAAATAATAGGCCTTCACCGGGTTGCTCAAGATCAGCCCACTTTCTCTCTTTTCTTCCTTTTTACCACCCATCTCATCAGATTTTTCCATCTCTTTATCCATTTCAACAGCTGACCCTTTCATCTCATTGCATTCAACTCCCTCGGGTTTTATCTCTTCAGGCACAATTCCCTCATCTAGCTGCTTCTCCATTCAATAACGCTCAACCTTACTTTTCATGTGTGCTAGATCAATACAAAACTGGTCATAAGTAAGTGATACAAGTGCAATACGACGACTATTAAATAAGAAGGAATACTTATTAGTATGTCCGTCATATTTAACTTCTGGCCTCGACATCCACGCTTTGCCCAACAACCCGTGTCACTTGAATTGGGACTACATCACACAACACCTCGTCCACATATTTGCCGATTTGAATAGGTACAAGTGTGTGCTTAGTAACCCAGACAACACCTTGAGTACTCATCAACTTGTGCGGTCGAAGATGACCAATGGTTGGAAGATTTAATTTCTCAACCATGATAGCAGTTGCAAGGTTGACTTCACAACTCCCATCAATGGCCAAGCTACAAATTTTGTCTTTGACACCGTAACGGGTATAAAACCAACCAAGCAATTGAGATTTGACGAGGTCCAATTGCTCATCTACACCACGTAATGGCACTTCTTTGACTCCCTTAGGATCAGGAAGACAATGTTGTGGGCTAGCTTTTATGCGTCTTGTATTCGCCATGACGTATGAGGGAACCTCCACATAAGCTCTGAGGCCAACTATTGCGGTCCTCGATCAACACGTTTCGAGACACGTAGCACGTTTGCCCGAGGATCTAGCGAGGTTGTCCAACGCTTGGATTGCTGGACCTAGAATCAAACGGACGACACGATTTGATTAAAGGCTGTAGAACGACGACTCCGATGAGGGTGAATACGCCAGGGAATAGGTCGGTAGAACAATCAAGGACAAGATGCAAGATTGCTCAATCACCCTTGCCAGAAGCAAGTAAAGCTCGAAATTCACACAGGCAAGAAAATCGAAAAACTAAGTAATTTGATTTATAAAACGTCTACCTAAAACCTTACAAAGCAAGCCTATTTATAGGCTAAGAGTTACAAAAACCCTAAGGAAAACAAGGAAAAGGGGAATTCGGCCACCTTGGGATCAAGATGGCCCGGCCCATGCTCTACTAGAACAACTAATCTAACTATAAATTAAACACTAAAGCCTAAGGCCCTATTCGGCCAGCTCACTCGGAGGCCCACTTGACTCTTCATGGGCTTGGATCGTGGTGTAGATAACTTGATTGTCTCCCTCCAAGCCTTCAATTTCTCTATGGACTCCATGTTGGTCTTGGACAATTCGAACAGGGGCTTGGAGGGATTCTTTGAAGAACTTGGCTTGTGCACGTGTGACTGGGCCCAATGGAACTCGGACTGGGTCATTACTTGGGCTAAGGTCCGTGCACACATCAGTCCCCTCCACTTGAGAAGGATTCGTCCTCAAATCTGGATGGAAATGGATGATACTACAAGAGTTGGTAGTATGAACCCCAAATCTAATGCCACCACATATTGCCAAGAAAAACTCATGGCTTTACTCCAATGGCTCCTCTTGTTCGTATCATTCCCCTCCTCTTGAAAGCAATTTGCCCACAAATTGAAGCACGAATGGTGACAAGACGAGTTACATGCCTTCGACTCAATCTTGTTAGGATGGCTATAGATGTCATCCAATGCAAAACCCACGTGCTAAGTTGGAAAATAACCCTTGTCGGACCTTGAATCTCACAAACCATCTTCAATGTATGCTCAACTTGATCGTTTGTGGTCATGAGGTAAGGGTCCTCAAAGTGGTGTGAAGCGTATCCCGTGAAATCGAACTCCGGCCCGAACACACTTGCAAGGCCCCAAGGCGGATTTGGTGATGTTGGAGATTCACGTGGACTAAGAACAAGATGAAAATCATAATGGTCATTCAGGTACTTGTTCTTTAAACGAACCCTTGGTACACAACCATCCACAAAATGTGGAGTGTTCCCATCAAGATGAGCTCGAAGCAACTCCCCTTTGGTGTGGACTGATTTGAGTTGACATTGTTCCATGAATGGATACAAACGGGGTTTAACTCTTGGAGTACCAACTACATGGAAGCTTGCAAAGTCTACAATTGATTTTGGAATGGAACACACCAAGATCAGCTCAACTTGCCTTTGCTTGATCTGAATACAAGAAGAAACACTAAACAAAGCAAGGTAAGTTCGTTGGGAAAATAATAGGCCTTCACCGGGTTGCTCAAGATCAGCCCACTTTCTCTCTTTTCTTCCTTTTTACCACCCATCTCATCAGATTTTTCCATCTCCTTGTCCATTTCAACAGCTGACCCTTTCATCTCATTGCATTCAACTCCCTCGGGTTTTATCTCTTCAGGCACAATTCCCTCATCTAGCTGCTTCTCCATTCAATAACGCTCAACCTTACTTTTCATGTGTGCTAGATCAATACAAAACTGGTCATAAGTAAGTGATACAAGTGCAATACGACGACTATTAAATAAGAAGGAATACTTATTAGTATGTCCGTCATATTTAACTTCTGGCCTCGACATCCACGCTTTGCCCAACAACCCGTGTCACTTGAATTGGGACTACATCACACAACACCTCGTCCACATATTTGCCGATTTGAATAGGTACAAGTGTGTGCTTAGTAACCCAGACAACACCTTGAGTACTCATCAACTTGTGCGGTCGAAGATGACCAATGGTTGGAAGATTTAATTTCTCAACCATGATAGCAGTTGCAAGGTTGACTTCACAACTCCCATCAATGGCCAAGCTACAAATTTTGTCTTTGACACCGCAACGGGTATAAAACCAACCAAGCAATTGAGATTTGACGAGGTCCAATTGCTCATCTACACCACGTAATGGCACTTCTTTGACTCCCTTAGGATCAGGAAGACAATGTTGTGGGCTAGCTTTTATGCGTCTTGTATTCGCCATGACGTATGAGGGAACCTCCACATAAGCTCTGAGGCCAACTATTGCGGTCCTCGATCAACACGTTTCGAGACACGTAGCACGTTTGCCCGAGGATCTAGCGAGGTTGTCCAACGCTTGGATTGCTGGACCTAGAATCAAACGGACGACACGATTTGATTAAAGGCTGTAGAACGACGACTCCGATGAGGGTGAATACGCCAGGGAATAGGTCGGTAGAACAATCAAGGACAAGATGCAAGATTGCTCAATCACCCTTGCCAGAAGCAAGTAAAGCTCGAAATTCACACAAGCAAGAAAATCGAAAAACTAAGTAATTTGATTTATAAAACGTCTACCTAAAACCTTACAAAGCAAGCCTATTTATAGGCTAAGAGTTACAAAAACCCTAAGGAAAACAAGGAAAAGGGGAATTCGGCCACCTTGGGATCAAGATGGGCCGGCCCATGCTCTACTAGAACAACTAATCTAACTATAAATTAAACACTAAAGCCTAAGGCCCTATTCGGCCAGCTCACTCGGAGGCCCACTTGACTCTTCATGGGCTTGGATCGTGGTGTAGATAACTTGATTGTCTCCCTCCAAGCCTTCAATTTCTCTATGGACTCCATGTTGGTCTTGGACAATTCGAACAGGGGCTTGGAGGGATTCTTTGAAGAACTTGGCTTGTGCACGTGTGACTGGGCCCAATGGAACTCGGACTGGGTCATTACTTGGGCTAAGGTCCGTGCACACATCAGTCCCCTCCACTTGAGAAGGATTCGTCCTCAAATCTGGATGGAAATGGATGATACTACAAGAGTTGGTAGTATGAACCCCAAATCTAATGCCACCACATATTGCCAAGAAAAACTCATGGCTTTACTCCAATGGCTCCTCTTGTTCGTATCATTCCCCTCCTCTTGAAAGCAATTTGCCCACAAATTGAAGCACGAATGGTGACAAGACGAGTTACATGCCTTCGACTCAATCTTGTTAGGATGGCTATAGATGTCATCCAATGCAAAACCCACGTGCTAAGTTGGAAAATAACCCTTGTCGGACCTTGAATCTCACAAACCATCTTCAATGTATGCTCAACTTGATCGTTTGTGGTCATGAGGTAAGGGTCCTCAAAGTGGTGTGAAGCGTATCCCGTGAAATCGAACTCCGGCCCGAACACACTTGCAAGGCCCCAAGGCGGATTTGGTGATGTTGGAGATTCACGTGGACTAAGAACAAGATGAAAATCATAATGGTCATTCAGGTACTTGTTCTTTAAACGAACCCTTGGTACACAACCATCCACAAAATGTGGAGTGTTCCCATCAAGATGAGCTCGAAGCAACTCCCCTTTGGTGTGGACTGATTTGAGTTGACATTGTTCCATGAATGGATACAAACGGGGTTTAACTCTTGGAGTACCAACTACATGGAAGCTTGCAAAGTCTACAATTGATTTTGGAATGGAACACACCAAGATCAGCTCAACTTGCCTTTGCTTGATCTGAATACAAGAAGAAACACTAAACAAAGCAAGGTAAGTTCGTTGGGAAAATAATAGGCCTTCACCGGGTTGCTCAAGATCAGCCCACTTTCTCTCTTTTCTTCCTTTTTACCACCCATCTCATCAGATTTTTCCATCTCCTTGTCCATTTCAACAGCTGACCCTTTCATCTCATTGCATTCAACTCCCTCGGGTTTTATCTCTTCAGGCACAATTCCCTCATCTAGCTGCTTCTCCATTCAATAACGCTCAACCTTACTTTTCATGTGTGCTAGATCAATACAAAACTGGTCATAAGTAAGTGATACAAGTGCAATACGACGACTATTAAATAAGAAGGAATACTTATTAGTATGTCCGTCATATTTAACTTCTGGCCTCGACATCCACGCTTTGCCCAACAACCCGTGTCACTTGAATTGGGACTACATCACACAACACCTCGTCCACATATTTGCCGATTTGAATAGGTACAAGTGTGTGCTTAGTAACCCAGACAACACCTTGAGTACTCATCAACTTGTGCGGTCGAAGATGACCAATGGTTGGAAGATTTAATTTCTCAACCATGATAGCAGTTGCAAGGTTGACTTCACAACTCCCATCAATGGCCAAGCTACAAATTTTGTCTTTGACACCGCAACGGGTATAAAACCAACCAAGCAATTGAGATTTGACGAGGTCCAATTGCTCATCTACACCACGTAATGGCACTTCTTTGACTCCCTTAGGATCAGGAAGACAATGTTGTGGGCTAGCTTTTATGCGTCTTGTATTCGCCATGACGTATGAGGGAACCTCCACATAAGCTCTGAGGCCAACTATTGCGGTCCTCGATCAACACGTTTCGAGACACGTAGCACGTTTGCCCGAGGATCTAGCGAGGTTGTCCAACGCTTGGATTGCTGGACCTAGAATCAAACGGACGACACGATTTGATTAAAGGCTGTAGAACGACGACTCCGATGAGGGTGAATACGCCAGGGAATAGGTCGGTAGAACAATCAAGGACAAGATGCAAGATTGCTCAATCACCCTTGCCAGAAGCAAGTAAAGCTCGAAATTCACACAAGCAAGAAAATCGAAAAACTAAGTAATTTGATTTATAAAACGTCTACCTAAAACCTTACAAAGCAAGCCTATTTATAGGCTAAGAGTTACAAAAACCCTAAGGAAAACAAGGAAAAGGGGAATTCGGCCATCTTGGGATCAAGATGGGCCGGCCCATGCTCTACTAGAACAACTAATCTAACTATAAATTAAACACTAAAGCCTAAGGCCCTATTCGGCCAACTCACTCGGAGGCCCACTTGACTCTTCATGGGCTTGGATCGTGGTGTAGATAACTTGATTGTCTCCCTCCAAGCCTTCAATTTCTCTATGGACTCCATGTTGGTCTTGGACAATTCGAACAAGGGCTTGGAGGGATTCTTTGAAGAACTTGGCTTGTGCACGTGTGACTGGGCCCAATGGAACTCGGACTGGGTCATTACTTGGGCTAAGGTCCGTGCACACATCAGTCCCCTCCACTTGAGAAGGATTCGTCCTCAAATCTGGATGGAAATGGATGATACTACAAGAGTTGGTAGTATGAACCCCAAATCTAATGCCACCACATATTGCCAAGAAAAACTCATGGCTTTACTCCAATGGCTCCTCTTGTTCGTATCATTCCCCTCCTCTTGAAAGCAATTTGCCCACAAATTGAAGCACGAATGGTGACAAGACGAGTTACATGCCTTCGACTCAATCTTGTTAGGATGGCTATAGATGTCATCCAATGCAAAACCCACGTGCTAAGTTGGAAAATAACCCTTGTCGGACCTTGAATCTCACAAACCATCTTCAATGTATGCTCAACTTGATCGTTTGTGGTCATGAGGTAAGGGTCCTCAAAGTGGTGTGAAGCGTATCCCGTGAAATCGAACTCCGGCCCGAACACACTTGCAAGGCCCCAAGGCGGATTTGGTGATGTTGGAGATTCACGTGGACTAAGAACAAGATGAAAATCATAATGGTCATTCAGGTACTTGTTCTTTAAACGAACCCTTGGTACACAACCATCCACAAAATGTGGAGTGTTCCCATCAAGATGAGCTCGAAGCAACTCCCCTTTGGTGTGGACTGATTTGAGTTGACATTGTTCCATGAATGGATACAAACGGGGTTTAACTCTTGGAGTACCAACTACATGGAAGCTTGCAAAGTCTACAATTGATTTTGGAATGGAACACACCAAGATCAGCTCAACTTGCCTTTGCTTGATCTGAATACAAGAAGAAACACTAAACAAAGCAAGGTAAGTTCGTTGGGAAAATAATAGGCCTTCACCGGGTTGCTCAAGATCAGCCCACTTTCTCTCTTTTCTTCCTTTTTACCACCCATCTCATCAGATTTTTCCATCTCTTTATCCATTTCAACAGCTGACCCTTTCATCTCATTGCATTCAACTCCCTCGGGTTTTATCTCTTCAGGCACAATTCCCTCATCTAGCTGCTTCTCCATTCAATAACGCTCAACCTTACTTTTCATGTGTGCTAGATCAATACAAAACTGGTCATAAGTAAGTGATACAAGTGCAATACGACGACTATTAAATAAGAAGGAATACTTATTAGTATGTCCGTCATATTTAACTTCTGGCCTCGACATCCACGCTTTGCCCAACAACCCGTGTCACTTGAATTGGGACTACATCACACAACACCTCGTCCACATATTTGCCGATTTGAATAGGTACAAGTGTGTGCTTAGTAACCCAGACAACACCTTGAGTACTCATCAACTTGTGCGGTCGAAGATGACCAATGGTTGGAAGATTTAATTTCTCAACCATGATAGCAGTTGCAAGGTTGACTTCACAACTCCCATCAATGGCCAAGCTACAAATTTTGTCTTTGACACCGTAACGGGTATAAAACCAACCAAGCAATTGAGATTTGACGAGGTCCAATTGCTCATCTACACCACGTAATGGCACTTCTTTGACTCCCTTAGGATCAGGAAGACAATGTTGTGGGCTAGCTTTTATGCGTCTTGTATTCGCCATGACGTATGAGGGAACCTCCACATAAGCTCTGAGGCCAACTATTGCGGTCCTCGATCAACACGTTTCGAGACACGTAGCACGTTTGCCCGAGGATCTAGCGAGGTTGTCCAACGCTTGGATTGCTGGACCTAGAATCAAACGGACGACACGATTTGATTAAAGGCTGTAGAACGACGACTCCGATGAGGGTGAATACGCCAGGGAATAGGTCGGTAGAACAATCAAGGACAAGATGCAAGATTGCTCAATCACCCTTGCCAGAAGCAAGTAAAGCTCGAAATTCACACAGGCAAGAAAATCGAAAAACTAAGTAATTTGATTTATAAAACGTCTACCTAAAACCTTACAAAGCAAGCCTATTTATAGGCTAAGAGTTACAAAAACCCTAAGGAAAACAAGGAAAAGGGGAATTCGGCCACCTTGGGATCAAGATGGCCCGGCCCATGCTCTACTAGAACAACTAATCTAACTATAAATTAAACACTAAAGCCTAAGGCCCTATTCGGCCAGCTCACTCGGAGGCCCACTTGACTCTTCATGGGCTTGGATCGTGGTGTAGATAACTTGATTGTCTCCCTCCAAGCCTTCAATTTCTCTATGGACTCCATGTTGGTCTTGGACAATTCGAACAGGGGCTTGGAGGGATTCTTTGAAGAACTTGGCTTGTGCACGTGTGACTGGGCCCAATGGAACTCGGACTGGGTCATTACTTGGGCTAAGGTCCGTGCACACATCAGTCCCCTCCACTTGAGAAGGATTCGTCCTCAAATCTGGATGGAAATGGATGATACTACAAGAGTTGGTAGTATGAACCCCAAATCTAATGCCACCACATATTGCCAAGAAAAACTCATGGCTTTACTCCAATGGCTCCTCTTGTTCGTATCATTCCCCTCCTCTTGAAAGCAATTTGCCCACAAATTGAAGCACGAATGGTGACAAGACGAGTTACATGCCTTCGACTCAATCTTGTTAGGATGGCTATAGATGTCATCCAATGCAAAACCCACGTGCTAAGTTGGAAAATAACCCTTGTCGGACCTTGAATCTCACAAACCATCTTCAATGTATGCTCAACTTGATCGTTTGTGGTCATGAGGTAAGGGTCCTCAAAGTGGTGTGAAGCGTATCCCGTGAAATCGAACTCCGGCCCGAACACACTTGCAAGGCCCCAAGGCGGATTTGGTGATGTTGGAGATTCACGTGGACTAAGAACAAGATGAAAATCATAATGGTCATTCAGGTACTTGTTCTTTAAACGAACCCTTGGTACACAACCATCCACAAAATGTGGAGTGTTCCCATCAAGATGAGCTCGAAGCAACTCCCCTTTGGTGTGGACTGATTTGAGTTGACATTGTTCCATGAATGGATACAAACGGGGTTTAACTCTTGGAGTACCAACTACATGGAAGCTTGCAAAGTCTACAATTGATTTTGGAATGGAACACACCAAGATCAGCTCAACTTGCCTTTGCTTGATCTGAATACAAGAAGAAACACTAAACAAAGCAAGGTAAGTTCGTTGGGAAAATAATAGGCCTTCACCGGGTTGCTCAAGATCAGCCCACTTTCTCTCTTTTCTTCCTTTTTACCACCCATCTCATCAGATTTTTCCATCTCCTTGTCCATTTCAACAGCTGACCCTTTCATCTCATTGCATTCAACTCCCTCGGGTTTTATCTCTTCAGGCACAATTCCCTCATCTAGCTGCTTCTCCATTCAATAACGCTCAACCTTACTTTTCATGTGTGCTAGATCAATACAAAACTGGTCATAAGTAAGTGATACAAGTGCAATACGACGACTATTAAATAAGAAGGAATACTTATTAGTATGTCCGTCATATTTAACTTCTGGCCTCGACATCCACGCTTTGCCCAACAACCCGTGTCACTTGAATTGGGACTACATCACACAACACCTCGTCCACATATTTGCCGATTTGAATAGGTACAAGTGTGTGCTTAGTAACCCAGACAACACCTTGAGTACTCATCAACTTGTGCGGTCGAAGATGACCAATGGTTGGAAGATTTAATTTCTCAACCATGATAGCAGTTGCAAGGTTGACTTCACAACTCCCATCAATGGCCAAGCTACAAATTTTGTCTTTGACACCGCAACGGGTATAAAACCAACCAAGCAATTGAGATTTGACGAGGTCCAATTGCTCATCTACACCACGTAATGGCACTTCTTTGACTCCCTTAGGATCAGGAAGACAATGTTGTGGGCTAGCTTTTATGCGTCTTGTATTCGCCATGACGTATGAGGGAACCTCCACATAAGCTCTGAGGCCAACTATTGCGGTCCTCGATCAACACGTTTCGAGACACGTAGCACGTTTGCCCGAGGATCTAGCGAGGTTGTCCAACGCTTGGATTGCTGGACCTAGAATCAAACGGACGACACGATTTGATTAAAGGCTGTAGAACGACGACTCCGATGAGGGTGAATACGCCAGGGAATAGGTCGGTAGAACAATCAAGGACAAGATGCAAGATTGCTCAATCACCCTTGCCAGAAGCAAGTAAAGCTCGAAATTCACACAAGCAAGAAAATCGAAAAACTAAGTAATTTGATTTATAAAACGTCTACCTAAAACCTTACAAAGCAAGCCTATTTATAGGCTAAGAGTTACAAAAACCCTAAGGAAAACAAGGAAAAGGGGAATTCGGCCACCTTGGGATCAAGATGGGCCGGCCCATGCTCTACTAGAACAACTAATCTAACTATAAATTAAACACTAAAGCCTAAGGCCCTATTCGGCCAGCTCACTCGGAGGCCCACTTGACTCTTCATGGGCTTGGATCGTGGTGTAGATAACTTGATTGTCTCCCTCCAAGCCTTCAATTTCTCTATGGACTCCATGTTGGTCTTGGACAATTCGAACAGGGGCTTGGAGGGATTCTTTGAAGAACTTGGCTTGTGCACGTGTGACTGGGCCCAATGGAACTCGGACTGGGTCATTACTTGGGCTAAGGTCCGTGCACACATCAGTCCCCTCCACTTGAGAAGGATTCGTCCTCAAATCTGGATGGAAATGGATGATACTACAAGAGTTGGTAGTATGAACCCCAAATCTAATGCCACCACATATTGCCAAGAAAAACTCATGGCTTTACTCCAATGGCTCCTCTTGTTCGTATCATTCCCCTCCTCTTGAAAGCAATTTGCCCACAAATTGAAGCACGAATGGTGACAAGACGAGTTACATGCCTTCGACTCAATCTTGTTAGGATGGCTATAGATGTCATCCAATGCAAAACCCACGTGCTAAGTTGGAAAATAACCCTTGTCGGACCTTGAATCTCACAAACCATCTTCAATGTATGCTCAACTTGATCGTTTGTGGTCATGAGGTAAGGGTCCTCAAAGTGGTGTGAAGCGTATCCCGTGAAATCGAACTCCGGCCCGAACACACTTGCAAGGCCCCAAGGCGGATTTGGTGATGTTGGAGATTCACGTGGACTAAGAACAAGATGAAAATCATAATGGTCATTCAGGTACTTGTTCTTTAAACGAACCCTTGGTACACAACCATCCACAAAATGTGGAGTGTTCCCATCAAGATGAGCTCGAAGCAACTCCCCTTTGGTGTGGACTGATTTGAGTTGACATTGTTCCATGAATGGATACAAACGGGGTTTAACTCTTGGAGTACCAACTACATGGAAGCTTGCAAAGTCTACAATTGATTTTGGAATGGAACACACCAAGATCAGCTCAACTTGCCTTTGCTTGATCTGAATACAAGAAGAAACACTAAACAAAGCAAGGTAAGTTCGTTGGGAAAATAATAGGCCTTCACCGGGTTGCTCAAGATCAGCCCACTTTCTCTCTTTTCTTCCTTTTTACCACCCATCTCATCAGATTTTTCCATCTCCTTGTCCATTTCAACAGCTGACCCTTTCATCTCATTGCATTCAACTCCCTCGGGTTTTATCTCTTCAGGCACAATTCCCTCATCTAGCTGCTTCTCCATTCAATAACGCTCAACCTTACTTTTCATGTGTGCTAGATCAATACAAAACTGGTCATAAGTAAGTGATACAAGTGCAATACGACGACTATTAAATAAGAAGGAATACTTATTAGTATGTCCGTCATATTTAACTTCTGGCCTCGACATCCACGCTTTGCCCAACAACCCGTGTCACTTGAATTGGGACTACATCACACAACACCTCGTCCACATATTTGCCGATTTGAATAGGTACAAGTGTGTGCTTAGTAACCCAGACAACACCTTGAGTACTCATCAACTTGTGCGGTCGAAGATGACCAATGGTTGGAAGATTTAATTTCTCAACCATGATAGCAGTTGCAAGGTTGACTTCACAACTCCCATCAATGGCCAAGCTACAAATTTTGTCTTTGACACCGCAACGGGTATAAAACCAACCAAGCAATTGAGATTTGACGAGGTCCAATTGCTCATCTACACCACGTAATGGCACTTCTTTGACTCCCTTAGGATCAGGAAGACAATGTTGTGGGCTAGCTTTTATGCGTCTTGTATTCGCCATGACGTATGAGGGAACCTCCACATAAGCTCTGAGGCCAACTATTGCGGTCCTCGATCAACACGTTTCGAGACACGTAGCACGTTTGCCCGAGGATCTAGCGAGGTTGTCCAACGCTTGGATTGCTGGACCTAGAATCAAACGGACGACACGATTTGATTAAAGGCTGTAGAACGACGACTCCGATGAGGGTGAATACGCCAGGGAATAGGTCGGTAGAACAATCAAGGACAAGATGCAAGATTGCTCAATCACCCTTGCCAGAAGCAAGTAAAGCTCGAAATTCACACAGGCAAGAAAATCGAAAAACTAAGTAATTTGATTTATAAAACGTCTACCTAAAACCTTACAAAGCAAGCCTATTTATAGGCTAAGAGTTACAAAAACCCTAAGGAAAACAAGGAAAAGGGGAATTCGGCCACCTTGGGATCAAGATGGCCCGGCCCATGCTCTACTAGAACAACTAATCTAACTATAAATTAAACACTAAAGCCTAAGGCCCTATTCGGCCAGCTCACTCGGAGGCCCACTTGACTCTTCATGGGCTTGGATCGTGGTGTAGATAACTTGATTGTCTCCCTCCAAGCCTTCAATTTCTCTATGGACTCCATGTTGGTCTTGGACAATTCGAACAGGGGCTTGGAGGGATTCTTTGAAGAACTTGGCTTGTGCACGTGTGACTGGGCCCAATGGAACTCGGACTGGGTCATTACTTGGGCTAAGGTCCGTGCACACATCAGTCCCCTCCACTTGAGAAGGATTCGTCCTCAAATCTGGATGGAAATGGATGATACTACAAGAGTTGGTAGTATGAACCCCAAATCTAATGCCACCACATATTGCCAAGAAAAACTCATGGCTTTACTCCAATGGCTCCTCTTGTTCGTATCATTCCCCTCCTCTTGAAAGCAATTTGCCCACAAATTGAAGCACGAATGGTGACAAGACGAGTTACATGCCTTCGACTCAATCTTGTTAGGATGGCTATAGATGTCATCCAATGCAAAACCCACGTGCTAAGTTGGAAAATAACCCTTGTCGGACCTTGAATCTCACAAACCATCTTCAATGTATGCTCAACTTGATCGTTTGTGGTCATGAGGTAAGGGTCCTCAAAGTGGTGTGAAGCGTATCCCGTGAAATCGAACTCCGGCCCGAACACACTTGCAAGGCCCCAAGGCGGATTTGGTGATGTTGGAGATTCACGTGGACTAAGAACAAGATGAAAATCATAATGGTCATTCAGGTACTTGTTCTTTAAACGAACCCTTGGTACACAACCATCCACAAAATGTGGAGTGTTCCCATCAAGATGAGCTCGAAGCAACTCCCCTTTGGTGTGGACTGATTTCAGTTGACATTGTTCCATGAATGGATACAAACGGGGTTTAACTCTTGGAGTACCAACTACATGGAAGCTTGCAAAGTCTACAATTGATTTTGGAATGGAACACACCAAGATCAGCTCAACTTGCCTTTGCTTGATCTGAATACAAGAAGAAACACTAAACAAAGCAAGGTAAGTTCGTTGGGAAAATAATAGGCCTTCACCGGGTTGCTCAAGATCAGCCCACTTTCTCTCTTTTCTTCCTTTTTACCACCCATCTCATCAGATTTTTCCATCTCCTTGTCCATTTCAACAGCTGACCCTTTCATCTCATTGCATTCAACTCCCTCGGGTTTTATCTCTTCAGGCACAATTCCCTCATCTAGCTGCTTCTCCATTCAATAACGCTCAACCTTACTTTTCATGTGTGCTAGATCAATACAAAACTGGTCATAAGTAAGTGATACAAGTGCAATACGACGACTATTAAATAAGAAGGAATACTTATTAGTATGTCCGTCATATTTAACTTCTGGCCTCGACATCCACGCTTTGCCCAACAACCCGTGTCACTTGAATTGGGACTACATCACACAACACCTCGTCCACATATTTGCCGATTTGAATAGGTACAAGTGTGTGCTTAGTAACCCAGACAACACCTTGAGTACTCATCAACTTGTGCGGTCGAAGATGACCAATGGTTGGAAGATTTAATTTCTCAACCATGATAGCAGTTGCAAGGTTGACTTCACAACTCCCATCAATGGCCAAGCTACAAATTTTGTCTTTGACACCGCAACGGGTATAAAACCAACCAAGCAATTGAGATTTGACGAGGTCCAATTGCTCATCTACACCACGTAATGGCACTTCTTTGACTCCCTTAGGATCAGGAAGACAATGTTGTGGGCTAGCTTTTATGCGTCTTGTATTCGCCATGACGTATGAGGGAACCTCCACATAAGCTCTGAGGCCAACTATTGCGGTCCTCGATCAACACGTTTCGAGACACGTAGCACGTTTGCCCGAGGATCTAGCGAGGTTGTCCAACGCTTGGATTGCTGGACCTAGAATCAAACGGACGACACGATTTGATTAAAGGCTGTAGAACGACGACTCCGATGAGGGTGAATACGCCAGGGAATAGGTCGGTAGAACAATCAAGGACAAGATGCAAGATTGCTCAATCACCCTTGCCAGAAGCAAGTAAAGCTCGAAATTCACACAGGCAAGAAAATCGAAAAACTAAGTAATTTGATTTATAAAACGTCTACCTAAAACCTTACAAAGCAAGCCTATTTATAGGCTAAGAGTTACAAAAACCCTAAGGAAAACAAGGAAAAGGGGAATTCGGCCACCTTGGGATCAAGATGGCCCGGCCCATGCTCTACTAGAACAACTAATCTAACTATAAATTAAACACTAAAGCCTAAGGCCCTATTCGGCCAGCTCACTCGGAGGCCCACTTGACTCTTCATGGGCTTGGATCGTGGTGTAGATAACTTGATTGTCTCCCTCCAAGCCTTCAATTTCTCTATGGACTCCATGTTGGTCTTGGACAATTCGAACAGGGGCTTGGAGGGATTCTTTGAAGAACTTGGCTTGTGCACGTGTGACTGGGCCCAATGGAACTCGGACTGGGTCATTACTTGGGCTAAGGTCCGTGCACACATCAGTCCCCTCCACTTGAGAAGGATTCGTCCTCAAATCTGGATGGAAATGGATGATACTACAAGAGTTGGTAGTATGAACCCCAAATCTAATGCCACCACATATTGCCAAGAAAAACTCATGGCTTTACTCCAATGGCTCCTCTTGTTCGTATCATTCCCCTCCTCTTGAAAGCAATTTGCCCACAAATTGAAGCACGAATGGTGACAAGACGAGTTACATGCCTTCGACTCAATCTTGTTAGGATGGCTATAGATGTCATCCAATGCAAAACCCACGTGCTAAGTTGGAAAATAACCCTTGTCGGACCTTGAATCTCACAAACCATCTTCAATGTATGCTCAACTTGATCGTTTGTGGTCATGAGGTAAGGGTCCTCAAAGTGGTGTGAAGCGTATCCCGTGAAATCGAACTCCGGCCCGAACACACTTGCAAGGCCCCAAGGCGGATTTGGTGATGTTGGAGATTCACGTGGACTAAGAACAAGATGAAAATCATAATGGTCATTCAGGTACTTGTTCTTTAAACGAACCCTTGGTACACAACCATCCACAAAATGTGGAGTGTTCCCATCAAGATGAGCTCGAAGCAACTCCCCTTTGGTGTGGACTGATTTCAGTTGACATTGTTCCATGAATGGATACAAACGGGGTTTAACTCTTGGAGTACCAACTACATGGAAGCTTGCAAAGTCTACAATTGATTTTGGAATGGAACACACCAAGATCAGCTCAACTTGCCTTTGCTTGATCTGAATACAAGAAGAAACACTAAACAAAGCAAGGTAAGTTCGTTGGGAAAATAATAGGCCTTCACCGGGTTGCTCAAGATCAGCCCACTTTCTCTCTTTTCTTCCTTTTTACCACCCATCTCATCAGATTTTTCCATCTCCTTGTCCATTTCAACAGCTGACCCTTTCATCTCATTGCATTCAACTCCCTCGGGTTTTATCTCTTCAGGCACAATTCCCTCATCTAGCTGCTTCTCCATTCAATAACGCTCAACCTTACTTTTCATGTGTGCTAGATCAATACAAAACTGGTCATAAGTAAGTGATACAAGTGCAATACGACGACTATTAAATAAGAAGGAATACTTATTAGTATGTCCGTCATATTTAACTTCTGGCCTCGACATCCACGCTTTGCCCAACAACCCGTGTCACTTGAATTGGGACTACATCACACAACACCTCGTCCACATATTTGCCGATTTGAATAGGTACAAGTGTGTGCTTAGTAACCCAGACAACACCTTGAGTACTCATCAACTTGTGCGGTCGAAGATGACCAATGGTTGGAAGATTTAATTTCTCAACCATGATAGCAGTTGCAAGGTTGACTTCACAACTCCCATCAATGGCCAAGCTACAAATTTTGTCTTTGACACCGCAACGGGTATAAAACCAACCAAGCAATTGAGATTTGACGAGGTCCAATTGCTCATCTACACCACGTAATGGCACTTCTTTGACTCCCTTAGGATCAGGAAGACAATGTTGTGGGCTAGCTTTTATGCGTCTTGTATTCGCCATGACGTATGAGGGAACCTCCACATAAGCTCTGAGGCCAACTATTGCGGTCCTCGATCAACACGTTTCGAGACACGTAGCACGTTTGCCCGAGGATCTAGCGAGGTTGTCCAACGCTTGGATTGCTGGACCTAGAATCAAACGGACGACACGATTTGATTAAAGGCTGTAGAACGACGACTCCGATGAGGGTGAATACGCCAGGGAATAGGTCGGTAGAACAATCAAGGACAAGATGCAAGATTGCTCAATCACCCTTGCCAGAAGCAAGTAAAGCTCGAAATTCACACAGGCAAGAAAATCGAAAAACTAAGTAATTTGATTTATAAAACGTCTACCTAAAACCTTACAAAGCAAGCCTATTTATAGGCTAAGAGTTACAAAAACCCTAAGGAAAACAAGGAAAAGGGGAATTCGGCCACCTTGGGATCAAGATGGCCCGGCCCATGCTCTACTAGAACAACTAATCTAACTATAAATTAAACACTAAAGCCTAAGGCCCTATTCGGCCAGCTCACTCGGAGGCCCACTTGACTCTTCATGGGCTTGGATCGTGGTGTAGATAACTTGATTGTCTCCCTCCAAGCCTTCAATTTCTCTATGGACTCCATGTTGGTCTTGGACAATTCGAACAGGGGCTTGGAGGGATTCTTTGAAGAACTTGGCTTGTGCACGTGTGACTGGGCCCAATGGAACTCGGACTGGGTCATTACTTGGGCTAAGGTCCGTGCACACATCAGTCCCCTCCACTTGAGAAGGATTCGTCCTCAAATCTGGATGGAAATGGATGATACTACAAGAGTTGGTAGTATGAACCCCAAATCTAATGCCACCACATATTGCCAAGAAAAACTCATGGCTTTACTCCAATGGCTCCTCTTGTTCGTATCATTCCCCTCCTCTTGAAAGCAATTTGCCCACAAATTGAAGCACGAATGGTGACAAGACGAGTTACATGCCTTCGACTCAATCTTGTTAGGATGGCTATAGATGTCATCCAATGCAAAACCCACGTGCTAAGTTGGAAAATAACCCTTGTCGGACCTTGAATCTCACAAACCATCTTCAATGTATGCTCAACTTGATCGTTTGTGGTCATGAGGTAAGGGTCCTCAAAGTGGTGTGAAGCGTATCCCGTGAAATCGAACTCCGGCCCGAACACACTTGCAAGGCCCCAAGGCGGATTTGGTGATGTTGGAGATTCACGTGGACTAAGAACAAGATGAAAATCATAATGGTCATTCAGGTACTTGTTCTTTAAACGAACCCTTGGTACACAACCATCCACAAAATGTGGAGTGTTCCCATCAAGATGAGCTCGAAGCAACTCCCCTTTGGTGTGGACTGATTTCAGTTGACATTGTTCCATGAATGGATACAAACGGGGTTTAACTCTTGGAGTACCAACTACATGGAAGCTTGCAAAGTCTACAATTGATTTTGGAATGGAACACACCAAGATCAGCTCAACTTGCCTTTGCTTGATCTGAATACAAGAAGAAACACTAAACAAAGCAAGGTAAGTTCGTTGGGAAAATAATAGGCCTTCACCGGGTTGCTCAAGATCAGCCCACTTTCTCTCTTTTCTTCCTTTTTACCACCCATCTCATCAGATTTTTCCATCTCCTTGTCCATTTCAACAGCTGACCCTTTCATCTCATTGCATTCAACTCCCTCGGGTTTTATCTCTTCAGGCACAATTCCCTCATCTAGCTGCTTCTCCATTCAATAACGCTCAACCTTACTTTTCATGTGTGCTAGATCAATACAAAACTGGTCATAAGTAAGTGATACAAGTGCAATACGACGACTATTAAATAAGAAGGAATACTTATTAGTATGTCCGTCATATTTAACTTCTGGCCTCGACATCCACGCTTTGCCCAACAACCCGTGTCACTTGAATTGGGACTACATCACACAACACCTCGTCCACATATTTGCCGATTTGAATAGGTACAAGTGTGTGCTTAGTAACCCAGACAACACCTTGAGTACTCATCAACTTGTGCGGTCGAAGATGACCAATGGTTGGAAGATTTAATTTCTCAACCATGATAGCAGTTGCAAGGTTGACTTCACAACTCCCATCAATGGCCAAGCTACAAATTTTGTCTTTGACACCGCAACGGGTATAAAACCAACCAAGCAATTGAGATTTGACGAGGTCCAATTGCTCATCTACACCACGTAATGGCACTTCTTTGACTCCCTTAGGATCAGGAAGACAATGTTGTGGGCTAGCTTTTATGCGTCTTGTATTCGCCATGACGTATGAGGGAACCTCCACATAAGCTCTGAGGCCAACTATTGCGGTCCTCGATCAACACGTTTCGAGACACGTAGCACGTTTGCCCGAGGATCTAGCGAGGTTGTCCAACGCTTGGATTGCTGGACCTAGAATCAAACGGACGACACGATTTGATTAAAGGCTGTAGAACGACGACTCCGATGAGGGTGAATACGCCAGGGAATAGGTCGGTAGAACAATCAAGGACAAGATGCAAGATTGCTCAATCACCCTTGCCAGAAGCAAGTAAAGCTCGAAATTCACACAGGCAAGAAAATCGAAAAACTAAGTAATTTGATTTATAAAACGTCTACCTAAAACCTTACAAAGCAAGCCTATTTATAGGCTAAGAGTTACAAAAACCCTAAGGAAAACAAGGAAAAGGGGAATTCGGCCACCTTGGGATCAAGATGGGCCGGCCCATGCTCTACTAGAACAACTAATCTAACTATAAATTAAACACTAAAGCCTAAGGCCCTATTCGGCCAGCTCACTCGGAGGCCCACTTGACTCTTCATGGGCTTGGATCGTGGTGTAGATAACTTGATTGTCTCCCTCCAAGCCTTCAATTTCTCTATGGACTCCATGTTGGTCTTGGACAATTCGAACAGGGGCTTGGAGGGATTCTTTGAAGAACTTGGCTTGTGCACGTGTGACTGGGCCCAATGGAACTCGGACTGGGTCATTACTTGGGCTAAGGTCCGTGCACACATCAGTCCCCTCCACTTGAGAAGGATTCGTCCTCAAATCTGGATGGAAATGGATGATACTACAAGAGTTGGTAGTATGAACCCCAAATCTAATGCCACCACATATTGCCAAGAAAAACTCATGGCTTTACTCCAATGGCTCCTCTTGTTCGTATCATTCCCCTCCTCTTGAAAGCAATTTGCCCACAAATTGAAGCACGAATGGTGACAAGACGAGTTACATGCCTTCGACTCAATCTTGTTAGGATGGCTATAGATGTCATCCAATGCAAAACCCACGTGCTAAGTTGGAAAATAACCCTTGTCGGACCTTGAATCTCACAAACCATCTTCAATGTATGCTCAACTTGATCGTTTGTGGTCATGAGGTAAGGGTCCTCAAAGTGGTGTGAAGCGTATCCCGTGAAATCGAACTCCGGCCCGAACACACTTGCAAGGCCCCAAGGCGGATTTGGTGATGTTGGAGATTCACGTGGACTAAGAACAAGATGAAAATCATAATGGTCATTCAGGTACTTGTTCTTTAAACGAACCCTTGGTACACAACCATCCACAAAATGTGGAGTGTTCCCATCAAGATGAGCTCGAAGCAACTCCCCTTTGGTGTGGACTGATTTCAGTTGACATTGTTCCATGAATGGATACAAACGGGGTTTAACTCTTGGAGTACCAACTACATGGAAGCTTGCAAAGTCTACAATTGATTTTGGAATGGAACACACCAAGATCAGCTCAACTTGCCTTTGCTTGATCTGAATACAAGAAGAAACACTAAACAAAGCAAGGTAAGTTCGTTGGGAAAATAATAGGCCTTCACCGGGTTGCTCAAGATCAGCCCACTTTCTCTCTTTTCTTCCTTTTTACCACCCATCTCATCAGATTTTTCCATCTCCTTGTCCATTTCAACAGCTGACCCTTTCATCTCATTGCATTCAACTCCCTCGGGTTTTATCTCTTCAGGCACAATTCCCTCATCTAGCTGCTTCTCCATTCAATAACGCTCAACCTTACTTTTCATGTGTGCTAGATCAATACAAAACTGGTCATAAGTAAGTGATACAAGTGCAATACGACGACTATTAAATAAGAAGGAATACTTATTAGTATGTCCGTCATATTTAACTTCTGGCCTCGACATCCACGCTTTGCCCAACAACCCGTGTCACTTGAATTGGGACTACATCACACAACACCTCGTCCACATATTTGCCGATTTGAATAGGTACAAGTGTGTGCTTAGTAACCCAGACAACACCTTGAGTACTCATCAACTTGTGCGGTCGAAGATGACCAATGGTTGGAAGATTTAATTTCTCAACCATGATAGCAGTTGCAAGGTTGACTTCACAACTCCCATCAATGGCCAAGCTACAAATTTTGTCTTTGACACCGCAACGGGTATAAAACCAACCAAGCAATTGAGATTTGACGAGGTCCAATTGCTCATCTACACCACGTAATGGCACTTCTTTGACTCCCTTAGGATCAGGAAGACAATGTTGTGGGCTAGCTTTTATGCGTCTTGTATTCGCCATGACGTATGAGGGAACCTCCACATAAGCTCTGAGGCCAACTATTGCGGTCCTCGATCAACACGTTTCGAGACACGTAGCACGTTTGCCCGAGGATCTAGCGAGGTTGTCCAACGCTTGGATTGCTGGACCTAGAATCAAACGGACGACACGATTTGATTAAAGGCTGTAGAACGACGACTCCGATGAGGGTGAATACGCCAGGGAATAGGTCGGTAGAACAATCAAGGACAAGATGCAAGATTGCTCAATCACCCTTGCCAGAAGCAAGTAAAGCTCGAAATTCACACAGGCAAGAAAATCGAAAAACTAAGTAATTTGATTTATAAAACGTCTACCTAAAACCTTACAAAGCAAGCCTATTTATAGGCTAAGAGTTACAAAAACCCTAAGGAAAACAAGGAAAAGGGGAATTCGGCCACCTTGGGATCAAGATGGGCCGGCCCATGCTCTACTAGAACAACTAATCTAACTATAAATTAAACACTAAAGCCTAAGGCCCTATTCGGCCAGCTCACTCGGAGGCCCACTTGACTCTTCATGGGCTTGGATCGTGGTGTAGATAACTTGATTGTCTCCCTCCAAGCCTTCAATTTCTCTATGGACTCCATGTTGGTCTTGGACAATTCGAACAGGGGCTTGGAGGGATTCTTTGAAGAACTTGGCTTGTGCACGTGTGACTGGGCCCAATGGAACTCGGACTGGGTCATTACTTGGGCTAAGGTCCGTGCACACATCAGTCCCCTCCACTTGAGAAGGATTCGTCCTCAAATCTGGATGGAAATGGATGATACTACAAGAGTTGGTAGTATGAACCCCAAATCTAATGCCACCACATATTGCCAAGAAAAACTCATGGCTTTACTCCAATGGCTCCTCTTGTTCGTATCATTCCCCTCCTCTTGAAAGCAATTTGCCCACAAATTGAAGCACGAATGGTGACAAGACGAGTTACATGCCTTCGACTCAATCTTGTTAGGATGGCTATAGATGTCATCCAATGCAAAACCCACGTGCTAAGTTGGAAAATAACCCTTGTCGGACCTTGAATCTCACAAACCATCTTCAATGTATGCTCAACTTGATCGTTTGTGGTCATGAGGTAAGGGTCCTCAAAGTGGTGTGAAGCGTATCCCGTGAAATCGAACTCCGGCCCGAACACACTTGCAAGGCCCCAAGGCGGATTTGGTGATGTTGGAGATTCACGTGGACTAAGAACAAGATGAAAATCATAATGGTCATTCAGGTACTTGTTCTTTAAACGAACCCTTGGTACACAACCATCCACAAAATGTGGAGTGTTCCCATCAAGATGAGCTCGAAGCAACTCCCCTTTGGTGTGGACTGATTTCAGTTGACATTGTTCCATGAATGGATACAAACGGGGTTTAACTCTTGGAGTACCAACTACATGGAAGCTTGCAAAGTCTACAATTGATTTTGGAATGGAACACACCAAGATCAGCTCAACTTGCCTTTGCTTGATCTGAATACAAGAAGAAACACTAAACAAAGCAAGGTAAGTTCGTTGGGAAAATAATAGGCCTTCACCGGGTTGCTCAAGATCAGCCCACTTTCTCTCTTTTCTTCCTTTTTACCACCCATCTCATCAGATTTTTCCATCTCCTTGTCCATTTCAACAGCTGACCCTTTCATCTCATTGCATTCAACTCCCTCGGGTTTTATCTCTTCAGGCACAATTCCCTCATCTAGCTGCTTCTCCATTCAATAACGCTCAACCTTACTTTTCATGTGTGCTAGATCAATACAAAACTGGTCATAAGTAAGTGATACAAGTGCAATACGACGACTATTAAATAAGAAGGAATACTTATTAGTATGTCCGTCATATTTAACTTCTGGCCTCGACATCCACGCTTTGCCCAACAACCCGTGTCACTTGAATTGGGACTACATCACACAACACCTCGTCCACATATTTGCCGATTTGAATAGGTACAAGTGTGTGCTTAGTAACCCAGACAACACCTTGAGTACTCATCAACTTGTGCGGTCGAAGATGACCAATGGTTGGAAGATTTAATTTCTCAACCATGATAGCAGTTGCAAGGTTGACTTCACAACTCCCATCAATGGCCAAGCTACAAATTTTGTCTTTGACACCGCAACGGGTATAAAACCAACCAAGCAATTGAGATTTGACGAGGTCCAATTGCTCATCTACACCACGTAATGGCACTTCTTTGACTCCCTTAGGATCAGGAAGACAATGTTGTGGGCTAGCTTTTATGCGTCTTGTATTCGCCATGACGTATGAGGGAACCTCCACATAAGCTCTGAGGCCAACTATTGCGGTCCTCGATCAACACGTTTCGAGACACGTAGCACGTTTGCCCGAGGATCTAGCGAGGTTGTCCAACGCTTGGATTGCTGGACCTAGAATCAAACGGACGACACGATTTGATTAAAGGCTGTAGAACGACGACTCCGATGAGGGTGAATACGCCAGGGAATAGGTCGGTAGAACAATCAAGGACAAGATGCAAGATTGCTCAATCACCCTTGCCAGAAGCAAGTAAAGCTCGAAATTCACACAGGCAAGAAAATCGAAAAACTAAGTAATTTGATTTATAAAACGTCTACCTAAAACCTTACAAAGCAAGCCTATTTATAGGCTAAGAGTTACAAAAACCCTAAGGAAAACAAGGAAAAGGGGAATTCGGCCACCTTGGGATCAAGATGGGCCGGCCCATGCTCTACTAGAACAACTAATCTAACTATAAATTAAACACTAAAGCCTAAGGCCCTATTCGGCCAGCTCACTCGGAGGCCCACTTGACTCTTCATGGGCTTGGATCGTGGTGTAGATAACTTGATTGTCTCCCTCCAAGCCTTCAATTTCTCTATGGACTCCATGTTGGTCTTGGACAATTCGAACAGGGGCTTGGAGGGATTCTTTGAAGAACTTGGCTTGTGCACGTGTGACTGGGCCCAATGGAACTCGGACTGGGTCATTACTTGGGCTAAGGTCCGTGCACACATCAGTCCCCTCCACTTGAGAAGGATTCGTCCTCAAATCTGGATGGAAATGGATGATACTACAAGAGTTGGTAGTATGAACCCCAAATCTAATGCCACCACATATTGCCAAGAAAAACTCATGGCTTTACTCCAATGGCTCCTCTTGTTCGTATCATTCCCCTCCTCTTGAAAGCAATTTGCCCACAAATTGAAGCACGAATGGTGACAAGACGAGTTACATGCCTTCGACTCAATCTTGTTAGGATGGCTATAGATGTCATCCAATGCAAAACCCACGTGCTAAGTTGGAAAATAACCCTTGTCGGACCTTGAATCTCACAAACCATCTTCAATGTATGCTCAACTTGATCGTTTGTGGTCATGAGGTAAGGGTCCTCAAAGTGGTGTGAAGCGTATCCCGTGAAATCGAACTCCGGCCCGAACACACTTGCAAGGCCCCAAGGCGGATTTGGTGATGTTGGAGATTCACGTGGACTAAGAACAAGATGAAAATCATAATGGTCATTCAGGTACTTGTTCTTTAAACGAACCCTTGGTACACAACCATCCACAAAATGTGGAGTGTTCCCATCAAGATGAGCTCGAAGCAACTCCCCTTTGGTGTGGACTGATTTCAGTTGACATTGTTCCATGAATGGATACAAACGGGGTTTAACTCTTGGAGTACCAACTACATGGAAGCTTGCAAAGTCTACAATTGATTTTGGAATGGAACACACCAAGATCAGCTCAACTTGCCTTTGCTTGATCTGAATACAAGAAGAAACACTAAACAAAGCAAGGTAAGTTCGTTGGGAAAATAATAGGCCTTCACCGGGTTGCTCAAGATCAGCCCACTTTCTCTCTTTTCTTCCTTTTTACCACCCATCTCATCAGATTTTTCCATCTCCTTGTCCATTTCAACAGCTGACCCTTTCATCTCATTGCATTCAACTCCCTCGGGTTTTATCTCTTCAGGCACAATTCCCTCATCTAGCTGCTTCTCCATTCAATAACGCTCAACCTTACTTTTCATGTGTGCTAGATCAATACAAAACTGGTCATAAGTAAGTGATACAAGTGCAATACGACGACTATTAAATAAGAAGGAATACTTATTAGTATGTCCGTCATATTTAACTTCTGGCCTCGACATCCACGCTTTGCCCAACAACCCGTGTCACTTGAATTGGGACTACATCACACAACACCTCGTCCACATATTTGCCGATTTGAATAGGTACAAGTGTGTGCTTAGTAACCCAGACAACACCTTGAGTACTCATCAACTTGTGCGGTCGAAGATGACCAATGGTTGGAAGATTTAATTTCTCAACCATGATAGCAGTTGCAAGGTTGACTTCACAACTCCCATCAATGGCCAAGCTACAAATTTTGTCTTTGACACCGCAACGGGTATAAAACCAACCAAGCAATTGAGATTTGACGAGGTCCAATTGCTCATCTACACCACGTAATGGCACTTCTTTGACTCCCTTAGGATCAGGAAGACAATGTTGTGGGCTAGCTTTTATGCGTCTTGTATTCGCCATGACGTATGAGGGAACCTCCACATAAGCTCTGAGGCCAACTATTGCGGTCCTCGATCAACACGTTTCGAGACACGTAGCACGTTTGCCCGAGGATCTAGCGAGGTTGTCCAACGCTTGGATTGCTGGACCTAGAATCAAACGGACGACACGATTTGATTAAAGGCTGTAGAACGACGACTCCGATGAGGGTGAATACGCCAGGGAATAGGTCGGTAGAACAATCAAGGACAAGATGCAAGATTGCTCAATCACCCTTGCCAGAAGCAAGTAAAGCTCGAAATTCACACAGGCAAGAAAATCGAAAAACTAAGTAATTTGATTTATAAAACGTCTACCTAAAACCTTACAAAGCAAGCCTATTTATAGGCTAAGAGTTACAAAAACCCTAAGGAAAACAAGGAAAAGGGGAATTCGGCCACCTTGGGATCAAGATGGGCCGGCCCATGCTCTACTAGAACAACTAATCTAACTATAAATTAAACACTAAAGCCTAAGGCCCTATTCGGCCAGCTCACTCGGAGGCCCACTTGACTCTTCATGGGCTTGGATCGTGGTGTAGATAACTTGATTGTCTCCCTCCAAGCCTTCAATTTCTCTATGGACTCCATGTTGGTCTTGGACAATTCGAACAGGGGCTTGGAGGGATTCTTTGAAGAACTTGGCTTGTGCACGTGTGACTGGGCCCAATGGAACTCGGACTGGGTCATTACTTGGGCTAAGGTCCGTGCACACATCAGTCCCCTCCACTTGAGAAGGATTCGTCCTCAAATCTGGATGGAAATGGATGATACTACAAGAGTTGGTAGTATGAACCCCAAATCTAATGCCACCACATATTGCCAAGAAAAACTCATGGCTTTACTCCAATGGCTCCTCTTGTTCGTATCATTCCCCTCCTCTTGAAAGCAATTTGCCCACAAATTGAAGCACGAATGGTGACAAGACGAGTTACATGCCTTCGACTCAATCTTGTTAGGATGGCTATAGATGTCATCCAATGCAAAACCCACGTGCTAAGTTGGAAAATAACCCTTGTCGGACCTTGAATCTCACAAACCATCTTCAATGTATGCTCAACTTGATCGTTTGTGGTCATGAGGTAAGGGTCCTCAAAGTGGTGTGAAGCGTATCCCGTGAAATCGAACTCCGGCCCGAACACACTTGCAAGGCCCCAAGGCGGATTTGGTGATGTTGGAGATTCACGTGGACTAAGAACAAGATGAAAATCATAATGGTCATTCAGGTACTTGTTCTTTAAACGAACCCTTGGTACACAACCATCCACAAAATGTGGAGTGTTCCCATCAAGATGAGCTCGAAGCAACTCCCCTTTGGTGTGGACTGATTTCAGTTGACATTGTTCCATGAATGGATACAAACGGGGTTTAACTCTTGGAGTACCAACTACATGGAAGCTTGCAAAGTCTACAATTGATTTTGGAATGGAACACACCAAGATCAGCTCAACTTGCCTTTGCTTGATCTGAATACAAGAAGAAACACTAAACAAAGCAAGGTAAGTTCGTTGGGAAAATAATAGGCCTTCACCGGGTTGCTCAAGATCAGCCCACTTTCTCTCTTTTCTTCCTTTTTACCACCCATCTCATCAGATTTTTCCATCTCCTTGTCCATTTCAACAGCTGACCCTTTCATCTCATTGCATTCAACTCCCTCGGGTTTTATCTCTTCAGGCACAATTCCCTCATCTAGCTGCTTCTCCATTCAATAACGCTCAACCTTACTTTTCATGTGTGCTAGATCAATACAAAACTGGTCATAAGTAAGTGATACAAGTGCAATACGACGACTATTAAATAAGAAGGAATACTTATTAGTATGTCCGTCATATTTAACTTCTGGCCTCGACATCCACGCTTTGCCCAACAACCCGTGTCACTTGAATTGGGACTACATCACACAACACCTCGTCCACATATTTGCCGATTTGAATAGGTACAAGTGTGTGCTTAGTAACCCAGACAACACCTTGAGTACTCATCAACTTGTGCGGTCGAAGATGACCAATGGTTGGAAGATTTAATTTCTCAACCATGATAGCAGTTGCAAGGTTGACTTCACAACTCCCATCAATGGCCAAGCTACAAATTTTGTCTTTGACACCGCAACGGGTATAAAACCAACCAAGCAATTGAGATTTGACGAGGTCCAATTGCTCATCTACACCACGTAATGGCACTTCTTTGACTCCCTTAGGATCAGGAAGACAATGTTGTGGGCTAGCTTTTATGCGTCTTGTATTCGCCATGACGTATGAGGGAACCTCCACATAAGCTCTGAGGCCAACTATTGCGGTCCTCGATCAACACGTTTCGAGACACGTAGCACGTTTGCCCGAGGATCTAGCGAGGTTGTCCAACGCTTGGATTGCTGGACCTAGAATCAAACGGACGACACGATTTGATTAAAGGCTGTAGAACGACGACTCCGATGAGGGTGAATACGCCAGGGAATAGGTCGGTAGAACAATCAAGGACAAGATGCAAGATTGCTCAATCACCCTTGCCAGAAGCAAGTAAAGCTCGAAATTCACACAGGCAAGAAAATCGAAAAACTAAGTAATTTGATTTATAAAACGTCTACCTAAAACCTTACAAAGCAAGCCTATTTATAGGCTAAGAGTTACAAAAACCCTAAGGAAAACAAGGAAAAGGGGAATTCGGCCACCTTGGGATCAAGATGGGCCGGCCCATGCTCTACTAGAACAACTAATCTAACTATAAATTAAACACTAAAGCCTAAGGCCCTATTCGGCCAGCTCACTCGGAGGCCCACTTGACTCTTCATGGGCTTGGATCGTGGTGTAGATAACTTGATTGTCTCCCTCCAAGCCTTCAATTTCTCTATGGACTCCATGTTGGTCTTGGACAATTCGAACAGGGGCTTGGAGGGATTCTTTGAAGAACTTGGCTTGTGCACGTGTGACTGGGCCCAATGGAACTCGGACTGGGTCATTACTTGGGCTAAGGTCCGTGCACACATCAGTCCCCTCCACTTGAGAAGGATTCGTCCTCAAATCTGGATGGAAATGGATGATACTACAAGAGTTGGTAGTATGAACCCCAAATCTAATGCCACCACATATTGCCAAGAAAAACTCATGGCTTTACTCCAATGGCTCCTCTTGTTCGTATCATTCCCCTCCTCTTGAAAGCAATTTGCCCACAAATTGAAGCACGAATGGTGACAAGACGAGTTACATGCCTTCGACTCAATCTTGTTAGGATGGCTATAGATGTCATCCAATGCAAAACCCACGTGCTAAGTTGGAAAATAACCCTTGTCGGACCTTGAATCTCACAAACCATCTTCAATGTATGCTCAACTTGATCGTTTGTGGTCATGAGGTAAGGGTCCTCAAAGTGGTGTGAAGCGTATCCCGTGAAATCGAACTCCGGCCCGAACACACTTGCAAGGCCCCAAGGCGGATTTGGTGATGTTGGAGATTCACGTGGACTAAGAACAAGATGAAAATCATAATGGTCATTCAGGTACTTGTTCTTTAAACGAACCCTTGGTACACAACCATCCACAAAATGTGGAGTGTTCCCATCAAGATGAGCTCGAAGCAACTCCCCTTTGGTGTGGACTGATTTCAGTTGACATTGTTCCATGAATGGATACAAACGGGGTTTAACTCTTGGAGTACCAACTACATGGAAGCTTGCAAAGTCTACAATTGATTTTGGAATGGAACACACCAAGATCAGCTCAACTTGCCTTTGCTTGATCTGAATACAAGAAGAAACACTAAACAAAGCAAGGTAAGTTCGTTGGGAAAATAATAGGCCTTCACCGGGTTGCTCAAGATCAGCCCACTTTCTCTCTTTTCTTCCTTTTTACCACCCATCTCATCAGATTTTTCCATCTCCTTGTCCATTTCAACAGCTGACCCTTTCATCTCATTGCATTCAACTCCCTCGGGTTTTATCTCTTCAGGCACAATTCCCTCATCTAGCTGCTTCTCCATTCAATAACGCTCAACCTTACTTTTCATGTGTGCTAGATCAATACAAAACTGGTCATAAGTAAGTGATACAAGTGCAATACGACGACTATTAAATAAGAAGGAATACTTATTAGTATGTCCGTCATATTTAACTTCTGGCCTCGACATCCACGCTTTGCCCAACAACCCGTGTCACTTGAATTGGGACTACATCACACAACACCTCGTCCACATATTTGCCGATTTGAATAGGTACAAGTGTGTGCTTAGTAACCCAGACAACACCTTGAGTACTCATCAACTTGTGCGGTCGAAGATGACCAATGGTTGGAAGATTTAATTTCTCAACCATGATAGCAGTTGCAAGGTTGACTTCACAACTCCCATCAATGGCCAAGCTACAAATTTTGTCTTTGACACCGCAACGGGTATAAAACCAACCAAGCAATTGAGATTTGACGAGGTCCAATTGCTCATCTACACCACGTAATGGCACTTCTTTGACTCCCTTAGGATCAGGAAGACAATGTTGTGGGCTAGCTTTTATGCGTCTTGTATTCGCCATGACGTATGAGGGAACCTCCACATAAGCTCTGAGGCCAACTATTGCGGTCCTCGATCAACACGTTTCGAGACACGTAGCACGTTTGCCCGAGGATCTAGCGAGGTTGTCCAACGCTTGGATTGCTGGACCTAGAATCAAACGGACGACACGATTTGATTAAAGGCTGTAGAACGACGACTCCGATGAGGGTGAATACGCCAGGGAATAGGTCGGTAGAACAATCAAGGACAAGATGCAAGATTGCTCAATCACCCTTGCCAGAAGCAAGTAAAGCTCGAAATTCACACAAGCAAGAAAATCGAAAAACTAAGTAATTTGATTTATAAAACGTCTACCTAAAACCTTACAAAGCAAGCCTATTTATAGGCTAAGAGTTACAAAAACCCTAAGGAAAACAAGGAAAAGGGGAATTCGGCCACCTTGGGATCAAGATGGGCCGGCCCATGCTCTACTAGAACAACTAATCTAACTATAAATTAAACACTAAAGCCTAAGGCCCTATTCGGCCAGCTCACTCGGAGGCCCACTTGACTCTTCATGGGCTTGGATCGTGGTGTAGATAACTTGATTGTCTCCCTCCAAGCCTTCAATTTCTCTATGGACTCCATGTTGGTCTTGGACAATTCGAACAGGGGCTTGGAGGGATTCTTTGAAGAACTTGGCTTGTGCACGTGTGACTGGGCCCAATGGAACTCGGACTGGGTCATTACTTGGGCTAAGGTCCGTGCACACATCAGTCCCCTCCACTTGAGAAGGATTCGTCCTCAAATCTGGATGGAAATGGATGATACTACAAGAGTTGGTAGTATGAACCCCAAATCTAATGCCACCACATATTGCCAAGAAAAACTCATGGCTTTACTCCAATGGCTCCTCTTGTTCGTATCATTCCCCTCCTCTTGAAAGCAATTTGCCCACAAATTGAAGCACGAATGGTGACAAGACGAGTTACATGCCTTCGACTCAATCTTGTTAGGATGGCTATAGATGTCATCCAATGCAAAACCCACGTGCTAAGTTGGAAAATAACCCTTGTCGGACCTTGAATCTCACAAACCATCTTCAATGTATGCTCAACTTGATCGTTTGTGGTCATGAGGTAAGGGTCCTCAAAGTGGTGTGAAGCGTATCCCGTGAAATCGAACTCCGGCCCGAACACACTTGCAAGGCCCCAAGGCGGATTTGGTGATGTTGGAGATTCACGTGGACTAAGAACAAGATGAAAATCATAATGGTCATTCAGGTACTTGTTCTTTAAACGAACCCTTGGTACACAACCATCCACAAAATGTGGAGTGTTCCCATCAAGATGAGCTCGAAGCAACTCCCCTTTGGTGTGGACTGATTTCAGTTGACATTGTTCCATGAATGGATACAAACGGGGTTTAACTCTTGGAGTACCAACTACATGGAAGCTTGCAAAGTCTACAATTGATTTTGGAATGGAACACACCAAGATCAGCTCAACTTGCCTTTGCTTGATCTGAATACAAGAAGAAACACTAAACAAAGCAAGGTAAGTTCGTTGGGAAAATAATAGGCCTTCACCGGGTTGCTCAAGATCAGCCCACTTTCTCTCTTTTCTTCCTTTTTACCACCCATCTCATCAGATTTTTCCATCTCCTTGTCCATTTCAACAGCTGACCCTTTCATCTCATTGCATTCAACTCCCTCGGGTTTTATCTCTTCAGGCACAATTCCCTCATCTAGCTGCTTCTCCATTCAATAACGCTCAACCTTACTTTTCATGTGTGCTAGATCAATACAAAACTGGTCATAAGTAAGTGATACAAGTGCAATACGACGACTATTAAATAAGAAGGAATACTTATTAGTATGTCCGTCATATTTAACTTCTGGCCTCGACATCCACGCTTTGCCCAACAACCCGTGTCACTTGAATTGGGACTACATCACACAACACCTCGTCCACATATTTGCCGATTTGAATAGGTACAAGTGTGTGCTTAGTAACCCAGACAACACCTTGAGTACTCATCAACTTGTGCGGTCGAAGATGACCAATGGTTGGAAGATTTAATTTCTCAACCATGATAGCAGTTGCAAGGTTGACTTCACAACTCCCATCAATGGCCAAGCTACAAATTTTGTCTTTGACACCGCAACGGGTATAAAACCAACCAAGCAATTGAGATTTGACGAGGTCCAATTGCTCATCTACACCACGTAATGGCACTTCTTTGACTCCCTTAGGATCAGGAAGACAATGTTGTGGGCTAGCTTTTATGCGTCTTGTATTCGCCATGACGTATGAGGGAACCTCCACATAAGCTCTGAGGCCAACTATTGCGGTCCTCGATCAACACGTTTCGAGACACGTAGCACGTTTGCCCGAGGATCTAGCGAGGTTGTCCAACGCTTGGATTGCTGGACCTAGAATCAAACGGACGACACGATTTGATTAAAGGCTGTAGAACGACGACTCCGATGAGGGTGAATACGCCAGGGAATAGGTCGGTAGAACAATCAAGGACAAGATGCAAGATTGCTCAATCACCCTTGCCAGAAGCAAGTAAAGCTCGAAATTCACACAGGCAAGAAAATCGAAAAACTAAGTAATTTGATTTATAAAACGTCTACCTAAAACCTTACAAAGCAAGCCTATTTATAGGCTAAGAGTTACAAAAACCCTAAGGAAAACAAGGAAAAGGGGAATTCGGCCACCTTGGGATCAAGATGGGCCGGCCCATGCTCTACTAGAACAACTAATCTAACTATAAATTAAACACTAAAGCCTAAGGCCCTATTCGGCCAGCTCACTCGGAGGCCCACTTGACTCTTCATGGGCTTGGATCGTGGTGTAGATAACTTGATTGTCTCCCTCCAAGCCTTCAATTTCTCTATGGACTCCATGTTGGTCTTGGACAATTCGAACAGGGGCTTGGAGGGATTCTTTGAAGAACTTGGCTTGTGCACGTGTGACTGGGCCCAATGGAACTCGGACTGGGTCATTACTTGGGCTAAGGTCCGTGCACACATCAGTCCCCTCCACTTGAGAAGGATTCGTCCTCAAATCTGGATGGAAATGGATGATACTACAAGAGTTGGTAGTATGAACCCCAAATCTAATGCCACCACATATTGCCAAGAAAAACTCATGGCTTTACTCCAATGGCTCCTCTTGTTCGTATCATTCCCCTCCTCTTGAAAGCAATTTGCCCACAAATTGAAGCACGAATGGTGACAAGACGAGTTACATGCCTTCGACTCAATCTTGTTAGGATGGCTATAGATGTCATCCAATGCAAAACCCACGTGCTAAGTTGGAAAATAACCCTTGTCGGACCTTGAATCTCACAAACCATCTTCAATGTATGCTCAACTTGATCGTTTGTGGTCATGAGGTAAGGGTCCTCAAAGTGGTGTGAAGCGTATCCCGTGAAATCGAACTCCGGCCCGAACACACTTGCAAGGCCCCAAGGCGGATTTGGTGATGTTGGAGATTCACGTGGACTAAGAACAAGATGAAAATCATAATGGTCATTCAGGTACTTGTTCTTTAAACGAACCCTTGGTACACAACCATCCACAAAATGTGGAGTGTTCCCATCAAGATGAGCTCGAAGCAACTCCCCTTTGGTGTGGACTGATTTCAGTTGACATTGTTCCATGAATGGATACAAACGGGGTTTAACTCTTGGAGTACCAACTACATGGAAGCTTGCAAAGTCTACAATTGATTTTGGAATGGAACACACCAAGATCAGCTCAACTTGCCTTTGCTTGATCTGAATACAAGAAGAAACACTAAACAAAGCAAGGTAAGTTCGTTGGGAAAATAATAGGCCTTCACCGGGTTGCTCAAGATCAGCCCACTTTCTCTCTTTTCTTCCTTTTTACCACCCATCTCATCAGATTTTTCCATCTCCTTGTCCATTTCAACAGCTGACCCTTTCATCTCATTGCATTCAACTCCCTCGGGTTTTATCTCTTCAGGCACAATTCCCTCATCTAGCTGCTTCTCCATTCAATAACGCTCAACCTTACTTTTCATGTGTGCTAGATCAATACAAAACTGGTCATAAGTAAGTGATACAAGTGCAATACGACGACTATTAAATAAGAAGGAATACTTATTAGTATGTCCGTCATATTTAACTTCTGGCCTCGACATCCACGCTTTGCCCAACAACCCGTGTCACTTGAATTGGGACTACATCACACAACACCTCGTCCACATATTTGCCGATTTGAATAGGTACAAGTGTGTGCTTAGTAACCCAGACAACACCTTGAGTACTCATCAACTTGTGCGGTCGAAGATGACCAATGGTTGGAAGATTTAATTTCTCAACCATGATAGCAGTTGCAAGGTTGACTTCACAACTCCCATCAATGGCCAAGCTACAAATTTTGTCTTTGACACCGCAACGGGTATAAAACCAACCAAGCAATTGAGATTTGACGAGGTCCAATTGCTCATCTACACCACGTAATGGCACTTCTTTGACTCCCTTAGGATCAGGAAGACAATGTTGTGGGCTAGCTTTTATGCGTCTTGTATTCGCCATGACGTATGAGGGAACCTCCACATAAGCTCTGAGGCCAACTATTGCGGTCCTCGATCAACACGTTTCGAGACACGTAGCACGTTTGCCCGAGGATCTAGCGAGGTTGTCCAACGCTTGGATTGCTGGACCTAGAATCAAACGGACGACACGATTTGATTAAAGGCTGTAGAACGACGACTCCGATGAGGGTGAATACGCCAGGGAATAGGTCGGTAGAACAATCAAGGACAAGATGCAAGATTGCTCAATCACCCTTGCCAGAAGCAAGTAAAGCTCGAAATTCACACAAGCAAGAAAATCGAAAAACTAAGTAATTTGATTTATAAAACGTCTACCTAAAACCTTACAAAGCAAGCCTATTTATAGGCTAAGAGTTACAAAAACCCTAAGGAAAACAAGGAAAAGGGGAATTCGGCCACCTTGGGATCAAGATGGGCCGGCCCATGCTCTACTAGAACAACTAATCTAACTATAAATTAAACACTAAAGCCTAAGGCCCTATTCGGCCAGCTCACTCGGAGGCCCACTTGACTCTTCATGGGCTTGGATCGTGGTGTAGATAACTTGATTGTCTCCCTCCAAGCCTTCAATTTCTCTATGGACTCCATGTTGGTCTTGGACAATTCGAACAGGGGCTTGGAGGGATTCTTTGAAGAACTTGGCTTGTGCACGTGTGACTGGGCCCAATGGAACTCGGACTGGGTCATTACTTGGGCTAAGGTCCGTGCACACATCAGTCCCCTCCACTTGAGAAGGATTCGTCCTCAAATCTGGATGGAAATGGATGATACTACAAGAGTTGGTAGTATGAACCCCAAATCTAATGCCACCACATATTGCCAAGAAAAACTCATGGCTTTACTCCAATGGCTCCTCTTGTTCGTATCATTCCCCTCCTCTTGAAAGCAATTTGCCCACAAATTGAAGCACGAATGGTGACAAGACGAGTTACATGCCTTCGACTCAATCTTGTTAGGATGGCTATAGATGTCATCCAATGCAAAACCCACGTGCTAAGTTGGAAAATAACCCTTGTCGGACCTTGAATCTCACAAACCATCTTCAATGTATGCTCAACTTGATCGTTTGTGGTCATGAGGTAAGGGTCCTCAAAGTGGTGTGAAGCGTATCCCGTGAAATCGAACTCCGGCCCGAACACACTTGCAAGGCCCCAAGGCGGATTTGGTGATGTTGGAGATTCACGTGGACTAAGAACAAGATGAAAATCATAATGGTCATTCAGGTACTTGTTCTTTAAACGAACCCTTGGTACACAACCATCCACAAAATGTGGAGTGTTCCCATCAAGATGAGCTCGAAGCAACTCCCCTTTGGTGTGGACTGATTTCAGTTGACATTGTTCCATGAATGGATACAAACGGGGTTTAACTCTTGGAGTACCAACTACATGGAAGCTTGCAAAGTCTACAATTGATTTTGGAATGGAACACACCAAGATCAGCTCAACTTGCCTTTGCTTGATCTGAATACAAGAAGAAACACTAAACAAAGCAAGGTAAGTTCGTTGGGAAAATAATAGGCCTTCACCGGGTTGCTCAAGATCAGCCCACTTTCTCTCTTTTCTTCCTTTTTACCACCCATCTCATCAGATTTTTCCATCTCCTTGTCCATTTCAACAGCTGACCCTTTCATCTCATTGCATTCAACTCCCTCGGGTTTTATCTCTTCAGGCACAATTCCCTCATCTAGCTGCTTCTCCATTCAATAACGCTCAACCTTACTTTTCATGTGTGCTAGATCAATACAAAACTGGTCATAAGTAAGTGATACAAGTGCAATACGACGACTATTAAATAAGAAGGAATACTTATTAGTATGTCCGTCATATTTAACTTCTGGCCTCGACATCCACGCTTTGCCCAACAACCCGTGTCACTTGAATTGGGACTACATCACACAACACCTCGTCCACATATTTGCCGATTTGAATAGGTACAAGTGTGTGCTTAGTAACCCAGACAACACCTTGAGTACTCATCAACTTGTGCGGTCGAAGATGACCAATGGTTGGAAGATTTAATTTCTCAACCATGATAGCAGTTGCAAGGTTGACTTCACAACTCCCATCAATGGCCAAGCTACAAATTTTGTCTTTGACACCGCAACGGGTATAAAACCAACCAAGCAATTGAGATTTGACGAGGTCCAATTGCTCATCTACACCACGTAATGGCACTTCTTTGACTCCCTTAGGATCAGGAAGACAATGTTGTGGGCTAGCTTTTATGCGTCTTGTATTCGCCATGACGTATGAGGGAACCTCCACATAAGCTCTGAGGCCAACTATTGCGGTCCTCGATCAACACGTTTCGAGACACGTAGCACGTTTGCCCGAGGATCTAGCGAGGTTGTCCAACGCTTGGATTGCTGGACCTAGAATCAAACGGACGACACGATTTGATTAAAGGCTGTAGAACGACGACTCCGATGAGGGTGAATACGCCAGGGAATAGGTCGGTAGAACAATCAAGGACAAGATGCAAGATTGCTCAATCACCCTTGCCAGAAGCAAGTAAAGCTCGAAATTCACACAGGCAAGAAAATCGAAAAACTAAGTAATTTGATTTATAAAACGTCTACCTAAAACCTTACAAAGCAAGCCTATTTATAGGCTAAGAGTTACAAAAACCCTAAGGAAAACAAGGAAAAGGGGAATTCGGCCACCTTGGGATCAAGATGGGCCGGCCCATGCTCTACTAGAACAACTAATCTAACTATAAATTAAACACTAAAGCCTAAGGCCCTATTCGGCCAGCTCACTCGGAGGCCCACTTGACTCTTCATGGGCTTGGATCGTGGTGTAGATAACTTGATTGTCTCCCTCCAAGCCTTCAATTTCTCTATGGACTCCATGTTGGTCTTGGACAATTCGAACAGGGGCTTGGAGGGATTCTTTGAAGAACTTGGCTTGTGCACGTGTGACTGGGCCCAATGGAACTCGGACTGGGTCATTACTTGGGCTAAGGTCCGTGCACACATCAGTCCCCTCCACTTGAGAAGGATTCGTCCTCAAATCTGGATGGAAATGGATGATACTACAAGAGTTGGTAGTATGAACCCCAAATCTAATGCCACCACATATTGCCAAGAAAAACTCATGGCTTTACTCCAATGGCTCCTCTTGTTCGTATCATTCCCCTCCTCTTGAAAGCAATTTGCCCACAAATTGAAGCACGAATGGTGACAAGACGAGTTACATGCCTTCGACTCAATCTTGTTAGGATGGCTATAGATGTCATCCAATGCAAAACCCACGTGCTAAGTTGGAAAATAACCCTTGTCGGACCTTGAATCTCACAAACCATCTTCAATGTATGCTCAACTTGATCGTTTGTGGTCATGAGGTAAGGGTCCTCAAAGTGGTGTGAAGCGTATCCCGTGAAATCGAACTCCGGCCCGAACACACTTGCAAGGCCCCAAGGCGGATTTGGTGATGTTGGAGATTCACGTGGACTAAGAACAAGATGAAAATCATAATGGTCATTCAGGTACTTGTTCTTTAAACGAACCCTTGGTACACAACCATCCACAAAATGTGGAGTGTTCCCATCAAGATGAGCTCGAAGCAACTCCCCTTTGGTGTGGACTGATTTCAGTTGACATTGTTCCATGAATGGATACAAACGGGGTTTAACTCTTGGAGTACCAACTACATGGAAGCTTGCAAAGTCTACAATTGATTTTGGAATGGAACACACCAAGATCAGCTCAACTTGCCTTTGCTTGATCTGAATACAAGAAGAAACACTAAACAAAGCAAGGTAAGTTCGTTGGGAAAATAATAGGCCTTCACCGGGTTGCTCAAGATCAGCCCACTTTCTCTCTTTTCTTCCTTTTTACCACCCATCTCATCAGATTTTTCCATCTCCTTGTCCATTTCAACAGCTGACCCTTTCATCTCATTGCATTCAACTCCCTCGGGTTTTATCTCTTCAGGCACAATTCCCTCATCTAGCTGCTTCTCCATTCAATAACGCTCAACCTTACTTTTCATGTGTGCTAGATCAATACAAAACTGGTCATAAGTAAGTGATACAAGTGCAATACGACGACTATTAAATAAGAAGGAATACTTATTAGTATGTCCGTCATATTTAACTTCTGGCCTCGACATCCACGCTTTGCCCAACAACCCGTGTCACTTGAATTGGGACTACATCACACAACACCTCGTCCACATATTTGCCGATTTGAATAGGTACAAGTGTGTGCTTAGTAACCCAGACAACACCTTGAGTACTCATCAACTTGTGCGGTCGAAGATGACCAATGGTTGGAAGATTTAATTTCTCAACCATGATAGCAGTTGCAAGGTTGACTTCACAACTCCCATCAATGGCCAAGCTACAAATTTTGTCTTTGACACCGCAACGGGTATAAAACCAACCAAGCAATTGAGATTTGACGAGGTCCAATTGCTCATCTACACCACGTAATGGCACTTCTTTGACTCCCTTAGGATCAGGAAGACAATGTTGTGGGCTAGCTTTTATGCGTCTTGTATTCGCCATGACGTATGAGGGAACCTCCACATAAGCTCTGAGGCCAACTATTGCGGTCCTCGATCAACACGTTTCGAGACACGTAGCACGTTTGCCCGAGGATCTAGCGAGGTTGTCCAACGCTTGGATTGCTGGACCTAGAATCAAACGGACGACACGATTTGATTAAAGGCTGTAGAACGACGACTCCGATGAGGGTGAATACGCCAGGGAATAGGTCGGTAGAACAATCAAGGACAAGATGCAAGATTGCTCAATCACCCTTGCCAGAAGCAAGTAAAGCTCGAAATTCACACAAGCAAGAAAATCGAAAAACTAAGTAATTTGATTTATAAAACGTCTACCTAAAACCTTACAAAGCAAGCCTATTTATAGGCTAAGAGTTACAAAAACCCTAAGGAAAACAAGGAAAAGGGGAATTCGGCCACCTTGGGATCAAGATGGGCCGGCCCATGCTCTACTAGAACAACTAATCTAACTATAAATTAAACACTAAAGCCTAAGGCCCTATTCGGCCAGCTCACTCGGAGGCCCACTTGACTCTTCATGGGCTTGGATCGTGGTGTAGATAACTTGATTGTCTCCCTCCAAGCCTTCAATTTCTCTATGGACTCCATGTTGGTCTTGGACAATTCGAACAGGGGCTTGGAGGGATTCTTTGAAGAACTTGGCTTGTGCACGTGTGACTGGGCCCAATGGAACTCGGACTGGGTCATTACTTGGGCTAAGGTCCGTGCACACATCAGTCCCCTCCACTTGAGAAGGATTCGTCCTCAAATCTGGATGGAAATGGATGATACTACAAGAGTTGGTAGTATGAACCCCAAATCTAATGCCACCACATATTGCCAAGAAAAACTCATGGCTTTACTCCAATGGCTCCTCTTGTTCGTATCATTCCCCTCCTCTTGAAAGCAATTTGCCCACAAATTGAAGCACGAATGGTGACAAGACGAGTTACATGCCTTCGACTCAATCTTGTTAGGATGGCTATAGATGTCATCCAATGCAAAACCCACGTGCTAAGTTGGAAAATAACCCTTGTCGGACCTTGAATCTCACAAACCATCTTCAATGTATGCTCAACTTGATCGTTTGTGGTCATGAGGTAAGGGTCCTCAAAGTGGTGTGAAGCGTATCCCGTGAAATCGAACTCCGGCCCGAACACACTTGCAAGGCCCCAAGGCGGATTTGGTGATGTTGGAGATTCACGTGGACTAAGAACAAGATGAAAATCATAATGGTCATTCAGGTACTTGTTCTTTAAACGAACCCTTGGTACACAACCATCCACAAAATGTGGAGTGTTCCCATCAAGATGAGCTCGAAGCAACTCCCCTTTGGTGTGGACTGATTTCAGTTGACATTGTTCCATGAATGGATACAAACGGGGTTTAACTCTTGGAGTACCAACTACATGGAAGCTTGCAAAGTCTACAATTGATTTTGGAATGGAACACACCAAGATCAGCTCAACTTGCCTTTGCTTGATCTGAATACAAGAAGAAACACTAAACAAAGCAAGGTAAGTTCGTTGGGAAAATAATAGGCCTTCACCGGGTTGCTCAAGATCAGCCCACTTTCTCTCTTTTCTTCCTTTTTACCACCCATCTCATCAGATTTTTCCATCTCCTTGTCCATTTCAACAGCTGACCCTTTCATCTCATTGCATTCAACTCCCTCGGGTTTTATCTCTTCAGGCACAATTCCCTCATCTAGCTGCTTCTCCATTCAATAACGCTCAACCTTACTTTTCATGTGTGCTAGATCAATACAAAACTGGTCATAAGTAAGTGATACAAGTGCAATACGACGACTATTAAATAAGAAGGAATACTTATTAGTATGTCCGTCATATTTAACTTCTGGCCTCGACATCCACGCTTTGCCCAACAACCCGTGTCACTTGAATTGGGACTACATCACACAACACCTCGTCCACATATTTGCCGATTTGAATAGGTACAAGTGTGTGCTTAGTAACCCAGACAACACCTTGAGTACTCATCAACTTGTGCGGTCGAAGATGACCAATGGTTGGAAGATTTAATTTCTCAACCATGATAGCAGTTGCAAGGTTGACTTCACAACTCCCATCAATGGCCAAGCTACAAATTTTGTCTTTGACACCGCAACGGGTATAAAACCAACCAAGCAATTGAGATTTGACGAGGTCCAATTGCTCATCTACACCACGTAATGGCACTTCTTTGACTCCCTTAGGATCAGGAAGACAATGTTGTGGGCTAGCTTTTATGCGTCTTGTATTCGCCATGACGTATGAGGGAACCTCCACATAAGCTCTGAGGCCAACTATTGCGGTCCTCGATCAACACGTTTCGAGACACGTAGCACGTTTGCCCGAGGATCTAGCGAGGTTGTCCAACGCTTGGATTGCTGGACCTAGAATCAAACGGACGACACGATTTGATTAAAGGCTGTAGAACGACGACTCCGATGAGGGTGAATACGCCAGGGAATAGGTCGGTAGAACAATCAAGGACAAGATGCAAGATTGCTCAATCACCCTTGCCAGAAGCAAGTAAAGCTCGAAATTCACACAGGCAAGAAAATCGAAAAACTAAGTAATTTGATTTATAAAACGTCTACCTAAAACCTTACAAAGCAAGCCTATTTATAGGCTAAGAGTTACAAAAACCCTAAGGAAAACAAGGAAAAGGGGAATTCGGCCACCTTGGGATCAAGATGGGCCGGCCCATGCTCTACTAGAACAACTAATCTAACTATAAATTAAACACTAAAGCCTAAGGCCCTATTCGGCCAGCTCACTCGGAGGCCCACTTGACTCTTCATGGGCTTGGATCGTGGTGTAGATAACTTGATTGTCTCCCTCCAAGCCTTCAATTTCTCTATGGACTCCATGTTGGTCTTGGACAATTCGAACAGGGGCTTGGAGGGATTCTTTGAAGAACTTGGCTTGTGCACGTGTGACTGGGCCCAATGGAACTCGGACTGGGTCATTACTTGGGCTAAGGTCCGTGCACACATCAGTCCCCTCCACTTGAGAAGGATTCGTCCTCAAATCTGGATGGAAATGGATGATACTACAAGAGTTGGTAGTATGAACCCCAAATCTAATGCCACCACATATTGCCAAGAAAAACTCATGGCTTTACTCCAATGGCTCCTCTTGTTCGTATCATTCCCCTCCTCTTGAAAGCAATTTGCCCACAAATTGAAGCACGAATGGTGACAAGACGAGTTACATGCCTTCGACTCAATCTTGTTAGGATGGCTATAGATGTCATCCAATGCAAAACCCACGTGCTAAGTTGGAAAATAACCCTTGTCGGACCTTGAATCTCACAAACCATCTTCAATGTATGCTCAACTTGATCGTTTGTGGTCATGAGGTAAGGGTCCTCAAAGTGGTGTGAAGCGTATCCCGTGAAATCGAACTCCGGCCCGAACACACTTGCAAGGCCCCAAGGCGGATTTGGTGATGTTGGAGATTCACGTGGACTAAGAACAAGATGAAAATCATAATGGTCATTCAGGTACTTGTTCTTTAAACGAACCCTTGGTACACAACCATCCACAAAATGTGGAGTGTTCCCATCAAGATGAGCTCGAAGCAACTCCCCTTTGGTGTGGACTGATTTCAGTTGACATTGTTCCATGAATGGATACAAACGGGGTTTAACTCTTGGAGTACCAACTACATGGAAGCTTGCAAAGTCTACAATTGATTTTGGAATGGAACACACCAAGATCAGCTCAACTTGCCTTTGCTTGATCTGAATACAAGAAGAAACACTAAACAAAGCAAGGTAAGTTCGTTGGGAAAATAATAGGCCTTCACCGGGTTGCTCAAGATCAGCCCACTTTCTCTCTTTTCTTCCTTTTTACCACCCATCTCATCAGATTTTTCCATCTCCTTGTCCATTTCAACAGCTGACCCTTTCATCTCATTGCATTCAACTCCCTCGGGTTTTATCTCTTCAGGCACAATTCCCTCATCTAGCTGCTTCTCCATTCAATAACGCTCAACCTTACTTTTCATGTGTGCTAGATCAATACAAAACTGGTCATAAGTAAGTGATACAAGTGCAATACGACGACTATTAAATAAGAAGGAATACTTATTAGTATGTCCGTCATATTTAACTTCTGGCCTCGACATCCACGCTTTGCCCAACAACCCGTGTCACTTGAATTGGGACTACATCACACAACACCTCGTCCACATATTTGCCGATTTGAATAGGTACAAGTGTGTGCTTAGTAACCCAGACAACACCTTGAGTACTCATCAACTTGTGCGGTCGAAGATGACCAATGGTTGGAAGATTTAATTTCTCAACCATGATAGCAGTTGCAAGGTTGACTTCACAACTCCCATCAATGGCCAAGCTACAAATTTTGTCTTTGACACCGCAACGGGTATAAAACCAACCAAGCAATTGAGATTTGACGAGGTCCAATTGCTCATCTACACCACGTAATGGCACTTCTTTGACTCCCTTAGGATCAGGAAGACAATGTTGTGGGCTAGCTTTTATGCGTCTTGTATTCGCCATGACGTATGAGGGAACCTCCACATAAGCTCTGAGGCCAACTATTGCGGTCCTCGATCAACACGTTTCGAGACACGTAGCACGTTTGCCCGAGGATCTAGCGAGGTTGTCCAACGCTTGGATTGCTGGACCTAGAATCAAACGGACGACACGATTTGATTAAAGGCTGTAGAACGACGACTCCGATGAGGGTGAATACGCCAGGGAATAGGTCGGTAGAACAATCAAGGACAAGATGCAAGATTGCTCAATCACCCTTGCCAGAAGCAAGTAAAGCTCGAAATTCACACAAGCAAGAAAATCGAAAAACTAAGTAATTTGATTTATAAAACGTCTACCTAAAACCTTACAAAGCAAGCCTATTTATAGGCTAAGAGTTACAAAAACCCTAAGGAAAACAAGGAAAAGGGGAATTCGGCCACCTTGGGATCAAGATGGGCCGGCCCATGCTCTACTAGAACAACTAATCTAACTATAAATTAAACACTAAAGCCTAAGGCCCTATTCGGCCAGCTCACTCGGAGGCCCACTTGACTCTTCATGGGCTTGGATCGTGGTGTAGATAACTTGATTGTCTCCCTCCAAGCCTTCAATTTCTCTATGGACTCCATGTTGGTCTTGGACAATTCGAACAGGGGCTTGGAGGGATTCTTTGAAGAACTTGGCTTGTGCACGTGTGACTGGGCCCAATGGAACTCGGACTGGGTCATTACTTGGGCTAAGGTCCGTGCACACATCAGTCCCCTCCACTTGAGAAGGATTCGTCCTCAAATCTGGATGGAAATGGATGATACTACAAGAGTTGGTAGTATGAACCCCAAATCTAATGCCACCACATATTGCCAAGAAAAACTCATGGCTTTACTCCAATGGCTCCTCTTGTTCGTATCATTCCCCTCCTCTTGAAAGCAATTTGCCCACAAATTGAAGCACGAATGGTGACAAGACGAGTTACATGCCTTCGACTCAATCTTGTTAGGATGGCTATAGATGTCATCCAATGCAAAACCCACGTGCTAAGTTGGAAAATAACCCTTGTCGGACCTTGAATCTCACAAACCATCTTCAATGTATGCTCAACTTGATCGTTTGTGGTCATGAGGTAAGGGTCCTCAAAGTGGTGTGAAGCGTATCCCGTGAAATCGAACTCCGGCCCGAACACACTTGCAAGGCCCCAAGGCGGATTTGGTGATGTTGGAGATTCACGTGGACTAAGAACAAGATGAAAATCATAATGGTCATTCAGGTACTTGTTCTTTAAACGAACCCTTGGTACACAACCATCCACAAAATGTGGAGTGTTCCCATCAAGATGAGCTCGAAGCAACTCCCCTTTGGTGTGGACTGATTTCAGTTGACATTGTTCCATGAATGGATACAAACGGGGTTTAACTCTTGGAGTACCAACTACATGGAAGCTTGCAAAGTCTACAATTGATTTTGGAATGGAACACACCAAGATCAGCTCAACTTGCCTTTGCTTGATCTGAATACAAGAAGAAACACTAAACAAAGCAAGGTAAGTTCGTTGGGAAAATAATAGGCCTTCACCGGGTTGCTCAAGATCAGCCCACTTTCTCTCTTTTCTTCCTTTTTACCACCCATCTCATCAGATTTTTCCATCTCCTTGTCCATTTCAACAGCTGACCCTTTCATCTCATTGCATTCAACTCCCTCGGGTTTTATCTCTTCAGGCACAATTCCCTCATCTAGCTGCTTCTCCATTCAATAACGCTCAACCTTACTTTTCATGTGTGCTAGATCAATACAAAACTGGTCATAAGTAAGTGATACAAGTGCAATACGACGACTATTAAATAAGAAGGAATACTTATTAGTATGTCCGTCATATTTAACTTCTGGCCTCGACATCCACGCTTTGCCCAACAACCCGTGTCACTTGAATTGGGACTACATCACACAACACCTCGTCCACATATTTGCCGATTTGAATAGGTACAAGTGTGTGCTTAGTAACCCAGACAACACCTTGAGTACTCATCAACTTGTGCGGTCGAAGATGACCAATGGTTGGAAGATTTAATTTCTCAACCATGATAGCAGTTGCAAGGTTGACTTCACAACTCCCATCAATGGCCAAGCTACAAATTTTGTCTTTGACACCGCAACGGGTATAAAACCAACCAAGCAATTGAGATTTGACGAGGTCCAATTGCTCATCTACACCACGTAATGGCACTTCTTTGACTCCCTTAGGATCAGGAAGACAATGTTGTGTGCTAGCTTTTATGCGTCTTGTATTCGCCATGACGTATGAGGGAACCTCCACATAAGCTCTGAGGCCAACTATTGCGGTCCTCGATCAACACGTTTCGAGACACGTAGCACGTTTGCCCGAGGATCTAGCGCACGAATGGTGACAAGACGAGTTACATGCCTTCGACTCAATCTTGTTAGGATGGCTATAGATGTCATCCAATGCAAAACCCACGTGCTAAGTTGGAAAATAACCCTTGTCGGACCTTGAATCTCACAAACCATCTTCAATGTATGCTCAACTTGATCGTTTGTGGTCATGAGGTAAGGGTCCTCAAAGTGGTGTGAAGCGTATCCCGTGAAATCGAACTCCGGCCCGAACACACTTGCAAGGCCCCAAGGCGGATTTGGTGATGTTGGAGATTCACGTGGACTAAGAACAAGATGAAAATCATAATGGTCATTCAGGTACTTGTTCTTTAAACGAACCCTTGGTACACAACCATCCACAAAATGTGGAGTGTTCCCATCAAGATGCGCTCGAAGCAACTCCCCTTTGGTGTGGACTGATTTCAGTTGACATTGTTCCATGAATGGATACAAACGGGGTTTAACTCTTGGAGTACCAACTACATGGAAGCTTGCAAAGTCTACAATTGATTTTGGAATGGAACACACCAAGATCAGCTCAACTTGCCTTTGCTTGATCTGAATACAAGAAGAAACACTAAACAAAGCAAGGTAAGTTCGTTGGGAAAATAATAGGCCTTCACCGGGTTGCTCAAGATCAGCCCACTTTCTCTCTTTTCTTCCTTTTTACCACCCATCTCATCAGATTTTTCCATCTCCTTGTCCATTTCAACAGCTGACCCTTTCATCTCATTGAATTCAACTCCCTCGCGTTTTATCTCTTCAGGCACAATTCCCTCATCTAGCTGCTTCTCCATTCAATAACGCTCAACCTTACTTTTCATGTGTGCTAGATCAATACAAAACTGGTCATAAGTAAGTGATACAAGTGCAATACGACGACTATTAAATAAGAAGGAATACTTATTAGTGTGTCCGTCATATTTAACTTCTGGCCTCGACATCCACGCTTTGCCCAACAACCCGTGTCACTTGAATTGGGACTACATCACACAACACCTCGTCCACATATTTGCCGATTTGAATAGGTACAAGTGTGTGCTTAGTAACCCAGACAACACCTTGAGTACTCATCAACTTGTGCGGTCGAAGATGACCAATGGTTGGAAGATTTAATTTCTCAACCATGATAGCAGTTGCAAGGTTGACTTCACAACTCCCATCAATGGCCAAGCTACAAATTTTGTCTTTGACACCGCAACGGGTATAAAACCAACCAAGCAATTGAGATTTGACGAGGTCCAATTGCTCATCTACACCACGTAATGGCACTTCTTTGACTCCCTTAGGATCAGGAAGACAATGTTGTGGGCTAGCTTTTATGCGTCTTGTATTCGCCATGACGTATGAGGGAACCTCCACATAAGCTCTGAGGCCAACTATTGCGGTCCTCGATCAACACGTTTCGAGACACGTAGCACGTTTGCCCGAGGATCTAGCGAGGTTGTCCAACGCTTGGATTGCTGGACCTAGAATCAAACGGACGACACGATTTGATTAAAGGCTGTAGAACGACGACTCCGATGAGGGTGAATACGCCAGGGAATAGGTCGGTAGAACAATCAAGGACAAGATGCAAGATTGCTCAATCACCCTTGCCAGAAGCAAGTAAAGCTCGAAATTCACACAGGCAAGAAAATCGAAAAACTAAGTAATTTGATTTATAAAACGTCTACCTAAAACCTTACAAAGGAAGCCTATTTATAGGCTAAGAGTTACAAAAACCCTAAGGAAAACAAGGAAAAGGGGAATTCGGCCACCTTGGGATCAAGATGGGCCGGCCCATGCTCTACTAGAACAACTAATCTAACTATAAATTAAACACTAAAGCCTAAGGCCCTATTCGGCCAGCTCACTCGGAGGCCCACTTGACTCTTCATGGGCTTGGATCGTGGTGTAGATAACTTGATTGTCTCCCTCCAAGCCTTCAATTTCTCTATGGACTCCATGTTGGTCTTGGACAATTCGAACAGGGGCTTGGAGGGATTCTTTGAAGAACTTGGCTTGTGCACGTGTGACTGGGCCCAATGGAACTCGGACTGGGTCATTACTTGGGCTAAGGTCCGTGCACACATCAGTCCCCTCCACTTGAGAAGGATTCGTCCTCAAATCTGGATGGAAATGGATGATACTACAAGAGTTGGTAGTATGAACCCCAAATCTAATGCCACCACATATTGCCAAGAAAAACTCATGGCTTTACTCCAATGGCTCCTCTTGTTCGTATCATTCCCCTCCTCTTGAAAGCAATTTGCCCACAAATTGAAGCACGAATGGTGACAAGACGAGTTACATGCCTTCGACTCAATCTTGTTAGGATGGCTATAGATGTCATCCAATGCAAAACCCACGTGCTAAGTTGGAAAATAACCCTTGTCGGACCTTGAATCTCACAAACCATCTTCAATGTATGCTCAACTTGATCGTTTGTGGTCATGAGGTAAGGGTCCTCAAAGTGGTGTGAAGCGTATCCCGTGAAATCGAACTCCGGCCCGAACACACTTGCAAGGCCCCAAGGCGGATTTGGTGATGTTGGAGATTCACGTGGACTAAGAACAAGATGAAAATCATAATGGTCATTCAGGTACTTGTTCTTTAAACGAACCCTTGGTACACAACCATCCACAAAATGTGGAGTGTTCCCATCAAGATGAGCTCGAAGCAACTCCCCTTTGGTGTGGACTGATTTCAGTTGACATTGTTCCATGAATGGATACAAACGGGGTTTAACTCTTGGAGTACCAACTACATGGAAGCTTGCAAAGTCTACAATTGATTTTGGAATGGAACACACCAAGATCAGCTCAACTTGCCTTTGCTTGATCTGAATACAAGAAGAAACACTAAACAAAGCAAGGTAAGTTCGTTGGGAAAATAATAGGCCTTCACCGGGTTGCTCAAGATCAGCCCACTTTCTCTCTTTTCTTCCTTTTTACCACCCATCTCATCAGATTTTTCCATCTCCTTGTCCATTTCAACAGCTGACCCTTTCATCTCATTGCATTCAACTCCCTCGGGTTTTATCTCTTCAGGCACAATTCCCTCATCTAGCTGCTTCTCCATTCAATAACGCTCAACCTTACTTTTCATGTGTGCTAGATCAATACAAAACTGGTCATAAGTAAGTGATACAAGTGCAATACGACGACTATTAAATAAGAAGGAATACTTATTAGTATGTCCGTCATATTTAACTTCTGGCCTCGACATCCACGCTTTGCCCAACAACCCGTGTCACTTGAATTGGGACTACATCACACAACACCTCGTCCACATATTTGCCGATTTGAATAGGTACAAGTGTGTGCTTAGTAACCCAGACAACACCTTGAGTACTCATCAACTTGTGCGGTCGAAGATGACCAATGGTTGGAAGATTTAATTTCTCAACCATGATAGCAGTTGCAAGGTTGACTTCACAACTCCCATCAATGGCCAAGCTACAAATTTTGTCTTTGACACCGCAACGGGTATAAAACCAACCAAGCAATTGAGATTTGACGAGGTCCAATTGCTCATCTACACCACGTAATGGCACTTCTTTGACTCCCTTAGGATCAGGAAGACAATGTTGTGGGCTAGCTTTTATGCGTCTTGTATTCGCCATGACGTATGAGGGAACCTCCACATAAGCTCTGAGGCCAACTATTGCGGTCCTCGATCAACACGTTTCGAGACACGTAGCACGTTTGCCCGAGGATCTAGCGAGGTTGTCCAACGCTTGGATTGCTGGACCTAGAATCAAACGGACGACACGATTTGATTAAAGGCTGTAGAACGACGACTCCGATGAGGGTGAATACGCCAGGGAATAGGTCGGTAGAACAATCAAGGACAAGATGCAAGATTGCTCAATCACCCTTGCCAGAAGCAAGTAAAGCTCGAAATTCACACAAGCAAGAAAATCGAAAAACTAAGTAATTTGATTTATAAAACGTCTACCTAAAACCTTACAAAGCAAGCCTATTTATAGGCTAAGAGTTACAAAAACCCTAAGGAAAACAAGGAAAAGGGGAATTCGGCCACCTTGGGATCAAGATGGGCCGGCCCATGCTCTACTAGAACAACTAATCTAACTATAAATTAAACACTAAAGCCTAAGGCCCTATTCGGCCAGCTCACTCGGAGGCCCACTTGACTCTTCATGGGCTTGGATCGTGGTGTAGATAACTTGATTGTCTCCCTCCAAGCCTTCAATTTCTCTATGGACTCCATGTCGGTCTTGGACAATTCGAACAGGGGCTTGGAGGGATTCTTTGAAGAACTTGGCTTGTGCACGTGTGACTGGGCCCAATGGAACTCGGACTGGGTCATTACTTGGGCTAAGGTCCGTGCACACATCAGTCCCCTCCACTTGAGAAGGATTCGTCCTCAAATCTGGATGGAAATGGATGATACTACAAGAGTTGGTAGTATGAACCCCAAATCTAATGCCACCACATATTGCCAAGAAAAACTCATGGCTTTACTCCAATGGCTCCTCTTGTTCGTATCATTCCCCTCCTCTTGAAAGCAATTTGCCCACAAATTGAAGCACGAATGGTGACAAGACGAGTTACATGCCTTCGACTCAATCTTGTTAGGATGGCTATAGATGTCATCCAATGCAAAACCCACGTGCTAAGTTGGAAAATAACCCTTGTCGGACCTTGAATCTCACAAACCATCTTCAATGTATGCTCAACTTGATCGTTTGTGGTCATGAGGTAAGGGTCCTCAAAGTGGTGTGAAGCGTATCCCGTGAAATCGAACTCCGGCCCGAACACACTTGCAAGGCCCCAAGGCGGATTTGGTGATGTTGGAGATTCACGTGGACTAAGAACAAGATGAAAATCATAATGGTCATTCAGGTACTTGTTCTTTAAACGAACCCTTGGTACACAACCATCCACAAAATGTGGAGTGTTCCCATCAAGATGAGCTCGAAGCAACTCCCCTTTGGTGTGGACTGATTTCAGTTGACATTGTTCCATGAATGGATACAAACGGGGTTTAACTCTTGGAGTACCAACTACATGGAAGCTTGCAAAGTCTACAATTGATTTTGGAATGGAACACACCAAGATCAGCTCAACTTGCCTTTGCTTGATCTGAATACAAGAAGAAACACTAAACAAAGCAAGGTAAGTTCGTTGGGAAAATAATAGGCCTTCACCGGGTTGCTCAAGATCAGCCCACTTTCTCTCTTTTCTTCCTTTTTACCACCCATTTCATCAGATTTTTCCATCTCCTTGTCCATTTCAACAGCTGACCCTTTCATCTCATTGCATTCAACTCCCTCGGGTTTTATCTCTTCAGGCACAATTCCCTCATCTAGCTGCTTCTCCATTCAATAACGCTCAACCTTACTTTTCATGTGTGCTAGATCAATACAAAACTGGTCATAAGTAAGTGATACAAGTGCAATACGACGACTATTAAATAAGAAGGAATACTTATTAGTATGTCCGTCATATTTAACTTCTGGCCTCGACATCCACGCTTTGCCCAACAACCCGTGTCACTTGAATTGGGACTACATCACACAACACCTCGTCCACATATTTGCCGATTTGAATAGGTACAAGTGTGTGCTTAGTAACCCAGACAACACCTTGAGTACTCATCAACTTGTGCGGTCGAAGATGACCAATGGTTGGAAGATTTAATTTCTCAACCATGATAGCAGTTGCAAGGTTGACTTCACAACTCCCATCAATGGCCAAGCTACAAATTTTGTCTTTGACACCGCAACGGGTATAAAACCAACCAAGCAATTGAGATTTGACGAGGTCCAATTGCTCATCTACACCACGTAATGGCACTTCTTTGACTCCCTTAGGATCAGGAAGACAATGTTGTGTGCTAGCTTTTATGCGTCTTGTATTCGCCATGACGTATGAGGGAACCTCCACATAAGCTCTGAGGCCAACTATTGCGGTCCTCGATCAACACGTTTCGAGACACGTAGCACGTTTGCCCGAGGATCTAGCGAGGTTGTCCAACGCTTGGATTGCTGGACCTAGAATCAAACGGACGACACGATTTGATTAAAGGCTGTAGAAAGACGACTCCGATGAAGGTGAATACGCCAGGGAATAGGTCGGTAGAACAATCAAGGACAAGATGCAAGATTGCTCAATCACCCTTGCCAGAAGCAAGTAAAGCTCGAAATTCACACAAGCAAGAAAATCGAAAAACTAAGTAATTTGATTTATAAAACGTCTACCTAAAACCTTACAAAGCAAGCCTATTTATAGGCTAAGAGTTACAAAAACCCTAAGGAAAACAAGGAAAAGGGGAATTCGGCCACCTTGGGATCAAGATGGGCCGGCCCATGCTCTACTAGAACAACTAATCTAACTATAAATTAAACACTAAAGCCTAAGGCCCTATTCGGCCAGCTCACTCGGAGGCCCACTTGACTCTACATGGGCTTGGATCGTGGTGTAGATAACTTGATTGTCTCCCTCCAAGCCTTCAATTTCTCTATGGACTCCATGTTGGTCTTGGACAATTCGAACAGGGGCTTGGAGGGATTCTTTGAAGAACTTGGCTTGTGCACGTGTGACTGGGCCCAATGGAACTCGGACTGGGTCATTACTTGGGCTAAGGTCCGTGCACACATCAGTCCCCTCCACTTGAGAAGGATTCGTCCTCAAATCTGGATGGAAATGGATGATACTACAAGAGTTGGTAGTATGAACCCCAAATCTAATGCCACCACATATTGCCAAGAAAAACTCATGGCTTTACTCCAATGGCTCCTCTTGTTCGTATCATTCCCCTCCTTTTGAAAGCAATTTGCCCACGAATTGAAGCACGAATGGTGACAAGACGAGTTACATGCCTTCGACTCAATCTTGTTAGGATGGCTATAGATACAAGAGTTGGTAGTATGAACCCCAAATCTAATGCCACCACATATTGCCAAGAAAAACTCATGGCTTTACTCCAATGGCTCCTCTTGTTCGTATCATTCCCCTCCTCTTGAAAGCAATTTGCCCACAAATTGAAGCACGAATGGTGACAAGACGAGTTACATGCCTTCGACTCAATCTTGTTAGGATGGCTATAGATGTCATCCAATGCAAAACCCACGTGCTAAGTTGGAAAATAACCCTTGTCGGACCTTGAATCTCACAAACCATCTTCAATGTATGCTCAACTTGATCGTTTGTGGTCATGAGGTAAGGGTCCTCAAAGTGGTGTGAAGCGTATCCCGTGAAATCGAACTCCGGCCCGAACACACTTGCAAGGCCCCAAGGCGGATTTGGTGATGTTGGAGATTCACGTGGACTAAGAACAAGATGAAAATCATAATGGTCATTCAGGTACTTGTTCTTTAAACGAACCCTTGGTACACAACCATCCACAAAATGTGGAGTGTTCCCATCAAGATGCGCTCGAAGCAACTCCCCTTTGGTGTGGACTGATTTCAGTTGACATTGTTCCATGAATGGATACAAACGGGGTTTAACTCTTGGAGTACCAACTACATGGAAGCTTGCAAAGTCTACAATTGATTTTGGAATGGAACACACCAAGATCAGCTCAACTTGCCTTTGCTTGATCTGAATACAAGAAGAAACACTAAACAAAGCAAGGTAAGTTCGTTGGGAAAATAATAGGCCTTCACCGGGTTGCTCAAGATCAGCCCACTTTCTCTCTTTTCTTCCTTTTTACCACCCATCTCATCAGATTTTTCCATCTCTTTGTCCATTTCAACAGCTGACCCTTTCATCTCATTGCATTCAACTCTCTCGGGTTTTATCTCTTCAGGCACAATTCCCTTATCTAGCTGCTTCTCCATTCAATAACGCTCAACCTTACTTTTCATGTGTGCTAGATCAATACAAAACTGGTCATAAGTAAGTGATACAAGTGCAATACGACGACAATTAAATAAGAAGGAATACTTATTAGTATGTCCGTCATATTTAACTTCTGGCCTCGACATCCACGCTTTGCCCAACAACCCGTGTCACTTGAATTGGGACTACATCACACAACACCTCGTCCACATATTTGCCGATTTGAATAGGTACAAGTGTGTGCTTAGTAACCCAGACAACACCTTGAGTACTCATCAACTTGTGCGGTCGAAGATGACCAATGGTTGGAAGATTTAATTTCTCAACCATGATAGCAGTTGCAAGGTTGACTTCACAACTCCCATCAATGGCCAAGCTACAAATTTTGTCTTTGACACCGCAACGGGTATAAAACCAACCAAGCAATTGAGATTTGACGAGGTCCAATTGCTCATCTACACCACGTAATGGCACTTCTTTGACTCCCTTAGGATCAGGAAGACAATGTTGTGTGCTAGCTTTTATGCGTCTTGTATTCGCCATGACGTATGAGGGAACCTCCACATAAGCTCTGAGGCCAACTATTGCGGTCCTCGATCAACACGTTTCGAGACACGTAGCACGTTTGCCCGAGGATCTAGCGAGGTTGTCCAACGCTTGGATTGCTGGACCTAGAATCAAACGGACGACACGATTTGATTAAAGGCTGTAGAACGACGACTCCGATGAGGGTGAATACGCCAGGGAATAGGTCGGTAGAACAATCAAGGACAAGATGCAAGATTGCTCAATCACCCTTGCCAGAAACAAGTAAAGCTCGAAATTCACACAAGCAAGAAAATCGAAAAACTAAGTAATTTGATTTATAAAACGTCTACCTAAAACCTTACAAAGCAAGCCTATTTATAGGCTAAGAGTTACAAAAACCCTAAGGAAAACAAGGAAAAGGGGAATTCGGCCATCTTGGGATCAAGATGGGCCGGCCCATGCTCTACTAGAACAACTAATCTAACTATAAATTAAACACTAAAGCCTAAGGCCCTATTCGGCCAACTCACTCGGAGGCCCACTTGACTCTTCATGGGCTTGGATCGTGGTGTAGATAACTTGATTGTCTCCTTCCAAGCCTTCAATTTCTCTATGGACTCCATGTTGGTCTTGGACAATTCGAACAAGGGCTTGGAGGGATTCTTTGAAGAACTTGGCTTGTGCACGTGTGACTGGGCCCAATGGAACTCGGACTGGGTCATTACTTGGGCTAAGGTCCGTGCACACATCAGTCCCCTCCACTTGAGAAGGATTCGTCCTCAAATCTGGATGGAAATGGATGATACTACAAGAGTTGGTAGTATGAACCCCAAATCTAATGCCACCACATATTGCCAAGAAAAACTCATGGCTTTACTCCAATGGCTCCTCTTGTTCGTATCATTCCCCTCCTCTTGAAAGCAATTTGCCCACAAATTGAAGCACGAATGGTGACAAGACGAGTTACATGCCTTCGACTCAATCTTGTTAGGATGGCTATAGATGTCATCCAATGCAAAACCCACGTGCTAAGTTGGAAAATAACCCTTGTCGGACCTTGAATCTCACAAACCATCTTCAATGTATGCTCAACTTGATCGTTTGTGGTCATGAGGTAAGGGTCCTCAAAGTGGTGTGAAGCGTATCCCGTGAAATCGAACTCCGGCCCGAACACACTTGCAAGGCCCCAAGGCGGATTTGGTGATGTTGGAGATTCACGTGGACTAAGAACAAGATGAAAATCATAATGGTCATTCAGGTACTTGTTCTTTAAACGAACCCTTGGTACACAACCATCCACAAAATGTGGAGTGTTCCCATCAAGATGCGCTCGAAGCAACTCCCCTTTGGTGTGGACTGATTTCAGTTGACATTGTTCCATGAATGGATACAAACGGGGTTTAACTCTTGGAGTACCAACTACATGGAAGCTTGCAAAGTCTACAATTGATTTTGGAATGGAACACACCAAGATCAGCTCAACTTGCCTTTGCTTGATCTGAATACAAGAAGAAACACTAAACAAAGCAAGGTAAGTTCGTTGGGAAAATAATAGGCCTTCACCGGGTTGCTCAAGATCAGCCCACTTTCTCTCTTTTCTTCCTTTTTACCACCCATCTCATCAGATTTTTCCATCTCTTTGTCCATTTCAACAGCTGACCCTTTCATCTCATTGCATTCAACTCTCTCGGGTTTTATCTCTTCAGGCACAATTCCCTTATCTAGCTGCTTCTCCATTCAATAACGCTCAACCTTACTTTTCATGTGTGCTAGATCAATACAAAACTGGTCATAAGTAAGTGATACAAGTGCAATACGACGACAATTAAATAAGAAGGAATACTTATTAGTATGTCCGTCATATTTAACTTCTGGCCTCGACATCCACGCTTTGCCCAACAACCCGTGTCACTTGAATTGGGACTACATCACACAACACCTCGTCCACATATTTGCCGATTTGAATAGGTACAAGTGTGTGCTTAGTAACCCAGACAACACCTTGAGTACTCATCAACTTGTGCGGTCGAAGATGACCAATGGTTGGAAGATTTAATTTCTCAACCATGATAGCAGTTGCAAGGTTGACTTCACAACTCCCATCAATGGCCAAGCTACAAATTTTGTCTTTGACACCGCAACGGGTATAAAACCAACCAAGCAATTGAGATTTGACGAGGTCCAATTGCTCATCTACACCACGTAATGGCACTTCTTTGACTCCCTTAGGATCAGGAAGACAATGTTGTGTGCTAGCTTTTATGCGTCTTGTATTCGCCATGACGTATGAGGGAACCTCCACATAAGCTCTGAGGCCAACTATTGCGGTCCTCGATCAACACGTTTCGAGACACGTAGCACGTTTGCCCGAGGATCTAGCGAGGTTGTCCAACGCTTGGATTGCTGGACCTAGAATCAAACGGACGACACGATTTGATTAAAGGCTGTAGAACGACGACTCCGATGAGGGTGAATACGCCAGGGAATAGGTCGGTAGAACAATCAAGGACAAGATGCAAGATTGCTCAATCACCCTTGCCAGAAACAAGTAAAGCTCGAAATTCACACAAGCAAGAAAATCGAAAAACTAAGTAATTTGATTTATAAAACGTCTACCTAAAACCTTACAAAGCAAGCCTATTTATAGGCTAAGAGTTACAAAAACCCTAAGGAAAACAAGGAAAAGGGGAATTCGGCCATCTTGGGATCAAGATGGGCCGGCCCATGCTCTACTAGAACAACTAATCTAACTATAAATTAAACACTAAAGCCTAAGGCCCTATTCGGCCAACTCACTCGGAGGCCCACTTGACTCTTCATGGGCTTGGATCGTGGTGTAGATAACTTGATTGTCTCCTTCCAAGCCTTCAATTTCTCTATGGACTCCATGTTGGTCTTGGACAATTCGAACAAGGGCTTGGAGGGATTCTTTGAAGAACTTGGCTTGTGCACGTGTGACTGGGCCCAATGGAACTCGGACTGGGTCATTACTTGGGCTAAGGTCCGTGCACACATCAGTCCCCTCCACTTGAGAAGGATTCGTCCTCAAATTTGGATGGAAATGGATGATACTACAAGAGTTGGTAGTATGAACCCCAAATCTAATGCCACCACATATTGCCAAGAAAAACTCATGGCTTTACTCCAATGGCTCCTCTTGTTCGTATCATTCCCCTCCTCTTGAAAGCAATTTGCCCACAAATTGAAGCACGAATGGTGACAAGACGAGTTACATGCCTTCGACTCAATCTTGTTAGGATGGCTATAGATGTCATCCAATGCAAAACCCACGTGCTAAGTTGGAAAATAACCCTTGTCGGACCTTGAATCTCACAAACCATCTTCAATGTATGCTCAACTTGATCGTTTGTGGTCATGAGGTAAGGGTCCTCAAAGTGGTGTGAAGCGTATCCCGTGAAATCGAACTCCGGCCCGAACACACTTGCAAGGCCCCAAGGCGGATTTGGTGATGTTGGAGATTCACGTGGACTAAGAACAAGATGAAAATCATAATGGTCATTCAGGTACTTGTTCTTTAAACGAACCCTTGGTACACAACCATCCACAAAATGTGGAGTGTTCCCATCAAGATGCGCTCGAAGCAACTCCCCTTTGGTGTGGACTGATTTCAGTTGACATTGTTCCATGAATGGATACAAACGGGGTTTAACTCTTGGAGTACCAACTACATGGAAGCTTGCAAAGTCTACAATTGATTTTGGAATGGAACACACCAAGATCAGCTCAACTTGCCTTTGCTTGATCTGAATACAAGAAGAAACACTAAACAAAGCAAGGTAAGTTCGTTGGGAAAATAATAGGCCTTCACCGGGTTGCTCAAGATCAGCCCACTTTCTCTCTTTTCTTCCTTTTTACCACCCATCTCATCAGATTTTTCCATCTCTTTGTCCATTTCAACAGCTGACCCTTTCATCTCATTGCATTCAACTCTCTCGGGTTTTATCTCTTCAGGCACAATTCCCTTATCTAGCTGCTTCTCCATTCAATAACGCTCAACCTTACTTTTCATGTGTGCTAGATCAATACAAAACTGGTCATAAGTAAGTGATACAAGTGCAATACGACGACAATTAAATAAGAAGGAATACTTATTAGTATGTCCGTCATATTTAACTTCTGGCCTCGACATCCACGCTTTGCCCAACAACCCGTGTCACTTGAATTGGGACTACATCACACAACACCTCGTCCACATATTTGCCGATTTGAATAGGTACAAGTGTGTGCTTAGTAACCCAGACAACACCTTGAGTACTCATCAACTTGTGCGGTCGAAGATGACCAATGGTTGGAAGATTTAATTTCTCAACCATGATAGCAGTTGCAAGGTTGACTTCACAACTCCCATCAATGGCCAAGCTACAAATTTTGTCTTTGACACCGCAACGGGTATAAAACCAACCAAGCAATTGAGATTTGACGAGGTCCAATTGCTCATCTACACCACGTAATGGCACTTCTTTGACTCCCTTAGGATCAGGAAGACAATGTTGTGTGCTAGCTTTTATGCGTCTTGTATTCGCCATGACGTATGAGGGAACCTCCACATAAGCTCTGAGGCCAACTATTGCGGTCCTCGATCAACACGTTTCGAGACACGTAGCACGTTTGCCCGAGGATCTAGCGAGGTTGTCCAACGCTTGGATTGCTGGACCTAGAATCAAACGGACGACACGATTTGATTAAAGGCTGTAGAACGACGACTCCGACGAGGGTGAATACGCCGGGGAATAGGTCGGTAGAACAATCAAGGACAAGATGCAAGATTGCTCAATCACCCTTGCCAGAAACAAGTAAAGCTCGAAATTCACACAAGCAAGAAAATCGAAAAACTAAGTAATTTGATTTATAAAACGTCTACCTAAAACCTTACAAAGCAAGCCTATTTATAGGCTAAGAGTTACAAAAACCCTAAGGAAAACAAGGAAAAGGGGAATTCGGCCATCTTGGGATCAAGATGGGCCGGCCCATGCTCTACTAGAACAACTAATCTAACTATAAATTAAACACTAAAGCCTAAGGCCCTATTCGGCCAACTCACTCGGAGGCCCACTTGACTCTTCATGGGCTTGGATCGTGGTGTAGATAACTTGATTGTCTCCTTCCAAGCCTTCAATTTCTCTATGGACTCCATGTTGGTCTTGGACAATTCGAACAAGGGCTTGGAGGGATTCTTTGAAGAACTTGGCTTGTGCACGTGTGACTGGGCCCAATGGAACTCGGACTGGGTCATTACTTGGGCTAAGGTCCGTGCACACATCAGTCCCCTCCACTTGAGAAGGATTCGTCCTCAAATCTGGATGGAAATGGATGATACTACAAGAGTTGGTAGTATGAACCCCAAATCTAATGCCACCACATATTGCCAAGAAAAACTCATGGCTTTACTCCAATGGCTCCTCTTGTTCGTATCATTCCCCTCCTCTTGAAAGCAATTTGCCCACAAATTGAAGCACGAATGGTGACAAGACGAGTTACATGCCTTCGACTCAATCTTGTTAGGATGGCTATAGATGTCATCCAATGCAAAACCCACGTGCTAAGTTGGAAAATAACCCTTGTCGGACCTTGAATCTCACAAACCATCTTCAATGTATGCTCAACTTGATCGTTTGTGGTCATGAGGTAAGGGTCCTCAAAGTGGTGTGAAGCGTATCCCGTGAAATCGAACTCCGGCCCGAACACTCTTGCAAGGCCCCAAGGCGGATTTGGTGATGTTGGAGATTCACGTGGACTAAGAACAAGATGAAAATCATAATGGTCATTCAGGTACTTGTTCTTTAAACGAACCCTTGGTACACAACCATCCACAAAATGTGGAGTGTTCCCATCGAGATGAGCTCGAAGCAACTCCCCTTTGGTGTGGACTGATTTCAGTTGACATTGTTCCATGAATGGATACAAACGGGGTTTAACTCTTGGAGTACCAACTACATGGAAGCTTGCAAAGTCTACAATTGATTTTGGAATGGAACACACCAAGATCAGCTCAACTTGCCTTTGCTTGATCTGAATACAAGAAGAAACACTAAACAAAGCAAGGTAAGTTCGTTGGGAAAATAATAGGCCTTCACCGGGTTGCTCAAGATCAGCCCACTTTCTCTCTTTTCTTCCTTTTTACCACCCATCTCATCAGATTTTTCCATCTCTTTGTCCATTTCAACAGCTGACCCTTTCATCTCATTGCATTCAACTCTCTCGGGTTTTATCTCTTCAGGCACAATTCCCTTATCTAGCTGCTTCTCCATTCAATAACGCTCAACCTTACTTTTCATGTGTGCTAGATCAATACAAAACTGGTCATAAGTAAGTGATACAAGTGCAATACGACGACAATTAAATAAGAAGGAATACTTATTAGTATGTCCGTCATATTTAACTTCTGGCCTCGACATCCACGCTTTGCCCAACAACCCGTGTCACTTGAATTGGGACTACATCACACAACACCTCGTCCACATATTTGCCGATTTGAATAGGTACAAGTGTGTGCTTAGTAACCCAGACAACACCTTGAGTACTCATCAACTTGTGCGGTCGAAGATGACCAATGGTTGGAAGATTTAATTTCTCAACCATGATAGCAGTTGCAAGGTTGACTTCACAACTCCCATCAATGGCCAAGCTACAAATTTTGTCTTTGACACCGCAACGGGTATAAAACCAACCAAGCAATTGAGATTTGACGAGGTCCAATTGCTCATCTACACCACGTAATGGCACTTCTTTGACTCCCTTAGGATCAGGAAGACAATGTTGTGTGCTAGCTTTTATGCGTCTTGTATTCGCCATGACGTATGAGGGAACCTCCACATAAGCTCTGAGGCCAACTATTGCGGTCCTCGATCAACACGTTTCGAGACACGTAGCACGTTTGCCCGAGGATCTAGCGAGGTTGTCCAACGCTTGGATTGCTGGACCTAGAATCAAACGGACGACACGATTTGATTAAAGGCTGTAGAACGACGACTCCGATGAGGGTGAATACGCCAGGGAATAGGTCGGTAGAACAATCAAGGACAAGATGCAAGATTGCTCAATCACCCTTGCCAGAAACAAGTAAAGCTCGAAATTCACACAAGCAAGAAAATCGAAAAACTAAGTAATTTGATTTATAAAACGTCTACCTAAAACCTTACAAAGCAAGCCTATTTATAGGCTAAGAGTTACAAAAACCCTAAGGAAAACAAGGAAAAGGGGAATTCGGCCATCTTGGGATCAAGATGGGCCGGCCCATGCTCTACTAGAACAACTAATCTAACTATAAATTAAACACTAAAGCCTAAGGCCCTATTCGGCCAACTCACTCGGAGGCCCACTTGACTCTTCATGGGCTTGGATCGTGGTGTAGATAACTTGATTGTCTCCTTCCAAGCCTTCAATTTCTCTATGGACTCCATGTTGGTCTTGGACAATTCGAACAAGGGCTTGGAGGGATTCTTTGAAGAACTTGGCTTGTGCACGTGTGACTGGGCCCAATGGAACTCGGACTGGGTCATTACTTGGGCTAAGGTCCGTGCACACATCAGTCCCCTCCACTTGAGAAGGATTCGTCCTCAAATTTGGATGGAAATGGATGATACTACAAGAGTTGGTAGTATGAACCCCAAATCTAATGCCACCACATATTGCCAAGAAAAACTCATGGCTTTACTCCAATGGCTCCTCTTGTTCGTATCATTCCCCTCCTCTTGAAAGCAATTTGCCCACAAATTGAAGCACGAATGGTGACAAGACGAGTTACATGCCTTCGACTCAATCTTGTTAGGATGGCTATAGATGTCATCCAATGCAAAACCCACGTGCTAAGTTGGAAAATAACCCTTGTCGGACCTTGAATCTCACAAACCATCTTCAATGTATGCTCAACTTGATCGTTTGTGGTCATGAGGTAAGGGTCCTCAAAGTGGTGTGAAGCGTATCCCGTGAAATCGAACTCCGGCCCGAACACTCTTGCAAGGCCCCAAGGCGGATTTGGTGATGTTGGAGATTCACGTGGACTAAGAACAAGATGAAAATCATAATGGTCATTCAGGTACTTGTTCTTTAAACGAACCCTTGGTACACAACCATCCACAAAATGTGGAGTGTTCCCATCGAGATGAGCTCGAAGCAACTCCCCTTTGGTGTGGACTGATTTCAGTTGACATTGTTCCATGAATGGATACAAACGGGGTTTAACTCTTGGAGTACCAACTACATGGAAGCTTGCAAAGTCTACAATTGATTTTGGAATGGAACACACCAAGATCAGCTCAACTTGCCTTTGCTTGATCTGAATACAAGAAGAAACACTAAACAAAGCAAGGTAAGTTCGTTGGGAAAATAATAGGCCTTCACCGGGTTGCTCAAGATCAGCCCACTTTCTCTCTTTTCTTCCTTTTTACCACCCATCTCATCAGATTTTTCCATCTCTTTGTCCATTTCAACAGCTGACACTTTCATCTCATTGCATTCAACTCCCTCGGGTTTTATCTCTTCAGGCACAATTCCCTCATCTAGCTGCTTCTCCATTCAATAACGCTCAACCTTACTTTTCATGTGTGCTAGATCAATACAAAACTGGTCATAAGTAAGTGATACAAGTGCAATACGACGACTATTAAATAAGAAGGAATACTTATTAGTATGTCCGTCATATTTAACTTCTGGCCTCGACATCCACGCTTTGCCCAACAACCCGTGTCACTTGAATTGGGACTACATCACACAACACCTCGTCCACATATTTGCCGATTTGAATAGGTACAAGTGTGTGCTTAGTAACCCAGACAACACCTTGAGTACTCATCAACTTGTGCGGTCGAAGATGACCAATGGTTGGAAGATTTAATTTCTCAACCATGATAGCAGTTGCAAGGTTGACTTCACAACTCCCATCAATGGCCAAGCTACAAATTTTGTCTTTGACACCGCAACGGGTATAAAACCAACCAAGCAATTGAGATTTGACGAGGTCCAATTGCTCATCTACACCACGTAATGGCACTTCTTTGACTCCCTTAGGATCAGGAAGACAATGTTGTGTGCTAGCTTTTATGCGTCTTGTATTCGCCATGACGTATGAGGGAACCTCCACATAAGCTCTGAGGCCAACTATTGCGGTCCTCGATCAACACGTTTCGAGACACGTAGCACGTTTGCCCGAGGATCTAGCGAGGTTGTCCAACGCTTGGATTGCTGGACCTAGAATCAAATGGACGACACGATTTGATTAAAGGCTGTAGAACGACGACTCCGATGAGGGTGAATACGCCAGGGAATAGGTCGGTAGAACAATCAAGGACAAGATGCAAGATTGCTCAATCACCCTTGCCAGAAGCAAGTAAAGCTCGAAATTCACACAAGCAAGAAAATCGAAAAACTAAGTAATTTGATTTATAAAACGTCTACCTAAAACCTTACAAGGCAAGCCTATTTATAGGCTAAGAGTTACAAAAAACCTAAGGAAAACAAGGAAAAGGGGAATTTGGCCATCTTGGGATCAAGATGGGCCGGCCCATGCTCTACTAGAACAACTAATCTAACTATAAATTAAACACTAAAGCCTAAGGCCCTATTCGGCCAACTCACTCGGAGGCCCACTTGACTCTTCATGGGCTTGGATCGTGGTGTAGATAACTTGATTGTCTCCTTCCAAGCCTTCAATTTCTCTATGGACTCCATGTTGGTCTTGGACAATTCGAACAAGGGCTTGGAGGGATTCTTTGAAGAACTTGGCTTGTGCACGTGTGACTGGGCCCAATGGAACTCGGACTGGGTCATTACTTGGGCTAAGGTCCGTGCACACATCAGTCCCCTCCACTTGAGAAGGATTCGTCCTCAAATCTGGATGGAAATGGATGATACTACAAGAGTTGGTAGTATGAACCCCAAATCTAATGCCACCACATATTGCCAAGAAAAACTCATGGCTTTACTCCAATGGCTCCTCTTGTTCGTATCATTCCCCTCCTCTTGAAAGCAATTTGCCCACAAATTGAAGCACGAATGGTGACAAGACGAGTTACATGCCTTCGACTCAATCTTGTTAGGATGGCTATAGATGTCATCCAATGCAAAACCCACGTGCTAAGTTGGAAAATAACCCTTGTCGGACCTTGAATCTCACAAACCATCTTCAATGTATGCTCAACTTGATCGTTTGTGGTCATGAGGTAAGGGTCCTCAAAGTGGTGTGAAGCGTATCCCGTGAAATCGAACTCCGGCCCGAACACTCTTGCAAGGCCCCAAGGCGGATTTGGTGATGTTGGAGATTCACGTGGACTAAGAACAAGATGAAAATCATAATGGTCATTCAGGTACTTGTTCTTTAAACGAACCCTTGGTACACAACCATCCACAAAATGTGGAGTGTTCCCATCGAGATGAGCTCGAAGCAACTCCCCTTTGGTGTGGACTGATTTCAGTTGACATTGTTCCATGAATGGATACAAACGGGGTTTAACTCTTGGAGTACCAACTACATGGAAGCTTGCAAAGTCTACAATTGATTTTGGAATGGAACACACCAAGATCAGCTCAACTTGCCTTTGCTTGATCTGAATACAAGAAGAAACACTAAACAAAGCAAGGTAAGTTCGTTGGGAAAATAATAGGCCTTCACCGGGTTGCTCAAGATCAGCCCACTTTCTCTCTTTTCTTCCTTTTTACCACCCATCTCATCAGATTTTTCCATCTCTTTGTCCATTTCAACAGCTGACCCTATCATCTCATTGCATTCAACTCCCTCGGGTTTTATCTCTTCAGGCACAATTCCCTCATCTAGCTGCTTCTCCATTCAATAACGCTCAACCTTACTTTTCATGTGTGCTAGATCAATACAAAACTGGTCATAAGTAAGTGATACAAGTGCAATACGACGACTATTAAATAAGAAGGAATACTTATTAGTATGTCCGTCATATTTAACTTCTGGCCTCGACATCCACGCTTTGCCCAACAACCCGTGTCACTTGAATTGGGACTACATCACACAACACCTCGTCCACATATTTGCCGATTTGAATAGGTACAAGTGTGTGCTTAGTAACCCAGACAACACCTTGAGTACTCATCAACTTGTGCGGTCGAAGATGACCAATGGTTGGAAGATTTAATTTCTCAACCATGATAGCAGTTGCAAGGTTGACTTCACAACTCCCATCAATGGCCAAGCTACAAATTTTGTCTTTGACACCGCAACGGGTATAAAACCAACCAAGCAATTGAGATTTGACGAGGTCCAATTGCTCATCTACACCACGTAATGGCACTTCTTTGACTCCCTTAGGATCAGGAAGACAATGTTGTGTGCTAGCTTTTATGCGTCTTGTATTCGCCATGACGTATGAGGGAACCTCCACATAAGCTCTGAGGCCAACTATTGCGGTCCTCGATCAACACGTTTCGAGACACGTAGCACGTTTGCCCGAGGATCTAGCGAGGTTGTCCAACGCTTGGATTGCTGGACCTAGAATCAAACGGACGACACGATTTGATTAAAGGCTGTAGAACGACGACTCCGATGAGGGTGAATACGCCAGGGAATAGGTCGGTAGAACAATCAAGGACAAGATGCAAGATTGCTCAATCACCCTTGCCAGAAGCAAGTAAAGCTCGAAATTCACACAAGCAAGAAAATCGAAAAACTAAGTAATTTGATTTATAAAACGTCTACCTAAAACCTTACAAAGCAAGCCTATTTATAGGCTAAGAGTTACAAAAAACCTAAGGAAAACAAGGAAAAGGGGAATTTGGACATCTTGGGATCAAGATGGGCCGGCCCATGCTCTACTAGAACAACTAATCTAACTATAAATTAAACACTAAAGCCTAAGGCCCTATTCGGCCAACTCACTCGGAGGCCCACTTGACTCTTCATGGGCTTGGATCGTGGTGTAGATAACTTGATTGTCTCCTTCCAAGCCTTCAATTTCTCTATGGACTCCATGTTGGTCTTGGACAATTCGAACAAGGGCTTGGAGGGATTCTTTGAAGAACTTGGCTTGTGCACGTGTGACTGGGCCCAATGGAACTCGGACTGGGTCATTACTTGGGCTAAGGTCCGTGCACACATCAGTCCCCTCCACTTGAGAAGGATTCGTCCTCAAATCTGGATGGAAATGGATGATACTACAAGAGTTGGTAGTATGAACCCCAAATCTAATGCCACCACATATTGCCAAGAAAAACTCATGGCTTTACTCCAATGGCTCCTCTTGTTCGTATCATTCCCCTCCTCTTGAAAGCAATTTGCCCACAAATTGAAGCACGAATGGTGACAAGACGAGTTACATGCCTTCGACTCAATCTTGTTAGGATGGCTATAGATGTCATCCAATGCAAAACCCACGTGCTAAGTTGGAAAATAACCCTTGTCGGACCTTGAATCTCACAAACCATCTTCAATGTATGCTCAACTTGATCGTTTGTGGTCATGAGGTAAGGGTCCTCAAAGTGGTGTGAAGCGTATCCCGTGAAATCGAACTCCGGCCCGAACACTCTTGCAAGGCCCCAAGGCGGATTTGGTGATGTTGGAGATTCACGTGGACTAAGAACAAGATGAAAATCATAATGGTCATTCAGGTACTTGTTCTTTAAACGAACCCTTGGTACACAACCATCCACAAAATGTGGAGTGTTCCCATCGAGATGAGCTCGAAGCAACTCCCCTTTGGTGTGGACTGATTTCAGTTGACATTGTTCCATGAATGGATACAAACGGGGTTTAACTCTTGGAGTACCAACTACATGGAAGCTTGCAAAGTCTACAATTGATTTTGGAATGGAACACACCAAGATCAGCTCAACTTGCCTTTGCTTGATCTGAATACAAGAAGAAACACTAAACAAAGCAAGGTAAGTTCGTTGGGAAAATAATAGGCCTTCACCGGGTTGCTCAAGATCAGCCCACTTTCTCTCTTTTCTTCCTTTTTACCACCCATCTCATCAGATTTTTCCATCTCCTTGTCCATTTCAACAGCTGACCCTTTCATCTCATTGCATTCAACTCCCTCGGGTTTTATCTCTTCAGGCACAATTCCCTCATCTAGCTGCTTCTCCATTCAATAACGCTCAACCTTACTTTTCATGTGTGCTAGATCAATACAAAACTGGTCATAAGTAAGTGATACAAGTGCAATACGACGACTATTAAATAAGAAGGAATACTTATTAGTATGTCCGTCATATTTAACTTCTGGCCTCGACATCCACGCTTTGCCCAACAACCCGTGTCACTTGAATTGGGACTACATCACACAACACCTCGTCCACATATTTGCCGATTTGAATAGGTACAAGTGTGTGCTTAGTAACCCAGACAACACCTTGAGTACTCATCAACTTGTGCGGTCGAAGATGACCAATGGTTGGAAGATTTAATTTCTCAACCATGATAGCAGTTGCAAGGTTGACTTCACAACTCCCATCAATGGCCAAGCTACAAATTTTGTCTTTGACACCGCAACGGGTATAAAACCAACCAAGCAATTGAGATTTGACGAGGTCCAATTGCTCATCTACACCACGTAATGGCACTTCTTTGACTCCCTTAGGATCAGGAAGACAATGTTGTGTGCTAGCTTTTATGCGTCTTGTATTCGCCATGACGTATGAGGGAACCTCCACATAAGCTCTGAGGCCAACTATTGCGGTCCTCGATCAACACGTTTCGAGACACGTAGCACGTTTGCCCGAGGATCTAGCGAGGTTGTCCAACGCTTGGATTGCTGGACCTAGAATCAAACGGACGACACGATTTGATTAAAGGCTGTAGAACGACGACTCCGATGAGGGTGAATACGCCAGGGAATAGGTCGGTAGAACAATCAAGGACAAGATGCAAGATTGCTCAATCACCCTTGCCAGAAGCAAGTAAAGCTCGAAATTCACACAAGCAAGAAAATCGAAAAACTAAGTAATTTGATTTATAAAACGTCTACCTAAAACCTTACAAAGCAAGCCTATTTATAGGCTAAGAGTTACAAAAAACCTAAGGAAAACAAGGAAAAGGGGAATTTGGCCATCTTGGGATCAAGATGGGCCGGCCCATGCTCTACTAGAACAACTAATCTAACTATAAATTAAACACTAAAGCCTAAGGCCCTATTCGGCCAACTCACTCGGAGGCCCACTTGACTCTTCATGGGCTTGGATCGTGGTGTAGATAACTTGATTGTCTCCTTCCAAGCCTTCAATTTCTCTATGGACTCCATGTTGGTCTTGGACAATTCGAACAAGGGCTTGGAGGGATTCTTTGAAGAACTTGGCTTGTGCACGTGTGACTGGGCCCAATGGAACTCGGACTGGGTCATTACTTGGGCTAAGGTCCGTGCACACATCAGTCCCCTCCACTTGAGAAGGATTCGTCCTCAAATCTGGATGGAAATGGATGATACTACAAGAGTTGGTAGTATGAACCCCAAATCTAATGCCACCACATATTGCCAAGAAAAACTCATGGCTTTACTCCAATGGCTCCTCTTGTTCGTATCATTCCCCTCCTCTTGAAAGCAATTTGCCCACAAATTGAAGCACGAATGGTGACAAGACGAGTTACATGCCTTCGACTCAATCTTGTTAGGATGGCTATAGATGTCATCCAATGCAAAACCCACGTGCTAAGTTGGAAAATAACCCTTGTCGGACCTTGAATCTCACAAACCATCTTCAATGTATGCTCAACTTGATCGTTTGTGGTCATGAGGTAAGGGTCCTCAAAGTGGTGTGAAGCGTATCCCGTGAAATCGAACTCCGGCCCGAACACTCTTGCAAGGCCCCAAGGCGGATTTGGTGATGTTGGAGATTCACGTGGACTAAGAACAAGATGAAAATCATAATGGTCATTCAGGTACTTGTTCTTTAAACGAACCCTTGGTACACAACCATCCACAAAATGTGGAGTGTTCCCATCGAGATGAGCTCGAAGCAACTCCCCTTTGGTGTGGACTGATTTCAGTTGACATTGTTCCATGAATGGATACAAACGGGGTTTAACTCTTGGAGTACCAACTACATGGAAGCTTGCAAAGTCTACAATTGATTTTGGAATGGAACACACCAAGATCAGCTCAACTTGCCTTTGCTTGATCTGAATACAAGAAGAAACACTAAACAAAGCAAGGTAAGTTCGTTGGGAAAATAATAGGCCTTCACCGGGTTGCTCAAGATCAGCCCACTTTCTCTCTTTTCTTCCTTTTTACCACCCATCTCATCAGATTTTTCCATCTCTTTGTCCATTTCAACAGCTGACCCTTTCATCTCATTGCATTCAACTCCCTCGGGTTTTATCTCTTCAGGCACAATTCCCTCATCTAGCTGCTTCTCCATTCAATAACGCTCAACCTTACTTTTCATGTGTGCTAGATCAATACAAAACTGGTCATAAGTAAGTGATACAAGTGCAATACGACGACTATTAAATAAGAAGGAATACTTATTAGTATGTCCGTCATATTTAACTTCTGGCCTCGACATCCACGCTTTGCCCAACAACCCGTGTCACTTGAATTGGGACTACATCACACAACACCTCGTCCACATATTTGCCGATTTGAATAGGTACAAGTGTGTGCTTAGTAACCCAGACAACACCTTGAGTACTCATCAACTTGTGCGGTCGAAGATGACCAATGGTTGGAAGATTTAATTTCTCAACCATGATAGCAGTTGCAAGGTTGACTTCACAACTCCCATCAATGGCCAAGCTACAAATTTTGTCTTTGACACCGCAACGGGTATAAAACCAACCAAGCAATTGAGATTTGACGAGGTCCAATTGCTCATCTACACCACGTAATGGCACTTCTTTGACTCCCTTAGGATCAGGAAGACAATGTTGTGTGCTAGCTTTTATGCGTCTTGTATTCGCCATGACGTATGAGGGAACCTCCACATAAGCTCTGAGGCCAACTATTGCGGTCCTCGATCAACACGTTTCGAGACACGTAGCACGTTTGCCCGAGGATCTAGCGAGGTTGTCCAACGCTTGGATTGCTGGACCTAGAATCAAACGGACGACACGATTTGATTAAAGGCTGTAGAACGACGACTCCGATGAGGGTGAATACGCCAGGGAATAGGTCGGTAGAACAATCAAGGACAAGATGCAAGATTGCTCAATCACCCTTGCCAGAAGCAAGTAAAGCTCGAAATTCACACAAGCAAGAAAATCGAAAAACTAAGTAATTTGATTTATAAAACGTCTACCTAAAACCTTACAAAGCAAGCCTATTTATAGGCTAAGAGTTACAAAAAACCTAAGGAAAACAAGGAAAAGGGGAATTTGGACATCTTGGGATCAAGATGGGCCGGCCCATGCTCTACTAGAACAACTAATCTAACTATAAATTAAACACTAAAGCCTAAGGCCCTATTCGGCCAACTCACTCGGAGGCCCACTTGACTCTTCATGGGCTTGGATCGTGGTGTAGATAACTTGATTGTCTCCTTCCAAGCCTTCAATTTCTCTATGGACTCCATGTTGGTCTTGGACAATTCGAACAAGGGCTTGGAGGGATTCTTTGAAGAACTTGGCTTGTGCACGTGTGACTGGGCCCAATGGAACTCGGACTGGGTCATTACTTGGGCTAAGGTCCGTGCACACATCAGTCCCCTCCATTTGAGAAGGATTCGTCCTCAAATCTGGATGGAAATGGATGATACTACAAGAGTTGGTAGTATGAACCCCAAATCTAATGCCACCACATATTGCCAAGAAAAACTCATGGCTTTACTCCAATGGCTCCTCTTGTTCGTATCATTCCCCTCCTCTTGAAAGCAATTTGCCCACAAATTGAAGCACGAATGGTGACAAGACGAGTTACATGCCTTCGACTCAATCTTGTTAGGATGGCTATAGATGTCATCCAATGCAAAACCCACGTGCTAAGTTGGAAAATAACCCTTGTCGGACCTTGAATCTCACAAACCATCTTCAATGTATGCTCAACTTGATCGTTTGTGGTCATGAGGTAAGGGTCCTCAAAGTGGTGTGAAGCGTATCCCGTGAAATCGAACTCCGGCCCGAACACACTTGCAAGGCCCCAAGGCGGATTTGGTGATGTTGGAGATTCACGTGGACTAAGAACAAGATGAAAATCATAATGGTCATTCAGGTACTTGTTCTTTAAACGAACCCTTGGTACACAACCATCCACAAAATGTGGAGTGTTCCCATCAAGATGCGCTCGAAGCAACTCCCCTTTGGTGTGGACTGATTTCAGTTGACATTGTTCCATGAATGGATACAAACGGGGTTTAACTCTTGGAGTACCAACTACATGGAAGCTTGCAAAGTCTACAATTGATTTTGGAATGGAACACACCAAGATCAGCTCAACTTGCCTTTGCTTGATCTGAATACAAGAAGAAACACTAAACAAAGCAAGGTAAGTTCGTTGGGAAAATAATAGGCCTTCACCGGGTTGCTCAAGATCAGCCCACTTTCTCTCTTTTCTTCCTTTTTACCACCCATCTCATCAGATTTTTCCATCTCCTTGTCCATTTCAACAGCTGACCCTTTCATCTCATTGCATTCAACTCCCTCGGGTTTTATCTCTTCAGGCACAATTCCCTCATCTAGCTGCTTCTCCATTCAATAACGCTCAACCTTACTTTTCATGTGTGCTAGATCAATACAAAACTGGTCATAAGTAAGTGATACAAGTGCAATACGACGACTATTAAATAAGAAGGAATACTTATTAGTATGTCCGTCATATTTAACTTCTGGCCTCGACATCCACGCTTTGCCCAACAACCCGTGTCACTTGAATTGGGACTACATCACACAACACCTCGTCCACATATTTGCCGATTTGAATAGGTACAAGTGTGTGCTTAGTAACCCAGACAACACCTTGAGTACTCATCAACTTGTGCGGTCGAAGATGACCAATGGTTGGAAGATTTAATTTCTCAACCATGATAGCAGTTGCAAGGTTGACTTCACAACTCCCATCAATGGCCAAGCTACAAATTTTGTCTTTGACACCGCAACGGGTATAAAACCAACCAAGCAATTGAGATTTGACGAGGTCCAATTGCTCATCTACACCACGTAATGGCACTTCTTTGACTCCCTTAGGATCAGGAAGACAATGTTGTGTGCTAGCTTTTATGCGTCTTGTATTCGCCATGACGTATGAGGGAACCTCCACATAAGCTCTGAGGCCAACTATTGCGGTCCTCGATCAACACGTTTCGAGACACGTAGCACGTTTGCCCGAGGATCTAGCGAGGTTGTCCAACGCTTGGATTGCTGGACCTAGAATCAAACGGACGACACGATTTGATTAAAGGCTGTAGAACGACGACTCCGATGAGGGTGAATACGCCAGGGAATAGGTCGGTAGAACAATCAAGGACAAGATGCAAGATTGCTCAATCACCCTTGCCAGAAGCAAGTAAAGCTCGAAATTCACACAAGCAAGAAAATCGAAAAACTAAGTAATTTGATTTATAAAACGTCTACCTAAAACCTTACAAAGCAAGCCTATTTATAGGCTAAGAGTTACAAAAACCCTAAGGAAAACAAGGAAAAGGGGAATTCGGCCATCTTGGGATCAAGATGGGCCGGCCCATGCTCTACTAGAACAACTAATCTAACTATAAATTAAACACTAAAGCCTAAGGCCCCATTCGGCCAACTCACTCGGAGGCCCACTTGACTCTTCATGGGCTTGGATCGTGGTGTAGATAACTTGATTGTCTCCTTCCAAGCCTTCAATTTCTCTATGGACTCCATGTTGGTCTTGGACAATTCGAACAAGGGCTTGGAGGGATTCTTTGAAGAACTTGGCTTGTGCACGTGTGACTGGGCCCAATGGAACTCGGACTGGGTCATTACTTGGGCTAAGGTCCGTGCACACATCAGTCCCCTCCACTTGAGAAGGATTCGTCCTCAAATCTGGATGGAAATGGATGATACTACAAGAGTTGGTAGTATGAACCCCAAATCTAATGCCACCACATATTGCCAAGAAAAACTCATGGCTTTACTCCAATGGCTCCTCTTGTTCGTATCATTCCCCTCCTCTTGAAAGCAATTTGCCCACAAATTGAAGCACGAATGGTGACAAGACGAGTTACATGCCTTCGACTCAATCTTGTTAGGATGGCTATAGATGTCATCCAATGCAAAACCCACGTGCTAAGTTGGAAAATAACCCTTGTCGGACCTTGAATCTCACAAACCATCTTCAATGTATGCTCAACTTGATCGTTTGTGGTCATGAGGTAAGGGTCCTCAAAGTGGTGTGAAGCGTATCCCGTGAAATCGAACTCCGGCCCGAACACACTTGCAAGGCCCCAAGGCGGATTTGGTGATGTTGGAGATTCACGTGGACTAAGAACAAGATGAAAATCATAATGGTCATTCAGGTACTTGTTCTTTAAACGAACCCTTGGTACACAACCATCCACAAAATGTGGAGTGTTCCCATCAAGATGAGCTCGAAGCAACTCCCCTTTGGTGTGGACTGATTTCAGTTGACATTGTTCCATGAATGGATACAAACGGGGTTTAACTCTTGGAGTACCAACTACATGGAAGCTTGCAAAGTCTACAATTGATTTTGGAATGGAACACACCAAGATCAGCTCAACTTGCCTTTGCTTGATCTGAATACAAGAAGAAACACTAAACAAAGCAAGGTAAGTTCGTTGGGAAAATAATAGGCCTTCACCGGGTTGCTCAAGATCAGCCCACTTTCTCTCTTTTCTTCCTTTTTACCACCCATCTCATCAGATTTTTCCATCTCTTTGTCCATTTCAACAGCTGACACTTTCATCTCATTGCATTCAACTCCCTCGGGTTTTATCTCTTCAGGCACAATTCCCTCATCTAGCTGCTTCTCCATTCAATAACGCTCAACCTTACTTTTCATGTGTGCTAGATCAATACAAAACTGGTCATAAGTAAGTGATACAAGTGCAATACGACGACTATTAAATAAGAAGGAATACTTATTAGTATGTCCGTCATATTTAACTTCTGGCCTCGACATCCACGCTTTGCCCAACAACCCGTGTCACTTGAATTGGGACTACATCACACAACACCTCGTCCACATATTTGCCGATTTGAATAGGTACAAGTGTGTGCTTAGTAACCCAGACAACACCTTGAGTACTCATCAACTTGTGCGGTCGAAGATGACCAATGGTTGGAAGATTTAATTTCTCAACCATGATAGCAGTTGCAAGGTTGACTTCACAACTCCCATCAATGGCCAAGCTACAAATTTTGTCTTTGACACCGCAACGGGTATAAAACCAACCAAGCAATTGAGATTTGACGAGGTCCAATTGCTCATCTACACCACGTAATGGCACTTCTTTGACTCCCTTAGGATCAGGAAGACAATGTTGTGTGCTAGCTTTTATGCGTCTTGTATTCGCCATGACGTATGAGGGAACCTCCACATAAGCTCTGAGGCCAACTATTGCGGTCCTCGATCAACACATTTCGAGACACGTAGCACGTTTGCCCGAGGATCTAGCGAGGTTGTCCAACGCTTGGATTGCTGGACCTAGAATCAAACGGACGACACGATTTGATTAAAGGCTGTAGAACGACGACTCCGATGAGGGTGAATACGCCAGGGAATAGGTCGGTAGAACAATCAAGGACAAGATGCAAGATTGCTCAATCACCCTTGCCAGAAGCAAGTAAAGCTCGAAATTCACACAAGCAAGAAAATCGAAAAACTAAGTAATTTGATTTATAAAACGTCTACCTAAAACCTTACAAAGCAAGCCTATTTATAGGCTAAGAGTTACAAAAACCCTAAGGAAAACAAGGAAAAGGGGAATTCGGCCATCTTGGGATCAAGGTGGGCCGGCCCATGCTCTACTAGAACAACTAATCTAACTATAAATTAAACACTAAAGCCTAAGGCCCCATTCGGCCAACTCACTCGGAGGCCCACTTGACTCTTCATGGGCTTGGATCGTGGTGTAGATAACTTGATTGTCTCCTTCCAAGCCTTCAATTTCTCTATGGACTCCATGTTGGTCTTGGACAATTCGAACAAGGGTTTGGAGGGATTCTTTGAAGAACTTGGCTTGTGCACGTGTGACTGGGCCCAATGGAACTCGGACTGGGTCATTACTTGGGCTAAGGTCCGTGCACACATCAGTCCCCTCCACTTGAGAAGGATTCGTCCTCAAATCTGGATGGAAATGGATGATACTACAAGAGTTGGTAGTATGAACCCCAAATCTAATGCCACCACATATTGCCAAGAAAAACTCATGGCTTTACTCCAATGGCTCCTCTTGTTCGTATCATTCCCCTCCTCTTGAAAGCAATTTGCCCACAAATTGAAGCACGAATGGTGACAAGACGAGTTACATGCCTTCGACTCAATCTTGTTAGGATGGCTATAGATGTCATCCAATGCAAAACCCACGTGCTAAGTTGGAAAATAACCCTTGTCGGACCTTGAATCTCACAAACCATCTTCAATGTATGCTCAACTTGATCGTTTGTGGTCATGAGGTAAGGGTCCTCAAAGTGGTGTGAAGCGTATCCCGTGAAATCGAACTCCGGCCCGAACACTCTTGCAAGGCCCCAAGGCGGATTTGGTGATGTTGGAGATTCACGTGGACTAAGAACAAGATGAAAATCATAATGGTCATTCAGGTACTTGTTCTTTAAACGAACCCTTGGTACACAACCATCCACAAAATGTGGAGTGTTCCCATCAAGATGAGCTCGAAGCAACTCCCCTTTGGTGTGGACTGATTTCAGTTGACATTGTTCCATGAATGGATACAAACGGGGTTTAACTCTTGGAGTACCAACTACATGGAAGCTTGCAAAGTCTACAATTGATTTTGGAATGGAACACACCAAGATCAGCTCAACTTGCCTTTGCTTGATCTGAATACAAGAAGAAACACTAAACAAAGCAAGGTAAGTTCGTTGGGAAAATAATAGGCCTTCACCGGGTTGCTCAAGATCAGCCCACTTTCTCTCTTTTCTTCCTTTTTACCACCCATCTCATCAGATTTTTCCATCTCTTTGTCCATTTCAACAGCTGACACTTTCATCTCATTGCATTCAACTCCCTCGGGTTTTATCTCTTCAGGCACAATTCCCTCATCTAGCTGCTTCTCCATTCAATAACGCTCAACCTTACTTTTCATGTGTGCTAGATCAATACAAAACTGGTCATAAGTAAGTGATACAAGTGCAATACGACGACTATTAAATAAGAAGGAATACTTATTAGTATGTCCGTCATATTTAACTTCTGGCCTCGACATCCACGCTTTGCCCAACAACCCGTGTCACTTGAATTGGGACTACATCACACAACACCTCGTCCACATATTTGCCGATTTGAATAGGTACAAGTGTGTGCTTAGTAACCCAGACAACACCTTGAGTACTCATCAACTTGTGCGGTCGAAGATGACCAATGGTTGGAAGATTTAATTTCTCAACCATGATAGCAGTTGCAAGGTTGACTTCACAACTCCCATCAATGGCCAAGCTACAAATTTTGTCTTTGACACCGCAACGGGTATAAAACCAACCAAGCAATTGAGATTTGACGAGGTCCAATTGCTCATCTACACCACGTAATGGCACTTCTTTGACTCCCTTAGGATCAGGAAGACAATGTTGTGTGCTAGCTTTTATGCGTCTTGTATTCGCCATGACGTATGAGGGAACCTCCACATAAGCTCTGAGGCCAACTATTGCGGTCCTCGATCAACACGTTTCGAGACACGTAGCACGTTTGCCCGAGGATCTAGCGAGGTTGTCCAACGCTTGGATTGCTGGACCTAGAATCAAACGGACGACACGATTTGATTAAAGGCTGTAGAACGACGACTCCGATGAGGGTGAATACGCCAGGGAATAGGTCGGTAGAACAATCAAGGACAAGATGCAAGATTGCTCAATCACCCTTGCCAGAAGCAAGTAAAGCTCGAAATTCACACAAGCAAGAAAATCGAAAAACTAAGTAATTTGATTTATAAAACGTCTACCTAAAACCTTACAAAGCAAGCCTATTTATAGGCTAAGAGTTACAAAAACCCTAAGGAAAACAAGGAAAAGGGGAATTCGGCCATCTTGGGATCAAGGTGGGCCGGCCCATGCTCTACTAGAACAACTAATCTAACTATAAATTAAACACTAAAGCCTAAGGCCCCATTCGGCCAACTCACTCGGAGGCCCACTTGACTCTTCATGGGCTTGGATCGTGGTGTAGATAACTTGATTGTCTCCTTCCAAGCCTTCAATTTCTCTATGGACTCCATGTTGGTCTTGGACAATTCGAACAAGGGTTTGGAGGGATTCTTTGAAGAACTTGGCTTGTGCACGTGTGACTGGGCCCAATGGAACTCGGACTGGGTCATTACTTGGGCTAAGGTCCGTGCACACATCAGTCCCCTCCACTTGAGAAGGATTCGTCCTCAAATCTGGATGGAAATGGATGATACTACAAGAGTTGGTAGTATGAACCCCAAATCTAATGCCACCACATATTGCCAAGAAAAACTCATGGCTTTACTCCAATGGCTCCTCTTGTTCGTATCATTCCCCTCCTCTTGAAAGCAATTTGCCCACAAATTGAAGCACGAATGGTGACAAGACGAGTTACATGCCTTCGACTCAATCTTGTTAGGATGGCTATAGATGTCATCCAATGCAAAACCCACGTGCTAAGTTGGAAAATAACCCTTGTCGGACCTTGAATCTCACAAACCATCTTCAATGTATGCTCAACTTGATCGTTTGTGGTCATGAGGTAAGGGTCCTCAAAGTGGTGTGAAGCGTATCCCGTGAAATCGAACTCCGGCCCGAACACTCTTGCAAGGCCCCAAGGCGGATTTGGTGATGTTGGAGATTCACGTGGACTAAGAACAAGATGAAAATCATAATGGTCATTCAGGTACTTGTTCTTTAAACGAACCCTTGGTACACAACCATCCACAAAATGTGGAGTGTTCCCATCAAGATGAGCTCGAAGCAACTCCCCTTTGGTGTGGACTGATTTCAGTTGACATTGTTCCATGAATGGATACAAACGGGGTTTAACTCTTGGAGTACCAACTACATGGAAGCTTGCAAAGTCTACAATTGATTTTGGAATGGAACACACCAAGATCAGCTCAACTTGCCTTTGCTTGATCTGAATACAAGAAGAAACACTAAACAAAGCAAGGTAAGTTCGTTGGGAAAATAATAGGCCTTCACCGGGTTGCTCAAGATCAGCCCACTTTCTCTCTTTTCTTCCTTTTTACCACCCATCTCATCAGATTTTTCCATCTCTTTGTCCATTTCAACAGCTGACACTTTCATCTCATTGCATTCAACTCCCTCGGGTTTTATCTCTTCAGGCACAATTCCCTCATCTAGCTGCTTCTCCATTCAATAACGCTCAACCTTACTTTTCATGTGTGCTAGATCAATACAAAACTGGTCATAAGTAAGTGATACAAGTGCAATACGACGACTATTAAATAAGAAGGAATACTTATTAGTATGTCCGTCATATTTAACTTCTGGCCTCGACATCCACGCTTTGCCCAACAACCCGTGTCACTTGAATTGGGACTACATCACACAACACCTCGTCCACATATTTGCCGATTTGAATAGGTACAAGTGTGTGCTTAGTAACCCAGACAACACCTTGAGTACTCATCAACTTGTGCGGTCGAAGATGACCAATGGTTGGAAGATTTAATTTCTCAACCATGATAGCAGTTGCAAGGTTGACTTCACAACTCCCATCAATGGCCAAGCTACAAATTTTGTCTTTGACACCGCAACGGGTATAAAACCAACCAAGCAATTGAGATTTGACGAGGTCCAATTGCTCATCTACACCACGTAATGGCACTTCTTTGACTCCCTTAGGATCAGGAAGACAATGTTGTGTGCTAGCTTTTATGCGTCTTGTATTCGCCATGACGTATGAGGGAACCTCCACATAAGCTCTGAGGCCAACTATTGCGGTCCTCGATCAACACGTTTCGAGACACGTAGCACGTTTGCCCGAGGATCTAGCGAGGTTGTCCAACGCTTGGATTGCTGGACCTAGAATCAAACGGACGACACGATTTGATTAAAGGCTGTAGAACGACGACTCCGATGAGGGTGAATACGCCAGGGAATAGGTCGGTAGAACAATCAAGGACAAGATGCAAGATTGCTCAATCACCCTTGCCAGAAGCAAGTAAAGCTCGAAATTCACACAAGCAAGAAAATCGAAAAACTAAGTAATTTGATTTATAAAACGTCTACCTAAAACCTTACAAAGCAAGCCTATTTATAGGCTAAGAGTTACAAAAACCCTAAGGAAAACAAGGAAAAGGGGAATTCGGCCATCTTGGGATCAAGATGGGCCGGCCCATGCTCTACTAGAACAACTAATCTAACTATAAATTAAACACTAAAGCCTAAGGCCCCATTCGGCCAACTCACTCGGAGGCCCACTTGACTCTTCATGGGCTTGGATCGTGGTGTAGATAACTTGATTGTCTCCTTCCAAGCCTTCAATTTCTCTATGGACTCCATGTTGGTCTTGGACAATTCGAACAAGGGTTTGGAGGGATTCTTTGAAGAACTTGGCTTGTGCACGTGTGACTGGGCCCAATGGAACTCGGACTGGGTCATTACTTGGGCTAAGGTCCGTGCACACATCAGTCCCCTCCACTTGAGAAGGATTCGTCCTCAAATCTGGATGGAAATGGATGATACTACAAGAGTTGGTAGTATGAACCCCAAATCTAATGCCACCACATATTGCCAAGAAAAACTCATGGCTTTACTCCAATGGCTCCTCTTGTTCGTATCATTCCCCTCCTCTTGAAAGCAATTTGCCCACAAATTGAAGCACGAATGGTGACAAGACGAGTTACATGCCTTCGACTCAATCTTGTTAGGATGGCTATAGATGTCATCCAATGCAAAACCCACGTGCTAAGTTGGAAAATAACCCTTGTCGGACCTTGAATCTCACAAACCATCTTCAATGTATGCTCAACTTGATCGTTTGTGGTCATGAGGTAAGGGTCCTCAAAGTGGTGTGAAGCGTATCCCGTGAAATCGAACTCCGGCCCGAACACTCTTGCAAGGCCCCAAGGCGGATTTGGTGATGTTGGAGATTCACGTGGACTAAGAACAAGATGAAAATCATAATGGTCATTCAGGTACTTGTTCTTTAAACGAACCCTTGGTACACAACCATCCACAAAATGTGGAGTGTTCCCATCAAGATGAGCTCGAAGCAACTCCCCTTTGGTGTGGACTGATTTCAGTTGACATTGTTCCATGAATGGATACAAACGGGGTTTAACTCTTGGAGTACCAACTACATGGAAGCTTGCAAAGTCTACAATTGATTTTGGAATGGAACACACCAAGATCAGCTCAACTTGCCTTTGCTTGATCTGAATACAAGAAGAAACACTAAACAAAGCAAGGTAAGTTCGTTGGGAAAATAATAGGCCTTCACCGGGTTGCTCAAGATCAGCCCACTTTCTCTCTTTTCTTCCTTTTTACCACCCATCTCATCAGATTTTTCCATCTCTTTGTCCATTTCAACAGCTGACACTTTCATCTCATTGCATTCAACTCCCTCGGGTTTTATCTCTTCAGGCACAATTCCCTCATCTAGCTGCTTCTCCATTCAATAACGCTCAACCTTACTTTTCATGTGTGCTAGATCAATACAAAACTGGTCATAAGTAAGTGATACAAGTGCAATACGACGACTATTAAATAAGAAGGAATACTTATTAGTATGTCCGTCATATTTAACTTCTGGCCTCGACATCCACGCTTTGCCCAACAACCCGTGTCACTTGAATTGGGACTACATCACACAACACCTCGTCCACATATTTGCCGATTTGAATAGGTACAAGTGTGTGCTTAGTAACCCAGACAACACCTTGAGTACTCATCAACTTGTGCGGTCGAAGATGACCAATGGTTGGAAGATTTAATTTCTCAACCATGATAGCAGTTGCAAGGTTGACTTCACAACTCCCATCAATGGCCAAGCTACAAATTTTGTCTTTGACACCGCAACGGGTATAAAACCAACCAAGCAATTGAGATTTGACGAGGTCCAATTGCTCATCTACACCACGTAATGGCACTTCTTTGACTCCCTTAGGATCAGGAAGACAATGTTGTGTGCTAGCTTTTATGCGTCTTGTATTCGCCATGACGTATGAGGGAACCTCCACATAAGCTCTGAGGCCAACTATTGCGGTCCTCGATCAACACGTTTCGAGACACGTAGCACGTTTGCCCGAGGATCTAGCGAGGTTGTCCAACGCTTGGATTGCTGGACCTAGAATCAAACGGACGACACGATTTGATTAAAGGCTGTAGAACGACGACTCCGATGAGGGTGAATACGCCAGGGAATAGGTCGGTAGAACAATCAAGGACAAGATGCAAGATTGCTCAATCACCCTTGCCAGAAGCAAGTAAAGCTCGAAATTCACACAAGCAAGAAAATCGAAAAACTAAGTAATTTGATTTATAAAACGTCTACCTAAAACCTTACAAAGCAAGCCTATTTATAGGCTAAGAGTTACAAAAACCCTAAGGAAAACAAGGAAAAGGGGAATTCGGCCATCTTGGGATCAAGATGGGCCGGCCCATGCTCTACTAGAACAACTAATCTAACTATAAATTAAACACTAAAGCCTAAGGCCCCATTCGGCCAACTCACTCGGAGGCCCACTTGACTCTTCATGGGCTTGGATCGTGGTGTAGATAACTTGATTGTCTCCTTCCAAGCCTTCAATTTCTCTATGGACTCCATGTTGGTCTTGGACAATTCGAACAAGGGTTTGGAGGGATTCTTTGAAGAACTTGGCTTGTGCACGTGTGACTGGGCCCAATGGAACTCGGACTGGGTCATTACTTGGGCTAAGGTCCGTGCACACATCAGTCCCCTCCACTTGAGAAGGATTCGTCCTCAAATCTGGATGGAAATGGATGATACTACAAGAGTTGGTAGTATGAACCCCAAATCTAATGCCACCACATATTGCCAAGAAAAACTCATGGCTTTACTCCAATGGCTCCTCTTGTTCGTATCATTCCCCTCCTCTTGAAAGCAATTTGCCCACAAATTGAAGCACGAATGGTGACAAGACGAGTTACATGCCTTCGACTCAATCTTGTTAGGATGGCTATAGATGTCATCCAATGCAAAACCCACGTGCTAAGTTGGAAAATAACCCTTGTCGGACCTTGAATCTCACAAACCATCTTCAATGTATGCTCAACTTGATCGTTTGTGGTCATGAGGTAAGGGTCCTCAAAGTGGTGTGAAGCGTATCCCGTGAAATCGAACTCCGGCCCGAACACTCTTGCAAGGCCCCAAGGCGGATTTGGTGATGTTGGAGATTCACGTGGACTAAGAACAAGATGAAAATCATAATGGTCATTCAGGTACTTGTTCTTTAAACGAACCCTTGGTACACAACCATCCACAAAATGTGGAGTGTTCCCATCAAGATGAGCTCGAAGCAACTCCCCTTTGGTGTGGACTGATTTCAGTTGACATTGTTCCATGAATGGATACAAACGGGGTTTAACTCTTGGAGTACCAACTACATGGAAGCTTGCAAAGTCTACAATTGATTTTGGAATGGAACACACCAAGATCAGCTCAACTTGCCTTTGCTTGATCTGAATACAAGAAGAAACACTAAACAAAGCAAGGTAAGTTCGTTGGGAAAATAATAGGCCTTCACCGGGTTGCTCAAGATCAGCCCACTTTCTCTCTTTTCTTCCTTTTTACCACCCATCTCATCAGATTTTTCCATCTCTTTGTCCATTTCAACAGCTGACACTTTCATCTCATTGCATTCAACTCCCTCGGGTTTTATCTCTTCAGGCACAATTCCCTCATCTAGCTGCTTCTCCATTCAATAACGCTCAACCTTACTTTTCATGTGTGCTAGATCAATACAAAACTGGTCATAAGTAAGTGATACAAGTGCAATACGACGACTATTAAATAAGAAGGAATACTTATTAGTATGTCCGTCATATTTAACTTCTGGCCTCGACATCCACGCTTTGCCCAACAACCCGTGTCACTTGAATTGGGACTACATCACACAACACCTCGTCCACATATTTGCCGATTTGAATAGGTACAAGTGTGTGCTTAGTAACCCAGACAACACCTTGAGTACTCATCAACTTGTGCGGTCGAAGATGACCAATGGTTGGAAGATTTAATTTCTCAACCATGATAGCAGTTGCAAGGTTGACTTCACAACTCCCATCAATGGCCAAGCTACAAATTTTGTCTTTGACACCGCAACGGGTATAAAACCAACCAAGCAATTGAGATTTGACGAGGTCCAATTGCTCATCTACACCACGTAATGGCACTTCTTTGACTCCCTTAGGATCAGGAAGACAATGTTGTGTGCTAGCTTTTATGCGTCTTGTATTCGCCATGACGTATGAGGGAACCTCCACATAAGCTCTGAGGCCAACTATTGCGGTCCTCGATCAACACGTTTCGAGACACGTAGCACGTTTGCCCGAGGATCTAGCGAGGTTGTCCAACGCTTGGATTGCTGGACCTAGAATCAAACGGACGACACGATTTGATTAAAGGCTGTAGAACGACGACTCCGATGAGGGTGAATACGCCAGGGAATAGGTCGGTAGAACAATCAAGGACAAGATGCAAGATTGCTCAATCACCCTTGCCAGAAGCAAGTAAAGCTCGAAATTCACACAAGCAAGAAAATCGAAAAACTAAGTAATTTGATTTATAAAACGTCTACCTAAAACCTTACAAAGCAAGCCTATTTATAGGCTAAGAGTTACAAAAACCCTAAGGAAAACAAGGAAAAGGGGAATTCGGCCATCTTGGGATCAAGGTGGGCCGGCCCATGCTCTACTAGAACAACTAATCTAACTATAAATTAAACACTAAAGCCTAAGGCCCCATTCGGCCAACTCACTCGGAGGCCCACTTGACTCTTCATGGGCTTGGATCGTGGTGTAGATAACTTGATTGTCTCCTTCCAAGCCTTCAATTTCTCTATGGACTCCATGTTGGTCTTGGACAATTCGAACAAGGGTTTGGAGGGATTCTTTGAAGAACTTGGCTTGTGCACGTGTGACTGGGCCCAATGGAACTCGGACTGGGTCATTACTTGGGCTAAGGTCCGTGCACACATCAGTCCCCTCCACTTGAGAAGGATTCGTCCTCAAATCTGGATGGAAATGGATGATACTACAAGAGTTGGTAGTATGAACCCCAAATCTAATGCCACCACATATTGCCAAGAAAAACTCATGGCTTTACTCCAATGGCTCCTCTTGTTCGTATCATTCCCCTCCTCTTGAAAGCAATTTGCCCACAAATTGAAGCACGAATGGTGACAAGACGAGTTACATGCCTTCGACTCAATCTTGTTAGGATGGCTATAGATGTCATCCAATGCAAAACCCACGTGCTAAGTTGGAAAATAACCCTTGTCGGACCTTGAATCTCACAAACCATCTTCAATGTATGCTCAACTTGATCGTTTGTGGTCATGAGGTAAGGGTCCTCAAAGTGGTGTGAAGCGTATCCCGTGAAATCGAACTCCGGCCCGAACACTCTTGCAAGGCCCCAAGGCGGATTTGGTGATGTTGGAGATTCACGTGGACTAAGAACAAGATGAAAATCATAATGGTCATTCAGGTACTTGTTCTTTAAACGAACCCTTGGTACACAACCATCCACAAAATGTGGAGTGTTCCCATCAAGATGAGCTCGAAGCAACTCCCCTTTGGTGTGGACTGATTTCAGTTGACATTGTTCCATGAATGGATACAAACGGGGTTTAACTCTTGGAGTACCAACTACATGGAAGCTTGCAAAGTCTACAATTGATTTTGGAATGGAACACACCAAGATCAGCTCAACTTGCCTTTGCTTGATCTGAATACAAGAAGAAACACTAAACAAAGCAAGGTAAGTTCGTTGGGAAAATAATAGGCCTTCACCGGGTTGCTCAAGATCAGCCCACTTTCTCTCTTTTCTTCCTTTTTACCACCCATCTCATCAGATTTTTCCATCTCTTTGTCCATTTCAACAGCTGACACTTTCATCTCATTGCATTCAACTCCCTCGGGTTTTATCTCTTCAGGCACAATTCCCTCATCTAGCTGCTTCTCCATTCAATAACGCTCAACCTTACTTTTCATGTGTGCTAGATCAATACAAAACTGGTCATAAGTAAGTGATACAAGTGCAATACGACGACTATTAAATAAGAAGGAATACTTATTAGTATGTCCGTCATATTTAACTTCTGGCCTCGACATCCACGCTTTGCCCAACAACCCGTGTCACTTGAATTGGGACTACATCACACAACACCTCGTCCACATATTTGCCGATTTGAATAGGTACAAGTGTGTGCTTAGTAACCCAGACAACACCTTGAGTACTCATCAACTTGTGCGGTCGAAGATGACCAATGGTTGGAAGATTTAATTTCTCAACCATGATAGCAGTTGCAAGGTTGACTTCACAACTCCCATCAATGGCCAAGCTACAAATTTTGTCTTTGACACCGCAACGGGTATAAAACCAACCAAGCAATTGAGATTTGACGAGGTCCAATTGCTCATCTACACCACGTAATGGCACTTCTTTGACTCCCTTAGGATCAGGAAGACAATGTTGTGTGCTAGCTTTTATGCGTCTTGTATTCGCCATGACGTATGAGGGAACCTCCACATAAGCTCTGAGGCCAACTATTGCGGTCCTCGATCAACACGTTTCGAGACACGTAGCACGTTTGCCCGAGGATCTAGCGAGGTTGTCCAACGCTTGGATTGCTGGACCTAGAATCAAACGGACGACACGATTTGATTAAAGGCTGTAGAACGACGACTCCGATGAGGGTGAATACGCCAGGGAATAGGTCGGTAGAACAATCAAGGACAAGATGCAAGATTGCTCAATCACCCTTGCCAGAAGCAAGTAAAGCTCGAAATTCACACAAGCAAGAAAATCGAAAAACTAAGTAATTTGATTTATAAAACGTCTACCTAAAACCTTACAAAGCAAGCCTATTTATAGGCTAAGAGTTACAAAAACCCTAAGGAAAACAAGGAAAAGGGGAATTCGGCCATCTTGGGATCAAGATGGGCCGGCCCATGCTCTACTAGAACAACTAATCTAACTATAAATTAAACACTAAAGCCTAAGGCCCCATTCGGCCAACTCACTCGGAGGCCCACTTGACTCTTCATGGGCTTGGATCGTGGTGTAGATAACTTGATTGTCTCCTTCCAAGCCTTCAATTTCTCTATGGACTCCATGTTGGTCTTGGACAATTCGAACAAGGGTTTGGAGGGATTCTTTGAAGAACTTGGCTTGTGCACGTGTGACTGGGCCCAATGGAACTCGGACTGGGTCATTACTTGGGCTAAGGTCCGTGCACACATCAGTCCCCTCCACTTGAGAAGGATTCGTCCTCAAATCTGGATGGAAATGGATGATACTACAAGAGTTGGTAGTATGAACCCCAAATCTAATGCCACCACATATTGCCAAGAAAAACTCATGGCTTTACTCCAATGGCTCCTCTTGTTCGTATCATTCCCCTCCTCTTGAAAGCAATTTGCCCACAAATTGAAGCACGAATGGTGACAAGACGAGTTACATGCCTTCGACTCAATCTTGTTAGGATGGCTATAGATGTCATCCAATGCAAAACCCACGTGCTAAGTTGGAAAATAACCCTTGTCGGACCTTGAATCTCACAAACCATCTTCAATGTATGCTCAACTTGATCGTTTGTGGTCATGAGGTAAGGGTCCTCAAAGTGGTGTGAAGCGTATCCCGTGAAATCGAACTCCGGCCCGAACACTCTTGCAAGGCCCCAAGGCGGATTTGGTGATGTTGGAGATTCACGTGGACTAAGAACAAGATGAAAATCATAATGGTCATTCAGGTACTTGTTCTTTAAACGAACCCTTGGTACACAACCATCCACAAAATGTGGAGTGTTCCCATCAAGATGAGCTCGAAGCAACTCCCCTTTGGTGTGGACTGATTTCAGTTGACATTGTTCCATGAATGGATACAAACGGGGTTTAACTCTTGGAGTACCAACTACATGGAAGCTTGCAAAGTCTACAATTGATTTTGGAATGGAACACACCAAGATCAGCTCAACTTGCCTTTGCTTGATCTGAATACAAGAAGAAACACTAAACAAAGCAAGGTAAGTTCGTTGGGAAAATAATAGGCCTTCACCGGGTTGCTCAAGATCAGCCCACTTTCTCTCTTTTCTTCCTTTTTACCACCCATCTCATCAGATTTTTCCATCTCTTTGTCCATTTCAACAGCTGACACTTTCATCTCATTGCATTCAACTCCCTCGGGTTTTATCTCTTCAGGCACAATTCCCTCATCTAGCTGCTTCTCCATTCAATAACGCTCAACCTTACTTTTCATGTGTGCTAGATCAATACAAAACTGGTCATAAGTAAGTGATACAAGTGCAATACGACGACTATTAAATAAGAAGGAATACTTATTAGTATGTCCGTCATATTTAACTTCTGGCCTCGACATCCACGCTTTGCCCAACAACCCGTGTCACTTGAATTGGGACTACATCACACAACACCTCGTCCACATATTTGCCGATTTGAATAGGTACAAGTGTGTGCTTAGTAACCCAGACAACACCTTGAGTACTCATCAACTTGTGCGGTCGAAGATGACCAATGGTTGGAAGATTTAATTTCTCAACCATGATAGCAGTTGCAAGGTTGACTTCACAACTCCCATCAATGGCCAAGCTACAAATTTTGTCTTTGACACCGCAACGGGTATAAAACCAACCAAGCAATTGAGATTTGACGAGGTCCAATTGCTCATCTACACCACGTAATGGCACTTCTTTGACTCCCTTAGGATCAGGAAGACAATGTTGTGTGCTAGCTTTTATGCGTCTTGTATTCGCCATGACGTATGAGGGAACCTCCACATAAGCTCTGAGGCCAACTATTGCGGTCCTCGATCAACACGTTTCGAGACACGTAGCACGTTTGCCCGAGGATCTAGCGAGGTTGTCCAACGCTTGGATTGCTGGACCTAGAATCAAACGGACGACACGATTTGATTAAAGGCTGTAGAACGACGACTCCGATGAGGGTGAATACGCCAGGGAATAGGTCGGTAGAACAATCAAGGACAAGATGCAAGATTGCTCAATCACCCTTGCCAGAAGCAAGTAAAGCTCGAAATTCACACAAGCAAGAAAATCGAAAAACTAAGTAATTTGATTTATAAAACGTCTACCTAAAACCTTACAAAGCAAGCCTATTTATAGGCTAAGAGTTACAAAAACCCTAAGGAAAACAAGGAAAAGGGGAATTCGGCCATCTTGGGATCAAGATGGGCCGGCCCATGCTCTACTAGAACAACTAATCTAACTATAAATTAAACACTAAAGCCTAAGGCCCCATTCGGCCAACTCACTCGGAGGCCCACTTGACTCTTCATGGGCTTGGATCGTGGTGTAGATAACTTGATTGTCTCCTTCCAAGCCTTCAATTTCTCTATGGACTCCATGTTGGTCTTGGACAATTCGAACAAGGGTTTGGAGGGATTCTTTGAAGAACTTGGCTTGTGCACGTGTGACTGGGCCCAATGGAACTCGGACTGGGTCATTACTTGGGCTAAGGTCCGTGCACACATCAGTCCCCTCCACTTGAGAAGGATTCGTCCTCAAATCTGGATGGAAATGGATGATACTACAAGAGTTGGTAGTATGAACCCCAAATCTAATGCCACCACATATTGCCAAGAAAAACTCATGGCTTTACTCCAATGGCTCCTCTTGTTCGTATCATTCCCCTCCTCTTGAAAGCAATTTGCCCACAAATTGAAGCACGAATGGTGACAAGACGAGTTACATGCCTTCGACTCAATCTTGTTAGGATGGCTATAGATGTCATCCAATGCAAAACCCACGTGCTAAGTTGGAAAATAACCCTTGTCGGACCTTGAATCTCACAAACCATCTTCAATGTATGCTCAACTTGATCGTTTGTGGTCATGAGGTAAGGGTCCTCAAAGTGGTGTGAAGCGTATCCCGTGAAATCGAACTCCGGCCCGAACACACTTGCAAGGCCCCAAGGCGGATTTGGTGATGTTGGAGATTCACGTGGACTAAGAACAAGATGAAAATCATAATGGTCATTCAGGTACTTGTTCTTTAAACGAACCCTTGGTACACAACCATCCACAAAATGTGGAGTGTTCCCATCAAGATGAGCTCGAAGCAACTCCCCTTTGGTGTGGACTGATTTCAGTTGACATTGTTCCATGAATGGATACAAACGGGGTTTAACTCTTGGAGTACCAACTACATGGAAGCTTGCAAAGTCTACAATTGATTTTGGAATGGAACACACCAAGATCAGCTCAACTTGCCTTTGCTTGATCTGAATACAAGAAGAAACACTAAACAAAGCAAGGTAAGTTCGTTGGGAAAATAATAGGCCTTCACCGGGTTGCTCAAGATCAGCCCACTTTCTCTCTTTTCTTCCTTTTTACCACCCATCTCATCAGATTTTTCCATCTCTTTGTCCATTTCAACAGCTGACCCTTTCATCTCATTGCATTCAACTCTCTCGGGTTTTATCTCTTCAGGCACAATTCCCTTATCTAGCTGCTTCTCCATTCAATAACGCTCAACCTTACTTTTCATGTGTGCTAGATCAATACAAAACTGGTCATAAGTAAGTGATACAAGTGCAATACGACGACAATTAAATAAGAAGGAATACTTATTAGTATGTCCGTCATATTTAACTTCTGGCCTCGACATCCACGCTTTGCCCAACAACCCGTGTCACTTGAATTGGGACTACATCACACAACACCTCGTCCACATATTTGCCGATTTGAATAGGTACAAGTGTGTGCTTAGTAACCCAGACAACACCTTGAGTACTCATCAACTTGTGCGGTCGAAGATGACCAATGGTTGGAAGATTTAATTTCTCAACCATGATAGCAGTTGCAAGGTTGACTTCACAACTCCCATCAATGGCCAAGCTACAAATTTTGTCTTTGACACCGCAACGGGTATAAAACCAACCAAGCAATTGAGATTTGACGAGGTCCAATTGCTCATCTACACCACGTAATGGCACTTCTTTGGCTCCCTTAGGATCAGGAAGACAATGTTGTGTGCTAGCTTTTATGCGTCTTGTATTCGCCATGACGTATGAGGGAACCTCCACATAAGCTCTGAGGCCAACTATTGCGGTCCTCGATCAACACGTTTCGAGACACGTAGCACGTTTGCCCGAGGATCTAGCGAGGTTGTCCAACGCTTGGATTGCTGGACCTAGAATCAAACGGACGACACGATTTGATTAAAGGCTGTAGAACGACGACTCCGATGAGGGTGAATACGCCAGGGAATAGGTCGGTAGAACAATCAAGGACAAGATGCAAGATTGCTCAATCACCCTTGCCAGAAGCAAGTAAAGCTCGAAATTCACACAAGCAAGAAAATCGAAAAACTAAGTAATTTGATTTATAAAACGTCTACCTAAAACCTTACAAAGCAAGCCTATTTATAGGCTAAGAGTTACAAAAACCCTAAGGAAAACTAGGAAAAGGGGAATTCGGCCATCTTGGGATCAAGATGGGCCGGCCCATGCTCTACTAGAACAACTAATCTAACTATAAATTAAACACTAAAGCCTAAGGCCCTATTCGGCCAACTCACTCGGAGGCCCACTTGACTCTTCATGGGCTTGGATCGTGGTGTAGATAACTTGATTGTCTCCTTCCAAGCCTTCAATTTCTCTATGGACTCCATGTTGGTCTTGGACAATTCGAACAAGGGCTTGGAGGGATTCTTTGAAGAACTTGGCTTGTGCACGTGTGACTGGGCCCAATGGAACTCGGACTGGGTCATTACTTGGGCTAAGGTCCGTGCACACATCAGTCCCCTCCACTTGAGAAGGATTCGTCCTCAAATCTGGATGGAAATGGATGATACTACAAGAGTTGGTAGTATGAACCCCAAATCTAATGCCACCACATATTGCCAAGAAAAACTCATGGCTTTACTCCAATGGCTCCTCTTGTTCGTATCATTCCCCTCCTCTTGAAAGCAATTTGCCCACAAATTGAAGCACGAATGGTGACAAGACGAGTTACATGCCTTCGACTCAATCTTGTTAGGATGGCTATAGATGTCATCCAATGCAAAACCCACGTGCTAAGTTGGAAAATAACCCTTGTCGGACCTTGAATCTCACAAACCATCTTCAATGTATGCTCAACTTGATCGTTTGTGGTCATGAGGTAAGGGTCCTCAAAGTGGTGTGAAGCGTATCCCGTGAAATCGAACTCCGGCCCGAACACACTTGCAAGGCCCCAAGGCGGATTTGGTGATGTTGGAGATTCACGTGGACTAAGAACAAGATGAAAATCATAATGGTCATTCAGGTACTTGTTCTTTAAACGAACCCTTGGTACACAACCATCCGCAAAATGTGGAGTGTTCCCATCAAGATGAGCTCGAAGCAACTCCCCTTTGGTGTGGACTGATTTCAGTTGACATTGTTCCATGAATGGATACAAACGGGGTTTAACTCTTGGAGTACCAACTACATGGAAGCTTGCAAAGTCTACAATTGATTTTGGAATGGAACACACCAAGATCAGCTCAACTTGCCTTTGCTTGATCTGAATACAAGAAGAAACACTAAACAAAGCAAGGTAAGTTCGTTGGGAAAATAATAGGCCTTCACCGGGTTGCTCAAGATCAGCCCACTTTCTCTCTTTTCTTCCTTTTTACCACCCATCTCATCAGATTTTTCCATCTCTTTGTCCATTTCAACAGCTGACCCTTTCATCTCATTGCATTCAACTCCCTCGGGTTTTATCTCTTCAGGCACAATTCCCTCATCTAGCTGCTTCTCCATTCAATAACGCTCAACCTTACTTTTCATGTGTGCTAGATCAATACAAAACTGGTCATAAGTAAGTGATACAAGTGCAATACGACGACTATTAAATAAGAAGGAATACTTATTAGTATGTCCGTCATATTTAACTTCTGGCCTCGACATCCACGCTTTGCCCAACAACCCGTGTCACTTGAATTGGGACTACATCACACAACACCTCGTCCACATATTTGCCGATTTGAATAGGTACAAGTGTGTGCTTAGTAACCCAGACAACACCTTGAGTACTCATCAACTTGTGCGGTCGAAGATGACCAATGGTTGGAAGATTTAATTTCTCAACCATGATAGCAGTTGCAAGGTTGACTTCACAACTCCCATCAATGGCCAAGCTACAAATTTTGTCTTTGACACCGCAACGGGTATAAAACCAACCAAGCAATTGAGATTTGACGAGGTCCAATTGCTCATCTACACCACGTAATGGCACTTCTTTGACTCCCTTAGGATCAGGAAGACAATGTTGTGTGCTAGCTTTTATGCGTCTTGTATTCGCCATGACGTATGAGGGAACCTCCACATAAGCTCTGAGGCCAACTATTGCGGTCCTCGATCAACACGTTTCGAGACACGTAGCACGTTTGCCCGAGGATCTAGCGAGGTTGTCCAACGCTTGGATTGCTGGACCTAGAATCAAACGGACGACACGATTTGATTAAAGGCTGTAGAACGACGACTCCGATGAGGGTGAATACGCCAGGGAATAGGTCGGTAGAACAATCAAGGACAAGATGCAAGATTGCTCAATCACCCTTGCCAGAAGCAAGTAAAGCTCGAAATTCACACAAGCAAGAAAATCGAAAAACTAAGTAATTTGATTTATAAAACGTCTACCTAAAACCTTACAAAGCAAGCCTATTTATAGGCTAAGAGTTACAAAAAACCTAAGGAAAACAAGGAAAAGGGGAATTTGGCCATCTTGGGATCAAGATGGGCCGGCCCATGCTCTACTAGAACAACTAATCTAACTATAAATTAAACACTAAAGCCTAAGGCCCTATTCGGCCAACTCACTCGGAGGCCCACTTGACTCTTCATGGGCTTGGATCGTGGTGTAGATAACTTGATTGTCTCCTTCCAAGCCTTCAATTTCTCTATGGACTCCATGTTGGTCTTGGACAATTCGAACAAGGGCTTGGAGGGATTCTTTGAAGAACTTGGCTTGTGCACGTGTGACTGGGCCCAATGGAACTCGGACTGGGTCATTACTTGGGCTAAGGTCCGTGCACACATCAGTCCCCTCCACTTGAGAAGGATTCGTCCTCAAATCTGGATGGAAATGGATGATACTACAAGAGTTGGTAGTATGAACCCCAAATCTAATGCCACCACATATTGCCAAGAAAAACTCATGGCTTTACTCCAATGGCTCCTCTTGTTCGTATCATTCCCCTCCTCTTGAAAGCAATTTGCCCACAAATTGAAGCACGAATGGTGACAAGACGAGTTACATGCCTTCGACTCAATCTTGTTAGGATGGCTATAGATGTCATCCAATGCAAAACCCACGTGCTAAGTTGGAAAATAACCCTTGTCGGACCTTGAATCTCACAAACCATCTTCAATGTATGCTCAACTTGATCGTTTGTGGTCATGAGGTAAGGGTCCTCAAAGTGGTGTGAAGCGTATCCCGTGAAATCGAACTCCGGCCCGAACACACTTGCAAGGCCCCAAGGCGGATTTGGTGATGTTGGAGATTCACGTGGACTAAGAACAAGATGAAAATCATAATGGTCATTCAGGTACTTGTTCTTTAAACGAACCCTTGGTACACAACCATCCGCAAAATGTGGAGTGTTCCCATCAAGATGAGCTCGAAGCAACTCCCCTTTGGTGTGGACTGATTTCAGTTGACATTGTTCCATGAATGGATACAAACGGGGTTTAACTCTTGGAGTACCAACTACATGGAAGCTTGCAAAGTCTACAATTGATTTTGGAATGGAACACACCAAGATCAGCTCAACTTGCCTTTGCTTGATCTGAATACAAGAAGAAACACTAAACAAAGCAAGGTAAGTTCGTTGGGAAAATAATAGGCCTTCACCGGGTTGCTCAAGATCAGCCCACTTTCTCTCTTTTCTTCCTTTTTACCACCCATCTCATCAGATTTTTCCATCTCTTTGTCCATTTCAACAGCTGACCCTTTCATCTCATTGCATTCAACTCCCTCGGGTTTTATCTCTTCAGGCACAATTCCCTCATCTAGCTGCTTCTCCATTCAATAACGCTCAACCTTACTTTTCATGTGTGCTAGATCAATACAAAACTGGTCATAAGTAAGTGATACAAGTGCAATACGACGACTATTAAATAAGAAGGAATACTTATTAGTATGTCCGTCATATTTAACTTCTGGCCTCGACATCCACGCTTTGCCCAACAACCCGTGTCACTTGAATTGGGACTACATCACACAACACCTCGTCCACATATTTGCCGATTTGAATAGGTACAAGTGTGTGCTTAGTAACCCAGACAACACCTTGAGTACTCATCAACTTGTGCGGTCGAAGATGACCAATGGTTGGAAGATTTAATTTCTCAACCATGATAGCAGTTGCAAGGTTGACTTCACAACTCCCATCAATGGCCAAGCTACAAATTTTGTCTTTGACACCGCAACGGGTATAAAACCAACCAAGCAATTGAGATTTGACGAGGTCCAATTGCTCATCTACACCACGTAATGGCACTTCTTTGACTCCCTTAGGATCAGGAAGACAATGTTGTGTGCTAGCTTTTATGCGTCTTGTATTCGCCATGACGTATGAGGGAACCTCCACATAAGCTCTGAGGCCAACTATTGCGGTCCTCGATCAACACGTTTCGAGACACGTAGCACGTTTGCCCGAGGATCTAGCGAGGTTGTCCAACGCTTGGATTGCTGGACCTAGAATCAAACGGACGACACGATTTGATTAAAGGCTGTAGAACGACGACTCCGATGAGGGTGAATACGCCAGGGAATAGGTCGGTAGAACAATCAAGGACAAGATGCAAGATTGCTCAATCACCCTTGCCAGAAGCAAGTAAAGCTCGAAATTCACACAAGCAAGAAAATCGAAAAACTAAGTAATTTGATTTATAAAACGTCTACCTAAAACCTTACAAAGCAAGCCTATTTATAGGCTAAGAGTTACAAAAAACCTAAGGAAAACAAGGAAAAGGGGAATTCGGCCATCTTGGGATCAAGATGGGCCGGCCCATGCTCTACTAGAACAACTAATCTAACTATAAATTAAACACTAAAGCCTAAGGCCCTATTCGGCCAACTCACTCGGAGGCCCACTTGACTCTTCATGGGCTTGGATCGTGGTGTAGATAACTTGATTGTCTCCTTCCAAGCCTTCAATTTCTCTATGGACTCCATGTTGGTCTTGGACAATTCGAACAAGGGCTTGGAGGGATTCTTTGAAGAACTTGGCTTGTGCACGTGTGACTGGGCCCAATGGAACTCGGACTGGGTCATTACTTGGGCTAAGGTCCGTGCACACATCAGTCCCCTCCACTTGAGAAGGATTCGTCCTCAAATCTGGATGGAAATGGATGATACTACAAGAGTTGGTAGTATGAACCCCAAATCTAATGCCACCACATATTGCCAAGAAAAACTCATGGCTTTACTCCAATGGCTCCTCTTGTTCGTATCATTCCCCTCCTCTTGAAAGCAATTTGCCCACAAATTGAAGCACGAATGGTGACAAGACGAGTTACATGCCTTCGACTCAATCTTGTTAGGATGGCTATAGATGTCATCCAATGCAAAACCCACGTGCTAAGTTGGAAAATAACCCTTGTCGGACCTTGAATCTCACAAACCATCTTCAATGTATGCTCAACTTGATCGTTTGTGGTCATGAGGTAAGGGTCCTCAAAGTGGTGTGAAGCGTATCCCGTGAAATCGAACTCCGGCCCGAACACTCTTGCAAGGCCCCAAGGCGGATTTGGTGATGTTGGAGATTCACGTGGACTAAGAACAAGATGAAAATCATAATGGTCATTCAGGTACTTGTTCTTTAAACGAACCCTTGGTACACAACCATCCACAAAATGTGGAGTGTTCCCATCAAGATGAGCTCGAAGCAACTCCCCTTTGGTGTGGACTGATTTCAGTTGACATTGTTCCATGAATGGATACAAACGGGGTTTAACTCTTGGAGTACCAACTACATGGAAGCTTGCAAAGTCTACAATTGATTTTGGAATGGAACACACCAAGATCAGCTCAACTTGCCTTTGCTTGATCTGAATACAAGAAGAAACACTAAACAAAGCAAGGTAAGTTCGTTGGGAAAATAATAGGCCTTCACCGGGTTGCTCAAGATCAGCCCACTTTCTCTCTTTTCTTCCTTTTTACCACCCATCTCATCAGATTTTTCCATCTCTTTGTCCATTTCAACAGCTGACCCTTTCATCTCATTGCATTCAACTCCCTCGGGTTTTATCTCTTCAGGCACAATTCCCTCATCTAGCTGCTTCTCCATTCAATAACGCTCAACCTTACTTTTCATGTGTGCTAGATCAATACAAAACTGGTCATAAGTAAGTGATACAAGTGCAATACGACGACTATTAAATAAGAAGGAATACTTATTAGTATGTCCGTCATATTTAACTTCTGGCCTCGACATCCACGCTTTGCCCAACAACCCGTGTCACTTGAATTGGGACTACATCACACAACACCTCGTCCACATATTTGCCGATTTGAATAGGTACAAGTGTGTGCTTAGTAACCCAGACAACACCTTGAGTACTCATCAACTTGTGCGGTCGAAGATGACCAATGGTTGGAAGATTTAATTTCTCAACCATGATAGCAGTTGCAAGGTTGACTTCACAACTCCCATCAATGGCCAAGCTACAAATTTTGTCTTTGACACCGCAACGGGTATAAAACCAACCAAGCAATTGAGATTTGACGAGGTCCAATTGCTCATCTACACCACGTAATGGCACTTCTTTGACTCCCTTAGGATCAGGAAGACAATGTTGTGTGCTAGCTTTTATGCGTCTTGTATTCGCCATGACGTATGAGGGAACCTCCACATAAGCTCTGAGGCCAACTATTGCGGTCCTCGATCAACACGTTTCGAGACACGTAGCACGTTTGCCCGAGGATCTAGCGAGGTTGTCCAACGCTTGGATTGCTGGACCTAGAATCAAACGGACGACACGATTTGATTAAAGGCTGTAGAACGACGACTCCGATGAGGGTGAATACGCCAGGGAATAGGTCGGTAGAACAATCAAGGACAAGATGCAAGATTGCTCAATCACCCTTGCCAGAAGCAAGTAAAGCTCGAAATTCACACAAGCAAGAAAATCGAAAAACTAAGTAATTTGATTTATAAAACGTCTACCTAAAACCTTACAAAGCAAGCCTATTTATAGGCTAAGAGTTACAAAAAACCTAAGGAAAACAAGGAAAAGGGGAATTCGGCCATCTTGGGATCAAGATGGGCCGGCCCATGCTCTACTAGAACAACTAATCTAACTATAAATTAAACACTAAAGCCTAAGGCCCTATTCGGCCAACTCACTCGGAGGCCCACTTGACTCTTCATGGGCTTGGATCGTGGTGTAGATAACTTGATTGTCTCCTTCCAAGCCTTCAATTTCTCTATGGACTCCATGTTGGTCTTGGACAATTCGAACAAGGGCTTGGAGGGATTCTTTGAAGAACTTGGCTTGTGCACGTGTGACTGGGCCCAATGGAACTCGGACTGGGTCATTACTTGGGCTAAGGTCCGTGCACACATCAGTCCCCTCCACTTGAGAAGGATTCGTCCTCAAATCTGGATGGAAATGGATGATACTACAAGAGTTGGTAGTATGAACCCCAAATCTAATGCCACCACATATTGCCAAGAAAAACTCATGGCTTTACTCCAATGGCTCCTCTTGTTCGTATCATTCCCCTCCTCTTGAAAGCAATTTGCCCACAAATTGAAGCACGAATGGTGACAAGACGAGTTACATGCCTTCGACTCAATCTTGTTAGGATGGCTATAGATGTCATCCAATGCAAAACCCACGTGCTAAGTTGGAAAATAACCCTTGTCGGACCTTGAATCTCACAAACCATCTTCAATGTATGCTCAACTTGATCGTTTGTGGTCATGAGGTAAGGGTCCTCAAAGTGGTGTGAAGCGTATCCCGTGAAATCGAACTCCGGCCCGAACACTCTTGCAAGGCCCCAAGGCGGATTTGGTGATGTTGGAGATTCACGTGGACTAAGAACAAGATGAAAATCATAATGGTCATTCAGGTACTTGTTCTTTAAACGAACCCTTGGTACACAACCATCCACAAAATGTGGAGTGTTCCCATCAAGATGAGCTCGAAGCAACTCCCCTTTGGTGTGGACTGATTTCAGTTGACATTGTTCCATGAATGGATACAAACGGGGTTTAACTCTTGGAGTACCAACTACATGGAAGCTTGCAAAGTCTACAATTGATTTTGGAATGGAACACACCAAGATCAGCTCAACTTGCCTTTGCTTGATCTGAATACAAGAAGAAACACTAAACAAAGCAAGGTAAGTTCGTTGGGAAAATAATAGGCCTTCACCGGGTTGCTCAAGATCAGCCCACTTTCTCTCTTTTCTTCCTTTTTACCACCCATCTCATCAGATTTTTCCATCTCTTTGTCCATTTCAACAGCTGACCCTTTCATCTCATTGCATTCAACTCCCTCGGGTTTTATCTCTTCAGGCACAATTCCCTCATCTAGCTGCTTCTCCATTCAATAACGCTCAACCTTACTTTTCATGTGTGCTAGATCAATACAAAACTGGTCATAAGTAAGTGATACAAGTGCAATACGACGACTATTAAATAAGAAGGAATACTTATTAGTATGTCCGTCATATTTAACTTCTGGCCTCGACATCCACGCTTTGCCCAACAACCCGTGTCACTTGAATTGGGACTACATCACACAACACCTCGTCCACATATTTGCCGATTTGAATAGGTACAAGTGTGTGCTTAGTAACCCAGACAACACCTTGAGTACTCATCAACTTGTGCGGTCGAAGATGACCAATGGTTGGAAGATTTAATTTCTCAACCATGATAGCAGTTGCAAGGTTGACTTCACAACTCCCATCAATGGCCAAGCTACAAATTTTGTCTTTGACACCGCAACGGGTATAAAACCAACCAAGCAATTGAGATTTGACGAGGTCCAATTGCTCATCTACACCACGTAATGGCACTTCTTTGACTCCCTTAGGATCAGGAAGACAATGTTGTGTGCTAGCTTTTATGCGTCTTGTATTCGCCATGACGTATGAGGGAACCTCCACATAAGCTCTGAGGCCAACTATTGCGGTCCTCGATCAACACGTTTCGAGACACGTAGCACGTTTGCCCGAGGATCTAGCGAGGTTGTCCAACGCTTGGATTGCTGGACCTAGAATCAAACGGACGACACGATTTGATTAAAGGCTGTAGAACGACGACTCCGATGAGGGTGAATACGCCAGGGAATAGGTCGGTAGAACAATCAAGGACAAGATGCAAGATTGCTCAATCACCCTTGCCAGAAGCAAGTAAAGCTCGAAATTCACACAAGCAAGAAAATCGAAAAACTAAGTAATTTGATTTATAAAACGTCTACCTAAAACCTTACAAAGCAAGCCTATTTATAGGCTAAGAGTTACAAAAAACCTAAGGAAAACAAGGAAAAGGGGAATTCGGCCATCTTGGGATCAAGATGGGCCGGCCCATGCTCTACTAGAACAACTAATCTAACTATAAATTAAACACTAAAGCCTAAGGCCCTATTCGGCCAACTCACTCGGAGGCCCACTTGACTCTTCATGGGCTTGGATCGTGGTGTAGATAACTTGATTGTCTCCTTCCAAGCCTTCAATTTCTCTATGGACTCCATGTTGGTCTTGGACAATTCGAACAAGGGCTTGGAGGGATTCTTTGAAGAACTTGGCTTGTGCACGTGTGACTGGGCCCAATGGAACTCGGACTGGGTCATTACTTGGGCTAAGGTCCGTGCACACATCAGTCCCCTCCACTTGAGAAGGATTCGTCCTCAAATCTGGATGGAAATGGATGATACTACAAGAGTTGGTAGTATGAACCCCAAATCTAATGCCACCACATATTGCCAAGAAAAACTCATGGCTTTACTCCAATGGCTCCTCTTGTTCGTATCATTCCCCTCCTCTTGAAAGCAATTTGCCCACAAATTGAAGCACGAATGGTGACAAGACGAGTTACATGCCTTCGACTCAATCTTGTTAGGATGGCTATAGATGTCATCCAATGCAAAACCCACGTGCTAAGTTGGAAAATAACCCTTGTCGGACCTTGAATCTCACAAACCATCTTCAATGTATGCTCAACTTGATCGTTTGTGGTCATGAGGTAAGGGTCCTCAAAGTGGTGTGAAGCGTATCCCGTGAAATCGAACTCCGGCCCGAACACACTTGCAAGGCCCCAAGGCGGATTTGGTGATGTTGGAGATTCACGTGGACTAAGAACAAGATGAAAATCATAATGGTCATTCAGGTACTTGTTCTTTAAACGAACCCTTGGTACACAACCATCCACAAAATGTGGAGTGTTCCCATCAAGATGAGCTCGAAGCAACTCCCCTTTGGTGTGGACTGATTTCAGTTGACATTGTTCCATGAATGGATACAAACGGGGTTTAACTCTTGGAGTACCAACTACATGGAAGCTTGCAAAGTCTACAATTGATTTTGGAATGGAACACACCAAGATCAGCTCAACTTGCCTTTGCTTGATCTGAATACAAGAAGAAACACTAAACAAAGCAAGGTAAGTTCGTTGGGAAAATAATAGGCCTTCACCGGGTTGCTCAAGATCAGCCCACTTTCTCTCTTTTCTTCCTTTTTACCACCCATCTCATCAGATTTTTCCATCTCTTTGTCCATTTCAACAGCTGACCCTTTCATCTCATTGCATTCAACTCCCTCGGGTTTTATCTCTTCAGGCACAATTCCCTCATCTAGCTGCTTCTCCATTCAATAACGCTCAACCTTACTTTTCATGTGTGCTAGATCAATACAAAACTGGTCATAAGTAAGTGATACAAGTGCAATACGACGACTATTAAATAAGAAGGAATACTTATTAGTATGTCCGTCATATTTAACTTCTGGCCTCGACATCCACGCTTTGCCCAACAACCCGTGTCACTTGAATTGGGACTACATCACACAACACCTCGTCCACATATTTGCCGATTTGAATAGGTACAAGTGTGTGCTTAGTAACCCAGACAACACCTTGAGTACTCATCAACTTGTGCGGTCGAAGATGACCAATGGTTGGAAGATTTAATTTCTCAACCATGATAGCAGTTGCAAGGTTGACTTCACAACTCCCATCAATGGCCAAGCTACAAATTTTGTCTTTGACACCGCAACGGGTATAAAACCAACCAAGCAATTGAGATTTGACGAGGTCCAATTGCTCATCTACACCACGTAATGGCACTTCTTTGACTCCCTTAGGATCAGGAAGACAATGTTGTGTGCTAGCTTTTATGCGTCTTGTATTCGCCATGACGTATGAGGGAACCTCCACATAAGCTCTGAGGCCAACTATTGCGGTCCTCGATCAACACGTTTCGAGACACGTAGCACGTTTGCCCGAGGATCTAGCGAGGTTGTCCAACGCTTGGATTGCTGGACCTAGAATCAAACGGACGACACGATTTGATTAAAGGCTGTAGAACGACGACTCCGATGAGGGTGAATACGCCAGGGAATAGGTCGGTAGAACAATCAAGGACAAGATGCAAGATTGCTCAATCACCCTTGCCAGAAGCAAGTAAAGCTCGAAATTCACACAAGCAAGAAAATCGAAAAACTAAGTAATTTGATTTATAAAACGTCTACCTAAAACCTTACAAAGCAAGCCTATTTATAGGCTAAGAGTTACAAAAAACCTAAGGAAAACAAGGAAAAGGGGAATTCGGCCATCTTGGGATCAAGATGGGCCGGCCCATGCTCTACTAGAACAACTAATCTAACTATAAATTAAACACTAAAGCCTAAGGCCCTATTCGGCCAACTCACTCGGAGGCCCACTTGACTCTTCATGGGCTTGGATCGTGGTGTAGATAACTTGATTGTCTCCTTCCAAGCCTTCAATTTCTCTATGGACTCCATGTTGGTCTTGGACAATTCGAACAAGGGCTTGGAGGGATTCTTTGAAGAACTTGGCTTGTGCACGTGTGACTGGGCCCAATGGAACTCGGACTGGGTCATTACTTGGGCTAAGGTCCGTGCACACATCAGTCCCCTCCACTTGAGAAGGATTCGTCCTCAAATCTGGATGGAAATGGATGATACTACAAGAGTTGGTAGTATGAACCCCAAATCTAATGCCACCACATATTGCCAAGAAAAACTCATGGCTTTACTCCAATGGCTCCTCTTGTTCGTATCATTCCCCTCCTCTTGAAAGCAATTTGCCCACAAATTGAAGCACGAATGGTGACAAGACGAGTTACATGCCTTCGACTCAATCTTGTTAGGATGGCTATAGATGTCATCCAATGCAAAACCCACGTGCTAAGTTGGAAAATAACCCTTGTCGGACCTTGAATCTCACAAACCATCTTCAATGTATGCTCAACTTGATCGTTTGTGGTCATGAGGTAAGGGTCCTCAAAGTGGTGTGAAGCGTATCCCGTGAAATCGAACTCCGGCCCGAACACTCTTGCAAGGCCCCAAGGCGGATTTGGTGATGTTGGAGATTCACGTGGACTAAGAACAAGATGAAAATCATAATGGTCATTCAGGTACTTGTTCTTTAAACGAACCCTTGGTACACAACCATCCACAAAATGTGGAGTGTTCCCATCAAGATGAGCTCGAAGCAACTCCCCTTTGGTGTGGACTGATTTCAGTTGACATTGTTCCATGAATGGATACAAACGGGGTTTAACTCTTGGAGTACCAACTACATGGAAGCTTGCAAAGTCTACAATTGATTTTGGAATGGAACACACCAAGATCAGCTCAACTTGCCTTTGCTTGATCTGAATACAAGAAGAAACACTAAACAAAGCAAGGTAAGTTCGTTGGGAAAATAATAGGCCTTCACCGGGTTGCTCAAGATCAGCCCACTTTCTCTCTTTTCTTCCTTTTTACCACCCATCTCATCAGATTTTTCCATCTCTTTGTCCATTTCAACAGCTGACCCTTTCATCTCATTGCATTCAACTCCCTCGGGTTTTATCTCTTCAGGCACAATTCCCTCATCTAGCTGCTTCTCCATTCAATAACGCTCAACCTTACTTTTCATGTGTGCTAGATCAATACAAAACTGGTCATAAGTAAGTGATACAAGTGCAATACGACGACTATTAAATAAGAAGGAATACTTATTAGTATGTCCGTCATATTTAACTTCTGGCCTCGACATCCACGCTTTGCCCAACAACCCGTGTCACTTGAATTGGGACTACATCACACAACACCTCGTCCACATATTTGCCGATTTGAATAGGTACAAGTGTGTGCTTAGTAACCCAGACAACACCTTGAGTACTCATCAACTTGTGCGGTCGAAGATGACCAATGGTTGGAAGATTTAATTTCTCAACCATGATAGCAGTTGCAAGGTTGACTTCACAACTCCCATCAATGGCCAAGCTACAAATTTTGTCTTTGACACCGCAACGGGTATAAAACCAACCAAGCAATTGAGATTTGACGAGGTCCAATTGCTCATCTACACCACGTAATGGCACTTCTTTGACTCCCTTAGGATCAGGAAGACAATGTTGTGTGCTAGCTTTTATGCGTCTTGTATTCGCCATGACGTATGAGGGAACCTCCACATAAGCTCTGAGGCCAACTATTGCGGTCCTCGATCAACACGTTTCGAGACACGTAGCACGTTTGCCCGAGGATCTAGCGAGGTTGTCCAACGCTTGGATTGCTGGACCTAGAATCAAACGGACGACACGATTTGATTAAAGGCTGTAGAACGACGACTCCGATGAGGGTGAATACGCCAGGGAATAGGTCGGTAGAACAATCAAGGACAAGATGCAAGATTGCTCAATCACCCTTGCCAGAAGCAAGTAAAGCTCGAAATTCACACAAGCAAGAAAATCGAAAAACTAAGTAATTTGATTTATAAAACGTCTACCTAAAACCTTACAAAGCAAGCCTATTTATAGGCTAAGAGTTACAAAAAACCTAAGGAAAACAAGGAAAAGGGGAATTCGGCCATCTTGGGATCAAGATGGGCCGGCCCATGCTCTACTAGAACAACTAATCTAACTATAAATTAAACACTAAAGCCTAAGGCCCTATTCGGCCAACTCACTCGGAGGCCCACTTGACTCTTCATGGGCTTGGATCGTGGTGTAGATAACTTGATTGTCTCCTTCCAAGCCTTCAATTTCTCTATGGACTCCATGTTGGTCTTGGACAATTCGAACAAGGGCTTGGAGGGATTCTTTGAAGAACTTGGCTTGTGCACGTGTGACTGGGCCCAATGGAACTCGGACTGGGTCATTACTTGGGCTAAGGTCCGTGCACACATCAGTCCCCTCCACTTGAGAAGGATTCGTCCTCAAATCTGGATGGAAATGGATGATACTACAAGAGTTGGTAGTATGAACCCCAAATCTAATGCCACCACATATTGCCAAGAAAAACTCATGGCTTTACTCCAATGGCTCCTCTTGTTCGTATCATTCCCCTCCTCTTGAAAGCAATTTGCCCACAAATTGAAGCACGAATGGTGACAAGACGAGTTACATGCCTTCGACTCAATCTTGTTAGGATGGCTATAGATGTCATCCAATGCAAAACCCACGTGCTAAGTTGGAAAATAACCCTTGTCGGACCTTGAATCTCACAAACCATCTTCAATGTATGCTCAACTTGATCGTTTGTGGTCATGAGGTAAGGGTCCTCAAAGTGGTGTGAAGCGTATCCCGTGAAATCGAACTCCGGCCCGAACACTCTTGCAAGGCCCCAAGGCGGATTTGGTGATGTTGGAGATTCACGTGGACTAAGAACAAGATGAAAATCATAATGGTCATTCAGGTACTTGTTCTTTAAACGAACCCTTGGTACACAACCATCCACAAAATGTGGAGTGTTCCCATCAAGATGAGCTCGAAGCAACTCCCCTTTGGTGTGGACTGATTTCAGTTGACATTGTTCCATGAATGGATACAAACGGGGTTTAACTCTTGGAGTACCAACTACATGGAAGCTTGCAAAGTCTACAATTGATTTTGGAATGGAACACACCAAGATCAGCTCAACTTGCCTTTGCTTGATCTGAATACAAGAAGAAACACTAAACAAAGCAAGGTAAGTTCGTTGGGAAAATAATAGGCCTTCACCGGGTTGCTCAAGATCAGCCCACTTTCTCTCTTTTCTTCCTTTTTACCACCCATCTCATCAGATTTTTCCATCTCTTTGTCCATTTCAACAGCTGACCCTTTCATCTCATTGCATTCAACTCCCTCGGGTTTTATCTCTTCAGGCACAATTCCCTCATCTAGCTGCTTCTCCATTCAATAACGCTCAACCTTACTTTTCATGTGTGCTAGATCAATACAAAACTGGTCATAAGTAAGTGATACAAGTGCAATACGACGACTATTAAATAAGAAGGAATACTTATTAGTATGTCCGTCATATTTAACTTCTGGCCTCGACATCCACGCTTTGCCCAACAACCCGTGTCACTTGAATTGGGACTACATCACACAACACCTCGTCCACATATTTGCCGATTTGAATAGGTACAAGTGTGTGCTTAGTAACCCAGACAACACCTTGAGTACTCATCAACTTGTGCGGTCGAAGATGACCAATGGTTGGAAGATTTAATTTCTCAACCATGATAGCAGTTGCAAGGTTGACTTCACAACTCCCATCAATGGCCAAGCTACAAATTTTGTCTTTGACACCGCAACGGGTATAAAACCAACCAAGCAATTGAGATTTGACGAGGTCCAATTGCTCATCTACACCACGTAATGGCACTTCTTTGACTCCCTTAGGATCAGGAAGACAATGTTGTGTGCTAGCTTTTATGCGTCTTGTATTCGCCATGACGTATGAGGGAACCTCCACATAAGCTCTGAGGCCAACTATTGCGGTCCTCGATCAACACGTTTCGAGACACGTAGCACGTTTGCCCGAGGATCTAGCGAGGTTGTCCAACGCTTGGATTGCTGGACCTAGAATCAAACGGACGACACGATTTGATTAAAGGCTGTAGAACGACGACTCCGATGAGGGTGAATACGCCAGGGAATAGGTCGGTAGAACAATCAAGGACAAGATGCAAGATTGCTCAATCACCCTTGCCAGAAGCAAGTAAAGCTCGAAATTCACACAAGCAAGAAAATCGAAAAACTAAGTAATTTGATTTATAAAACGTCTACCTAAAACCTTACAAAGCAAGCCTATTTATAGGCTAAGAGTTACAAAAAACCTAAGGAAAACAAGGAAAAGGGGAATTCGGCCATCTTGGGATCAAGATGGGCCGGCCCATGCTCTACTAGAACAACTAATCTAACTATAAATTAAACACTAAAGCCTAAGGCCCTATTCGGCCAACTCACTCGGAGGCCCACTTGACTCTTCATGGGCTTGGATCGTGGTGTAGATAACTTGATTGTCTCCTTCCAAGCCTTCAATTTCTCTATGGACTCCATGTTGGTCTTGGACAATTCGAACAAGGGCTTGGAGGGATTCTTTGAAGAACTTGGCTTGTGCACGTGTGACTGGGCCCAATGGAACTCGGACTGGGTCATTACTTGGGCTAAGGTCCGTGCACACATCAGTCCCCTCCACTTGAGAAGGATTCGTCCTCAAATCTGGATGGAAATGGATGATACTACAAGAGTTGGTAGTATGAACCCCAAATCTAATGCCACCACATATTGCCAAGAAAAACTCATGGCTTTACTCCAATGGCTCCTCTTGTTCGTATCATTCCCCTCCTCTTGAAAGCAATTTGCCCACAAATTGAAGCACGAATGGTGACAAGACGAGTTACATGCCTTCGACTCAATCTTGTTAGGATGGCTATAGATGTCATCCAATGCAAAACCCACGTGCTAAGTTGGAAAATAACCCTTGTCGGACCTTGAATCTCACAAACCATCTTCAATGTATGCTCAACTTGATCGTTTGTGGTCATGAGGTAAGGGTCCTCAAAGTGGTGTGAAGCGTATCCCGTGAAATCGAACTCCGGCCCGAACACACTTGCAAGGCCCCAAGGCGGATTTGGTGATGTTGGAGATTCACGTGGACTAAGAACAAGATGAAAATCATAATGGTCATTCAGGTACTTGTTCTTTAAACGAACCCTTGGTACACAACCATCCACAAAATGTGGAGTGTTCCCATCAAGATGAGCTCGAAGCAACTCCCCTTTGGTGTGGACTGATTTCAGTTGACATTGTTCCATGAATGGATACAAACGGGGTTTAACTCTTGGAGTACCAACTACATGGAAGCTTGCAAAGTCTACAATTGATTTTGGAATGGAACACACCAAGATCAGCTCAACTTGCCTTTGCTTGATCTGAATACAAGAAGAAACACTAAACAAAGCAAGGTAAGTTCGTTGGGAAAATAATAGGCCTTCACCGGGTTGCTCAAGATCAGCCCACTTTCTCTCTTTTCTTCCTTTTTACCACCCATCTCATCAGATTTTTCCATCTCTTTGTCCATTTCAACAGCTGACCCTTTCATCTCATTGCATTCAACTCCCTCGGGTTTTATCTCTTCAGGCACAATTCCCTCATCTAGCTGCTTCTCCATTCAATAACGCTCAACCTTACTTTTCATGTGTGCTAGATCAATACAAAACTGGTCATAAGTAAGTGATACAAGTGCAATACGACGACTATTAAATAAGAAGGAATACTTATTAGTATGTCCGTCATATTTAACTTCTGGCCTCGACATCCACGCTTTGCCCAACAACCCGTGTCACTTGAATTGGGACTACATCACACAACACCTCGTCCACATATTTGCCGATTTGAATAGGTACAAGTGTGTGCTTAGTAACCCAGACAACACCTTGAGTACTCATCAACTTGTGCGGTCGAAGATGACCAATGGTTGGAAGATTTAATTTCTCAACCATGATAGCAGTTGCAAGGTTGACTTCACAACTCCCATCAATGGCCAAGCTACAAATTTTGTCTTTGACACCGCAACGGGTATAAAACCAACCAAGCAATTGAGATTTGACGAGGTCCAATTGCTCATCTACACCACGTAATGGCACTTCTTTGACTCCCTTAGGATCAGGAAGACAATGTTGTGTGCTAGCTTTTATGCGTCTTGTATTCGCCATGACGTATGAGGGAACCTCCACATAAGCTCTGAGGCCAACTATTGCGGTCCTCGATCAACACGTTTCGAGACACGTAGCACGTTTGCCCGAGGATCTAGCGAGGTTGTCCAACGCTTGGATTGCTGGACCTAGAATCAAACGGACGACACGATTTGATTAAAGGCTGTAGAACGACGACTCCGATGAGGGTGAATACGCCAGGGAATAGGTCGGTAGAACAATCAAGGACAAGATGCAAGATTGCTCAATCACCCTTGCCAGAAGCAAGTAAAGCTCGAAATTTGATGCGGTGGAGCACGAGGCCCAAAGTGTACAAGTAGACCCTGTGAAGGTGCCCCAAGGCACAGTGACACGAGCACGAGCTAAGAGATTCAAGGAGTCCCTCCAAGCCTTGGTACGTGCTATCCAAAACCAAGAGAAACCGAGCATTGAAGGGATTGAGTTGGAATATCCTTGCACGACTACTAAAATGCTGCTTACAATTGAAGATGCGAGTGTTCAAGCTCCAAACGGCGTGCTGAGCCCCGAAGCTTATGATCTATAGTTAGTTGGGCTAGCTTTCGGTCAAGTATAGGCCCAAGGGGCTGGCCGAACTTTCCTTGTTATTTTTCCAGTTTATTAGGTCTTAGTTACGGCTATTAATAGCCTCAAACCGCATGTTACATTCAGTTTTTTGAGAGTATTGAATAAAATTTCCAGAATTTCGTCCATTCCTTGTGGCAAATTCCCTTAGCTTGTGAAAGCTAAGTTGAACATCCTAGAGTCGATCCTAGGCTGTTCTTGACTTATCAATCAAGCACACATACTTGATTGTGGCGTCCTCTACCGTTAAATCTGTTCTTGAGTGGTCCAAGTTCGGGTTCAACTCCATCAAATCTTCATCGTGTTCCTCTAGATCCGAAGTAGCTTCCGCGTCTCGTATCAGCTGGCATCAGAGCTAGTTAGAGGTATCACGAATATCCTTTTTTTATCGTTTTTAGATCTATTTTAGTCTTCTAAATTCGTAGCTCAAGTGCTCGGGTTTGTCAAGTCCGAAATCTGTCTTTGTTGTTTCCTTGTCAGAAATCTGTCTTGGTTGTTTCCTTGTCAGAAATCTGTCTTTGTTGTTTAGTTGTTGTCCGAAATTTTCTGTCCAGTTTTGTCTTGTGTTTATGTTCTGTTTAAATCCAGAAAAAAAAAATCTCTTGTGTTGCATACCTTATTGTCATTCCCTTGAGTCGTTGATGGAATTAATTGCTGGGTTGCCGAATCTGTTTGCACTTGTTTCTTGAACCTTTGTGCTGTTGCTTTGCAAAACTCGAACATCAAAACCTTATTGGGGAAGTCTTGAGCTTCTTGGATCAAAGAGGTTAATCTTGGCAGTCTTGAAACCTGAAATAAACCTTCAACCGTGTTCTTGTTTTCATGGAACTTTGATCCTGAAACCAAATCTGTCCAAGTTGTTTACGTTAATTGCTGTGAAATTGTGGTCTAAACTAGCTGGCTATTGTGTGAAAACACCCCAACAGAAGTCAAAAAAAAATTCAAGAAAGACGGCTCTAGTTTCCAATTCTTGACCAGCCTTCAAGTTTTACCAAATCTGATTCAAAGGTCAAAAAAAAAATTTTTCAAGAAAGTCGGCTCTAGTTTCCAATTCTTGACCAGCCTTCAAGTTTTACCAAATCTGATTCAAACTTGGACTTTCAAATCTGAACAGCCCTAGTCTTGGTCAGCCTTCAAGCCACCAAATCTGATTCAAACTTGGACTTCCAAATCTGAACAACATCCAATTCTTGACAGCCTACAAGTTTACCAAATTTGGTGCAAAATCTGACTTCCAAATCTGACCAGCCCCAAAATTTCGAATTTGAACCACTTGGGACTCCCAAATCTGACCAAACTCCAAGGTTTCCAATCCTTGGCAACCCCAAGTGTCCAAATCAGATCAAACTTTCCAATTTCCGAATCTTGAATTCTTGAATTTTCCTAAAACCGTTGGAGCAATTGTGCCACCCGATTGGGCTGAGTTTTAGGTAGTAGATTGCCCATTATTTGAGCAGCCTAAGGCCACCCAAAATACTCCAAAACCCTTACCAAAAAGACCACGGACCAGCAGCTCAACACATTCCAGAAATTTGGGTTTCGGGTAGAGTTTTCTAGGATTTTCAAAATTTCAGCATTCAAGTTAATTGTCTTACTTTCTTTTGAGTCGTTAGTTATTGTCCAGCTATATTCTGAGTCTTGAGTCGTGTCTAGGTATTCAGTTATTCACCTCCATTTGTTGCTACTAGCTTGTGTGTCACTTGTTGACTAGTCAAGAACGTACACTGCGGTGACGCCTAGTTTGTTCAACTCGAGCAACTAGCAAGCCAAGGAATTGCTTGGTAAGATTATTAGAGAGTGATACACTTGAGTGAAACACGAGTGTGAGTGACCTATACATCGTATTTAAAAAAAAAAAAAAAAAAAAAAAGAGAGCAAGGAACTCGTTTTTGTTTATTTATTTTGCAGGTGGACTAAATATGTCTAGTGAAGTTGGTGAACAAACCATGGACATCAAACTACAATTGGAAGCCATGTGTGGGAGGAAAATTCCTTTGCACTACTAACCGTTTTGCAGGTCACATAGTCATGGCCACTAGAGTTGCATCTTGCTCATACAATCAAGAATTCATGGAGACCGAACCTTTCAAGAGGAGAGGTCCCAAGCGAAGTACCTCCAAGTACTTTAGCCCCATGCAATCCAGTTCACAATGTGGGTATCATTCACTCCGGGAGGAGATGCAACGCCACCGTGCTTTGTGTGTGTATGAAAGGTATAAACAAGATTGTGATGAGTATGAGAAGGAGCAAAGCAGTTTGCGTAGAGCATCTAAATCAAGGTCAACTTCAAGCAAACAAGGTTCATCTAAGAAGTGTCTTGACAATCAAGACGAAGGGCTCGAGAATTTTCGAATTGAGTCAAAGCTTCGTGAATCAATGGATAAATTTGAACGTCGGACTGAAGCATTGATTGATGATATGATGGAAAGACTTAGCCAAGTGCTGGATTCACACCTGGAGCAACTTAACCATGTGCCAACCGGTGGTAATAAAGGGAAAATTCATCCTAGTCCCTCGTTGATTGAAGAGCCAAATATGAATGAGTTACAACTGAGCCATGAACATGAGCTAGACAATGAAAATCAAACCTCATGTACAATGCGTGAGCAATGGTCCGAGAAGAATGGAGTGGAAAAAGACAAGAATAATTTGGCCTTAGTGAAGAGTAAAAAGGAGGAGTTGGCCGTGTTTACAAAGGCTGAAAGTGTGACCATTTTGTTTGCTAACCGGCTAACATGTGTTTTGTTTAGCACCTCTTCTTTTGTTCAAGTTACACAAAGTCAAGTAGAGTTGATCATGGCATGTTCCATCCCGAAGTCACTTGGACACTTTGCGAGTTTCCATGGAATTGGTCTTCTAGGAACTAAATCTCTTTGGTATCAATTCATGGAACAATGTCCATTCAAATCTGTCCGCACCATTGGAGGATTCATTCGAGCTCATCTTAAAAGGGAAATTCCAGAATCTACTTCTTGTTCTTTACCTATGTGTCAAGGACTAGCACTGGAATCTCAAGTTGAATCAATTGGTGGAAGGAATATCGAAGTGTCAAAGGGAGTTTTCTCATTTAAATCTCGTTCTACACCTTCTTACCATCTAGCTAATAATGTCCCATTAGTCCTTTACCCGATTTCTGAATTGCTCCAAGTTGAAGGTTATTTTGTTTTCATAGGTTGTAACGCTGTCCACAATTTTCCAACTACGGCTAAAGACTTGCAACCCGATTTCGTGCTTATCCCTGCTGCAAGTGGTGCACGTTCGTGCTTCTTCACATGTCCAAAAGCTAGTCACCACGAGCTTACTTCACCAACCCCAACTTGTGCAAATTCATGCGATTCGTATGGAGTGCATTTCACTTCATTGCTGCCACTTATGTCACGTGACAATAAGACAATCCATGGCCGAAGGTTGATTAGAGAGCTTTGGATTGCTACCTGGAAGTTTCGTGAGCCTTACACAAGCTTTTTCCTATCTTGGCGCATGTCCTTGTTTGAGGGCCTCATGAAACTGACCAAACGGCATTTAACTTGGCTCGTGACCTTTCATTTGTTCCCAACGTGGTTGACCTCCAAACGCACTGTCGACATCCCCATCTAGATTTGAGGACAAATCCTTTTCAAGAGGAGGGGAATGATGCGGTGGAGCACGAGGCCCAAAGTGTACAAGTAGACCCTGTGAAGGTGCCCCAAGGCACAGTGACACGAGCACGAGCTAAGAGATTCAAGGAGTCCCTCCAAGCCTTGGTACGTGCTATCCAAAACCAAGAGAAACCGAGCATTGAAGGGATTGAGTTGGAATATCCTTGCACGACTACTAAAATGCTGCTTACAATTGAAGATGCGAGTGTTCAAGCTCCAAACGGCGGGCTGAGCCCCGAAGCTTATGATCTATAGTTAGTTGGGCTAGCTTTCGGTCAAGTATAGGCCCAAGGGGCTGGCCGAACTTTCCTTGTTATTTTTCCAGTTTATTAGGTCTTAGTTACGGCTATTAATAGCCTCAAGCCGCATGTTACATTCAGTTTTTTGAGAGTATTGAATAAAATTTCCAGAATTTCGTCCATTCCTTGTGGCAAATTCCCTTAGCTTGTAAAAGCTAAGTTGAACATCCTAGAGTTGATCCTAGGCTGTTCTTGACTTATCAATCAAGCACACATACTTGATTGTGGCGTCCTCTACCGTTAAATCTGTTCTTGAGTGGTCCAAGTTCGGGTTCAACTCCGTCAAATCTTCATCGTGTTCCTCTAGATCCGAAGTAGCTTCCGCGTCTCGCATCACTACAAATTTTGTCTTTGACACCGCAACGGGTATAAAACCAACCAAGCAATTGAGATTTGACGAGGTCCAATTGCTCATCTACACCACGTAATGGCACTTCTTTGACTCCCTTAGGATCAGGAAGACAATGTTGTGTGCTAGCTTTTATGCGTCTTGTATTCGCCATGACGTATGAGGGAACCTCCACATAAGCTCTGAGGCCAACTATTGCGGTCCTCGATCAACACGTTTCGAGACACGTAGCACGTTTGCCCGAGGATCTAGCGAGGTTGTCCAACGCTTGGATTGCTGGACCTAGAATCAAACGGACGACACGATTTGATTAAAGGCTGTAGAACGACGACTCCGATGAGGGTGAATACGCCAGGGAATAGGTCGGTAGAACAATCAAGGACAAGATGCAAGATTGCTCAATCACCCTTGCCAGAAGCAAGTAAAGCTCGAAATTCACACAAGCAAGAAAATCGAAAAACTAAGTAATTTGATTTATAAAACGTCTACCTAAAACCTTACAAAGCAAGCCTATTTATAGGCTAAGAGTTACAAAAACCCTAAGGAAAACAAGGAAAAGGGGAATTCGGCCATCTTGGGATCAAGATGGGCCGGCCCATGCTCTACTAGAACAACTAATCTAACTATAAATTAAACACTAAAGCCTAAGGCCCTATTCGGCCAACTCACTCGGAGGCCCACTTGACTCTTCATGGGCTTGGATCGTGGTGTAGATAACTTGATTGTCTCCTTCCAAGCCTTCAATTTCTCTATGGACTCCATGTTGGTCTTGGACAATTCGAACAAGGGCTTGGAGGGATTCTTTGAAGAACTTGGCTTGTGCACGTGTGACTGGGCCCAATGGAACTCGGACTGGGTCATTACTTGGGCTAAGGTCCGTGCACACATCAGTCCCCTCCACTTGAGAAGGATTCGTCCTCAAATCTGGATGGAAATGGATGATACTACAAGAGTTGGTAGTATGAACCCCAAATCTAATGCCACCACATATTGCCAAGAAAAACTCATGGCTTTACTCCAATGGCTCCTCTTGTTCGTATCATTCCCCTCCTCTTGAAAGCAATTTGCCCACAAATTGAAGCACGAATGGTGACAAGACGAGTTACATGCCTTCGACTCAATCTTGTTAGGATGGCTATAGATGTCATCCAATGCAAAACCCACGTGCTAAGTTGGAAAATAACCCTTGTCGGACCTTGAATCTCACAAACCATCTTCAATGTATGCTCAACTTGATCGTTTGTGGTCATGAGGTAAGGGTCCTCAAAGTGGTGTGAAGCGTATCCCGTGAAATCGAACTCCGGCCCGAACACTCTTGCAAGGCCCCAAGGCGGATTTGGTGATGTTGGAGATTCACGTGGACTAAGAACAAGATGAAAATCATAATGGTCATTCAGGTACTTGTTCTTTAAACGAACCCTTGGTACACAACCATCCACAAAATGTGGAGTGTTCCCATCAAGATGAGCTCGAAGCAACTCCCCTTTGGTGTGGACTGATTTCAGTTGACATTGTTCCATGAATGGATACAAACGGGGTTTAACTCTTGGAGTACCAACTACATGGAAGCTTGCAAAGTCTACAATTGATTTTGGAATGGAACACACCAAGATCAGCTCAACTTGCCTTTGCTTGATCTGAATACAAGAAGAAACACTAAACAAAGCAAGGTAAGTTCGTTGGGAAAATAATAGGCCTTCACCGGGTTGCTCAAGATCAGCCCACTTTCTCTCTTTTCTTCCTTTTTACCACCCATCTCATCAGATTTTTCCATCTCTTTGTCCATTTCAACAGCTGACCCTTTCATCTCATTGCATTCAACTCCCTCGGGTTTTATCTCTTCAGGCACAATTCCCTCATCTAGCTGCTTCTCCATTCAATAACGCTCAACCTTACTTTTCATGTGTGCTAGATCAATACAAAACTGGTCATAAGTAAGTGATACAAGTGCAATACGACGACAATTAAATAAGAAGGAATACTTATTAGTATGTCCGTCATATTTAACTTCTGGCCTCGACATCCACGCTTTGCCCAACAACCCGTGTCACTTGAATTGGGACTACATCACACAACACCTCGTCCACATATTTGCCGATTTGAATAGGTACAAGTGTGTGCTTAGTAACCCAGACAACACCTTGAGTACTCATCAACTTGTGCGGTCGAAGATGACCAATGGTTGGAAGATTTAATTTCTCAACCATGATAGCAGTTGCAAGGTTGACTTCACAACTCCCATCAATGGCCAAGCTACAAATTTTGTCTTTGACACCGCAACGGGTATAAAACCAACCAAGCAATTGAGATTTGACGAGGTCCAATTGCTCATCTACACCACGTAATGGCACTTCTTTGACTCCCTTAGGATCAGGAAGACAATGTTGTGTGCTAGCTTTTATGCGTCTTGTATTCGCCATGACGTATGAGGGAACCTCCACATAAGCTCTGAGGCCAACTATTGCGGTCCTCGATCAACACGTTTCGAGACACGTAGCACGTTTGCCCGAGGATCTAGCGAGGTTGTCCAACGCTTGGATTGCTGGACCTAGAATCAAACGGACGACACGATTTGATTAAAGGCTGTAGAACGACGACTCCGATGAGGGTGAATACGCCAGGGAATAGGTCGGTAGAACAATCAAGGACAAGATGCAAGATTGCTCAATCACCCTTGCCAGAAGCAAGTAAAGCTCGAAATTCACACAAGCAAGAAAATCGAAAAACTAAGTAATTTGATTTATAAAACGTCTACCTAAAACCTTACAAAGCAAGCCTATTTATAGGCTAAGAGTTACAAAAACCCTAAGGAAAACAAGGAAAAGGGGAATTCGGCCATCTTGGGATCAAGATGGGCCGGCCCATGCTCTACTAGAACAACTAATCTAACTATAAATTAAACACTAAAGCCTAAGGCCCTATTCGGCCAACTCACTCGGAGGCCCACTTGACTCTTCATGGGCTTGGATCGTGGTGTAGATAACTTGATTGTCTCCCTCCAAGCCTTCAATTTCTCTATGGACTCCATGTTGGTCTTGGACAATTCGAACAAGGGCTTGGAGGGATTCTTTGAAGAACTTGGCTTGTGCACGTGTGACTGGGCCCAATGGAACTCGGACTGGGTCATTACTTGGGCTAAGGTCCGTGCACACATCAGTCCCCTCCACTTGAGAAGGATTCGTCCTCAAATCTGGATGGAAATGGATGATACTACAAGAGTTGGTAGTATGAACCCCAAATCTAATGCCACCACATATTGCCAAGAAAAACTCATGGCTTTACTCCAATGGCTCCTCTTGTTCGTATCATTCCCCTCCTCTTGAAAGCAATTTGCCCACAAATTGAAGCACGAATGGTGACAAGACGAGTTACATGCCTTCGACTCAATCTTGTTAGGATGGCTATAGATGTCATCCAATGCAAAACCCACGTGCTAAGTTGGAAAATAACCCTTGTCGGACCTTGAATCTCACAAACCATCTTCAATGTATGCTCAACTTGATCGTTTGTGGTCATGAGGTAAGGGTCCTCAAAGTGGTGTGAAGCGTATCCCGTGAAATCGAACTCCGGCCCGAACACTCTTGCAAGGCCCCAAGGCGGATTTGGTGATGTTGGAGATTCACGTGGACTAAGAACAAGATGAAAATCATAATGGTCATTCAGGTACTTGTTCTTTAAACGAACCCTTGGTACACAACCATCCACAAAATGTGGAGTGTTCCCATCAAGATGAGCTCGAAGCAACTCCCCTTTGGTGTGGACTGATTTCAGTTGACATTGTTCCATGAATGGATACAAACGGGGTTTAACTCTTGGAGTACCAACTACATGGAAGCTTGCAAAGTCTACAATTGATTTTGGAATGGAACACACCAAGATCAGCTCAACTTGCCTTTGCTTGATCTGAATACAAGAAGAAACACTAAACAAAGCAAGGTAAGTTCGTTGGGAAAATAATAGGCCTTCACCGGGTTGCTCAAGATCAGCCCACTTTCTCTCTTTTCTTCCTTTTTACCACCCATCTCATCAGATTTTTCCATCTCTTTGTCCATTTCAACAGCTGACCCTTTCATCTCATTGCATTCAACTCCCTCGGGTTTTATCTCTTCAGGCACAATTCCCTCATCTAGCTGCTTCTCCATTCAATAACGCTCAACCTTACTTTTCATGTGTGCTAGATCAATACAAAACTGGTCATAAGTAAGTGATACAAGTGCAATACGACGACTATTAAATAAGAAGGAATACTTATTAGTATGTCCGTCATATTTAACTTCTGGCCTCGACATCCACGCTTTGCCCAACAACCCGTGTCACTTGAATTGGGACTACATCACACAACACCTCGTCCACAGATTTGCCGATTTGAATAGGTACAAGTGTGTGCTTAGTAACCCAGACAACACCTTGAGTACTCATCAACTTGTGCGGTCGAAGATGACCAATGGTTGGAAGATTTAATTTCTCAACCATGATAGCAGTTGCAAGGTTGACTTCACAACTCCCATCAATGGCCAAGCTACAAATTTTGTCTTTGACACCGCAACGGGTATAAAACCAACCAAGCAATTGAGATTTGACGAGGTCCAATTGCTCATCTACACCACGTAATGGCACTTCTTTGACTCCCTTAGGATCAGGAAGACAATGTTGTGTGCTAGCTTTTATGCGTCTTGTATTCGCCATGACGTATGAGGGAACCTCCACATAAGCTCTGAGGCCAACTATTGCGGTCCTCGATCAACACGTTTCGAGACACGTAGCACGTTTGCCCGAGGATCTAGCGAGGTTGTCCAACGCTTGGATTGCTGGACCTAGAATCAAACGGACGACACGATTTGATTAAAGGCTGTAGAACGACGACTCCGATGAGGGTGAATACGCCAGGGAATAGGTCGGTAGAACAATCAAGGACAAGATGCAAGATTGCTCAATCACCCTTGCCAGAAGCAAGTAAAGCTCGAAATTCACACAAGCAAGAAAATCGAAAAACTAAGTAATTTGATTTATAAAACGTCTACCTAAAACCTTACAAAGCAAGCCTATTTATAGGCTAAGAGTTACAAAAACCCTAAGGAAAACAAGGAAAAGGGGAATTCGGCCATCTTGGGATCAAGATGGGCCGGCCCATGCTCTACTAGAACAACTAATCTAACTATAAATTAAACACTAAAGCCTAAGGCCCTATTCGGCCAACTCACTCGGAGGCCCACTTGACTCTTCATGGGCTTGGATCGTGGTGTAGATAACTTGATTGTCTCCTTCCAAGCCTTCAATTTCTCTATGGACTCCATGTTGGTCTTGGACAATTCGAACAAGGGCTTGGAGGGATTCTTTGAAGAACTTGGCTTGTGCACGTGTGACTGGGCCCAATGGAACTCGGACTGGGTCATTACTTGGGCTAAGGTCCGTGCACACATCAGTCCCCTCCACTTGAGAAGGATTCGTCCTCAAATCTGGATGGAAATGGATGATACTACAAGAGTTGGTAGTATGAACCCCAAATCTAATGCCACCACATATTGCCAAGAAAAACTCATGGCTTTACTCCAATGGCTCCTCTTGTTCGTATCATTCCCCTCCTCTTGAAAGCAATTTGCCCACAAATTGAAGCACGAATGGTGACAAGACGAGTTACATGCCTTCGACTCAATCTTGTTAGGATGGCTATAGATGTCATCCAATGCAAAACCCACGTGCTAAGTTGGAAAATAACCCTTGTCGGACCTTGAATCTCACAAACCATCTTCAATGTATGCTCAACTTGATCGTTTGTGGTCATGAGGTAAGGGTCCTCAAAGTGGTGTGAAGCGTATCCCGTGAAATCGAACTCCGGCCCGAACACACTTGCAAGGCCCCAAGGCGGATTTGGTGATGTTGGAGATTCACGTGGACTAAGAACAAGATGAAAATCATAATGGTCATTCAGGTACTTGTTCTTTAAACGAACCCTTGGTACACAACCATCCACAAAATGTGGAGTGTTCCCATCAAGATGAGCTCGAAGCAACTCCCCTTTGGTGTGGACTGATTTCAGTTGACATTGTTCCATGAATGGATACAAACGGGGTTTAACTCTTGGAGTACCAACTACATGGAAGCTTGCAAAGTCTACAATTGATTTTGGAATGGAACACACCAAGATCAGCTCAACTTGCCTTTGCTTGATCTGAATACAAGAAGAAACACTAAACAAAGCAAGGTAAGTTCGTTGGGAAAATAATAGGCCTTCACCGGGTTGCTCAAGATCAGCCCACTTTCTCTCTTTTCTTCCTTTTTACCACCCATCTCATCAGATTTTTCCATCTCTTTGTCCATTTCAACAGCTGACCCTTTCATCTCATTGCATTCAACTCCCTCGGGTTTTATCTCTTCAGGCACAATTCCCTCATCTAGCTGCTTCTCCATTCAATAACGCTCAACCTTACTTTTCATGTGTGCTAGATCAATACAAAACTGGTCATAAGTAAGTGATACAAGTGCAATACGACGACTATTAAATAAGAAGGAATACTTATTAGTATGTCCGTCATATTTAACTTCTGGCCTCGACATCCACGCTTTGCCCAACAACCCGTGTCACTTGAATTGGGACTACATCACACAACACCTCGTCCACAGATTTGCCGATTTGAATAGGTACAAGTGTGTGCTTAGTAACCCAGACAACACCTTGAGTACTCATCAACTTGTGCGGTCGAAGATGACCAATGGTTGGAAGATTTAATTTCTCAACCATGATAGCAGTTGCAAGGTTGACTTCACAACTCCCATCAATGGCCAAGCTACAAATTTTGTCTTTGACACCGCAACGGGTATAAAACCAACCAAGCAATTGAGATTTGACGAGGTCCAATTGCTCATCTACACCACGTAATGGCACTTCTTTGACTCCCTTAGGATCAGGAAGACAATGTTGTGTGCTAGCTTTTATGCGTCTTGTATTCGCCATGACGTATGAGGGAACCTCCACATAAGCTCTGAGGCCAACTATTGCGGTCCTCGATCAACACGTTTCGAGACACGTAGCACGTTTGCCCGAGGATCTAGCGAGGTTGTCCAACGCTTGGATTGCTGGACCTAGAATCAAACGGACGACACGATTTGATTAAAGGCTGTAGAACGACGACTCCGATGAGGGTGAATACGCCAGGGAATAGGTCGGTAGAACAATCAAGGACAAGATGCAAGATTGCTCAATCACCCTTGCCAGAAGCAAGTAAAGCTCGAAATTCACACAAGCAAGAAAATCGAAAAACTAAGTAATTTGATTTATAAAACGTCTACCTAAAACCTTACAAAGCAAGCCTATTTATAGGCTAAGAGTTACAAAAACCCTAAGGAAAACAAGGAAAAGGGGAATTCGGCCATCTTGGGATCAAGATGGGCCGGCCCATGCTCTACTAGAACAACTAATCTAACTATAAATTAAACACTAAAGCCTAAGGCCCTATTCGGCCAACTCACTCGGAGGCCCACTTGACTCTTCATGGGCTTGGATCGTGGTGTAGATAACTTGATTGTCTCCCTCCAAGCCTTCAATTTCTCTATGGACTCCATGTTGGTCTTGGACAATTCGAACAAGGGCTTGGAGGGATTCTTTGAAGAACTTGGCTTGTGCACGTGTGACTGGGCCCAATGGAACTCGGACTGGGTCATTACTTGGGCTAAGGTCCGTGCACACATCAGTCCCCTCCACTTGAGAAGGATTCGTCCTCAAATCTGGATGGAAATGGATGATACTACAAGAGTTGGTAGTATGAACCCCAAATCTAATGCCACCACATATTGCCAAGAAAAACTCATGGCTTTACTCCAATGGCTCCTCTTGTTCGTATCATTCCCCTCCTCTTGAAAGCAATTTGCCCACAAATTGAAGCACGAATGGTGACAAGACGAGTTACATGCCTTCGACTCAATCTTGTTAGGATGGCTATAGATGTCATCCAATGCAAAACCCACGTGCTAAGTTGGAAAATAACCCTTGTCGGACCTTGAATCTCACAAACCATCTTCAATGTATGCTCAACTTGATCGTTTGTGGTCATGAGGTAAGGGTCCTCAAAGTGGTGTGAAGCGTATCCCGTGAAATCGAACTCCGGCCCGAACACTCTTGCAAGGCCCCAAGGCGGATTTGGTGATGTTGGAGATTCACGTGGACTAAGAACAAGATGAAAATCATAATGGTCATTCAGGTACTTGTTCTTTAAACGAACCCTTGGTACACAACCATCCACAAAATGTGGAGTGTTCCCATCAAGATGAGCTCGAAGCAACTCCCCTTTGGTGTGGACTGATTTCAGTTGACATTGTTCCATGAATGGATACAAACGGGGTTTAACTCTTGGAGTACCAACTACATGGAAGCTTGCAAAGTCTACAATTGATTTTGGAATGGAACACACCAAGATCAGCTCAACTTGCCTTTGCTTGATCTGAATACAAGAAGAAACACTAAACAAAGCAAGGTAAGTTCGTTGGGAAAATAATAGGCCTTCACCGGGTTGCTCAAGATCAGCCCACTTTCTCTCTTTTCTTCCTTTTTACCACCCATCTCATCAGATTTTTCCATCTCTTTGTCCATTTCAACAGCTGACCCTTTCATCTCATTGCATTCAACTCCCTCGGGTTTTATCTCTTCAGGCACAATTCCCTCATCTAGCTGCTTCTCCATTCAATAACGCTCAACCTTACTTTTCATGTGTGCTAGATCAATACAAAACTGGTCATAAGTAAGTGATACAAGTGCAATACGACGACTATTAAATAAGAAGGAATACTTATTAGTATGTCCGTCATATTTAACTTCTGGCCTCGACATCCACGCTTTGCCCAACAACCCGTGTCACTTGAATTGGGACTACATCACACAACACCTCGTCCACAGATTTGCCGATTTGAATAGGTACAAGTGTGTGCTTAGTAACCCAGACAACACCTTGAGTACTCATCAACTTGTGCGGTCGAAGATGACCAATGGTTGGAAGATTTAATTTCTCAACCATGATAGCAGTTGCAAGGTTGACTTCACAACTCCCATCAATGGCCAAGCTACAAATTTTGTCTTTGACACCGCAACGGGTATAAAACCAACCAAGCAATTGAGATTTGACGAGGTCCAATTGCTCATCTACACCACGTAATGGCACTTCTTTGACTCCCTTAGGATCAGGAAGACAATGTTGTGTGCTAGCTTTTATGCGTCTTGTATTCGCCATGACGTATGAGGGAACCTCCACATAAGCTCTGAGGCCAACTATTGCGGTCCTCGATCAACACGTTTCGAGACACGTAGCACGTTTGCCCGAGGATCTAGCGAGGTTGTCCAACGCTTGGATTGCTGGACCTAGAATCAAACGGACGACACGATTTGATTAAAGGCTGTAGAACGACGACTCCGATGAGGGTGAATACGCCAGGGAATAGGTCGGTAGAACAATCAAGGACAAGATGCAAGATTGCTCAATCACCCTTGCCAGAAGCAAGTAAAGCTCGAAATTCACACAAGCAAGAAAATCGAAAAACTAAGTAATTTGATTTATAAAACGTCTACCTAAAACCTTACAAAGCAAGCCTATTTATAGGCTAAGAGTTACAAAAACCCTAAGGAAAACAAGGAAAAGGGGAATTCGGCCATCTTGGGATCAAGATGGGCCGGCCCATGCTCTACTAGAACAACTAATCTAACTATAAATTAAACACTAAAGCCTAAGGCCCTATTCGGCCAACTCACTCGGAGGCCCACTTGACTCTTCATGGGCTTGGATCGTGGTGTAGATAACTTGATTGTCTCCTTCCAAGCCTTCAATTTCTCTATGGACTCCATGTTGGTCTTGGACAATTCGAACAAGGGCTTGGAGGGATTCTTTGAAGAACTTGGCTTGTGCACGTGTGACTGGGCCCAATGGAACTCGGACTGGGTCATTACTTGGGCTAAGGTCCGTGCACACATCAGTCCCCTCCACTTGAGAAGGATTCGTCCTCAAATCTGGATGGAAATGGATGATACTACAAGAGTTGGTAGTATGAACCCCAAATCTAATGCCACCACATATTGCCAAGAAAAACTCATGGCTTTACTCCAATGGCTCCTCTTGTTCGTATCATTCCCCTCCTCTTGAAAGCAATTTGCCCACAAATTGAAGCACGAATGGTGACAAGACGAGTTACATGCCTTCGACTCAATCTTGTTAGGATGGCTATAGATGTCATCCAATGCAAAACCCACGTGCTAAGTTGGAAAATAACCCTTGTCGGACCTTGAATCTCACAAACCATCTTCAATGTATGCTCAACTTGATCGTTTGTGGTCATGAGGTAAGGGTCCTCAAAGTGGTGTGAAGCGTATCCCGTGAAATCGAACTCCGGCCCGAACACACTTGCAAGGCCCCAAGGCGGATTTGGTGATGTTGGAGATTCACGTGGACTAAGAACAAGATGAAAATCATAATGGTCATTCAGGTACTTGTTCTTTAAACGAACCCTTGGTACACAACCATCCACAAAATGTGGAGTGTTCCCATCAAGATGAGCTCGAAGCAACTCCCCTTTGGTGTGGACTGATTTCAGTTGACATTGTTCCATGAATGGATACAAACGGGGTTTAACTCTTGGAGTACCAACTACATGGAAGCTTGCAAAGTCTACAATTGATTTTGGAATGGAACACACCAAGATCAGCTCAACTTGCCTTTGCTTGATCTGAATACAAGAAGAAACACTAAACAAAGCAAGGTAAGTTCGTTGGGAAAATAATAGGCCTTCACCGGGTTGCTCAAGATCAGCCCACTTTCTCTCTTTTCTTCCTTTTTACCACCCATCTCATCAGATTTTTCCATCTCTTTGTCCATTTCAACAGCTGACCCTTTCATCTCATTGCATTCAACTCCCTCGGGTTTTATCTCTTCAGGCACAATTCCCTCATCTAGCTGCTTCTCCATTCAATAACGCTCAACCTTACTTTTCATGTGTGCTAGATCAATACAAAACTGGTCATAAGTAAGTGATACAAGTGCAATACGACGACTATTAAATAAGAAGGAATACTTATTAGTATGTCCGTCATATTTAACTTCTGGCCTCGACATCCACGCTTTGCCCAACAACCCGTGTCACTTGAATTGGGACTACATCACACAACACCTCGTCCACAGATTTGCCGATTTGAATAGGTACAAGTGTGTGCTTAGTAACCCAGACAACACCTTGAGTACTCATCAACTTGTGCGGTCGAAGATGACCAATGGTTGGAAGATTTAATTTCTCAACCATGATAGCAGTTGCAAGGTTGACTTCACAACTCCCATCAATGGCCAAGCTACAAATTTTGTCTTTGACACCGCAACGGGTATAAAACCAACCAAGCAATTGAGATTTGACGAGGTCCAATTGCTCATCTACACCACGTAATGGCACTTCTTTGACTCCCTTAGGATCAGGAAGACAATGTTGTGTGCTAGCTTTTATGCGTCTTGTATTCGCCATGACGTATGAGGGAACCTCCACATAAGCTCTGAGGCCAACTATTGCGGTCCTCGATCAACACGTTTCGAGACACGTAGCACGTTTGCCCGAGGATCTAGCGAGGTTGTCCAACGCTTGGATTGCTGGACCTAGAATCAAACGGACGACACGATTTGATTAAAGGCTGTAGAACGACGACTCCGATGAGGGTGAATACGCCAGGGAATAGGTCGGTAGAACAATCAAGGACAAGATGCAAGATTGCTCAATCACCCTTGCCAGAAGCAAGTAAAGCTCGAAATTCACACAAGCAAGAAAATCGAAAAACTAAGTAATTTGATTTATAAAACGTCTACCTAAAACCTTACAAAGCAAGCCTATTTATAGGCTAAGAGTTACAAAAACCCTAAGGAAAACAAGGAAAAGGGGAATTCGGCCATCTTGGGATCAAGATGGGCCGGCCCATGCTCTACTAGAACAACTAATCTAACTATAAATTAAACACTAAAGCCTAAGGCCCTATTCGGCCAACTCACTCGGAGGCCCACTTGACTCTTCATGGGCTTGGATCGTGGTGTAGATAACTTGATTGTCTCCCTCCAAGCCTTCAATTTCTCTATGGACTCCATGTTGGTCTTGGACAATTCGAACAAGGGCTTGGAGGGATTCTTTGAAGAACTTGGCTTGTGCACGTGTGACTGGGCCCAATGGAACTCGGACTGGGTCATTACTTGGGCTAAGGTCCGTGCACACATCAGTCCCCTCCACTTGAGAAGGATTCGTCCTCAAATCTGGATGGAAATGGATGATACTACAAGAGTTGGTAGTATGAACCCCAAATCTAATGCCACCACATATTGCCAAGAAAAACTCATGGCTTTACTCCAATGGCTCCTCTTGTTCGTATCATTCCCCTCCTCTTGAAAGCAATTTGCCCACAAATTGAAGCACGAATGGTGACAAGACGAGTTACATGCCTTCGACTCAATCTTGTTAGGATGGCTATAGATGTCATCCAATGCAAAACCCACGTGCTAAGTTGGAAAATAACCCTTGTCGGACCTTGAATCTCACAAACCATCTTCAATGTATGCTCAACTTGATCGTTTGTGGTCATGAGGTAAGGGTCCTCAAAGTGGTGTGAAGCGTATCCCGTGAAATCGAACTCCGGCCCGAACACTCTTGCAAGGCCCCAAGGCGGATTTGGTGATGTTGGAGATTCACGTGGACTAAGAACAAGATGAAAATCATAATGGTCATTCAGGTACTTGTTCTTTAAACGAACCCTTGGTACACAACCATCCACAAAATGTGGAGTGTTCCCATCAAGATGAGCTCGAAGCAACTCCCCTTTGGTGTGGACTGATTTCAGTTGACATTGTTCCATGAATGGATACAAACGGGGTTTAACTCTTGGAGTACCAACTACATGGAAGCTTGCAAAGTCTACAATTGATTTTGGAATGGAACACACCAAGATCAGCTCAACTTGCCTTTGCTTGATCTGAATACAAGAAGAAACACTAAACAAAGCAAGGTAAGTTCGTTGGGAAAATAATAGGCCTTCACCGGGTTGCTCAAGATCAGCCCACTTTCTCTCTTTTCTTCCTTTTTACCACCCATCTCATCAGATTTTTCCATCTCTTTGTCCATTTCAACAGCTGACCCTTTCATCTCATTGCATTCAACTCCCTCGGGTTTTATCTCTTCAGGCACAATTCCCTCATCTAGCTGCTTCTCCATTCAATAACGCTCAACCTTACTTTTCATGTGTGCTAGATCAATACAAAACTGGTCATAAGTAAGTGATACAAGTGCAATACGACGACTATTAAATAAGAAGGAATACTTATTAGTATGTCCGTCATATTTAACTTCTGGCCTCGACATCCACGCTTTGCCCAACAACCCGTGTCACTTGAATTGGGACTACATCACACAACACCTCGTCCACAGATTTGCCGATTTGAATAGGTACAAGTGTGTGCTTAGTAACCCAGACAACACCTTGAGTACTCATCAACTTGTGCGGTCGAAGATGACCAATGGTTGGAAGATTTAATTTCTCAACCATGATAGCAGTTGCAAGGTTGACTTCACAACTCCCATCAATGGCCAAGCTACAAATTTTGTCTTTGACACCGCAACGGGTATAAAACCAACCAAGCAATTGAGATTTGACGAGGTCCAATTGCTCATCTACACCACGTAATGGCACTTCTTTGACTCCCTTAGGATCAGGAAGACAATGTTGTGTGCTAGCTTTTATGCGTCTTGTATTCGCCATGACGTATGAGGGAACCTCCACATAAGCTCTGAGGCCAACTATTGCGGTCCTCGATCAACACGTTTCGAGACACGTAGCACGTTTGCCCGAGGATCTAGCGAGGTTGTCCAACGCTTGGATTGCTGGACCTAGAATCAAACGGACGACACGATTTGATTAAAGGCTGTAGAACGACGACTCCGATGAGGGTGAATACGCCAGGGAATAGGTCGGTAGAACAATCAAGGACAAGATGCAAGATTGCTCAATCACCCTTGCCAGAAGCAAGTAAAGCTCGAAATTCACACAAGCAAGAAAATCGAAAAACTAAGTAATTTGATTTATAAAACGTCTACCTAAAACCTTACAAAGCAAGCCTATTTATAGGCTAAGAGTTACAAAAACCCTAAGGAAAACAAGGAAAAGGGGAATTCGGCCATCTTGGGATCAAGATGGGCCGGCCCATGCTCTACTAGAACAACTAATCTAACTATAAATTAAACACTAAAGCCTAAGGCCCTATTCGGCCAACTCACTCGGAGGCCCACTTGACTCTTCATGGGCTTGGATCGTGGTGTAGATAACTTGATTGTCTCCCTCCAAGCCTTCAATTTCTCTATGGACTCCATGTTGGTCTTGGACAATTCGAACAAGGGCTTGGAGGGATTCTTTGAAGAACTTGGCTTGTGCACGTGTGACTGGGCCCAATGGAACTCGGACTGGGTCATTACTTGGGCTAAGGTCCGTGCACACATCAGTCCCCTCCACTTGAGAAGGATTCGTCCTCAAATCTGGATGGAAATGGATGATACTACAAGAGTTGGTAGTATGAACCCCAAATCTAATGCCACCACATATTGCCAAGAAAAACTCATGGCTTTACTCCAATGGCTCCTCTTGTTCGTATCATTCCCCTCCTCTTGAAAGCAATTTGCCCACAAATTGAAGCACGAATGGTGACAAGACGAGTTACATGCCTTCGACTCAATCTTGTTAGGATGGCTATAGATGTCATCCAATGCAAAACCCACGTGCTAAGTTGGAAAATAACCCTTGTCGGACCTTGAATCTCACAAACCATCTTCAATGTATGCTCAACTTGATCGTTTGTGGTCATGAGGTAAGGGTCCTCAAAGTGGTGTGAAGCGTATCCCGTGAAATCGAACTCCGGCCCGAACACACTTGCAAGGCCCCAAGGCGGATTTGGTGATGTTGGAGATTCACGTGGACTAAGAACAAGATGAAAATCATAATGGTCATTCAGGTACTTGTTCTTTAAACGAACCCTTGGTACACAACCATCCACAAAATGTGGAGTGTTCCCATCAAGATGAGCTCGAAGCAACTCCCCTTTGGTGTGGACTGATTTCAGTTGACATTGTTCCATGAATGGATACAAACGGGGTTTAACTCTTGGAGTACCAACTACATGGAAGCTTGCAAAGTCTACAATTGATTTTGGAATGGAACACACCAAGATCAGCTCAACTTGCCTTTGCTTGATCTGAATACAAGAAGAAACACTAAACAAAGCAAGGTAAGTTCGTTGGGAAAATAATAGGCCTTCACCGGGTTGCTCAAGATCAGCCCACTTTCTCTCTTTTCTTCCTTTTTACCACCCATCTCATCAGATTTTTCCATCTCTTTGTCCATTTCAACAGCTGACCCTTTCATCTCATTGCATTCAACTCCCTCGGGTTTTATCTCTTCAGGCACAATTCCCTCATCTAGCTGCTTCTCCATTCAATAACGCTCAACCTTACTTTTCATGTGTGCTAGATCAATACAAAACTGGTCATAAGTAAGTGATACAAGTGCAATACGACGACTATTAAATAAGAAGGAATACTTATTAGTATGTCCGTCATATTTAACTTCTGGCCTCGACATCCACGCTTTGCCCAACAACCCGTGTCACTTGAATTGGGACTACATCACACAACACCTCGTCCACAGATTTGCCGATTTGAATAGGTACAAGTGTGTGCTTAGTAACCCAGACAACACCTTGAGTACTCATCAACTTGTGCGGTCGAAGATGACCAATGGTTGGAAGATTTAATTTCTCAACCATGATAGCAGTTGCAAGGTTGACTTCACAACTCCCATCAATGGCCAAGCTACAAATTTTGTCTTTGACACCGCAACGGGTATAAAACCAACCAAGCAATTGAGATTTGACGAGGTCCAATTGCTCATCTACACCACGTAATGGCACTTCTTTGACTCCCTTAGGATCAGGAAGACAATGTTGTGTGCTAGCTTTTATGCGTCTTGTATTCGCCATGACGTATGAGGGAACCTCCACATAAGCTCTGAGGCCAACTATTGCGGTCCTCGATCAACACGTTTCGAGACACGTAGCACGTTTGCCCGAGGATCTAGCGAGGTTGTCCAACGCTTGGATTGCTGGACCTAGAATCAAACGGACGACACGATTTGATTAAAGGCTGTAGAACGACGACTCCGATGAGGGTGAATACGCCAGGGAATAGGTCGGTAGAACAATCAAGGACAAGATGCAAGATTGCTCAATCACCCTTGCCAGAAGCAAGTAAAGCTCGAAATTCACACAAGCAAGAAAATCGAAAAACTAAGTAATTTGATTTATAAAACGTCTACCTAAAACCTTACAAAGCAAGCCTATTTATAGGCTAAGAGTTACAAAAACCCTAAGGAAAACAAGGAAAAGGGGAATTCGGCCATCTTGGGATCAAGATGGGCCGGCCCATGCTCTACTAGAACAACTAATCTAACTATAAATTAAACACTAAAGCCTAAGGCCCTATTCGGCCAACTCACTCGGAGGCCCACTTGACTCTTCATGGGCTTGGATCGTGGTGTAGATAACTTGATTGTCTCCCTCCAAGCCTTCAATTTCTCTATGGACTCCATGTTGGTCTTGGACAATTCGAACAAGGGCTTGGAGGGATTCTTTGAAGAACTTGGCTTGTGCACGTGTGACTGGGCCCAATGGAACTCGGACTGGGTCATTACTTGGGCTAAGGTCCGTGCACACATCAGTCCCCTCCACTTGAGAAGGATTCGTCCTCAAATCTGGATGGAAATGGATGATACTACAAGAGTTGGTAGTATGAACCCCAAATCTAATGCCACCACATATTGCCAAGAAAAACTCATGGCTTTACTCCAATGGCTCCTCTTGTTCGTATCATTCCCCTCCTCTTGAAAGCAATTTGCCCACAAATTGAAGCACGAATGGTGACAAGACGAGTTACATGCCTTCGACTCAATCTTGTTAGGATGGCTATAGATGTCATCCAATGCAAAACCCACGTGCTAAGTTGGAAAATAACCCTTGTCGGACCTTGAATCTCACAAACCATCTTCAATGTATGCTCAACTTGATCGTTTGTGGTCATGAGGTAAGGGTCCTCAAAGTGGTGTGAAGCGTATCCCGTGAAATCGAACTCCGGCCCGAACACTCTTGCAAGGCCCCAAGGCGGATTTGGTGATGTTGGAGATTCACGTGGACTAAGAACAAGATGAAAATCATAATGGTCATTCAGGTACTTGTTCTTTAAACGAACCCTTGGTACACAACCATCCACAAAATGTGGAGTGTTCCCATCAAGATGAGCTCGAAGCAACTCCCCTTTGGTGTGGACTGATTTCAGTTGACATTGTTCCATGAATGGATACAAACGGGGTTTAACTCTTGGAGTACCAACTACATGGAAGCTTGCAAAGTCTACAATTGATTTTGGAATGGAACACACCAAGATCAGCTCAACTTGCCTTTGCTTGATCTGAATACAAGAAGAAACACTAAACAAAGCAAGGTAAGTTCGTTGGGAAAATAATAGGCCTTCACCGGGTTGCTCAAGATCAGCCCACTTTCTCTCTTTTCTTCCTTTTTACCACCCATCTCATCAGATTTTTCCATCTCTTTGTCCATTTCAACAGCTGACCCTTTCATCTCATTGCATTCAACTCCCTCGGGTTTTATCTCTTCAGGCACAATTCCCTCATCTAGCTGCTTCTCCATTCAATAACGCTCAACCTTACTTTTCATGTGTGCTAGATCAATACAAAACTGGTCATAAGTAAGTGATACAAGTGCAATACGACGACTATTAAATAAGAAGGAATACTTATTAGTATGTCCGTCATATTTAACTTCTGGCCTCGACATCCACGCTTTGCCCAACAACCCGTGTCACTTGAATTGGGACTACATCACACAACACCTCGTCCACAGATTTGCCGATTTGAATAGGTACAAGTGTGTGCTTAGTAACCCAGACAACACCTTGAGTACTCATCAACTTGTGCGGTCGAAGATGACCAATGGTTGGAAGATTTAATTTCTCAACCATGATAGCAGTTGCAAGGTTGACTTCACAACTCCCATCAATGGCCAAGCTACAAATTTTGTCTTTGACACCGCAACGGGTATAAAACCAACCAAGCAATTGAGATTTGACGAGGTCCAATTGCTCATCTACACCACGTAATGGCACTTCTTTGACTCCCTTAGGATCAGGAAGACAATGTTGTGTGCTAGCTTTTATGCGTCTTGTATTCGCCATGACGTATGAGGGAACCTCCACATAAGCTCTGAGGCCAACTATTGCGGTCCTCGATCAACACGTTTCGAGACACGTAGCACGTTTGCCCGAGGATCTAGCGAGGTTGTCCAACGCTTGGATTGCTGGACCTAGAATCAAACGGACGACACGATTTGATTAAAGGCTGTAGAACGACGACTCCGATGAGGGTGAATACGCCAGGGAATAGGTCGGTAGAACAATCAAGGACAAGATGCAAGATTGCTCAATCACCCTTGCCAGAAGCAAGTAAAGCTCGAAATTCACACAAGCAAGAAAATCGAAAAACTAAGTAATTTGATTTATAAAACGTCTACCTAAAACCTTACAAAGCAAGCCTATTTATAGGCTAAGAGTTACAAAAACCCTAAGGAAAACAAGGAAAAGGGGAATTCGGCCATCTTGGGATCAAGATGGGCCGGCCCATGCTCTACTAGAACAACTAATCTAACTATAAATTAAACACTAAAGCCTAAGGCCCTATTCGGCCAACTCACTCGGAGGCCCACTTGACTCTTCATGGGCTTGGATCGTGGTGTAGATAACTTGATTGTCTCCCTCCAAGCCTTCAATTTCTCTATGGACTCCATGTTGGTCTTGGACAATTCGAACAAGGGCTTGGAGGGATTCTTTGAAGAACTTGGCTTGTGCACGTGTGACTGGGCCCAATGGAACTCGGACTGGGTCATTACTTGGGCTAAGGTCCGTGCACACATCAGTCCCCTCCACTTGAGAAGGATTCGTCCTCAAATCTGGATGGAAATGGATGATACTACAAGAGTTGGTAGTATGAACCCCAAATCTAATGCCACCACATATTGCCAAGAAAAACTCATGGCTTTACTCCAATGGCTCCTCTTGTTCGTATCATTCCCCTCCTCTTGAAAGCAATTTGCCCACAAATTGAAGCACGAATGGTGACAAGACGAGTTACATGCCTTCGACTCAATCTTGTTAGGATGGCTATAGATGTCATCCAATGCAAAACCCACGTGCTAAGTTGGAAAATAACCCTTGTCGGACCTTGAATCTCACAAACCATCTTCAATGTATGCTCAACTTGATCGTTTGTGGTCATGAGGTAAGGGTCCTCAAAGTGGTGTGAAGCGTATCCCGTGAAATCGAACTCCGGCCCGAACACACTTGCAAGGCCCCAAGGCGGATTTGGTGATGTTGGAGATTCACGTGGACTAAGAACAAGATGAAAATCATAATGGTCATTCAGGTACTTGTTCTTTAAACGAACCCTTGGTACACAACCATCCACAAAATGTGGAGTGTTCCCATCAAGATGAGCTCGAAGCAACTCCCCTTTGGTGTGGACTGATTTCAGTTGACATTGTTCCATGAATGGATACAAACGGGGTTTAACTCTTGGAGTACCAACTACATGGAAGCTTGCAAAGTCTACAATTGATTTTGGAATGGAACACACCAAGATCAGCTCAACTTGCCTTTGCTTGATCTGAATACAAGAAGAAACACTAAACAAAGCAAGGTAAGTTCGTTGGGAAAATAATAGGCCTTCACCGGGTTGCTCAAGATCAGCCCACTTTCTCTCTTTTCTTCCTTTTTACCACCCATCTCATCAGATTTTTCCATCTCTTTGTCCATTTCAACAGCTGACCCTTTCATCTCATTGCATTCAACTCCCTCGGGTTTTATCTCTTCAGGCACAATTCCCTCATCTAGCTGCTTCTCCATTCAATAACGCTCAACCTTACTTTTCATGTGTGCTAGATCAATACAAAACTGGTCATAAGTAAGTGATACAAGTGCAATACGACGACTATTAAATAAGAAGGAATACTTATTAGTATGTCCGTCATATTTAACTTCTGGCCTCGACATCCACGCTTTGCCCAACAACCCGTGTCACTTGAATTGGGACTACATCACACAACACCTCGTCCACAGATTTGCCGATTTGAATAGGTACAAGTGTGTGCTTAGTAACCCAGACAACACCTTGAGTACTCATCAACTTGTGCGGTCGAAGATGACCAATGGTTGGAAGATTTAATTTCTCAACCATGATAGCAGTTGCAAGGTTGACTTCACAACTCCCATCAATGGCCAAGCTACAAATTTTGTCTTTGACACCGCAACGGGTATAAAACCAACCAAGCAATTGAGATTTGACGAGGTCCAATTGCTCATCTACACCACGTAATGGCACTTCTTTGACTCCCTTAGGATCAGGAAGACAATGTTGTGTGCTAGCTTTTATGCGTCTTGTATTCGCCATGACGTATGAGGGAACCTCCACATAAGCTCTGAGGCCAACTATTGCGGTCCTCGATCAACACGTTTCGAGACACGTAGCACGTTTGCCCGAGGATCTAGCGAGGTTGTCCAACGCTTGGATTGCTGGACCTAGAATCAAACGGACGACACGATTTGATTAAAGGCTGTAGAACGACGACTCCGATGAGGGTGAATACGCCAGGGAATAGGTCGGTAGAACAATCAAGGACAAGATGCAAGATTGCTCAATCACCCTTGCCAGAAGCAAGTAAAGCTCGAAATTCACACAAGCAAGAAAATCGAAAAACTAAGTAATTTGATTTATAAAACGTCTACCTAAAACCTTACAAAGCAAGCCTATTTATAGGCTAAGAGTTACAAAAACCCTAAGGAAAACAAGGAAAAGGGGAATTCGGCCATCTTGGGATCAAGATGGGCCGGCCCATGCTCTACTAGAACAACTAATCTAACTATAAATTAAACACTAAAGCCTAAGGCCCTATTCGGCCAACTCACTCGGAGGCCCACTTGACTCTTCATGGGCTTGGATCGTGGTGTAGATAACTTGATTGTCTCCCTCCAAGCCTTCAATTTCTCTATGGACTCCATGTTGGTCTTGGACAATTCGAACAAGGGCTTGGAGGGATTCTTTGAAGAACTTGGCTTGTGCACGTGTGACTGGGCCCAATGGAACTCGGACTGGGTCATTACTTGGGCTAAGGTCCGTGCACACATCAGTCCCCTCCACTTGAGAAGGATTCGTCCTCAAATCTGGATGGAAATGGATGATACTACAAGAGTTGGTAGTATGAACCCCAAATCTAATGCCACCACATATTGCCAAGAAAAACTCATGGCTTTACTCCAATGGCTCCTCTTGTTCGTATCATTCCCCTCCTCTTGAAAGCAATTTGCCCACAAATTGAAGCACGAATGGTGACAAGACGAGTTACATGCCTTCGACTCAATCTTGTTAGGATGGCTATAGATGTCATCCAATGCAAAACCCACGTGCTAAGTTGGAAAATAACCCTTGTCGGACCTTGAATCTCACAAACCATCTTCAATGTATGCTCAACTTGATCGTTTGTGGTCATGAGGTAAGGGTCCTCAAAGTGGTGTGAAGCGTATCCCGTGAAATCGAACTCCGGCCCGAACACTCTTGCAAGGCCCCAAGGCGGATTTGGTGATGTTGGAGATTCACGTGGACTAAGAACAAGATGAAAATCATAATGGTCATTCAGGTACTTGTTCTTTAAACGAACCCTTGGTACACAACCATCCACAAAATGTGGAGTGTTCCCATCAAGATGAGCTCGAAGCAACTCCCCTTTGGTGTGGACTGATTTCAGTTGACATTGTTCCATGAATGGATACAAACGGGGTTTAACTCTTGGAGTACCAACTACATGGAAGCTTGCAAAGTCTACAATTGATTTTGGAATGGAACACACCAAGATCAGCTCAACTTGCCTTTGCTTGATCTGAATACAAGAAGAAACACTAAACAAAGCAAGGTAAGTTCGTTGGGAAAATAATAGGCCTTCACCGGGTTGCTCAAGATCAGCCCACTTTCTCTCTTTTCTTCCTTTTTACCACCCATCTCATCAGATTTTTCCATCTCTTTGTCCATTTCAACAGCTGACCCTTTCATCTCATTGCATTCAACTCCCTCGGGTTTTATCTCTTCAGGCACAATTCCCTCATCTAGCTGCTTCTCCATTCAATAACGCTCAACCTTACTTTTCATGTGTGCTAGATCAATACAAAACTGGTCATAAGTAAGTGATACAAGTGCAATACGACGACTATTAAATAAGAAGGAATACTTATTAGTATGTCCGTCATATTTAACTTCTGGCCTCGACATCCACGCTTTGCCCAACAACCCGTGTCACTTGAATTGGGACTACATCACACAACACCTCGTCCACAGATTTGCCGATTTGAATAGGTACAAGTGTGTGCTTAGTAACCCAGACAACACCTTGAGTACTCATCAACTTGTGCGGTCGAAGATGACCAATGGTTGGAAGATTTAATTTCTCAACCATGATAGCAGTTGCAAGGTTGACTTCACAACTCCCATCAATGGCCAAGCTACAAATTTTGTCTTTGACACCGCAACGGGTATAAAACCAACCAAGCAATTGAGATTTGACGAGGTCCAATTGCTCATCTACACCACGTAATGGCACTTCTTTGACTCCCTTAGGATCAGGAAGACAATGTTGTGTGCTAGCTTTTATGCGTCTTGTATTCGCCATGACGTATGAGGGAACCTCCACATAAGCTCTGAGGCCAACTATTGCGGTCCTCGATCAACACGTTTCGAGACACGTAGCACGTTTGCCCGAGGATCTAGCGAGGTTGTCCAACGCTTGGATTGCTGGACCTAGAATCAAACGGACGACACGATTTGATTAAAGGCTGTAGAACGACGACTCCGATGAGGGTGAATACGCCAGGGAATAGGTCGGTAGAACAATCAAGGACAAGATGCAAGATTGCTCAATCACCCTTGCCAGAAGCAAGTAAAGCTCGAAATTCACACAAGCAAGAAAATCGAAAAACTAAGTAATTTGATTTATAAAACGTCTACCTAAAACCTTACAAAGCAAGCCTATTTATAGGCTAAGAGTTACAAAAACCCTAAGGAAAACAAGGAAAAGGGGAATTCGGCCATCTTGGGATCAAGATGGGCCGGCCCATGCTCTACTAGAACAACTAATCTAACTATAAATTAAACACTAAAGCCTAAGGCCCTATTCGGCCAACTCACTCGGAGGCCCACTTGACTCTTCATGGGCTTGGATCGTGGTGTAGATAACTTGATTGTCTCCTTCCAAGCCTTCAATTTCTCTATGGACTCCATGTTGGTCTTGGACAATTCGAACAAGGGCTTGGAGGGATTCTTTGAAGAACTTGGCTTGTGCACGTGTGACTGGGCCCAATGGAACTCGGACTGGGTCATTACTTGGGCTAAGGTCCGTGCACACATCAGTCCCCTCCACTTGAGAAGGATTCGTCCTCAAATCTGGATGGAAATGGATGATACTACAAGAGTTGGTAGTATGAACCCCAAATCTAATGCCACCACATATTGCCAAGAAAAACTCATGGCTTTACTCCAATGGCTCCTCTTGTTCGTATCATTCCCCTCCTCTTGAAAGCAATTTGCCCACAAATTGAAGCACGAATGGTGACAAGACGAGTTACATGCCTTCGACTCAATCTTGTTAGGATGGCTATAGATGTCATCCAATGCAAAACCCACGTGCTAAGTTGGAAAATAACCCTTGTCGGACCTTGAATCTCACAAACCATCTTCAATGTATGCTCAACTTGATCGTTTGTGGTCATGAGGTAAGGGTCCTCAAAGTGGTGTGAAGCGTATCCCGTGAAATCGAACTCCGGCCCGAACACTCTTGCAAGGCCCCAAGGCGGATTTGGTGATGTTGGAGATTCACGTGGACTAAGAACAAGATGAAAATCATAATGGTCATTCAGGTACTTGTTCTTTAAACGAACCCTTGGTACACAACCATCCACAAAATGTGGAGTGTTCCCATCAAGATGAGCTCGAAGCAACTCCCCTTTGGTGTGGACTGATTTCAGTTGACATTGTTCCATGAATGGATACAAACGGGGTTTAACTCTTGGAGTACCAACTACATGGAAGCTTGCAAAGTCTACAATTGATTTTGGAATGGAACACACCAAGATCAGCTCAACTTGCCTTTGCTTGATCTGAATACAAGAAGAAACACTAAACAAAGCAAGGTAAGTTCGTTGGGAAAATAATAGGCCTTCACCGGGTTGCTCAAGATCAGCCCACTTTCTCTCTTTTCTTCCTTTTTACCACCCATCTCATCAGATTTTTCCATCTCTTTGTCCATTTCAACAGCTGACCCTTTCATCTCATTGCATTCAACTCCCTCGGGTTTTATCTCTTCAGGCACAATTCCCTCATCTAGCTGCTTCTCCATTCAATAACGCTCAACCTTACTTTTCATGTGTGCTAGATCAATACAAAACTGGTCATAAGTAAGTGATACAAGTGCAATACGACGACTATTAAATAAGAAGGAATACTTATTAGTATGTCCGTCATATTTAACTTCTGGCCTCGACATCCACGCTTTGCCCAACAACCCGTGTCACTTGAATTGGGACTACATCACACAACACCTCGTCCACAGATTTGCCGATTTGAATAGGTACAAGTGTGTGCTTAGTAACCCAGACAACACCTTGAGTACTCATCAACTTGTGCGGTCGAAGATGACCAATGGTTGGAAGATTTAATTTCTCAACCATGATAGCAGTTGCAAGGTTGACTTCACAACTCCCATCAATGGCCAAGCTACAAATTTTGTCTTTGACACCGCAACGGGTATAAAACCAACCAAGCAATTGAGATTTGACGAGGTCCAATTGCTCATCTACACCACGTAATGGCACTTCTTTGACTCCCTTAGGATCAGGAAGACAATGTTGTGTGCTAGCTTTTATGCGTCTTGTATTCGCCATGACGTATGAGGGAACCTCCACATAAGCTCTGAGGCCAACTATTGCGGTCCTCGATCAACACGTTTCGAGACACGTAGCACGTTTGCCCGAGGATCTAGCGAGGTTGTCCAACGCTTGGATTGCTGGACCTAGAATCAAACGGACGACACGATTTGATTAAAGGCTGTAGAACGACGACTCCGATGAGGGTGAATACGCCAGGGAATAGGTCGGTAGAACAATCAAGGACAAGATGCAAGATTGCTCAATCACCCTTGCCAGAAGCAAGTAAAGCTCGAAATTCACACAAGCAAGAAAATCGAAAAACTAAGTAATTTGATTTATAAAACGTCTACCTAAAACCTTACAAAGCAAGCCTATTTATAGGCTAAGAGTTACAAAAACCCTAAGGAAAACAAGGAAAAGGGGAATTCGGCCATCTTGGGATCAAGATGGGCCGGCCCATGCTCTACTAGAACAACTAATCTAACTATAAATTAAACACTAAAGCCTAAGGCCCTATTCGGCCAACTCACTCGGAGGCCCACTTGACTCTTCATGGGCTTGGATCGTGGTGTAGATAACTTGATTGTCTCCCTCCAAGCCTTCAATTTCTCTATGGACTCCATGTTGGTCTTGGACAATTCGAACAAGGGCTTGGAGGGATTCTTTGAAGAACTTGGCTTGTGCACGTGTGACTGGGCCCAATGGAACTCGGACTGGGTCATTACTTGGGCTAAGGTCCGTGCACACATCAGTCCCCTCCACTTGAGAAGGATTCGTCCTCAAATCTGGATGGAAATGGATGATACTACAAGAGTTGGTAGTATGAACCCCAAATCTAATGCCACCACATATTGCCAAGAAAAACTCATGGCTTTACTCCAATGGCTCCTCTTGTTCGTATCATTCCCCTCCTCTTGAAAGCAATTTGCCCACAAATTGAAGCACGAATGGTGACAAGACGAGTTACATGCCTTCGACTCAATCTTGTTAGGATGGCTATAGATGTCATCCAATGCAAAACCCACGTGCTAAGTTGGAAAATAACCCTTGTCGGACCTTGAATCTCACAAACCATCTTCAATGTATGCTCAACTTGATCGTTTGTGGTCATGAGGTAAGGGTCCTCAAAGTGGTGTGAAGCGTATCCCGTGAAATCGAACTCCGGCCCGAACACTCTTGCAAGGCCCCAAGGCGGATTTGGTGATGTTGGAGATTCACGTGGACTAAGAACAAGATGAAAATCATAATGGTCATTCAGGTACTTGTTCTTTAAACGAACCCTTGGTACACAACCATCCACAAAATGTGGAGTGTTCCCATCAAGATGAGCTCGAAGCAACTCCCCTTTGGTGTGGACTGATTTCAGTTGACATTGTTCCATGAATGGATACAAACGGGGTTTAACTCTTGGAGTACCAACTACATGGAAGCTTGCAAAGTCTACAATTGATTTTGGAATGGAACACACCAAGATCAGCTCAACTTGCCTTTGCTTGATCTGAATACAAGAAGAAACACTAAACAAAGCAAGGTAAGTTCGTTGGGAAAATAATAGGCCTTCACCGGGTTGCTCAAGATCAGCCCACTTTCTCTCTTTTCTTCCTTTTTACCACCCATCTCATCAGATTTTTCCATCTCTTTGTCCATTTCAACAGCTGACCCTTTCATCTCATTGCATTCAACTCCCTCGGGTTTTATCTCTTCAGGCACAATTCCCTCATCTAGCTGCTTCTCCATTCAATAACGCTCAACCTTACTTTTCATGTGTGCTAGATCAATACAAAACTGGTCATAAGTAAGTGATACAAGTGCAATACGACGACTATTAAATAAGAAGGAATACTTATTAGTATGTCCGTCATATTTAACTTCTGGCCTCGACATCCACGCTTTGCCCAACAACCCGTGTCACTTGAATTGGGACTACATCACACAACACCTCGTCCACAGATTTGCCGATTTGAATAGGTACAAGTGTGTGCTTAGTAACCCAGACAACACCTTGAGTACTCATCAACTTGTGCGGTCGAAGATGACCAATGGTTGGAAGATTTAATTTCTCAACCATGATAGCAGTTGCAAGGTTGACTTCACAACTCCCATCAATGGCCAAGCTACAAATTTTGTCTTTGACACCGCAACGGGTATAAAACCAACCAAGCAATTGAGATTTGACGAGGTCCAATTGCTCATCTACACCACGTAATGGCACTTCTTTGACTCCCTTAGGATCAGGAAGACAATGTTGTGTGCTAGCTTTTATGCGTCTTGTATTCGCCATGACGTATGAGGGAACCTCCACATAAGCTCTGAGGCCAACTATTGCGGTCCTCGATCAACACGTTTCGAGACACGTAGCACGTTTGCCCGAGGATCTAGCGAGGTTGTCCAACGCTTGGATTGCTGGACCTAGAATCAAACGGACGACACGATTTGATTAAAGGCTGTAGAACGACGACTCCGATGAGGGTGAATACGCCAGGGAATAGGTCGGTAGAACAATCAAGGACAAGATGCAAGATTGCTCAATCACCCTTGCCAGAAGCAAGTAAAGCTCGAAATTCACACAAGCAAGAAAATCGAAAAACTAAGTAATTTGATTTATAAAACGTCTACCTAAAACCTTACAAAGCAAGCCTATTTATAGGCTAAGAGTTACAAAAACCCTAAGGAAAACAAGGAAAAGGGGAATTCGGCCATCTTGGGATCAAGATGGGCCGGCCCATGCTCTACTAGAACAACTAATCTAACTATAAATTAAACACTAAAGCCTAAGGCCCTATTCGGCCAACTCACTCGGAGGCCCACTTGACTCTTCATGGGCTTGGATCGTGGTGTAGATAACTTGATTGTCTCCTTCCAAGCCTTCAATTTCTCTATGGACTCCATGTTGGTCTTGGACAATTCGAACAAGGGCTTGGAGGGATTCTTTGAAGAACTTGGCTTGTGCACGTGTGACTGGGCCCAATGGAACTCGGACTGGGTCATTACTTGGGCTAAGGTCCGTGCACACATCAGTCCCCTCCACTTGAGAAGGATTCGTCCTCAAATCTGGATGGAAATGGATGATACTACAAGAGTTGGTAGTATGAACCCCAAATCTAATGCCACCACATATTGCCAAGAAAAACTCATGGCTTTACTCCAATGGCTCCTCTTGTTCGTATCATTCCCCTCCTCTTGAAAGCAATTTGCCCACAAATTGAAGCACGAATGGTGACAAGACGAGTTACATGCCTTCGACTCAATCTTGTTAGGATGGCTATAGATGTCATCCAATGCAAAACCCACGTGCTAAGTTGGAAAATAACCCTTGTCGGACCTTGAATCTCACAAACCATCTTCAATGTATGCTCAACTTGATCGTTTGTGGTCATGAGGTAAGGGTCCTCAAAGTGGTGTGAAGCGTATCCCGTGAAATCGAACTCCGGCCCGAACACACTTGCAAGGCCCCAAGGCGGATTTGGTGATGTTGGAGATTCACGTGGACTAAGAACAAGATGAAAATCATAATGGTCATTCAGGTACTTGTTCTTTAAACGAACCCTTGGTACACAACCATCCACAAAATGTGGAGTGTTCCCATCAAGATGAGCTCGAAGCAACTCCCCTTTGGTGTGGACTGATTTCAGTTGACATTGTTCCATGAATGGATACAAACGGGGTTTAACTCTTGGAGTACCAACTACATGGAAGCTTGCAAAGTCTACAATTGATTTTGGAATGGAACACACCAAGATCAGCTCAACTTGCCTTTGCTTGATCTGAATACAAGAAGAAACACTAAACAAAGCAAGGTAAGTTCGTTGGGAAAATAATAGGCCTTCACCGGGTTGCTCAAGATCAGCCCACTTTCTCTCTTTTCTTCCTTTTTACCACCCATCTCATCAGATTTTTCCATCTCTTTGTCCATTTCAACAGCTGACCCTTTCATCTCATTGCATTCAACTCCCTCGGGTTTTATCTCTTCAGGCACAATTCCCTCATCTAGCTGCTTCTCCATTCAATAACGCTCAACCTTACTTTTCATGTGTGCTAGATCAATACAAAACTGGTCATAAGTAAGTGATACAAGTGCAATACGACGACTATTAAATAAGAAGGAATACTTATTAGTATGTCCGTCATATTTAACTTCTGGCCTCGACATCCACGCTTTGCCCAACAACCCGTGTCACTTGAATTGGGACTACATCACACAACACCTCGTCCACATATTTGCCGATTTGAATAGGTACAAGTGTGTGCTTAGTAACCCAGACAACACCTTGAGTACTCATCAACTTGTGCGGTCGAAGATGACCAATGGTTGGAAGATTTAATTTCTCAACCATGATAGCAGTTGCAAGGTTGACTTCACAACTCCCATCAATGGCCAAGCTACAAATTTTGTCTTTGACACCGCAACGGGTATAAAACCAACCAAGCAATTGAGATTTGACGAGGTCCAATTGCTCATCTACACCACGTAATGGCACTTCTTTGACTCCCTTAGGATCAGGAAGACAATGTTGTGTGCTAGCTTTTATGCGTCTTGTATTCGCCATGACGTATGAGGGAACCTCCACATAAGCTCTGAGGCCAACTATTGCGGTCCTCGATCAACACGTTTCGAGACACGTAGCACGTTTGCCCGAGGATCTAGCGAGGTTGTCCAACGCTTGGATTGCTGGACCTAGAATCAAACGGACGACACGATTTGATTAAAGGCTGTAGAACGACGACTCCGATGAGGGTGAATACGCCAGGGAATAGGTCGGTAGAACAATCAAGGACAAGATGCAAGATTGCTCAATCACCCTTGCCAGAAGCAAGTAAAGCTCGAAATTCACACAAGCAAGAAAATCGAAAAACTAAGTAATTTGATTTATAAAACGTCTACCTAAAACCTTACAAAGCAAGCCTATTTATAGGCTAAGAGTTACAAAAACCCTAAGGAAAACAAGGAAAAGGGGAATTCGGCCATCTTGGGATCAAGATGGGCCGGCCCATGCTCTACTAGAACAACTAATCTAACTATAAATTAAACACTAAAGCCTAAGGCCCTATTCGGCCAACTCACTCGGAGGCCCACTTGACTCTTCATGGGCTTGGATCGTGGTGTAGATAACTTGATTGTCTCCCTCCAAGCCTTCAATTTCTCTATGGACTCCATGTTGGTCTTGGACAATTCGAACAAGGGCTTGGAGGGATTCTTTGAAGAACTTGGCTTGTGCACGTGTGACTGGGCCCAATGGAACTCGGACTGGGTCATTACTTGGGCTAAGGTCCGTGCACACATCAGTCCCCTCCACTTGAGAAGGATTCGTCCTCAAATCTGGATGGAAATGGATGATACTACAAGAGTTGGTAGTATGAACCCCAAATCTAATGCCACCACATATTGCCAAGAAAAACTCATGGCTTTACTCCAATGGCTCCTCTTGTTCGTATCATTCCCCTCCTCTTGAAAGCAATTTGCCCACAAATTGAAGCACGAATGGTGACAAGACGAGTTACATGCCTTCGACTCAATCTTGTTAGGATGGCTATAGATGTCATCCAATGCAAAACCCACGTGCTAAGTTGGAAAATAACCCTTGTCGGACCTTGAATCTCACAAACCATCTTCAATGTATGCTCAACTTGATCGTTTGTGGTCATGAGGTAAGGGTCCTCAAAGTGGTGTGAAGCGTATCCCGTGAAATCGAACTCCGGCCCGAACACACTTGCAAGGCCCCAAGGCGGATTTGGTGATGTTGGAGATTCACGTGGACTAAGAACAAGATGAAAATCATAATGGTCATTCAGGTACTTGTTCTTTAAACGAACCCTTGGTACACAACCATCCACAAAATGTGGAGTGTTCCCATCAAGATGAGCTCGAAGCAACTCCCCTTTGGTGTGGACTGATTTCAGTTGACATTGTTCCATGAATGGATACAAACGGGGTTTAACTCTTGGAGTACCAACTACATGGAAGCTTGCAAAGTCTACAATTGATTTTGGAATGGAACACACCAAGATCAGCTCAACTTGCCTTTGCTTGATCTGAATACAAGAAGAAACACTAAACAAAGCAAGGTAAGTTCGTTGGGAAAATAATAGGCCTTCACCGGGTTGCTCAAGATCAGCCCACTTTCTCTCTTTTCTTCCTTTTTACCACCCATCTCATCAGATTTTTCCATCTCTTTGTCCATTTCAACAGCTGACCCTTTCATCTCATTGCATTCAACTCCCTCGGGTTTTATCTCTTCAGGCACAATTCCCTCATCTAGCTGCTTCTCCATTCAATAACGCTCAACCTTACTTTTCATGTGTGCTAGATCAATACAAAACTGGTCATAAGTAAGTGATACAAGTGCAATACGACGACTATTAAATAAGAAGGAATACTTATTAGTATGTCCGTCATATTTAACTTCTGGCCTCGACATCCACGCTTTGCCCAACAACCCGTGTCACTTGAATTGGGACTACATCACACAACACCTCGTCCACAGATTTGCCGATTTGAATAGGTACAAGTGTGTGCTTAGTAACCCAGACAACACCTTGAGTACTCATCAACTTGTGCGGTCGAAGATGACCAATGGTTGGAAGATTTAATTTCTCAACCATGATAGCAGTTGCAAGGTTGACTTCACAACTCCCATCAATGGCCAAGCTACAAATTTTGTCTTTGACACCGCAACGGGTATAAAACCAACCAAGCAATTGAGATTTGACGAGGTCCAATTGCTCATCTACACCACGTAATGGCACTTCTTTGACTCCCTTAGGATCAGGAAGACAATGTTGTGTGCTAGCTTTTATGCGTCTTGTATTCGCCATGACGTATGAGGGAACCTCCACATAAGCTCTGAGGCCAACTATTGCGGTCCTCGATCAACACGTTTCGAGACACGTAGCACGTTTGCCCGAGGATCTAGCGAGGTTGTCCAACGCTTGGATTGCTGGACCTAGAATCAAACGGACGACACGATTTGATTAAAGGCTGTAGAACGACGACTCCGATGAGGGTGAATACGCCAGGGAATAGGTCGGTAGAACAATCAAGGACAAGATGCAAGATTGCTCAATCACCCTTGCCAGAAGCAAGTAAAGCTCGAAATTCACACAAGCAAGAAAATCGAAAAACTAAGTAATTTGATTTATAAAACGTCTACCTAAAACCTTACAAAGCAAGCCTATTTATAGGCTAAGAGTTACAAAAACCCTAAGGAAAACAAGGAAAAGGGGAATTCGGCCATCTTGGGATCAAGATGGGCCGGCCCATGCTCTACTAGAACAACTAATCTAACTATAAATTAAACACTAAAGCCTAAGGCCCTATTCGGCCAACTCACTCGGAGGCCCACTTGACTCTTCATGGGCTTGGATCGTGGTGTAGATAACTTGATTGTCTCCCTCCAAGCCTTCAATTTCTCTATGGACTCCATGTTGGTCTTGGACAATTCGAACAAGGGCTTGGAGGGATTCTTTGAAGAACTTGGCTTGTGCACGTGTGACTGGGCCCAATGGAACTCGGACTGGGTCATTACTTGGGCTAAGGTCCGTGCACACATCAGTCCCCTCCACTTGAGAAGGATTCGTCCTCAAATCTGGATGGAAATGGATGATACTACAAGAGTTGGTAGTATGAACCCCAAATCTAATGCCACCACATATTGCCAAGAAAAACTCATGGCTTTACTCCAATGGCTCCTCTTGTTCGTATCATTCCCCTCCTCTTGAAAGCAATTTGCCCACAAATTGAAGCACGAATGGTGACAAGACGAGTTACATGCCTTCGACTCAATCTTGTTAGGATGGCTATAGATGTCATCCAATGCAAAACCCACGTGCTAAGTTGGAAAATAACCCTTGTCGGACCTTGAATCTCACAAACCATCTTCAATGTATGCTCAACTTGATCGTTTGTGGTCATGAGGTAAGGGTCCTCAAAGTGGTGTGAAGCGTATCCCGTGAAATCGAACTCCGGCCCGAACACACTTGCAAGGCCCCAAGGCGGATTTGGTGATGTTGGAGATTCACGTGGACTAAGAACAAGATGAAAATCATAATGGTCATTCAGGTACTTGTTCTTTAAACGAACCCTTGGTACACAACCATCCACAAAATGTGGAGTGTTCCCATCAAGATGAGCTCGAAGCAACTCCCCTTTGGTGTGGACTGATTTCAGTTGACATTGTTCCATGAATGGATACAAACGGGGTTTAACTCTTGGAGTACCAACTACATGGAAGCTTGCAAAGTCTACAATTGATTTTGGAATGGAACACACCAAGATCAGCTCAACTTGCCTTTGCTTGATCTGAATACAAGAAGAAACACTAAACAAAGCAAGGTAAGTTCGTTGGGAAAATAATAGGCCTTCACCGGGTTGCTCAAGATCAGCCCACTTTCTCTCTTTTCTTCCTTTTTACCACCCATCTCATCAGATTTTTCCATCTCTTTGTCCATTTCAACAGCTGACCCTTTCATCTCATTGCATTCAACTCCCTCGGGTTTTATCTCTTCAGGCACAATTCCCTCATCTAGCTGCTTCTCCATTCAATAACGCTCAACCTTACTTTTCATGTGTGCTAGATCAATACAAAACTGGTCATAAGTAAGTGATACAAGTGCAATACGACGACTATTAAATAAGAAGGAATACTTATTAGTATGTCCGTCATATTTAACTTCTGGCCTCGACATCCACGCTTTGCCCAACAACCCGTGTCACTTGAATTGGGACTACATCACACAACACCTCGTCCACAGATTTGCCGATTTGAATAGGTACAAGTGTGTGCTTAGTAACCCAGACAACACCTTGAGTACTCATCAACTTGTGCGGTCGAAGATGACCAATGGTTGGAAGATTTAATTTCTCAACCATGATAGCAGTTGCAAGGTTGACTTCACAACTCCCATCAATGGCCAAGCTACAAATTTTGTCTTTGACACCGCAACGGGTATAAAACCAACCAAGCAATTGAGATTTGACGAGGTCCAATTGCTCATCTACACCACGTAATGGCACTTCTTTGACTCCCTTAGGATCAGGAAGACAATGTTGTGTGCTAGCTTTTATGCGTCTTGTATTCGCCATGACGTATGAGGGAACCTCCACATAAGCTCTGAGGCCAACTATTGCGGTCCTCGATCAACACGTTTCGAGACACGTAGCACGTTTGCCCGAGGATCTAGCGAGGTTGTCCAACGCTTGGATTGCTGGACCTAGAATCAAACGGACGACACGATTTGATTAAAGGCTGTAGAACGACGACTCCGATGAGGGTGAATACGCCAGGGAATAGGTCGGTAGAACAATCAAGGACAAGATGCAAGATTGCTCAATCACCCTTGCCAGAAGCAAGTAAAGCTCGAAATTCACACAAGCAAGAAAATCGAAAAACTAAGTAATTTGATTTATAAAACGTCTACCTAAAACCTTACAAAGCAAGCCTATTTATAGGCTAAGAGTTACAAAAACCCTAAGGAAAACAAGGAAAAGGGGAATTCGGCCATCTTGGGATCAAGATGGGCCGGCCCATGCTCTACTAGAACAACTAATCTAACTATAAATTAAACACTAAAGCCTAAGGCCCTATTCGGCCAACTCACTCGGAGGCCCACTTGACTCTTCATGGGCTTGGATCGTGGTGTAGATAACTTGATTGTCTCCCTCCAAGCCTTCAATTTCTCTATGGACTCCATGTTGGTCTTGGACAATTCGAACAAGGGCTTGGAGGGATTCTTTGAAGAACTTGGCTTGTGCACGTGTGACTGGGCCCAATGGAACTCGGACTGGGTCATTACTTGGGCTAAGGTCCGTGCACACATCAGTCCCCTCCACTTGAGAAGGATTCGTCCTCAAATCTGGATGGAAATGGATGATACTACAAGAGTTGGTAGTATGAACCCCAAATCTAATGCCACCACATATTGCCAAGAAAAACTCATGGCTTTACTCCAATGGCTCCTCTTGTTCGTATCATTCCCCTCCTCTTGAAAGCAATTTGCCCACAAATTGAAGCACGAATGGTGACAAGACGAGTTACATGCCTTCGACTCAATCTTGTTAGGATGGCTATAGATGTCATCCAATGCAAAACCCACGTGCTAAGTTGGAAAATAACCCTTGTCGGACCTTGAATCTCACAAACCATCTTCAATGTATGCTCAACTTGATCGTTTGTGGTCATGAGGTAAGGGTCCTCAAAGTGGTGTGAAGCGTATCCCGTGAAATCGAACTCCGGCCCGAACACACTTGCAAGGCCCCAAGGCGGATTTGGTGATGTTGGAGATTCACGTGGACTAAGAACAAGATGAAAATCATAATGGTCATTCAGGTACTTGTTCTTTAAACGAACCCTTGGTACACAACCATCCACAAAATGTGGAGTGTTCCCATCAAGATGAGCTCGAAGCAACTCCCCTTTGGTGTGGACTGATTTCAGTTGACATTGTTCCATGAATGGATACAAACGGGGTTTAACTCTTGGAGTACCAACTACATGGAAGCTTGCAAAGTCTACAATTGATTTTGGAATGGAACACACCAAGATCAGCTCAACTTGCCTTTGCTTGATCTGAATACAAGAAGAAACACTAAACAAAGCAAGGTAAGTTCGTTGGGAAAATAATAGGCCTTCACCGGGTTGCTCAAGATCAGCCCACTTTCTCTCTTTTCTTCCTTTTTACCACCCATCTCATCAGATTTTTCCATCTCTTTGTCCATTTCAACAGCTGACCCTTTCATCTCATTGCATTCAACTCCCTCGGGTTTTATCTCTTCAGGCACAATTCCCTCATCTAGCTGCTTCTCCATTCAATAACGCTCAACCTTACTTTTCATGTGTGCTAGATCAATACAAAACTGGTCATAAGTAAGTGATACAAGTGCAATACGACGACTATTAAATAAGAAGGAATACTTATTAGTATGTCCGTCATATTTAACTTCTGGCCTCGACATCCACGCTTTGCCCAACAACCCGTGTCACTTGAATTGGGACTACATCACACAACACCTCGTCCACAGATTTGCCGATTTGAATAGGTACAAGTGTGTGCTTAGTAACCCAGACAACACCTTGAGTACTCATCAACTTGTGCGGTCGAAGATGACCAATGGTTGGAAGATTTAATTTCTCAACCATGATAGCAGTTGCAAGGTTGACTTCACAACTCCCATCAATGGCCAAGCTACAAATTTTGTCTTTGACACCGCAACGGGTATAAAACCAACCAAGCAATTGAGATTTGACGAGGTCCAATTGCTCATCTACACCACGTAATGGCACTTCTTTGACTCCCTTAGGATCAGGAAGACAATGTTGTGTGCTAGCTTTTATGCGTCTTGTATTCGCCATGACGTATGAGGGAACCTCCACATAAGCTCTGAGGCCAACTATTGCGGTCCTCGATCAACACGTTTCGAGACACGTAGCACGTTTGCCCGAGGATCTAGCGAGGTTGTCCAACGCTTGGATTGCTGGACCTAGAATCAAACGGACGACACGATTTGATTAAAGGCTGTAGAACGACGACTCCGATGAGGGTGAATACGCCAGGGAATAGGTCGGTAGAACAATCAAGGACAAGATGCAAGATTGCTCAATCACCCTTGCCAGAAGCAAGTAAAGCTCGAAATTCACACAAGCAAGAAAATCGAAAAACTAAGTAATTTGATTTATAAAACGTCTACCTAAAACCTTACAAAGCAAGCCTATTTATAGGCTAAGAGTTACAAAAACCCTAAGGAAAACAAGGAAAAGGGGAATTCGGCCATCTTGGGATCAAGATGGGCCGGCCCATGCTCTACTAGAACAACTAATCTAACTATAAATTAAACACTAAAGCCTAAGGCCCTATTCGGCCAACTCACTCGGAGGCCCACTTGACTCTTCATGGGCTTGGATCGTGGTGTAGATAACTTGATTGTCTCCCTCCAAGCCTTCAATTTCTCTATGGACTCCATGTTGGTCTTGGACAATTCGAACAAGGGCTTGGAGGGATTCTTTGAAGAACTTGGCTTGTGCACGTGTGACTGGGCCCAATGGAACTCGGACTGGGTCATTACTTGGGCTAAGGTCCGTGCACACATCAGTCCCCTCCACTTGAGAAGGATTCGTCCTCAAATCTGGATGGAAATGGATGATACTACAAGAGTTGGTAGTATGAACCCCAAATCTAATGCCACCACATATTGCCAAGAAAAACTCATGGCTTTACTCCAATGGCTCCTCTTGTTCGTATCATTCCCCTCCTCTTGAAAGCAATTTGCCCACAAATTGAAGCACGAATGGTGACAAGACGAGTTACATGCCTTCGACTCAATCTTGTTAGGATGGCTATAGATGTCATCCAATGCAAAACCCACGTGCTAAGTTGGAAAATAACCCTTGTCGGACCTTGAATCTCACAAACCATCTTCAATGTATGCTCAACTTGATCGTTTGTGGTCATGAGGTAAGGGTCCTCAAAGTGGTGTGAAGCGTATCCCGTGAAATCGAACTCCGGCCCGAACACACTTGCAAGGCCCCAAGGCGGATTTGGTGATGTTGGAGATTCACGTGGACTAAGAACAAGATGAAAATCATAATGGTCATTCAGGTACTTGTTCTTTAAACGAACCCTTGGTACACAACCATCCACAAAATGTGGAGTGTTCCCATCAAGATGAGCTCGAAGCAACTCCCCTTTGGTGTGGACTGATTTCAGTTGACATTGTTCCATGAATGGATACAAACGGGGTTTAACTCTTGGAGTACCAACTACATGGAAGCTTGCAAAGTCTACAATTGATTTTGGAATGGAACACACCAAGATCAGCTCAACTTGCCTTTGCTTGATCTGAATACAAGAAGAAACACTAAACAAAGCAAGGTAAGTTCGTTGGGAAAATAATAGGCCTTCACCGGGTTGCTCAAGATCAGCCCACTTTCTCTCTTTTCTTCCTTTTTACCACCCATCTCATCAGATTTTTCCATCTCTTTGTCCATTTCAACAGCTGACCCTTTCATCTCATTGCATTCAACTCCCTCGGGTTTTATCTCTTCAGGCACAATTCCCTCATCTAGCTGCTTCTCCATTCAATAACGCTCAACCTTACTTTTCATGTGTGCTAGATCAATACAAAACTGGTCATAAGTAAGTGATACAAGTGCAATACGACGACTATTAAATAAGAAGGAATACTTATTAGTATGTCCGTCATATTTAACTTCTGGCCTCGACATCCACGCTTTGCCCAACAACCCGTGTCACTTGAATTGGGACTACATCACACAACACCTCGTCCACAGATTTGCCGATTTGAATAGGTACAAGTGTGTGCTTAGTAACCCAGACAACACCTTGAGTACTCATCAACTTGTGCGGTCGAAGATGACCAATGGTTGGAAGATTTAATTTCTCAACCATGATAGCAGTTGCAAGGTTGACTTCACAACTCCCATCAATGGCCAAGCTACAAATTTTGTCTTTGACACCGCAACGGGTATAAAACCAACCAAGCAATTGAGATTTGACGAGGTCCAATTGCTCATCTACACCACGTAATGGCACTTCTTTGACTCCCTTAGGATCAGGAAGACAATGTTGTGTGCTAGCTTTTATGCGTCTTGTATTCGCCATGACGTATGAGGGAACCTCCACATAAGCTCTGAGGCCAACTATTGCGGTCCTCGATCAACACGTTTCGAGACACGTAGCACGTTTGCCCGAGGATCTAGCGAGGTTGTCCAACGCTTGGATTGCTGGACCTAGAATCAAACGGACGACACGATTTGATTAAAGGCTGTAGAACGACGACTCCGATGAGGGTGAATACGCCAGGGAATAGGTCGGTAGAACAATCAAGGACAAGATGCAAGATTGCTCAATCACCCTTGCCAGAAGCAAGTAAAGCTCGAAATTCACACAAGCAAGAAAATCGAAAAACTAAGTAATTTGATTTATAAAACGTCTACCTAAAACCTTACAAAGCAAGCCTATTTATAGGCTAAGAGTTACAAAAACCCTAAGGAAAACAAGGAAAAGGGGAATTCGGCCATCTTGGGATCAAGATGGGCCGGCCCATGCTCTACTAGAACAACTAATCTAACTATAAATTAAACACTAAAGCCTAAGGCCCTATTCGGCCAACTCACTCGGAGGCCCACTTGACTCTTCATGGGCTTGGATCGTGGTGTAGATAACTTGATTGTCTCCTTCCAAGCCTTCAATTTCTCTATGGACTCCATGTTGGTCTTGGACAATTCGAACAAGGGCTTGGAGGGATTCTTTGAAGAACTTGGCTTGTGCACGTGTGACTGGGCCCAATGGAACTCGGACTGGGTCATTACTTGGGCTAAGGTCCGTGCACACATCAGTCCCCTCCACTTGAGAATGATTCGTCCTCAAATCTGGATGGAAATGGATGATACTACAAGAGTTGGTAGTATGAACCCCAAATCTAATGCCACCACATATTGCCAAGAAAAACTCATGGCTTTACTCCAATGGCTCCTCTTGTTCGTATCATTCCCCTCCTCTTGAAAGCAATTTGCCCACAAATTGAAGCACGAATGGTGACAAGACGAGTTACATGCCTTCGACTCAATCTTGTTAGGATGGCTATAGATGTCATCCAATGCAAAACCCACGTGCTAAGTTGGAAAATAACCCTTGTCGGACCTTGAATCTCACAAACCATCTTCAATGTATGCTCAACTTGATCGTTTGTGGTCATGAGGTAAGGGTCCTCAAAGTGGTGTGAAGCGTATCCCGTGAAATCGAACTCCGGCCCGAACACACTTGCAAGGCCCCAAGGCGGATTTGGTGATGTTGGAGATTCACGTGGACTAAGAACAAGATGAAAATCATAATGGTCATTCAGGTACTTGTTCTTTAAACGAACCCTTGGTACACAACCATCCACAAAATGTGGAGTGTTCCCATCAAGATGAGCTCGAAGCAACTCCCCTTTGGTGTGGACTGATTTCAGTTGACATTGTTCCATGAATGGATACAAACGGGGTTTAACTCTTGGAGTACCAACTACATGGAAGCTTGCAAAGTCTACAATTGATTTTGGAATGGAACACACCAAGATCAGCTCAACTTGCCTTTGCTTGATCTGAATACAAGAAGAAACACTAAACAAAGCAAGGTAAGTTCGTTGGGAAAATAATAGGCCTTCACCGGGTTGCTCAAGATCAGCCCACTTTCTCTCTTTTCTTCCTTTTTACCACCCATCTCATCAGATTTTTCCATCTCTTTGTCCATTTCAACAGCTGACCCTTTCATCTCATTGCATTCAACTCCCTCGGGTTTTATCTCTTCAGGCACAATTCCCTCATCTAGCTGCTTCTCCATTCAATAACGCTCAACCTTACTTTTCATGTGTGCTAGATCAATACAAAACTGGTCATAAGTAAGTGATACAAGTGCAATACGACGACAATTAAATAAGAAGGAATACTTATTAGTATGTCCGTCATATTTAACTTCTGGCCTCGACATCCACGCTTTGCCCAACAACCCGTGTCACTTGAATTGGGACTACATCACACAACACCTCGTCCACATATTTGCCGATTTGAATAGGTACAAGTGTGTGCTTAGTAACCCAGACAACACCTTGAGTACTCATCAACTTGTGCGGTCGAAGATGACCAATGGTTGGAAGATTTAATTTCTCAACCATGATAGCAGTTGCAAGGTTGACTTCACAACTCCCATCAATGGCCAAGCTACAAATTTTGTCTTTGACACCGCAACGGGTATAAAACCAACCAAGCAATTGAGATTTGACGAGGTCCAATTGCTCATCTACACCACGTAATGGCACTTCTTTGACTCCCTTAGGATCAGGAAGACAATGTTGTGTGCTAGCTTTTATGCGTCTTGTATTCGCCATGACGTATGAGGGAACCTCCACATAAGCTCTGAGGCCAACTATTGCGGTCCTCGATCAACACGTTTCGAGACACGTAGCACGTTTGCCCGAGGATCTAGCGAGGTTGTCCAACGCTTGGATTGCTGGACCTAGAATCAAACGGACGACACGATTTGATTAAAGGCTGTAGAACGACGACTCCGATGAGGGTGAATACGCCAGGGAATAGGTCGGTAGAACAATCAAGGACAAGATGCAAGATTGCTCAATCACCCTTGCCAGAAGCAAGTAAAGCTCGAAATTCACACAAGCAAGAAAATCGAAAAACTAAGTAATTTGATTTATAAAACGTCTACCTAAAACCTTACAAAGCAAGCCTATTTATAGGCTAAGAGTTACAAAAACCCTAAGGAAAACAAGGAAAAGGGGAATTCGGCCATCTTGGGATCAAGATGGGCCGGCCCATGCTCTACTAGAACAACTAATCTAACTATAAATTAAACACTAAAGCCTAAGGCCCTATTCGGCCAACTCACTCGGAGGCCCACTTGACTCTTCATGGGCTTGGATCGTGGTGTAGATAACTTGATTGTCTCCCTCCAAGCCTTCAATTTCTCTATGGACTCCATGTTGGTCTTGGACAATTCGAACAAGGGCTTGGAGGGATTCTTTGAAGAACTTGGCTTGTGCACGTGTGACTGGGCCCAATGGAACTCGGACTGGGTCATTACTTGGGCTAAGGTCCGTGCACACATCAGTCCCCTCCACTTGAGAAGGATTCGTCCTCAAATCTGGATGGAAATGGATGATACTACAAGAGTTGGTAGTATGAACCCCAAATCTAATGCCACCACATATTGCCAAGAAAAACTCATGGCTTTACTCCAATGGCTCCTCTTGTTCGTATCATTCCCCTCCTCTTGAAAGCAATTTGCCCACAAATTGAAGCACGAATGGTGACAAGACGAGTTACATGCCTTCGACTCAATCTTGTTAGGATGGCTATAGATGTCATCCAATGCAAAACCCACGTGCTAAGTTGGAAAATAACCCTTGTCGGACCTTGAATCTCACAAACCATCTTCAATGTATGCTCAACTTGATCGTTTGTGGTCATGAGGTAAGGGTCCTCAAAGTGGTGTGAAGCGTATCCCGTGAAATCGAACTCCGGCCCGAACACACTTGCAAGGCCCCAAGGCGGATTTGGTGATGTTGGAGATTCACGTGGACTAAGAACAAGATGAAAATCATAATGGTCATTCAGGTACTTGTTCTTTAAACGAACCCTTGGTACACAACCATCCACAAAATGTGGAGTGTTCCCATCAAGATGAGCTCGAAGCAACTCCCCTTTGGTGTGGACTGATTTCAGTTGACATTGTTCCATGAATGGATACAAACGGGGTTTAACTCTTGGAGTACCAACTACATGGAAGCTTGCAAAGTCTACAATTGATTTTGGAATGGAACACACCAAGATCAGCTCAACTTGCCTTTGCTTGATCTGAATACAAGAAGAAACACTAAACAAAGCAAGGTAAGTTCGTTGGGAAAATAATAGGCCTTCACCGGGTTGCTCAAGATCAGCCCACTTTCTCTCTTTTCTTCCTTTTTACCACCCATCTCATCAGATTTTTCCATCTCTTTGTCCATTTCAACAGCTGACCCTTTCATCTCATTGCATTCAACTCCCTCGGGTTTTATCTCTTCAGGCACAATTCCCTCATCTAGCTGCTTCTCCATTCAATAACGCTCAACCTTACTTTTCATGTGTGCTAGATCAATACAAAACTGGTCATAAGTAAGTGATACAAGTGCAATACGACGACTATTAAATAAGAAGGAATACTTATTAGTATGTCCGTCATATTTAACTTCTGGCCTCGACATCCACGCTTTGCCCAACAACCCGTGTCACTTGAATTGGGACTACATCACACAACACCTCGTCCACAGATTTGCCGATTTGAATAGGTACAAGTGTGTGCTTAGTAACCCAGACAACACCTTGAGTACTCATCAACTTGTGCGGTCGAAGATGACCAATGGTTGGAAGATTTAATTTCTCAACCATGATAGCAGTTGCAAGGTTGACTTCACAACTCCCATCAATGGCCAAGCTACAAATTTTGTCTTTGACACCGCAACGGGTATAAAACCAACCAAGCAATTGAGATTTGACGAGGTCCAATTGCTCATCTACACCACGTAATGGCACTTCTTTGACTCCCTTAGGATCAGGAAGACAATGTTGTGTGCTAGCTTTTATGCGTCTTGTATTCGCCATGACGTATGAGGGAACCTCCACATAAGCTCTGAGGCCAACTATTGCGGTCCTCGATCAACACGTTTCGAGACACGTAGCACGTTTGCCCGAGGATCTAGCGAGGTTGTCCAACGCTTGGATTGCTGGACCTAGAATCAAACGGACGACACGATTTGATTAAAGGCTGTAGAACGACGACTCCGATGAGGGTGAATACGCCAGGGAATAGGTCGGTAGAACAATCAAGGACAAGATGCAAGATTGCTCAATCACCCTTGCCAGAAGCAAGTAAAGCTCGAAATTCACACAAGCAAGAAAATCGAAAAACTAAGTAATTTGATTTATAAAACGTCTACCTAAAACCTTACAAAGCAAGCCTATTTATAGGCTAAGAGTTACAAAAACCCTAAGGAAAACAAGGAAAAGGGGAATTCGGCCATCTTGGGATCAAGATGGGCCGGCCCATGCTCTACTAGAACAACTAATCTAACTATAAATTAAACACTAAAGCCTAAGGCCCTATTCGGCCAACTCACTCGGAGGCCCACTTGACTCTTCATGGGCTTGGATCGTGGTGTAGATAACTTGATTGTCTCCTTCCAAGCCTTCAATTTCTCTATGGACTCCATGTTGGTCTTGGACAATTCGAACAAGGGCTTGGAGGGATTCTTTGAAGAACTTGGCTTGTGCACGTGTGACTGGGCCCAATGGAACTCGGACTGGGTCATTACTTGGGCTAAGGTCCGTGCACACATCAGTCCCCTCCACTTGAGAATGATTCGTCCTCAAATCTGGATGGAAATGGATGATACTACAAGAGTTGGTAGTATGAACCCCAAATCTAATGCCACCACATATTGCCAAGAAAAACTCATGGCTTTACTCCAATGGCTCCTCTTGTTCGTATCATTCCCCTCCTCTTGAAAGCAATTTGCCCACAAATTGAAGCACGAATGGTGACAAGACGAGTTACATGCCTTCGACTCAATCTTGTTAGGATGGCTATAGATGTCATCCAATGCAAAACCCACGTGCTAAGTTGGAAAATAACCCTTGTCGGACCTTGAATCTCACAAACCATCTTCAATGTATGCTCAACTTGATCGTTTGTGGTCATGAGGTAAGGGTCCTCAAAGTGGTGTGAAGCGTATCCCGTGAAATCGAACTCCGGCCCGAACACACTTGCAAGGCCCCAAGGCGGATTTGGTGATGTTGGAGATTCACGTGGACTAAGAACAAGATGAAAATCATAATGGTCATTCAGGTACTTGTTCTTTAAACGAACCCTTGGTACACAACCATCCACAAAATGTGGAGTGTTCCCATCAAGATGAGCTCGAAGCAACTCCCCTTTGGTGTGGACTGATTTCAGTTGACATTGTTCCATGAATGGATACAAACGGGGTTTAACTCTTGGAGTACCAACTACATGGAAGCTTGCAAAGTCTACAATTGATTTTGGAATGGAACACACCAAGATCAGCTCAACTTGCCTTTGCTTGATCTGAATACAAGAAGAAACACTAAACAAAGCAAGGTAAGTTCGTTGGGAAAATAATAGGCCTTCACCGGGTTGCTCAAGATCAGCCCACTTTCTCTCTTTTCTTCCTTTTTACCACCCATCTCATCAGATTTTTCCATCTCTTTGTCCATTTCAACAGCTGACCCTTTCATCTCATTGCATTCAACTCCCTCGGGTTTTATCTCTTCAGGCACAATTCCCTCATCTAGCTGCTTCTCCATTCAATAACGCTCAACCTTACTTTTCATGTGTGCTAGATCAATACAAAACTGGTCATAAGTAAGTGATACAAGTGCAATACGACGACAATTAAATAAGAAGGAATACTTATTAGTATGTCCGTCATATTTAACTTCTGGCCTCGACATCCACGCTTTGCCCAACAACCCGTGTCACTTGAATTGGGACTACATCACACAACACCTCGTCCACATATTTGCCGATTTGAATAGGTACAAGTGTGTGCTTAGTAACCCAGACAACACCTTGAGTACTCATCAACTTGTGCGGTCGAAGATGACCAATGGTTGGAAGATTTAATTTCTCAACCATGATAGCAGTTGCAAGGTTGACTTCACAACTCCCATCAATGGCCAAGCTACAAATTTTGTCTTTGACACCGCAACGGGTATAAAACCAACCAAGCAATTGAGATTTGACGAGGTCCAATTGCTCATCTACACCACGTAATGGCACTTCTTTGACTCCCTTAGGATCAGGAAGACAATGTTGTGTGCTAGCTTTTATGCGTCTTGTATTCGCCATGACGTATGAGGGAACCTCCACATAAGCTCTGAGGCCAACTATTGCGGTCCTCGATCAACACGTTTCGAGACACGTAGCACGTTTGCCCGAGGATCTAGCGAGGTTGTCCAACGCTTGGATTGCTGGACCTAGAATCAAACGGACGACACGATTTGATTAAAGGCTGTAGAACGACGACTCCGATGAGGGTGAATACGCCAGGGAATAGGTCGGTAGAACAATCAAGGACAAGATGCAAGATTGCTCAATCACCCTTGCCAGAAGCAAGTAAAGCTCGAAATTCACACAAGCAAGAAAATCGAAAAACTAAGTAATTTGATTTATAAAACGTCTACCTAAAACCTTACAAAGCAAGCCTATTTATAGGCTAAGAGTTACAAAAACCCTAAGGAAAACAAGGAAAAGGGGAATTCGGCCATCTTGGGATCAAGATGGGCCGGCCCATGCTCTACTAGAACAACTAATCTAACTATAAATTAAACACTAAAGCCTAAGGCCCTATTCGGCCAACTCACTCGGAGGCCCACTTGACTCTTCATGGGCTTGGATCGTGGTGTAGATAACTTGATTGTCTCCCTCCAAGCCTTCAATTTCTCTATGGACTCCATGTTGGTCTTGGACAATTCGAACAAGGGCTTGGAGGGATTCTTTGAAGAACTTGGCTTGTGCACGTGTGACTGGGCCCAATGGAACTCGGACTGGGTCATTACTTGGGCTAAGGTCCGTGCACACATCAGTCCCCTCCACTTGAGAAGGATTCGTCCTCAAATCTGGATGGAAATGGATGATACTACAAGAGTTGGTAGTATGAACCCCAAATCTAATGCCACCACATATTGCCAAGAAAAACTCATGGCTTTACTCCAATGGCTCCTCTTGTTCGTATCATTCCCCTCCTCTTGAAAGCAATTTGCCCACAAATTGAAGCACGAATGGTGACAAGACGAGTTACATGCCTTCGACTCAATCTTGTTAGGATGGCTATAGATGTCATCCAATGCAAAACCCACGTGCTAAGTTGGAAAATAACCCTTGTCGGACCTTGAATCTCACAAACCATCTTCAATGTATGCTCAACTTGATCGTTTGTGGTCATGAGGTAAGGGTCCTCAAAGTGGTGTGAAGCGTATCCCGTGAAATCGAACTCCGGCCCGAACACACTTGCAAGGCCCCAAGGCGGATTTGGTGATGTTGGAGATTCACGTGGACTAAGAACAAGATGAAAATCATAATGGTCATTCAGGTACTTGTTCTTTAAACGAACCCTTGGTACACAACCATCCACAAAATGTGGAGTGTTCCCATCAAGATGAGCTCGAAGCAACTCCCCTTTGGTGTGGACTGATTTCAGTTGACATTGTTCCATGAATGGATACAAACGGGGTTTAACTCTTGGAGTACCAACTACATGGAAGCTTGCAAAGTCTACAATTGATTTTGGAATGGAACACACCAAGATCAGCTCAACTTGCCTTTGCTTGATCTGAATACAAGAAGAAACACTAAACAAAGCAAGGTAAGTTCGTTGGGAAAATAATAGGCCTTCACCGGGTTGCTCAAGATCAGCCCACTTTCTCTCTTTTCTTCCTTTTTACCACCCATCTCATCAGATTTTTCCATCTCTTTGTCCATTTCAACAGCTGACCCTTTCATCTCATTGCATTCAACTCCCTCGGGTTTTATCTCTTCAGGCACAATTCCCTCATCTAGCTGCTTCTCCATTCAATAACGCTCAACCTTACTTTTCATGTGTGCTAGATCAATACAAAACTGGTCATAAGTAAGTGATACAAGTGCAATACGACGACTATTAAATAAGAAGGAATACTTATTAGTATGTCCGTCATATTTAACTTCTGGCCTCGACATCCACGCTTTGCCCAACAACCCGTGTCACTTGAATTGGGACTACATCACACAACACCTCGTCCACAGATTTGCCGATTTGAATAGGTACAAGTGTGTGCTTAGTAACCCAGACAACACCTTGAGTACTCATCAACTTGTGCGGTCGAAGATGACCAATGGTTGGAAGATTTAATTTCTCAACCATGATAGCAGTTGCAAGGTTGACTTCACAACTCCCATCAATGGCCAAGCTACAAATTTTGTCTTTGACACCGCAACGGGTATAAAACCAACCAAGCAATTGAGATTTGACGAGGTCCAATTGCTCATCTACACCACGTAATGGCACTTCTTTGACTCCCTTAGGATCAGGAAGACAATGTTGTGTGCTAGCTTTTATGCGTCTTGTATTCGCCATGACGTATGAGGGAACCTCCACATAAGCTCTGAGGCCAACTATTGCGGTCCTCGATCAACACGTTTCGAGACACGTAGCACGTTTGCCCGAGGATCTAGCGAGGTTGTCCAACGCTTGGATTGCTGGACCTAGAATCAAACGGACGACACGATTTGATTAAAGGCTGTAGAACGACGACTCCGATGAGGGTGAATACGCCAGGGAATAGGTCGGTAGAACAATCAAGGACAAGATGCAAGATTGCTCAATCACCCTTGCCAGAAGCAAGTAAAGCTCGAAATTCACACAAGCAAGAAAATCGAAAAACTAAGTAATTTGATTTATAAAACGTCTACCTAAAACCTTACAAAGCAAGCCTATTTATAGGCTAAGAGTTACAAAAACCCTAAGGAAAACAAGGAAAAGGGGAATTCGGCCATCTTGGGATCAAGATGGGCCGGCCCATGCTCTACTAGAACAACTAATCTAACTATAAATTAAACACTAAAGCCTAAGGCCCTATTCGGCCAACTCACTCGGAGGCCCACTTGACTCTTCATGGGCTTGGATCGTGGTGTAGATAACTTGATTGTCTCCTTCCAAGCCTTCAATTTCTCTATGGACTCCATGTTGGTCTTGGACAATTCGAACAAGGGCTTGGAGGGATTCTTTGAAGAACTTGGCTTGTGCACGTGTGACTGGGCCCAATGGAACTCGGACTGGGTCATTACTTGGGCTAAGGTCCGTGCACACATCAGTCCCCTCCACTTGAGAATGATTCGTCCTCAAATCTGGATGGAAATGGATGATACTACAAGAGTTGGTAGTATGAACCCCAAATCTAATGCCACCACATATTGCCAAGAAAAACTCATGGCTTTACTCCAATGGCTCCTCTTGTTCGTATCATTCCCCTCCTCTTGAAAGCAATTTGCCCACAAATTGAAGCACGAATGGTGACAAGACGAGTTACATGCCTTCGACTCAATCTTGTTAGGATGGCTATAGATGTCATCCAATGCAAAACCCACGTGCTAAGTTGGAAAATAACCCTTGTCGGACCTTGAATCTCACAAACCATCTTCAATGTATGCTCAACTTGATCGTTTGTGGTCATGAGGTAAGGGTCCTCAAAGTGGTGTGAAGCGTATCCCGTGAAATCGAACTCCGGCCCGAACACACTTGCAAGGCCCCAAGGCGGATTTGGTGATGTTGGAGATTCACGTGGACTAAGAACAAGATGAAAATCATAATGGTCATTCAGGTACTTGTTCTTTAAACGAACCCTTGGTACACAACCATCCACAAAATGTGGAGTGTTCCCATCAAGATGAGCTCGAAGCAACTCCCCTTTGGTGTGGACTGATTTCAGTTGACATTGTTCCATGAATGGATACAAACGGGGTTTAACTCTTGGAGTACCAACTACATGGAAGCTTGCAAAGTCTACAATTGATTTTGGAATGGAACACACCAAGATCAGCTCAACTTGCCTTTGCTTGATCTGAATACAAGAAGAAACACTAAACAAAGCAAGGTAAGTTCGTTGGGAAAATAATAGGCCTTCACCGGGTTGCTCAAGATCAGCCCACTTTCTCTCTTTTCTTCCTTTTTACCACCCATCTCATCAGATTTTTCCATCTCTTTGTCCATTTCAACAGCTGACCCTTTCATCTCATTGCATTCAACTCCCTCGGGTTTTATCTCTTCAGGCACAATTCCCTCATCTAGCTGCTTCTCCATTCAATAACGCTCAACCTTACTTTTCATGTGTGCTAGATCAATACAAAACTGGTCATAAGTAAGTGATACAAGTGCAATACGACGACAATTAAATAAGAAGGAATACTTATTAGTATGTCCGTCATATTTAACTTCTGGCCTCGACATCCACGCTTTGCCCAACAACCCGTGTCACTTGAATTGGGACTACATCACACAACACCTCGTCCACATATTTGCCGATTTGAATAGGTACAAGTGTGTGCTTAGTAACCCAGACAACACCTTGAGTACTCATCAACTTGTGCGGTCGAAGATGACCAATGGTTGGAAGATTTAATTTCTCAACCATGATAGCAGTTGCAAGGTTGACTTCACAACTCCCATCAATGGCCAAGCTACAAATTTTGTCTTTGACACCGCAACGGGTATAAAACCAACCAAGCAATTGAGATTTGACGAGGTCCAATTGCTCATCTACACCACGTAATGGCACTTCTTTGACTCCCTTAGGATCAGGAAGACAATGTTGTGTGCTAGCTTTTATGCGTCTTGTATTCGCCATGACGTATGAGGGAACCTCCACATAAGCTCTGAGGCCAACTATTGCGGTCCTCGATCAACACGTTTCGAGACACGTAGCACGTTTGCCCGAGGATCTAGCGAGGTTGTCCAACGCTTGGATTGCTGGACCTAGAATCAAACGGACGACACGATTTGATTAAAGGCTGTAGAACGACGACTCCGATGAGGGTGAATACGCCAGGGAATAGGTCGGTAGAACAATCAAGGACAAGATGCAAGATTGCTCAATCACCCTTGCCAGAAGCAAGTAAAGCTCGAAATTCACACAAGCAAGAAAATCGAAAAACTAAGTAATTTGATTTATAAAACGTCTACCTAAAACCTTACAAAGCAAGCCTATTTATAGGCTAAGAGTTACAAAAACCCTAAGGAAAACAAGGAAAAGGGGAATTCGGCCATCTTGGGATCAAGATGGGCCGGCCCATGCTCTACTAGAACAACTAATCTAACTATAAATTAAACACTAAAGCCTAAGGCCCTATTCGGCCAACTCACTCGGAGGCCCACTTGACTCTTCATGGGCTTGGATCGTGGTGTAGATAACTTGATTGTCTCCCTCCAAGCCTTCAATTTCTCTATGGACTCCATGTTGGTCTTGGACAATTCGAACAAGGGCTTGGAGGGATTCTTTGAAGAACTTGGCTTGTGCACGTGTGACTGGGCCCAATGGAACTCGGACTGGGTCATTACTTGGGCTAAGGTCCGTGCACACATCAGTCCCCTCCACTTGAGAAGGATTCGTCCTCAAATCTGGATGGAAATGGATGATACTACAAGAGTTGGTAGTATGAACCCCAAATCTAATGCCACCACATATTGCCAAGAAAAACTCATGGCTTTACTCCAATGGCTCCTCTTGTTCGTATCATTCCCCTCCTCTTGAAAGCAATTTGCCCACAAATTGAAGCACGAATGGTGACAAGACGAGTTACATGCCTTCGACTCAATCTTGTTAGGATGGCTATAGATGTCATCCAATGCAAAACCCACGTGCTAAGTTGGAAAATAACCCTTGTCGGACCTTGAATCTCACAAACCATCTTCAATGTATGCTCAACTTGATCGTTTGTGGTCATGAGGTAAGGGTCCTCAAAGTGGTGTGAAGCGTATCCCGTGAAATCGAACTCCGGCCCGAACACACTTGCAAGGCCCCAAGGCGGATTTGGTGATGTTGGAGATTCACGTGGACTAAGAACAAGATGAAAATCATAATGGTCATTCAGGTACTTGTTCTTTAAACGAACCCTTGGTACACAACCATCCACAAAATGTGGAGTGTTCCCATCAAGATGAGCTCGAAGCAACTCCCCTTTGGTGTGGACTGATTTCAGTTGACATTGTTCCATGAATGGATACAAACGGGGTTTAACTCTTGGAGTACCAACTACATGGAAGCTTGCAAAGTCTACAATTGATTTTGGAATGGAACACACCAAGATCAGCTCAACTTGCCTTTGCTTGATCTGAATACAAGAAGAAACACTAAACAAAGCAAGGTAAGTTCGTTGGGAAAATAATAGGCCTTCACCGGGTTGCTCAAGATCAGCCCACTTTCTCTCTTTTCTTCCTTTTTACCACCCATCTCATCAGATTTTTCCATCTCTTTGTCCATTTCAACAGCTGACCCTTTCATCTCATTGCATTCAACTCCCTCGGGTTTTATCTCTTCAGGCACAATTCCCTCATCTAGCTGCTTCTCCATTCAATAACGCTCAACCTTACTTTTCATGTGTGCTAGATCAATACAAAACTGGTCATAAGTAAGTGATACAAGTGCAATACGACGACTATTAAATAAGAAGGAATACTTATTAGTATGTCCGTCATATTTAACTTCTGGCCTCGACATCCACGCTTTGCCCAACAACCCGTGTCACTTGAATTGGGACTACATCACACAACACCTCGTCCACATATTTGCCGATTTGAATAGGTACAAGTGTGTGCTTAGTAACCCAGACAACACCTTGAGTACTCATCAACTTGTGCGGTCGAAGATGACCAATGGTTGGAAGATTTAATTTCTCAACCATGATAGCAGTTGCAAGGTTGACTTCACAACTCCCATCAATGGCCAAGCTACAAATTTTGTCTTTGACACCGCAACGGGTATAAAACCAACCAAGCAATTGAGATTTGACGAGGTCCAATTGCTCATCTACACCACGTAATGGCACTTCTTTGACTCCCTTAGGATCAGGAAGACAATGTTGTGTGCTAGCTTTTATGCGTCTTGTATTCGCCATGACGTATGAGGGAACCTCCACATAAGCTCTGAGGCCAACTATTGCGGTCCTCGATCAACACGTTTCGAGACACGTAGCACGTTTGCCCGAGGATCTAGCGAGGTTGTCCAACGCTTGGATTGCTGGACCTAGAATCAAACGGACGACACGATTTGATTAAAGGCTGTAGAACGACGACTCCGATGAGGGTGAATACGCCAGGGAATAGGTCGGTAGAACAATCAAGGACAAGATGCAAGATTGCTCAATCACCCTTGCCAGAAGCAAGTAAAGCTCGAAATTCACACAAGCAAGAAAATCGAAAAACTAAGTAATTTGATTTATAAAACGTCTACCTAAAACCTTACAAAGCAAGCCTATTTATAGGCTAAGAGTTACAAAAACCCTAAGGAAAACAAGGAAAAGGGGAATTCGGCCATCTTGGGATCAAGATGGGCCGGCCCATGCTCTACTAGAACAACTAATCTAACTATAAATTAAACACTAAAGCCTAAGGCCCTATTCGGCCAACTCACTCGGAGGCCCACTTGACTCTTCATGGGCTTGGATCGTGGTGTAGATAACTTGATTGTCTCCCTCCAAGCCTTCAATTTCTCTATGGACTCCATGTTGGTCTTGGACAATTCGAACAAGGGCTTGGAGGGATTCTTTGAAGAACTTGGCTTGTGCACGTGTGACTGGGCCCAATGGAACTCGGACTGGGTCATTACTTGGGCTAAGGTCCGTGCACACATCAGTCCCCTCCACTTGAGAAGGATTCGTCCTCAAATCTGGATGGAAATGGATGATACTACAAGAGTTGGTAGTATGAACCCCAAATCTAATGCCACCACATATTGCCAAGAAAAACTCATGGCTTTACTCCAATGGCTCCTCTTGTTCGTATCATTCCCCTCCTCTTGAAAGCAATTTGCCCACAAATTGAAGCACGAATGGTGACAAGACGAGTTACATGCCTTCGACTCAATCTTGTTAGGATGGCTATAGATGTCATCCAATGCAAAACCCACGTGCTAAGTTGGAAAATAACCCTTGTCGGACCTTGAATCTCACAAACCATCTTCAATGTATGCTCAACTTGATCGTTTGTGGTCATGAGGTAAGGGTCCTCAAAGTGGTGTGAAGCGTATCCCGTGAAATCGAACTCCGGCCCGAACACACTTGCAAGGCCCCAAGGCGGATTTGGTGATGTTGGAGATTCACGTGGACTAAGAACAAGATGAAAATCATAATGGTCATTCAGGTACTTGTTCTTTAAACGAACCCTTGGTACACAACCATCCACAAAATGTGGAGTGTTCCCATCAAGATGAGCTCGAAGCAACTCCCCTTTGGTGTGGACTGATTTCAGTTGACATTGTTCCATGAATGGATACAAACGGGGTTTAACTCTTGGAGTACCAACTACATGGAAGCTTGCAAAGTCTACAATTGATTTTGGAATGGAACACACCAAGATCAGCTCAACTTGCCTTTGCTTGATCTGAATACAAGAAGAAACACTAAACAAAGCAAGGTAAGTTCGTTGGGAAAATAATAGGCCTTCACCGGGTTGCTCAAGATCAGCCCACTTTCTCTCTTTTCTTCCTTTTTACCACCCATCTCATCAGATTTTTCCATCTCTTTGTCCATTTCAACAGCTGACCCTTTCATCTCATTGCATTCAACTCCCTCGGGTTTTATCTCTTCAGGCACAATTCCCTCATCTAGCTGCTTCTCCATTCAATAACGCTCAACCTTACTTTTCATGTGTGCTAGATCAATACAAAACTGGTCATAAGTAAGTGATACAAGTGCAATACGACGACTATTAAATAAGAAGGAATACTTATTAGTATGTCCGTCATATTTAACTTCTGGCCTCGACATCCACGCTTTGCCCAACAACCCGTGTCACTTGAATTGGGACTACATCACACAACACCTCGTCCACAGATTTGCCGATTTGAATAGGTACAAGTGTGTGCTTAGTAACCCAGACAACACCTTGAGTACTCATCAACTTGTGCGGTCGAAGATGACCAATGGTTGGAAGATTTAATTTCTCAACCATGATAGCAGTTGCAAGGTTGACTTCACAACTCCCATCAATGGCCAAGCTACAAATTTTGTCTTTGACACCGCAACGGGTATAAAACCAACCAAGCAATTGAGATTTGACGAGGTCCAATTGCTCATCTACACCACGTAATGGCACTTCTTTGACTCCCTTAGGATCAGGAAGACAATGTTGTGTGCTAGCTTTTATGCGTCTTGTATTCGCCATGACGTATGAGGGAACCTCCACATAAGCTCTGAGGCCAACTATTGCGGTCCTCGATCAACACGTTTCGAGACACGTAGCACGTTTGCCCGAGGATCTAGCGAGGTTGTCCAACGCTTGGATTGCTGGACCTAGAATCAAACGGACGACACGATTTGATTAAAGGCTGTAGAACGACGACTCCGATGAGGGTGAATACGCCAGGGAATAGGTCGGTAGAACAATCAAGGACAAGATGCAAGATTGCTCAATCACCCTTGCCAGAAGCAAGTAAAGCTCGAAATTCACACAAGCAAGAAAATCGAAAAACTAAGTAATTTGATTTATAAAACGTCTACCTAAAACCTTACAAAGCAAGCCTATTTATAGGCTAAGAGTTACAAAAACCCTAAGGAAAACAAGGAAAAGGGGAATTCGGCCATCTTGGGATCAAGATGGGCCGGCCCATGCTCTACTAGAACAACTAATCTAACTATAAATTAAACACTAAAGCCTAAGGCCCTATTCGGCCAACTCACTCGGAGGCCCACTTGACTCTTCATGGGCTTGGATCGTGGTGTAGATAACTTGATTGTCTCCCTCCAAGCCTTCAATTTCTCTATGGACTCCATGTTGGTCTTGGACAATTCGAACAAGGGCTTGGAGGGATTCTTTGAAGAACTTGGCTTGTGCACGTGTGACTGGGCCCAATGGAACTCGGACTGGGTCATTACTTGGGCTAAGGTCCGTGCACACATCAGTCCCCTCCACTTGAGAAGGATTCGTCCTCAAATCTGGATGGAAATGGATGATACTACAAGAGTTGGTAGTATGAACCCCAAATCTAATGCCACCACATATTGCCAAGAAAAACTCATGGCTTTACTCCAATGGCTCCTCTTGTTCGTATCATTCCCCTCCTCTTGAAAGCAATTTGCCCACAAATTGAAGCACGAATGGTGACAAGACGAGTTACATGCCTTCGACTCAATCTTGTTAGGATGGCTATAGATGTCATCCAATGCAAAACCCACGTGCTAAGTTGGAAAATAACCCTTGTCGGACCTTGAATCTCACAAACCATCTTCAATGTATGCTCAACTTGATCGTTTGTGGTCATGAGGTAAGGGTCCTCAAAGTGGTGTGAAGCGTATCCCGTGAAATCGAACTCCGGCCCGAACACTCTTGCAAGGCCCCAAGGCGGATTTGGTGATGTTGGAGATTCACGTGGACTAAGAACAAGATGAAAATCATAATGGTCATTCAGGTACTTGTTCTTTAAACGAACCCTTGGTACACAACCATCCACAAAATGTGGAGTGTTCCCATCAAGATGAGCTCGAAGCAACTCCCCTTTGGTGTGGACTGATTTCAGTTGACATTGTTCCATGAATGGATACAAACGGGGTTTAACTCTTGGAGTACCAACTACATGGAAGCTTGCAAAGTCTACAATTGATTTTGGAATGGAACACACCAAGATCAGCTCAACTTGCCTTTGCTTGATCTGAATACAAGAAGAAACACTAAACAAAGCAAGGTAAGTTCGTTGGGAAAATAATAGGCCTTCACCGGGTTGCTCAAGATCAGCCCACTTTCTCTCTTTTCTTCCTTTTTACCACCCATCTCATCAGATTTTTCCATCTCTTTGTCCATTTCAACAGCTGACCCTTTCATCTCATTGCATTCAACTCCCTCGGGTTTTATCTTTTCAGGCACAATTCCCTCATCTAGCTGCTTCTCCATTCAATAACGCTCAACCTTACTTTTCATGTGTGCTAGATCAATACAAAACTGGTCATAAGTAAGTGATACAAGTGCAATACGACGACTATTAAATAAGAAGGAATACTTATTAGTATGTCCGTCATATTTAACTTCTGGCCTCGACATCCACGCTTTGCCCAACAACCCGTGTCACTTGAATTGGGACTACATCACACAACACCTCGTCCACATATTTGCCGATTTGAATAGGTACAAGTGTGTGCTTAGTAACCCAGACAACACCTTGAGTACTCATCAACTTGTGCGGTCGAAGATGACCAATGGTTGGAAGATTTAATTTCTCAACCATGATAGCAGTTGCAAGGTTGACTTCACAACTCCCATCAATGGCCAAGCTACAAATTTTGTCTTTGACACCGCAACGGGTATAAAACCAACCAAGCAATTGAGATTTGACGAGGTCCAATTGCTCATCTACACCACGTAATGGCACTTCTTTGACTCCCTTAGGATCAGGAAGACAATGTTGTGGGCTAGCTTTTATGCGTCTTGTATTCGCCATGACGTATGAGGGAACCTCCACATAAGCTCTGAGGCCAACTATTGCGGTCCTCGATCAACACGTTTCGAGACACGTAGCACGTTTGCCCGAGGATCTAGCGAGGTTGTCCAACGCTTGGATTGCTGGACCTAGAATCAAACGGACGACACGATTTGATTAAAGGCTGTAGAACGACGACTCCGATGAGGGTGAAAACGCCAGGGAATAGGTCGGTAGAACAATCAAGGACAAGATGCAAGATTGCTCAATCACCCTTGCCAGAAGCAAGTAAAGCTCGAAATTCACACAAGCAAGAAAATCGAAAAACTAAGTAATTTGATTTATAAAACGTCTACCTAAAACCTTACAAAGCAAGCCTATTTATAGGCTAAGAGTTACAAAAACCCTAAGGAAAACAAGGAAAAGGGGAATTCGGCCATCTTGGGATCAAGATGGGCCGGCCCATGCTCTACTAGAACAACTAATCTAACTATAAATTAAACACTAAAGCCTAAGGCCCTATTCGGCCAACTCACTCGGAGGCCCACTTGACTCTTCATGGGCTTGGATCGTGGTGTAGATAACTTGATTGTCTCCCTCCAAGCCTTCAATTTCTCTATGGACTCCATGTTGGTCTTGGACAATTCGAACAAGGGCTTGGAGGGATTCTTTGAAGAACTTGGCTTGTGCACGTGTGACTGGGCCCAATGGAACTCGGACTGGGTCATTACTTGGGCTAAGGTCCGTGCACACATCAGTCCCCTCCACTTGAGAAGGATTCGTCCTCAAATCTGGATGGAAATGGATGATACTACAAGAGTTGGTAGTATGAACCCCAAATCTAATGCCACCACATATTGCCAAGAAAAACTCATGGCTTTACTCCAATGGCTCCTCTTGTTCGTATCATTCCCCTCCTCTTGAAAGCAATTTGCCCACAAATTGAAGCACGAATGGTGACAAGACGAGTTACATGCCTTCGACTCAATCTTGTTAGGATGGCTATAGATGTCATCCAATGCAAAACCCACGTGCTAAGTTGGAAAATAACCCTTGTCGGACCTTGAATCTCACAAACCATCTTCAATGTATGCTCAACTTGATCGTTTGTGGTCATGAGGTAAGGGTCCTCAAAGTGGTGTGAAGCGTATCCCGTGAAATCGAACTCCGGCCCGAACACACTTGCAAGGCCCCAAGGCGGATTTGGTGATGTTGGAGATTCACGTGGACTAAGAACAAGATGAAAATCATAATGGTCATTCAGGTACTTGTTCTTTAAACGAACCCTTGGTACACAACCATCCACAAAATGTGGAGTGTTCCCATCAAGATGAGCTCGAAGCAACTCCCCTTTGGTGTGGACTGATTTGAGTTGACATTGTTCCATGAATGGATACAAACGGGGTTTAACTCTTGGAGTACCAACTACATGGAAGCTTGCAAAGTCTACAATTGATTTTGGAATGGAACACACCAAGATCAGCTCAACTTGCCTTTGCTTGATCTGAATACAAGAAGAAACACTAAACAAAGCAAGGTAAGTTCGTTGGGAAAATAATAGGCCTTCACCGGGTTGCTCAAGATCAGCCCACTTTCTCTCTTTTCTTCCTTTTTACCACCCATCTCATCAGATTTTTCCATCTCTTTGTCCATTTCAACAGCTGACCCTTTCATCTCATTGCATTCAACTCCCTCGGGTTTTATCTCTTCAGGCACAATTCCCTCATCTAGCTGCTTCTCCATTCAATAACGCTCAACCTTACTTTTCATGTGTGCTAGATCAATACAAAACTGGTCATAAGTAAGTGATACAAGTGCAATACGACGACTATTAAATAAGAAGGAATACTTATTAGTATGTCCGTCATATTTAACTTCTGGCCTCGACATCCACGCTTTGCCCAACAACCCGTGTCACTTGAATTGGGACTACATCACACAACACCTCGTCCACAGATTTGCCGATTTGAATAGGTACAAGTGTGTGCTTAGTAACCCAGACAACACCTTGAGTACTCATCAACTTGTGCGGTCGAAGATGACCAATGGTTGGAAGATTTAATTTCTCAACCATGATAGCAGTTGCAAGGTTGACTTCACAACTCCCATCAATGGCCAAGCTACAAATTTTGTCTTTGACACCGCAACGGGTATAAAACCAACCAAGCAATTGAGATTTGACGAGGTCCAATTGCTCATCTACACCACGTAATGGCACTTCTTTGACTCCCTTAGGATCAGGAAGACAATGTTGTGTGCTAGCTTTTATGCGTCTTGTATTCGCCATGACGTATGAGGGAACCTCCACATAAGCTCTGAGGCCAACTATTGCGGTCCTCGATCAACACGTTTCGAGACACGTAGCACGTTTGCCCGAGGATCTAGCGAGGTTGTCCAACGCTTGGATTGCTGGACCTAGAATCAAACGGACGACACGATTTGATTAAAGGCTGTAGAACGACGACTCCGATGAGGGTGAATACGCCAGGGAATAGGTCGGTAGAACAATCAAGGACAAGATGCAAGATTGCTCAATCACCCTTGCCAGAAGCAAGTAAAGCTCGAAATTCACACAAGCAAGAAAATCGAAAAACTAAGTAATTTGATTTATAAAACGTCTACCTAAAACCTTACAAAGCAAGCCTATTTATAGGCTAAGAGTTACAAAAACCCTAAGGACCTTGTCGGACCTTGAATCTCACAAACCATCTTCAATGTATGCTCAACTTGATCGTTTGTGGTCATGAGTTAAGGGTCCTCAAAGTGGTGTGAAGCGTATCCCGTGAAATCGAACTCCGGCCCGAACACACTTGCAAGGCCCCAAGGCGGATTTGGTGATGTTGGAGATTCACGTGGACTAAGAACAAGATGAAAATCATAATGGTCATTCAGGTACTTGTTCTTTAAACGAACCCTTGGTACACAACCATCCACAAAATGTGGAGTGTTCCCATCAAGATGAGCTCGAAGCAACTCCCCTTTGGTGTGGACTGATTTGAGTTGACATTGTTCCATGAATGGATACAAACGGGGTTTAACTCTTGGAGTACCAACTACATGGAAGCTTGCAAAGTCTACAATTGATTTTGGAATGGAACACACCAAGATCAGCTCAACTTGCCTTTGCTTGATCTGAATACAAGAAGAAACACTAAACAAAGCAAGGTAAGTTCGTTGGGAAAATAATAGGCCTTCACCGGGTTGCTCAAGATCAGCCCACTTTCTCTCTTTTCTTCCTTTTTACCACCCATCTCATCAGATTTTTCCATCTCTTTGTCAATTTCAACAGCTGACCCTTTCATCTCATTGCATTCAACTCCCTCGGGTTTTATCTCTTCAGGCACAATTCCCTCATCTAGCTGCTTCTCCATTCAATAACGCTCAACCTTACTTTTCATGTGTGCTAGATCAATACAAAACTGGTCATAAGTAAGTGATACAAGTGCAATACGACGACTATTAAATAAGAAGGAATACTTATTAGTATGTCCGTCATATTTAACTTCTGGCCTCGACATCCACGCTTTGCCCAACAACCCGTGTCACTTGAATTGGGACTACATCACACAACACCTCGTCCACATATTTGCCGATTTGAATAGGTACAAGTGTGTGCTTAGTAACCCAGACAACACCTTGAGTACTCATCAACTTGTGAGGTCGAAGATGACCAATGGTTGGAAGATTTAATTTCTCAACCATGATAGCAGTTGCAAGGTTGACTTCACAACTCCCATCAATGGCCAAGCTACAAATTTTGTCTTTGACACCGCAACGGGTATAAAACCAACCAAGCAATTGAGATTTGACGAGGTCCAATTGCTCATCTACACCACGTAATGGCACTTCTTTGACTCCCTTAGGATCAGGAAGACAATGTTGTGGGCTAGCTTTTATGCGTCTTGTATTCGCCATGACGTATGAGGGAACCTCCACATAAGCTCTGAGGCCAACTATTGCGGTCCTCGATCAACACGTTTCGAGACACGTAGCACGTTTGCCCGAGGATCTAGCGAGGTTGTCCAACGCTTGGATTGCTGGACCTAGAATCAAACGGACGACACGATTTGATTAAAGGCTGTAGAACGACGACTCCGATGAGGGTGAATACGCCAGGGAATAGGTCGGTAGAACAATCAAGGACAAGATGCAAGATTGCTCAATCACCCTTGCCAGAAGCAAGTAAAGCTCGAAATTCACACAAGCAAGAAAATCGAAAAACTAAGTAATTTGATTTATAAAACGTCTACCTAAAACCTTACAAAGCAAGCCTATTTATAGGCTAAGAGTTACAAAAACCCTAAGGAAAACAAGGAAAAGGGGAATTCGGCCATCTTGGGATCAAGATGGGCCGGCCCATGCTCTACTAGAACAACTAATCTAACTATAAATTAAACACTAAAGCCTAAGGCCCTATTCGGCCAACTCACTCGGAGGCCCACTTGACTCTTCATGGGCTTGGATCGTGGTGTAGATAACTTGATTGTCTCCCTCCAAGCCTTCAATTTCTCTATGGACTCCATGTTGGTCTTGGACAATTCGAACAAGGGCTTGGAGGGATTCTTTGAAGAACTTGGCTTGTGCACGTGTGACTGGGCCCAATGGAACTCGGACTGGGTCATTACTTGGGCTAAGGTCCGTGCACACATCAGTCCCCTCCACTTGAGAAGGATTCGTCCTCAAATCTGGATGGAAATGGATGATACTACAAGAGTTGGTAGTATGAACCCCAAATCTAATGCCACCACATATTGCCAAGAAAAACTCATGGCTTTACTCCAATGGCTCCTCTTGTTCGTATCATTCCCCTCCTCTTGAAAGCAATTTGCCCACAAATTGAAGCACGAATGGTGACAAGACGAGTTACATGCCTTCGACTCAATCTTGTTAGGATGGCTATAGATGTCATCCAATGCAAAACCCACGTGCTAAGTTGGAAAATAACCCTTGTCGGACCTTGAATCTCACAAACCATCTTCAATGTATGCTCAACTTGATCGTTTGTGGTCATGAGGTAAGGGTCCTCAAAGTGGTGTGAAGCGTATCCCGTGAAATCGAACTCCGGCCCGAACACACTTGCAAGGCCCCAAGGCGGATTTGGTGATGTTGGAGATTCACGTGGACTAAGAACAAGATGAAAATCATAATGGTCATTCAGGTACTTGTTCTTTAAACGAACCCTTGGTACACAACCATCCACAAAATGTGGAGTGTTCCCATCAAGATGAGCTCGAAGCAACTCCCCTTTGGTGTGGACTGATTTGAGTTGACATTGTTCCATGAATGGATACAAACGGGGTTTAACTCTTGGAGTACCAACTACATGGAAGCTTGCAAAGTCTACAATTGATTTTGGAATGGAACACACCAAGATCAGCTCAACTTGCCTTTGCTTGATCTGAATACAAGAAGAAACACTAAACAAAGCAAGGTAAGTTCGTTGGGAAAATAATAGGCCTTCACCGGGTTGCTCAAGATCAGCCCACTTTCTCTCTTTTCTTCCTTTTTACCACCCATCTCATCAGATTTTTCCATCTCTTTGTCCATTTCAACAGCTGACCCTTTCATCTCATTGCATTCAACTCCCTCGGGTTTTATCTCTTCAGGCACAATTCCCTCATCTAGCTGCTTCTCCATTCAATAACGCTCAACCTTACTTTTCATGTGTGCTAGATCAATACAAAACTGGTCATAAGTAAGTGATACAAGTGCAATACGACGACTATTAAATAAGAAGGAATACTTATTAGTATGTCCGTCATATTTAACTTCTGGCCTCGACATCCACGCTTTGCCCAACAACCCGTGTCACTTGAATTGGGACTACATCACACAACACCTCGTCCACATATTTGCCGATTTGAATAGGTACAAGTGTGTGCTTAGTAACCCAGACAACACCTTGAGTACTCATCAACTTGTGAGGTCGAAGATGACCAATGGTTGGAAGATTTAATTTCTCAACCATGATAGCAGTTGCAAGGTTGACTTCACAACTCCCATCAATGGCCAAGCTACAAATTTTGTCTTTGACACCGCAACGGGTATAAAACCAACCAAGCAATTGAGATTTGACGAGGTCCAATTGCTCATCTACACCACGTAATGGCACTTCTTTGACTCCCTTAGGATCAGGAAGACAATGTTGTGGGCTAGCTTTTATGCGTCTTGTATTCGCCATGACGTATGAGGGAACCTCCACATAAGCTCTGAGGCCAACTATTGCGGTCCTCGATCAACACGTTTCGAGACACGTAGCACGTTTGCCCGAGGATCTAGCGAGGTTGTCCAACGCTTGGATTGCTGGACCTAGAATCAAACGGACGACACGATTTGATTAAAGGCTGTAGAACGACGACTCCGATGAGGGTGAATACGCCAGGGAATAGGTCGGTAGAACAATCAAGGACAAGATGCAAGATTGCTCAATCACCCTTGCCAGAAGCAAGTAAAGCTCGAAATTCACACAAGCAAGAAAATCGAAAAACTAAGTAATTTGATTTATAAAACGTCTACCTAAAACCTTACAAAGCAAGCCTATTTATAGGCTAAGAGTTACAAAAACCCTAAGGAAAACAAGGAAAAGGGGAATTCGGCCATCTTGGGATCAAGATGGGCCGGCCCATGCTCTACTAGAACAACTAATCTAACTATAAATTAAACACTAAAGCCTAAGGCCCTATTCGGCCAACTCACTCGGAGGCCCACTTGACTCTTCATGGGCTTGGATCGTGGTGTAGATAACTTGATTGTCTCCCTCCAAGCCTTCAATTTCTCTATGGACTCCATGTTGGTCTTGGACAATTCGAACAAGGGCTTGGAGGGATTCTTTGAAGAACTTGGCTTGTGCACGTGTGACTGGGCCCAATGGAACTCGGACTGGGTCATTACTTGGGCTAAGGTCCGTGCACACATCAGTCCCCTCCACTTGAGAAGGATTCGTCCTCAAATCTGGATGGAAATGGATGATACTACAAGAGTTGGTAGTATGAACCCCAAATCTAATGCCACCACATATTGCCAAGAAAAACTCATGGCTTTACTCCAATGGCTCCTCTTGTTCGTATCATTCCCCTCCTCTTGAAAGCAATTTGCCCACAAATTGAAGCACGAATGGTGACAAGACGAGTTACATGCCTTCGACTCAATCTTGTTAGGATGGCTATAGATGTCATCCAATGCAAAACCCACGTGCTAAGTTGGAAAATAACCCTTGTCGGACCTTGAATCTCACAAACCATCTTCAATGTATGCTCAACTTGATCGTTTGTGGTCATGAGGTAAGGGTCCTCAAAGTGGTGTGAAGCGTATCCCGTGAAATCGAACTCCGGCCCGAACACACTTGCAAGGCCCCAAGGCGGATTTGGTGATGTTGGAGATTCACGTGGACTAAGAACAAGATGAAAATCATAATGGTCATTCAGGTACTTGTTCTTTAAACGAACCCTTGGTACACAACCATCCACAAAATGTGGAGTGTTCCCATCAAGATGAGCTCGAAGCAACTCCCCTTTGGTGTGGACTGATTTGAGTTGACATTGTTCCATGAATGGATACAAACGGGGTTTAACTCTTGGAGTACCAACTACATGGAAGCTTGCAAAGTCTACAATTGATTTTGGAATGGAACACACCAAGATCAGCTCAACTTGCCTTTGCTTGATCTGAATACAAGAAGAAACACTAAACAAAGCAAGGTAAGTTCGTTGGGAAAATAATAGGCCTTCACCGGGTTGCTCAAGATCAGCCCACTTTCTCTCTTTTCTTCCTTTTTACCACCCATCTCATCAGATTTTTCCATCTCTTTGTCCATTTCAACAGCTGACCCTTTCATCTCATTGCATTCAACTCCCTCGGGTTTTATCTCTTCAGGCACAATTCCCTCATCTAGCTGCTTCTCCATTCAATAACGCTCAACCTTACTTTTCATGTGTGCTAGATCAATACAAAACTGGTCATAAGTAAGTGATACAAGTGCAATACGACGACTATTAAATAAGAAGGAATACTTATTAGTATGTCCGTCATATTTAACTTCTGGCCTCGACATCCACGCTTTGCCCAACAACCCGTGTCACTTGAATTGGGACTACATCACACAACACCTCGTCCACATATTTGCCGATTTGAATAGGTACAAGTGTGTGCTTAGTAACCCAGACAACACCTTGAGTACTCATCAACTTGTGCGGTCGAAGATGACCAATGGTTGGAAGATTTAATTTCTCAACCATCAACTCCCATCAATGGCCAAGCTACAAATTTTGTCTTTGACACCGCAACGGGTATAAAACCAACCAAGCAATTGAGATTTGACGAGGTCCAATTGCTCATCTACACCACGTAATGGCACTTCTTTGACTCCCTTAGGATCAGGAAGACAATGTTGTGGATCGTGCTTTTATGCGTCTTGTATTCGCCATGACGTATGAGGGAACCTCCACATAAGCTCTGAGGCCAACTATTGCGGTCCTCGATCAACACGTTTCGAGACACGTAGCACGTTTGCCCGAGGATCTAGCGAGGTTGTCCAACGCTTGGATTGCTGGACCTAGAATCAAACGGACGACACGATTTGATTAAAGGCTGTAGAACGACGACTCCGATGAGGGTGAATACGCCAGGGAATAGGTCGGTAGAACAATCAAGGACAAGATGCAAGATTGCTCAATCACCCTTGCCAGAAGCAAGTAAAGCTCGAAATTCACACAAGCAAGAAAATCGAAAAACTAAGTAATTTGATTTATAAAACGTCTACCTAAAACCTTACAAAGCAAGCCTATTTATAGGCTAAGAGTTACAAAAACCCTAAGGAAAACAAGGAAAAGGGGAATTCGGCCATCTTGGGATCAAGATGGGCCGGCCCATGCTCTACTAGAACAACTAATCTAACTATAAATTAAACACTAAAGCCTAAGGCCCTATTCGGCCAACTCACTCGGAGGCCCACTTGACTCTTCATGGGCTTGGATCGTGGTGTAGATAACTTGATTGTCTCCCTCCAAGCCTTCAATTTCTCTATGGACTCCATGTTGGTCTTGGACAATTCGAACAAGGGCTTGGAGGGATTCTTTGAAGAACTTGGCTTGTGCACGTGTGACTGGGCCCAATGGAACTCGGACTGGGTCATTACTTGGGCTAAGGTCCGTGCACACATCAGTCCCCTCCACTTGAGAAGGATTCGTCCTCAAATCTGGATGGAAATGGATGATACTACAAGAGTTGGTAGTATGAACCCCAAATCTAATGCCACCACATATTGCCAAGAAAAACTCATGGCTTTACTCCAATGGCTCCTCTTGTTCGTATCATTCCCCTCCTCTTGAAAGCAATTTGCCCACAAATTGAAGCACGAATGGTGACAAGACGAGTTACATGCCTTCGACTCAATCTTGTTAGGATGGCTATAGATGTCATCCAATGCAAAACCCACGTGCTAAGTTGGAAAATAACCCTTGTCGGACCTTGAATCTCACAAACCATCTTCAATGTATGCTCAACTTGATCGTTTGTGGTCATGAGGTAAGGGTCCTCAAAGTGGTGTGAAGCGTATCCCGTGAAATCGAACTCCGGCCCGAACACACTTGCAAGGCCCCAAGGCGGATTTGGTGATGTTGGAGATTCACGTGGACTAAGAACAAGATGAAAATCATAATGGTCATTCAGGTACTTGTTCTTTAAACGAACCCTTGGTACACAACCATCCACAAAATGTGGAGTGTTCCCATCAAGATGAGCTCGAAGCAACTCCCCTTTGGTGTGGACTGATTTGAGTTGACATTGTTCCATGAATGGATACAAACGGGGTTTAACTCTTGGAGTACCAACTACATGGAAGCTTGCAAAGTCTACAATTGATTTTGGAATGGAACACACCAAGATCAGCTCAACTTGCCTTTGCTTGATCTGAATACAAGAAGAAACACTAAACAAAGCAAGGTAAGTTCGTTGGGAAAATAATAGGCCTTCACCGGGTTGCTCAAGATCAGCCCACTTTCTCTCTTTTCTTCCTTTTTACCACCCATCTCATCAGATTTTTCCATCTCTTTGTCCATTTCAACAGCTGACCCTTTCATCTCATTGCATTCAACTCCCTCGGGTTTTATCTCTTCAGGCACAATTCCCTCATCTAGCTGCTTCTCCATTCAATAACGCTCAACCTTACTTTTCATGTGTGCTAGATCAATACAAAACTGGTCATAAGTAAGTGATACAAGTGCAATACGACGACTATTAAATAAGAAGGAATACTTATTAGTATGTCCGTCATATTTAACTTCTGGCCTCGACATCCACGCTTTGCCCAACAACCCGTGTCACTTGAATTGGGACTACATCACACAACACCTCGTCCACATATTTGCCGATTTGAATAGGTACAAGTGTGTGCTTAGTAACCCAGACAACACCTTGAGTACTCATCAACTTGTGAGGTCGAAGATGACCAATGGTTGGAAGATTTAATTTCTCAACCATGATAGCAGTTGCAAGGTTGACTTCACAACTCCCATCAATGGCCAAGCTACAAATTTTGTCTTTGACACCGCAACGGGTATAAAACCAACCAAGCAATTGAGATTTGACGAGGTCCAATTGCTCATCTACACCACGTAATGGCACTTCTTTGACTCCCTTAGGATCAGGAAGACAATGTTGTGGGCTAGCTTTTATGCGTCTTGTATTCGCCATGACGTATGAGGGAACCTCCACATAAGCTCTGAGGCCAACTATTGCGGTCCTCGATCAACACGTTTCGAGACACGTAGCACGTTTGCCCGAGGATCTAGCGAGGTTGTCCAACGCTTGGATTGCTGGACCTAGAATCAAACGGACGACACGATTTGATTAAAGGCTGTAGAACGACGACTCCGATGAGGGTGAATACGCCAGGGAATAGGTCGGTAGAACAATCAAGGACAAGATGCAAGATTGCTCAATCACCCTTGCCAGAAGCAAGTAAAGCTCGAAATTCACACAAGCAAGAAAATCGAAAAACTAAGTAATTTGATTTATAAAACGTCTACCTAAAACCTTACAAAGCAAGCCTATTTATAGGCTAAGAGTTACAAAAACCCTAAGGAAAACAAGGAAAAGGGGAATTCGGCCATCTTGGGATCAAGATGGGCCGGCCCATGCTCTACTAGAACAACTAATCTAACTATAAATTAAACACTAAAGCCTAAGGCCCTATTCGGCCAACTCACTCGGAGGCCCACTTGACTCTTCATGGGCTTGGATCGTGGTGTAGATAACTTGATTGTCTCCCTCCAAGCCTTCAATTTCTCTATGGACTCCATGTTGGTCTTGGACAATTCGAACAAGGGCTTGGAGGGATTCTTTGAAGAACTTGGCTTGTGCACGTGTGACTGGGCCCAATGGAACTCGGACTGGGTCATTACTTGGGCTAAGGTCCGTGCACACATCAGTCCCCTCCACTTGAGAAGGATTCGTCCTCAAATCTGGATGGAAATGGATGATACTACAAGAGTTGGTAGTATGAACCCCAAATCTAATGCCACCACATATTGCCAAGAAAAACTCATGGCTTTACTCCAATGGCTCCTCTTGTTCGTATCATTCCCCTCCTCTTGAAAGCAATTTGCCCACAAATTGAAGCACGAATGGTGACAAGACGAGTTACATGCCTTCGACTCAATCTTGTTAGGATGGCTATAGATGTCATCCAATGCAAAACCCACGTGCTAAGTTGGAAAATAACCCTTGTCGGACCTTGAATCTCACAAACCATCTTCAATGTATGCTCAACTTGATCGTTTGTGGTCATGAGGTAAGGGTCCTCAAAGTGGTGTGAAGCGTATCCCGTGAAATCGAACTCCGGCCCGAACACACTTGCAAGGCCCCAAGGCGGATTTGGTGATGTTGGAGATTCACGTGGACTAAGAACAAGATGAAAATCATAATGGTCATTCAGGTACTTGTTCTTTAAACGAACCCTTGGTACACAACCATCCACAAAATGTGGAGTGTTCCCATCAAGATGAGCTCGAAGCAACTCCCCTTTGGTGTGGACTGATTTGAGTTGACATTGTTCCATGAATGGATACAAACGGGGTTTAACTCTTGGAGTACCAACTACATGGAAGCTTGCAAAGTCTACAATTGATTTTGGAATGGAACACACCAAGATCAGCTCAACTTGCCTTTGCTTGATCTGAATACAAGAAGAAACACTAAACAAAGCAAGGTAAGTTCGTTGGGAAAATAATAGGCCTTCACCGGGTTGCTCAAGATCAGCCCACTTTCTCTCTTTTCTTCCTTTTTACCACCCATCTCATCAGATTTTTCCATCTCTTTGTCCATTTCAACAGCTGACCCTTTCATCTCATTGCATTCAACTCCCTCGGGTTTTATCTCTTCAGGCACAATTCCCTCATCTAGCTGCTTCTCCATTCAATAACGCTCAACCTTACTTTTCATGTGTGCTAGATCAATACAAAACTGGTCATAAGTAAGTGATACAAGTGCAATACGACGACTATTAAATAAGAAGGAATACTTATTAGTATGTCCGTCATATTTAACTTCTGGCCTCGACATCCACGCTTTGCCCAACAACCCGTGTCACTTGAATTGGGACTACATCACACAACACCTCGTCCACATATTTGCCGATTTGAATAGGTACAAGTGTGTGCTTAGTAACCCAGACAACACCTTGAGTACTCATCAACTTGTGAGGTCGAAGATGACCAATGGTTGGAAGATTTAATTTCTCAACCATGATAGCAGTTGCAAGGTTGACTTCACAACTCCCATCAATGGCCAAGCTACAAATTTTGTCTTTGACACCGCAACGGGTATAAAACCAACCAAGCAATTGAGATTTGACGAGGTCCAATTGCTCATCTACACCACGTAATGGCACTTCTTTGACTCCCTTAGGATCAGGAAGACAATGTTGTGGGCTAGCTTTTATGCGTCTTGTATTCGCCATGACGTATGAGGGAACCTCCACATAAGCTCTGAGGCCAACTATTGCGGTCCTCGATCAACACGTTTCGAGACACGTAGCACGTTTGCCCGAGGATCTAGCGAGGTTGTCCAACGCTTGGATTGCTGGACCTAGAATCAAACGGACGACACGATTTGATTAAAGGCTGTAGAACGACGACTCCGATGAGGGTGAATACGCCAGGGAATAGGTCGGTAGAACAATCAAGGACAAGATGCAAGATTGCTCAATCACCCTTGCCAGAAGCAAGTAAAGCTCGAAATTCACACAAGCAAGAAAATCGAAAAACTAAGTAATTTGATTTATAAAACGTCTACCTAAAACCTTACAAAGCAAGCCTATTTATAGGCTAAGAGTTACAAAAACCCTAAGGAAAACAAGGAAAAGGGGAATTCGGCCATCTTGGGATCAAGATGGGCCGGCCCATGCTCTACTAGAACAACTAATCTAACTATAAATTAAACACTAAAGCCTAAGGCCCTATTCGGCCAACTCACTCGGAGGCCCACTTGACTCTTCATGGGCTTGGATCGTGGTGTAGATAACTTGATTGTCTCCCTCCAAGCCTTCAATTTCTCTATGGACTCCATGTTGGTCTTGGACAATTCGAACAAGGGCTTGGAGGGATTCTTTGAAGAACTTGGCTTGTGCACGTGTGACTGGGCCCAATGGAACTCGGACTGGGTCATTACTTGGGCTAAGGTCCGTGCACACATCAGTCCCCTCCACTTGAGAAGGATTCGTCCTCAAATCTGGATGGAAATGGATGATACTACAAGAGTTGGTAGTATGAACCCCAAATCTAATGCCACCACATATTGCCAAGAAAAACTCATGGCTTTACTCCAATGGCTCCTCTTGTTCGTATCATTCCCCTCCTCTTGAAAGCAATTTGCCCACAAATTGAAGCACGAATGGTGACAAGACGAGTTACATGCCTTCGACTCAATCTTGTTAGGATGGCTATAGATGTCATCCAATGCAAAACCCACGTGCTAAGTTGGAAAATAACCCTTGTCGGACCTTGAATCTCACAAACCATCTTCAATGTATGCTCAACTTGATCGTTTGTGGTCATGAGGTAAGGGTCCTCAAAGTGGTGTGAAGCGTATCCCGTGAAATCGAACTCCGGCCCGAACACACTTGCAAGGCCCCAAGGCGGATTTGGTGATGTTGGAGATTCACGTGGACTAAGAACAAGATGAAAATCATAATGGTCATTCAGGTACTTGTTCTTTAAACGAACCCTTGGTACACAACCATCCACAAAATGTGGAGTGTTCCCATCAAGATGAGCTCGAAGCAACTCCCCTTTGGTGTGGACTGATTTGAGTTGACATTGTTCCATGAATGGATACAAACGGGGTTTAACTCTTGGAGTACCAACTACATGGAAGCTTGCAAAGTCTACAATTGATTTTGGAATGGAACACACCAAGATCAGCTCAACTTGCCTTTGCTTGATCTGAATACAAGAAGAAACACTAAACAAAGCAAGGTAAGTTCGTTGGGAAAATAATAGGCCTTCACCGGGTTGCTCAAGATCAGCCCACTTTCTCTCTTTTCTTCCTTTTTACCACCCATCTCATCAGATTTTTCCATCTCTTTGTCCATTTCAACAGCTGACCCTTTCATCTCATTGCATTCAACTCCCTCGGGTTTTATCTCTTCAGGCACAATTCCCTCATCTAGCTGCTTCTCCATTCAATAACGCTCAACCTTACTTTTCATGTGTGCTAGATCAATACAAAACTGGTCATAAGTAAGTGATACAAGTGCAATACGACGACTATTAAATAAGAAGGAATACTTATTAGTATGTCCGTCATATTTAACTTCTGGCCTCGACATCCACGCTTTGCCCAACAACCCGTGTCACTTGAATTGGGACTACATCACACAACACCTCGTCCACATATTTGCCGATTTGAATAGGTACAAGTGTGTGCTTAGTAACCCAGACAACACCTTGAGTACTCATCAACTTGTGAGGTCGAAGATGACCAATGGTTGGAAGATTTAATTTCTCAACCATGATAGCAGTTGCAAGGTTGACTTCACAACTCCCATCAATGGCCAAGCTACAAATTTTGTCTTTGACACCGCAACGGGTATAAAACCAACCAAGCAATTGAGATTTGACGAGGTCCAATTGCTCATCTACACCACGTAATGGCACTTCTTTGACTCCCTTAGGATCAGGAAGACAATGTTGTGGGCTAGCTTTTATGCGTCTTGTATTCGCCATGACGTATGAGGGAACCTCCACATAAGCTCTGAGGCCAACTATTGCGGTCCTCGATCAACACGTTTCGAGACACGTAGCACGTTTGCCCGAGGATCTAGCGAGGTTGTCCAACGCTTGGATTGCTGGACCTAGAATCAAACGGACGACACGATTTGATTAAAGGCTGTAGAACGACGACTCCGATGAGGGTGAATACGCCAGGGAATAGGTCGGTAGAACAATCAAGGACAAGATGCAAGATTGCTCAATCACCCTTGCCAGAAGCAAGTAAAGCTCGAAATTCACACAAGCAAGAAAATCGAAAAACTAAGTAATTTGATTTATAAAACGTCTACCTAAAACCTTACAAAGCAAGCCTATTTATAGGCTAAGAGTTACAAAAACCCTAAGGAAAACAAGGAAAAGGGGAATTCGGCCATCTTGGGATCAAGATGGGCCGGCCCATGCTCTACTAGAACAACTAATCTAACTATAAATTAAACACTAAAGCCTAAGGCCCTATTCGGCCAACTCACTCGGAGGCCCACTTGACTCTTCATGGGCTTGGATCGTGGTGTAGATAACTTGATTGTCTCCCTCCAAGCCTTCAATTTCTCTATGGACTCCATGTTGGTCTTGGACAATTCGAACAAGGGCTTGGAGGGATTCTTTGAAGAACTTGGCTTGTGCACGTGTGACTGGGCCCAATGGAACTCGGACTGGGTCATTACTTGGGCTAAGGTCCGTGCACACATCAGTCCCCTCCACTTGAGAAGGATTCGTCCTCAAATCTGGATGGAAATGGATGATACTACAAGAGTTGGTAGTATGAACCCCAAATCTAATGCCACCACATATTGCCAAGAAAAACTCATGGCTTTACTCCAATGGCTCCTCTTGTTCGTATCATTCCCCTCCTCTTGAAAGCAATTTGCCCACAAATTGAAGCACGAATGGTGACAAGACGAGTTACATGCCTTCGACTCAATCTTGTTAGGATGGCTATAGATGTCATCCAATGCAAAACCCACGTGCTAAGTTGGAAAATAACCCTTGTCGGACCTTGAATCTCACAAACCATCTTCAATGTATGCTCAACTTGATCGTTTGTGGTCATGAGGTAAGGGTCCTCAAAGTGGTGTGAAGCGTATCCCGTGAAATCGAACTCCGGCCCGAACACACTTGCAAGGCCCCAAGGCGGATTTGGTGATGTTGGAGATTCACGTGGACTAAGAACAAGATGAAAATCATAATGGTCATTCAGGTACTTGTTCTTTAAACGAACCCTTGGTACACAACCATCCACAAAATGTGGAGTGTTCCCATCAAGATGAGCTCGAAGCAACTCCCCTTTGGTGTGGACTGATTTGAGTTGACATTGTTCCATGAATGGATACAAACGGGGTTTAACTCTTGGAGTACCAACTACATGGAAGCTTGCAAAGTCTACAATTGATTTTGGAATGGAACACACCAAGATCAGCTCAACTTGCCTTTGCTTGATCTGAATACAAGAAGAAACACTAAACAAAGCAAGGTAAGTTCGTTGGGAAAATAATAGGCCTTCACCGGGTTGCTCAAGATCAGCCCACTTTCTCTCTTTTCTTCCTTTTTACCACCCATCTCATCAGATTTTTCCATCTCTTTGTCCATTTCAACAGCTGACCCTTTCATCTCATTGCATTCAACTCCCTCGGGTTTTATCTCTTCAGGCACAATTCCCTCATCTAGCTGCTTCTCCATTCAATAACGCTCAACCTTACTTTTCATGTGTGCTAGATCAATACAAAACTGGTCATAAGTAAGTGATACAAGTGCAATACGACGACTATTAAATAAGAAGGAATACTTATTAGTATGTCCGTCATATTTAACTTCTGGCCTCGACATCCACGCTTTGCCCAACAACCCGTGTCACTTGAATTGGGACTACATCACACAACACCTCGTCCACATATTTGCCGATTTGAATAGGTACAAGTGTGTGCTTAGTAACCCAGACAACACCTTGAGTACTCATCAACTTGTGCGGTCGAAGATGACCAATGGTTGGAAGATTTAATTTCTCAACCATCAACTCCCATCAATGGCCAAGCTACAAATTTTGTCTTTGACACCGCAACGGGTATAAAACCAACCAAGCAATTGAGATTTGACGAGGTCCAATTGCTCATCTACACCACGTAATGGCACTTCTTTGACTCCCTTAGGATCAGGAAGACAATGTTGTGGATCGTGCTTTTATGCGTCTTGTATTCGCCATGACGTATGAGGGAACCTCCACATAAGCTCTGAGGCCAACTATTGCGGTCCTCGATCAACACGTTTCGAGACACGTAGCACGTTTGCCCGAGGATCTAGCGAGGTTGTCCAACGCTTGGATTGCTGGACCTAGAATCAAACGGACGACACGATTTGATTAAAGGCTGTAGAACGACGACTCCGATGAGGGTGAATACGCCAGGGAATAGGTCGGTAGAACAATCAAGGACAAGATGCAAGATTGCTCAATCACCCTTGCCAGAAGCAAGTAAAGCTCGAAATTCACACAAGCAAGAAAATCGAAAAACTAAGTAATTTGATTTATAAAACGTCTACCTAAAACCTTACAAAGCAAGCCTATTTATAGGCTAAGAGTTACAAAAACCCTAAGGAAAACAAGGAAAAGGGGAATTCGGCCATCTTGGGATCAAGATGGGCCGGCCCATGCTCTACTAGAACAACTAATCTAACTATAAATTAAACACTAAAGCCTAAGGCCCTATTCGGCCAACTCACTCGGAGGCCCACTTGACTCTTCATGGGCTTGGATCGTGGTGTAGATAACTTGATTGTCTCCCTCCAAGCCTTCAATTTCTCTATGGACTCCATGTTGGTCTTGGACAATTCGAACAAGGGCTTGGAGGGATTCTTTGAAGAACTTGGCTTGTGCACGTGTGACTGGGCCCAATGGAACTCGGACTGGGTCATTACTTGGGCTAAGGTCCGTGCACACATCAGTCCCCTCCACTTGAGAAGGATTCGTCCTCAAATCTGGATGGAAATGGATGATACTACAAGAGTTGGTAGTATGAACCCCAAATCTAATGCCACCACATATTGCCAAGAAAAACTCATGGCTTTACTCCAATGGCTCCTCTTGTTCGTATCATTCCCCTCCTCTTGAAAGCAATTTGCCCACAAATTGAAGCACGAATGGTGACAAGACGAGTTACATGCCTTCGACTCAATCTTGTTAGGATGGCTATAGATGTCATCCAATGCAAAACCCACGTGCTAAGTTGGAAAATAACCCTTGTCGGACCTTGAATCTCACAAACCATCTTCAATGTATGCTCAACTTGATCGTTTGTGGTCATGAGGTAAGGGTCCTCAAAGTGGTGTGAAGCGTATCCCGTGAAATCGAACTCCGGCCCGAACACACTTGCAAGGCCCCAAGGCGGATTTGGTGATGTTGGAGATTCACGTGGACTAAGAACAAGATGAAAATCATAATGGTCATTCAGGTACTTGTTCTTTAAACGAACCCTTGGTACACAACCATCCACAAAATGTGGAGTGTTCCCATCAAGATGAGCTCGAAGCAACTCCCCTTTGGTGTGGACTGATTTGAGTTGACATTGTTCCATGAATGGATACAAACGGGGTTTAACTCTTGGAGTACCAACTACATGGAAGCTTGCAAAGTCTACAATTGATTTTGGAATGGAACACACCAAGATCAGCTCAACTTGCCTTTGCTTGATCTGAATACAAGAAGAAACACTAAACAAAGCAAGGTAAGTTCGTTGGGAAAATAATAGGCCTTCACCGGGTTGCTCAAGATCAGCCCACTTTCTCTCTTTTCTTCCTTTTTACCACCCATCTCATCAGATTTTTCCATCTCTTTGTCCATTTCAACAGCTGACCCTTTCATCTCATTGCATTCAACTCCCTCGGGTTTTATCTCTTCAGGCACAATTCCCTCATCTAGCTGCTTCTCCATTCAATAACGCTCAACCTTACTTTTCATGTGTGCTAGATCAATACAAAACTGGTCATAAGTAAGTGATACAAGTGCAATACGACGACTATTAAATAAGAAGGAATACTTATTAGTATGTCCGTCATATTTAACTTCTGGCCTCGACATCCACGCTTTGCCCAACAACCCGTGTCACTTGAATTGGGACTACATCACACAACACCTCGTCCACATATTTGCCGATTTGAATAGGTACAAGTGTGTGCTTAGTAACCCAGACAACACCTTGAGTACTCATCAACTTGTGAGGTCGAAGATGACCAATGGTTGGAAGATTTAATTTCTCAACCATGATAGCAGTTGCAAGGTTGACTTCACAACTCCCATCAATGGCCAAGCTACAAATTTTGTCTTTGACACCGCAACGGGTATAAAACCAACCAAGCAATTGAGATTTGACGAGGTCCAATTGCTCATCTACACCACGTAATGGCACTTCTTTGACTCCCTTAGGATCAGGAAGACAATGTTGTGGGCTAGCTTTTATGCGTCTTGTATTCGCCATGACGTATGAGGGAACCTCCACATAAGCTCTGAGGCCAACTATTGCGGTCCTCGATCAACACGTTTCGAGACACGTAGCACGTTTGCCCGAGGATCTAGCGAGGTTGTCCAACGCTTGGATTGCTGGACCTAGAATCAAACGGACGACACGATTTGATTAAAGGCTGTAGAACGACGACTCCGATGAGGGTGAATACGCCAGGGAATAGGTCGGTAGAACAATCAAGGACAAGATGCAAGATTGCTCAATCACCCTTGCCAGAAGCAAGTAAAGCTCGAAATTCACACAAGCAAGAAAATCGAAAAACTAAGTAATTTGATTTATAAAACGTCTACCTAAAACCTTACAAAGCAAGCCTATTTATAGGCTAAGAGTTACAAAAACCCTAAGGAAAACAAGGAAAAGGGGAATTCGGCCATCTTGGGATCAAGATGGGCCGGCCCATGCTCTACTAGAACAACTAATCTAACTATAAATTAAACACTAAAGCCTAAGGCCCTATTCGGCCAACTCACTCGGAGGCCCACTTGACTCTTCATGGGCTTGGATCGTGGTGTAGATAACTTGATTGTCTCCCTCCAAGCCTTCAATTTCTCTATGGACTCCATGTTGGTCTTGGACAATTCGAACAAGGGCTTGGAGGGATTCTTTGAAGAACTTGGCTTGTGCACGTGTGACTGGGCCCAATGGAACTCGGACTGGGTCATTACTTGGGCTAAGGTCCGTGCACACATCAGTCCCCTCCACTTGAGAAGGATTCGTCCTCAAATCTGGATGGAAATGGATGATACTACAAGAGTTGGTAGTATGAACCCCAAATCTAATGCCACCACATATTGCCAAGAAAAACTCATGGCTTTACTCCAATGGCTCCTCTTGTTCGTATCATTCCCCTCCTCTTGAAAGCAATTTGCCCACAAATTGAAGCACGAATGGTGACAAGACGAGTTACATGCCTTCGACTCAATCTTGTTAGGATGGCTATAGATGTCATCCAATGCAAAACCCACGTGCTAAGTTGGAAAATAACCCTTGTCGGACCTTGAATCTCACAAACCATCTTCAATGTATGCTCAACTTGATCGTTTGTGGTCATGAGGTAAGGGTCCTCAAAGTGGTGTGAAGCGTATCCCGTGAAATCGAACTCCGGCCCGAACACACTTGCAAGGCCCCAAGGCGGATTTGGTGATGTTGGAGATTCACGTGGACTAAGAACAAGATGAAAATCATAATGGTCATTCAGGTACTTGTTCTTTAAACGAACCCTTGGTACACAACCATCCACAAAATGTGGAGTGTTCCCATCAAGATGAGCTCGAAGCAACTCCCCTTTGGTGTGGACTGATTTGAGTTGACATTGTTCCATGAATGGATACAAACGGGGTTTAACTCTTGGAGTACCAACTACATGGAAGCTTGCAAAGTCTACAATTGATTTTGGAATGGAACACACCAAGATCAGCTCAACTTGCCTTTGCTTGATCTGAATACAAGAAGAAACACTAAACAAAGCAAGGTAAGTTCGTTGGGAAAATAATAGGCCTTCACCGGGTTGCTCAAGATCAGCCCACTTTCTCTCTTTTCTTCCTTTTTACCACCCATCTCATCAGATTTTTCCATCTCTTTGTCCATTTCAACAGCTGACCCTTTCATCTCATTGCATTCAACTCCCTCGGGTTTTATCTCTTCAGGCACAATTCCCTCATCTAGCTGCTTCTCCATTCAATAACGCTCAACCTTACTTTTCATGTGTGCTAGATCAATACAAAACTGGTCATAAGTAAGTGATACAAGTGCAATACGACGACTATTAAATAAGAAGGAATACTTATTAGTATGTCCGTCATATTTAACTTCTGGCCTCGACATCCACGCTTTGCCCAACAACCCGTGTCACTTGAATTGGGACTACATCACACAACACCTCGTCCACATATTTGCCGATTTGAATAGGTACAAGTGTGTGCTTAGTAACCCAGACAACACCTTGAGTACTCATCAACTTGTGAGGTCGAAGATGACCAATGGTTGGAAGATTTAATTTCTCAACCATGATAGCAGTTGCAAGGTTGACTTCACAACTCCCATCAATGGCCAAGCTACAAATTTTGTCTTTGACACCGCAACGGGTATAAAACCAACCAAGCAATTGAGATTTGACGAGGTCCAATTGCTCATCTACACCACGTAATGGCACTTCTTTGACTCCCTTAGGATCAGGAAGACAATGTTGTGGGCTAGCTTTTATGCGTCTTGTATTCGCCATGACGTATGAGGGAACCTCCACATAAGCTCTGAGGCCAACTATTGCGGTCCTCGATCAACACGTTTCGAGACACGTAGCACGTTTGCCCGAGGATCTAGCGAGGTTGTCCAACGCTTGGATTGCTGGACCTAGAATCAAACGGACGACACGATTTGATTAAAGGCTGTAGAACGACGACTCCGATGAGGGTGAATACGCCAGGGAATAGGTCGGTAGAACAATCAAGGACAAGATGCAAGATTGCTCAATCACCCTTGCCAGAAGCAAGTAAAGCTCGAAATTCACACAAGCAAGAAAATCGAAAAACTAAGTAATTTGATTTATAAAACGTCTACCTAAAACCTTACAAAGCAAGCCTATTTATAGGCTAAGAGTTACAAAAACCCTAAGGAAAACAAGGAAAAGGGGAATTCGGCCATCTTGGGATCAAGATGGGCCGGCCCATGCTCTACTAGAACAACTAATCTAACTATAAATTAAACACTAAAGCCTAAGGCCCTATTCGGCCAACTCACTCGGAGGCCCACTTGACTCTTCATGGGCTTGGATCGTGGTGTAGATAACTTGATTGTCTCCCTCCAAGCCTTCAATTTCTCTATGGACTCCATGTTGGTCTTGGACAATTCGAACAAGGGCTTGGAGGGATTCTTTGAAGAACTTGGCTTGTGCACGTGTGACTGGGCCCAATGGAACTCGGACTGGGTCATTACTTGGGCTAAGGTCCGTGCACACATCAGTCCCCTCCACTTGAGAAGGATTCGTCCTCAAATCTGGATGGAAATGGATGATACTACAAGAGTTGGTAGTATGAACCCCAAATCTAATGCCACCACATATTGCCAAGAAAAACTCATGGCTTTACTCCAATGGCTCCTCTTGTTCGTATCATTCCCCTCCTCTTGAAAGCAATTTGCCCACAAATTGAAGCACGAATGGTGACAAGACGAGTTACATGCCTTCGACTCAATCTTGTTAGGATGGCTATAGATGTCATCCAATGCAAAACCCACGTGCTAAGTTGGAAAATAACCCTTGTCGGACCTTGAATCTCACAAACCATCTTCAATGTATGCTCAACTTGATCGTTTGTGGTCATGAGGTAAGGGTCCTCAAAGTGGTGTGAAGCGTATCCCGTGAAATCGAACTCCGGCCCGAACACACTTGCAAGGCCCCAAGGCGGATTTGGTGATGTTGGAGATTCACGTGGACTAAGAACAAGATGAAAATCATAATGGTCATTCAGGTACTTGTTCTTTAAACGAACCCTTGGTACACAACCATCCACAAAATGTGGAGTGTTCCCATCAAGATGAGCTCGAAGCAACTCCCCTTTGGTGTGGACTGATTTGAGTTGACATTGTTCCATGAATGGATACAAACGGGGTTTAACTCTTGGAGTACCAACTACATGGAAGCTTGCAAAGTCTACAATTGATTTTGGAATGGAACACACCAAGATCAGCTCAACTTGCCTTTGCTTGATCTGAATACAAGAAGAAACACTAAACAAAGCAAGGTAAGTTCGTTGGGAAAATAATAGGCCTTCACCGGGTTGCTCAAGATCAGCCCACTTTCTCTCTTTTCTTCCTTTTTACCACCCATCTCATCAGATTTTTCCATCTCTTTGTCCATTTCAACAGCTGACCCTTTCATCTCATTGCATTCAACTCCCTCGGGTTTTATCTCTTCAGGCACAATTCCCTCATCTAGCTGCTTCTCCATTCAATAACGCTCAACCTTACTTTTCATGTGTGCTAGATCAATACAAAACTGGTCATAAGTAAGTGATACAAGTGCAATACGACGACTATTAAATAAGAAGGAATACTTATTAGTATGTCCGTCATATTTAACTTCTGGCCTCGACATCCACGCTTTGCCCAACAACCCGTGTCACTTGAATTGGGACTACATCACACAACACCTCGTCCACATATTTGCCGATTTGAATAGGTACAAGTGTGTGCTTAGTAACCCAGACAACACCTTGAGTACTCATCAACTTGTGAGGTCGAAGATGACCAATGGTTGGAAGATTTAATTTCTCAACCATGATAGCAGTTGCAAGGTTGACTTCACAACTCCCATCAATGGCCAAGCTACAAATTTTGTCTTTGACACCGCAACGGGTATAAAACCAACCAAGCAATTGAGATTTGACGAGGTCCAATTGCTCATCTACACCACGTAATGGCACTTCTTTGACTCCCTTAGGATCAGGAAGACAATGTTGTGGGCTAGCTTTTATGCGTCTTGTATTCGCCATGACGTATGAGGGAACCTCCACATAAGCTCTGAGGCCAACTATTGCGGTCCTCGATCAACACGTTTCGAGACACGTAGCACGTTTGCCCGAGGATCTAGCGAGGTTGTCCAACGCTTGGATTGCTGGACCTAGAATCAAACGGACGACACGATTTGATTAAAGGCTGTAGAACGACGACTCCGATGAGGGTGAATACGCCAGGGAATAGGTCGGTAGAACAATCAAGGACAAGATGCAAGATTGCTCAATCACCCTTGCCAGAAGCAAGTAAAGCTCGAAATTCACACAAGCAAGAAAATCGAAAAACTAAGTAATTTGATTTATAAAACGTCTACCTAAAACCTTACAAAGCAAGCCTATTTATAGGCTAAGAGTTACAAAAACCCTAAGGAAAACAAGGAAAAGGGGAATTCGGCCATCTTGGGATCAAGATGGGCCGGCCCATGCTCTACTAGAACAACTAATCTAACTATAAATTAAACACTAAAGCCTAAGGCCCTATTCGGCCAACTCACTCGGAGGCCCACTTGACTCTTCATGGGCTTGGATCGTGGTGTAGATAACTTGATTGTCTCCCTCCAAGCCTTCAATTTCTCTATGGACTCCATGTTGGTCTTGGACAATTCGAACAAGGGCTTGGAGGGATTCTTTGAAGAACTTGGCTTGTGCACGTGTGACTGGGCCCAATGGAACTCGGACTGGGTCATTACTTGGGCTAAGGTCCGTGCACACATCAGTCCCCTCCACTTGAGAAGGATTCGTCCTCAAATCTGGATGGAAATGGATGATACTACAAGAGTTGGTAGTATGAACCCCAAATCTAATGCCACCACATATTGCCAAGAAAAACTCATGGCTTTACTCCAATGGCTCCTCTTGTTCGTATCATTCCCCTCCTCTTGAAAGCAATTTGCCCACAAATTGAAGCACGAATGGTGACAAGACGAGTTACATGCCTTCGACTCAATCTTGTTAGGATGGCTATAGATGTCATCCAATGCAAAACCCACGTGCTAAGTTGGAAAATAACCCTTGTCGGACCTTGAATCTCACAAACCATCTTCAATGTATGCTCAACTTGATCGTTTGTGGTCATGAGGTAAGGGTCCTCAAAGTGGTGTGAAGCGTATCCCGTGAAATCGAACTCCGGCCCGAACACACTTGCAAGGCCCCAAGGCGGATTTGGTGATGTTGGAGATTCACGTGGACTAAGAACAAGATGAAAATCATAATGGTCATTCAGGTACTTGTTCTTTAAACGAACCCTTGGTACACAACCATCCACAAAATGTGGAGTGTTCCCATCAAGATGAGCTCGAAGCAACTCCCCTTTGGTGTGGACTGATTTGAGTTGACATTGTTCCATGAATGGATACAAACGGGGTTTAACTCTTGGAGTACCAACTACATGGAAGCTTGCAAAGTCTACAATTGATTTTGGAATGGAACACACCAAGATCAGCTCAACTTGCCTTTGCTTGATCTGAATACAAGAAGAAACACTAAACAAAGCAAGGTAAGTTCGTTGGGAAAATAATAGGCCTTCACCGGGTTGCTCAAGATCAGCCCACTTTCTCTCTTTTCTTCCTTTTTACCACCCATCTCATCAGATTTTTCCATCTCTTTGTCCATTTCAACAGCTGACCCTTTCATCTCATTGCATTCAACTCCCTCGGGTTTTATCTCTTCAGGCACAATTCCCTCATCTAGCTGCTTCTCCATTCAATAACGCTCAACCTTACTTTTCATGTGTGCTAGATCAATACAAAACTGGTCATAAGTAAGTGATACAAGTGCAATACGACGACTATTAAATAAGAAGGAATACTTATTAGTATGTCCGTCATATTTAACTTCTGGCCTCGACATCCACGCTTTGCCCAACAACCCGTGTCACTTGAATTGGGACTACATCACACAACACCTCGTCCACATATTTGCCGATTTGAATAGGTACAAGTGTGTGCTTAGTAACCCAGACAACACCTTGAGTACTCATCAACTTGTGAGGTCGAAGATGACCAATGGTTGGAAGATTTAATTTCTCAACCATGATAGCAGTTGCAAGGTTGACTTCACAACTCCCATCAATGGCCAAGCTACAAATTTTGTCTTTGACACCGCAACGGGTATAAAACCAACCAAGCAATTGAGATTTGACGAGGTCCAATTGCTCATCTACACCACGTAATGGCACTTCTTTGACTCCCTTAGGATCAGGAAGACAATGTTGTGGATCGTGCTTTTATGCGTCTTGTATTCGCCATGACGTATGAGGGAACCTCCACATAAGCTCTGAGGCCAACTATTGCGGTCCTCGATCAACACGTTTCGAGACACGTAGCACGTTTGCCCGAGGATCTAGCGAGGTTGTCCAACGCTTGGATTGCTGGACCTAGAATCAAACGGACGACACGATTTGATTAAAGGCTGTAGAACGACGACTCCGATGAGGGTGAATACGCCAGGGAATAGGTCGGTAGAACAATCAAGGACAAGATGCAAGATTGCTCAATCACCCTTGCCAGAAGCAAGTAAAGCTCGAAATTCACACAAGCAAGAAAATCGAAAAACTAAGTAATTTGATTTATAAAACGTCTACCTAAAACCTTACAAAGCAAGCCTATTTATAGGCTAAGAGTTACAAAAACCCTAAGGAAAACAAGGAAAAGGGGAATTCGGCCATCTTGGGATCAAGATGGGCCGGCCCATGCTCTACTAGAACAACTAATCTAACTATAAATTAAACACTAAAGCCTAAGGCCCTATTCGGCCAACTCACTCGGAGGCCCACTTGACTCTTCATGGGCTTGGATCGTGGTGTAGATAACTTGATTGTCTCCCTCCAAGCCTTCAATTTCTCTATGGACTCCATGTTGGTCTTGGACAATTCGAACAAGGGCTTGGAGGGATTCTTTGAAGAACTTGGCTTGTGCACGTGTGACTGGGCCCAATGGAACTCGGACTGGGTCATTACTTGGGCTAAGGTCCGTGCACACATCAGTCCCCTCCACTTGAGAAGGATTCGTCCTCAAATCTGGATGGAAATGGATGATACTACAAGAGTTGGTAGTATGAACCCCAAATCTAATGCCACCACATATTGCCAAGAAAAACTCATGGCTTTACTCCAATGGCTCCTCTTGTTCGTATCATTCCCCTCCTCTTGAAAGCAATTTGCCCACAAATTGAAGCACGAATGGTGACAAGACGAGTTACATGCCTTCGACTCAATCTTGTTAGGATGGCTATAGATGTCATCCAATGCAAAACCCACGTGCTAAGTTGGAAAATAACCCTTGTCGGACCTTGAATCTCACAAACCATCTTCAATGTATGCTCAACTTGATCGTTTGTGGTCATGAGGTAAGGGTCCTCAAAGTGGTGTGAAGCGTATCCCGTGAAATCGAACTCCGGCCCGAACACACTTGCAAGGCCCCAAGGCGGATTTGGTGATGTTGGAGATTCACGTGGACTAAGAACAAGATGAAAATCATAATGGTCATTCAGGTACTTGTTCTTTAAACGAACCCTTGGTACACAACCATCCACAAAATGTGGAGTGTTCCCATCAAGATGAGCTCGAAGCAACTCCCCTTTGGTGTGGACTGATTTGAGTTGACATTGTTCCATGAATGGATACAAACGGGGTTTAACTCTTGGAGTACCAACTACATGGAAGCTTGCAAAGTCTACAATTGATTTTGGAATGGAACACACCAAGATCAGCTCAACTTGCCTTTGCTTGATCTGAATACAAGAAGAAACACTAAACAAAGCAAGGTAAGTTCGTTGGGAAAATAATAGGCCTTCACCGGGTTGCTCAAGATCAGCCCACTTTCTCTCTTTTCTTCCTTTTTACCACCCATCTCATCAGATTTTTCCATCTCTTTGTCCATTTCAACAGCTGACCCTTTCATCTCATTGCATTCAACTCCCTCGGGTTTTATCTCTTCAGGCACAATTCCCTCATCTAGCTGCTTCTCCATTCAATAACGCTCAACCTTACTTTTCATGTGTGCTAGATCAATACAAAACTGGTCATAAGTAAGTGATACAAGTGCAATACGACGACTATTAAATAAGAAGGAATACTTATTAGTATGTCCGTCATATTTAACTTCTGGCCTCGACATCCACGCTTTGCCCAACAACCCGTGTCACTTGAATTGGGACTACATCACACAACACCTCGTCCACATATTTGCCGATTTGAATAGGTACAAGTGTGTGCTTAGTAACCCAGACAACACCTTGAGTACTCATCAACTTGTGAGGTCGAAGATGACCAATGGTTGGAAGATTTAATTTCTCAACCATGATAGCAGTTGCAAGGTTGACTTCACAACTCCCATCAATGGCCAAGCTACAAATTTTGTCTTTGACACCGCAACGGGTATAAAACCAACCAAGCAATTGAGATTTGACGAGGTCCAATTGCTCATCTACACCACGTAATGGCACTTCTTTGACTCCCTTAGGATCAGGAAGACAATGTTGTGGGCTAGCTTTTATGCGTCTTGTATTCGCCATGACGTATGAGGGAACCTCCACATAAGCTCTGAGGCCAACTATTGCGGTCCTCGATCAACACGTTTCGAGACACGTAGCACGTTTGCCCGAGGATCTAGCGAGGTTGTCCAACGCTTGGATTGCTGGACCTAGAATCAAACGGACGACACGATTTGATTAAAGGCTGTAGAACGACGACTCCGATGAGGGTGAATACGCCAGGGAATAGGTCGGTAGAACAATCAAGGACAAGATGCAAGATTGCTCAATCACCCTTGCCAGAAGCAAGTAAAGCTCGAAATTCACACAAGCAAGAAAATCGAAAAACTAAGTAATTTGATTTATAAAACGTCTACCTAAAACCTTACAAAGCAAGCCTATTTATAGGCTAAGAGTTACAAAAACCCTAAGGAAAACAAGGAAAAGGGGAATTCGGCCATCTTGGGATCAAGATGGGCCGGCCCATGCTCTACTAGAACAACTAATCTAACTATAAATTAAACACTAAAGCCTAAGGCCCTATTCGGCCAACTCACTCGGAGGCCCACTTGACTCTTCATGGGCTTGGATCGTGGTGTAGATAACTTGATTGTCTCCCTCCAAGCCTTCAATTTCTCTATGGACTCCATGTTGGTCTTGGACAATTCGAACAAGGGCTTGGAGGGATTCTTTGAAGAACTTGGCTTGTGCACGTGTGACTGGGCCCAATGGAACTCGGACTGGGTCATTACTTGGGCTAAGGTCCGTGCACACATCAGTCCCCTCCACTTGAGAAGGATTCGTCCTCAAATCTGGATGGAAATGGATGATACTACAAGAGTTGGTAGTATGAACCCCAAATCTAATGCCACCACATATTGCCAAGAAAAACTCATGGCTTTACTCCAATGGCTCCTCTTGTTCGTATCATTCCCCTCCTCTTGAAAGCAATTTGCCCACAAATTGAAGCACGAATGGTGACAAGACGAGTTACATGCCTTCGACTCAATCTTGTTAGGATGGCTATAGATGTCATCCAATGCAAAACCCACGTGCTAAGTTGGAAAATAACCCTTGTCGGACCTTGAATCTCACAAACCATCTTCAATGTATGCTCAACTTGATCGTTTGTGGTCATGAGGTAAGGGTCCTCAAAGTGGTGTGAAGCGTATCCCGTGAAATCGAACTCCGGCCCGAACACACTTGCAAGGCCCCAAGGCGGATTTGGTGATGTTGGAGATTCACGTGGACTAAGAACAAGATGAAAATCATAATGGTCATTCAGGTACTTGTTCTTTAAACGAACCCTTGGTACACAACCATCCACAAAATGTGGAGTGTTCCCATCAAGATGAGCTCGAAGCAACTCCCCTTTGGTGTGGACTGATTTGAGTTGACATTGTTCCATGAATGGATACAAACGGGGTTTAACTCTTGGAGTACCAACTACATGGAAGCTTGCAAAGTCTACAATTGATTTTGGAATGGAACACACCAAGATCAGCTCAACTTGCCTTTGCTTGATCTGAATACAAGAAGAAACACTAAACAAAGCAAGGTAAGTTCGTTGGGAAAATAATAGGCCTTCACCGGGTTGCTCAAGATCAGCCCACTTTCTCTCTTTTCTTCCTTTTTACCACCCATCTCATCAGATTTTTCCATCTCTTTGTCCATTTCAACAGCTGACCCTTTCATCTCATTGCATTCAACTCCCTCGGGTTTTATCTCTTCAGGCACAATTCCCTCATCTAGCTGCTTCTCCATTCAATAACGCTCAACCTTACTTTTCATGTGTGCTAGATCAATACAAAACTGGTCATAAGTAAGTGATACAAGTGCAATACGACGACTATTAAATAAGAAGGAATACTTATTAGTATGTCCGTCATATTTAACTTCTGGCCTCGACATCCACGCTTTGCCCAACAACCCGTGTCACTTGAATTGGGACTACATCACACAACACCTCGTCCACATATTTGCCGATTTGAATAGGTACAAGTGTGTGCTTAGTAACCCAGACAACACCTTGAGTACTCATCAACTTGTGAGGTCGAAGATGACCAATGGTTGGAAGATTTAATTTCTCAACCATGATAGCAGTTGCAAGGTTGACTTCACAACTCCCATCAATGGCCAAGCTACAAATTTTGTCTTTGACACCGCAACGGGTATAAAACCAACCAAGCAATTGAGATTTGACGAGGTCCAATTGCTCATCTACACCACGTAATGGCACTTCTTTGACTCCCTTAGGATCAGGAAGACAATGTTGTGGGCTAGCTTTTATGCGTCTTGTATTCGCCATGACGTATGAGGGAACCTCCACATAAGCTCTGAGGCCAACTATTGCGGTCCTCGATCAACACGTTTCGAGACACGTAGCACGTTTGCCCGAGGATCTAGCGAGGTTGTCCAACGCTTGGATTGCTGGACCTAGAATCAAACGGACGACACGATTTGATTAAAGGCTGTAGAACGACGACTCCGATGAGGGTGAATACGCCAGGGAATAGGTCGGTAGAACAATCAAGGACAAGATGCAAGATTGCTCAATCACCCTTGCCAGAAGCAAGTAAAGCTCGAAATTCACACAAGCAAGAAAATCGAAAAACTAAGTAATTTGATTTATAAAACGTCTACCTAAAACCTTACAAAGCAAGCCTATTTATAGGCTAAGAGTTACAAAAACCCTAAGGAAAACAAGGAAAAGGGGAATTCGGCCATCTTGGGATCAAGATGGGCCGGCCCATGCTCTACTAGAACAACTAATCTAACTATAAATTAAACACTAAAGCCTAAGGCCCTATTCGGCCAACTCACTCGGAGGCCCACTTGACTCTTCATGGGCTTGGATCGTGGTGTAGATAACTTGATTGTCTCCCTCCAAGCCTTCAATTTCTCTATGGACTCCATGTTGGTCTTGGACAATTCGAACAAGGGCTTGGAGGGATTCTTTGAAGAACTTGGCTTGTGCACGTGTGACTGGGCCCAATGGAACTCGGACTGGGTCATTACTTGGGCTAAGGTCCGTGCACACATCAGTCCCCTCCACTTGAGAAGGATTCGTCCTCAAATCTGGATGGAAATGGATGATACTACAAGAGTTGGTAGTATGAACCCCAAATCTAATGCCACCACATATTGCCAAGAAAAACTCATGGCTTTACTCCAATGGCTCCTCTTGTTCGTATCATTCCCCTCCTCTTGAAAGCAATTTGCCCACAAATTGAAGCACGAATGGTGACAAGACGAGTTACATGCCTTCGACTCAATCTTGTTAGGATGGCTATAGATGTCATCCAATGCAAAACCCACGTGCTAAGTTGGAAAATAACCCTTGTCGGACCTTGAATCTCACAAACCATCTTCAATGTATGCTCAACTTGATCGTTTGTGGTCATGAGGTAAGGGTCCTCAAAGTGGTGTGAAGCGTATCCCGTGAAATCGAACTCCGGCCCGAACACACTTGCAAGGCCCCAAGGCGGATTTGGTGATGTTGGAGATTCACGTGGACTAAGAACAAGATGAAAATCATAATGGTCATTCAGGTACTTGTTCTTTAAACGAACCCTTGGTACACAACCATCCACAAAATGTGGAGTGTTCCCATCAAGATGAGCTCGAAGCAACTCCCCTTTGGTGTGGACTGATTTGAGTTGACATTGTTCCATGAATGGATACAAACGGGGTTTAACTCTTGGAGTACCAACTACATGGAAGCTTGCAAAGTCTACAATTGATTTTGGAATGGAACACACCAAGATCAGCTCAACTTGCCTTTGCTTGATCTGAATACAAGAAGAAACACTAAACAAAGCAAGGTAAGTTCGTTGGGAAAATAATAGGCCTTCACCGGGTTGCTCAAGATCAGCCCACTTTCTCTCTTTTCTTCCTTTTTACCACCCATCTCATCAGATTTTTCCATCTCTTTGTCCATTTCAACAGCTGACCCTTTCATCTCATTGCATTCAACTCCCTCGGGTTTTATCTCTTCAGGCACAATTCCCTCATCTAGCTGCTTCTCCATTCAATAACGCTCAACCTTACTTTTCATGTGTGCTAGATCAATACAAAACTGGTCATAAGTAAGTGATACAAGTGCAATACGACGACTATTAAATAAGAAGGAATACTTATTAGTATGTCCGTCATATTTAACTTCTGGCCTCGACATCCACGCTTTGCCCAACAACCCGTGTCACTTGAATTGGGACTACATCACACAACACCTCGTCCACATATTTGCCGATTTGAATAGGTACAAGTGTGTGCTTAGTAACCCAGACAACACCTTGAGTACTCATCAACTTGTGCGGTCGAAGATGACCAATGGTTGGAAGATTTAATTTCTCAACCATCAACTCCCATCAATGGCCAAGCTACAAATTTTGTCTTTGACACCGCAACGGGTATAAAACCAACCAAGCAATTGAGATTTGACGAGGTCCAATTGCTCATCTACACCACGTAATGGCACTTCTTTGACTCCCTTAGGATCAGGAAGACAATGTTGTGGATCGTGCTTTTATGCGTCTTGTATTCGCCATGACGTATGAGGGAACCTCCACATAAGCTCTGAGGCCAACTATTGCGGTCCTCGATCAACACGTTTCGAGACACGTAGCACGTTTGCCCGAGGATCTAGCGAGGTTGTCCAACGCTTGGATTGCTGGACCTAGAATCAAACGGACGACACGATTTGATTAAAGGCTGTAGAACGACGACTCCGATGAGGGTGAATACGCCAGGGAATAGGTCGGTAGAACAATCAAGGACAAGATGCAAGATTGCTCAATCACCCTTGCCAGAAGCAAGTAAAGCTCGAAATTCACACAAGCAAGAAAATCGAAAAACTAAGTAATTTGATTTATAAAACGTCTACCTAAAACCTTACAAAGCAAGCCTATTTATAGGCTAAGAGTTACAAAAACCCTAAGGAAAACAAGGAAAAGGGGAATTCGGCCATCTTGGGATCAAGATGGGCCGGCCCATGCTCTACTAGAACAACTAATCTAACTATAAATTAAACACTAAAGCCTAAGGCCCTATTCGGCCAACTCACTCGGAGGCCCACTTGACTCTTCATGGGCTTGGATCGTGGTGTAGATAACTTGATTGTCTCCCTCCAAGCCTTCAATTTCTCTATGGACTCCATGTTGGTCTTGGACAATTCGAACAAGGGCTTGGAGGGATTCTTTGAAGAACTTGGCTTGTGCACGTGTGACTGGGCCCAATGGAACTCGGACTGGGTCATTACTTGGGCTAAGGTCCGTGCACACATCAGTCCCCTCCACTTGAGAAGGATTCGTCCTCAAATCTGGATGGAAATGGATGATACTACAAGAGTTGGTAGTATGAACCCCAAATCTAATGCCACCACATATTGCCAAGAAAAACTCATGGCTTTACTCCAATGGCTCCTCTTGTTCGTATCATTCCCCTCCTCTTGAAAGCAATTTGCCCACAAATTGAAGCACGAATGGTGACAAGACGAGTTACATGCCTTCGACTCAATCTTGTTAGGATGGCTATAGATGTCATCCAATGCAAAACCCACGTGCTAAGTTGGAAAATAACCCTTGTCGGACCTTGAATCTCACAAACCATCTTCAATGTATGCTCAACTTGATCGTTTGTGGTCATGAGGTAAGGGTCTTCAAAGTGGTGTGAAGCGTATCCCGTGAAATCGAACTCCGGCCCGAACACACTTGCAAGGCCCCAAGGCGGATTTGGTGATGTTGGAGATTCACGTGGACTAAGAACAAGATGAAAATCATAATGGTCATTCAGGTACTTGTTCTTTAAACGAACCCTTGGTACACAACCATCCACAAAATGTGGAGTGTTCCCATCAAGATGAGCTCGAAGCAACTCCCCTTTGGTGTGGACTGATTTGAGTTGACATTGTTCCATGAATGGATACAAACGGGGTTTAACTCTTGGAGTACCAACTACATGGAAGCTTGCAAAGTCTACAATTGATTTTGGAATGGAACACACCAAGATCAGCTCAACTTGCCTTTGCTTGATCTGAATACAAGAAGAAACACTAAACAAAGCAAGGTAAGTTCGTTGGGAAAATAATAGGCCTTCACCGGGTTGCTCAAGATCAGCCCACTTTCTCTCTTTTCTTCCTTTTTACCACCCATCTCATCAGATTTTTCCATCTCTTTGTCCATTTCAACAGCTGACCCTTTCATCTCATTGCATTCAACTCCCTCGGGTTTTATCTCTTCAGGCACAATTCCCTCATCTAGCTGCTTCTCCATTCAATAACGCTCAACCTTACTTTTCATGTGTGCTAGATCAATACAAAACTGGTCATAAGTAAGTGATACAAGTGCAATACGACGACTATTAAATAAGAAGGAATACTTATTAGTATGTCCGTCATATTTAACTTCTGGCCTCGACATCCACGCTTTGCCCAACAACCCGTGTCACTTGAATTGGGACTACATCACACAACACCTCGTCCACATATTTGCCGATTTGAATAGGTACAAGTGTGTGCTTAGTAACCCAGACAACACCTTGAGTACTCATCAACTTGTGAGGTCGAAGATGACCAATGGTTGGAAGATTTAATTTCTCAACCATGATAGCAGTTGCAAGGTTGACTTCACAACTCCCATCAATGGCCAAGCTACAAATTTTGTCTTTGACACCGCAACGGGTATAAAACCAACCAAGCAATTGAGATTTGACGAGGTCCAATTGCTCATCTACACCACGTAATGGCACTTCTTTGACTCCCTTAGGATCAGGAAGACAATGTTGTGGGCTAGCTTTTATGCGTCTTGTATTCGCCATGACGTATGAGGGAACCTCCACATAAGCTCTGAGGCCAACTATTGCGGTCCTCGATCAACACGTTTCGAGACACGTAGCACGTTTGCCCGAGGATCTAGCGAGGTTGTCCAACGCTTGGATTGCTGGACCTAGAATCAAACGGACGACACGATTTGATTAAAGGCTGTAGAACGACGACTCCGATGAGGGTGAATACGCCAGGGAATAGGTCGGTAGAACAATCAAGGACAAGATGCAAGATTGCTCAATCACCCTTGCCAGAAGCAAGTAAAGCTCGAAATTCACACAAGCAAGAAAATCGAAAAACTAAGTAATTTGATTTATAAAACGTCTACCTAAAACCTTACAAAGCAAGCCTATTTATAGGCTAAGAGTTACAAAAACCCTAAGGAAAACAAGGAAAAGGGGAATTCGGCCATCTTGGGATCAAGATGGGCCGGCCCATGCTCTACTAGAACAACTAATCTAACTATAAATTAAACACTAAAGCCTAAGGCCCTATTCGGCCAACTCACTCGGAGGCCCACTTGACTCTTCATGGGCTTGGATCGTGGTGTAGATAACTTGATTGTCTCCCTCCAAGCCTTCAATTTCTCTATGGACTCCATGTTGGTCTTGGACAATTCGAACAAGGGCTTGGAGGGATTCTTTGAAGAACTTGGCTTGTGCACGTGTGACTGGGCCCAATGGAACTCGGACTGGGTCATTACTTGGGCTAAGGTCCGTGCACACATCAGTCCCCTCCACTTGAGAAGGATTCGTCCTCAAATCTGGATGGAAATGGATGATACTACAAGAGTTGGTAGTATGAACCCCAAATCTAATGCCACCACATATTGCCAAGAAAAACTCATGGCTTTACTCCAATGGCTCCTCTTGTTCGTATCATTCCCCTCCTCTTGAAAGCAATTTGCCCACAAATTGAAGCACGAATGGTGACAAGACGAGTTACATGCCTTCGACTCAATCTTGTTAGGATGGCTATAGATGTCATCCAATGCAAAACCCACGTGCTAAGTTGGAAAATAACCCTTGTCGGACCTTGAATCTCACAAACCATCTTCAATGTATGCTCAACTTGATCGTTTGTGGTCATGAGGTAAGGGTCCTCAAAGTGGTGTGAAGCGTATCCCGTGAAATCGAACTCCGGCCCGAACACACTTGCAAGGCCCCAAGGCGGATTTGGTGATGTTGGAGATTCACGTGGACTAAGAACAAGATGAAAATCATAATGGTCATTCAGGTACTTGTTCTTTAAACGAACCCTTGGTACACAACCATCCACAAAATGTGGAGTGTTCCCATCAAGATGAGCTCGAAGCAACTCCCCTTTGGTGTGGACTGATTTGAGTTGACATTGTTCCATGAATGGATACAAACGGGGTTTAACTCTTGGAGTACCAACTACATGGAAGCTTGCAAAGTCTACAATTGATTTTGGAATGGAACACACCAAGATCAGCTCAACTTGCCTTTGCTTGATCTGAATACAAGAAGAAACACTAAACAAAGCAAGGTAAGTTCGTTGGGAAAATAATAGGCCTTCACCGGGTTGCTCAAGATCAGCCCACTTTCTCTCTTTTCTTCCTTTTTACCACCCATCTCATCAGATTTTTCCATCTCTTTGTCCATTTCAACAGCTGACCCTTTCATCTCATTGCATTCAACTCCCTCGGGTTTTATCTCTTCAGGCACAATTCCCTCATCTAGCTGCTTCTCCATTCAATAACGCTCAACCTTACTTTTCATGTGTGCTAGATCAATACAAAACTGGTCATAAGTAAGTGATACAAGTGCAATACGACGACTATTAAATAAGAAGGAATACTTATTAGTATGTCCGTCATATTTAACTTCTGGCCTCGACATCCACGCTTTGCCCAACAACCCGTGTCACTTGAATTGGGACTACATCACACAACACCTCGTCCACATATTTGCCGATTTGAATAGGTACAAGTGTGTGCTTAGTAACCCAGACAACACCTTGAGTACTCATCAACTTGTGAGGTCGAAGATGACCAATGGTTGGAAGATTTAATTTCTCAACCATGATAGCAGTTGCAAGGTTGACTTCACAACTCCCATCAATGGCCAAGCTACAAATTTTGTCTTTGACACCGCAACGGGTATAAAACCAACCAAGCAATTGAGATTTGACGAGGTCCAATTGCTCATCTACACCACGTAATGGCACTTCTTTGACTCCCTTAGGATCAGGAAGACAATGTTGTGGGCTAGCTTTTATGCGTCTTGTATTCGCCATGACGTATGAGGGAACCTCCACATAAGCTCTGAGGCCAACTATTGCGGTCCTCGATCAACACGTTTCGAGACACGTAGCACGTTTGCCCGAGGATCTAGCGAGGTTGTCCAACGCTTGGATTGCTGGACCTAGAATCAAACGGACGACACGATTTGATTAAAGGCTGTAGAACGACGACTCCGATGAGGGTGAATACGCCAGGGAATAGGTCGGTAGAACAATCAAGGACAAGATGCAAGATTGCTCAATCACCCTTGCCAGAAGCAAGTAAAGCTCGAAATTCACACAAGCAAGAAAATCGAAAAACTAAGTAATTTGATTTATAAAACGTCTACCTAAAACCTTACAAAGCAAGCCTATTTATAGGCTAAGAGTTACAAAAACCCTAAGGAAAACAAGGAAAAGGGGAATTCGGCCATCTTGGGATCAAGATGGGCCGGCCCATGCTCTACTAGAACAACTAATCTAACTATAAATTAAACACTAAAGCCTAAGGCCCTATTCGGCCAACTCACTCGGAGGCCCACTTGACTCTTCATGGGCTTGGATCGTGGTGTAGATAACTTGATTGTCTCCCTCCAAGCCTTCAATTTCTCTATGGACTCCATGTTGGTCTTGGACAATTCGAACAAGGGCTTGGAGGGATTCTTTGAAGAACTTGGCTTGTGCACGTGTGACTGGGCCCAATGGAACTCGGACTGGGTCATTACTTGGGCTAAGGTCCGTGCACACATCAGTCCCCTCCACTTGAGAAGGATTCGTCCTCAAATCTGGATGGAAATGGATGATACTACAAGAGTTGGTAGTATGAACCCCAAATCTAATGCCACCACATATTGCCAAGAAAAACTCATGGCTTTACTCCAATGGCTCCTCTTGTTCGTATCATTCCCCTCCTCTTGAAAGCAATTTGCCCACAAATTGAAGCACGAATGGTGACAAGACGAGTTACATGCCTTCGACTCAATCTTGTTAGGATGGCTATAGATGTCATCCAATGCAAAACCCACGTGCTAAGTTGGAAAATAACCCTTGTCGGACCTTGAATCTCACAAACCATCTTCAATGTATGCTCAACTTGATCGTTTGTGGTCATGAGGTAAGGGTCCTCAAAGTGGTGTGAAGCGTATCCCGTGAAATCGAACTCCGGCCCGAACACACTTGCAAGGCCCCAAGGCGGATTTGGTGATGTTGGAGATTCACGTGGACTAAGAACAAGATGAAAATCATAATGGTCATTCAGGTACTTGTTCTTTAAACGAACCCTTGGTACACAACCATCCACAAAATGTGGAGTGTTCCCATCAAGATGAGCTCGAAGCAACTCCCCTTTGGTGTGGACTGATTTGAGTTGACATTGTTCCATGAATGGATACAAACGGGGTTTAACTCTTGGAGTACCAACTACATGGAAGCTTGCAAAGTCTACAATTGATTTTGGAATGGAACACACCAAGATCAGCTCAACTTGCCTTTGCTTGATCTGAATACAAGAAGAAACACTAAACAAAGCAAGGTAAGTTCGTTGGGAAAATAATAGGCCTTCACCGGGTTGCTCAAGATCAGCCCACTTTCTCTCTTTTCTTCCTTTTTACCACCCATCTCATCAGATTTTTCCATCTCTTTGTCCATTTCAACAGCTGACCCTTTCATCTCATTGCATTCAACTCCCTCGGGTTTTATCTCTTCAGGCACAATTCCCTCATCTAGCTGCTTCTCCATTCAATAACGCTCAACCTTACTTTTCATGTGTGCTAGATCAATACAAAACTGGTCATAAGTAAGTGATACAAGTGCAATACGACGACTATTAAATAAGAAGGAATACTTATTAGTATGTCCGTCATATTTAACTTCTGGCCTCGACATCCACGCTTTGCCCAACAACCCGTGTCACTTGAATTGGGACTACATCACACAACACCTCGTCCACATATTTGCCGATTTGAATAGGTACAAGTGTGTGCTTAGTAACCCAGACAACACCTTGAGTACTCATCAACTTGTGAGGTCGAAGATGACCAATGGTTGGAAGATTTAATTTCTCAACCATGATAGCAGTTGCAAGGTTGACTTCACAACTCCCATCAATGGCCAAGCTACAAATTTTGTCTTTGACACCGCAACGGGTATAAAACCAACCAAGCAATTGAGATTTGACGAGGTCCAATTGCTCATCTACACCACGTAATGGCACTTCTTTGACTCCCTTAGGATCAGGAAGACAATGTTGTGGGCTAGCTTTTATGCGTCTTGTATTCGCCATGACGTATGAGGGAACCTCCACATAAGCTCTGAGGCCAACTATTGCGGTCCTCGATCAACACGTTTCGAGACACGTAGCACGTTTGCCCGAGGATCTAGCGAGGTTGTCCAACGCTTGGATTGCTGGACCTAGAATCAAACGGACGACACGATTTGATTAAAGGCTGTAGAACGACGACTCCGATGAGGGTGAATACGCCAGGGAATAGGTCGGTAGAACAATCAAGGACAAGATGCAAGATTGCTCAATCACCCTTGCCAGAAGCAAGTAAAGCTCGAAATTCACACAAGCAAGAAAATCGAAAAACTAAGTAATTTGATTTATAAAACGTCTACCTAAAACCTTACAAAGCAAGCCTATTTATAGGCTAAGAGTTACAAAAACCCTAAGGAAAACAAGGAAAAGGGGAATTCGGCCATCTTGGGATCAAGATGGGCCGGCCCATGCTCTACTAGAACAACTAATCTAACTATAAATTAAACACTAAAGCCTAAGGCCCTATTCGGCCAACTCACTCGGAGGCCCACTTGACTCTTCATGGGCTTGGATCGTGGTGTAGATAACTTGATTGTCTCCCTCCAAGCCTTCAATTTCTCTATGGACTCCATGTTGGTCTTGGACAATTCGAACAAGGGCTTGGAGGGATTCTTTGAAGAACTTGGCTTGTGCACGTGTGACTGGGCCCAATGGAACTCGGACTGGGTCATTACTTGGGCTAAGGTCCGTGCACACATCAGTCCCCTCCACTTGAGAAGGATTCGTCCTCAAATCTGGATGGAAATGGATGATACTACAAGAGTTGGTAGTATGAACCCCAAATCTAATGCCACCACATATTGCCAAGAAAAACTCATGGCTTTACTCCAATGGCTCCTCTTGTTCGTATCATTCCCCTCCTCTTGAAAGCAATTTGCCCACAAATTGAAGCACGAATGGTGACAAGACGAGTTACATGCCTTCGACTCAATCTTGTTAGGATGGCTATAGATGTCATCCAATGCAAAACCCACGTGCTAAGTTGGAAAATAACCCTTGTCGGACCTTGAATCTCACAAACCATCTTCAATGTATGCTCAACTTGATCGTTTGTGGTCATGAGGTAAGGGTCCTCAAAGTGGTGTGAAGCGTATCCCGTGAAATCGAACTCCGGCCCGAACACACTTGCAAGGCCCCAAGGCGGATTTGGTGATGTTGGAGATTCACGTGGACTAAGAACAAGATGAAAATCATAATGGTCATTCAGGTACTTGTTCTTTAAACGAACCCTTGGTACACAACCATCCACAAAATGTGGAGTGTTCCCATCAAGATGAGCTCGAAGCAACTCCCCTTTGGTGTGGACTGATTTGAGTTGACATTGTTCCATGAATGGATACAAACGGGGTTTAACTCTTGGAGTACCAACTACATGGAAGCTTGCAAAGTCTACAATTGATTTTGGAATGGAACACACCAAGATCAGCTCAACTTGCCTTTGCTTGATCTGAATACAAGAAGAAACACTAAACAAAGCAAGGTAAGTTCGTTGGGAAAATAATAGGCCTTCACCGGGTTGCTCAAGATCAGCCCACTTTCTCTCTTTTCTTCCTTTTTACCACCCATCTCATCAGATTTTTCCATCTCTTTGTCCATTTCAACAGCTGACCCTTTCATCTCATTGCATTCAACTCCCTCGGGTTTTATCTCTTCAGGCACAATTCCCTCATCTAGCTGCTTCTCCATTCAATAACGCTCAACCTTACTTTTCATGTGTGCTAGATCAATACAAAACTGGTCATAAGTAAGTGATACAAGTGCAATACGACGACTATTAAATAAGAAGGAATACTTATTAGTATGTCCGTCATATTTAACTTCTGGCCTCGACATCCACGCTTTGCCCAACAACCCGTGTCACTTGAATTGGGACTACATCACACAACACCTCGTCCACATATTTGCCGATTTGAATAGGTACAAGTGTGTGCTTAGTAACCCAGACAACACCTTGAGTACTCATCAACTTGTGCGGTCGAAGATGACCAATGGTTGGAAGATTTAATTTCTCAACCATCAACTCCCATCAATGGCCAAGCTACAAATTTTGTCTTTGACACCGCAACGGGTATAAAACCAACCAAGCAATTGAGATTTGACGAGGTCCAATTGCTCATCTACACCACGTAATGGCACTTCTTTGACTCCCTTAGGATCAGGAAGACAATGTTGTGGATCGTGCTTTTATGCGTCTTGTATTCGCCATGACGTATGAGGGAACCTCCACATAAGCTCTGAGGCCAACTATTGCGGTCCTCGATCAACACGTTTCGAGACACGTAGCACGTTTGCCCGAGGATCTAGCGAGGTTGTCCAACGCTTGGATTGCTGGACCTAGAATCAAACGGACGACACGATTTGATTAAAGGCTGTAGAACGACGACTCCGATGAGGGTGAATACGCCAGGGAATAGGTCGGTAGAACAATCAAGGACAAGATGCAAGATTGCTCAATCACCCTTGCCAGAAGCAAGTAAAGCTCGAAATTCACACAAGCAAGAAAATCGAAAAACTAAGTAATTTGATTTATAAAACGTCTACCTAAAACCTTACAAAGCAAGCCTATTTATAGGCTAAGAGTTACAAAAACCCTAAGGAAAACAAGGAAAAGGGGAATTCGGCCATCTTGGGATCAAGATGGGCCGGCCCATGCTCTACTAGAACAACTAATCTAACTATAAATTAAACACTAAAGCCTAAGGCCCTATTCGGCCAACTCACTCGGAGGCCCACTTGACTCTTCATGGGCTTGGATCGTGGTGTAGATAACTTGATTGTCTCCCTCCAAGCCTTCAATTTCTCTATGGACTCCATGTTGGTCTTGGACAATTCGAACAAGGGCTTGGAGGGATTCTTTGAAGAACTTGGCTTGTGCACGTGTGACTGGGCCCAATGGAACTCGGACTGGGTCATTACTTGGGCTAAGGTCCGTGCACACATCAGTCCCCTCCACTTGAGAAGGATTCGTCCTCAAATCTGGATGGAAATGGATGATACTACAAGAGTTGGTAGTATGAACCCCAAATCTAATGCCACCACATATTGCCAAGAAAAACTCATGGCTTTACTCCAATGGCTCCTCTTGTTCGTATCATTCCCCTCCTCTTGAAAGCAATTTGCCCACAAATTGAAGCACGAATGGTGACAAGACGAGTTACATGCCTTCGACTCAATCTTGTTAGGATGGCTATAGATGTCATCCAATGCAAAACCCACGTGCTAAGTTGGAAAATAACCCTTGTCGGACCTTGAATCTCACAAACCATCTTCAATGTATGCTCAACTTGATCGTTTGTGGTCATGAGGTAAGGGTCCTCAAAGTGGTGTGAAGCGTATCCCGTGAAATCGAACTCCGGCCCGAACACACTTGCAAGGCCCCAAGGCGGATTTGGTGATGTTGGAGATTCACGTGGACTAAGAACAAGATGAAAATCATAATGGTCATTCAGGTACTTGTTCTTTAAACGAACCCTTGGTACACAACCATCCACAAAATGTGGAGTGTTCCCATCAAGATGAGCTCGAAGCAACTCCCCTTTGGTGTGGACTGATTTGAGTTGACATTGTTCCATGAATGGATACAAACGGGGTTTAACTCTTGGAGTACCAACTACATGGAAGCTTGCAAAGTCTACAATTGATTTTGGAATGGAACACACCAAGATCAGCTCAACTTGCCTTTGCTTGATCTGAATACAAGAAGAAACACTAAACAAAGCAAGGTAAGTTCGTTGGGAAAATAATAGGCCTTCACCGGGTTGCTCAAGATCAGCCCACTTTCTCTCTTTTCTTCCTTTTTACCACCCATCTCATCAGATTTTTCCATCTCTTTGTCCATTTCAACAGCTGACCCTTTCATCTCATTGCATTCAACTCCCTCGGGTTTTATCTCTTCAGGCACAATTCCCTCATCTAGCTGCTTCTCCATTCAATAACGCTCAACCTTACTTTTCATGTGTGCTAGATCAATACAAAACTGGTCATAAGTAAGTGATACAAGTGCAATACGACGACTATTAAATAAGAAGGAATACTTATTAGTATGTCCGTCATATTTAACTTCTGGCCTCGACATCCACGCTTTGCCCAACAACCCGTGTCACTTGAATTGGGACTACATCACACAACACCTCGTCCACATATTTGCCGATTTGAATAGGTACAAGTGTGTGCTTAGTAACCCAGACAACACCTTGAGTACTCATCAACTTGTGAGGTCGAAGATGACCAATGGTTGGAAGATTTAATTTCTCAACCATGATAGCAGTTGCAAGGTTGACTTCACAACTCCCATCAATGGCCAAGCTACAAATTTTGTCTTTGACACCGCAACGGGTATAAAACCAACCAAGCAATTGAGATTTGACGAGGTCCAATTGCTCATCTACACCACGTAATGGCACTTCTTTGACTCCCTTAGGATCAGGAAGACAATGTTGTGGGCTAGCTTTTATGCGTCTTGTATTCGCCATGACGTATGAGGGAACCTCCACATAAGCTCTGAGGCCAACTATTGCGGTCCTCGATCAACACGTTTCGAGACACGTAGCACGTTTGCCCGAGGATCTAGCGAGGTTGTCCAACGCTTGGATTGCTGGACCTAGAATCAAACGGACGACACGATTTGATTAAAGGCTGTAGAACGACGACTCCGATGAGGGTGAATACGCCAGGGAATAGGTCGGTAGAACAATCAAGGACAAGATGCAAGATTGCTCAATCACCCTTGCCAGAAGCAAGTAAAGCTCGAAATTCACACAAGCAAGAAAATCGAAAAACTAAGTAATTTGATTTATAAAACGTCTACCTAAAACCTTACAAAGCAAGCCTATTTATAGGCTAAGAGTTACAAAAACCCTAAGGAAAACAAGGAAAAGGGGAATTCGGCCATCTTGGGATCAAGATGGGCCGGCCCATGCTCTACTAGAACAACTAATCTAACTATAAATTAAACACTAAAGCCTAAGGCCCTATTCGGCCAACTCACTCGGAGGCCCACTTGACTCTTCATGGGCTTGGATCGTGGTGTAGATAACTTGATTGTCTCCCTCCAAGCCTTCAATTTCTCTATGGACTCCATGTTGGTCTTGGACAATTCGAACAAGGGCTTGGAGGGATTCTTTGAAGAACTTGGCTTGTGCACGTGTGACTGGGCCCAATGGAACTCGGACTGGGTCATTACTTGGGCTAAGGTCCGTGCACACATCAGTCCCCTCCACTTGAGAAGGATTCGTCCTCAAATCTGGATGGAAATGGATGATACTACAAGAGTTGGTAGTATGAACCCCAAATCTAATGCCACCACATATTGCCAAGAAAAACTCATGGCTTTACTCCAATGGCTCCTCTTGTTCGTATCATTCCCCTCCTCTTGAAAGCAATTTGCCCACAAATTGAAGCACGAATGGTGACAAGACGAGTTACATGCCTTCGACTCAATCTTGTTAGGATGGCTATAGATGTCATCCAATGCAAAACCCACGTGCTAAGTTGGAAAATAACCCTTGTCGGACCTTGAATCTCACAAACCATCTTCAATGTATGCTCAACTTGATCGTTTGTGGTCATGAGGTAAGGGTCCTCAAAGTGGTGTGAAGCGTATCCCGTGAAATCGAACTCCGGCCCGAACACACTTGCAAGGCCCCAAGGCGGATTTGGTGATGTTGGAGATTCACGTGGACTAAGAACAAGATGAAAATCATAATGGTCATTCAGGTACTTGTTCTTTAAACGAACCCTTGGTACACAACCATCCACAAAATGTGGAGTGTTCCCATCAAGATGAGCTCGAAGCAACTCCCCTTTGGTGTGGACTGATTTGAGTTGACATTGTTCCATGAATGGATACAAACGGGGTTTAACTCTTGGAGTACCAACTACATGGAAGCTTGCAAAGTCTACAATTGATTTTGGAATGGAACACACCAAGATCAGCTCAACTTGCCTTTGCTTGATCTGAATACAAGAAGAAACACTAAACAAAGCAAGGTAAGTTCGTTGGGAAAATAATAGGCCTTCACCGGGTTGCTCAAGATCAGCCCACTTTCTCTCTTTTCTTCCTTTTTACCACCCATCTCATCAGATTTTTCCATCTCTTTGTCCATTTCAACAGCTGACCCTTTCATCTCATTGCATTCAACTCCCTCGGGTTTTATCTCTTCAGGCACAATTCCCTCATCTAGCTGCTTCTCCATTCAATAACGCTCAACCTTACTTTTCATGTGTGCTAGATCAATACAAAACTGGTCATAAGTAAGTGATACAAGTGCAATACGACGACTATTAAATAAGAAGGAATACTTATTAGTATGTCCGTCATATTTAACTTCTGGCCTCGACATCCACGCTTTGCCCAACAACCCGTGTCACTTGAATTGGGACTACATCACACAACACCTCGTCCACATATTTGCCGATTTGAATAGGTACAAGTGTGTGCTTAGTAACCCAGACAACACCTTGAGTACTCATCAACTTGTGCGGTCGAAGATGACCAATGGTTGGAAGATTTAATTTCTCAACCATCAACTCCCATCAATGGCCAAGCTACAAATTTTGTCTTTGACACCGCAACGGGTATAAAACCAACCAAGCAATTGAGATTTGACGAGGTCCAATTGCTCATCTACACCACGTAATGGCACTTCTTTGACTCCCTTAGGATCAGGAAGACAATGTTGTGGATCGTGCTTTTATGCGTCTTGTATTCGCCATGACGTATGAGGGAACCTCCACATAAGCTCTGAGGCCAACTATTGCGGTCCTCGATCAACACGTTTCGAGACACGTAGCACGTTTGCCCGAGGATCTAGCGAGGTTGTCCAACGCTTGGATTGCTGGACCTAGAATCAAACGGACGACACGATTTGATTAAAGGCTGTAGAACGACGACTCCGATGAGGGTGAATACGCCAGGGAATAGGTCGGTAGAACAATCAAGGACAAGATGCAAGATTGCTCAATCACCCTTGCCAGAAGCAAGTAAAGCTCGAAATTCACACAAGCAAGAAAATCGAAAAACTAAGTAATTTGATTTATAAAACGTCTACCTAAAACCTTACAAAGCAAGCCTATTTATAGGCTAAGAGTTACAAAAACCCTAAGGAAAACAAGGAAAAGGGGAATTCGGCCATCTTGGGATCAAGATGGGCCGGCCCATGCTCTACTAGAACAACTAATCTAACTATAAATTAAACACTAAAGCCTAAGGCCCTATTCGGCCAACTCACTCGGAGGCCCACTTGACTCTTCATGGGCTTGGATCGTGGTGTAGATAACTTGATTGTCTCCCTCCAAGCCTTCAATTTCTCTATGGACTCCATGTTGGTCTTGGACAATTCGAACAAGGGCTTGGAGGGATTCTTTGAAGAACTTGGCTTGTGCACGTGTGACTGGGCCCAATGGAACTCGGACTGGGTCATTACTTGGGCTAAGGTCCGTGCACACATCAGTCCCCTCCACTTGAGAAGGATTCGTCCTCAAATCTGGATGGAAATGGATGATACTACAAGAGTTGGTAGTATGAACCCCAAATCTAATGCCACCACATATTGCCAAGAAAAACTCATGGCTTTACTCCAATGGCTCCTCTTGTTCGTATCATTCCCCTCCTCTTGAAAGCAATTTGCCCACAAATTGAAGCACGAATGGTGACAAGACGAGTTACATGCCTTCGACTCAATCTTGTTAGGATGGCTATAGATGTCATCCAATGCAAAACCCACGTGCTAAGTTGGAAAATAACCCTTGTCGGACCTTGAATCTCACAAACCATCTTCAATGTATGCTCAACTTGATCGTTTGTGGTCATGAGGTAAGGGTCCTCAAAGTGGTGTGAAGCGTATCCCGTGAAATCGAACTCCGGCCCGAACACACTTGCAAGGCCCCAAGGCGGATTTGGTGATGTTGGAGATTCACGTGGACTAAGAACAAGATGAAAATCATAATGGTCATTCAGGTACTTGTTCTTTAAACGAACCCTTGGTACACAACCATCCACAAAATGTGGAGTGTTCCCATCAAGATGAGCTCGAAGCAACTCCCCTTTGGTGTGGACTGATTTGAGTTGACATTGTTCCATGAATGGATACAAACGGGGTTTAACTCTTGGAGTACCAACTACATGGAAGCTTGCAAAGTCTACAATTGATTTTGGAATGGAACACACCAAGATCAGCTCAACTTGCCTTTGCTTGATCTGAATACAAGAAGAAACACTAAACAAAGCAAGGTAAGTTCGTTGGGAAAATAATAGGCCTTCACCGGGTTGCTCAAGATCAGCCCACTTTCTCTCTTTTCTTCCTTTTTACCACCCATCTCATCAGATTTTTCCATCTCTTTGTCCATTTCAACAGCTGACCCTTTCATCTCATTGCATTCAACTCCCTCGGGTTTTATCTCTTCAGGCACAATTCCCTCATCTAGCTGCTTCTCCATTCAATAACGCTCAACCTTACTTTTCATGTGTGCTAGATCAATACAAAACTGGTCATAAGTAAGTGATACAAGTGCAATACGACGACTATTAAATAAGAAGGAATACTTATTAGTATGTCCGTCATATTTAACTTCTGGCCTCGACATCCACGCTTTGCCCAACAACCCGTGTCACTTGAATTGGGACTACATCACACAACACCTCGTCCACATATTTGCCGATTTGAATAGGTACAAGTGTGTGCTTAGTAACCCAGACAACACCTTGAGTACTCATCAACTTGTGAGGTCGAAGATGACCAATGGTTGGAAGATTTAATTTCTCAACCATGATAGCAGTTGCAAGGTTGACTTCACAACTCCCATCAATGGCCAAGCTACAAATTTTGTCTTTGACACCGCAACGGGTATAAAACCAACCAAGCAATTGAGATTTGACGAGGTCCAATTGCTCATCTACACCACGTAATGGCACTTCTTTGACTCCCTTAGGATCAGGAAGACAATGTTGTGGGCTAGCTTTTATGCGTCTTGTATTCGCCATGACGTATGAGGGAACCTCCACATAAGCTCTGAGGCCAACTATTGCGGTCCTCGATCAACACGTTTCGAGACACGTAGCACGTTTGCCCGAGGATCTAGCGAGGTTGTCCAACGCTTGGATTGCTGGACCTAGAATCAAACGGACGACACGATTTGATTAAAGGCTGTAGAACGACGACTCCGATGAGGGTGAATACGCCAGGGAATAGGTCGGTAGAACAATCAAGGACAAGATGCAAGATTGCTCAATCACCCTTGCCAGAAGCAAGTAAAGCTCGAAATTCACACAAGCAAGAAAATCGAAAAACTAAGTAATTTGATTTATAAAACGTCTACCTAAAACCTTACAAAGCAAGCCTATTTATAGGCTAAGAGTTACAAAAACCCTAAGGAAAACAAGGAAAAGGGGAATTCGGCCATCTTGGGATCAAGATGGGCCGGCCCATGCTCTACTAGAACAACTAATCTAACTATAAATTAAACACTAAAGCCTAAGGCCCTATTCGGCCAACTCACTCGGAGGCCCACTTGACTCTTCATGGGCTTGGATCGTGGTGTAGATAACTTGATTGTCTCCCTCCAAGCCTTCAATTTCTCTATGGACTCCATGTTGGTCTTGGACAATTCGAACAAGGGCTTGGAGGGATTCTTTGAAGAACTTGGCTTGTGCACGTGTGACTGGGCCCAATGGAACTCGGACTGGGTCATTACTTGGGCTAAGGTCCGTGCACACATCAGTCCCCTCCACTTGAGAAGGATTCGTCCTCAAATCTGGATGGAAATGGATGATACTACAAGAGTTGGTAGTATGAACCCCAAATCTAATGCCACCACATATTGCCAAGAAAAACTCATGGCTTTACTCCAATGGCTCCTCTTGTTCGTATCATTCCCCTCCTCTTGAAAGCAATTTGCCCACAAATTGAAGCACGAATGGTGACAAGACGAGTTACATGCCTTCGACTCAATCTTGTTAGGATGGCTATAGATGTCATCCAATGCAAAACCCACGTGCTAAGTTGGAAAATAACCCTTGTCGGACCTTGAATCTCACAAACCATCTTCAATGTATGCTCAACTTGATCGTTTGTGGTCATGAGGTAAGGGTCCTCAAAGTGGTGTGAAGCGTATCCCGTGAAATCGAACTCCGGCCCGAACACACTTGCAAGGCCCCAAGGCGGATTTGGTGATGTTGGAGATTCACGTGGACTAAGAACAAGATGAAAATCATAATGGTCATTCAGGTACTTGTTCTTTAAACGAACCCTTGGTACACAACCATCCACAAAATGTGGAGTGTTCCCATCAAGATGAGCTCGAAGCAACTCCCCTTTGGTGTGGACTGATTTGAGTTGACATTGTTCCATGAATGGATACAAACGGGGTTTAACTCTTGGAGTACCAACTACATGGAAGCTTGCAAAGTCTACAATTGATTTTGGAATGGAACACACCAAGATCAGCTCAACTTGCCTTTGCTTGATCTGAATACAAGAAGAAACACTAAACAAAGCAAGGTAAGTTCGTTGGGAAAATAATAGGCCTTCACCGGGTTGCTCAAGATCAGCCCACTTTCTCTCTTTTCTTCCTTTTTACCACCCATCTCATCAGATTTTTCCATCTCTTTGTCCATTTCAACAGCTGACCCTTTCATCTCATTGCATTCAACTCCCTCGGGTTTTATCTCTTCAGGCACAATTCCCTCATCTAGCTGCTTCTCCATTCAATAACGCTCAACCTTACTTTTCATGTGTGCTAGATCAATACAAAACTGGTCATAAGTAAGTGATACAAGTGCAATACGACGACTATTAAATAAGAAGGAATACTTATTAGTATGTCCGTCATATTTAACTTCTGGCCTCGACATCCACGCTTTGCCCAACAACCCGTGTCACTTGAATTGGGACTACATCACACAACACCTCGTCCACATATTTGCCGATTTGAATAGGTACAAGTGTGTGCTTAGTAACCCAGACAACACCTTGAGTACTCATCAACTTGTGCGGTCGAAGATGACCAATGGTTGGAAGATTTAATTTCTCAACCATCAACTCCCATCAATGGCCAAGCTACAAATTTTGTCTTTGACACCGCAACGGGTATAAAACCAACCAAGCAATTGAGATTTGACGAGGTCCAATTGCTCATCTACACCACGTAATGGCACTTCTTTGACTCCCTTAGGATCAGGAAGACAATGTTGTGGATCGTGCTTTTATGCGTCTTGTATTCGCCATGACGTATGAGGGAACCTCCACATAAGCTCTGAGGCCAACTATTGCGGTCCTCGATCAACACGTTTCGAGACACGTAGCACGTTTGCCCGAGGATCTAGCGAGGTTGTCCAACGCTTGGATTGCTGGACCTAGAATCAAACGGACGACACGATTTGATTAAAGGCTGTAGAACGACGACTCCGATGAGGGTGAATACGCCAGGGAATAGGTCGGTAGAACAATCAAGGACAAGATGCAAGATTGCTCAATCACCCTTGCCAGAAGCAAGTAAAGCTCGAAATTCACACAAGCAAGAAAATCGAAAAACTAAGTAATTTGATTTATAAAACGTCTACCTAAAACCTTACAAAGCAAGCCTATTTATAGGCTAAGAGTTACAAAAACCCTAAGGAAAACAAGGAAAAGGGGAATTCGGCCATCTTGGGATCAAGATGGGCCGGCCCATGCTCTACTAGAACAACTAATCTAACTATAAATTAAACACTAAAGCCTAAGGCCCTATTCGGCCAACTCACTCGGAGGCCCACTTGACTCTTCATGGGCTTGGATCGTGGTGTAGATAACTTGATTGTCTCCCTCCAAGCCTTCAATTTCTCTATGGACTCCATGTTGGTCTTGGACAATTCGAACAAGGGCTTGGAGGGATTCTTTGAAGAACTTGGCTTGTGCACGTGTGACTGGGCCCAATGGAACTCGGACTGGGTCATTACTTGGGCTAAGGTCCGTGCACACATCAGTCCCCTCCACTTGAGAAGGATTCGTCCTCAAATCTGGATGGAAATGGATGATACTACAAGAGTTGGTAGTATGAACCCCAAATCTAATGCCACCACATATTGCCAAGAAAAACTCATGGCTTTACTCCAATGGCTCCTCTTGTTCGTATCATTCCCCTCCTCTTGAAAGCAATTTGCCCACAAATTGAAGCACGAATGGTGACAAGACGAGTTACATGCCTTCGACTCAATCTTGTTAGGATGGCTATAGATGTCATCCAATGCAAAACCCACGTGCTAAGTTGGAAAATAACCCTTGTCGGACCTTGAATCTCACAAACCATCTTCAATGTATGCTCAACTTGATCGTTTGTGGTCATGAGGTAAGGGTCCTCAAAGTGGTGTGAAGCGTATCCCGTGAAATCGAACTCCGGCCCGAACACACTTGCAAGGCCCCAAGGCGGATTTGGTGATGTTGGAGATTCACGTGGACTAAGAACAAGATGAAAATCATAATGGTCATTCAGGTACTTGTTCTTTAAACGAACCCTTGGTACACAACCATCCACAAAATGTGGAGTGTTCCCATCAAGATGAGCTCGAAGCAACTCCCCTTTGGTGTGGACTGATTTGAGTTGACATTGTTCCATGAATGGATACAAACGGGGTTTAACTCTTGGAGTACCAACTACATGGAAGCTTGCAAAGTCTACAATTGATTTTGGAATGGAACACACCAAGATCAGCTCAACTTGCCTTTGCTTGATCTGAATACAAGAAGAAACACTAAACAAAGCAAGGTAAGTTCGTTGGGAAAATAATAGGCCTTCACCGGGTTGCTCAAGATCAGCCCACTTTCTCTCTTTTCTTCCTTTTTACCACCCATCTCATCAGATTTTTCCATCTCTTTGTCCATTTCAACAGCTGACCCTTTCATCTCATTGCATTCAACTCCCTCGGGTTTTATCTCTTCAGGCACAATTCCCTCATCTAGCTGCTTCTCCATTCAATAACGCTCAACCTTACTTTTCATGTGTGCTAGATCAATACAAAACTGGTCATAAGTAAGTGATACAAGTGCAATACGACGACTATTAAATAAGAAGGAATACTTATTAGTATGTCCGTCATATTTAACTTCTGGCCTCGACATCCACGCTTTGCCCAACAACCCGTGTCACTTGAATTGGGACTACATCACACAACACCTCGTCCACATATTTGCCGATTTGAATAGGTACAAGTGTGTGCTTAGTAACCCAGACAACACCTTGAGTACTCATCAACTTGTGAGGTCGAAGATGACCAATGGTTGGAAGATTTAATTTCTCAACCATGATAGCAGTTGCAAGGTTGACTTCACAACTCCCATCAATGGCCAAGCTACAAATTTTGTCTTTGACACCGCAACGGGTATAAAACCAACCAAGCAATTGAGATTTGACGAGGTCCAATTGCTCATCTACACCACGTAATGGCACTTCTTTGACTCCCTTAGGATCAGGAAGACAATGTTGTGGGCTAGCTTTTATGCGTCTTGTATTCGCCATGACGTATGAGGGAACCTCCACATAAGCTCTGAGGCCAACTATTGCGGTCCTCGATCAACACGTTTCGAGACACGTAGCACGTTTGCCCGAGGATCTAGCGAGGTTGTCCAACGCTTGGATTGCTGGACCTAGAATCAAACGGACGACACGATTTGATTAAAGGCTGTAGAACGACGACTCCGATGAGGGTGAATACGCCAGGGAATAGGTCGGTAGAACAATCAAGGACAAGATGCAAGATTGCTCAATCACCCTTGCCAGAAGCAAGTAAAGCTCGAAATTCACACAAGCAAGAAAATCGAAAAACTAAGTAATTTGATTTATAAAACGTCTACCTAAAACCTTACAAAGCAAGCCTATTTATAGGCTAAGAGTTACAAAAACCCTAAGGAAAACAAGGAAAAGGGGAATTCGGCCATCTTGGGATCAAGATGGGCCGGCCCATGCTCTACTAGAACAACTAATCTAACTATAAATTAAACACTAAAGCCTAAGGCCCTATTCGGCCAACTCACTCGGAGGCCCACTTGACTCTTCATGGGCTTGGATCGTGGTGTAGATAACTTGATTGTCTCCCTCCAAGCCTTCAATTTCTCTATGGACTCCATGTTGGTCTTGGACAATTCGAACAAGGGCTTGGAGGGATTCTTTGAAGAACTTGGCTTGTGCACGTGTGACTGGGCCCAATGGAACTCGGACTGGGTCATTACTTGGGCTAAGGTCCGTGCACACATCAGTCCCCTCCACTTGAGAAGGATTCGTCCTCAAATCTGGATGGAAATGGATGATACTACAAGAGTTGGTAGTATGAACCCCAAATCTAATGCCACCACATATTGCCAAGAAAAACTCATGGCTTTACTCCAATGGCTCCTCTTGTTCGTATCATTCCCCTCCTCTTGAAAGCAATTTGCCCACAAATTGAAGCACGAATGGTGACAAGACGAGTTACATGCCTTCGACTCAATCTTGTTAGGATGGCTATAGATGTCATCCAATGCAAAACCCACGTGCTAAGTTGGAAAATAACCCTTGTCGGACCTTGAATCTCACAAACCATCTTCAATGTATGCTCAACTTGATCGTTTGTGGTCATGAGGTAAGGGTCCTCAAAGTGGTGTGAAGCGTATCCCGTGAAATCGAACTCCGGCCCGAACACACTTGCAAGGCCCCAAGGCGGATTTGGTGATGTTGGAGATTCACGTGGACTAAGAACAAGATGAAAATCATAATGGTCATTCAGGTACTTGTTCTTTAAACGAACCCTTGGTACACAACCATCCACAAAATGTGGAGTGTTCCCATCAAGATGAGCTCGAAGCAACTCCCCTTTGGTGTGGACTGATTTGAGTTGACATTGTTCCATGAATGGATACAAACGGGGTTTAACTCTTGGAGTACCAACTACATGGAAGCTTGCAAAGTCTACAATTGATTTTGGAATGGAACACACCAAGATCAGCTCAACTTGCCTTTGCTTGATCTGAATACAAGAAGAAACACTAAACAAAGCAAGGTAAGTTCGTTGGGAAAATAATAGGCCTTCACCGGGTTGCTCAAGATCAGCCCACTTTCTCTCTTTTCTTCCTTTTTACCACCCATCTCATCAGATTTTTCCATCTCTTTGTCCATTTCAACAGCTGACCCTTTCATCTCATTGCATTCAACTCCCTCGGGTTTTATCTCTTCAGGCACAATTCCCTCATCTAGCTGCTTCTCCATTCAATAACGCTCAACCTTACTTTTCATGTGTGCTAGATCAATACAAAACTGGTCATAAGTAAGTGATACAAGTGCAATACGACGACTATTAAATAAGAAGGAATACTTATTAGTATGTCCGTCATATTTAACTTCTGGCCTCGACATCCACGCTTTGCCCAACAACCCGTGTCACTTGAATTGGGACTACATCACACAACACCTCGTCCACATATTTGCCGATTTGAATAGGTACAAGTGTGTGCTTAGTAACCCAGACAACACCTTGAGTACTCATCAACTTGTGCGGTCGAAGATGACCAATGGTTGGAAGATTTAATTTCTCAACCATCAACTCCCATCAATGGCCAAGCTACAAATTTTGTCTTTGACACCGCAACGGGTATAAAACCAACCAAGCAATTGAGATTTGACGAGGTCCAATTGCTCATCTACACCACGTAATGGCACTTCTTTGACTCCCTTAGGATCAGGAAGACAATGTTGTGGATCGTGCTTTTATGCGTCTTGTATTCGCCATGACGTATGAGGGAACCTCCACATAAGCTCTGAGGCCAACTATTGCGGTCCTCGATCAACACGTTTCGAGACACGTAGCACGTTTGCCCGAGGATCTAGCGAGGTTGTCCAACGCTTGGATTGCTGGACCTAGAATCAAACGGACGACACGATTTGATTAAAGGCTGTAGAACGACGACTCCGATGAGGGTGAATACGCCAGGGAATAGGTCGGTAGAACAATCAAGGACAAGATGCAAGATTGCTCAATCACCCTTGCCAGAAGCAAGTAAAGCTCGAAATTCACACAAGCAAGAAAATCGAAAAACTAAGTAATTTGATTTATAAAACGTCTACCTAAAACCTTACAAAGCAAGCCTATTTATAGGCTAAGAGTTACAAAAACCCTAAGGAAAACAAGGAAAAGGGGAATTCGGCCATCTTGGGATCAAGATGGGCCGGCCCATGCTCTACTAGAACAACTAATCTAACTATAAATTAAACACTAAAGCCTAAGGCCCTATTCGGCCAACTCACTCGGAGGCCCACTTGACTCTTCATGGGCTTGGATCGTGGTGTAGATAACTTGATTGTCTCCCTCCAAGCCTTCAATTTCTCTATGGACTCCATGTTGGTCTTGGACAATTCGAACAAGGGCTTGGAGGGATTCTTTGAAGAACTTGGCTTGTGCACGTGTGACTGGGCCCAATGGAACTCGGACTGGGTCATTACTTGGGCTAAGGTCCGTGCACACATCAGTCCCCTCCACTTGAGAAGGATTCGTCCTCAAATCTGGATGGAAATGGATGATACTACAAGAGTTGGTAGTATGAACCCCAAATCTAATGCCACCACATATTGCCAAGAAAAACTCATGGCTTTACTCCAATGGCTCCTCTTGTTCGTATCATTCCCCTCCTCTTGAAAGCAATTTGCCCACAAATTGAAGCACGAATGGTGACAAGACGAGTTACATGCCTTCGACTCAATCTTGTTAGGATGGCTATAGATGTCATCCAATGCAAAACCCACGTGCTAAGTTGGAAAATAACCCTTGTCGGACCTTGAATCTCACAAACCATCTTCAATGTATGCTCAACTTGATCGTTTGTGGTCATGAGGTAAGGGTCCTCAAAGTGGTGTGAAGCGTATCCCGTGAAATCGAACTCCGGCCCGAACACACTTGCAAGGCCCCAAGGCGGATTTGGTGATGTTGGAGATTCACGTGGACTAAGAACAAGATGAAAATCATAATGGTCATTCAGGTACTTGTTCTTTAAACGAACCCTTGGTACACAACCATCCACAAAATGTGGAGTGTTCCCATCAAGATGAGCTCGAAGCAACTCCCCTTTGGTGTGGACTGATTTGAGTTGACATTGTTCCATGAATGGATACAAACGGGGTTTAACTCTTGGAGTACCAACTACATGGAAGCTTGCAAAGTCTACAATTGATTTTGGAATGGAACACACCAAGATCAGCTCAACTTGCCTTTGCTTGATCTGAATACAAGAAGAAACACTAAACAAAGCAAGGTAAGTTCGTTGGGAAAATAATAGGCCTTCACCGGGTTGCTCAAGATCAGCCCACTTTCTCTCTTTTCTTCCTTTTTACCACCCATCTCATCAGATTTTTCCATCTCTTTGTCCATTTCAACAGCTGACCCTTTCATCTCATTGCATTCAACTCCCTCGGGTTTTATCTCTTCAGGCACAATTCCCTCATCTAGCTGCTTCTCCATTCAATAACGCTCAACCTTACTTTTCATGTGTGCTAGATCAATACAAAACTGGTCATAAGTAAGTGATACAAGTGCAATACGACGACTATTAAATAAGAAGGAATACTTATTAGTATGTCCGTCATATTTAACTTCTGGCCTCGACATCCACGCTTTGCCCAACAACCCGTGTCACTTGAATTGGGACTACATCACACAACACCTCGTCCACATATTTGCCGATTTGAATAGGTACAAGTGTGTGCTTAGTAACCCAGACAACACCTTGAGTACTCATCAACTTGTGAGGTCGAAGATGACCAATGGTTGGAAGATTTAATTTCTCAACCATGATAGCAGTTGCAAGGTTGACTTCACAACTCCCATCAATGGCCAAGCTACAAATTTTGTCTTTGACACCGCAACGGGTATAAAACCAACCAAGCAATTGAGATTTGACGAGGTCCAATTGCTCATCTACACCACGTAATGGCACTTCTTTGACTCCCTTAGGATCAGGAAGACAATGTTGTGGGCTAGCTTTTATGCGTCTTGTATTCGCCATGACGTATGAGGGAACCTCCACATAAGCTCTGAGGCCAACTATTGCGGTCCTCGATCAACACGTTTCGAGACACGTAGCACGTTTGCCCGAGGATCTAGCGAGGTTGTCCAACGCTTGGATTGCTGGACCTAGAATCAAACGGACGACACGATTTGATTAAAGGCTGTAGAACGACGACTCCGATGAGGGTGAATACGCCAGGGAATAGGTCGGTAGAACAATCAAGGACAAGATGCAAGATTGCTCAATCACCCTTGCCAGAAGCAAGTAAAGCTCGAAATTCACACAAGCAAGAAAATCGAAAAACTAAGTAATTTGATTTATAAAACGTCTACCTAAAACCTTACAAAGCAAGCCTATTTATAGGCTAAGAGTTACAAAAACCCTAAGGAAAACAAGGAAAAGGGGAATTCGGCCATCTTGGGATCAAGATGGGCCGGCCCATGCTCTACTAGAACAACTAATCTAACTATAAATTAAACACTAAAGCCTAAGGCCCTATTCGGCCAACTCACTCGGAGGCCCACTTGACTCTTCATGGGCTTGGATCGTGGTGTAGATAACTTGATTGTCTCCCTCCAAGCCTTCAATTTCTCTATGGACTCCATGTTGGTCTTGGACAATTCGAACAAGGGCTTGGAGGGATTCTTTGAAGAACTTGGCTTGTGCACGTGTGACTGGGCCCAATGGAACTCGGACTGGGTCATTACTTGGGCTAAGGTCCGTGCACACATCAGTCCCCTCCACTTGAGAAGGATTCGTCCTCAAATCTGGATGGAAATGGATGATACTACAAGAGTTGGTAGTATGAACCCCAAATCTAATGCCACCACATATTGCCAAGAAAAACTCATGGCTTTACTCCAATGGCTCCTCTTGTTCGTATCATTCCCCTCCTCTTGAAAGCAATTTGCCCACAAATTGAAGCACGAATGGTGACAAGACGAGTTACATGCCTTCGACTCAATCTTGTTAGGATGGCTATAGATGTCATCCAATGCAAAACCCACGTGCTAAGTTGGAAAATAACCCTTGTCGGACCTTGAATCTCACAAACCATCTTCAATGTATGCTCAACTTGATCGTTTGTGGTCATGAGGTAAGGGTCCTCAAAGTGGTGTGAAGCGTATCCCGTGAAATCGAACTCCGGCCCGAACACACTTGCAAGGCCCCAAGGCGGATTTGGTGATGTTGGAGATTCACGTGGACTAAGAACAAGATGAAAATCATAATGGTCATTCAGGTACTTGTTCTTTAAACGAACCCTTGGTACACAACCATCCACAAAATGTGGAGTGTTCCCATCAAGATGAGCTCGAAGCAACTCCCCTTTGGTGTGGACTGATTTGAGTTGACATTGTTCCATGAATGGATACAAACGGGGTTTAACTCTTGGAGTACCAACTACATGGAAGCTTGCAAAGTCTACAATTGATTTTGGAATGGAACACACCAAGATCAGCTCAACTTGCCTTTGCTTGATCTGAATACAAGAAGAAACACTAAACAAAGCAAGGTAAGTTCGTTGGGAAAATAATAGGCCTTCACCGGGTTGCTCAAGATCAGCCCACTTTCTCTCTTTTCTTCCTTTTTACCACCCATCTCATCAGATTTTTCCATCTCTTTGTCCATTTCAACAGCTGACCCTTTCATCTCATTGCATTCAACTCCCTCGGGTTTTATCTCTTCAGGCACAATTCCCTCATCTAGCTGCTTCTCCATTCAATAACGCTCAACCTTACTTTTCATGTGTGCTAGATCAATACAAAACTGGTCATAAGTAAGTGATACAAGTGCAATACGACGACTATTAAATAAGAAGGAATACTTATTAGTATGTCCGTCATATTTAACTTCTGGCCTCGACATCCACGCTTTGCCCAACAACCCGTGTCACTTGAATTGGGACTACATCACACAACACCTCGTCCACATATTTGCCGATTTGAATAGGTACAAGTGTGTGCTTAGTAACCCAGACAACACCTTGAGTACTCATCAACTTGTGCGGTCGAAGATGACCAATGGTTGGAAGATTTAATTTCTCAACCATCAACTCCCATCAATGGCCAAGCTACAAATTTTGTCTTTGACACCGCAACGGGTATAAAACCAACCAAGCAATTGAGATTTGACGAGGTCCAATTGCTCATCTACACCACGTAATGGCACTTCTTTGACTCCCTTAGGATCAGGAAGACAATGTTGTGGATCGTGCTTTTATGCGTCTTGTATTCGCCATGACGTATGAGGGAACCTCCACATAAGCTCTGAGGCCAACTATTGCGGTCCTCGATCAACACGTTTCGAGACACGTAGCACGTTTGCCCGAGGATCTAGCGAGGTTGTCCAACGCTTGGATTGCTGGACCTAGAATCAAACGGACGACACGATTTGATTAAAGGCTGTAGAACGACGACTCCGATGAGGGTGAATACGCCAGGGAATAGGTCGGTAGAACAATCAAGGACAAGATGCAAGATTGCTCAATCACCCTTGCCAGAAGCAAGTAAAGCTCGAAATTCACACAAGCAAGAAAATCGAAAAACTAAGTAATTTGATTTATAAAACGTCTACCTAAAACCTTACAAAGCAAGCCTATTTATAGGCTAAGAGTTACAAAAACCCTAAGGAAAACAAGGAAAAGGGGAATTCGGCCATCTTGGGATCAAGATGGGCCGGCCCATGCTCTACTAGAACAACTAATCTAACTATAAATTAAACACTAAAGCCTAAGGCCCTATTCGGCCAACTCACTCGGAGGCCCACTTGACTCTTCATGGGCTTGGATCGTGGTGTAGATAACTTGATTGTCTCCCTCCAAGCCTTCAATTTCTCTATGGACTCCATGTTGGTCTTGGACAATTCGAACAAGGGCTTGGAGGGATTCTTTGAAGAACTTGGCTTGTGCACGTGTGACTGGGCCCAATGGAACTCGGACTGGGTCATTACTTGGGCTAAGGTCCGTGCACACATCAGTCCCCTCCACTTGAGAAGGATTCGTCCTCAAATCTGGATGGAAATGGATGATACTACAAGAGTTGGTAGTATGAACCCCAAATCTAATGCCACCACATATTGCCAAGAAAAACTCATGGCTTTACTCCAATGGCTCCTCTTGTTCGTATCATTCCCCTCCTCTTGAAAGCAATTTGCCCACAAATTGAAGCACGAATGGTGACAAGACGAGTTACATGCCTTCGACTCAATCTTGTTAGGATGGCTATAGATGTCATCCAATGCAAAACCCACGTGCTAAGTTGGAAAATAACCCTTGTCGGACCTTGAATCTCACAAACCATCTTCAATGTATGCTCAACTTGATCGTTTGTGGTCATGAGGTAAGGGTCCTCAAAGTGGTGTGAAGCGTATCCCGTGAAATCGAACTCCGGCCCGAACACACTTGCAAGGCCCCAAGGCGGATTTGGTGATGTTGGAGATTCACGTGGACTAAGAACAAGATGAAAATCATAATGGTCATTCAGGTACTTGTTCTTTAAACGAACCCTTGGTACACAACCATCCACAAAATGTGGAGTGTTCCCATCAAGATGAGCTCGAAGCAACTCCCCTTTGGTGTGGACTGATTTGAGTTGACATTGTTCCATGAATGGATACAAACGGGGTTTAACTCTTGGAGTACCAACTACATGGAAGCTTGCAAAGTCTACAATTGATTTTGGAATGGAACACACCAAGATCAGCTCAACTTGCCTTTGCTTGATCTGAATACAAGAAGAAACACTAAACAAAGCAAGGTAAGTTCGTTGGGAAAATAATAGGCCTTCACCGGGTTGCTCAAGATCAGCCCACTTTCTCTCTTTTCTTCCTTTTTACCACCCATCTCATCAGATTTTTCCATCTCTTTGTCCATTTCAACAGCTGACCCTTTCATCTCATTGCATTCAACTCCCTCGGGTTTTATCTCTTCAGGCACAATTCCCTCATCTAGCTGCTTCTCCATTCAATAACGCTCAACCTTACTTTTCATGTGTGCTAGATCAATACAAAACTGGTCATAAGTAAGTGATACAAGTGCAATACGACGACTATTAAATAAGAAGGAATACTTATTAGTATGTCCGTCATATTTAACTTCTGGCCTCGACATCCACGCTTTGCCCAACAACCCGTGTCACTTGAATTGGGACTACATCACACAACACCTCGTCCACATATTTGCCGATTTGAATAGGTACAAGTGTGTGCTTAGTAACCCAGACAACACCTTGAGTACTCATCAACTTGTGAGGTCGAAGATGACCAATGGTTGGAAGATTTAATTTCTCAACCATGATAGCAGTTGCAAGGTTGACTTCACAACTCCCATCAATGGCCAAGCTACAAATTTTGTCTTTGACACCGCAACGGGTATAAAACCAACCAAGCAATTGAGATTTGACGAGGTCCAATTGCTCATCTACACCACGTAATGGCACTTCTTTGACTCCCTTAGGATCAGGAAGACAATGTTGTGGGCTAGCTTTTATGCGTCTTGTATTCGCCATGACGTATGAGGGAACCTCCACATAAGCTCTGAGGCCAACTATTGCGGTCCTCGATCAACACGTTTCGAGACACGTAGCACGTTTGCCCGAGGATCTAGCGAGGTTGTCCAACGCTTGGATTGCTGGACCTAGAATCAAACGGACGACACGATTTGATTAAAGGCTGTAGAACGACGACTCCGATGAGGGTGAATACGCCAGGGAATAGGTCGGTAGAACAATCAAGGACAAGATGCAAGATTGCTCAATCACCCTTGCCAGAAGCAAGTAAAGCTCGAAATTCACACAAGCAAGAAAATCGAAAAACTAAGTAATTTGATTTATAAAACGTCTACCTAAAACCTTACAAAGCAAGCCTATTTATAGGCTAAGAGTTACAAAAACCCTAAGGAAAACAAGGAAAAGGGGAATTCGGCCATCTTGGGATCAAGATGGGCCGGCCCATGCTCTACTAGAACAACTAATCTAACTATAAATTAAACACTAAAGCCTAAGGCCCTATTCGGCCAACTCACTCGGAGGCCCACTTGACTCTTCATGGGCTTGGATCGTGGTGTAGATAACTTGATTGTCTCCCTCCAAGCCTTCAATTTCTCTATGGACTCCATGTTGGTCTTGGACAATTCGAACAAGGGCTTGGAGGGATTCTTTGAAGAACTTGGCTTGTGCACGTGTGACTGGGCCCAATGGAACTCGGACTGGGTCATTACTTGGGCTAAGGTCCGTGCACACATCAGTCCCCTCCACTTGAGAAGGATTCGTCCTCAAATCTGGATGGAAATGGATGATACTACAAGAGTTGGTAGTATGAACCCCAAATCTAATGCCACCACATATTGCCAAGAAAAACTCATGGCTTTACTCCAATGGCTCCTCTTGTTCGTATCATTCCCCTCCTCTTGAAAGCAATTTGCCCACAAATTGAAGCACGAATGGTGACAAGACGAGTTACATGCCTTCGACTCAATCTTGTTAGGATGGCTATAGATGTCATCCAATGCAAAACCCACGTGCTAAGTTGGAAAATAACCCTTGTCGGACCTTGAATCTCACAAACCATCTTCAATGTATGCTCAACTTGATCGTTTGTGGTCATGAGGTAAGGGTCCTCAAAGTGGTGTGAAGCGTATCCCGTGAAATCGAACTCCGGCCCGAACACACTTGCAAGGCCCCAAGGCGGATTTGGTGATGTTGGAGATTCACGTGGACTAAGAACAAGATGAAAATCATAATGGTCATTCAGGTACTTGTTCTTTAAACGAACCCTTGGTACACAACCATCCACAAAATGTGGAGTGTTCCCATCAAGATGAGCTCGAAGCAACTCCCCTTTGGTGTGGACTGATTTGAGTTGACATTGTTCCATGAATGGATACAAACGGGGTTTAACTCTTGGAGTACCAACTACATGGAAGCTTGCAAAGTCTACAATTGATTTTGGAATGGAACACACCAAGATCAGCTCAACTTGCCTTTGCTTGATCTGAATACAAGAAGAAACACTAAACAAAGCAAGGTAAGTTCGTTGGGAAAATAATAGGCCTTCACCGGGTTGCTCAAGATCAGCCCACTTTCTCTCTTTTCTTCCTTTTTACCACCCATCTCATCAGATTTTTCCATCTCTTTGTCCATTTCAACAGCTGACCCTTTCATCTCATTGCATTCAACTCCCTCGGGTTTTATCTCTTCAGGCACAATTCCCTCATCTAGCTGCTTCTCCATTCAATAACGCTCAACCTTACTTTTCATGTGTGCTAGATCAATACAAAACTGGTCATAAGTAAGTGATACAAGTGCAATACGACGACTATTAAATAAGAAGGAATACTTATTAGTATGTCCGTCATATTTAACTTCTGGCCTCGACATCCACGCTTTGCCCAACAACCCGTGTCACTTGAATTGGGACTACATCACACAACACCTCGTCCACATATTTGCCGATTTGAATAGGTACAAGTGTGTGCTTAGTAACCCAGACAACACCTTGAGTACTCATCAACTTGTGAGGTCGAAGATGACCAATGGTTGGAAGATTTAATTTCTCAACCATGATAGCAGTTGCAAGGTTGACTTCACAACTCCCATCAATGGCCAAGCTACAAATTTTGTCTTTGACACCGCAACGGGTATAAAACCAACCAAGCAATTGAGATTTGACGAGGTCCAATTGCTCATCTACACCACGTAATGGCACTTCTTTGACTCCCTTAGGATCAGGAAGACAATGTTGTGGGCTAGCTTTTATGCGTCTTGTATTCGCCATGACGTATGAGGGAACCTCCACATAAGCTCTGAGGCCAACTATTGCGGTCCTCGATCAACACGTTTCGAGACACGTAGCACGTTTGCCCGAGGATCTAGCGAGGTTGTCCAACGCTTGGATTGCTGGACCTAGAATCAAACGGACGACACGATTTGATTAAAGGCTGTAGAACGACGACTCCGATGAGGGTGAATACGCCAGGGAATAGGTCGGTAGAACAATCAAGGACAAGATGCAAGATTGCTCAATCACCCTTGCCAGAAGCAAGTAAAGCTCGAAATTCACACAAGCAAGAAAATCGAAAAACTAAGTAATTTGATTTATAAAACGTCTACCTAAAACCTTACAAAGCAAGCCTATTTATAGGCTAAGAGTTACAAAAACCCTAAGGAAAACAAGGAAAAGGGGAATTCGGCCATCTTGGGATCAAGATGGGCCGGCCCATGCTCTACTAGAACAACTAATCTAACTATAAATTAAACACTAAAGCCTAAGGCCCTATTCGGCCAACTCACTCGGAGGCCCACTTGACTCTTCATGGGCTTGGATCGTGGTGTAGATAACTTGATTGTCTCCCTCCAAGCCTTCAATTTCTCTATGGACTCCATGTTGGTCTTGGACAATTCGAACAAGGGCTTGGAGGGATTCTTTGAAGAACTTGGCTTGTGCACGTGTGACTGGGCCCAATGGAACTCGGACTGGGTCATTACTTGGGCTAAGGTCCGTGCACACATCAGTCCCCTCCACTTGAGAAGGATTCGTCCTCAAATCTGGATGGAAATGGATGATACTACAAGAGTTGGTAGTATGAACCCCAAATCTAATGCCACCACATATTGCCAAGAAAAACTCATGGCTTTACTCCAATGGCTCCTCTTGTTCGTATCATTCCCCTCCTCTTGAAAGCAATTTGCCCACAAATTGAAGCACGAATGGTGACAAGACGAGTTACATGCCTTCGACTCAATCTTGTTAGGATGGCTATAGATGTCATCCAATGCAAAACCCACGTGCTAAGTTGGAAAATAACCCTTGTCGGACCTTGAATCTCACAAACCATCTTCAATGTATGCTCAACTTGATCGTTTGTGGTCATGAGGTAAGGGTCCTCAAAGTGGTGTGAAGCGTATCCCGTGAAATCGAACTCCGGCCCGAACACACTTGCAAGGCCCCAAGGCGGATTTGGTGATGTTGGAGATTCACGTGGACTAAGAACAAGATGAAAATCATAATGGTCATTCAGGTACTTGTTCTTTAAACGAACCCTTGGTACACAACCATCCACAAAATGTGGAGTGTTCCCATCAAGATGAGCTCGAAGCAACTCCCCTTTGGTGTGGACTGATTTGAGTTGACATTGTTCCATGAATGGATACAAACGGGGTTTAACTCTTGGAGTACCAACTACATGGAAGCTTGCAAAGTCTACAATTGATTTTGGAATGGAACACACCAAGATCAGCTCAACTTGCCTTTGCTTGATCTGAATACAAGAAGAAACACTAAACAAAGCAAGGTAAGTTCGTTGGGAAAATAATAGGCCTTCACCGGGTTGCTCAAGATCAGCCCACTTTCTCTCTTTTCTTCCTTTTTACCACCCATCTCATCAGATTTTTCCATCTCTTTGTCCATTTCAACAGCTGACCCTTTCATCTCATTGCATTCAACTCCCTCGGGTTTTATCTCTTCAGGCACAATTCCCTCATCTAGCTGCTTCTCCATTCAATAACGCTCAACCTTACTTTTCATGTGTGCTAGATCAATACAAAACTGGTCATAAGTAAGTGATACAAGTGCAATACGACGACTATTAAATAAGAAGGAATACTTATTAGTATGTCCGTCATATTTAACTTCTGGCCTCGACATCCACGCTTTGCCCAACAACCCGTGTCACTTGAATTGGGACTACATCACACAACACCTCGTCCACATATTTGCCGATTTGAATAGGTACAAGTGTGTGCTTAGTAACCCAGACAACACCTTGAGTACTCATCAACTTGTGAGGTCGAAGATGACCAATGGTTGGAAGATTTAATTTCTCAACCATGATAGCAGTTGCAAGGTTGACTTCACAACTCCCATCAATGGCCAAGCTACAAATTTTGTCTTTGACACCGCAACGGGTATAAAACCAACCAAGCAATTGAGATTTGACGAGGTCCAATTGCTCATCTACACCACGTAATGGCACTTCTTTGACTCCCTTAGGATCAGGAAGACAATGTTGTGGGCTAGCTTTTATGCGTCTTGTATTCGCCATGACGTATGAGGGAACCTCCACATAAGCTCTGAGGCCAACTATTGCGGTCCTCGATCAACACGTTTCGAGACACGTAGCACGTTTGCCCGAGGATCTAGCGAGGTTGTCCAACGCTTGGATTGCTGGACCTAGAATCAAACGGACGACACGATTTGATTAAAGGCTGTAGAACGACGACTCCGATGAGGGTGAATACGCCAGGGAATAGGTCGGTAGAACAATCAAGGACAAGATGCAAGATTGCTCAATCACCCTTGCCAGAAGCAAGTAAAGCTCGAAATTCACACAAGCAAGAAAATCGAAAAACTAAGTAATTTGATTTATAAAACGTCTACCTAAAACCTTACAAAGCAAGCCTATTTATAGGCTAAGAGTTACAAAAACCCTAAGGAAAACAAGGAAAAGGGGAATTCGGCCATCTTGGGATCAAGATGGGCCGGCCCATGCTCTACTAGAACAACTAATCTAACTATAAATTAAACACTAAAGCCTAAGGCCCTATTCGGCCAACTCACTCGGAGGCCCACTTGACTCTTCATGGGCTTGGATCGTGGTGTAGATAACTTGATTGTCTCCCTCCAAGCCTTCAATTTCTCTATGGACTCCATGTTGGTCTTGGACAATTCGAACAAGGGCTTGGAGGGATTCTTTGAAGAACTTGGCTTGTGCACGTGTGACTGGGCCCAATGGAACTCGGACTGGGTCATTACTTGGGCTAAGGTCCGTGCACACATCAGTCCCCTCCACTTGAGAAGGATTCGTCCTCAAATCTGGATGGAAATGGATGATACTACAAGAGTTGGTAGTATGAACCCCAAATCTAATGCCACCACATATTGCCAAGAAAAACTCATGGCTTTACTCCAATGGCTCCTCTTGTTCGTATCATTCCCCTCCTCTTGAAAGCAATTTGCCCACAAATTGAAGCACGAATGGTGACAAGACGAGTTACATGCCTTCGACTCAATCTTGTTAGGATGGCTATAGATGTCATCCAATGCAAAACCCACGTGCTAAGTTGGAAAATAACCCTTGTCGGACCTTGAATCTCACAAACCATCTTCAATGTATGCTCAACTTGATCGTTTGTGGTCATGAGGTAAGGGTCCTCAAAGTGGTGTGAAGCGTATCCCGTGAAATCGAACTCCGGCCCGAACACACTTGCAAGGCCCCAAGGCGGATTTGGTGATGTTGGAGATTCACGTGGACTAAGAACAAGATGAAAATCATAATGGTCATTCAGGTACTTGTTCTTTAAACGAACCCTTGGTACACAACCATCCACAAAATGTGGAGTGTTCCCATCAAGATGAGCTCGAAGCAACTCCCCTTTGGTGTGGACTGATTTGAGTTGACATTGTTCCATGAATGGATACAAACGGGGTTTAACTCTTGGAGTACCAACTACATGGAAGCTTGCAAAGTCTACAATTGATTTTGGAATGGAACACACCAAGATCAGCTCAACTTGCCTTTGCTTGATCTGAATACAAGAAGAAACACTAAACAAAGCAAGGTAAGTTCGTTGGGAAAATAATAGGCCTTCACCGGGTTGCTCAAGATCAGCCCACTTTCTCTCTTTTCTTCCTTTTTACCACCCATCTCATCAGATTTTTCCATCTCTTTGTCCATTTCAACAGCTGACCCTTTCATCTCATTGCATTCAACTCCCTCGGGTTTTATCTCTTCAGGCACAATTCCCTCATCTAGCTGCTTCTCCATTCAATAACGCTCAACCTTACTTTTCATGTGTGCTAGATCAATACAAAACTGGTCATAAGTAAGTGATACAAGTGCAATACGACGACTATTAAATAAGAAGGAATACTTATTAGTATGTCCGTCATATTTAACTTCTGGCCTCGACATCCACGCTTTGCCCAACAACCCGTGTCACTTGAATTGGGACTACATCACACAACACCTCGTCCACATATTTGCCGATTTGAATAGGTACAAGTGTGTGCTTAGTAACCCAGACAACACCTTGAGTACTCATCAACTTGTGAGGTCGAAGATGACCAATGGTTGGAAGATTTAATTTCTCAACCATGATAGCAGTTGCAAGGTTGACTTCACAACTCCCATCAATGGCCAAGCTACAAATTTTGTCTTTGACACCGCAACGGGTATAAAACCAACCAAGCAATTGAGATTTGACGAGGTCCAATTGCTCATCTACACCACGTAATGGCACTTCTTTGACTCCCTTAGGATCAGGAAGACAATGTTGTGGGCTAGCTTTTATGCGTCTTGTATTCGCCATGACGTATGAGGGAACCTCCACATAAGCTCTGAGGCCAACTATTGCGGTCCTCGATCAACACGTTTCGAGACACGTAGCACGTTTGCCCGAGGATCTAGCGAGGTTGTCCAACGCTTGGATTGCTGGACCTAGAATCAAACGGACGACACGATTTGATTAAAGGCTGTAGAACGACGACTCCGATGAGGGTGAATACGCCAGGGAATAGGTCGGTAGAACAATCAAGGACAAGATGCAAGATTGCTCAATCACCCTTGCCAGAAGCAAGTAAAGCTCGAAATTCACACAAGCAAGAAAATCGAAAAACTAAGTAATTTGATTTATAAAACGTCTACCTAAAACCTTACAAAGCAAGCCTATTTATAGGCTAAGAGTTACAAAAACCCTAAGGAAAACAAGGAAAAGGGGAATTCGGCCATCTTGGGATCAAGATGGGCCGGCCCATGCTCTACTAGAACAACTAATCTAACTATAAATTAAACACTAAAGCCTAAGGCCCTATTCGGCCAACTCACTCGGAGGCCCACTTGACTCTTCATGGGCTTGGATCGTGGTGTAGATAACTTGATTGTCTCCCTCCAAGCCTTCAATTTCTCTATGGACTCCATGTTGGTCTTGGACAATTCGAACAAGGGCTTGGAGGGATTCTTTGAAGAACTTGGCTTGTGCACGTGTGACTGGGCCCAATGGAACTCGGACTGGGTCATTACTTGGGCTAAGGTCCGTGCACACATCAGTCCCCTCCACTTGAGAAGGATTCGTCCTCAAATCTGGATGGAAATGGATGATACTACAAGAGTTGGTAGTATGAACCCCAAATCTAATGCCACCACATATTGCCAAGAAAAACTCATGGCTTTACTCCAATGGCTCCTCTTGTTCGTATCATTCCCCTCCTCTTGAAAGCAATTTGCCCACAAATTGAAGCACGAATGGTGACAAGACGAGTTACATGCCTTCGACTCAATCTTGTTAGGATGGCTATAGATGTCATCCAATGCAAAACCCACGTGCTAAGTTGGAAAATAACCCTTGTCGGACCTTGAATCTCACAAACCATCTTCAATGTATGCTCAACTTGATCGTTTGTGGTCATGAGGTAAGGGTCCTCAAAGTGGTGTGAAGCGTATCCCGTGAAATCGAACTCCGGCCCGAACACACTTGCAAGGCCCCAAGGCGGATTTGGTGATGTTGGAGATTCACGTGGACTAAGAACAAGATGAAAATCATAATGGTCATTCAGGTACTTGTTCTTTAAACGAACCCTTGGTACACAACCATCCACAAAATGTGGAGTGTTCCCATCAAGATGAGCTCGAAGCAACTCCCCTTTGGTGTGGACTGATTTGAGTTGACATTGTTCCATGAATGGATACAAACGGGGTTTAACTCTTGGAGTACCAACTACATGGAAGCTTGCAAAGTCTACAATTGATTTTGGAATGGAACACACCAAGATCAGCTCAACTTGCCTTTGCTTGATCTGAATACAAGAAGAAACACTAAACAAAGCAAGGTAAGTTCGTTGGGAAAATAATAGGCCTTCACCGGGTTGCTCAAGATCAGCCCACTTTCTCTCTTTTCTTCCTTTTTACCACCCATCTCATCAGATTTTTCCATCTCTTTGTCCATTTCAACAGCTGACCCTTTCATCTCATTGCATTCAACTCCCTCGGGTTTTATCTCTTCAGGCACAATTCCCTCATCTAGCTGCTTCTCCATTCAATAACGCTCAACCTTACTTTTCATGTGTGCTAGATCAATACAAAACTGGTCATAAGTAAGTGATACAAGTGCAATACGACGACTATTAAATAAGAAGGAATACTTATTAGTATGTCCGTCATATTTAACTTCTGGCCTCGACATCCACGCTTTGCCCAACAACCCGTGTCACTTGAATTGGGACTACATCACACAACACCTCGTCCACATATTTGCCGATTTGAATAGGTACAAGTGTGTGCTTAGTAACCCAGACAACACCTTGAGTACTCATCAACTTGTGAGGTCGAAGATGACCAATGGTTGGAAGATTTAATTTCTCAACCATGATAGCAGTTGCAAGGTTGACTTCACAACTCCCATCAATGGCCAAGCTACAAATTTTGTCTTTGACACCGCAACGGGTATAAAACCAACCAAGCAATTGAGATTTGACGAGGTCCAATTGCTCATCTACACCACGTAATGGCACTTCTTTGACTCCCTTAGGATCAGGAAGACAATGTTGTGGGCTAGCTTTTATGCGTCTTGTATTCGCCATGACGTATGAGGGAACCTCCACATAAGCTCTGAGGCCAACTATTGCGGTCCTCGATCAACACGTTTCGAGACACGTAGCACGTTTGCCCGAGGATCTAGCGAGGTTGTCCAACGCTTGGATTGCTGGACCTAGAATCAAACGGACGACACGATTTGATTAAAGGCTGTAGAACGACGACTCCGATGAGGGTGAATACGCCAGGGAATAGGTCGGTAGAACAATCAAGGACAAGATGCAAGATTGCTCAATCACCCTTGCCAGAAGCAAGTAAAGCTCGAAATTCACACAAGCAAGAAAATCGAAAAACTAAGTAATTTGATTTATAAAACGTCTACCTAAAACCTTACAAAGCAAGCCTATTTATAGGCTAAGAGTTACAAAAACCCTAAGGAAAACAAGGAAAAGGGGAATTCGGCCATCTTGGGATCAAGATGGGCCGGCCCATGCTCTACTAGAACAACTAATCTAACTATAAATTAAACACTAAAGCCTAAGGCCCTATTCGGCCAACTCACTCGGAGGCCCACTTGACTCTTCATGGGCTTGGATCGTGGTGTAGATAACTTGATTGTCTCCCTCCAAGCCTTCAATTTCTCTATGGACTCCATGTTGGTCTTGGACAATTCGAACAAGGGCTTGGAGGGATTCTTTGAAGAACTTGGCTTGTGCACGTGTGACTGGGCCCAATGGAACTCGGACTGGGTCATTACTTGGGCTAAGGTCCGTGCACACATCAGTCCCCTCCACTTGAGAAGGATTCGTCCTCAAATCTGGATGGAAATGGATGATACTACAAGAGTTGGTAGTATGAACCCCAAATCTAATGCCACCACATATTGCCAAGAAAAACTCATGGCTTTACTCCAATGGCTCCTCTTGTTCGTATCATTCCCCTCCTCTTGAAAGCAATTTGCCCACAAATTGAAGCACGAATGGTGACAAGACGAGTTACATGCCTTCGACTCAATCTTGTTAGGATGGCTATAGATGTCATCCAATGCAAAACCCACGTGCTAAGTTGGAAAATAACCCTTGTCGGACCTTGAATCTCACAAACCATCTTCAATGTATGCTCAACTTGATCGTTTGTGGTCATGAGGTAAGGGTCCTCAAAGTGGTGTGAAGCGTATCCCGTGAAATCGAACTCCGGCCCGAACACACTTGCAAGGCCCCAAGGCGGATTTGGTGATGTTGGAGATTCACGTGGACTAAGAACAAGATGAAAATCATAATGGTCATTCAGGTACTTGTTCTTTAAACGAACCCTTGGTACACAACCATCCACAAAATGTGGAGTGTTCCCATCAAGATGAGCTCGAAGCAACTCCCCTTTGGTGTGGACTGATTTGAGTTGACATTGTTCCATGAATGGATACAAACGGGGTTTAACTCTTGGAGTACCAACTACATGGAAGCTTGCAAAGTCTACAATTGATTTTGGAATGGAACACACCAAGATCAGCTCAACTTGCCTTTGCTTGATCTGAATACAAGAAGAAACACTAAACAAAGCAAGGTAAGTTCGTTGGGAAAATAATAGGCCTTCACCGGGTTGCTCAAGATCAGCCCACTTTCTCTCTTTTCTTCCTTTTTACCACCCATCTCATCAGATTTTTCCATCTCTTTGTCCATTTCAACAGCTGACCCTTTCATCTCATTGCATTCAACTCCCTCGGGTTTTATCTCTTCAGGCACAATTCCCTCATCTAGCTGCTTCTCCATTCAATAACGCTCAACCTTACTTTTCATGTGTGCTAGATCAATACAAAACTGGTCATAAGTAAGTGATACAAGTGCAATACGACGACTATTAAATAAGAAGGAATACTTATTAGTATGTCCGTCATATTTAACTTCTGGCCTCGACATCCACGCTTTGCCCAACAACCCGTGTCACTTGAATTGGGACTACATCACACAACACCTCGTCCACATATTTGCCGATTTGAATAGGTACAAGTGTGTGCTTAGTAACCCAGACAACACCTTGAGTACTCATCAACTTGTGAGGTCGAAGATGACCAATGGTTGGAAGATTTAATTTCTCAACCATGATAGCAGTTGCAAGGTTGACTTCACAACTCCCATCAATGGCCAAGCTACAAATTTTGTCTTTGACACCGCAACGGGTATAAAACCAACCAAGCAATTGAGATTTGACGAGGTCCAATTGCTCATCTACACCACGTAATGGCACTTCTTTGACTCCCTTAGGATCAGGAAGACAATGTTGTGGGCTAGCTTTTATGCGTCTTGTATTCGCCATGACGTATGAGGGAACCTCCACATAAGCTCTGAGGCCAACTATTGCGGTCCTCGATCAACACGTTTCGAGACACGTAGCACGTTTGCCCGAGGATCTAGCGAGGTTGTCCAACGCTTGGATTGCTGGACCTAGAATCAAACGGACGACACGATTTGATTAAAGGCTGTAGAACGACGACTCCGATGAGGGTGAATACGCCAGGGAATAGGTCGGTAGAACAATCAAGGACAAGATGCAAGATTGCTCAATCACCCTTGCCAGAAGCAAGTAAAGCTCGAAATTCACACAAGCAAGAAAATCGAAAAACTAAGTAATTTGATTTATAAAACGTCTACCTAAAACCTTACAAAGCAAGCCTATTTATAGGCTAAGAGTTACAAAAACCCTAAGGAAAACAAGGAAAAGGGGAATTCGGCCATCTTGGGATCAAGATGGGCCGGCCCATGCTCTACTAGAACAACTAATCTAACTATAAATTAAACACTAAAGCCTAAGGCCCTATTCGGCCAACTCACTCGGAGGCCCACTTGACTCTTCATGGGCTTGGATCGTGGTGTAGATAACTTGATTGTCTCCCTCCAAGCCTTCAATTTCTCTATGGACTCCATGTTGGTCTTGGACAATTCGAACAAGGGCTTGGAGGGATTCTTTGAAGAACTTGGCTTGTGCACGTGTGACTGGGCCCAATGGAACTCGGACTGGGTCATTACTTGGGCTAAGGTCCGTGCACACATCAGTCCCCTCCACTTGAGAAGGATTCGTCCTCAAATCTGGATGGAAATGGATGATACTACAAGAGTTGGTAGTATGAACCCCAAATCTAATGCCACCACATATTGCCAAGAAAAACTCATGGCTTTACTCCAATGGCTCCTCTTGTTCGTATCATTCCCCTCCTCTTGAAAGCAATTTGCCCACAAATTGAAGCACGAATGGTGACAAGACGAGTTACATGCCTTCGACTCAATCTTGTTAGGATGGCTATAGATGTCATCCAATGCAAAACCCACGTGCTAAGTTGGAAAATAACCCTTGTCGGACCTTGAATCTCACAAACCATCTTCAATGTATGCTCAACTTGATCGTTTGTGGTCATGAGGTAAGGGTCCTCAAAGTGGTGTGAAGCGTATCCCGTGAAATCGAACTCCGGCCCGAACACACTTGCAAGGCCCCAAGGCGGATTTGGTGATGTTGGAGATTCACGTGGACTAAGAACAAGATGAAAATCATAATGGTCATTCAGGTACTTGTTCTTTAAACGAACCCTTGGTACACAACCATCCACAAAATGTGGAGTGTTCCCATCAAGATGAGCTCGAAGCAACTCCCCTTTGGTGTGGACTGATTTGAGTTGACATTGTTCCATGAATGGATACAAACGGGGTTTAACTCTTGGAGTACCAACTACATGGAAGCTTGCAAAGTCTACAATTGATTTTGGAATGGAACACACCAAGATCAGCTCAACTTGCCTTTGCTTGATCTGAATACAAGAAGAAACACTAAACAAAGCAAGGTAAGTTCGTTGGGAAAATAATAGGCCTTCACCGGGTTGCTCAAGATCAGCCCACTTTCTCTCTTTTCTTCCTTTTTACCACCCATCTCATCAGATTTTTCCATCTCTTTGTCCATTTCAACAGCTGACCCTTTCATCTCATTGCATTCAACTCCCTCGGGTTTTATCTCTTCAGGCACAATTCCCTCATCTAGCTGCTTCTCCATTCAATAACGCTCAACCTTACTTTTCATGTGTGCTAGATCAATACAAAACTGGTCATAAGTAAGTGATACAAGTGCAATACGACGACTATTAAATAAGAAGGAATACTTATTAGTATGTCCGTCATATTTAACTTCTGGCCTCGACATCCACGCTTTGCCCAACAACCCGTGTCACTTGAATTGGGACTACATCACACAACACCTCGTCCACATATTTGCCGATTTGAATAGGTACAAGTGTGTGCTTAGTAACCCAGACAACACCTTGAGTACTCATCAACTTGTGAGGTCGAAGATGACCAATGGTTGGAAGATTTAATTTCTCAACCATGATAGCAGTTGCAAGGTTGACTTCACAACTCCCATCAATGGCCAAGCTACAAATTTTGTCTTTGACACCGCAACGGGTATAAAACCAACCAAGCAATTGAGATTTGACGAGGTCCAATTGCTCATCTACACCACGTAATGGCACTTCTTTGACTCCCTTAGGATCAGGAAGACAATGTTGTGGGCTAGCTTTTATGCGTCTTGTATTCGCCATGACGTATGAGGGAACCTCCACATAAGCTCTGAGGCCAACTATTGCGGTCCTCGATCAACACGTTTCGAGACACGTAGCACGTTTGCCCGAGGATCTAGCGAGGTTGTCCAACGCTTGGATTGCTGGACCTAGAATCAAACGGACGACACGATTTGATTAAAGGCTGTAGAACGACGACTCCGATGAGGGTGAATACGCCAGGGAATAGGTCGGTAGAACAATCAAGGACAAGATGCAAGATTGCTCAATCACCCTTGCCAGAAGCAAGTAAAGCTCGAAATTCACACAAGCAAGAAAATCGAAAAACTAAGTAATTTGATTTATAAAACGTCTACCTAAAACCTTACAAAGCAAGCCTATTTATAGGCTAAGAGTTACAAAAACCCTAAGGAAAACAAGGAAAAGGGGAATTCGGCCATCTTGGGATCAAGATGGGCCGGCCCATGCTCTACTAGAACAACTAATCTAACTATAAATTAAACACTAAAGCCTAAGGCCCTATTCGGCCAACTCACTCGGAGGCCCACTTGACTCTTCATGGGCTTGGATCGTGGTGTAGATAACTTGATTGTCTCCCTCCAAGCCTTCAATTTCTCTATGGACTCCATGTTGGTCTTGGACAATTCGAACAAGGGCTTGGAGGGATTCTTTGAAGAACTTGGCTTGTGCACGTGTGACTGGGCCCAATGGAACTCGGACTGGGTCATTACTTGGGCTAAGGTCCGTGCACACATCAGTCCCCTCCACTTGAGAAGGATTCGTCCTCAAATCTGGATGGAAATGGATGATACTACAAGAGTTGGTAGTATGAACCCCAAATCTAATGCCACCACATATTGCCAAGAAAAACTCATGGCTTTACTCCAATGGCTCCTCTTGTTCGTATCATTCCCCTCCTCTTGAAAGCAATTTGCCCACAAATTGAAGCACGAATGGTGACAAGACGAGTTACATGCCTTCGACTCAATCTTGTTAGGATGGCTATAGATGTCATCCAATGCAAAACCCACGTGCTAAGTTGGAAAATAACCCTTGTCGGACCTTGAATCTCACAAACCATCTTCAATGTATGCTCAACTTGATCGTTTGTGGTCATGAGGTAAGGGTCCTCAAAGTGGTGTGAAGCGTATCCCGTGAAATCGAACTCCGGCCCGAACACACTTGCAAGGCCCCCCAAGGCGGATTTGGTGATGTTGGAGATTCACGTGGACTAAGAACAAGATGAAAATCATAATGGTCATTCAGGTACTTGTTCTTTAAACGAACCCTTGGTACACAACCATCCACAAAATGTGGAGTGTTCCCATCAAGATGAGCTCGAAGCAACTCCCCTTTGGTGTGGACTGATTTGAGTTGACATTGTTCCATGAATGGATACAAACGGGGTTTAACTCTTGGAGTACCAACTACATGGAAGCTTGCAAAGTCTACAATTGATTTTGGAATGGAACACACCAAGATCAGCTCAACTTGCCTTTGCTTGATCTGAATACAAGAAGAAACACTAAACAAAGCAAGGTAAGTTCGTTGGGAAAATAATAGGCCTTCACCGGGTTGCTCAAGATCAGCCCACTTTCTCTCTTTTCTTCCTTTTTACCACCCATCTCATCAGATTTTTCCATCTCTTTGTCCATTTCAACAGCTGACCCTTTCATCTCATTGCATTCAACTCCCTCGGGTTTTATCTCTTCAGGCACAATTCCCTCATCTAGCTGCTTCTCCATTCAATAACGCTCAACCTTACTTTTCATGTGTGCTAGATCAATACAAAACTGGTCATAAGTAAGTGATACAAGTGCAATACGACGACTATTAAATAAGAAGGAATACTTATTAGTATGTCCGTCATATTTAACTTCTGGCCTCGACATCCACGCTTTGCCCAACAACCCGTGTCACTTGAATTGGGACTACATCACACAACACCTCGTCCACAGATTTGCCGATTTGAATAGGTACAAGTGTGTGCTTAGTAACCCAGACAACACCTTGAGTACTCATCAACTTGTGCGGTCGAAGATGACCAATGGTTGGAAGATTTAATTTCTCAACCATGATAGCAGTTGCAAGGTTGACTTCACAACTCCCATCAATGGCCAAGCTACAAATTTTGTCTTTGACACCGCAACGGGTATAAAACCAACCAAGCAATTGAGATTTGACGAGGTCCAATTGCTCATCTACACCACGTAATGGCACTTCTTTGACTCCCTTAGGATCAGGAAGACAATGTTGTGTGCTAGCTTTTATGCGTCTTGTATTCGCCATGACGTATGAGGGAACCTCCACATAAGCTCTGAGGCCAACTATTGCGGTCCTCGATCAACACGTTTCGAGACACGTAGCACGTTTGCCCGAGGATCTAGCGAGGTTGTCCAACGCTTGGATTGCTGGACCTAGAATCAAACGGACGACACGATTTGATTAAAGGCTGTAGAACGACGACTCCGATGAGGGTGAATACGCCAGGGAATAGGTCGGTAGAACAATCAAGGACAAGATGCAAGATTGCTCAATCACCCTTGCCAGAAGCAAGTAAAGCTCGAAATTCACACAAGCAAGAAAATCGAAAAACTAAGTAATTTGATTTATAAAACGTCTACCTAAAACCTTACAAAGCAAGCCTATTTATAGGCTAAGAGTTACAAAAACCCTAAGGAAAACAAGGAAAAGGGGAATTCGGCCATCTTGGGATCAAGATGGGCCGGCCCATGCTCTACTAGAACAACTAATCTAACTATAAATTAAACACTAAAGCCTAAGGCCCTATTCGGCCAACTCACTCGGAGGCCCACTTGACTCTTCATGGGCTTGGATCGTGGTGTAGATAACTTGATTGTCTCCCTCCAAGCCTTCAATTTCTCTATGGACTCCATGTTGGTCTTGGACAATTCGAACAAGGGCTTGGAGGGATTCTTTGAAGAACTTGGCTTGTGCACGTGTGACTGGGCCCAATGGAACTCGGACTGGGTCATTACTTGGGCTAAGGTCCGTGCACACATCAGTCCCCTCCACTTGAGAAGGATTCGTCCTCAAATCTGGATGGAAATGGATGATACTACAAGAGTTGGTAGTATGAACCCCAAATCTAATGCCACCACATATTGCCAAGAAAAACTCATGGCTTTACTCCAATGGCTCCTCTTGTTCGTATCATTCCCCTCCTCTTGAAAGCAATTTGCCCACAAATTGAAGCACGAATGGTGACAAGACGAGTTACATGCCTTCGACTCAATCTTGTTAGGATGGCTATAGATGTCATCCAATGCAAAACCCACGTGCTAAGTTGGAAAATAACCCTTGTCGGACCTTGAATCTCACAAACCATCTTCAATGTATGCTCAACTTGATCGTTTGTGGTCATGAGGTAAGGGTCCTCAAAGTGGTGTGAAGCGTATCCCGTGAAATCGAACTCCGGCCCGAACACACTTGCAAGGCCCCCCAAGGCGGATTTGGTGATGTTGGAGATTCACGTGGACTAAGAACAAGATGAAAATCATAATGGTCATTCAGGTACTTGTTCTTTAAACGAACCCTTGGTACACAACCATCCACAAAATGTGGAGTGTTCCCATCAAGATGAGCTCGAAGCAACTCCCCTTTGGTGTGGACTGATTTGAGTTGACATTGTTCCATGAATGGATACAAACGGGGTTTAACTCTTGGAGTACCAACTACATGGAAGCTTGCAAAGTCTACAATTGATTTTGGAATGGAACACACCAAGATCAGCTCAACTTGCCTTTGCTTGATCTGAATACAAGAAGAAACACTAAACAAAGCAAGGTAAGTTCGTTGGGAAAATAATAGGCCTTCACCGGGTTGCTCAAGATCAGCCCACTTTCTCTCTTTTCTTCCTTTTTACCACCCATCTCATCAGATTTTTCCATCTCTTTGTCCATTTCAACAGCTGACCCTTTCATCTCATTGCATTCAACTCCCTCGGGTTTTATCTCTTCAGGCACAATTCCCTCATCTAGCTGCTTCTCCATTCAATAACGCTCAACCTTACTTTTCATGTGTGCTAGATCAATACAAAACTGGTCATAAGTAAGTGATACAAGTGCAATACGACGACTATTAAATAAGAAGGAATACTTATTAGTATGTCCGTCATATTTAACTTCTGGCCTCGACATCCACGCTTTGCCCAACAACCCGTGTCACTTGAATTGGGACTACATCACACAACACCTCGTCCACATATTTGCCGATTTGAATAGGTACAAGTGTGTGCTTAGTAACCCAGACAACACCTTGAGTACTCATCAACTTGTGAGGTCGAAGATGACCAATGGTTGGAAGATTTAATTTCTCAACCATGATAGCAGTTGCAAGGTTGACTTCACAACTCCCATCAATGGCCAAGCTACAAATTTTGTCTTTGACACCGCAACGGGTATAAAACCAACCAAGCAATTGAGATTTGACGAGGTCCAATTGCTCATCTACACCACGTAATGGCACTTCTTTGACTCCCTTAGGATCAGGAAGACAATGTTGTGGGCTAGCTTTTATGCGTCTTGTATTCGCCATGACGTATGAGGGAACCTCCACATAAGCTCTGAGGCCAACTATTGCGGTCCTCGATCAACACGTTTCGAGACACGTAGCACGTTTGCCCGAGGATCTAGCGAGGTTGTCCAACGCTTGGATTGCTGGACCTAGAATCAAACGGACGACACGATTTGATTAAAGGCTGTAGAACGACGACTCCGATGAGGGTGAATACGCCAGGGAATAGGTCGGTAGAACAATCAAGGACAAGATGCAAGATTGCTCAATCACCCTTGCCAGAAGCAAGTAAAGCTCGAAATTCACACAAGCAAGAAAATCGAAAAACTAAGTAATTTGATTTATAAAACGTCTACCTAAAACCTTACAAAGCAAGCCTATTTATAGGCTAAGAGTTACAAAAACCCTAAGGAAAACAAGGAAAAGGGGAATTCGGCCATCTTGGGATCAAGATGGGCCGGCCCATGCTCTACTAGAACAACTAATCTAACTATAAATTAAACACTAAAGCCTAAGGCCCTATTCGGCCAACTCACTCGGAGGCCCACTTGACTCTTCATGGGCTTGGATCGTGGTGTAGATAACTTGATTGTCTCCCTCCAAGCCTTCAATTTCTCTATGGACTCCATGTTGGTCTTGGACAATTCGAACAAGGGCTTGGAGGGATTCTTTGAAGAACTTGGCTTGTGCACGTGTGACTGGGCCCAATGGAACTCGGACTGGGTCATTACTTGGGCTAAGGTCCGTGCACACATCAGTCCCCTCCACTTGAGAAGGATTCGTCCTCAAATCTGGATGGAAATGGATGATACTACAAGAGTTGGTAGTATGAACCCCAAATCTAATGCCACCACATATTGCCAAGAAAAACTCATGGCTTTACTCCAATGGCTCCTCTTGTTCGTATCATTCCCCTCCTCTTGAAAGCAATTTGCCCACAAATTGAAGCACGAATGGTGACAAGACGAGTTACATGCCTTCGACTCAATCTTGTTAGGATGGCTATAGATGTCATCCAATGCAAAACCCACGTGCTAAGTTGGAAAATAACCCTTGTCGGACCTTGAATCTCACAAACCATCTTCAATGTATGCTCAACTTGATCGTTTGTGGTCATGAGGTAAGGGTCCTCAAAGTGGTGTGAAGCGTATCCCGTGAAATCGAACTCCGGCCCGAACACACTTGCAAGGCCCCCCAAGGCGGATTTGGTGATGTTGGAGATTCACGTGGACTAAGAACAAGATGAAAATCATAATGGTCATTCAGGTACTTGTTCTTTAAACGAACCCTTGGTACACAACCATCCACAAAATGTGGAGTGTTCCCATCAAGATGAGCTCGAAGCAACTCCCCTTTGGTGTGGACTGATTTGAGTTGACATTGTTCCATGAATGGATACAAACGGGGTTTAACTCTTGGAGTACCAACTACATGGAAGCTTGCAAAGTCTACAATTGATTTTGGAATGGAACACACCAAGATCAGCTCAACTTGCCTTTGCTTGATCTGAATACAAGAAGAAACACTAAACAAAGCAAGGTAAGTTCGTTGGGAAAATAATAGGCCTTCACCGGGTTGCTCAAGATCAGCCCACTTTCTCTCTTTTCTTCCTTTTTACCACCCATCTCATCAGATTTTTCCATCTCTTTGTCCATTTCAACAGCTGACCCTTTCATCTCATTGCATTCAACTCCCTCGGGTTTTATCTCTTCAGGCACAATTCCCTCATCTAGCTGCTTCTCCATTCAATAACGCTCAACCTTACTTTTCATGTGTGCTAGATCAATACAAAACTGGTCATAAGTAAGTGATACAAGTGCAATACGACGACTATTAAATAAGAAGGAATACTTATTAGTATGTCCGTCATATTTAACTTCTGGCCTCGACATCCACGCTTTGCCCAACAACCCGTGTCACTTGAATTGGGACTACATCACACAACACCTCGTCCACAGATTTGCCGATTTGAATAGGTACAAGTGTGTGCTTAGTAACCCAGACAACACCTTGAGTACTCATCAACTTGTGCGGTCGAAGATGACCAATGGTTGGAAGATTTAATTTCTCAACCATGATAGCAGTTGCAAGGTTGACTTCACAACTCCCATCAATGGCCAAGCTACAAATTTTGTCTTTGACACCGCAACGGGTATAAAACCAACCAAGCAATTGAGATTTGACGAGGTCCAATTGCTCATCTACACCACGTAATGGCACTTCTTTGACTCCCTTAGGATCAGGAAGACAATGTTGTGTGCTAGCTTTTATGCGTCTTGTATTCGCCATGACGTATGAGGGAACCTCCACATAAGCTCTGAGGCCAACTATTGCGGTCCTCGATCAACACGTTTCGAGACACGTAGCACGTTTGCCCGAGGATCTAGCGAGGTTGTCCAACGCTTGGATTGCTGGACCTAGAATCAAACGGACGACACGATTTGATTAAAGGCTGTAGAACGACGACTCCGATGAGGGTGAATACGCCAGGGAATAGGTCGGTAGAACAATCAAGGACAAGATGCAAGATTGCTCAATCACCCTTGCCAGAAGCAAGTAAAGCTCGAAATTCACACAAGCAAGAAAATCGAAAAACTAAGTAATTTGATTTATAAAACGTCTACCTAAAACCTTACAAAGCAAGCCTATTTATAGGCTAAGAGTTACAAAAACCCTAAGGAAAACAAGGAAAAGGGGAATTCGGCCATCTTGGGATCAAGATGGGCCGGCCCATGCTCTACTAGAACAACTAATCTAACTATAAATTAAACACTAAAGCCTAAGGCCCTATTCGGCCAACTCACTCGGAGGCCCACTTGACTCTTCATGGGCTTGGATCGTGGTGTAGATAACTTGATTGTCTCCCTCCAAGCCTTCAATTTCTCTATGGACTCCATGTTGGTCTTGGACAATTCGAACAAGGGCTTGGAGGGATTCTTTGAAGAACTTGGCTTGTGCACGTGTGACTGGGCCCAATGGAACTCGGACTGGGTCATTACTTGGGCTAAGGTCCGTGCACACATCAGTCCCCTCCACTTGAGAAGGATTCGTCCTCAAATCTGGATGGAAATGGATGATACTACAAGAGTTGGTAGTATGAACCCCAAATCTAATGCCACCACATATTGCCAAGAAAAACTCATGGCTTTACTCCAATGGCTCCTCTTGTTCGTATCATTCCCCTCCTCTTGAAAGCAATTTGCCCACAAATTGAAGCACGAATGGTGACAAGACGAGTTACATGCCTTCGACTCAATCTTGTTAGGATGGCTATAGATGTCATCCAATGCAAAACCCACGTGCTAAGTTGGAAAATAACCCTTGTCGGACCTTGAATCTCACAAACCATCTTCAATGTATGCTCAACTTGATCGTTTGTGGTCATGAGGTAAGGGTCCTCAAAGTGGTGTGAAGCGTATCCCGTGAAATCGAACTCCGGCCCGAACACACTTGCAAGGCCCCCCAAGGCGGATTTGGTGATGTTGGAGATTCACGTGGACTAAGAACAAGATGAAAATCATAATGGTCATTCAGGTACTTGTTCTTTAAACGAACCCTTGGTACACAACCATCCACAAAATGTGGAGTGTTCCCATCAAGATGAGCTCGAAGCAACTCCCCTTTGGTGTGGACTGATTTGAGTTGACATTGTTCCATGAATGGATACAAACGGGGTTTAACTCTTGGAGTACCAACTACATGGAAGCTTGCAAAGTCTACAATTGATTTTGGAATGGAACACACCAAGATCAGCTCAACTTGCCTTTGCTTGATCTGAATACAAGAAGAAACACTAAACAAAGCAAGGTAAGTTCGTTGGGAAAATAATAGGCCTTCACCGGGTTGCTCAAGATCAGCCCACTTTCTCTCTTTTCTTCCTTTTTACCACCCATCTCATCAGATTTTTCCATCTCTTTGTCCATTTCAACAGCTGACCCTTTCATCTCATTGCATTCAACTCCCTCGGGTTTTATCTCTTCAGGCACAATTCCCTCATCTAGCTGCTTCTCCATTCAATAACGCTCAACCTTACTTTTCATGTGTGCTAGATCAATACAAAACTGGTCATAAGTAAGTGATACAAGTGCAATACGACGACTATTAAATAAGAAGGAATACTTATTAGTATGTCCGTCATATTTAACTTCTGGCCTCGACATCCACGCTTTGCCCAACAACCCGTGTCACTTGAATTGGGACTACATCACACAACACCTCGTCCACATATTTGCCGATTTGAATAGGTACAAGTGTGTGCTTAGTAACCCAGACAACACCTTGAGTACTCATCAACTTGTGCGGTCGAAGATGACCAATGGTTGGAAGATTTAATTTCTCAACCATCAACTCCCATCAATGGCCAAGCTACAAATTTTGTCTTTGACACCGCAACGGGTATAAAACCAACCAAGCAATTGAGATTTGACGAGGTCCAATTGCTCATCTACACCACGTAATGGCACTTCTTTGACTCCCTTAGGATCAGGAAGACAATGTTGTGGGCTAGCTTTTATGCGTCTTGTATTCGCCATGACGTATGAGGGAACCTCCACATAAGCTCTGAGGCCAACTATTGCGGTCCTCGATCAACACGTTTCGAGACACGTAGCACGTTTGCCCGAGGATCTAGCGAGGTTGTCCAACGCTTGGATTGCTGGACCTAGAATCAAACGGACGACACGATTTGATTAAAGGCTGTAGAACGACGACTCCGATGAGGGTGAATACGCCAGGGAATAGGTCGGTAGAACAATCAAGGACAAGATGCAAGATTGCTCAATCACCCTTGCCAGAAGCAAGTAAAGCTCGAAATTCACACAAGCAAGAAAATCGAAAAACTAAGTAATTTGATTTATAAAACGTCTACCTAAAACCTTACAAAGTAAGCCTATTTATAGGCTAAGAGTTACAAAAACCCTAAGGAAAACAAGGAAAAGGGGAATTCGGCCATCTTGGGATCAAGATGGGCCGGCCCATGCTCTACTAGAACAACTAATCTAACTATAAATTAAACACTAAAGCCTAAGGCCCTATTCGGCCAACTCACTCGGAGGCCCACTTGACTCTTCATGGGCTTGGATCGTGGTGTAGATAACTTGATTGTCTCCCTCCAAGCCTTCAATTTCTCTATGGACTCCATGTTGGTCTTGGACAATTCGAACAAGGGCTTGGAGGGATTCTTTGAAGAACTTGGCTTGTGCACGTGTGACTGGGCCCAATGGAACTCGGACTGGGTCATTACTTGGGCTAAGGTCCGTGCACACATCAGTCCCCTCCACTTGAGAAGGATTCGTCCTCAAATCTGGATGGAAATGGATGATACTACAAGAGTTGGTAGTATGAACCCCAAATCTAATGCCACCACATATTGCCAAGAAAAACTCATGGCTTTACTCCAATGGCTCCTCTTGTTCGTATCATTCCCCTCCTCTTGAAAGCAATTTGCCCACAAATTGAAGCACGAATGGTGACAAGACGAGTTACATGCCTTCGACTCAATCTTGTTAGGATGGCTATAGATGTCATCCAATGCAAAACCCACGTGCTAAGTTGGAAAATAACCCTTGTCGGACCTTGAATCTCACAAACCATCTTCAATGTATGCTCAACTTGATCGTTTGTGGTCATGAGGTAAGGGTCCTCAAAGTGGTGTGAAGCGTATCCCGTGAAATCGAACTCCGGCCCGAACACACTTGCAAGGCCCCAAGGCGGATTTGGTGATGTTGGAGATTCACGTGGACTAAGAACAAGATGAAAATCATAATGGTCATTCAGGTACTTGTTCTTTAAACGAACCCTTGGTACACAACCATCCACAAAATGTGGAGTGTTCCCATCAAGATGAGCTCGAAGCAACTCCCCTTTGGTGTGGACTGATTTCAGTTGACATTGTTCCATGAATGGATACAAACGGGGTTTAACTCTTGGAGTACCAACTACATGGAAGCTTGCAAAGTCTACAATTGATTTTGGAATGGAACACACCAAGATCAGCTCAACTTGCCTTTGCTTGATCTGAATACAAGAAGAAACACTAAACAAAGCAAGGTAAGTTCGTTGGGAAAATAATAGGCCTTCACCGGGTTGCTCAAGATCAGCCCACTTTCTCTCTTTTCTTCCTTTTTACCACCCATCTCATCAGATTTTTCCATCTCTTTGTCCATTTCAACAGCTGACCCTTTCATCTCATTGCATTCAACTCCCTCGGGTTTTATCTCTTCAGGCACAATTCCCTCATCTAGCTGCTTCTCCATTCAATAACGCTCAACCTTACTTTTCATGTGTGCTAGATCAATACAAAACTGGTCATAAGTAAGTGATACAAGTGCAATACGACGACTATTAAATAAGAAGGAATACTTATTAGTATGTCCGTCATATTTAACTTCTGGCCTCGACATCCACGCTTTGCCCAACAACCCGTGTCACTTGAATTGGGACTACATCACACAACACCTCGTCCACATATTTGCCGATTTGAATAGGTACAAGTGTGTGCTTAGTAACCCAGACAACACCTTGAGTACTCATCAACTTGTGCGGTCGAAGATGACCAATGGTTGGAAGATTTAATTTCTCAACCATCAACTCCCATCAATGGCCAAGCTACAAATTTTGTCTTTGACACCGCAACGGGTATAAAACCAACCAAGCAATTGAGATTTGACGAGGTCCAATTGCTCATCTACACCACGTAATGGCACTTCTTTGACTCCCTTAGGATCAGGAAGACAATGTTGTGGGCTAGCTTTTATGCGTCTTGTATTCGCCATGACGTATGAGGGAACCTCCACATAAGCTCTGAGGCCAACTATTGCGGTCCTCGATCAACACGTTTCGAGACACGTAGCACGTTTGCCCGAGGATCTAGCGAGGTTGTCCAACGCTTGGATTGCTGGACCTAGAATCAAACGGACGACACGATTTGATTAAAGGCTGTAGAACGACGACTCCGATGAGGGTGAATACGCCAGGGAATAGGTCGGTAGAACAATCAAGGACAAGATGCAAGATTGCTCAATCACCCTTGCCAGAAGCAAGTAAAGCTCGAAATTCACACAAGCAAGAAAATCGAAAAACTAAGTAATTTGATTTATAAAACGTCTACCTAAAACCTTACAAAGTAAGCCTATTTATAGGCTAAGAGTTACAAAAACCCTAAGGAAAACAAGGAAAAGGGGAATTCGGCCATCTTGGGATCAAGATGGGCCGGCCCATGCTCTACTAGAACAACTAATCTAACTATAAATTAAACACTAAAGCCTAAGGCCCTATTCGGCCAACTCACTCGGAGGCCCACTTGACTCTTCATGGGCTTGGATCGTGGTGTAGATAACTTGATTGTCTCCCTCCAAGCCTTCAATTTCTCTATGGACTCCATGTTGGTCTTGGACAATTCGAACAAGGGCTTGGAGGGATTCTTTGAAGAACTTGGCTTGTGCACGTGTGACTGGGCCCAATGGAACTCGGACTGGGTCATTACTTGGGCTAAGGTCCGTGCACACATCAGTCCCCTCCACTTGAGAAGGATTCGTCCTCAAATCTGGATGGAAATGGATGATACTACAAGAGTTGGTAGTATGAACCCCAAATCTAATGCCACCACATATTGCCAAGAAAAACTCATGGCTTTACTCCAATGGCTCCTCTTGTTCGTATCATTCCCCTCCTCTTGAAAGCAATTTGCCCACAAATTGAAGCACGAATGGTGACAAGACGAGTTACATGCCTTCGACTCAATCTTGTTAGGATGGCTATAGATGTCATCCAATGCAAAACCCACGTGCTAAGTTGGAAAATAACCCTTGTCGGACCTTGAATCTCACAAACCATCTTCAATGTATGCTCAACTTGATCGTTTGTGGTCATGAGGTAAGGGTCCTCAAAGTGGTGTGAAGCGTATCCCGTGAAATCGAACTCCGGCCCGAACACACTTGCAAGGCCCCAAGGCGGATTTGGTGATGTTGGAGATTCACGTGGACTAAGAACAAGATGAAAATCATAATGGTCATTCAGGTACTTGTTCTTTAAACGAACCCTTGGTACACAACCATCCACAAAATGTGGAGTGTTCCCATCAAGATGAGCTCGAAGCAACTCCCCTTTGGTGTGGACTGATTTCAGTTGACATTGTTCCATGAATGGATACAAACGGGGTTTAACTCTTGGAGTACCAACTACATGGAAGCTTGCAAAGTCTACAATTGATTTTGGAATGGAACACACCAAGATCAGCTCAACTTGCCTTTGCTTGATCTGAATACAAGAAGAAACACTAAACAAAGCAAGGTAAGTTCGTTGGGAAAATAATAGGCCTTCACCGGGTTGCTCAAGATCAGCCCACTTTCTCTCTTTTCTTCCTTTTTACCACCCATCTCATCAGATTTTTCCATCTCTTTGTCCATTTCAACAGCTGACCCTTTCATCTCATTGCATTCAACTCCCTCGGGTTTTATCTCTTCAGGCACAATTCCCTCATCTAGCTGCTTCTCCATTCAATAACGCTCAACCTTACTTTTCATGTGTGCTAGATCAATACAAAACTGGTCATAAGTAAGTGATACAAGTGCAATACGACGACTATTAAATAAGAAGGAATACTTATTAGTATGTCCGTCATATTTAACTTCTGGCCTCGACATCCACGCTTTGCCCAACAACCCGTGTCACTTGAATTGGGACTACATCACACAACACCTCGTCCACATATTTGCCGATTTGAATAGGTACAAGTGTGTGCTTAGTAACCCAGACAACACCTTGAGTACTCATCAACTTGTGAGGTCGAAGATGACCAATGGTTGGAAGATTTAATTTCTCAACCATGATAGCAGTTGCAAGGTTGACTTCACAACTCCCATCAATGGCCAAGCTACAAATTTTGTCTTTGACACCGCAACGGGTATAAAACCAACCAAGCAATTGAGATTTGACGAGGTCCAATTGCTCATCTACACCACGTAATGGCACTTCTTTGACTCCCTTAGGATCAGGAAGACAATGTTGTGGGCTAGCTTTTATGCGTCTTGTATTCGCCATGACGTATGAGGGAACCTCCACATAAGCTCTGAGGCCAACTATTGCGGTCCTCGATCAACACGTTTCGAGACACGTAGCACGTTTGCCCGAGGATCTAGCGAGGTTGTCCAACGCTTGGATTGCTGGACCTAGAATCAAACGGACGACACGATTTGATTAAAGGCTGTAGAACGACGACTCCGATGAGGGTGAATACGCCAGGGAATAGGTCGGTAGAACAATCAAGGACAAGATGCAAGATTGCTCAATCACCCTTGCCAGAAGCAAGTAAAGCTCGAAATTCACACAAGCAAGAAAATCGAAAAACTAAGTAATTTGATTTATAAAACGTCTACCTAAAACCTTACAAAGCAAGCCTATTTATAGGCTAAGAGTTACAAAAACCCTAAGGAAAACAAGGAAAAGGGGAATTCGGCCATCTTGGGATCAAGATGGGCCGGCCCATGCTCTACTAGAACAACTAATCTAACTATAAATTAAACACTAAAGCCTAAGGCCCTATTCGGCCAACTCACTCGGAGGCCCACTTGACTCTTCATGGGCTTGGATCGTGGTGTAGATAACTTGATTGTCTCCCTCCAAGCCTTCAATTTCTCTATGGACTCCATGTTGGTCTTTGACAATTCGAACAAGGGCTTGGAGGGATTCTTTGAAGAACTTGGCTTGTGCACGTGTGACTGGGCCCAATGGAACTCGGACTGGGTCATTACTTGGGCTAAGGTCCGTGCACACATCAGTCCCCTCCACTTGAGAAGGATTCGTCCTCAAATCTGGATGGAAATGGATGATACTACAAGAGTTGGTAGTATGAACCCCAAATCTAATGCCACCACATATTGCCAAGAAAAACTCATGGCTTTACTCCAATGGCTCCTCTTGTTCGTATCATTCCCCTCCTCTTGAAAGCAATTTGCCCACAAATTGAAGCACGAATGGTGACAAGACGAGTTACATGCCTTCGACTCAATCTTGTTAGGATGGCTATAGATGTCATCCAATGCAAAACCCACGTGCTAAGTTGGAAAATAACCCTTGTCGGACCTTGAATCTCACAAACCATCTTCAATGTATGCTCAACTTGATCGTTTGTGGTCATGAGGTAAGGGTCCTCAAAGTGGTGTGAAGCGTATCCCGTGAAATCGAACTCCGGCCCGAACACACTTGCAAGGCCCCAAGGCGGATTTGGTGATGTTGGAGATTCACGTGGACTAAGAACAAGATGAAAATCATAATGGTCATTCAGGTACTTGTTCTTTAAACGAACCCTTGGTACACAACCATCCACAAAATGTGGAGTGTTCCCATCAAGATGAGCTCGAAGCAACTCCCCTTTGGTGTGGACTGATTTGAGTTGACATTGTTCCATGAATGGATACAAACGGGGTTTAACTCTTGGAGTACCAACTACATGGAAGCTTGCAAAGTCTACAATTGATTTTGGAATGGAACACACCAAGATCAGCTCAACTTGCCTTTGCTTGATCTGAATACAAGAAGAAACACTAAACAAAGCAAGGTAAGTTCGTTGGGAAAATAATAGGCCTTCACCGGGTTGCTCAAGATCAGCCCACTTTCTCTCTTTTCTTCCTTTTTACCACCCATCTCATCAGATTTTTCCATCTCTTTGTCCATTTCAACAGCTGACCCTTTCATCTCATTGCATTCAACTCCCTCGGGTTTTATCTCTTCAGGCACAATTCCCTCATCTAGCTGCTTCTCCATTCAATAACGCTCAACCTTACTTTTCATGTGTGCTAGATCAATACAAAACTGGTCATAAGTAAGTGATACAAGTGCAATACGACGACTATTAAATAAGAAGGAATACTTATTAGTATGTCCGTCATATTTAACTTCTGGCCTCGACATCCACGCTTTGCCCAACAACCCGTGTCAATTGAATTGGGACTACATCACACAACACCTCGTCCACATATTTGCCGATTTGAATAGGTACAAGTGTGTGCTTAGTAACCCAGACAACACCTTGAGTACTCATCAACTTGTGCGGTCGAAGATGACCAATGGTTGGAAGATTTAATTTCTCAACCATCAACTCCCATCAATGGCCAAGCTACAAATTTTGTCTTTGACACCGCAACGGGTATAAAACCAACCAAGCAATTGAGATTTGACGAGGTCCAATTGCTCATCTACACCACGTAATGGCACTTCTTTGACTCCCTTAGGATCAGGAAGACAATGTTGTGGGCTAGCTTTTATGCGTCTTGTATTCGCCATGACGTATGAGGGAACCTCCACATAAGCTCTGAGGCCAACTATTGCGGTCCTCGATCAACACGTTTCGAGACACGTAGCACGTTTGCCCGAGGATCTAGCGAGGTTGTCCAACGCTTGGATTGCTGGACCTAGAATCAAACGGACGACACGATTTGATTAAAGGCTGTAGAACGACGACTCCGATGAGGGTGAATACGCCAGGGAATAGGTCGGTAGAACAATCAAGGACAAGATGCAAGATTGCTCAATCACCCTTGCCAGAAGCAAGTAAAGCTCGAAATTCACACAAGCAAGAAAATCGAAAAACTAAGTAATTTGATTTATAAAACGTCTACCTAAAACCTTACAAAGCAAGCCTATTTATAGGCTAAGAGTTACAAAAACCCTAAGGAAAACAAGGAAAAGGGGAATTCGGCCATCTTGGGATCAAGATGGGCCGGCCCATGCTCTACTAGAACAACTAATCTAACTATAAATTAAACACTAAAGCCTAAGGCCCTATTCGGCCAACTCACTCGGAGGCCCACTTGACTCTTCATGGGCTTGGATCGTGGTGTAGATAACTTGATTGTCTCCCTCCAAGCCTTCAATTTCTCTATGGACTCCATGTTGGTCTTGGACAATTCGAACAAGGGCTTGGAGGGATTCTTTGAAGAACTTGGCTTGTGCACGTGTGACTGGGCCCAATGGAACTCGGACTGGGTCATTACTTGGGCTAAGGTCCGTGCACACATCAGTCCCCTCCACTTGAGAAGGATTCGTCCTCAAATCTGGATGGAAATGGATGATACTACAAGAGTTGGTAGTATGAACCCCAAATCTAATGCCACCACATATTGCCAAGAAAAACTCATGGCTTTACTCCAATGGCTCCTCTTGTTCGTATCATTCCCCTCCTCTTGAAAGCAATTTGCCCACAAATTGAAGCACGAATGGTGACAAGACGAGTTACATGCCTTCGACTCAATCTTGTTAGGATGGCTATAGATGTCATCCAATGCAAAACCCACGTGCTAAGTTGGAAAATAACCCTTGTCGGACCTTGAATCTCACAAACCATCTTCAATGTATGCTCAACTTGATCGTTTGTGGTCATGAGGTAAGGGTCCTCAAAGTGGTGTGAAGCGTATCCCGTGAAATCGAACTCCGGCCCGAACACACTTGCAAGGCCCCAAGGCGGATTTGGTGATGTTGGAGATTCACGTGGACTAAGAACAAGATGAAAATCATAATGGTCATTCAGGTACTTGTTCTTTAAACGAACCCTTGGTACACAACCATCCACAAAATGTGGAGTGTTCCCATCAAGATGAGCTCGAAGCAACTCCCCTTTGGTGTGGACTGATTTGAGTTGACATTGTTCCATGAATGGATACAAACGGGGTTTAACTCTTGGAGTACCAACTACATGGAAGCTTGCAAAGTCTACAATTGATTTTGGAATGGAACACACCAAGATCAGCTCAACTTGCCTTTGCTTGATCTGAATACAAGAAGAAACACTAAACAAAGCAAGGTAAGTTCGTTGGGAAAATAATAGGCCTTCACCGGGTTGCTCAAGATCAGCCCACTTTCTCTCTTTTCTTCCTTTTTACCACCCATCTCATCAGATTTTTCCATCTCTTTGTCCATTTCAACAGCTGACCCTTTCATCTCATTGCATTCAACTCCCTCGGGTTTTATCTCTTCAGGCACAATTCCCTCATCTAGCTGCTTCTCCATTCAATAACGCTCAACCTTACTTTTCATGTGTGCTAGATCAATACAAAACTGGTCATAAGTAAGTGATACAAGTGCAATACGACGACTATTAAATAAGAAGGAATACTTATTAGTATGTCCGTCATATTTAACTTCTGGCCTCGACATCCACGCTTTGCCCAACAACCCGTGTCACTTGAATTGGGACTACATCACACAACACCTCGTCCACATATTTGCCGATTTGAATAGGTACAAGTGTGTGCTTAGTAACCCAGACAACACCTTGAGTACTCATCAACTTGTGCGGTCGAAGATGACCAATGGTTGGAAGATTTAATTTCTCAACCATCAACTCCCATCAATGGCCAAGCTACAAATTTTGTCTTTGACACCGCAACGGGTATAAAACCAACCAAGCAATTGAGATTTGACGAGGTCCAATTGCTCATCTACACCACGTAATGGCACTTCTTTGACTCCCTTAGGATCAGGAAGACAATGTTGTGGGCTAGCTTTTATGCGTCTTGTATTCGCCATGACGTATGAGGGAACCTCCACATAAGCTCTGAGGCCAACTATTGCGGTCCTCGATCAACACGTTTCGAGACACGTAGCACGTTTGCCCGAGGATCTAGCGAGGTTGTCCAACGCTTGGATTGCTGGACCTAGAATCAAACGGACGACACGATTTGATTAAAGGCTGTAGAACGACGACTCCGATGAGGGTGAATACGCCAGGGAATAGGTCGGTAGAACAATCAAGGACAAGATGCAAGATTGCTCAATCACCCTTGCCAGAAGCAAGTAAAGCTCGAAATTCACACAAGCAAGAAAATCGAAAAACTAAGTAATTTGATTTATAAAACGTCTACCTAAAACCTTACAAAGCAAGCCTATTTATAGGCTAAGAGTTACAAAAACCCTAAGGAAAACAAGGAAAAGGGGAATTCGGCCATCTTGGGATCAAGATGGGCCGGCCCATGCTCTACTAGAACAACTAATCTAACTATAAATTAAACACTAAAGCCTAAGGCCCTATTCGGCCAACTCACTCGGAGGCCCACTTGACTCTTCATGGGCTTGGATCGTGGTGTAGATAACTTGATTGTCTCCCTCCAAGCCTTCAATTTCTCTATGGACTCCATGTTGGTCTTGGACAATTCGAACAAGGGCTTGGAGGGATTCTTTGAAGAACTTGGCTTGTGCACGTGTGACTGGGCCCAATGGAACTCGGACTGGGTCATTACTTGGGCTAAGGTCCGTGCACACATCAGTCCCCTCCACTTGAGAAGGATTCGTCCTCAAATCTGGATGGAAATGGATGATACTACAAGAGTTGGTAGTATGAACCCCAAATCTAATGCCACCACATATTGCCAAGAAAAACTCATGGCTTTACTCCAATGGCTCCTCTTGTTCGTATCATTCCCCTCCTCTTGAAAGCAATTTGCCCACAAATTGAAGCACGAATGGTGACAAGACGAGTTACATGCCTTCGACTCAATCTTGTTAGGATGGCTATAGATGTCATCCAATGCAAAACCCACGTGCTAAGTTGGAAAATAACCCTTGTCGGACCTTGAATCTCACAAACCATCTTCAATGTATGCTCAACTTGATCGTTTGTGGTCATGAGGTAAGGGTCCTCAAAGTGGTGTGAAGCGTATCCCGTGAAATCGAACTCCGGCCCGAACACTCTTGCAAGGCCCCAAGGCGGATTTGGTGATGTTGGAGATTCACGTGGACTAAGAACAAGATGAAAATCATAATGGTCATTCAGGTACTTGTTCTTTAAACGAACCCTTGGTACACAACCATCCACAAAATGTGGAGTGTTCCCATCAAGATGAGCTCGAAGCAACTCCCCTTTGGTGTGGACTGATTTGAGTTGACATTGTTCCATGAATGGATACAAACGGGGTTTAACTCTTGGAGTACCAACTACATGGAAGCTTGCAAAGTCTACAATTGATTTTGGAATGGAACACACCAAGATCAGCTCAACTTGCCTTTGCTTGATCTGAATACAAGAAGAAACACTAAACAAAGCAAGGTAAGTTCGTTGGGAAAATAATAGGCCTTCACCGGGTTGCTCAAGATCAGCCCACTTTCTCTCTTTTCTTCCTTTTTACCACCCATCTCATCAGATTTTTCCATCTCTTTGTCCATTTCAACAGCTGACCCTTTCATCTCATTGCATTCAACTCCCTCGGGTTTTATCTCTTCAGGCACAATTCCCTCATCTAGCTGCTTCTCCATTCAATAACGCTCAACCTTACTTTTCATGTGTGCTAGATCAATACAAAACTGGTCATAAGTAAGTGATACAAGTGCAATACGACGACTATTAAATAAGAAGGAATACTTATTAGTATGTCCGTCATATTTAACTTCTGGCCTCGACATCCACGCTTTGCCCAACAACCCGTGTCACTTGAATTGGGACTACATCACACAACACCTCGTCCACATATTTGCCGATTTGAATAGGTACAAGTGTGTGCTTAGTAACCCAGACAACACCTTGAGTACTCATCAACTTGTGCGGTCGAAGATGACCAATGGTTGGAAGATTTAATTTCTCAACCATCAACTCCCATCAATGGCCAAGCTACAAATTTTGTCTTTGACACCGCAACGGGTATAAAACCAACCAAGCAATTGAGATTTGACGAGGTCCAATTGCTCATCTACACCACGTAATGGCACTTCTTTGACTCCCTTAGGATCAGGAAGACAATGTTGTGGGCTAGCTTTTATGCGTCTTGTATTCGCCATGACGTATGAGGGAACCTCCACATAAGCTCTGAGGCCAACTATTGCGGTCCTCGATCAACACGTTTCGAGACACGTAGCACGTTTGCCCGAGGATCTAGCGAGGTTGTCCAACGCTTGGATTGCTGGACCTAGAATCAAACGGACGACACGATTTGATTAAAGGCTGTAGAACGACGACTCCGATGAGGGTGAATACGCCAGGGAATAGGTCGGTAGAACAATCAAGGACAAGATGCAAGATTGCTCAATCACCCTTGCCAGAAGCAAGTAAAGCTCGAAATTCACACAAGCAAGAAAATCGAAAAACTAAGTAATTTGATTTATAAAACGTCTACCTAAAACCTTACAAAGCAAGCCTATTTATAGGCTAAGAGTTACAAAAACCCTAAGGAAAACAAGGAAAAGGGGAATTCGGCCATCTTGGGATCAAGATGGGCCGGCCCATGCTCTACTAGAACAACTAATCTAACTATAAATTAAACACTAAAGCCTAAGGCCCTATTCGGCCAACTCACTCGGAGGCCCACTTGACTCTTCATGGGCTTGGATCGTGGTGTAGATAACTTGATTGTCTCCTTCCAAGCCTTCAATTTCTCTATGGACTCCATGTTGGTCTTGGACAATTCGAACAAGGGCTTGGAGGGATTCTTTGAAGAACTTGGCTTGTGCACGTGTGACTGGGCCCAATGGAACTCGGACTGGGTCATTACTTGGGCTAAGGTCCGTGCACACATCAGTCCCCTCCACTTGAGAAGGATTCGTCCTCAAATTTGGATGGAAATGGATGATACTACAAGAGTTGGTAGTATGAACCCCAAATCTAATGCCACCACATATTGCCAAGAAAAACTCATGGCTTTACTCCAATGGCTCCTCTTGTTCGTATCATTCCCCTCCTCTTGAAAGCAATTTGCCCACAAATTGAAGCACGAATGGTGACAAGACGAGTTACATGCCTTCGACTCAATCTTGTTAGGATGGCTATAGATGTCATCCAATGCAAAACCCACGTGCTAAGTTGGAAAATAACCCTTGTCGGACCTTGAATCTCACAAACCATCTTCAATGTATGCTCAACTTGATCGTTTGTGGTCATGAGGTAAGGGTCCTCAAAGTGGTGTGAAGCGTATCCCGTGAAATCGAACTCCGGCCCGAACACACTTGCAAGGCCCCAAGGCGGATTTGGTGATGTTGGAGATTCACGTGGACTAAGAACAAGATGAAAATCATAATGGTCATTCAGGTACTTGTTCTTTAAACGAACCCTTGGTACACAACCATCCACAAAATGTGGAGTGTTCCCATCAAGATGAGCTCGAAGCAACTCCCCTTTGGTGTGGACTGATTTGAGTTGACATTGTTCCATGAATGGATACAAACGGGGTTTAACTCTTGGAGTACCAACTACATGGAAGCTTGCAAAGTCTACAATTGATTTTGGAATGGAACACACCAAGATCAGCTCAACTTGCCTTTGCTTGATCTGAATACAAGAAGAAACACTAAACAAAGCAAGGTAAGTTCGTTGGGAAAATAATAGGCCTTCACCGGGTTGCTCAAGATCAGCCCACTTTCTCTCTTTTCTTCCTTTTTACCACCCATCTCATCAGATTTTTCCATCTCTTTGTCCATTTCAACAGCTGACCCTTTCATCTCATTGCATTCAACTCCCTCGGGTTTTATCTCTTCAGGCACAATTCCCTCATCTAGCTGCTTCTCCATTCAATAACGCTCAACCTTACTTTTCATGTGTGCTAGATCAATACAAAACTGGTCATAAGTAAGTGATACAAGTGCAATACGACGACTATTAAATAAGAAGGAATACTTATTAGTATGTCCGTCATATTTAACTTCTGGCCTCGACATCCACGCTTTGCCCAACAACCCGTGTCACTTGAATTGGGACTACATCACACAACACCTCGTCCACATATTTGCCGATTTGAATAGGTACAAGTGTGTGCTTAGTAACCCAGACAACACCTTGAGTACTCATCAACTTGTGCGGTCGAAGATGACCAATGGTTGGAAGATTTAATTTCTCAACCATGATAGCAGTTGCAAGGTTGACTTCACAACTCCCATCAATGGCCAAGCTACAAATTTTGTCTTTGACACCGCAACGGGTATAAAACCAACCAAGCAATTGAGATTTGACGAGGTCCAATTGCTCATCTACACCACGTAATGGCACTTCTTTGACTCCCTTAGGATCAGGAAGACAATGTTGTGGGCTAGCTTTTATGCGTCTTGTATTCGCCATGACGTATGAGGGAACCTCCACATAAGCTCTGAGGCCAACTATTGCGGTCCTCGATCAACACGTTTCGAGACACGTAGCACGTTTGCCCGAGGATCTAGCGAGGTTGTCCAACGCTTGGATTGCTGGACCTAGAATCAAACGGACGACACGATTTGATTAAAGGCTGTAGAACGACGACTCCGATGAGGGTGAATACGCCAGGGAATAGGTCGGTAGAACAATCAAGGACAAGATGCAAGATTGCTCAATCACCCTTGCCAGAAGCAAGTAAAGCTCGAAATTCACACAAGCAAGAAAATCGAAAAACTAAGTAATTTGATTTATAAAACGTCTACCTAAAACCTTACAAAGCAAGCCTATTTATAGGCTAAGAGTTACAAAAACCCTAAGGAAAACAAGGAAAAGGGGAATTCGGCCATCTTGGGATCAAGATGGGCCGGCCCATGCTCTACTAGAACAACTAATCTAACTATAAATTAAACACTAAAGCCTAAGGCCCTATTCGGCCAACTCACTCGGAGGCCCACTTGACTCTTCATGGGCTTGGATCGTGGTGTAGATAACTTGATTGTCTCCCTCCAAGCCTTCAATTTCTCTATGGACTCCATGTTGGTCTTGGACAATTCGAACAAGGGCTTGGAGGGATTCTTTGAAGAACTTGGCTTGTGCACGTGTGACTGGGCCCAATGGAACTCGGACTGGGTCATTACTTGGGCTAAGGTCCGTGCACACATCAGTCCCCTCCACTTGAGAAGGATTCGTCCTCAAATCTGGATGGAAATGGATGATACTACAAGAGTTGGTAGTATGAACCCCAAATCTAATGCCACCACATATTGCCAAGAAAAACTCATGGCTTTACTCCAATGGCTCCTCTTGTTCGTATCATTCCCCTCCTCTTGAAAGCAATTTGCCCACAAATTGAAGCACGAATGGTGACAAGACGAGTTACATGCCTTCGACTCAATCTTGTTAGGATGGCTATAGATGTCATCCAATGCAAAACCCACGTGCTAAGTTGGAAAATAACCCTTGTCGGACCTTGAATCTCACAAACCATCTTCAATGTATGCTCAACTTGATCGTTTGTGGTCATGAGGTAAGGGTCCTCAAAGTGGTGTGAAGCGTATCCCGTGAAATCGAACTCCGGCCCGAACACTCTTGCAAGGCCCCAAGGCGGATTTGGTGATGTTGGAGATTCACGTGGACTAAGAACAAGATGAAAATCATAATGGTCATTCAGGTACTTGTTCTTTAAACGAACCCTTGGTACACAACCATCCACAAAATGTGGAGTGTTCCCATCAAGATGAGCTCGAAGCAACTCCCCTTTGGTGTGGACTGATTTCAGTTGTCATTGTTCCATGAATGGATACAAACGGGGTTTAACTCTTGGAGTACCAACTACATGGAAGCTTGCAAAGTCTACAATTGATTTTGGAATGGAACACACCAAGATCAGCTCAACTTGCCTTTGCTTGATCTGAATACAAGAAGAAACACTAAACAAAGCAAGGTAAGTTCGTTGGGAAAATAATAGGCCTTCACCGGGTTGCTCAAGATCAGCCCACTTTCTCTCTTTTCTTCCTTTTTACCACCCATCTCATCAGATTTTTCCATCTCTTTGTCCATTTCAACAGCTGACCCTTTCATCTCATTGCATTCAACTCCCTCGGGTTTTATCTCTTCAGGCACAATTCCCTCATCTAGCTGCTTCTCCATTCAATAACGCTCAACCTTACTTTTCATGTGTGCTAGATCAATACAAAACTGGTCATAAGTAAGTGATACAAGTGCAATACGACGACTATTAAATAAGAAGGAATACTTATTAGTATGTCCGTCATATTTAACTTCTGGCCTCGACATCCACGCTTTGCCCAACAACCCGTGTCACTTGAATTGGGACTACATCACACAACACCTCGTCCACATATTTGCCGATTTGAATAGGTACAAGTGTGTGCTTAGTAACCCAGACAACACCTTGAGTACTCATCAACTTGTGAGGTCGAAGATGACCAATGGTTGGAAGATTTAATTTCTCAACCATGATAGCAGTTGCAAGGTTGACTTCACAACTCCCATCAATGGCCAAGCTACAAATTTTGTCTTTGACACCGCAACGGGTATAAAACCAACCAAGCAATTGAGATTTGACGAGGTCCAATTGCTCATCTACACCACGTAATGGCACTTCTTTGACTCCCTTAGGATCAGGAAGACAATGTTGTGGGCTAGCTTTTATGCGTCTTGTATTCGCCATGACGTATGAGGGAACCTCCACATAAGCTCTGAGGCCAACTATTGCGGTCCTCGATCAACACGTTTCGAGACACGTAGCACGTTTGCCCGAGGATCTAGCGAGGTTGTCCAACGCTTGGATTGCTGGACCTAGAATCAAACGGACGACACGATTTGATTAAAGGCTGTAGAACGACGACTCCGATGAGGGTGAATACGCCAGGGAATAGGTCGGTAGAACAATCAAGGACAAGATGCAAGATTGCTCAATCACCCTTGCCAGAAGCAAGTAAAGCTCGAAATTCACACAAGCAAGAAAATCGAAAAACTAAGTAATTTGATTTATAAAACGTCTACCTAAAACCTTACAAAGCAAGCCTATTTATAGGCTAAGAGTTACAAAAACCCTAAGGAAAACAAGGAAAAGGGGAATTCGGCCATCTTGGGATCAAGATGGGCCGGCCCATGCTCTACTAGAACAACTAATCTAACTATAAATTAAACACTAAAGCCTAAGGCCCTATTCGGCCAACTCACTCGGAGGCCCACTTGACTCTTCATGGGCTTGGATCGTGGTGTAGATAACTTGATTGTCTCCCTCCAAGCCTTCAATTTCTCTATGGACTCCATGTTGGTCTTGGACAATTCGAACAAGGGCTTGGAGGGATTCTTTGAAGAACTTGGCTTGTGCACGTGTGACTGGGCCCAATGGAACTCGGACTGGGTCATTACTTGGGCTAAGGTCCGTGCACACATCAGTCCCCTCCACTTGAGAAGGATTCGTCCTCAAATCTGGATGGAAATGGATGATACTACAAGAGTTGGTAGTATGAACCCCAAATCTAATGCCACCACATATTGCCAAGAAAAACTCATGGCTTTACTCCAATGGCTCCTCTTGTTCGTATCATTCCCCTCCTCTTGAAAGCAATTTGCCCACAAATTGAAGCACGAATGGTGACAAGACGAGTTACATGCCTTCGACTCAATCTTGTTAGGATGGCTATAGATGTCATCCAATGCAAAACCCACGTGCTAAGTTGGAAAATAACCCTTGTCGGACCTTGAATCTCACAAACCATCTTCAATGTATGCTCAACTTGATCGTTTGTGGTCATGAGGTAAGGGTCCTCAAAGTGGTGTGAAGCGTATCCCGTGAAATCGAACTCCGGCCCGAACACACTTGCAAGGCCCCAAGGCGGATTTGGTGATGTTGGAGATTCACGTGGACTAAGAACAAGATGAAAATCATAATGGTCATTCAGGTACTTGTTCTTTAAACGAACCCTTGGTACACAACCATCCACAAAATGTGGAGTGTTCCCATCAAGATGAGCTCGAAGCAACTCCCCTTTGGTGTGGACTGATTTGAGTTGACATTGTTCCATGAATGGATACAAACGGGGTTTAACTCTTGGAGTACCAACTACATGGAAGCTTGCAAAGTCTACAATTGATTTTGGAATGGAACACACCAAGATCAGCTCAACTTGCCTTTGCTTGATCTGAATACAAGAAGAAACACTAAACAAAGCAAGGTAAGTTCGTTGGGAAAATAATAGGCCTTCACCGGGTTGCTCAAGATCAGCCCACTTTCTCTCTTTTCTTCCTTTTTACCACCCATCTCATCAGATTTTTCCATCTCTTTGTCCATTTCAACAGCTGACCCTTTCATCTCATTGCATTCAACTCCCTCGGGTTTTATCTCTTCAGGCACAATTCCCTCATCTAGCTGCTTCTCCATTCAATAACGCTCAACCTTACTTTTCATGTGTGCTAGATCAATACAAAACTGGTCATAAGTAAGTGATACAAGTGCAATACGACGACTATTAAATAAGAAGGAATACTTATTAGTATGTCCGTCATATTTAACTTCTGGCCTCGACATCCACGCTTTGCCCAACAACCCGTGTCACTTGAATTGGGACTACATCACACAACACCTCGTCCACATATTTGCCGATTTGAATAGGTACAAGTGTGTGCTTAGTAACCCAGACAACACCTTGAGTACTCATCAACTTGTGAGGTCGAAGATGACCAATGGTTGGAAGATTTAATTTCTCAACCATGATAGCAGTTGCAAGGTTGACTTCACAACTCCCATCAATGGCCAAGCTACAAATTTTGTCTTTGACACCGCAACGGGTATAAAACCAACCAAGCAATTGAGATTTGACGAGGTCCAATTGCTCATCTACACCACGTAATGGCACTTCTTTGACTCCCTTAGGATCAGGAAGACAATGTTGTGGGCTAGCTTTTATGCGTCTTGTATTCGCCATGACGTATGAGGGAACCTCCACATAAGCTCTGAGGCCAACTATTGCGGTCCTCGATCAACACGTTTCGAGACACGTAGCACGTTTGCCCGAGGATCTAGCGAGGTTGTCCAACGCTTGGATTGCTGGACCTAGAATCAAACGGACGACACGATTTGATTAAAGGCTGTAGAACGACGACTCCGATGAGGGTGAATACGCCAGGGAATAGGTCGGTAGAACAATCAAGGACAAGATGCAAGATTGCTCAATCACCCTTGCCAGAAGCAAGTAAAGCTCGAAATTCACACAAGCAAGAAAATCGAAAAACTAAGTAATTTGATTTATAAAACGTCTACCTAAAACCTTACAAAGCAAGCCTATTTATAGGCTAAGAGTTACAAAAACCCTAAGGAAAACAAGGAAAAGGGGAATTCGGCCATCTTGGGATCAAGATGGGCCGGCCCATGCTCTACTAGAACAACTAATCTAACTATAAATTAAACACTAAAGCCTAAGGCCCTATTCGGCCAACTCACTCGGAGGCCCACTTGACTCTTCATGGGCTTGGATCGTGGTGTAGATAACTTGATTGTCTCCCTCCAAGCCTTCAATTTCTCTATGGACTCCATGTTGGTCTTGGACAATTCGAACAAGGGCTTGGAGGGATTCTTTGAAGAACTTGGCTTGTGCACGTGTGACTGGGCCCAATGGAACTCGGACTGGGTCATTACTTGGGCTAAGGTCCGTGCACACATCAGTCCCCTCCACTTGAGAAGGATTCGTCCTCAAATCTGGATGGAAATGGATGATACTACAAGAGTTGGTAGTATGAACCCCAAATCTAATGCCACCACATATTGCCAAGAAAAACTCATGGCTTTACTCCAATGGCTCCTCTTGTTCGTATCATTCCCCTCCTCTTGAAAGCAATTTGCCCACAAATTGAAGCACGAATGGTGACAAGACGAGTTACATGCCTTCGACTCAATCTTGTTAGGATGGCTATAGATGTCATCCAATGCAAAACCCACGTGCTAAGTTGGAAAATAACCCTTGTCGGACCTTGAATCTCACAAACCATCTTCAATGTATGCTCAACTTGATCGTTTGTGGTCATGAGGTAAGGGTCCTCAAAGTGGTGTGAAGCGTATCCCGTGAAATCGAACTCCGGCCCGAACACTCTTGCAAGGCCCCAAGGCGGATTTGGTGATGTTGGAGATTCACGTGGACTAAGAACAAGATGAAAATCATAATGGTCATTCAGGTACTTGTTCTTTAAACGAACCCTTGGTACACAACCATCCACAAAATGTGGAGTGTTCCCATCAAGATGAGCTCGAAGCAACTCCCCTTTGGTGTGGACTGATTTCAGTTGTCATTGTTCCATGAATGGATACAAACGGGGTTTAACTCTTGGAGTACCAACTACATGGAAGCTTGCAAAGTCTACAATTGATTTTGGAATGGAACACACCAAGATCAGCTCAACTTGCCTTTGCTTGATCTGAATACAAGAAGAAACACTAAACAAAGCAAGGTAAGTTCGTTGGGAAAATAATAGGCCTTCACCGGGTTGCTCAAGATCAGCCCACTTTCTCTCTTTTCTTCCTTTTTACCACCCATCTCATCAGATTTTTCCATCTCTTTGTCCATTTCAACAGCTGACCCTTTCATCTCATTGCATTCAACTCCCTCGGGTTTTATCTCTTCAGGCACAATTCCCTCATCTAGCTGCTTCTCCATTCAATAACGCTCAACCTTACTTTTCATGTGTGCTAGATCAATACAAAACTGGTCATAAGTAAGTGATACAAGTGCAATACGACGACTATTAAATAAGAAGGAATACTTATTAGTATGTCCGTCATATTTAACTTCTGGCCTCGACATCCACGCTTTGCCCAACAACCCGTGTCACTTGAATTGGGACTACATCACACAACACCTCGTCCACATATTTGCCGATTTGAATAGGTACAAGTGTGTGCTTAGTAACCCAGACAACACCTTGAGTACTCATCAACTTGTGCGGTCGAAGATGACCAATGGTTGGAAGATTTAATTTCTCAACCATGATAGCAGTTGCAAGGTTGACTTCACAACTCCCATCAATGGCCAAGCTACAAATTTTGTCTTTGACACCGCAACGGGTATAAAACCAACCAAGCAATTGAGATTTGACGAGGTCCAATTGCTCATCTACACCACGTAATGGCACTTCTTTGACTCCCTTAGGATCAGGAAGACAATGTTGTGGGCTAGCTTTTATGCGTCTTGTATTCGCCATGACGTATGAGGGAACCTCCACATAAGCTCTGAGGCCAACTATTGCGGTCCTCGATCAACACGTTTCGAGACACGTAGCACGTTTGCCCGAGGATCTAGCGAGGTTGTCCAACGCTTGGATTGCTGGACCTAGAATCAAACGGACGACACGATTTGATTAAAGGCTGTAGAACGACGACTCCGATGAGGGTGAATACGCCAGGGAATAGGTCGGTAGAACAATCAAGGACAAGATGCAAGATTGCTCAATCACCCTTGCCAGAAGCAAGTAAAGCTCGAAATTCACACAAGCAAGAAAATCGAAAAACTAAGTAATTTGATTTATAAAACGTCTACCTAAAACCTTACAAAGCAAGCCTATTTATAGGCTAAGAGTTACAAAAACCCTAAGGAAAACAAGGAAAAGGGGAATTCGGCCATCTTGGGATCAAGATGGGCCGGCCCATGCTCTACTAGAACAACTAATCTAACTATAAATTAAACACTAAAGCCTAAGGCCCTATTCGGCCAACTCACTCGGAGGCCCACTTGACTCTTCATGGGCTTGGATCGTGGTGTAGATAACTTGATTGTCTCCCTCCAAGCCTTCAATTTCTCTATGGACTCCATGTTGGTCTTGGACAATTCGAACAAGGGCTTGGAGGGATTCTTTGAAGAACTTGGCTTGTGCACGTGTGACTGGGCCCAATGGAACTCGGACTGGGTCATTACTTGGGCTAAGGTCCGTGCACACATCAGTCCCCTCCACTTGAGAAGGATTCGTCCTCAAATCTGGATGGAAATGGATGATACTACAAGAGTTGGTAGTATGAACCCCAAATCTAATGCCACCACATATTGCCAAGAAAAACTCATGGCTTTACTCCAATGGCTCCTCTTGTTCGTATCATTCCCCTCCTCTTGAAAGCAATTTGCCCACAAATTGAAGCACGAATGGTGACAAGACGAGTTACATGCCTTCGACTCAATCTTGTTAGGATGGCTATAGATGTCATCCAATGCAAAACCCACGTGCTAAGTTGGAAAATAACCCTTGTCGGACCTTGAATCTCACAAACCATCTTCAATGTATGCTCAACTTGATCGTTTGTGGTCATGAGGTAAGGGTCCTCAAAGTGGTGTGAAGCGTATCCCGTGAAATCGAACTCCGGCCCGAACACTCTTGCAAGGCCCCAAGGCGGATTTGGTGATGTTGGAGATTCACGTGGACTAAGAACAAGATGAAAATCATAATGGTCATTCAGGTACTTGTTCTTTAAACGAACCCTTGGTACACAACCATCCACAAAATGTGGAGTGTTCCCATCAAGATGAGCTCGAAGCAACTCCCCTTTGGTGTGGACTGATTTGAGTTGACATTGTTCCATGAATGGATACAAACGGGGTTTAACTCTTGGAGTACCAACTACATGGAAGCTTGCAAAGTCTACAATTGATTTTGGAATGGAACACACCAAGATCAGCTCAACTTGCCTTTGCTTGATCTGAATACAAGAAGAAACACTAAACAAAGCAAGGTAAGTTCGTTGGGAAAATAATAGGCCTTCACCGGGTTGCTCAAGATCAGCCCACTTTCTCTCTTTTCTTCCTTTTTACCACCCATCTCATCAGATTTTTCCATCTCTTTGTCCATTTCAACAGCTGACCCTTTCATCTCATTGCATTCAACTCCCTCGGGTTTTATCTCTTCAGGCACAATTCCCTCATCTAGCTGCTTCTCCATTCAATAACGCTCAACCTTACTTTTCATGTGTGCTAGATCAATACAAAACTGGTCATAAGTAAGTGATACAAGTGCAATACGACGACTATTAAATAAGAAGGAATACTTATTAGTATGTCCGTCATATTTAACTTCTGGCCTCGACATCCACGCTTTGCCCAACAACCCGTGTCACTTGAATTGGGACTACATCACACAACACCTCGTCCACATATTTGCCGATTTGAATAGGTACAAGTGTGTGCTTAGTAACCCAGACAACACCTTGAGTACTCATCAACTTGTGAGGTCGAAGATGACCAATGGTTGGAAGATTTAATTTCTCAACCATGATAGCAGTTGCAAGGTTGACTTCACAACTCCCATCAATGGCCAAGCTACAAATTTTGTCTTTGACACCGCAACGGGTATAAAACCAACCAAGCAATTGAGATTTGACGAGGTCCAATTGCTCATCTACACCACGTAATGGCACTTCTTTGACTCCCTTAGGATCAGGAAGACAATGTTGTGGGCTAGCTTTTATGCGTCTTGTATTCGCCATGACGTATGAGGGAACCTCCACATAAGCTCTGAGGCCAACTATTGCGGTCCTCGATCAACACGTTTCGAGACACGTAGCACGTTTGCCCGAGGATCTAGCGAGGTTGTCCAACGCTTGGATTGCTGGACCTAGAATCAAACGGACGACACGATTTGATTAAAGGCTGTAGAACGACGACTCCGATGAGGGTGAATACGCCAGGGAATAGGTCGGTAGAACAATCAAGGACAAGATGCAAGATTGCTCAATCACCCTTGCCAGAAGCAAGTAAAGCTCGAAATTCACACAAGCAAGAAAATCGAAAAACTAAGTAATTTGATTTATAAAACGTCTACCTAAAACCTTACAAAGCAAGCCTATTTATAGGCTAAGAGTTACAAAAACCCTAAGGAAAACAAGGAAAAGGGGAATTCGGCCATCTTGGGATCAAGATGGGCCGGCCCATGCTCTACTAGAACAACTAATCTAACTATAAATTAAACACTAAAGCCTAAGGCCCTATTCGGCCAACTCACTCGGAGGCCCACTTGACTCTTCATGGGCTTGGATCGTGGTGTAGATAACTTGATTGTCTCCTTCCAAGCCTTCAATTTCTCTATGGACTCCATGTTGGTCTTGGACAATTCGAACAAGGGCTTGGAGGGATTCTTTGAAGAACTTGGCTTGTGCACGTGTGACTGGGCCCAATGGAACTCGGACTGGGTCATTACTTGGGCTAAGGTCCGTGCACACATCAGTCCCCTCCACTTGAGAAGGATTCGTCCTCAAATTTGGATGGAAATGGATGATACTACAAGAGTTGGTAGTATGAACCCCAAATCTAATGCCACCACATATTGCCAAGAAAAACTCATGGCTTTACTCCAATGGCTCCTCTTGTTCGTATCATTCCCCTCCTCTTGAAAGCAATTTGCCCACAAATTGAAGCACGAATGGTGACAAGACGAGTTACATGCCTTCGACTCAATCTTGTTAGGATGGCTATAGATGTCATCCAATGCAAAACCCACGTGCTAAGTTGGAAAATAACCCTTGTCGGACCTTGAATCTCACAAACCATCTTCAATGTATGCTCAACTTGATCGTTTGTGGTCATGAGGTAAGGGTCCTCAAAGTGGTGTGAAGCGTATCCCGTGAAATCGAACTCCGGCCCGAACACACTTGCAAGGCCCCAAGGCGGATTTGGTGATGTTGGAGATTCACGTGGACTAAGAACAAGATGAAAATCATAATGGTCATTCAGGTACTTGTTCTTTAAACGAACCCTTGGTACACAACCATCCACAAAATGTGGAGTGTTCCCATCAAGATGAGCTCGAAGCAACTCCCCTTTGGTGTGGACTGATTTGAGTTGACATTGTTCCATGAATGGATACAAACGGGGTTTAACTCTTGGAGTACCAACTACATGGAAGCTTGCAAAGTCTACAATTGATTTTGGAATGGAACACACCAAGATCAGCTCAACTTGCCTTTGCTTGATCTGAATACAAGAAGAAACACTAAACAAAGCAAGGTAAGTTCGTTGGGAAAATAATAGGCCTTCACCGGGTTGCTCAAGATCAGCCCACTTTCTCTCTTTTCTTCCTTTTTACCACCCATCTCATCAGATTTTTCCATCTCTTTGTCCATTTCAACAGCTGACCCTTTCATCTCATTGCATTCAACTCCCTCGGGTTTTATCTCTTCAGGCACAATTCCCTCATCTAGCTGCTTCTCCATTCAATAACGCTCAACCTTACTTTTCATGTGTGCTAGATCAATACAAAACTGGTCATAAGTAAGTGATACAAGTGCAATACGACGACTATTAAATAAGAAGGAATACTTATTAGTATGTCCGTCATATTTAACTTCTGGCCTCGACATCCACGCTTTGCCCAACAACCCGTGTCACTTGAATTGGGACTACATCACACAACACCTCGTCCACATATTTGCCGATTTGAATAGGTACAAGTGTGTGCTTAGTAACCCAGACAACACCTTGAGTACTCATCAACTTGTGCGGTCGAAGATGACCAATGGTTGGAAGATTTAATTTCTCAACCATGATAGCAGTTGCAAGGTTGACTTCACAACTCCCATCAATGGCCAAGCTACAAATTTTGTCTTTGACACCGCAACGGGTATAAAACCAACCAAGCAATTGAGATTTGACGAGGTCCAATTGCTCATCTACACCACGTAATGGCACTTCTTTGACTCCCTTAGGATCAGGAAGACAATGTTGTGGGCTAGCTTTTATGCGTCTTGTATTCGCCATGACGTATGAGGGAACCTCCACATAAGCTCTGAGGCCAACTATTGCGGTCCTCGATCAACACGTTTCGAGACACGTAGCACGTTTGCCCGAGGATCTAGCGAGGTTGTCCAACGCTTGGATTGCTGGACCTAGAATCAAACGGACGACACGATTTGATTAAAGGCTGTAGAACGACGACTCCGATGAGGGTGAATACGCCAGGGAATAGGTCGGTAGAACAATCAAGGACAAGATGCAAGATTGCTCAATCACCCTTGCCAGAAGCAAGTAAAGCTCGAAATTCACACAAGCAAGAAAATCGAAAAACTAAGTAATTTGATTTATAAAACGTCTACCTAAAACCTTACAAAGCAAGCCTATTTATAGGCTAAGAGTTACAAAAACCCTAAGGAAAACAAGGAAAAGGGGAATTCGGCCATCTTGGGATCAAGATGGGCCGGCCCATGCTCTACTAGAACAACTAATCTAACTATAAATTAAACACTAAAGCCTAAGGCCCTATTCGGCCAACTCACTCGGAGGCCCACTTGACTCTTCATGGGCTTGGATCGTGGTGTAGATAACTTGATTGTCTCCCTCCAAGCCTTCAATTTCTCTATGGACTCCATGTTGGTCTTGGACAATTCGAACAAGGGCTTGGAGGGATTCTTTGAAGAACTTGGCTTGTGCACGTGTGACTGGGCCCAATGGAACTCGGACTGGGTCATTACTTGGGCTAAGGTCCGTGCACACATCAGTCCCCTCCACTTGAGAAGGATTCGTCCTCAAATCTGGATGGAAATGGATGATACTACAAGAGTTGGTAGTATGAACCCCAAATCTAATGCCACCACATATTGCCAAGAAAAACTCATGGCTTTACTCCAATGGCTCCTCTTGTTCGTATCATTCCCCTCCTCTTGAAAGCAATTTGCCCATAAATTGAAGCACGAATGGTGACAAGACGAGTTACATGCCTTCGACTCAATCTTGTTAGGATGGCTATAGATGTCATCCAATGCAAAACCCACGTGCTAAGTTGGAAAATAACCCTTGTCGGACCTTGAATCTCACAAACCATCTTCAATGTATGCTCAACTTGATCGTTTGTGGTCATGAGGTAAGGGTCCTCAAAGTGGTGTGAAGCGTATCCCGTGAAATCGAACTCCGGCCCGAACACTCTTGCAAGGCCCCAAGGCGGATTTGGTGATGTTGGAGATTCACGTGGACTAAGAACAAGATGAAAATCATAATGGTCATTCAGGTACTTGTTCTTTAAACGAACCCTTGGTACACAACCATCCACAAAATGTGGAGTGTTCCCATCAAGATGAGCTCGAAGCAACTCCCCTTTGGTGTGGACTGATTTCAGTTGTCATTGTTCCATGAATGGATACAAACGGGGTTTAACTCTTGGAGTACCAACTACATGGAAGCTTGCAAAGTCTACAATTGATTTTGGAATGGAACACACCAAGATCAGCTCAACTTGCCTTTGCTTGATCTGAATACAAGAAGAAACACTAAACAAAGCAAGGTAAGTTCGTTGGGAAAATAATAGGCCTTCACCGGGTTGCTCAAGATCAGCCCACTTTCTCTCTTTTCTTCCTTTTTACCACCCATCTCATCAGATTTTTCCATCTCTTTGTCCATTTCAACAGCTGACCCTTTCATCTCATTGCATTCAACTCCCTCGGGTTTTATCTCTTCAGGCACAATTCCCTCATCTAGCTGCTTCTCCATTCAATAACGCTCAACCTTACTTTTCATGTGTGCTAGATCAATACAAAACTGGTCATAAGTAAGTGATACAAGTGCAATACGACGACTATTAAATAAGAAGGAATACTTATTAGTATGTCCGTCATATTTAACTTCTGGCCTCGACATCCACGCTTTGCCCAACAACCCGTGTCACTTGAATTGGGACTACATCACACAACACCTCGTCCACATATTTGCCGATTTGAATAGGTACAAGTGTGTGCTTAGTAACCCAGACAACACCTTGAGTACTCATCAACTTGTGAGGTCGAAGATGACCAATGGTTGGAAGATTTAATTTCTCAACCATGATAGCAGTTGCAAGGTTGACTTCACAACTCCCATCAATGGCCAAGCTACAAATTTTGTCTTTGACACCGCAACGGGTATAAAACCAACCAAGCAATTGAGATTTGACGAGGTCCAATTGCTCATCTACACCACGTAATGGCACTTCTTTGACTCCCTTAGGATCAGGAAGACAATGTTGTGGGCTAGCTTTTATGCGTCTTGTATTCGCCATGACGTATGAGGGAACCTCCACATAAGCTCTGAGGCCAACTATTGCGGTCCTCGATCAACACGTTTCGAGACACGTAGCACGTTTGCCCGAGGATCTAGCGAGGTTGTCCAACGCTTGGATTGCTGGACCTAGAATCAAACGGACGACACGATTTGATTAAAGGCTGTAGAACGACGACTCCGATGAGGGTGAATACGCCAGGGAATAGGTCGGTAGAACAATCAAGGACAAGATGCAAGATTGCTCAATCACCCTTGCCAGAAGCAAGTAAAGCTCGAAATTCACACAAGCAAGAAAATCGAAAAACTAAGTAATTTGATTTATAAAACGTCTACCTAAAACCTTACAAAGCAAGCCTATTTATAGGCTAAGAGTTACAAAAACCCTAAGGAAAACAAGGAAAAGGGGAATTCGGCCATCTTGGGATCAAGATGGGCCGGCCCATGCTCTACTAGAACAACTAATCTAACTATAAATTAAACACTAAAGCCTAAGGCCCTATTCGGCCAACTCACTCGGAGGCCCACTTGACTCTTCATGGGCTTGGATCGTGGTGTAGATAACTTGATTGTCTCCCTCCAAGCCTTCAATTTCTCTATGGACTCCATGTTGGTCTTGGACAATTCGAACAAGGGCTTGGAGGGATTCTTTGAAGAACTTGGCTTGTGCACGTGTGACTGGGCCCAATGGAACTCGGACTGGGTCATTACTTGGGCTAAGGTCCGTGCACACATCAGTCCCCTCCACTTGAGAAGGATTCGTCCTCAAATCTGGATGGAAATGGATGATACTACAAGAGTTGGTAGTATGAACCCCAAATCTAATGCCACCACATATTGCCAAGAAAAACTCATGGCTTTACTCCAATGGCTCCTCTTGTTCGTATCATTCCCCTCCTCTTGAAAGCAATTTGCCCACAAATTGAAGCACGAATGGTGACAAGACGAGTTACATGCCTTCGACTCAATCTTGTTAGGATGGCTATAGATGTCATCCAATGCAAAACCCACGTGCTAAGTTGGAAAATAACCCTTGTCGGACCTTGAATCTCACAAACCATCTTCAATGTATGCTCAACTTGATCGTTTGTGGTCATGAGGTAAGGGTCCTCAAAGTGGTGTGAAGCGTATCCCGTGAAATCGAACTCCGGCCCGAACACACTTGCAAGGCCCCAAGGCGGATTTGGTGATGTTGGAGATTCACGTGGACTAAGAACAAGATGAAAATCATAATGGTCATTCAGGTACTTGTTCTTTAAACGAACCCTTGGTACACAACCATCCACAAAATGTGGAGTGTTCCCATCAAGATGAGCTCGAAGCAACTCCCCTTTGGTGTGGACTGATTTGAGTTGACATTGTTCCATGAATGGATACAAACGGGGTTTAACTCTTGGAGTACCAACTACATGGAAGCTTGCAAAGTCTACAATTGATTTTGGAATGGAACACACCAAGATCAGCTCAACTTGCCTTTGCTTGATCTGAATACAAGAAGAAACACTAAACAAAGCAAGGTAAGTTCGTTGGGAAAATAATAGGCCTTCACCGGGTTGCTCAAGATCAGCCCACTTTCTCTCTTTTCTTCCTTTTTACCACCCATCTCATCAGATTTTTCCATCTCTTTGTCCATTTCAACAGCTGACCCTTTCATCTCATTGCATTCAACTCCCTCGGGTTTTATCTCTTCAGGCACAATTCCCTCATCTAGCTGCTTCTCCATTCAATAACGCTCAACCTTACTTTTCATGTGTGCTAGATCAATACAAAACTGGTCATAAGTAAGTGATACAAGTGCAATACGACGACTATTAAATAAGAAGGAATACTTATTAGTATGTCCGTCATATTTAACTTCTGGCCTCGACATCCACGCTTTGCCCAACAACCCGTGTCACTTGAATTGGGACTACATCACACAACACCTCGTCCACATATTTGCCGATTTGAATAGGTACAAGTGTGTGCTTAGTAACCCAGACAACACCTTGAGTACTCATCAACTTGTGAGGTCGAAGATGACCAATGGTTGGAAGATTTAATTTCTCAACCATGATAGCAGTTGCAAGGTTGACTTCACAACTCCCATCAATGGCCAAGCTACAAATTTTGTCTTTGACACCGCAACGGGTATAAAACCAACCAAGCAATTGAGATTTGACGAGGTCCAATTGCTCATCTACACCACGTAATGGCACTTCTTTGACTCCCTTAGGATCAGGAAGACAATGTTGTGGGCTAGCTTTTATGCGTCTTGTATTCGCCATGACGTATGAGGGAACCTCCACATAAGCTCTGAGGCCAACTATTGCGGTCCTCGATCAACACGTTTCGAGACACGTAGCACGTTTGCCCGAGGATCTAGCGAGGTTGTCCAACGCTTGGATTGCTGGACCTAGAATCAAACGGACGACACGATTTGATTAAAGGCTGTAGAACGACGACTCCGATGAGGGTGAATACGCCAGGGAATAGGTCGGTAGAACAATCAAGGACAAGATGCAAGATTGCTCAATCACCCTTGCCAGAAGCAAGTAAAGCTCGAAATTCACACAAGCAAGAAAATCGAAAAACTAAGTAATTTGATTTATAAAACGTCTACCTAAAACCTTACAAAGCAAGCCTATTTATAGGCTAAGAGTTACAAAAACCCTAAGGAAAACAAGGAAAAGGGGAATTCGGCCATCTTGGGATCAAGATGGGCCGGCCCATGCTCTACTAGAACAACTAATCTAACTATAAATTAAACACTAAAGCCTAAGGCCCTATTCGGCCAACTCACTCGGAGGCCCACTTGACTCTTCATGGGCTTGGATCGTGGTGTAGATAACTTGATTGTCTCCCTCCAAGCCTTCAATTTCTCTATGGACTCCATGTTGGTCTTTGACAATTCGAACAAGGGCTTGGAGGGATTCTTTGAAGAACTTGGCTTGTGCACGTGTGACTGGGCCCAATGGAACTCGGACTGGGTCATTACTTGGGCTAAGGTCCGTGCACACATCAGTCCCCTCCACTTGAGAAGGATTCGTCCTCAAATCTGGATGGAAATGGATGATACTACAAGAGTTGGTAGTATGAACCCCAAATCTAATGCCACCACATATTGCCAAGAAAAACTCATGGCTTTACTCCAATGGCTCCTCTTGTTCGTATCATTCCCCTCCTCTTGAAAGCAATTTGCCCACAAATTGAAGCACGAATGGTGACAAGACGAGTTACATGCCTTCGACTCAATCTTGTTAGGATGGCTATAGATGTCATCCAATGCAAAACCCACGTGCTAAGTTGGAAAATAACCCTTGTCGGACCTTGAATCTCACAAACCATCTTCAATGTATGCTCAACTTGATCGTTTGTGGTCATGAGGTAAGGGTCCTCAAAGTGGTGTGAAGCGTATCCCGTGAAATCGAACTCCGGCCCGAACACACTTGCAAGGCCCCAAGGCGGATTTGGTGATGTTGGAGATTCACGTGGACTAAGAACAAGATGAAAATCATAATGGTCATTCAGGTACTTGTTCTTTAAACGAACCCTTGGTACACAACCATCCACAAAATGTGGAGTGTTCCCATCAAGATGAGCTCGAAGCAACTCCCCTTTGGTGTGGACTGATTTGAGTTGACATTGTTCCATGAATGGATACAAACGGGGTTTAACTCTTGGAGTACCAACTACATGGAAGCTTGCAAAGTCTACAATTGATTTTGGAATGGAACACACCAAGATCAGCTCAACTTGCCTTTGCTTGATCTGAATACAAGAAGAAACACTAAACAAAGCAAGGTAAGTTCGTTGGGAAAATAATAGGCCTTCACCGGGTTGCTCAAGATCAGCCCACTTTCTCTCTTTTCTTCCTTTTTACCACCCATCTCATCAGATTTTTCCATCTCTTTGTCCATTTCAACAGCTGACCCTTTCATCTCATTGCATTCAACTCCCTCGGGTTTTATCTCTTCAGGCACAATTCCCTCATCTAGCTGCTTCTCCATTCAATAACGCTCAACCTTACTTTTCATGTGTGCTAGATCAATACAAAACTGGTCATAAGTAAGTGATACAAGTGCAATACGACGACTATTAAATAAGAAGGAATACTTATTAGTATGTCCGTCATATTTAACTTCTGGCCTCGACATCCACGCTTTGCCCAACAACCCGTGTCACTTGAATTGGGACTACATCACACAACACCTCGTCCACATATTTGCCGATTTGAATAGGTACAAGTGTGTGCTTAGTAACCCAGACAACACCTTGAGTACTCATCAACTTGTGCGGTCGAAGATGACCAATGGTTGGAAGATTTAATTTCTCAACCATGATAGCAGTTGCAAGGTTGACTTCACAACTCCCATCAATGGCCAAGCTACAAATTTTGTCTTTGACACCGCAACGGGTATAAAACCAACCAAGCAATTGAGATTTGACGAGGTCCAATTGCTCATCTACACCACGTAATGGCATTTCTTTGACTCCCTTAGGATCAGGAAGACAATGTTGTGTGCTAGCTTTTATGCGTCTTGTATTCGCCATGACGTATGAGGGAACCTCCACATAAGCTCTGAGGCCAACTATTGCGGTCCTCGATCAACACGTTTCGAGACACGTAGCACGTTTGCCCGAGGATCTAGCGAGGTTGTCCAACGCTTGGATTGCTGGACCTAAAATCAAACGGACGACACGATTTGATTAAAGGCTGTAGAACGACGACTCCGATGAGGGTGAATACGCTAGGGAATAGGTCGGTAGAACAATCAAGGACAAGATGCAAGATTGCTCAATCACCCTTGCCAGAAGCAAGTAAAGCTCGAAATTCACACAAGCAAGAAAATCGAAAAACTAAGTAATTTGATTTATAAAACGTCTACCTAAAACCTTACAAAGCAAGCCTATTTATAGGCTAAGAGTTACAAAAACCCTAAGGAAAACAAGGAAAAGGGGAATTCGGCCATCTTGGGATCAAGATGGGCCGGCCCATGCTCTACTAGAACAACTAATCTAACTATAAATTAAACACTAAAGCCTAAGGCCCTATTCGGCCAACTCACTCGGAGGCCCACTTGACTCTTCATGGGCTTGGATCGTGGTGTAGATAACTTGATTGTCTCCCTCCAAGCCTTCAATTTCTCTATGGACTCCATGTTGGTCTTGGACAATTCGAACAAGGGCTTGGAGGGATTCTTTGAAGAACTTGGCTTGTGCACGTGTGACTGGGCCCAATGGAACTCGGACTGGGTCATTACTTGGGCTAAGGTCCGTGCACACATCAGTCCCCTCCACTTGAGAAGGATTCGTCCTCAAATCTGGATGGAAATGGATGATACTACAAGAGTTGGTAGTATGAACCCCAAATCTAATGCCACCACATATTGCCAAGAAAAACTCATGGCTTTACTCCAATGGCTCCTCTTGTTCGTATCATTCCCCTCCTCTTGAAAGCAATTTGCCCACAAATTGAAGCACGAATGGTGACAAGACGAGTTACATGCCTTCGACTCAATCTTGTTAGGATGGCTATAGATGTCATCCAATGCAAAACCCACGTGCTAAGTTGGAAAATAACCCTTGTCGGACCTTGAATCTCACAAACCATCTTCAATGTATGCTCAACTTGATCGTTTGTGGTCATGAGGTAAGGGTCCTCAAAGTGGTGTGAAGCGTATCCCGTGAAATCGAACTCCGGCCCGAACACACTTGCAAGGCCCCAAGGCGGATTTGGTGATGTTGGAGATTCACGTGGACTAAGAACAAGATGAAAATCATAATGGTCATTCAGGTACTTGTTCTTTAAACGAACCCTTGGTACACAACCATCCACAAAATGTGGAGTGTTCCCATCAAGATGAGCTCGAAGCAACTCCCCTTTGGTGTGGACTGATTTGAGTTGACATTGTTCCATGAATGGATACAAACGGGGTTTAACTCTTGGAGTACCAACTACATGGAAGCTTGCAAAGTCTACAATTGATTTTGGAATGGAACACACCAAGATTAGCTCAACTTGCCTTTGCTTGATCTGAATACAAGAAGAAACACTAAACAAAGCAAGGTAAGTTCGTTGGGAAAATAATAGGCCTTCACCGAGTTGCTCAAGATCAGCCCACTTTCTCTCTTTTCTTCCTTTTTACCACCCATCTCATCAGATTTTTCCATCTCTTTGTCCATTTCAACAGCTGACCCTTTCATCTCATTGCATTCAACTCCCTCGGGTTTTATCTCTTCAGGCACAATTCCCTCATCTAGCTGCTTCTCCATTCAATAACGCTCAACCTTACTTTTCATGTGTGCTAGATCAATACAAAACTGGTCATAAGTAAGTGATACAAGTGCAATACGACGACTATTAAATAAGAAGGAATACTTATTAGTATGTCCGTCATATTTAACTTCTGGCCTCGACATCCACGCTTTGCCCAACAACCCGTGTCACTTGAATTGGGACTACATCACACAACACCTCGTCCACATATTTGCCGATTTGAATAGGTACAAGTGTGTGCTTAGTAACCCAGACAACACCTTGAGTACTCATCAACTTGTGAGGTCGAAGATGACCAATGGTTGGAAGATTTAATTTCTCAACCATGATAGCAGTTGCAAGGTTGACTTCACAACTCCCATCAATGGCCAAGCTACAAATTTTGTCTTTGACACCGCAACGGGTATAAAACCAACCAAGCAATTGAGATTTGACGAGGTCCAATTGCTCATCTACACCACGTAATGGCACTTCTTTGACTCCCTTAGGATCAGGAAGACAATGTTGTGGGCTAGCTTTTATGCGTCTTGTATTCGCCATGACGTATGAGGGAACCTCCACATAAGCTCTGAGGCCAACTATTGCGGTCCTCGATCAACACGTTTCGAGACACGTAGCACGTTTGCCCGAGGATCTAGCGAGGTTGTCCAACGCTTGGATTGCTGGACCTAGAATCAAACGGACGACACGATTTGATTAAAGGCTGTAGAACGACGACTCCGATGAGGGTGAATACGCCAGGGAATAGGTCGGTAGAACAATCAAGGACAAGATGCAAGATTGCTCAATCACCCTTGCCAGAAGCAAGTAAAGCTCGAAATTCACACAAGCAAGAAAATCGAAAAACTAAGTAATTTGATTTATAAAACGTCTACCTAAAACCTTACAAAGCAAGCCTATTTATAGGCTAAGAGTTACAAAAACCCTAAGGAAAACAAGGAAAAGGGGAATTCGGCCATCTTGGGATCAAGATGGGCCGGCCCATGCTCTACTAGAACAACTAATCTAACTATAAATTAAACACTAAAGCCTAAGGCCCTATTCGGCCAACTCACTCGGAGGCCCACTTGACTCTTCATGGGCTTGGATCGTGGTGTAGATAACTTGATTGTCTCCTTCCAAGCCTTCAATTTCTCTATGGACTCCATGTTGGTCTTGGACAATTCGAACAAGGGCTTGGAGGGATTCTTTGAAGAACTTGGCTTGTGCACGTGTGACTGGGCCCAATGGAACTCGGACTGGGTCATTACTTGGGCTAAGGTCCGTGCACACATCAGTCCCCTCCACTTGAGAAGGATTCGTCCTCAAATTTGGATGGAAATGGATGATACTACAAGAGTTGGTAGTATGAACCCCAAATCTAATGCCACCACATATTGCCAAGAAAAACTCATGGCTTTACTCCAATGGCTCCTCTTGTTCGTATCATTCCCCTCCTCTTGAAAGCAATTTGCCCACAAATTGAAGCACGAATGGTGACAAGACGAGTTACATGCCTTCGACTCAATCTTGTTAGGATGGCTATAGATGTCATCCAATGCAAAACCCACGTGCTAAGTTGGAAAATAACCCTTGTCGGACCTTGAATCTCACAAACCATCTTCAATGTATGCTCAACTTGATCGTTTGTGGTCATGAGGTAAGGGTCCTCAAAGTGGTGTGAAGCGTATCCCGTGAAATCGAACTCCGGCCCGAACACATTTGCAAGGCCCCAAGGCGGATTTGGTGATGTTGGAGATTCACGTGGACTAAGAACAAGATGAAAATCATAATGGTCATTCAGGTACTTGTTCTTTAAACGAACCCTTGGTACACAACCATCCACAAAATGTGGAGTGTTCCCATCAAGATGAGCTCGAAGCAACTCCCCTTTGGTGTGGACTGATTTGAGTTGACATTGTTCCATGAATGGATACAAACGGGGTTTAACTCTTGGAGTACCAACTACATGGAAGCTTGCAAAGTCTACAATTGATTTTGGAATGGAACACACCAAGATCAGCTCAACTTGCCTTTGCTTGATCTGAATACAAGAAGAAACACTAAACAAAGCAAGGTAAGTTCGTTGGGAAAATAATAGGCCTTCACCGGGTTGCTCAAGATCAGCCCACTTTCTCTCTTTTCTTCCTTTTTACCACCCATCTCATCAGATTTTTCCATCTCTTTGTCCATTTCAACAGCTGACCCTTTCATCTCATTGCATTCAACTCCCTCGGGTTTTATCTCTTCAGGCACAATTCCCTCATCTAGCTGCTTCTCCATTCAATAACGCTCAACCTTACTTTTCATGTGTGCTAGATCAATACAAAACTGGTCATAAGTAAGTGATACAAGTGCAATACGACGACTATTAAATAAGAAGGAATACTTATTAGTATGTCCGTCATATTTAACTTCTGGCCTCGACATCCACGCTTTGCCCAACAACCCGTGTCACTTGAATTGGGACTACATCACACAACACCTCGTCCACATATTTGCCGATTTGAATAGGTACAAGTGTGTGCTTAGTAACCCAGACAACACCTTGAGTACTCATCAACTTGTGCGGTCGAAGATGACCAATGGTTGGAAGATTTAATTTCTCAACCATGATAGCAGTTGCAAGGTTGACTTCACAACTCCCATCAATGGCCAAGCTACAAATTTTGTCTTTGACACCGCAACGGGTATAAAACCAACCAAGCAATTGAGATTTGACGAGGTCCAATTGCTCATCTACACCACGTAATGGCACTTCTTTGACTCCCTTAGGATCAGGAAGACAATGTTGTGTGCTAGCTTTTATGCGTCTTGTATTCGCCATGACGTATGAGGGAACCTCCACATAAGCTCTGAGGCCAACTATTGCGGTCCTCGATCAACACGTTTCGAGACACGTAGCACGTTTGCCCGAGGATCTAGCGAGGTTGTCCAACGCTTGGATTGCTGGACCTAGAATCAAACGGACGACACGATTTGATTAAAGGCTGTAGAACGACGACTCCGATGAGGGTGAATACGCCAGGGAATAGGTCGGTAGAACAATCAAGGACAAGATGCAAGATTGCTCAATCACCCTTGCCAGAAGCAAGTAAAGCTCGAAATTCACACAAGCAAGAAAATCGAAAAACTAAGTAATTTGATTTATAAAACGTCTACCTAAAACCTTACAAAGCAAGCCTATTTATAGGCTAAGAGTTACAAAAACCCTAAGGAAAACAAGGAAAAGGGGAATTCGGCCATCTTGGGATCAAGATGGGCCGGCCCATGCTCTACTAGAACAACTAATCTAACTATAAATTAAACACTAAAGCCTAAGGCCCTATTCGGCCAACTCACTCGGAGGCCCACTTGACTCTTCATGGGCTTGGATCGTGGTGTAGATAACTTGATTGTCTCCCTCCAAGCCTTCAATTTCTCTATGGACTCCATGTTGGTCTTGGAGAATTCGAACAAGGGCTTGGAGGGATTCTTTGAAGAACTTGGCTTGTGCACGTGTGACTGGGCCCAATGGAACTCGGACTGGGTCATTACTTGGGCTAAGGTCCGTGCACACATCAGTCCCCTCCACTTGAGAAGGATTCGTCCTCAAATCTGGATGGAAATGGATGATACTACAAGAGTTGGTAGTATGAACCCCAAATCTAATGCCACCACATATTGCCAAGAAAAACTCATGGCTTTACTCCAATGGCTCCTCTTGTTCGTATCATTCCCCTCCTCTTGAAAGCAATTTGCCCACAAATTGAAGCACGAATGGTGACAAGACGAGTTACATGCCTTCGACTCAATCTTGTTAGGATGGCTATAGATGTCATCCAATGCAAAACCCACGTGCTAAGTTGGAAAATAACCCTTGTCGGACCTTGAATCTCACAAACCATCTTCAATGTATGCTCAACTTGATCGTTTGTGGTCATGAGGTAAGGGTCCTCAAAGTGGTGTGAAGCGTATCCCGTGAAATCGAACTCCGGCCCGAACACACTTGCAAGGCCCCAAGGCGGATTTGGTGATGTTGGAGATTCACGTGGACTAAGAACAAGATGAAAATCATAATGGTCATTCAGGTACTTGTTCTTTAAACGAACCCTTGGTACACAACCATCCACAAAATGTGGAGTGTTCCCATCAAGATGAGCTCGAAGCAACTCCCCTTTGGTGTGGACTGATTTGAGTTGACATTGTTCCATGAATGGATACAAACGGGGTTTAACTCTTGGAGTACCAACTACATGGAAGCTTGCAAAGTCTACAATTGATTTTGGAATGGAACACACCAAGATCAGCTCAACTTGCCTTTGCTTGATCTGAATACAAGAAGAAACACTAAACAAAGCAAGGTAAGTTCGTTGGGAAAATAATAGGCCTTCACCGGGTTGCTCAAGATCAGCCCACTTTCTCTCTTTTCTTCCTTTTTACCACCCATCTCATCAGATTTTTCCATCTCTTTGTCCATTTCAACAGCTGACCCTTTCATCTCATTGCATTCAACTCCCTCGGGTTTTATCTCTTCAGGCACAATTCCCTCATCTAGCTGCTTCTCCATTCAATAACGCTCAACCTTACTTTTCATGTGTGCTAGATCAATACAAAACTGGTCATAAGTAAGTGATACAAGTGCAATACGACGACTATTAAATAAGAAGGAATACTTATTAGTATGTCCGTCATATTTAACTTCTGGTCTCGACATCCACGCTTTGCCCAACAACCCGTGTCACTTGAATTGGGACTACATCACACAACACCTCGTCCACATATTTGCCGATTTGAATAGGTACAAGTGTGTGCTTAGTAACCCAGACAACACCTTGAGTACTCATCAACTTGTGCGGTCGAAGATGACCAATGGTTGGAAGATTTAATTTCTCAACCATGATAGCAGTTGCAAGGTTGACTTCACAACTCCCATCAATGGCCAAGCTACAAATTTTGTCTTTGACACCGCAACGGGTATAAAACCAACCAAGCAATTGAGATTTGACGAGGTCCAATTGCTCATCTACACCACGTAATGGCACTTCTTTGACTCCCTTAGGATCAGGAAGACAATGTTGTGTGCTAGCTTTTATGCGTCTTGTATTCGCCATGACGTATGAGGGAACCTCCACATAAGCTCTGAGGCCAACTATTGCGGTCCTCGATCAACACGTTTCGAGACACGTAGCACGTTTGCCCGAGGATCTAGCGAGGTTGTCCAACGCTTGGATTGCTGGACCTAGAATCAAACGGACGACACGATTTGATTAAAGGCTGTAGAACGACGACTCCGATGAGGGTGAATACGCCAGGGAATAGGTCGGTAGAACAATCAAGGACAAGATGCAAGATTGCTCAATCACCCTTGCCAGAAGCAAGTAAAGCTCGAAATTCACACAAGCAAGAAAATCGAAAAACTAAGTAATTTGATTTATAAAACGTCTACCTAAAACCTTACAAAGCAAGCCTATTTATAGGCTAAGAGTTACAAAAACCCTAAGGAAAACAAGGAAAAGGGGAATTCGGCCATCTTGGGATCAAGATGGGCCGGCCCATGCTCTACTAGAACAACTAATCTAACTGTAAATTAAACACTAAAGCCTAAGGCCCTATTCGGCCAACTCACTCGGAGGCCCACTTGACTCTTCATGGGCTTGGATCGTGGTGTAGATAACTTGATTGTCTCCCTCCAAGCCTTCAATTTCTCTATGGACTCCATGTTGGTCTTGGACAATTCGAACAAGGGCTTGGAGGGATTCTTTGAAGAACTTGGCTTGTGCACGTGTGACTGGGCCCAATGGAACTCGGACTGGGTCATTACTTGGGCTAAGGTCCGTGCACACATCAGTCCCCTCCACTTGAGAAGGATTCGTCCTCAAATTTGGATGGAAATGGATGATACTACAAGAGTTGGTAGTATGAACCCCAAATCTAATGCCACCACATATTGCCAAGAAAAACTCATGGCTTTACTCCAATGGCTCCTCTTGTTCGTATCATTCCCCTCCTCTTGAAAGCAATTTGCCCACAAATTGAAGCACGAATGGTGACAAGACGAGTTACATGCCTTCGACTCAATCTTGTTAGGATGGCTATAGATGTCATCCAATGCAAAACCCACGTGCTAAGTTGGAAAATAACCCTTGTCGGACCTTGAATCTCACAAACCATCTTCAATGTATGCTCAACTTGATCGTTTGTGGTCATGAGGTAAGGGTCCTCAAAGTGGTGTGAAGCGTATCCCGTGAAATCGAACTCCGGCCCGAACACATTTGCAAGGCCCCAAGGCGGATTTGGTGATGTTGGAGATTCACGTGGACTAAGAACAAGATGAAAATCATAATGGTCATTCAGGTACTTGTTCTTTAAACGAACCCTTGGTACACAACCATCCACAAAATGTGGAGTGTTCCCATCAAGATGAGCTCGAAGCAACTCCCCTTTGGTGTGGACTGATTTGAGTTGACATTGTTCCATGAATGGATACAAACGGGGTTTAACTCTTGGAGTACCAACTACATGGAAGCTTGCAAAGTCTACAATTGATTTTGGAATGGAACACACCAAGATCAGCTCAACTTGCCTTTGCTTGATCTGAATACAAGAAGAAACACTAAACAAAGCAAGGTAAGTTCGTTGGGAAAATAATAGGCCTTCACCGGGTTGCTCAAGATCAGCCCACTTTCTCTCTTTTCTTCCTTTTTACCACCCATCTCATCAGATTTTTCCATCTCTTTGTCCATTTCAACAGCTGACCCTTTCATCTCATTGCATTCAACTCCCTCGGGTTTTATCTCTTCAGGCACAATTCCCTCATCTAGCTGCTTCTCCATTCAATAACGCTCAACCTTACTTTTCATGTGTGCTAGATCAATACAAAACTGGTCATAAGTAAGTGATACAAGTGCAATACGACGACTATTAAATAAGAAGGAATACTTATTAGTATGTCCGTCATATTTAACTTCTGGCCTCGACATCCACGCTTTGCCCAACAACCCGTGTCACTTGAATTGGGACTACATCACACAACACCTCGTCCACATATTTGCCGATTTGAATAGGTACAAGTGTGTGCTTAGTAACCCAGACAACACCTTGAGTACTCATCAACTTGTGCGGTCGAAGATGACCAATGGTTGGAAGATTTAATTTCTCAACCATGATAGCAGTTGCAAGGTTGACTTCACAACTCCCATCAATGGCCAAGCTACAAATTTTGTCTTTGACACCGCAACGGGTATAAAACCAACCAAGCAATTGAGATTTGACGAGGTCCAATTGCTCATCTACACCACGTAATGGCACTTCTTTGACTCCCTTAGGATCAGGAAGACAATGTTGTGTGCTAGCTTTTATGCGTCTTGTATTCGCCATGACGTATGAGGGAACCTCCACATAAGCTCTGAGGCCAACTATTGCGGTCCTCGATCAACACGTTTCGAGACACGTAGCACGTTTGCCCGAGGATCTAGCGAGGTTGTCCAACGCTTGGATTGCTGGACCTAGAATCAAACGGACGACACGATTTGATTAAAGGCTGTAGAACGACGACTCCGATGAGGGTGAATACGCCAGGGAATAGGTCGGTAGAACAATCAAGGACAAGATGCAAGATTGCTCAATCACCCTTGCCAGAAGCAAGTAAAGCTCGAAATTCACACAAGCAAGAAAATCGAAAAACTAAGTAATTTGATTTATAAAACGTCTACCTAAAACCTTACAAAGCAAGCCTATTTATAGGCTAAGAGTTACAAAAACCCTAAGGAAAACAAGGAAAAGGGGAATTCGGCCATCTTGGGATCAAGATGGGCCGGCCCATGCTCTACTAGAACAACTAATCTAACTATAAATTAAACACTAAAGCCTAAGGCCCTATTCGGCCAACTCACTCGGAGGCCCACTTGACTCTTCATGGGCTTGGATCGTGGTGTAGATAACTTGATTGTCTCCCTCCAAGCCTTCAATTTCTCTATGGACTCCATGTTGGTCTTGGACAATTCGAACAAGGGCTTGGAGGGATTCTTTGAAGAACTTGGCTTGTGCACGTGTGACTGGGCCCAATGGAACTCGGACTGGGTCATTACTTGGGCTAAGGTCCGTGCACACATCAGTCCCCTCCACTTGAGAAGGATTCGTCCTCAAATCTGGATGGAAATGGATGATACTACAAGAGTTGGTAGTATGAACCCCAAATCTAATGCCACCACATATTGCCAAGAAAAACTCATGGCTTTACTCCAATGGCTCCTCTTGTTCGTATCATTCCCCTCCTCTTGAAAGCAATTTGCCCACAAATTGAAGCACGAATGGTGACAAGACGAGTTACATGCCTTCGACTCAATCTTGTTAGGATGGCTATAGATGTCATCCAATGCAAAACCCACGTGCTAAGTTGGAAAATAACCCTTGTCGGACCTTGAATCTCACAAACCATCTTCAATGTATGCTCAACTTGATCGTTTGTGGTCATGAGGTAAGGGTCCTCAAAGTGGTGTGAAGCGTATCCCGTGAAATCGAACTCCGGCCCGAACACACTTGCAAGGCCCCAAGGCGGATTTGGTGATGTTGGAGATTCACGTGGACTAAGAACAAGATGAAAATCATAATGGTCATTCAGGTACTTGTTCTTTAAACGAACCCTTGGTACACAACCATCCACAAAATGTGGAGTGTTCCCATCAAGATGAGCTCGAAGCAACTCCCCTTTGGTGTGGACTGATTTGAGTTGACATTGTTCCATGAATGGATACAAACGGGGTTTAACTCTTGGAGTACCAACTACATGGAAGCTTGCAAAGTCTACAATTGATTTTGGAATGGAACACACCAAGATCAGCTCAACTTGCCTTTGCTTGATCTGAATACAAGAAGAAACACTAAACAAAGCAAGGTAAGTTCGTTGGGAAAATAACAGGCCTTCACCGGGTTGCTCAAGATCAGCCCACTTTCTCTCTTTTCTTCCTTTTTACCACCCATCTCATCAGATTTTTCCATCTCTTTGTCCATTTCAACAGCTGACCCTTTCATCTCATTGCATTCAACTCCCTCGGGTTTTATCTCTTCAGGCACAATTCCCTCATCTAGCTGCTTCTCCATTCAATAACGCTCAACCTTACTTTTCATGTGTGCTAGATCAATACAAAACTGGTCATAAGTAAGTGATACAAGTGCAATACGACGACTATTAAATAAGAAGGAATACTTATTAGTATGTCCGTCATATTTAACTTCTGGCCTCGACATCCACGCTTTGCCCAACAACCCGTGTCAGTTGAATTGGGACTACATCACACAACACCTCGTCCACATATTTGCCGATTTGAATAGGTACAAGTGTGTGCTTAGTAACCCAGACAACACCTTGAGTACTCATCAACTTGTGCGGTCGAAGATGACCAATGGTTGGAAGATTTAATTTCTCAACCATGATAGCAGTTGCAAGGTTGACTTCACAACTCCCATCAATGGCCAAGCTACAAATTTTGTCTTTGACACCGCAACGGGTATAAAACCAACCAAGCAATTGAGATTTGACGAGGTCCAATTGCTCATCTACACCACGTAATGGCACTTCTTTGACTCCCTTAGGATCAGGAAGACAATGTTGTGTGCTAGCTTTTATGCGTCTTGTATTCGCCATGACGTATGAGGGAACCTCCACATAAGCTCTGAGGCCAACTATTGCGGTCCTCGATCAACACGTTTCGAGACACGTAGCACGTTTGCCCGAGGATCTAGCGAGGTTGTCCAACGCTTGGATTGCTGGACCTAGAATCAAACGGACGACACGATTTGATTAAAGGCTGTAGAACGACGACTCCGATGAGGGTGAATACGCCAGGGAATAGGTCGGTAGAACAATCAAGGACAAGATGCAAGATTGCTCAATCACCCTTGCCAGAAGCAAGTAAAGCTCGAAATTCACACAAGCAAGAAAATCGAAAAACTAAGTAATTTGATTTATAAAACGTCTACCTAAAACCTTACAAAGCAAGCCTATTTATAGGCTAAGAGTTACAAAAACCCTAAGGAAAACAAGGAAAAGGGGAATTCGGCCATCTTGGGATCAAGATGGGCCGGCCCATGCTCTACTAGAACAACTAATCTAACTGTAAATTAAACACTAAAGCCTAAGGCCCTATTCGGCCAACTCACTCGGAGGCCCACTTGACTCTTCATGGGCTTGGATCGTGGTGTAGATAACTTGATTGTCTCCCTCCAAGCCTTCAATTTCTCTATGGACTCCATGTTGGTCTTGGACAATTCGAACAAGGGCTTGGAGGGATTCTTTGAAGAACTTGGCTTGTGCACGTGTGACTGGGCCCAATGGAACTCGGACTGGGTCATTACTTGGGCTAAGGTCCGTGCACACATCAGTCCCCTCCACTTGAGAAGGATTCGTCCTCAAATCTGGATGGAAATGGATGATACTACAAGAGTTGGTAGTATGAACCCCAAATCTAATGCCACCACATATTGCCAAGAAAAACTCATGGCTTTACTCCAATGGCTCCTCTTGTTCGTATCATTCCCCTCCTCTTGAAAGCAATTTGCCCACAAATTGAAGCACGAATGGTGACAAGACGAGTTACATGCCTTCGACTCAATCTTGTTAGGATGGCTATAGATGTCATCCAATGCAAAACCCACGTGCTAAGTTGGAAAATAACCCTTGTCGGACCTTGAATCTCACAAACCATCTTCAATGTATGCTCAACTTGATCGTTTGTGGTCATGAGGTAAGGGTCCTCAAAGTGGTGTGAAGCGTATCCCGTGAAATCGAACTCCGGCCCGAACACACTTGCAAGGCCCCAAGGCGGATTTGGTGATGTTGGAGATTCACGTGGACTAAGAACAAGATGAAAATCATAATGGTCATTCAGGTACTTGTTCTTTAAACGAACCCTTGGTACACAACCATCCACAAAATGTGGAGTGTTCCCATCAAGATGAGCTCGAAGCAACTCCCCTTTGGTGTGGACTGATTTGAGTTGACATTGTTCCATGAATGGATACAAACGGGGTTTAACTCTTGGAGTACCAACTACATGGAAGCTTGCAAAGTCTACAATTGATTTTGGAATGGAACACACCAAGATCAGCTCAACTTGCCTTTGCTTGATCTGAATACAAGAAGAAACACTAAACAAAGCAAGGTAAGTTCGTTGGAAAAATAATAGGCCTTCACCGGGTTGCTCAAGATCAGCCCACTTTCTCTCTTTTCTTCCTTTTTACCACCCATCTCATCAGATTTTTCCATCTCTTTGTCCATTTCAACAGCTGACCCTTTCATCTCATTGCATTCAACTCCCTCGGGTTTTATCTCTTCAGGCACAATTCCCTCATCTAGCTGCTTCTCCATTCAATAACGCTCAACCTTACTTTTCATGTGTGCTAGATCAATACAAAACTGGTCATAAGTAAGTGATACAAGTGCAATACGACGACTATTAAATAAGAAGGAATACTTATTAGTATGTCCGTCATATTTAACTTCTGGCCTCGACATCCACGCTTTGCCCAACAACCCGTGTCACTTGAATTGGGACTACATCACACAACACCTCGTCCACATATTTGCCGATTTGAATAGGTACAAGTGTGTGCTTAGTAACCCAGACAACACCTTGAGTACTCATCAACTTGTGAGGTCGAAGATGACCAATGGTTGGAAGATTTAATTTCTCAACCATGATAGCAGTTGCAAGGTTGACTTCACAACTCCCATCAATGGCCAAGCTACAAATTTTGTCTTTGACACCGCAACGGGTATAAAACCAACCAAGCAATTGAGATTTGACGAGGTCCAATTGCTCATCTACACCACGTAATGGCACTTCTTTGACTCCCTTAGGATCAGGAAGACAATGTTGTGGGCTAGCTTTTATGCGTCTTGTATTCGCCATGACGTATGAGGGAACCTCCACATAAGCTCTGAGGCCAACTATTGCGGTCCTCGATCAACACGTTTCGAGACACGTAGCACGTTTGCCCGAGGATCTAGCGAGGTTGTCCAACGCTTGGATTGCTGGACCTAGAATCAAACGGACGACACGATTTGATTAAAGGCTGTAGAACGACGACTCCGATGAGGGTGAATACGCCAGGGAATAGGTCGGTAGAACAATCAAGGACAAGATGCAAGATTGCTCAATCACCCTTGCCAGAAGCAAGTAAAGCTCGAAATTCACACAAGCAAGAAAATCGAAAAACTAAGTAATTTGATTTATAAAACGTCTACCTAAAACCTTACAAAGCAAGCCTATTTATAGGCTAAGAGTTACAAAAACCCTAAGGAAAACAAGGAAAAGGGGAATTCGGCCATCTTGGGATCAAGATGGGCCGGCCCATGCTCTACTAGAACAACTAATCTAACTGTAAATTAAACACTAAAGCCTAAGGCCCTATTCGGCCAACTCACTCGGAGGCCCACTTGACTCTTCATGGGCTTGGATCGTGGTGTAGATAACTTGATTGTCTCCCTCCAAGCCTTCAATTTCTCTATGGACTCCATGTTGGTCTTGGACAATTCGAACAAGGGCTTGGAGGGATTCTTTGAAGAACTTGGCTTGTGCACGTGTGACTGGGCCCAATGGAACTCGGACTGGGTCATTACTTGGGCTAAGGTCCGTGCACACATCAGTCCCCTCCACTTGAGAAGGATTCGTCCTCAAATCTGGATGGAAATGGATGATACTACAAGAGTTGGTAGTATGAACCCCAAATCTAATGCCACCACATATTGCCAAGAAAAACTCATGGCTTTACTCCAATGGCTCCTCTTGTTCGTATCATTCCCCTCCTCTTGAAAGCAATTTGCCCACAAATTGAAGCACGAATGGTGACAAGACGAGTTACATGCCTTCGACTCAATCTTGTTAGGATGGCTATAGATGTCATCCAATGCAAAACCCACGTGCTAAGTTGGAAAATAACCCTTGTCGGACCTTGAATCTCACAAACCATCTTCAATGTATGCTCAACTTGATCGTTTGTGGTCATGAGGTAAGGGTCCTCAAAGTGGTGTGAAGCGTATCCCGTGAAATCGAACTCCGGCCCGAACACACTTGCAAGGCCCCAAGGCGGATTTGGTGATGTTGGAGATTCACGTGGACTAAGAACAAGATGAAAATCATAATGGTCATTCAGGTACTTGTTCTTTAAACGAACCCTTGGTACACAACCATCCACAAAATGTGGAGTGTTCCCATCAAGATGAGCTCGAAGCAACTCCCCTTTGGTGTGGACTGATTTGAGTTGACATTGTTCCATGAATGGATACAAACGGGGTTTAACTCTTGGAGTACCAACTACATGGAAGCTTGCAAAGTCTACAATTGATTTTGGAATGGAACACACCAAGATCAGCTCAACTTGCCTTTGCTTGATCTGAATACAAGAAGAAACACTAAACAAAGCAAGGTAAGTTCGTTGGGAAAATAATAGGCCTTCACCGGGTTGCTCAAGATCAGCCCACTTTCTCTCTTTTCTTCCTTTTTACCACCCATCTCATCAGATTTTTCCATCTCTTTGTCCATTTCAACAGCTGACCCTTTCATCTCATTGCATTCAACTCCCTCGGGTTTTATCTCTTCAGGCACAATTCCCTCATCTAGCTGCTTCTCCATTCAATAACGCTCAACCTTACTTTTCATGTGTGCTAGATCAATACAAAACTGGTCATAAGTAAGTGATACAAGTGCAATACGACGACTATTAAATAAGAAGGAATACTTATTAGTATGTCCGTCATATTTAACTTCTGGCCTCGACATCCACGCTTTGCCCAACAACCCGTGTCACTTGAATTGGGACTACATCACACAACACCTCGTCCACATATTTGCCGATTTGAATAGGTACAAGTGTGTGCTTAGTAACCCAGACAACACCTTGAGTACTCATCAACTTGTGAGGTCGAAGATGACCAATGGTTGGAAGATTTGATTTCTCAACCATGATAGCAGTTGCAAGGTTGACTTCACAACTCCCATCAATGGCCAAGCTACAAATTTTGTCTTTGACACCGCAACGGGTATAAAACCAACCAAGCAATTGAGATTTGACGAGGTCCAATTGCTCATCTACACCACGTAATGGCACTTCTTTGACTCCCTTAGGATCAGGAAGACAATGTTGTGGGCTAGCTTTTATGCGTCTTGTATTCGCCATGACGTATGAGGGAACCTCCACATAAGCTCTGAGGCCAACTATTGCGGTCCTCGATCAACACGTTTCGAGACACGTAGCACGTTTGCCCGAGGATCTAGCGAGGTTGTCCAACGCTTGGATTGCTGGACCTAGAATCAAACGGACGACACGATTTGATTAAAGGCTGTAGAACGACGACTCCGATGAGGGTGAATACGCCAGGGAATAGGTCGGTAGAACAATCAAGGACAAGATGCAAGATTGCTCAATCACCCTTGCCAGAAGCAAGTAAAGCTCGAAATTCACACAAGCAAGAAAATCGAAAAACTAAGTAATTTGATTTATAAAACGTCTACCTAAAACCTTACAAAGCAAGCCTATTTATAGGCTAAGAGTTACAAAAACCCTAAGGAAAACAAGGAAAAGGGGAATTCGGCCATCTTGGGATCAAGATGGGCCGGCCCATGCTCTACTAGAACAACTAATCTAACTGTAAATTAAACACTAAAGCCTAAGGCCCTATTCGGCCAACTCACTCGGAGGCCCACTTGACTCTTCATGGGCTTGGATCGTGGTGTAGATAACTTGATTGTCTCCCTCCAAGCCTTCAATTTCTCTATGGACTCCATGTTGGTCTTGGACAATTCGAACAAGGGCTTGGAGGGATTCTTTGAAGAACTTGGCTTGTGCACGTGTGACTGGGCCCAATGGAACTCGGACTGGGTCATTACTTGGGCTAAGGTCCGTGCACACATCAGTCCCCTCCACTTGAGAAGGATTCGTCCTCAAATCTGGATGGAAATGGATGATACTACAAGAGTTGGTAGTATGAACCCCAAATCTAATGCCACCACATATTGCCAAGAAAAACTCATGGCTTTACTCCAATGGCTCCTCTTGTTCGTATCATTCCCCTCCTCTTGAAAGCAATTTGCCCACAAATTGAAGCACGAATGGTGACAAGACGAGTTACATGCCTTCGACTCAATCTTGTTAGGATGGCTATAGATGTCATCCAATGCAAAACCCACGTGCTAAGTTGGAAAATAACCCTTGTCGGACCTTGAATCTCACAAACCATCTTCAATGTATGCTCAACTTGATCGTTTGTGGTCATGAGGTAAGGGTCCTCAAAGTGGTGTGAAGCGTATCCCGTGAAATCGAACTCCGGCCCGAACACACTTGCAAGGCCCCAAGGCGGATTTGGTGATGTTGGAGATTCACGTGGACTAAGAACAAGATGAAAATCATAATGGTCATTCAGGTACTTGTTCTTTAAACGAACCCTTGGTACACAACCATCCACAAAATGTGGAGTGTTCCCATCAAGATGAGCTCGAAGCAACTCCCCTTTGGTGTGGACTGATTTGAGTTGACATTGTTCCATGAATGGATACAAACGGGGTTTAACTCTTGGAGTACCAACTACATGGAAGCTTGCAAAGTCTACAATTGATTTTGGAATGGAACACACCAAGATCAGCTCAACTTGCCTTTGCTTGATCTGAATACAAGAAGAAACACTAAACAAAGCAAGGTAAGTTCGTTGGGAAAATAATAGGCCTTCACCGGGTTGCTCAAGATCAGCCCACTTTCTCTCTTTTCTTCCTTTTTACCACCCATCTCATCAGATTTTTCCATCTCTTTGTCCATTTCAACAGCTGACCCTTTCATCTCATTGCATTCAACTCCCTCGGGTTTTATCTCTTCAGGCACAATTCCCTCATCTAGCTGCTTCTCCATTCAATAACGCTCAACCTTACTTTTCATGTGTGCTAGATCAATACAAAACTGGTCATAAGTAAGTGATACAAGTGCAATACGACGACTATTAAATAAGAAGGAATACTTATTAGTATGTCCGTCATATTTAACTTCTGGCCTCGACATCCACGCTTTGCCCAACAACCCGTGTCACTTGAATTGGGACTACATCACACAACACCTCGTCCACATATTTGCCGATTTGAATAGGTACAAGTGTGTGCTTAGTAACCCAGACAACACCTTGAGTACTCATCAACTTGTGAGGTCGAAGATGACCAATGGTTGGAAGATTTGATTTCTCAACCATGATAGCAGTTGCAAGGTTGACTTCACAACTCCCATCAATGGCCAAGCTACAAATTTTGTCTTTGACACCGCAACGGGTATAAAACCAACCAAGCAATTGAGATTTGACGAGGTCCAATTGCTCATCTACACCACGTAATGGCACTTCTTTGACTCCCTTAGGATCAGGAAGACAATGTTGTGGGCTAGCTTTTATGCGTCTTGTATTCGCCATGACGTATGAGGGAACCTCCACATAAGCTCTGAGGCCAACTATTGCGGTCCTCGATCAACACGTTTCGAGACACGTAGCACGTTTGCCCGAGGATCTAGCGAGGTTGTCCAACGCTTGGATTGCTGGACCTAGAATCAAACGGACGACACGATTTGATTAAAGGCTGTAGAACGACGACTCCGATGAGGGTGAATACGCCAGGGAATAGGTCGGTAGAACAATCAAGGACAAGATGCAAGATTGCTCAATCACCCTTGCCAGAAGCAAGTAAAGCTCGAAATTCACACAAGCAAGAAAATCGAAAAACTAAGTAATTTGATTTATAAAACGTCTACCTAAAACCTTACAAAGCAAGCCTATTTATAGGCTAAGAGTTACAAAAACCCTAAGGAAAACAAGGAAAAGGGGAATTCGGCCATCTTGGGATCAAGATGGGCCGGCCCATGCTCTACTAGAACAACTAATCTAACTGTAAATTAAACACTAAAGCCTAAGGCCCTATTCGGCCAACTCACTCGGAGGCCCACTTGACTCTTCATGGGCTTGGATCGTGGTGTAGATAACTTGATTGTCTCCCTCCAAGCCTTCAATTTCTCTATGGACTCCATGTTGGTCTTGGACAATTCGAACAAGGGCTTGGAGGGATTCTTTGAAGAACTTGGCTTGTGCACGTGTGACTGGGCCCAATGGAACTCGGACTGGGTCATTACTTGGGCTAAGGTCCGTGCACACATCAGTCCCCTCCACTTGAGAAGGATTCGTCCTCAAATCTGGATGGAAATGGATGATACTACAAGAGTTGGTAGTATGAACCCCAAATCTAATGCCACCACATATTGCCAAGAAAAACTCATGGCTTTACTCCAATGGCTCCTCTTGTTCGTATCATTCCCCTCCTCTTGAAAGCAATTTGCCCACAAATTGAAGCACGAATGGTGACAAGACGAGTTACATGCCTTCGACTCAATCTTGTTAGGATGGCTATAGATGTCATCCAATGCAAAACCCACGTGCTAAGTTGGAAAATAACCCTTGTCGGACCTTGAATCTCACAAACCATCTTCAATGTATGCTCAACTTGATCGTTTGTGGTCATGAGGTAAGGGTCCTCAAAGTGGTGTGAAGCGTATCCCGTGAAATCGAACTCCGGCCCGAACACACTTGCAAGGCCCCAAGGCGGATTTGGTGATGTTGGAGATTCACGTGGACTAAGAACAAGATGAAAATCATAATGGTCATTCAGGTACTTGTTCTTTAAACGAACCCTTGGTACACAACCATCCACAAAATGTGGAGTGTTCCCATCAAGATGAGCTCGAAGCAACTCCCCTTTGGTGTGGACTGATTTGAGTTGACATTGTTCCATGAATGGATACAAACGGGGTTTAACTCTTGGAGTACCAACTACATGGAAGCTTGCAAAGTCTACAATTGATTTTGGAATGGAACACACCAAGATCAGCTCAACTTGCCTTTGCTTGATCTGAATACAAGAAGAAACACTAAACAAAGCAAGGTAAGTTCGTTGGGAAAATAATAGGCCTTCACCGGGTTGCTCAAGATCAGCCCACTTTCTCTCTTTTCTTCCTTTTTACCACCCATCTCATCAGATTTTTCCATCTCTTTGTCCATTTCAACAGCTGACCCTTTCATCTCATTGCATTCAACTCCCTCGGGTTTTATCTCTTCAGGCACAATTCCCTCATCTAGCTGCTTCTCCATTCAATAACGCTCAACCTTACTTTTCATGTGTGCTAGATCAATACAAAACTGGTCATAAGTAAGTGATACAAGTGCAATACGACGACTATTAAATAAGAAGGAATACTTATTAGTATGTCCGTCATATTTAACTTCTGGCCTCGACATCCACGCTTTGCCCAACAACCCGTGTCACTTGAATTGGGACTACATCACACAACACCTCGTCCACATATTTGCCGATTTGAATAGGTACAAGTGTGTGCTTAGTAACCCAGACAACACCTTGAGTACTCATCAACTTGTGAGGTCGAAGATGACCAATGGTTGGAAGATTTGATTTCTCAACCATGATAGCAGTTGCAAGGTTGACTTCACAACTCCCATCAATGGCCAAGCTACAAATTTTGTCTTTGACACCGCAACGGGTATAAAACCAACCAAGCAATTGAGATTTGACGAGGTCCAATTGCTCATCTACACCACGTAATGGCACTTCTTTGACTCCCTTAGGATCAGGAAGACAATGTTGTGGGCTAGCTTTTATGCGTCTTGTATTCGCCATGACGTATGAGGGAACCTCCACATAAGCTCTGAGGCCAACTATTGCGGTCCTCGATCAACACGTTTCGAGACACGTAGCACGTTTGCCCGAGGATCTAGCGAGGTTGTCCAACGCTTGGATTGCTGGACCTAGAATCAAACGGACGACACGATTTGATTAAAGGCTGTAGAACGACGACTCCGATGAGGGTGAATACGCCAGGGAATAGGTCGGTAGAACAATCAAGGACAAGATGCAAGATTGCTCAATCACCCTTGCCAGAAGCAAGTAAAGCTCGAAATTCACACAAGCAAGAAAATCGAAAAACTAAGTAATTTGATTTATAAAACGTCTACCTAAAACCTTACAAAGCAAGCCTATTTATAGGCTAAGAGTTACAAAAACCCTAAGGAAAACAAGGAAAAGGGGAATTCGGCCATCTTGGGATCAAGATGGGCCGGCCCATGCTCTACTAGAACAACTAATCTAACTATAAATTAAACACTAAAGCCTAAGGCCCTATTCGGCCAACTCACTCGGAGGCCCACTTGACTCTTCATGGGCTTGGATCGTGGTGTAGATAACTTGATTGTCTCCCTCCAAGCCTTCAATTTCTCTATGGACTCCATGTTGGTCTTGGACAATTCGAACAAGGGCTTGGAGGGATTCTTTGAAGAACTTGGCTTGTGCACGTGTGACTGGGCCCAATGGAACTCGGACTGGGTCATTACTTGGGCTAAGGTCCGTGCACACATCAGTCCCCTCCACTTGAGAAGGATTCGTCCTCAAATCTGGATGGAAATGGATGATACTACAAGAGTTGGTAGTATGAACCCCAAATCTAATGCCACCACATATTGCCAAGAAAAACTCATGGCTTTACTCCAATGGCTCCTCTTGTTCGTATCATTCCCCTCCTCTTGAAAGCAATTTGCCCACAAATTGAAGCACGAATGGTGACAAGACGAGTTACATGCCTTCGACTCAATCTTGTTAGGATGGCTATAGATGTCATCCAATGCAAAACCCACGTGCTAAGTTGGAAAATAACCCTTGTCGGACCTTGAATCTCACAAACCATCTTCAATGTATGCTCAACTTGATCGTTTGTGGTCATGAGGTAAGGGTCCTCAAAGTGGTGTGAAGCGTATCCCGTGAAATCGAACTCCGGCCCGAACACACTTGCAAGGCCCCAAGGCGGATTTGGTGATGTTGGAGATTCACGTGGACTAAGAACAAGATGAAAATCATAATGGTCATTCAGGTACTTGTTCTTTAAACGAACCCTTGGTACACAACCATCCACAAAATGTGGAGTGTTCCCATCAAGATGAGCTCGAAGCAACTCCCCTTTGGTGTGGACTGATTTGAGTTGACATTGTTCCATGAATGGATACAAACGGGGTTTAACTCTTGGAGTACCAACTACATGGAAGCTTGCAAAGTCTACAATTGATTTTGGAATGGAACACACCAAGATCAGCTCAACTTGCCTTTGCTTGATCTGAATACAAGAAGAAACACTAAACAAAGCAAGGTAAGTTCGTTGGGAAAATAATAGGCCTTCACCGGGTTGCTCAAGATCAGCCCACTTTCTCTCTTTTCTTCCTTTTTACCACCCATCTCATCAGATTTTTCCATCTCTTTGTCCATTTCAACAGCTGACCCTTTCATCTCATTGCATTCAACTCCCTCGGGTTTTATCTCTTCAGGCACAATTCCCTCATCTAGCTGCTTCTCCATTCAATAACGCTCAACCTTACTTTTCATGTGTGCTAGATCAATACAAAACTGGTCATAAGTAAGTGATACAAGTGCAATACGACGACTATTAAATAAGAAGGAATACTTATTAGTATGTCCGTCATATTTAACTTCTGGCCTCGACATCCACGCTTTGCCCAACAACCCGTGTCACTTGAATTGGGACTACATCACACAACACCTCGTCCACATATTTGCCGATTTGAATAGGTACAAGTGTGTGCTTAGTAACCCAGACAACACCTTGAGTACTCATCAACTTGTGAGGTCGAAGATGACCAATGGTTGGAAGATTTGATTTCTCAACCATGATAGCAGTTGCAAGGTTGACTTCACAACTCCCATCAATGGCCAAGCTACAAATTTTGTCTTTGACACCGCAACGGGTATAAAACCAACCAAGCAATTGAGATTTGACGAGGTCCAATTGCTCATCTACACCACGTAATGGCACTTCTTTGACTCCCTTAGGATCAGGAAGACAATGTTGTGGGCTAGCTTTTATGCGTCTTGTATTCGCCATGACGTATGAGGGAACCTCCACATAAGCTCTGAGGCCAACTATTGCGGTCCTCGATCAACACGTTTCGAGACACGTAGCACGTTTGCCCGAGGATCTAGCGAGGTTGTCCAACGCTTGGATTGCTGGACCTAGAATCAAACGGACGACACGATTTGATTAAAGGCTGTAGAACGACGACTCCGATGAGGGTGAATACGCCAGGGAATAGGTCGGTAGAACAATCAAGGACAAGATGCAAGATTGCTCAATCACCCTTGCCAGAAGCAAGTAAAGCTCGAAATTCACACAAGCAAGAAAATCGAAAAACTAAGTAATTTGATTTATAAAACGTCTACCTAAAACCTTACAAAGCAAGCCTATTTATAGGCTAAGAGTTACAAAAACCCTAAGGAAAACAAGGAAAAGGGGAATTCGGCCATCTTGGGATCAAGATGGGCCGGCCCATGCTCTACTAGAACAACTAATCTAACTATAAATTAAACACTAAAGCCTAAGGCCCTATTCGGCCAACTCACTCGGAGGCCCACTTGACTCTTCATGGGCTTGGATCGTGGTGTAGATAACTTGATTGTCTCCCTCCAAGCCTTCAATTTCTCTATGGACTCCATGTTGGTCTTGGACAATTCGAACAAGGGCTTGGAGGGATTCTTTGAAGAACTTGGCTTGTGCACGTGTGACTGGGCCCAATGGAACTCGGACTGGGTCATTACTTGGGCTAAGGTCCGTGCACACATCAGTCCCCTCCACTTGAGAAGGATTCGTCCTCAAATCTGGATGGAAATGGATGATACTACAAGAGTTGGTAGTATGAACCCCAAATCTAATGCCACCACATATTGCCAAGAAAAACTCATGGCTTTACTCCAATGGCTCCTCTTGTTCGTATCATTCCCCTCCTCTTGAAAGCAATTTGCCCACAAATTGAAGCACGAATGGTGACAAGACGAGTTACATGCCTTCGACTCAATCTTGTTAGGATGGCTATAGATGTCATCCAATGCAAAACCCACGTGCTAAGTTGGAAAATAACCCTTGTCGGACCTTGAATCTCACAAACCATCTTCAATGTATGCTCAACTTGATCGTTTGTGGTCATGAGGTAAGGGTCCTCAAAGTGGTGTGAAGCGTATCCCGTGAAATCGAACTCCGGCCCGAACACACTTGCAAGGCCCCAAGGCGGATTTGGTGATGTTGGAGATTCACGTGGACTAAGAACAAGATGAAAATCATAATGGTCATTCAGGTACTTGTTCTTTAAACGAACCCTTGGTACACAACCATCCACAAAATGTGGAGTGTTCCCATCAAGATGAGCTCGAAGCAACTCCCCTTTGGTGTGGACTGATTTGAGTTGACATTGTTCCATGAATGGATACAAACGGGGTTTAACTCTTGGAGTACCAACTACATGGAAGCTTGCAAAGTCTACAATTGATTTTGGAATGGAACACACCAAGATCAGCTCAACTTGCCTTTGCTTGATCTGAATACAAGAAGAAACACTAAACAAAGCAAGGTAAGTTCGTTGGGAAAATAATAGGCCTTCACCGGGTTGCTCAAGATCAGCCCACTTTCTCTCTTTTCTTCCTTTTTACCACCCATCTCATCAGATTTTTCCATCTCTTTGTCCATTTCAACAGCTGACCCTTTCATCTCATTGCATTCAACTCCCTCGGGTTTTATCTCTTCAGGCACAATTCCCTCATCTAGCTGCTTCTCCATTCAATAACGCTCAACCTTACTTTTCATGTGTGCTAGATCAATACAAAACTGGTCATAAGTAAGTGATACAAGTGCAATACGACGACTATTAAATAAGAAGGAATACTTATTAGTATGTCCGTCATATTTAACTTCTGGCCTCGACATCCACGCTTTGCCCAACAACCCGTGTCACTTGAATTGGGACTACATCACACAACACCTCGTCCACATATTTGCCGATTTGAATAGGTACAAGTGTGTGCTTAGTAACCCAGACAACACCTTGAGTACTCATCAACTTGTGAGGTCGAAGATGACCAATGGTTGGAAGATTTGATTTCTCAACCATGATAGCAGTTGCAAGGTTGACTTCACAACTCCCATCAATGGCCAAGCTACAAATTTTGTCTTTGACACCGCAACGGGTATAAAACCAACCAAGCAATTGAGATTTGACGAGGTCCAATTGCTCATCTACACCACGTAATGGCACTTCTTTGACTCCCTTAGGATCAGGAAGACAATGTTGTGGGCTAGCTTTTATGCGTCTTGTATTCGCCATGACGTATGAGGGAACCTCCACATAAGCTCTGAGGCCAACTATTGCGGTCCTCGATCAACACGTTTCGAGACACGTAGCACGTTTGCCCGAGGATCTAGCGAGGTTGTCCAACGCTTGGATTGCTGGACCTAGAATCAAACGGACGACACGATTTGATTAAAGGCTGTAGAACGACGACTCCGATGAGGGTGAATACGCCAGGGAATAGGTCGGTAGAACAATCAAGGACAAGATGCAAGATTGCTCAATCACCCTTGCCAGAAGCAAGTAAAGCTCGAAATTCACACAAGCAAGAAAATCGAAAAACTAAGTAATTTGATTTATAAAACGTCTACCTAAAACCTTACAAAGCAAGCCTATTTATAGGCTAAGAGTTACAAAAACCCTAAGGAAAACAAGGAAAAGGGGAATTCGGCCATCTTGGGATCAAGATGGGCCGGCCCATGCTCTACTAGAACAACTAATCTAACTGTAAATTAAACACTAAAGCCTAAGGCCCTATTCGGCCAACTCACTCGGAGGCCCACTTGACTCTTCATGGGCTTGGATCGTGGTGTAGATAACTTGATTGTCTCCCTCCAAGCCTTCAATTTCTCTATGGACTCCATGTTGGTCTTGGACAATTCGAACAAGGGCTTGGAGGGATTCTTTGAAGAACTTGGCTTGTGCACGTGTGACTGGGCCCAATGGAACTCGGACTGGGTCATTACTTGGGCTAAGGTCCGTGCACACATCAGTCCCCTCCACTTGAGAAGGATTCGTCCTCAAATCTGGATGGAAATGGATGATACTACAAGAGTTGGTAGTATGAACCCCAAATCTAATGCCACCACATATTGCCAAGAAAAACTCATGGCTTTACTCCAATGGCTCCTCTTGTTCGTATCATTCCCCTCCTCTTGAAAGCAATTTGCCCACAAATTGAAGCACGAATGGTGACAAGACGAGTTACATGCCTTCGACTCAATCTTGTTAGGATGGCTATAGATGTCATCCAATGCAAAACCCACGTGCTAAGTTGGAAAATAACCCTTGTCGGACCTTGAATCTCACAAACCATCTTCAATGTATGCTCAACTTGATCGTTTGTGGTCATGAGGTAAGGGTCCTCAAAGTGGTGTGAAGCGTATCCCGTGAAATCGAACTCCGGCCCGAACACACTTGCAAGGCCCCAAGGCGGATTTGGTGATGTTGGAGATTCACGTGGACTAAGAACAAGATGAAAATCATAATGGTCATTCAGGTACTTGTTCTTTAAACGAACCCTTGGTACACAACCATCCACAAAATGTGGAGTGTTCCCATCAAGATGAGCTCGAAGCAACTCCCCTTTGGTGTGGACTGATTTGAGTTGACATTGTTCCATGAATGGATACAAACGGGGTTTAACTCTTGGAGTACCAACTACATGGAAGCTTGCAAAGTCTACAATTGATTTTGGAATGGAACACACCAAGATCAGCTCAACTTGCCTTTGCTTGATCTGAATACAAGAAGAAACACTAAACAAAGCAAGGTAAGTTCGTTGGGAAAATAATAGGCCTTCACCGGGTTGCTCAAGATCAGCCCACTTTCTCTCTTTTCTTCCTTTTTACCACCCATCTCATCAGATTTTTCCATCTCTTTGTCCATTTCAACAGCTGACCCTTTCATCTCATTGCATTCAACTCCCTCGGGTTTTATCTCTTCAGGCACAATTCCCTCATCTAGCTGCTTCTCCATTCAATAACGCTCAACCTTACTTTTCATGTGTGCTAGATCAATACAAAACTGGTCATAAGTAAGTGATACAAGTGCAATACGACGACTATTAAATAAGAAGGAATACTTATTAGTATGTCCGTCATATTTAACTTCTGGCCTCGACATCCACGCTTTGCCCAACAACCCGTGTCACTTGAATTGGGACTACATCACACAACACCTCGTCCACATATTTGCCGATTTGAATAGGTACAAGTGTGTGCTTAGTAACCCAGACAACACCTTGAGTACTCATCAACTTGTGCGGTCGAAGATGACCAATGGTTGGAAGATTTAATTTCTCAACCATCAACTCCCATCAATGGCCAAGCTACAAATTTTGTCTTTGACACCGCAACGGGTATAAAACCAACCAAGCAATTGAGATTTGACGAGGTCCAATTGCTCATCTACACCACGTAATGGCACTTCTTTGACTCCCTTAGGATCAGGAAGACAATGTTGTGGGCTAGCTTTTATGCGTCTTGTATTCGCCATGACGTATGAGGGAACCTCCACATAAGCTCTGAGGCCAACTATTGCGGTCCTCGATCAACACGTTTCGAGACACGTAGCACGTTTGCCCGAGGATCTAGCGAGGTTGTCCAACGCTTGGATTGCTGGACCTAGAATCAAACGGACGACACGATTTGATTAAAGGCTGTAGAACGACGACTCCGATGAGGGTGAATACGCCAGGGAATAGGTCGGTAGAACAATCAAGGACAAGATGCAAGATTGCTCAATCACCCTTGCCAGAAGCAAGTAAAGCTCGAAATTCACACAAGCAAGAAAATCGAAAAACTAAGTAATTTGATTTATAAAACGTCTACCTAAAACCTTACAAAGCAAGCCTATTTATAGGCTAAGAGTTACAAAAACCCTAAGGAAAACAAGGAAAAGGGGAATTCGGCCATCTTGGGATCAAGATGGGCCGGCCCATGCTCTACTAGAACAACTAATCTAACTATAAATTAAACACTAAAGCCTAAGGCCCTATTCGGCCAACTCACTCGGAGGCCCACTTGACTCTTCATGGGCTTGGATCGTGGTGTAGATAACTTGATTGTCTCCTTCCAAGCCTTCAATTTCTCTATGGACTCCATGTTGGTCTTGGACAATTCGAACAAGGGCTTGGAGGGATTCTTTGAAGAACTTGGCTTGTGCACGTGTGACTGGGCCCAATGGAACTCGGACTGGGTCATTACTTGGGCTAAGGTCCGTGCACACATCAGTCCCCTCCACTTGAGAAGGATTCGTCCTCAAATCTGGATGGAAATGGATGATACTACAAGAGTTGGTAGTATGAACCCCAAATCTAATGCCACCACATATTGCCAAGAAAAACTCATGGCTTTACTCCAATGGCTCCTCTTGTTCGTATCATTCCCCTCCTCTTGAAAGCAATTTGCCCACAAATTGAAGCACGAATGGTGACAAGACGAGTTACATGCCTTCGACTCAATCTTGTTAGGATGGCTATAGATGTCATCCAATGCAAAACCCACGTGCTAAGTTGGAAAATAACCCTTGTCGGACCTTGAATCTCACAAACCATCTTCAATGTGTGCTCAACTTGATCGTTTGTGGTCATGAGGTAAGGGTCCTCAAAGTGGTGTGAAGCGTATCCCGTGAAATCGAACTCCGGCCCGAACACACTTGCAAGGCCCCAAGGCGGATTTGGTGATGTTGGAGATTCACGTGGACTAAGAACAAGATGAAAATCATAATGGTCATTCAGGTACTTGTTCTTTAAACGAACCCTTGGTACACAACCATCCACAAAATGTGGAGTGTTCCCATCAAGATGAGCTCGAAGCAACTCCCCTTTGGTGTGGACTGATTTGAGTTGACATTGTTCCATGAATGGATACAAACGGGGTTTAACTCTTGGAGTACCAACTACATGGAAGCTTGCAAAGTCTACAATTGATTTTGGAATGGAACACACCAAGATCAGCTCAACTTGCCTTTGCTTGATCTGAATACAAGAAGAAACACTAAACAAAGCAAGGTAAGTTCGTTGGGAAAATAATAGGCCTTCACCGGGTTGCTCAAGATCAGCCCACTTTCTCTCTTTTCTTCCTTTTTACCACCCATCTCATCAGATTTTTCCATCTCTTTGTCCATTTCAACAGCTGACCCTTTCATCTCATTGCATTCAACTCCCTCGGGTTTTATCTCTTCAGGCACAATTCCCTCATCTAGCTGCTTCTCCATTCAATAACGCTCAACCTTACTTTTCATGTGTGCTAGATCAATACAAAACTGGTCATAAGTAAGTGATACAAGTGCAATACGACGACTATTAAATAAGAAGGAATACTTATTAGTATGTCCGTCATATTTAACTTCTGGCCTCGACATCCACGCTTTGCCCAACAACCCGTGTCACTTGAATTGGGACTACATCACACAACACCTCGTCCACATATTTGCCGATTTGAATAGGTACAAGTGTGTGCTTAGTAACCCAGACAACACCTTGAGTACTCATCAACTTGTGCGGTCGAAGATGACCAATGGTTGGAAGATTTAATTTCTCAACCATGATAGCAGTTGCAAGGTTGACTTCACAACTCCCATCAATGGCCAAGCTACAAATTTTGTCTTTGACACCGCAACGGGTATAAAACCAACCAAGCAATTGAGATTTGACGAGGTCCAATTGCTCATCTACACCACGTAATGGCACTTCTTTGACTCCCTTAGGATCAGGAAGACAATGTTGTGTGCTAGCTTTTATGCGTCTTGTATTCGCCATGACGTATGAGGGAACCTCCACATAAGCTCTGAGGCCAACTATTGCGGTCCTCGATCAACACGTTTCGAGACACGTAGCACGTTTGCCCGAGGATCTAGCGAGGTTGTCCAACGCTTGGATTGCTGGACCTAGAATCAAACGGACGACACGATTTGATTAAAGGCTGTAGAACGACGACTCCGATGAGGGTGAATACGCCAGGGAATAGGTCGGTAGAACAATCAAGGACAAGATGCAAGATTGCTCAATCACCCTTGCCAGAAGCAAGTAAAGCTCGAAATTCACACAAGCAAGAAAATCGAAAAACTAAGTAATTTGATTTATAAAACGTCTACCTAAAACCTTACAAAGCAAGCCTATTTATAGGCTAAGAGTTACAAAAACCCTAAGGAAAACAAGGAAAAGGGGAATTCGGCCATCTTGGGATCAAGATGGGCCGGCCCATGCTCTACTAGAATAACTAATCTAACTATAAATTAAACACTAAAGCCTAAGGCCCTATTCGGCCAACTCACTCGGAGGCCCACTTGACTCTTCATGGGCTTGGATCGTGGTGTAGATAACTTGATTGTCTCCCTCCAAGCCTTCAATTTCTCTATGGACTCCATGTTGGTCTTGGACAATTCGAACAAGGGCTTGGAGGGATTCTTTGAAGAACTTGGCTTGTGCACGTGTGACTGGGCCCAATGGAACTCGGACTGGGTCATTACTTGGGCTAAGGTCCGTGCACACATCAGTCCCCTCCACTTGAGAAGGATTCGTCCTCAAATCTGGATGGAAATGGATGATACTACAAGAGTTGGTAGTATGAACCCCAAATCTAATGCCACCACATATTGCCAAGAAAAACTCATGGCTTTACTCCAATGGCTCCTCTTGTTCGTATCATTCCCCTCCTCTTGAAAGCAATTTGCCCACAAATTGAAGCACGAATGGTGACAAGACGAGTTACATGCCTTCGACTCAATCTTGTTAGGATGGCTATAGATGTCATCCAATGCAAAACCCACGTGCTAAGTTGGAAAATAACCCTTGTCGGACCTTGAATCTCACAAACCATCTTCAATGTATGCTCAACTTGATCGTTTGTGGTCATGAGGTAAGGGTCCTCAAAGTGGTGTGAAGCGTATCCCGTGAAATCGAACTCCGGCCCGAACACACTTGCAAGGCCCCAAGGCGGATTTGGTGATGTTGGAGATTCACGTGGACTAAGAACAAGATGAAAATCATAATGGTCATTCAGGTACTTGTTCTTTAAACGAACCCTTGGTACACAACCATCCACAAAATGTGGAGTGTTCCCATCAAGATGAGCTCGAAGCAACTCCCCTTTGGTGTGGACTGATTTGAGTTGACATTGTTCCATGAATGGATACAAACGGGGTTTAACTCTTGGAGTACCAACTACATGGAAGCTTGCAAAGTCTACAATTGATTTTGGAATGGAACACACCAAGATCAGCTCAACTTGCCTTTGCTTGATCTGAATACAAGAAGAAACACTAAACAAAGCAAGGTAAGTTCGTTGGGAAAATAATAGGCCTTCACCGGGTTGCTCAAGATCAGCCCACTTTCTCTCTTTTCTTCCTTTTTACCACCCATCTCATCAGATTTTTCCATCTCTTTGTCCATTTCAACAGCTGACCCTTTCATCTCATTGCATTCAACTCCCTCGGGTTTTATCTCTTCAGGCACAATTCCCTCATCTAGCTGCTTCTCCATTCAATAACGCTCAACCTTACTTTTCATGTGTGCTAGATCAATACAAAACTGGTCATAAGTAAGTGATACAAGTGCAATACGACGACTATTAAATAAGAAGGAATACTTATTAGTATGTCCGTCATATTTAACTTCTGGCCTCGACATCCACGCTTTGCCCAACAACCCGTGTCACTTGAATTGGGACTACATCACACAACACCTCGTCCACATATTTGCCGATTTGAATAGGTACAAGTGTGTGCTTAGTAACCCAGACAACACCTTGAGTACTCATCAACTTGTGCGGTCGAAGATGACCAATGGTTGGAAGATTTAATTTCTCAACCATGATAGCAGTTGCAAGGTTGACTTCACAACTCCCATCAATGGCCAAGCTACAAATTTTGTCTTTGACACCGCAACGGGTATAAAACCAACCAAGCAATTGAGATTTGACGAGGTCCAATTGCTCATCTACACCACGTAATGGCACTTCTTTGACTCCCTTAGGATCAGGAAGACAATGTTGTGTGCTAGCTTTTATGCGTCTTGTATTCGCCATGACGTATGAGGGAACCTCCACATAAGCTCTGAGGCCAACTATTGCGGTCCTCGATCAACACGTTTCGAGACACGTAGCACGTTTGCCCGAGGATCTAGCGAGGTTGTCCAACGCTTGGATTGCTGGACCTAGAATCAAACGGACGACACGATTTGATTAAAGGCTGTAGAACGACGACTCCGATGAGGGTGAATACGCCAGGGAATAGGTCGGTAGAACAATCAAGGACAAGATGCAAGATTGCTCAATCACCCTTGCCAGAAGCAAGTAAAGCTCGAAATTCACACAAGCAAGAAAATCGAAAAACTAAGTAATTTGATTTATAAAACGTCTACCTAAAACCTTACAAAGCAAGCCTATTTATAGGCTAAGAGTTACAAAAACCCTAAGGAAAACAAGGAAAAGGGGAATTCGGCCATCTTGGGATCAAGATGGGCCGGCCCATGCTCTACTAGAACAACTAATCTAACTGTAAATTAAACACTAAAGCCTAAGGCCCTATTCGGCCAACTCACTCGGAGGCCCACTTGACTCTTCATGGGCTTGGATCGTGGTGTAGATAACTTGATTGTCTCCCTCCAAGCCTTCAATTTCTCTATGGACTCCATGTTGGTCTTGGACAATTCGAACAAGGGCTTGGAGGGATTCTTTGAAGAACTTGGCTTGTGCACGTGTGACTGGGTCCAATGGAACTCGGACTGGGTCATTACTTGGGCTAAGGTCCGTGCACACATCAGTCCCCTCCACTTGAGAAGGATTCGTCCTCAAATCTGGATGGAAATGGATGATACTACAAGAGTTGGTAGTATGAACCCCAAATCTAATGCCACCACATATTGCCAAGAAAAACTCATGGCTTTACTCCAATGGCTCCTCTTGTTCGTATCATTCCCCTCCTCTTGAAAGCAATTTGCCCACAAATTGAAGCACGAATGGTGACAAGACGAGTTACATGCCTTCGACTCAATCTTGTTAGGATGGCTATAGATGTCATCCAATGCAAAACCCACGTGCTAAGTTGGAAAATAACCCTTGTCGGACCTTGAATCTCACAAACCATCTTCAATGTATGCTCAACTTGATCGTTTGTGGTCATGAGGTAAGGGTCCTCAAAGTGGTGTGAAGCGTATCCCGTGAAATCGAACTCCGGCCCGAACACACTTGCAAGGCCCCAAGGCGGATTTGGTGATGTTGGAGATTCACGTGGACTAAGAACAAGATGAAAATCATAATGGTCATTCAGGTACTTGTTCTTTAAACGAACCCTTGGTACACAACCATCCACAAAATGTGGAGTGTTCCCATCAAGATGAGCTCGAAGCAACTCCCCTTTGGTGTGGACTGATTTGAGTTGACATTGTTCCATGAATGGATACAAACGGGGTTTAACTCTTGGAGTACCAACTACATGGAAGCTTGCAAAGTCTACAATTGATTTTGGAATGGAACACACCAAGATCAGCTCAACTTGCCTTTGCTTGATCTGAATACAAGAAGAAACACTAAACAAAGCAAGGTAAGTTCGTTGGGAAAATAATAGGCCTTCACCGGGTTGCTCAAGATCAGCCCACTTTCTCTCTTTTCTTCCTTTTTACCACCCATCTCATCAGATTTTTCCATCTCTTTGTCCATTTCAACAGCTGACCCTTTCATCTCATTGCATTCAACTCCCTCGGGTTTTATCTCTTCAGGCACAATTCCCTCATCTAGCTGCTTCTCCATTCAATAACGCTCAACCTTACTTTTCATGTGTGCTAGATCAATACAAAACTGGTCATAAGTAAGTGATACAAGTGCAATACGACGACTATTAAATAAGAAGGAATACTTATTAGTATGTCCGTCATATTTAACTTCTGGCCTCGACATCCACGCTTTGCCCAACAACCCGTGTCACTTGAATTGAGACTACATCACACAACACCTCGTCCACATATTTGCCGATTTGAATAGGTACAAGTGTGTGCTTAGTAACCCAGACAACACCTTGAGTACTCATCAACTTGTGAGGTCGAAGATGACCAATGGTTGGAAGATTTGATTTCTCAACCATGATAGCAGTTGCAAGGTTGACTTCACAACTCCCATCAATGGCCAAGCTACAAATTTTGTCTTTGACACCGCAACGGGTATAAAACCAACCAAGCAATTGAGATTTGACGAGGTCCAATTGCTCATCTACACCACGTAATGGCACTTCTTTGACTCCCTTAGGATCAGGAAGACAATGTTGTGGGCTAGCTTTTATGCGTCTTGTATTCGCCATGACGTATGAGGGAACCTCCACATAAGCTCTGAGGCCAACTATTGCGGTCCTCGATCAACACGTTTCGAGACACGTAGCACGTTTGCCCGAGGATCTAGCGAGGTTGTCCAACGCTTGGATTGCTGGACCTAGAATCAAACGGACGACACGATTTGATTAAAGGCTGTAGAACGACGACTCCGATGAGGGTGAATACGCCAGGGAATAGGTCGGTAGAACAATCAAGGACAAGATGCAAGATTGCTCAATCACCCTTGCCAGAAGCAAGTAAAGCTCGAAATTCACACAAGCAAGAAAATCGAAAAACTAAGTAATTTGATTTATAAAACGTCTACCTAAAACCTTACAAAGCAAGCCTATTTATAGGCTAAGAGTTACAGAAACCCTAAGGAAAACAAGGAAAAGGGGAATTCGGCCATCTTGGGATCAAGATGGGCCGGCCCATGCTCTACTAGAACAACTAATCTAACTATAAATTAAACACTAAAGCCTAAGGCCCTATTCGGCCAACTCACTCGGAGGCCCACTTGACTCTTCATGGGCTTGGATCGTGGTGTAGATAACTTGATTGTCTCCTTCCAAGCCTTCAATTTCTCTATGGACTCCATGTTGGTCTTGGACAATTCGAACAAGGGCTTGGAGGGATTCTTTGAAGAACTTGGCTTGTGCACGTGTGACTGGGCCCAATGGAACTCGGACTGGGTCATTACTTGGGCTAAGGTCCGTGCACACATCAGTCCCCTCCACTTGAGAAGGATTCGTCCTCAAATCTGGATGGAAATGGATGATACTACAAGAGTTGGTAGTATGAACCCCAAATCTAATGCCACCACATATTGCCAAGAAAAACTCATGGCTTTACTCCAATGGCTCCTCTTGTTCGTATCATTCCCCTCCTCTTGAAAGCAATTTGCCCACAAATTGAAGCACGAATGGTGACAAGACGAGTTACATGCCTTCGACTCAATCTTGTTAGGATGGCTATAGATGTCATCCAATGCAAAACCCACGTGCTAAGTTGGAAAATAACCCTTGTCGGACCTTGAATCTCACAAACCATCTTCAATGTATGCTCAACTTGATCGTTTGTGGTCATGAGGTAAGGGTCCTCAAAGTGGTGTGAAGCGTATCCTGTGAAATCGAACTCCGGCCCGAACACACTTGCAAGGCCCCAAGGCGGATTTGGTGATGTTGGAGATTCACGTGGACTAAGAACAAGATGAAAATCATAATGGTCATTCAGGTACTTGTTCTTTAAACGAACCCTTGGTACACAACCATCCACAAAATGTGGAGTGTTCCCATCAAGATGAGCTCGAAGCAACTCCCCTTTGGTGTGGACTGATTTGAGTTGACATTGTTCCATGAATGGATACAAACGGGGTTTAACTCTTGGAGTACCAACTACATGGAAGCTTGCAAAGTCTACAATTGATTTTGGAATGGAACACACCAAGATCAGCTCAACTTGCCTTTGCTTGATCTGAATACAAGAAGAAACACTAAACAAAGCAAGGTAAGTTCGTTGGGAAAATAATAGGCCTTCACCGGGTTGCTCAAGATCAGCCCACTTTCTCTCTTTTCTTCCTTTTTACCACCCATCTCATCAGATTTTTCCATCTCTTTGTCCATTTCAACAGCTGACCCTTTCATCTCATTGCATTCAACTCCCTCGGGTTTTATCTCTTCAGGCACAATTCCCTCATCTAGCTGCTTCTCCATTCAATAACGCTCAACCTTACTTTTCATGTGTGCTAGATCAATACAAAACTGGTCATAAGTAAGTGATACAAGTGCAATACGACGACTATTAAATAAGAAGGAATACTTATTAGTATGTCCGTCATATTTAACTTCTGGCCTCGACATCCACGCTTTGCCCAACAACCCGTGTCACTTGAATTGGGACTACATCACACAACACCTCGTCCACATATTTGCCGATTTGAATAGGTACAAGTGTGTGCTTAGTAACCCAGACAACACCTTGAGTACTCATCAACTTGTGCGGTCGAAGATGACCAATGGTTGGAAGATTTAATTTCTCAACCATGATAGCAGTTGCAAGGTTGACTTCACAACTCCCATCAATGGCCAAGCTACAAATTTTGTCTTTGACACCGCAACGGGTATAAAACCAACCAAGCAATTGAGATTTGACGAGGTCCAATTGCTCATCTACACCACGTAATGGCACTTCTTTGACTCCCTTAGGATCAGGAAGACAATGTTGTGTGCTAGCTTTTATGCGTCTTGTATTCGCCATGACGTATGAGGGAACCTCCACATAAGCTCTGAGGCCAACTATTGCGGTCCTCGATCAACACGTTTCGAGACACGTAGCACGTTTGCCCGAGGATCTAGCGAGGTTGTCCAACGCTTGGATTGCTGGACCTAGAATCAAACGGACGACACGATTTGATTAAAGGCTGTAGAACGACGACTCCGATGAGGGTGAATACGCCAGGGAATAGGTCGGTAGAACAATCAAGGACAAGATGCAAGATTGCTCAATCACCCTTGCCAGAAGCAAGTAAAGCTCGAAATTCACACAAGCAAGAAAATCGAAAAACTAAGTAATTTGATTTATAAAACGTCTACCTAAAACCTTACAAAGCAAGCCTATTTATAGGCTAAGAGTTACAAAAACCCTAAGGAAAACAAGGAAAAGGGGAATTCGGCCATCTTGGGATCAAGATGGGCCGGCCCATGCTCTACTAGAACAACTAATCTAACTGTAAATTAAACACTAAAGCCTAAGGCCCTATTCGGCCAACTCACTCGGAGGCCCACTTGACTCTTCATGGGCTTGGATCGTGGTGTAGATAACTTGATTGTCTCCCTCCAAGCCTTCAATTTCTCTATGGACTCCATGTTGGTCTTGGACAATTCGAACAAGGGCTTGGAGGGATTCTTTGAAGAACTTGGCTTGTGCACGTGTGACTGGGTCCAATGGAACTCGGACTGGGTCATTACTTGGGCTAAGGTCCGTGCACACATCAGTCCCCTCCACTTGAGAAGGATTCGTCCTCAAATCTGGATGGAAATGGATGATACTACAAGAGTTGGTAGTATGAACCCCAAATCTAATGCCACCACATATTGCCAAGAAAAACTCATGGCTTTACTCCAATGGCTCCTCTTGTTCGTATCATTCCCCTCCTCTTGAAAGCAATTTGCCCACAAATTGAAGCACGAATGGTGACAAGACGAGTTACATGCCTTCGACTCAATCTTGTTAGGATGGCTATAGATGTCATCCAATGCAAAACCCACGTGCTAAGTTGGAAAATAACCCTTGTCGGACCTTGAATCTCACAAACCATCTTCAATGTATGCTCAACTTGATCGTTTGTGGTCATGAGGTAAGGGTCCTCAAAGTGGTGTGAAGCGTATCCTGTGAAATCGAACTCCGGCCCGAACACACTTGCAAGGCCCCAAGGCGGATTTGGTGATGTTGGAGATTCACGTGGACTAAGAACAAGATGAAAATCATAATGGTCATTCAGGTACTTGTTCTTTAAACGAACCCTTGGTACACAACCATCCACAAAATGTGGAGTGTTCCCATCAAGATGAGCTCGAAGCAACTCCCCTTTGGTGTGGACTGATTTGAGTTGACATTGTTCCATGAATGGATACAAACGGGGTTTAACTCTTGGAGTACCAACTACATGGAAGCTTGCAAAGTCTACAATTGATTTTGGAATGGAACACACCAAGATCAGCTCAACTTGCCTTTGCTTGATCTGAATACAAGAAGAAACACTAAACAAAGCAAGGTAAGTTCGTTGGGAAAATAATAGGCCTTCACCGGGTTGCTCAAGATCAGCCCACTTTCTCTCTTTTCTTCCTTTTTACCACCCATCTCATCAGATTTTTCCATCTCTTTGTCCATTTCAACAGCTGACCCTTTCATCTCATTGCATTCAACTCCCTCGGGTTTTATCTCTTCAGGCACAATTCCCTCATCTAGCTGCTTCTCCATTCAATAACGCTCAACCTTACTTTTCATGTGTGCTAGATCAATACAAAACTGGTCATAAGTAAGTGATACAAGTGCAATACGACGACTATTAAATAAGAAGGAATACTTATTAGTATGTCCGTCATATTTAACTTCTGGCCTCGACATCCACGCTTTGCCCAACAACCCGTGTCACTTGAATTGGGACTACATCACACAACACCTCGTCCACATATTTGCCGATTTGAATAGGTACAAGTGTGTGCTTAGTAACCCAGACAACACCTTGAGTACTCATCAACTTGTGCGGTCGAAGATGACCAATGGTTGGAAGATTTAATTTCTCAACCATGATAGCAGTTGCAAGGTTGACTTCACAACTCCCATCAATGGCCAAGCTACAAATTTTGTCTTTGACACCGCAACGGGTATAAAACCAACCAAGCAATTGAGATTTGACGAGGTCCAATTGCTCATCTACACCACGTAATGGCACTTCTTTGACTCCCTTAGGATCAGGAAGACAATGTTGTGTGCTAGCTTTTATGCGTCTTGTATTCGCCATGACGTATGAGGGAACCTCCACATAAGCTCTGAGGCCAACTATTGCGGTCCTCGATCAACACGTTTCGAGACACGTAGCACGTTTGCCCGAGGATCTAGCGAGGTTGTCCAACGCTTGGATTGCTGGACCTAGAATCAAACGGACGACACGATTTGATTAAAGGCTGTAGAACGACGACTCCGATGAGGGTGAATACGCCAGGGAATAGGTCGGTAGAACAATCAAGGACAAGATGCAAGATTGCTCAATCACCCTTGCCAGAAGCAAGTAAAGCTCGAAATTCACACAAGCAAGAAAATCGAAAAACTAAGTAATTTGATTTATAAAACGTCTACCTAAAACCTTACAAAGCAAGCCTATTTATAGGCTAAGAGTTACAAAAACCCTAAGGAAAACAAGGAAAAGGGGAATTCGGCCATCTTGGGATCAAGATGGGCCGGCCCATGCTCTACTAGAACAACTAATCTAACTGTAAATTAAACACTAAAGCCTAAGGCCCTATTCGGCCAACTCACTCGGAGGCCCACTTGACTCTTCATGGGCTTGGATCGTGGTGTAGATAACTTGATTGTCTCCCTCCAAGCCTTCAATTTCTCTATGGACTCCATGTTGGTCTTGGACAATTCGAACAAGGGCTTGGAGGGATTCTTTGAAGAACTTGGCTTGTGCACGTGTGACTGGGTCCAATGGAACTCGGACTGGGTCATTACTTGGGCTAAGGTCCGTGCACACATCAGTCCCCTCCACTTGAGAAGGATTCGTCCTCAAATCTGGATGGAAATGGATGATACTACAAGAGTTGGTAGTATGAACCCCAAATCTAATGCCACCACATATTGCCAAGAAAAACTCATGGCTTTACTCCAATGGCTCCTCTTGTTCGTATCATTCCCCTCCTCTTGAAAGCAATTTGCCCACAAATTGAAGCACGAATGGTGACAAGACGAGTTACATGCCTTCGACTCAATCTTGTTAGGATGGCTATAGATGTCATCCAATGCAAAACCCACGTGCTAAGTTGGAAAATAACCCTTGTCGGACCTTGAATCTCACAAACCATCTTCAATGTATGCTCAACTTGATCGTTTGTGGTCATGAGGTAAGGGTCCTCAAAGTGGTGTGAAGCGTATCCCGTGAAATCGAACTCCGGCCCGAACACACTTGCAAGGCCCCAAGGCGGATTTGGTGATGTTGGAGATTCACGTGGACTAAGAACAAGATGAAAATCATAATGGTCATTCAGGTACTTGTTCTTTAAACGAACCCTTGGTACACAACCATCCACAAAATGTGGAGTGTTCCCATCAAGATGAGCTCGAAGCAACTCCCCTTTGGTGTGGACTGATTTGAGTTGACATTGTTCCATGAATGGATACAAACGGGGTTTAACTCTTGGAGTACCAACTACATGGAAGCTTGCAAAGTCTACAATTGATTTTGGAATGGAACACACCAAGATCAGCTCAACTTGCCTTTGCTTGATCTGAATACAAGAAGAAACACTAAACAAAGCAAGGTAAGTTCGTTGGGAAAATAATAGGCCTTCACCGGGTTGCTCAAGATCAGCCCACTTTCTCTCTTTTCTTCCTTTTTACCACCCATCTCATCAGATTTTTCCATCTCTTTGTCCATTTCAACAGCTGACCCTTTCATCTCATTGCATTCAACTCCCTCGGGTTTTATCTCTTCAGGCACAATTCCCTCATCTAGCTGCTTCTCCATTCAATAACGCTCAACCTTACTTTTCATGTGTGCTAGATCAATACAAAACTGGTCATAAGTAAGTGATACAAGTGCAATACGACGACTATTAAATAAGAAGGAATACTTATTAGTATGTCCGTCATATTTAACTTCTGGCCTCGACATCCACGCTTTGCCCAACAACCCGTGTCACTTGAATTGAGACTACATCACACAACACCTCGTCCACATATTTGCCGATTTGAATAGGTACAAGTGTGTGCTTAGTAACCCAGACAACACCTTGAGTACTCATCAACTTGTGAGGTCGAAGATGACCAATGGTTGGAAGATTTGATTTCTCAACCATGATAGCAGTTGCAAGGTTGACTTCACAACTCCCATCAATGGCCAAGCTACAAATTTTGTCTTTGACACCGCAACGGGTATAAAACCAACCAAGCAATTGAGATTTGACGAGGTCCAATTGCTCATCTACACCACGTAATGGCACTTCTTTGACTCCCTTAGGATCAGGAAGACAATGTTGTGGGCTAGCTTTTATGCGTCTTGTATTCGCCATGACGTATGAGGGAACCTCCACATAAGCTCTGAGGCCAACTATTGCGGTCCTCGATCAACACGTTTCGAGACACGTAGCACGTTTGCCCGAGGATCTAGCGAGGTTGTCCAACGCTTGGATTGCTGGACCTAGAATCAAACGGACGACACGATTTGATTAAAGGCTGTAGAACGACGACTCCGATGAGGGTGAATACGCCAGGGAATAGGTCGGTAGAACAATCAAGGACAAGATGCAAGATTGCTCAATCACCCTTGCCAGAAGCAAGTAAAGCTCGAAATTCACACAAGCAAGAAAATCGAAAAACTAAGTAATTTGATTTATAAAACGTCTACCTAAAACCTTACAAAGCAAGCCTATTTATAGGCTAAGAGTTACAGAAACCCTAAGGAAAACAAGGAAAAGGGGAATTCGGCCATCTTGGGATCAAGATGGGCCGGCCCATGCTCTACTAGAACAACTAATCTAACTATAAATTAAACACTAAAGCCTAAGGCCCTATTCGGCCAACTCACTCGGAGGCCCACTTGACTCTTCATGGGCTTGGATCGTGGTGTAGATAACTTGATTGTCTCCTTCCAAGCCTTCAATTTCTCTATGGACTCCATGTTGGTCTTGGACAATTCGAACAAGGGCTTGGAGGGATTCTTTGAAGAACTTGGCTTGTGCACGTGTGACTGGGCCCAATGGAACTCGGACTGGGTCATTACTTGGGCTAAGGTCCGTGCACACATCAGTCCCCTCCACTTGAGAAGGATTCGTCCTCAAATCTGGATGGAAATGGATGATACTACAAGAGTTGGTAGTATGAACCCCAAATCTAATGCCACCACATATTGCCAAGAAAAACTCATGGCTTTACTCCAATGGCTCCTCTTGTTCGTATCATTCCCCTCCTCTTGAAAGCAATTTGCCCACAAATTGAAGCACGAATGGTGACAAGACGAGTTACATGCCTTCGACTCAATCTTGTTAGGATGGCTATAGATGTCATCCAATGCAAAACCCACGTGCTAAGTTGGAAAATAACCCTTGTCGGACCTTGAATCTCACAAACCATCTTCAATGTATGCTCAACTTGATCGTTTGTGGTCATGAGGTAAGGGTCCTCAAAGTGGTGTGAAGCGTATCCTGTGAAATCGAACTCCGGCCCGAACACACTTGCAAGGCCCCAAGGCGGATTTGGTGATGTTGGAGATTCACGTGGACTAAGAACAAGATGAAAATCATAATGGTCATTCAGGTACTTGTTCTTTAAACGAACCCTTGGTACACAACCATCCACAAAATGTGGAGTGTTCCCATCAAGATGAGCTCGAAGCAACTCCCCTTTGGTGTGGACTGATTTGAGTTGACATTGTTCCATGAATGGATACAAACGGGGTTTAACTCTTGGAGTACCAACTACATGGAAGCTTGCAAAGTCTACAATTGATTTTGGAATGGAACACACCAAGATCAGCTCAACTTGCCTTTGCTTGATCTGAATACAAGAAGAAACACTAAACAAAGCAAGGTAAGTTCGTTGGGAAAATAATAGGCCTTCACCGGGTTGCTCAAGATCAGCCCACTTTCTCTCTTTTCTTCCTTTTTACCACCCATCTCATCAGATTTTTCCATCTCTTTGTCCATTTCAACAGCTGACCCTTTCATCTCATTGCATTCAACTCCCTCGGGTTTTATCTCTTCAGGCACAATTCCCTCATCTAGCTGCTTCTCCATTCAATAACGCTCAACCTTACTTTTCATGTGTGCTAGATCAATACAAAACTGGTCATAAGTAAGTGATACAAGTGCAATACGACGACTATTAAATAAGAAGGAATACTTATTAGTATGTCCGTCATATTTAACTTCTGGCCTCGACATCCACGCTTTGCCCAACAACCCGTGTCACTTGAATTGGGACTACATCACACAACACCTCGTCCACATATTTGCCGATTTGAATAGGTACAAGTGTGTGCTTAGTAACCCAGACAACACCTTGAGTACTCATCAACTTGTGCGGTCGAAGATGACCAATGGTTGGAAGATTTAATTTCTCAACCATGATAGCAGTTGCAAGGTTGACTTCACAACTCCCATCAATGGCCAAGCTACAAATTTTGTCTTTGACACCGCAACGGGTATAAAACCAACCAAGCAATTGAGATTTGACGAGGTCCAATTGCTCATCTACACCACGTAATGGCACTTCTTTGACTCCCTTAGGATCAGGAAGACAATGTTGTGTGCTAGCTTTTATGCGTCTTGTATTCGCCATGACGTATGAGGGAACCTCCACATAAGCTCTGAGGCCAACTATTGCGGTCCTCGATCAACACGTTTCGAGACACGTAGCACGTTTGCCCGAGGATCTAGCGAGGTTGTCCAACGCTTGGATTGCTGGACCTAGAATCAAACGGACGACACGATTTGATTAAAGGCTGTAGAACGACGACTCCGATGAGGGTGAATACGCCAGGGAATAGGTCGGTAGAACAATCAAGGACAAGATGCAAGATTGCTCAATCACCCTTGCCAGAAGCAAGTAAAGCTCGAAATTCACACAAGCAAGAAAATCGAAAAACTAAGTAATTTGATTTATAAAACGTCTACCTAAAACCTTACAAAGCAAGCCTATTTATAGGCTAAGAGTTACAAAAACCCTAAGGAAAACAAGGAAAAGGGGAATTCGGCCATCTTGGGATCAAGATGGGCCGGCCCATGCTCTACTAGAACAACTAATCTAACTGTAAATTAAACACTAAAGCCTAAGGCCCTATTCGGCCAACTCACTCGGAGGCCCACTTGACTCTTCATGGGCTTGGATCGTGGTGTAGATAACTTGATTGTCTCCCTCCAAGCCTTCAATTTCTCTATGGACTCCATGTTGGTCTTGGACAATTCGAACAAGGGCTTGGAGGGATTCTTTGAAGAACTTGGCTTGTGCACGTGTGACTGGGTCCAATGGAACTCGGACTGGGTCATTACTTGGGCTAAGGTCCGTGCACACATCAGTCCCCTCCACTTGAGAAGGATTCGTCCTCAAATCTGGATGGAAATGGATGATACTACAAGAGTTGGTAGTATGAACCCCAAATCTAATGCCACCACATATTGCCAAGAAAAACTCATGGCTTTACTCCAATGGCTCCTCTTGTTCGTATCATTCCCCTCCTCTTGAAAGCAATTTGCCCACAAATTGAAGCACGAATGGTGACAAGACGAGTTACATGCCTTCGACTCAATCTTGTTAGGATGGCTATAGATGTCATCCAATGCAAAACCCACGTGCTAAGTTGGAAAATAACCCTTGTCGGACCTTGAATCTCACAAACCATCTTCAATGTATGCTCAACTTGATCGTTTGTGGTCATGAGGTAAGGGTCCTCAAAGTGGTGTGAAGCGTATCCTGTGAAATCGAACTCCGGCCCGAACACACTTGCAAGGCCCCAAGGCGGATTTGGTGATGTTGGAGATTCACGTGGACTAAGAACAAGATGAAAATCATAATGGTCATTCAGGTACTTGTTCTTTAAACGAACCCTTGGTACACAACCATCCACAAAATGTGGAGTGTTCCCATCAAGATGAGCTCGAAGCAACTCCCCTTTGGTGTGGACTGATTTGAGTTGACATTGTTCCATGAATGGATACAAACGGGGTTTAACTCTTGGAGTACCAACTACATGGAAGCTTGCAAAGTCTACAATTGATTTTGGAATGGAACACACCAAGATCAGCTCAACTTGCCTTTGCTTGATCTGAATACAAGAAGAAACACTAAACAAAGCAAGGTAAGTTCGTTGGGAAAATAATAGGCCTTCACCGGGTTGCTCAAGATCAGCCCACTTTCTCTCTTTTCTTCCTTTTTACCACCCATCTCATCAGATTTTTCCATCTCTTTGTCCATTTCAACAGCTGACCCTTTCATCTCATTGCATTCAACTCCCTCGGGTTTTATCTCTTCAGGCACAATTCCCTCATCTAGCTGCTTCTCCATTCAATAACGCTCAACCTTACTTTTCATGTGTGCTAGATCAATACAAAACTGGTCATAAGTAAGTGATACAAGTGCAATACGACGACTATTAAATAAGAAGGAATACTTATTAGTATGTCCGTCATATTTAACTTCTGGCCTCGACATCCACGCTTTGCCCAACAACCCGTGTCACTTGAATTGGGACTACATCACACAACACCTCGTCCACATATTTGCCGATTTGAATAGGTACAAGTGTGTGCTTAGTAACCCAGACAACACCTTGAGTACTCATCAACTTGTGCGGTCGAAGATGACCAATGGTTGGAAGATTTAATTTCTCAACCATGATAGCAGTTGCAAGGTTGACTTCACAACTCCCATCAATGGCCAAGCTACAAATTTTGTCTTTGACACCGCAACGGGTATAAAACCAACCAAGCAATTGAGATTTGACGAGGTCCAATTGCTCATCTACACCACGTAATGGCACTTCTTTGACTCCCTTAGGATCAGGAAGACAATGTTGTGTGCTAGCTTTTATGCGTCTTGTATTCGCCATGACGTATGAGGGAACCTCCACATAAGCTCTGAGGCCAACTATTGCGGTCCTCGATCAACACGTTTCGAGACACGTAGCACGTTTGCCCGAGGATCTAGCGAGGTTGTCCAACGCTTGGATTGCTGGACCTAGAATCAAACGGACGACACGATTTGATTAAAGGCTGTAGAACGACGACTCCGATGAGGGTGAATACGCCAGGGAATAGGTCGGTAGAACAATCAAGGACAAGATGCAAGATTGCTCAATCACCCTTGCCAGAAGCAAGTAAAGCTCGAAATTCACACAAGCAAGAAAATCGAAAAACTAAGTAATTTGATTTATAAAACGTCTACCTAAAACCTTACAAAGCAAGCCTATTTATAGGCTAAGAGTTACAAAAACCCTAAGGAAAACAAGGAAAAGGGGAATTCGGCCATCTTGGGATCAAGATGGGCCGGCCCATGCTCTACTAGAACAACTAATCTAACTGTAAATTAAACACTAAAGCCTAAGGCCCTATTCGGCCAACTCACTCGGAGGCCCACTTGACTCTTCATGGGCTTGGATCGTGGTGTAGATAACTTGATTGTCTCCCTCCAAGCCTTCAATTTCTCTATGGACTCCATGTTGGTCTTGGACAATTCGAACAAGGGCTTGGAGGGATTCTTTGAAGAACTTGGCTTGTGCACGTGTGACTGGGTCCAATGGAACTCGGACTGGGTCATTACTTGGGCTAAGGTCCGTGCACACATCAGTCCCCTCCACTTGAGAAGGATTCGTCCTCAAATCTGGATGGAAATGGATGATACTACAAGAGTTGGTAGTATGAACCCCAAATCTAATGCCACCACATATTGCCAAGAAAAACTCATGGCTTTACTCCAATGGCTCCTCTTGTTCGTATCATTCCCCTCCTCTTGAAAGCAATTTGCCCACAAATTGAAGCACGAATGGTGACAAGACGAGTTACATGCCTTCGACTCAATCTTGTTAGGATGGCTATAGATGTCATCCAATGCAAAACCCACGTGCTAAGTTGGAAAATAACCCTTGTCGGACCTTGAATCTCACAAACCATCTTCAATGTATGCTCAACTTGATCGTTTGTGGTCATGAGGTAAGGGTCCTCAAAGTGGTGTGAAGCGTATCCCGTGAAATCGAACTCCGGCCCGAACACACTTGCAAGGCCCCAAGGCGGATTTGGTGATGTTGGAGATTCACGTGGACTAAGAACAAGATGAAAATCATAATGGTCATTCAGGTACTTGTTCTTTAAACGAACCCTTGGTACACAACCATCCACAAAATGTGGAGTGTTCCCATCAAGATGAGCTCGAAGCAACTCCCCTTTGGTGTGGACTGATTTGAGTTGACATTGTTCCATGAATGGATACAAACGGGGTTTAACTCTTGGAGTACCAACTACATGGAAGCTTGCAAAGTCTACAATTGATTTTGGAATGGAACACACCAAGATCAGCTCAACTTGCCTTTGCTTGATCTGAATACAAGAAGAAACACTAAACAAAGCAAGGTAAGTTCGTTGGGAAAATAATAGGCCTTCACCGGGTTGCTCAAGATCAGCCCACTTTCTCTCTTTTCTTCCTTTTTACCACCCATCTCATCAGATTTTTCCATCTCTTTGTCCATTTCAACAGCTGACCCTTTCATCTCATTGCATTCAACTCCCTCGGGTTTTATCTCTTCAGGCACAATTCCCTCATCTAGCTGCTTCTCCATTCAATAACGCTCAACCTTACTTTTCATGTGTGCTAGATCAATACAAAACTGGTCATAAGTAAGTGATACAAGTGCAATACGACGACTATTAAATAAGAAGGAATACTTATTAGTATGTCCGTCATATTTAACTTCTGGCCTCGACATCCACGCTTTGCCCAACAACCCGTGTCACTTGAATTGGGACTACATCACACAACACCTCGTCCACATATTTGCCGATTTGAATAGGTACAAGTGTGTGCTTAGTAACCCAGACAACACCTTGAGTACTCATCAACTTGTGAGGTCGAAGATGACCAATGGTTGGAAGATTTGATTTCTCAACCATGATAGCAGTTGCAAGGTTGACTTCACAACTCCCATCAATGGCCAAGCTACAAATTTTGTCTTTGACACCGCAACGGGTATAAAACCAACCAAGCAATTGAGATTTGACGAGGTCCAATTGCTCATCTACACCACGTAATGGCACTTCTTTGACTCCCTTAGGATCAGGAAGACAATGTTGTGGGCTAGCTTTTATGCGTCTTGTATTCGCCATGACGTATGAGGGAACCTCCACATAAGCTCTGAGGCCAACTATTGCGGTCCTCGATCAACACGTTTCGAGACACGTAGCACGTTTGCCCGAGGATCTAGCGAGGTTGTCCAACGCTTGGATTGCTGGACCTAGAATCAAACGGACGACACGATTTGATTAAAGGCTGTAGAACGACGACTCCGATGAGGGTGAATACGCCAGGGAATAGGTCGGTAGAACAATCAAGGACAAGATGCAAGATTGCTCAATCACCCTTGCCAGAAGCAAGTAAAGCTCGAAATTCACACAAGCAAGAAAATCGAAAAACTAAGTAATTTGATTTATAAAACGTCTACCTAAAACCTTACAAAGCAAGCCTATTTATAGGCTAAGAGTTACAAAAACCCTAAGGAAAACAAGGAAAAGGGGAATTCGGCCATCTTGGGATCAAGATGGGCCGGCCCATGCTCTACTAGAACAACTAATCTAACTATAAATTAAACACTAAAGCCTAAGGCCCTATTCGGCCAACTCACTCGGAGGCCCACTTGACTCTTCATGGGCTTGGATCGTGGTGTAGATAACTTGATTGTCTCCTTCCAAGCCTTCAATTTCTCTATGGACTCCATGTTGGTCTTGGACAATTCGAACAAGGGCTTGGAGGGATTCTTTGAAGAACTTGGCTTGTGCACGTGTGACTGGGCCCAATGGAACTCGGACTGGGTCATTACTTGGGCTAAGGTCCGTGCACACATCAGTCCCCTCCACTTGAGAAGGATTCGTCCTCAAATCTGGATGGAAATGGATGATACTACAAGAGTTGGTAGTATGAACCCCAAATCTAATGCCACCACATATTGCCAAGAAAAACTCATGGCTTTACTCCAATGGCTCCTCTTGTTCGTATCATTCCCCTCCTCTTGAAAGCAATTTGCCCACAAATTGAAGCACGAATGGTGACAAGACGAGTTACATGCCTTCGACTCAATCTTGTTAGGATGGCTATAGATGTCATCCAATGCAAAACCCACGTGCTAAGTTGGAAAATAACCCTTGTCGGACCTTGAATCTCACAAACCATCTTCAATGTATGCTCAACTTGATCGTTTGTGGTCATGAGGTAAGGGTCCTCAAAGTGGTGTGAAGCGTATCCCGTGAAATCGAACTCCGGCCCGAACACACTTGCAAGGCCCCAAGGCGGATTTGGTGATGTTGGAGATTCACGTGGACTAAGAACAAGATGAAAATCATAATGGTCATTCAGGTACTTGTTCTTTAAACGAACCCTTGGTACACAACCATCCACAAAATGTGGAGTGTTCCCATCAAGATGAGCTCGAAGCAACTCCCCTTTGGTGTGGACTGATTTGAGTTGACATTGTTCCATGAATGGATACAAACGGGGTTTAACTCTTGGAGTACCAACTACATGGAAGCTTGCAAAGTCTACAATTGATTTTGGAATGGAACACACCAAGATCAGCTCAACTTGCCTTTGCTTGATCTGAATACAAGAAGAAACACTAAACAAAGCAAGGTAAGTTCGTTGGGAAAATAATAGGCCTTCACCGGGTTGCTCAAGATCAGCCCACTTTCTCTCTTTTCTTCCTTTTTACCACCCATCTCATCAGATTTTTCCATCTCTTTGTCCATTTCAACAGCTGACCCTTTCATCTCATTGCATTCAACTCCCTCGGGTTTTATCTCTTCAGGCACAATTCCCTCATCTAGCTGCTTCTCCATTCAATAACGCTCAACCTTACTTTTCATGTGTGCTAGATCAATACAAAACTGGTCATAAGTAAGTGATACAAGTGCAATACGACGACTATTAAATAAGAAGGAATACTTATTAGTATGTCCGTCATATTTAACTTCTGGCCTCGACATCCACGCTTTGCCCAACAACCCGTGTCACTTGAATTGGGACTACATCACACAACACCTCGTCCACATATTTGCCGATTTGAATAGGTACAAGTGTGTGCTTAGTAACCCAGACAACACCTTGAGTACTCATCAACTTGTGAGGTCGAAGATGACCAATGGTTGGAAGATTTGATTTCTCAACCATGATAGCAGTTGCAAGGTTGACTTCACAACTCCCATCAATGGCCAAGCTACAAATTTTGTCTTTGACACCGCAACGGGTATAAAACCAACCAAGCAATTGAGATTTGACGAGGTCCAATTGCTCATCTACACCACGTAATGGCACTTCTTTGACTCCCTTAGGATCAGGAAGACAATGTTGTGGGCTAGCTTTTATGCGTCTTGTATTCGCCATGACGTATGAGGGAACCTCCACATAAGCTCTGAGGCCAACTATTGCGGTCCTCGATCAACACGTTTCGAGACACGTAGCACGTTTGCCCGAGGATCTAGCGAGGTTGTCCAACGCTTGGATTGCTGGACCTAGAATCAAACGGACGACACGATTTGATTAAAGGCTGTAGAACGACGACTCCGATGAGGGTGAATACGCCAGGGAATAGGTCGGTAGAACAATCAAGGACAAGATGCAAGATTGCTCAATCACCCTTGCCAGAAGCAAGTAAAGCTCGAAATTCACACAAGCAAGAAAATCGAAAAACTAAGTAATTTGATTTATAAAACGTCTACCTAAAACCTTACAAAGCAAGCCTATTTATAGGCTAAGAGTTACAAAAACCCTAAGGAAAACAAGGAAAAGGGGAATTCGGCCATCTTGGGATCAAGATGGGCCGGCCCATGCTCTACTAGAACAACTAATCTAACTATAAATTAAACACTAAAGCCTAAGGCCCTATTCGGCCAACTCACTCGGAGGCCCACTTGACTCTTCATGGGCTTGGATCGTGGTGTAGATAACTTGATTGTCTCCCTCCAAGCCTTCAATTTCTCTATGGACTCCATGTTGGTCTTGGACAATTCGAACAAGGGCTTGGAGGGATTCTTTGAAGAACTTGGCTTGTGCACGTGTGACTGGGCCCAATGGAACTCGGACTGGGTCATTACTTGGGCTAAGGTCCGTGCACACATCAGTCCCCTCCACTTGAGAAGGATTCGTCCTCAAATCTGGATGGAAATGGATGATACTACAAGAGTTGGTAGTATGAACCCCAAATCTAATGCCACCACATATTGCCAAGAAAAACTCATGGCTTTACTCCAATGGCTCCTCTTGTTCGTATCATTCCCCTCCTCTTGAAAGCAATTTGCCCACAAATTGAAGCACGAATGGTGACAAGACGAGTTACATGCCTTCGACTCAATCTTGTTAGGATGGCTATAGATGTCATCCAATGCAAAACCCACGTGCTAAGTTGGAAAATAACCCTTGTCGGACCTTGAATCTCACAAACCATCTTCAATGTATGCTCAACTTGATCGTTTGTGGTCATGAGGTAAGGGTCCTCAAAGTGGTGTGAAGCGTATCCCGTGAAATCGAACTCCGGCCCGAACACACTTGCAAGGCCCCAAGGCGGATTTGGTGATGTTGGAGATTCACGTGGACTAAGAACAAGATGAAAATCATAATGGTCATTCAGGTACTTGTTCTTTAAACGAACCCTTGGTACACAACCATCCACAAAATGTGGAGTGTTCCCATCAAGATGAGCTCGAAGCAACTCCCCTTTGGTGTGGACTGATTTGAGTTGACATTGTTCCATGAATGGATACAAACGGGGTTTAACTCTTGGAGTACCAACTACATGGAAGCTTGCAAAGTCTACAATTGATTTTGGAATGGAACACACCAAGATCAGCTCAACTTGCCTTTGCTTGATCTGAATACAAGAAGAAACACTAAACAAAGCAAGGTAAGTTCGTTGGGAAAATAATAGGCCTTCACCGGGTTGCTCAAGATCAGCCCACTTTCTCTCTTTTCTTCCTTTTTACCACCCATCTCATCAGATTTTTCCATCTCTTTGTCCATTTCAACAGCTGACCCTTTCATCTCATTGCATTCAACTCCCTCGGGTTTTATCTCTTCAGGCACAATTCCCTCATCTAGCTGCTTCTCCATTCAATAACGCTCAACCTTACTTTTCATGTGTGCTAGATCAATACAAAACTGGTCATAAGTAAGTGATACAAGTGCAATACGACGACTATTAAATAAGAAGGAATACTTATTAGTATGTCCGTCATATTTAACTTCTGGCCTCGACATCCACGCTTTGCCCAACAACCCGTGTCACTTGAATTGGGACTACATCACACAACACCTCGTCCACATATTTGCCGATTTGAATAGGTACAAGTGTGTGCTTAGTAACCCAGACAACACCTTGAGTACTCATCAACTTGTGAGGTCGAAGATGACCAATGGTTGGAAGATTTGATTTCTCAACCATGATAGCAGTTGCAAGGTTGACTTCACAACTCCCATCAATGGCCAAGCTACAAATTTTGTCTTTGACACCGCAACGGGTATAAAACCAACCAAGCAATTGAGATTTGACGAGGTCCAATTGCTCATCTACACCACGTAATGGCACTTCTTTGACTCCCTTAGGATCAGGAAGACAATGTTGTGGGCTAGCTTTTATGCGTCTTGTATTCGCCATGACGTATGAGGGAACCTCCACATAAGCTCTGAGGCCAACTATTGCGGTCCTCGATCAACACGTTTCGAGACACGTAGCACGTTTGCCCGAGGATCTAGCGAGGTTGTCCAACGCTTGGATTGCTGGACCTAGAATCAAACGGACGACACGATTTGATTAAAGGCTGTAGAACGACGACTCCGATGAGGGTGAATACGCCAGGGAATAGGTCGGTAGAACAATCAAGGACAAGATGCAAGATTGCTCAATCACCCTTGCCAGAAGCAAGTAAAGCTCGAAATTCACACAAGCAAGAAAATCGAAAAACTAAGTAATTTGATTTATAAAACGTCTACCTAAAACCTTACAAAGCAAGCCTATTTATAGGCTAAGAGTTACAAAAACCCTAAGGAAAACAAGGAAAAGGGGAATTCGGCCATCTTGGGATCAAGATGGGCCGGCCCATGCTCTACTAGAACAACTAATCTAACTATAAATTAAACACTAAAGCCTAAGGCCCTATTCGGCCAACTCACTCGGAGGCCCACTTGACTCTTCATGGGCTTGGATCGTGGTGTAGATAACTTGATTGTCTCCCTCCAAGCCTTCAATTTCTCTATGGACTCCATGTTGGTCTTGGACAATTCGAACAAGGGCTTGGAGGGATTCTTTGAAGAACTTGGCTTGTGCACGTGTGACTGGGCCCAATGGAACTCGGACTGGGTCATTACTTGGGCTAAGGTCCGTGCACACATCAGTCCCCTCCACTTGAGAAGGATTCGTCCTCAAATCTGGATGGAAATGGATGATACTACAAGAGTTGGTAGTATGAACCCCAAATCTAATGCCACCACATATTGCCAAGAAAAACTCATGGCTTTACTCCAATGGCTCCTCTTGTTCGTATCATTCCCCTCCTCTTGAAAGCAATTTGCCCACAAATTGAAGCACGAATGGTGACAAGACGAGTTACATGCCTTCGACTCAATCTTGTTAGGATGGCTATAGATGTCATCCAATGCAAAACCCACGTGCTAAGTTGGAAAATAACCCTTGTCGGACCTTGAATCTCACAAACCATCTTCAATGTATGCTCAACTTGATCGTTTGTGGTCATGAGGTAAGGGTCCTCAAAGTGGTGTGAAGCGTATCCCGTGAAATCGAACTCCGGCCCGAACACACTTGCAAGGCCCCAAGGCGGATTTGGTGATGTTGGAGATTCACGTGGACTAAGAACAAGATGAAAATCATAATGGTCATTCAGGTACTTGTTCTTTAAACGAACCCTTGGTACACAACCATCCACAAAATGTGGAGTGTTCCCATCAAGATGAGCTCGAAGCAACTCCCCTTTGGTGTGGACTGATTTGAGTTGACATTGTTCCATGAATGGATACAAACGGGGTTTAACTCTTGGAGTACCAACTACATGGAAGCTTGCAAAGTCTACAATTGATTTTGGAATGGAACACACCAAGATCAGCTCAACTTGCCTTTGCTTGATCTGAATACAAGAAGAAACACTAAACAAAGCAAGGTAAGTTCGTTGGGAAAATAATAGGCCTTCACCGGGTTGCTCAAGATCAGCCCACTTTCTCTCTTTTCTTCCTTTTTACCACCCATCTCATCAGATTTTTCCATCTCTTTGTCCATTTCAACAGCTGACCCTTTCATCTCATTGCATTCAACTCCCTCGGGTTTTATCTCTTCAGGCACAATTCCCTCATCTAGCTGCTTCTCCATTCAATAACGCTCAACCTTACTTTTCATGTGTGCTAGATCAATACAAAACTGGTCATAAGTAAGTGATACAAGTGCAATACGACGACTATTAAATAAGAAGGAATACTTATTAGTATGTCCGTCATATTTAACTTCTGGCCTCGACATCCACGCTTTGCCCAACAACCCGTGTCACTTGAATTGGGACTACATCACACAACACCTCGTCCACATATTTGCCGATTTGAATAGGTACAAGTGTGTGCTTAGTAACCCAGACAACACCTTGAGTACTCATCAACTTGTGCGGTCGAAGATGACCAATGGTTGGAAGATTTAATTTCTCAACCATCAACTCCCATCAATGGCCAAGCTACAAATTTTGTCTTTGACACCGCAACGGGTATAAAACCAACCAAGCAATTGAGATTTGACGAGGTCCAATTGCTCATCTACACCACGTAATGGCACTTCTTTGACTCCCTTAGGATCAGGAAGACAATGTTGTGGGCTAGCTTTTATGCGTCTTGTATTCGCCATGACGTATGAGGGAACCTCCACATAAGCTCTGAGGCCAACTATTGCGGTCCTCGATCAACACGTTTCGAGACACGTAGCACGTTTGCCCGAGGATCTAGCGAGGTTGTCCAACGCTTGGATTGCTGGACCTAGAATCAAACGGACGACACGATTTGATTAAAGGCTGTAGAACGACGACTCCGATGAGGGTGAATACGCCAGGGAATAGGTCGGTAGAACAATCAAGGACAAGATGCAAGATTGCTCAATCACCCTTGCCAGAAGCAAGTAAAGCTCGAAATTCACACAAGCAAGAAAATCGAAAAACTAAGTAATTTGATTTATAAAACGTCTACCTAAAACCTTACAAAGCAAGCCTATTTATAGGCTAAGAGTTACAAAAACCCTAAGGAAAACAAGGAAAAGGGGAATTCGGCCATCTTGGGATCAAGATGGGCCGGCCCATGCTCTACTAGAACAACTAATCTAACTATAAATTAAACACTAAAGCCTAAGGCCCTATTCGGCCAACTCACTCGGAGGCCCACTTGACTCTTCATGGGCTTGGATCGTGGTGTAGATAACTTGATTGTCTCCTTCCAAGCCTTCAATTTCTCTATGGACTCCATGTTGGTCTTGGACAATTCGAACAAGGGCTTGGAGGGATTCTTTGAAGAACTTGGCTTGTGCACGTGTGACTGGGCCCAATGGAACTCGGACTGGGTCATTACTTGGGCTAAGGTCCGTGCACACATCAGTCCCCTCCACTTGAGAAGGATTCGTCCTCAAATTTGGATGGAAATGGATGATACTACAAGAGTTGGTAGTATGAACCCCAAATCTAATGCCACCACATATTGCCAAGAAAAACTCATGGCTTTACTCCAATGGCTCCTCTTGTTCGTATCATTCCCCTCCTCTTGAAAGCAATTTGCCCACAAATTGAAGCACGAATGGTGACAAGACGAGTTACATGCCTTCGACTCAATCTTGTTAGGATGGCTATAGATGTCATCCAATGCAAAACCCACGTGCTAAGTTGGAAAATAACCCTTGTCGGACCTTGAATCTCACAAACCATCTTCAATGTATGCTCAACTTGATCGTTTGTGGTCATGAGGTAAGGGTCCTCAAAGTGGTGTGAAGCGTATCCCGTGAAATCGAACTCCGGCCCGAACACACTTGCAAGGCCCCAAGGCGGATTTGGTGATGTTGGAGATTCACGTGGACTAAGAACAAGATGAAAATCATAATGGTCATTCAGGTACTTGTTCTTTAAACGAACCCTTGGTACACAACCATCCACAAAATGTGGAGTGTTCCCATCAAGATGAGCTCGAAGCAACTCCCCTTTGGTGTGGACTGATTTGAGTTGACATTGTTCCATGAATGGATACAAACGGGGTTTAACTCTTGGAGTACCAACTACATGGAAGCTTGCAAAGTCTACAATTGATTTTGGAATGGAACACACCAAGATCAGCTCAACTTGCCTTTGCTTGATCTGAATACAAGAAGAAACACTAAACAAAGCAAGGTAAGTTCGTTGGGAAAATAATAGGCCTTCACCGGGTTGCTCAAGATCAGCCCACTTTCTCTCTTTTCTTCCTTTTTACCACCCATCTCATCAGATTTTTCCATCTCTTTGTCCATTTCAACAGCTGACCCTTTCATCTCATTGCATTCAACTCCCTCGGGTTTTATCTCTTCAGGCACAATTCCCTCATCTAGCTGCTTCTCCATTCAATAACGCTCAACCTTACTTTTCATGTGTGCTAGATCAATACAAAACTGGTCATAAGTAAGTGATACAAGTGCAATACGACGACTATTAAATAAGAAGGAATACTTATTAGTATGTCCGTCATATTTAACTTCTGGCCTCGACATCCACGCTTTGCCCAACAACCCGTGTCACTTGAATTGGGACTACATCACACAACACCTCGTCCACATATTTGCCGATTTGAATAGGTACAAGTGTGTGCTTAGTAACCCAGACAACACCTTGAGTACTCATCAACTTGTGCGGTCGAAGATGACCAATGGTTGGAAGATTTAATTTCTCAACCATCAACTCCCATCAATGGCCAAGCTACAAATTTTGTCTTTGACACCGCAACGGGTATAAAACCAACCAAGCAATTGAGATTTGACGAGGTCCAATTGCTCATCTACACCACGTAATGGCACTTCTTTGACTCCCTTAGGATCAGGAAGACAATGTTGTGGGCTAGCTTTTATGCGTCTTGTATTCGCCATGACGTATGAGGGAACCTCCACATAAGCTCTGAGGCCAACTATTGCGGTCCTCGATCAACACGTTTCGAGACACGTAGCACGTTTGCCCGAGGATCTAGCGAGGTTGTCCAACGCTTGGATTGCTGGACCTAGAATCAAACGGACGACACGATTTGATTAAAGGCTGTAGAACGACGACTCCGATGAGGGTGAATACGCCAGGGAATAGGTCGGTAGAACAATCAAGGACAAGATGCAAGATTGCTCAATCACCCTTGCCAGAAGCAAGTAAAGCTCGAAATTCACACAAGCAAGAAAATCGAAAAACTAAGTAATTTGATTTATAAAACGTCTACCTAAAACCTTACAAAGCAAGCCTATTTATAGGCTAAGAGTTACAAAAACCCTAAGGAAAACAAGGAAAAGGGGAATTCGGCCATCTTGGGATCAAGATGGGCCGGCCCATGCTCTACTAGAACAACTAATCTAACTATAAATTAAACACTAAAGCCTAAGGCCCTATTCGGCCAACTCACTCGGAGGCCCACTTGACTCTTCATGGGCTTGGATCGTGGTGTAGATAACTTGATTGTCTCCTTCCAAGCCTTCAATTTCTCTATGGACTCCATGTTGGTCTTGGACAATTCGAACAAGGGCTTGGAGGGATTCTTTGAAGAACTTGGCTTGTGCACGTGTGACTGGGCCCAATGGAACTCGGACTGGGTCATTACTTGGGCTAAGGTCCGTGCACACATCAGTCCCCTCCACTTGAGAAGGATTCGTCCTCAAATCTGGATGGAAATGGATGATACTACAAGAGTTGGTAGTATGAACCCCAAATCTAATGCCACCACATATTGCCAAGAAAAACTCATGGCTTTACTCCAATGGCTCCTCTTGTTCGTATCATTCCCCTCCTCTTGAAAGCAATTTGCCCACAAATTGAAGCACGAATGGTGACAAGACGAGTTACATGCCTTCGACTCAATCTTGTTAGGATGGCTATAGATGTCATCCAATGCAAAACCCACGTGCTAAGTTGGAAAATAACCCTTGTCGGACCTTGAATCTCACAAACCATCTTCAATGTATGCTCAACTTGATCGTTTGTGGTCATGAGGTAAGGGTCCTCAAAGTGGTGTGAAGCGTATCCCGTGAAATCGAACTCCGGCCCGAACACTCTTGCAAGGCCCCAAGGCGGATTTGGTGATGTTGGAGATTCACGTGGACTAAGAACAAGATGAAAATCATAATGGTCATTCAGGTACTTGTTCTTTAAACGAACCCTTGGTACACAACCATCCACAAAATGTGGAGTGTTCCCATCAAGATGAGCTCGAAGCAACTCCCCTTTGGTGTGGACTGATTTGAGTTGACATTGTTCCATGAATGGATACAAACGGGGTTTAACTCTTGGAGTACCAACTACATGGAAGCTTGCAAAGTCTACAATTGATTTTGGAATGGAACACACCAAGATCAGCTCAACTTGCCTTTGCTTGATCTGAATACAAGAAGAAACACTAAACAAAGCAAGGTAAGTTCGTTGGGAAAATAATAGGCCTTCACCGGGTTGCTCAAGATCAGCCCACTTTCTCTCTTTTCTTCCTTTTTACCACCCATCTCATCAGATTTTTCCATCTCTTTGTCCATTTCAACAGCTGACCCTTTCATCTCATTGCATTCAACTCCCTCGGGTTTTATCTCTTCAGGCACAATTCCCTCATCTAGCTGCTTCTCCATTCAATAACGCTCAACCTTACTTTTCATGTGTGCTAGATCAATACAAAACTGGTCATAAGTAAGTGATACAAGTGCAATACGACGACTATTAAATAAGAAGGAATACTTATTAGTATGTCCGTCATATTTAACTTCTGGCCTCGACATCCACGCTTTGCCCAACAACCCGTGTCACTTGAATTGGGACTACATCACACAACACCTCGTCCACATATTTGCCGATTTGAATAGGTACAAGTGTGTGCTTAGTAACCCAGACAACACCTTGAGTACTCATCAACTTGTGAGGTCGAAGATGACCAATGGTTGGAAGATTTAATTTCTCAACCATGATAGCAGTTGCAAGGTTGACTTCACAACTCCCATCAATGGCCAAGCTACAAATTTTGTCTTTGACACCGCAACGGGTATAAAACCAACCAAGCAATTGAGATTTGACGAGGTCCAATTGCTCATCTACACCACGTAATGGCACTTCTTTGACTCCCTTAGGATCAGGAAGACAATGTTGTGGGCTAGCTTTTATGCGTCTTGTATTCGCCATGACGTATGAGGGAACCTCCACATAAGCTCTGAGGCCAACTATTGCGGTCCTCGATCAACACGTTTCGAGACACGTAGCACGTTTGCCCGAGGATCTAGCGAGGTTGTCCAACGCTTGGATTGCTGGACCTAGAATCAAACGGACGACACGATTTGATTAAAGGCTGTAGAACGACGACTCCGATGAGGGTGAATACGCCAGGGAATAGGTCGGTAGAACAATCAAGGACAAGATGCAAGATTGCTCAATCACCCTTGCCAGAAGCAAGTAAAGCTCGAAATTCACACAAGCAAGAAAATCGAAAAACTAAGTAATTTGATTTATAAAACGTCTACCTAAAACCTTACAAAGCAAGCCTATTTATAGGCTAAGAGTTACAAAAACCCTAAGGAAAACAAGGAAAAGGGGAATTCGGCCATCTTGGGATCAAGATGGGCCGGCCCATGCTCTACTAGAACAACTAATCTAACTATAAATTAAACACTAAAGCCTAAGGCCCTATTCGGCCAACTCACTCGGAGGCCCACTTGACTCTTCATGGGCTTGGATCGTGGTGTAGATAACTTGATTGTCTCCTTCCAAGCCTTCAATTTCTCTATGGACTCCATGTTGGTCTTGGACAATTCGAACAAGGGCTTGGAGGGATTCTTTGAAGAACTTGGCTTGTGCACGTGTGACTGGGCCCAATGGAACTCGGACTGGGTCATTACTTGGGCTAAGGTCCGTGCACACATCAGTCCCCTCCACTTGAGAAGGATTCGTCCTCAAATCTGGATGGAAATGGATGATACTACAAGAGTTGGTAGTATGAACCCCAAATCTAATGCCACCACATATTGCCAAGAAAAACTCATGGCTTTACTCCAATGGCTCCTCTTGTTCGTATCATTCCCCTCCTCTTGAAAGCAATTTGCCCACAAATTGAAGCACGAATGGTGACAAGACGAGTTACATGCCTTCGACTCAATCTTGTTAGGATGGCTATAGATGTCATCCAATGCAAAACCCACGTGCTAAGTTGGAAAATAACCCTTGTCGGACCTTGAATCTCACAAACCATCTTCAATGTATGCTCAACTTGATCGTTTGTGGTCATGAGGTAAGGGTCCTCAAAGTGGTGTGAAGCGTATCCCGTGAAATCGAACTCCGGCCCGAACACACTTGCAAGGCCCCAAGGCGGATTTGGTGATGTTGGAGATTCACGTGGACTAAGAACAAGATGAAAATCATAATGGTCATTCAGGTACTTGTTCTTTAAACGAACCCTTGGTACACAACCATCCACAAAATGTGGAGTGTTCCCATCAAGATGAGCTCGAAGCAACTCCCCTTTGGTGTGGACTGATTTGAGTTGACATTGTTCCATGAATGGATACAAACGGGGTTTAACTCTTGGAGTACCAACTACATGGAAGCTTGCAAAGTCTACAATTGATTTTGGAATGGAACACACCAAGATCAGCTCAACTTGCCTTTGCTTGATCTGAATACAAGAAGAAACACTAAACAAAGCAAGGTAAGTTCGTTGGGAAAATAATAGGCCTTCACCGGGTTGCTCAAGATCAGCCCACTTTCTCTCTTTTCTTCCTTTTTACCACCCATCTCATCAGATTTTTCCATCTCTTTGTCCATTTCAACAGCTGACCCTTTCATCTCATTGCATTCAACTCCCTCGGGTTTTATCTCTTCAGGCACAATTCCCTCATCTAGCTGCTTCTCCATTCAATAACGCTCAACCTTACTTTTCATGTGTGCTAGATCAATACAAAACTGGTCATAAGTAAGTGATACAAGTGCAATACGACGACTATTAAATAAGAAGGAATACTTATTAGTATGTCCGTCATATTTAACTTCTGGCCTCGACATCCACGCTTTGCCCAACAACCCGTGTCACTTGAATTGGGACTACATCACACAACACCTCGTCCACATATTTGCCGATTTGAATAGGTACAAGTGTGTGCTTAGTAACCCAGACAACACCTTGAGTACTCATCAACTTGTGAGGTCGAAGATGACCAATGGTTGGAAGATTTAATTTCTCAACCATGATAGCAGTTGCAAGGTTGACTTCACAACTCCCATCAATGGCCAAGCTACAAATTTTGTCTTTGACACCGCAACGGGTATAAAACCAACCAAGCAATTGAGATTTGACGAGGTCCAATTGCTCATCTACACCACGTAATGGCACTTCTTTGACTCCCTTAGGATCAGGAAGACAATGTTGTGGGCTAGCTTTTATGCGTCTTGTATTCGCCATGACGTATGAGGGAACCTCCACATAAGCTCTGAGGCCAACTATTGCGGTCCTCGATCAACACGTTTCGAGACACGTAGCACGTTTGCCCGAGGATCTAGCGAGGTTGTCCAACGCTTGGATTGCTGGACCTAGAATCAAACGGACGACACGATTTGATTAAAGGCTGTAGAACGACGACTCCGATGAGGGTGAATACGCCAGGGAATAGGTCGGTAGAACAATCAAGGACAAGATGCAAGATTGCTCAATCACCCTTGCCAGAAGCAAGTAAAGCTCGAAATTCACACAAGCAAGAAAATCGAAAAACTAAGTAATTTGATTTATAAAACGTCTACCTAAAACCTTACAAAGCAAGCCTATTTATAGGCTAAGAGTTACAAAAACCCTAAGGAAAACAAGGAAAAGGGGAATTCGGCCATCTTGGGATCAAGATGGGCCGGCCCATGCTCTACTAGAACAACTAATCTAACTATAAATTAAACACTAAAGCCTAAGGCCCTATTCGGCCAACTCACTCGGAGGCCCACTTGACTCTTCATGGGCTTGGATCGTGGTGTAGATAACTTGATTGTCTCCCTCCAAGCCTTCAATTTCTCTATGGACTCCATGTTGGTCTTGGACAATTCGAACAAGGGCTTGGAGGGATTCTTTGAAGAACTTGGCTTGTGCACGTGTGACTGGGCCCAATGGAACTCGGACTGGGTCATTACTTGGGCTAAGGTCCGTGCACACATCAGTCCCCTCCACTTGAGAAGGATTCGTCCTCAAATCTGGATGGAAATGGATGATACTACAAGAGTTGGTAGTATGAACCCCAAATCTAATGCCACCACATATTGCCAAGAAAAACTCATGGCTTTACTCCAATGGCTCCTCTTGTTCGTATCATTCCCCTCCTCTTGAAAGCAATTTGCCCACAAATTGAAGCACGAATGGTGACAAGACGAGTTACATGCCTTCGACTCAATCTTGTTAGGATGGCTATAGATGTCATCCAATGCAAAACCCACGTGCTAAGTTGGAAAATAACCCTTGTCGGACCTTGAATCTCACAAACCATCTTCAATGTATGCTCAACTTGATCGTTTGTGGTCATGAGGTAAGGGTCCTCAAAGTGGTGTGAAGCGTATCCCGTGAAATCGAACTCCGGCCCGAACACTCTTGCAAGGCCCCAAGGCGGATTTGGTGATGTTGGAGATTCACGTGGACTAAGAACAAGATGAAAATCATAATGGTCATTCAGGTACTTGTTCTTTAAACGAACCCTTGGTACACAACCATCCACAAAATGTGGAGTGTTCCCATCAAGATGAGCTCGAAGCAACTCCCCTTTGGTGTGGACTGATTTGAGTTGACATTGTTCCATGAATGGATACAAACGGGGTTTAACTCTTGGAGTACCAACTACATGGAAGCTTGCAAAGTCTACAATTGATTTTGGAATGGAACACACCAAGATCAGCTCAACTTGCCTTTGCTTGATCTGAATACAAGAAGAAACACTAAACAAAGCAAGGTAAGTTCGTTGGGAAAATAATAGGCCTTCACCGGGTTGCTCAAGATCAGCCCACTTTCTCTCTTTTCTTCCTTTTTACCACCCATCTCATCAGATTTTTCCATCTCTTTGTCCATTTCAACAGCTGACCCTTTCATCTCATTGCATTCAACTCCCTCGGGTTTTATCTCTTCAGGCACAATTCCCTCATCTAGCTGCTTCTCCATTCAATAACGCTCAACCTTACTTTTCATGTGTGCTAGATCAATACAAAACTGGTCATAAGTAAGTGATACAAGTGCAATACGACGACTATTAAATAAGAAGGAATACTTATTAGTATGTCCGTCATATTTAACTTCTGGCCTCGACATCCACGCTTTGCCCAACAACCCGTGTCACTTGAATTGGGACTACATCACACAACACCTCGTCCACATATTTGCCGATTTGAATAGGTACAAGTGTGTGCTTAGTAACCCAGACAACACCTTGAGTACTCATCAACTTGTGCGGTCGAAGATGACCAATGGTTGGAAGATTTAATTTCTCAACCATCAACTCCCATCAATGGCCAAGCTACAAATTTTGTCTTTGACACCGCAACGGGTATAAAACCAACCAAGCAATTGAGATTTGACGAGGTCCAATTGCTCATCTACACCACGTAATGGCACTTCTTTGACTCCCTTAGGATCAGGAAGACAATGTTGTGGGCTAGCTTTTATGCGTCTTGTATTCGCCATGACGTATGAGGGAACCTCCACATAAGCTCTGAGGCCAACTATTGCGGTCCTCGATCAACACGTTTCGAGACACGTAGCACGTTTGCCCGAGGATCTAGCGAGGTTGTCCAACGCTTGGATTGCTGGACCTAGAATCAAACGGACGACACGATTTGATTAAAGGCTGTAGAACGACGACTCCGATGAGGGTGAATACGCCAGGGAATAGGTCGGTAGAACAATCAAGGACAAGATGCAAGATTGCTCAATCACCCTTGCCAGAAGCAAGTAAAGCTCGAAATTCACACAAGCAAGAAAATCGAAAAACTAAGTAATTTGATTTATAAAACGTCTACCTAAAACCTTACAAAGCAAGCCTATTTATAGGCTAAGAGTTACAAAAACCCTAAGGAAAACAAGGAAAAGGGGAATTCGGCCATCTTGGGATCAAGATGGGCCGGCCCATGCTCTACTAGAACAACTAATCTAACTATAAATTAAACACTAAAGCCTAAGGCCCTATTCGGCCAACTCACTCGGAGGCCCACTTGACTCTTCATGGGCTTGGATCGTGGTGTAGATAACTTGATTGTCTCCTTCCAAGCCTTCAATTTCTCTATGGACTCCATGTTGGTCTTGGACAATTCGAACAAGGGCTTGGAGGGATTCTTTGAAGAACTTGGCTTGTGCACGTGTGACTGGGCCCAATGGAACTCGGACTGGGTCATTACTTGGGCTAAGGTCCGTGCACACATCAGTCCCCTCCACTTGAGAAGGATTCGTCCTCAAATCTGGATGGAAATGGATGATACTACAAGAGTTGGTAGTATGAACCCCAAATCTAATGCCACCACATATTGCCAAGAAAAACTCATGGCTTTACTCCAATGGCTCCTCTTGTTCGTATCATTCCCCTCCTCTTGAAAGCAATTTGCCCACAAATTGAAGCACGAATGGTGACAAGACGAGTTACATGCCTTCGACTCAATCTTGTTAGGATGGCTATAGATGTCATCCAATGCAAAACCCACGTGCTAAGTTGGAAAATAACCCTTGTCGGACCTTGAATCTCACAAACCATCTTCAATGTATGCTCAACTTGATCGTTTGTGGTCATGAGGTAAGGGTCCTCAAAGTGGTGTGAAGCGTATCCCGTGAAATCGAACTCCGGCCCGAACACACTTGCAAGGCCCCAAGGCGGATTTGGTGATGTTGGAGATTCACGTGGACTAAGAACAAGATGAAAATCATAATGGTCATTCAGGTACTTGTTCTTTAAACGAACCCTTGGTACACAACCATCCACAAAATGTGGAGTGTTCCCATCAAGATGAGCTCGAAGCAACTCCCCTTTGGTGTGGACTGATTTGAGTTGACATTGTTCCATGAATGGATACAAACGGGGTTTAACTCTTGGAGTACCAACTACATGGAAGCTTGCAAAGTCTACAATTGATTTTGGAATGGAACACACCAAGATCAGCTCAACTTGCCTTTGCTTGATCTGAATACAAGAAGAAACACTAAACAAAGCAAGGTAAGTTCGTTGGGAAAATAATAGGCCTTCACCGGGTTGCTCAAGATCAGCCCACTTTCTCTCTTTTCTTCCTTTTTACCACCCATCTCATCAGATTTTTCCATCTCTTTGTCCATTTCAACAGCTGACCCTTTCATCTCATTGCATTCAACTCCCTCGGGTTTTATCTCTTCAGGCACAATTCCCTCATCTAGCTGCTTCTCCATTCAATAACGCTCAACCTTACTTTTCATGTGTGCTAGATCAATACAAAACTGGTCATAAGTAAGTGATACAAGTGCAATACGACGACTATTAAATAAGAAGGAATACTTATTAGTATGTCCGTCATATTTAACTTCTGGCCTCGACATCCACGCTTTGCCCAACAACCCGTGTCACTTGAATTGGGACTACATCACACAACACCTCGTCCACATATTTGCCGATTTGAATAGGTACAAGTGTGTGCTTAGTAACCCAGACAACACCTTGAGTACTCATCAACTTGTGCGGTCGAAGATGACCAATGGTTGGAAGATTTAATTTCTCAACCATCAACTCCCATCAATGGCCAAGCTACAAATTTTGTCTTTGACACCGCAACGGGTATAAAACCAACCAAGCAATTGAGATTTGACGAGGTCCAATTGCTCATCTACACCACGTAATGGCACTTCTTTGACTCCCTTAGGATCAGGAAGACAATGTTGTGGGCTAGCTTTTATGCGTCTTGTATTCGCCATGACGTATGAGGGAACCTCCACATAAGCTCTGAGGCCAACTATTGCGGTCCTCGATCAACACGTTTCGAGACACGTAGCACGTTTGCCCGAGGATCTAGCGAGGTTGTCCAACGCTTGGATTGCTGGACCTAGAATCAAACGGACGACACGATTTGATTAAAGGCTGTAGAACGACGACTCCGATGAGGGTGAATACGCCAGGGAATAGGTCGGTAGAACAATCAAGGACAAGATGCAAGATTGCTCAATCACCCTTGCCAGAAGCAAGTAAAGCTCGAAATTCACACAAGCAAGAAAATCGAAAAACTAAGTAATTTGATTTATAAAACGTCTACCTAAAACCTTACAAAGCAAGCCTATTTATAGGCTAAGAGTTACAAAAACCCTAAGGAAAACAAGGAAAAGGGGAATTCGGCCATCTTGGGATCAAGATGGGCCGGCCCATGCTCTACTAGAACAACTAATCTAACTATAAATTAAACACTAAAGCCTAAGGCCCTATTCGGCCAACTCACTCGGAGGCCCACTTGACTCTTCATGGGCTTGGATCGTGGTGTAGATAACTTGATTGTCTCCTTCCAAGCCTTCAATTTCTCTATGGACTCCATGTTGGTCTTGGACAATTCGAACAAGGGCTTGGAGGGATTCTTTGAAGAACTTGGCTTGTGCACGTGTGACTGGGCCCAATGGAACTCGGACTGGGTCATTACTTGGGCTAAGGTCCGTGCACACATCAGTCCCCTCCACTTGAGAAGGATTCGTCCTCAAATCTGGATGGAAATGGATGATACTACAAGAGTTGGTAGTATGAACCCCAAATCTAATGCCACCACATATTGCCAAGAAAAACTCATGGCTTTACTCCAATGGCTCCTCTTGTTCGTATCATTCCCCTCCTCTTGAAAGCAATTTGCCCACAAATTGAAGCACGAATGGTGACAAGACGAGTTACATGCCTTCGACTCAATCTTGTTAGGATGGCTATAGATGTCATCCAATGCAAAACCCACGTGCTAAGTTGGAAAATAACCCTTGTCGGACCTTGAATCTCACAAACCATCTTCAATGTATGCTCAACTTGATCGTTTGTGGTCATGAGGTAAGGGTCCTCAAAGTGGTGTGAAGCGTATCCCGTGAAATCGAACTCCGGCCCGAACACTCTTGCAAGGCCCCAAGGCGGATTTGGTGATGTTGGAGATTCACGTGGACTAAGAACAAGATGAAAATCATAATGGTCATTCAGGTACTTGTTCTTTAAACGAACCCTTGGTACACAACCATCCACAAAATGTGGAGTGTTCCCATCAAGATGAGCTCGAAGCAACTCCCCTTTGGTGTGGACTGATTTGAGTTGACATTGTTCCATGAATGGATACAAACGGGGTTTAACTCTTGGAGTACCAACTACATGGAAGCTTGCAAAGTCTACAATTGATTTTGGAATGGAACACACCAAGATCAGCTCAACTTGCCTTTGCTTGATCTGAATACAAGAAGAAACACTAAACAAAGCAAGGTAAGTTCGTTGGGAAAATAATAGGCCTTCACCGGGTTGCTCAAGATCAGCCCACTTTCTCTCTTTTCTTCCTTTTTACCACCCATCTCATCAGATTTTTCCATCTCTTTGTCCATTTCAACAGCTGACCCTTTCATCTCATTGCATTCAACTCCCTCGGGTTTTATCTCTTCAGGCACAATTCCCTCATCTAGCTGCTTCTCCATTCAATAACGCTCAACCTTACTTTTCATGTGTGCTAGATCAATACAAAACTGGTCATAAGTAAGTGATACAAGTGCAATACGACGACTATTAAATAAGAAGGAATACTTATTAGTATGTCCGTCATATTTAACTTCTGGCCTCGACATCCACGCTTTGCCCAACAACCCGTGTCACTTGAATTGGGACTACATCACACAACACCTCGTCCACATATTTGCCGATTTGAATAGGTACAAGTGTGTGCTTAGTAACCCAGACAACACCTTGAGTACTCATCAACTTGTGAGGTCGAAGATGACCAATGGTTGGAAGATTTGATTTCTCAACCATGATAGCAGTTGCAAGGTTGACTTCACAACTCCCATCAATGGCCAAGCTACAAATTTTGTCTTTGACACCGCAACGGGTATAAAACCAACCAAGCGATTGAGATTTGACGAGGTCCAATTGCTCATCTACACCACGTAATGGCACTTCTTTGACTCCCTTAGGATCAGGAAAACAATGTTGTGGGCTAGCTTTTATGCGTCTTGTATTCGCCATGACGTATGAGGGAACCTCCACATAAGCTCTGAGGCCAACTATTGCGGTCCTCGATCAACACGTTTCGAGACACGTAGCACGTTTGCCCGAGGATCTAGCGAGGTTGTCCAACGCTTGGATTGCTGGACCTAGAATCAAACGGACGACACGATTTGATTAAAGGCTGTAGAACGACGACTCCGATGAGGGTGAATACGCCAGGGAATAGGTCGGTAGAACAATCAAGGACAAGATGCAAGATTGCTCAATCACCCTTGCCAGAAGCAAGTAAAGCTCGAAATTCACACAAGCAAGAAAATCGAAAAACTAAGTAATTTGATTTATAAAACGTCTACCTAAAACCTTACAAAGCAAGCCTATTTATAGGCTAAGAGTTACAAAAACCCTAAGGAAAACAAGGAAAAGGGGAATTCGGCCATCTTGGGATCAAGATGGGCCGGCCCATGCTCTACTAGAACAACTAATCTAACTATAAATTAAACACTAAAGCCTAAGGCCCTATTCGGCCAACTCACTCGGAGGCCCACTTGACTCTTCATGGGCTTGGATCGTGGTGTAGATAACTTGATTGTCTCCCTCCAAGCCTTCAATTTCTCTATGGACTCCATGTTGGTCTTGGACAATTCGAACAAGGGCTTGGAGGGATTCTTTGAAGAACTTGGCTTGTGCACGTGTGACTGGGCCCAATGGAACTCGGACTGGGTCATTACTTGGGCTAAGGTCCGTGCACACATCAGTCCCCTCCACTTGAGAAGGATTCGTCCTCAAATCTGGATGGAAATGGATGATACTACAAGAGTTGGTAGTATGAACCCCAAATCTAATGCCACCACATATTGCCAAGAAAAACTCATGGCTTTACTCCAATGGCTCCTCTTGTTCGTATCATTCCCCTCCTCTTGAAAGCAATTTGCCCACAAATTGAAGCACGAATGGTGACAAGACGAGTTACATGCCTTCGACTCAATCTTGTTAGGATGGCTATAGATGTCATCCAATGCAAAACCCACGTGCTAAGTTGGAAAATAACCCTTGTCGGACCTTGAATCTCACAAACCATCTTCAATGTGTGCTCAACTTGATCGTTTGTGGTCATGAGGTAAGGGTCCTCAAAGTGGTGTGAAGCGTATCCCGTGAAATCGAACTCCGGCCCGAACACACTTGCAAGGCCCCAAGGCGGATTTGGTGATGTTGGAGATTCACGTGGACTAAGAACAAGATGAAAATCATAATGGTCATTCAGGTACTTGTTCTTTAAACGAACCCTTGGTACACAACCATCCACAAAATGTGGAGTGTTCCCATCAAGATGAGCTCGAAGCAACTCCCCTTTGGTGTGGACTGATTTGAGTTGACATTGTTCCATGAATGGATACAAACGGGGTTTAACTCTTGGAGTACCAACTACATGGAAGCTTGCAAAGTCTACAATTGATTTTGGAATGGAACACACCAAGATCAGCTCAACTTGCCTTTGCTTGATCTGAATACAAGAAGAAACACTAAACAAAGCAAGGTAAGTTCGTTGGGAAAATAATAGGCCTTCACCGGGTTGCTCAAGATCAGCCCACTTTCTCTCTTTTCTTCCTTTTTACCACCCATCTCATCAGATTTTTCCATCTCTTTGTCCATTTCAACAGCTGACCCTTTCATCTCATTGCATTCAACTACCTCGGGTTTTATCTCTTCAGGCACAATTCCCTCATCTAGCTGCTTCTCCATTCAATAACGCTCAACCTTACTTTTCATGTGTGCTAGATCAATACAAAACTGGTCATAAGTAAGTGATACAAGTGCAATACGACGACTATTAAATAAGAAGGAATACTTATTAGTATGTCCGTCATATTTAACTTCTGGCCTCGACATCCACGCTTTGCCCAACAACCCGTGTCACTTGAATTGGGACTACATCACACAACACCTCGTCCACATATTTGCCGATTTGAATAGGTACAAGTGTGTGCTTAGTAACCCAGACAACACCTTGAGTACTCATCAACTTGTGCGGTCGAAGATGACCAATGGTTGGAAGATTTAATTTCTCAACCATGATAGCAGTTGCAAGGTTGACTTCACAACTCCCATCAATGGCCAAGCTACAAATTTTGTCTTTGACACCGCAACGGGTATAAAACCAACCAAGCAATTGAGATTTGACGAGGTCCAATTGCTCATCTACACCACGTAATGGCACTTCTTTGACTCCCTTAGGATCAGGAAGACAATGTTGTGGGCTAGCTTTTATGCGTCTTGTATTCGCCATGACGTATGAGGGAACCTCCACATAAGCTCTGAGGCCAACTGTTGCGGTCCTCGATCAACACGTTTCGAGACACGTAGCACGTTTGCCCGAGGATCTAGCGAGGTTGTCCAACGCTTGGATTGCTGGACCTAGAATCAAACGGACGACACGATTTGATTAAAGGCTGTAGAACGACGACTCCAATGAGGGTGAATACGCCAGGGAATAGGTCGGTAGAACAATCAAGGACAAGATGCAAGATTGCTCAATCACCCTTGCCAGAAGCAAGTAAAGCTCGAAATTCACACAAGCAAGAAAATCGAAAAACTAAGTAATTTGATTTATAAAACGTCTACCTAAAACCTTACAAAGCAAGCCTATTTATAGGCTAAGAGTTACAAAAACCCTAAGGAAAACAAGGAAAAGGGGAATTCGGCCATCTTGGGATCAAGATGGGCCGGCCCATGCTCTACTAGAACAACTAATCTAACTATAAATTAAACACTAAAGCCTAAGGCCCTATTCGGCCAACTCACTCGGAGGCCCACTTGACTCTTCATGGGCTTGGATCGTGGTGTAGATAACTTGATTGTCTCCTTCCAAGCCTTCAATTTCTCTATGGACTCCATGTTGGTCTTGGACAATTCGAACAAGGGCTTGGAGGGATTCTTTGAAGAACTTGGCTTGTGCACGTGTGACTGGGCCCAATGGAACTCGGACTGGGTCATTACTTGGGCTAAGGTCCGTGCACACATCAGTCCCCTCCACTTGAGAAGGATTCGTCCTCAAATCTGGATGGAAATGGATGATACTACAAGAGTTGGTAGTATGAACCCCAAATCTAATGCCACCACATATTGCCAAGAAAAACTCATGGCTTTACTCCAATGGCTCCTCTTGTTCGTATCATTCCCCTCCTCTTGAAAGCAATTTGCCCACAAATTGAAGCACGAATGGTGACAAGACGAGTTACATGCCTTCGACTCAATCTTGTTAGGATGGCTATAGATGTCATCCAATGCAAAACCCACGTGCTAAGTTGGAAAATAACCCTTGTCGGACCTTGAATCTCACAAACCATCTTCAATGTATGCTCAACTTGATCGTTTGTGGTCATGAGGTAAGGGTCCTCAAAGTGGTGTGAAGCGTATCCCGTGAAATCGAACTCCGGCCCGAACACACTTGCAAGGCCCCAAGGCGGATTTGGTGATGTTGGAGATTCACGTGGACTAAGAACAAGATGAAAATCATAATGGTCATTCAGGTACTTGTTCTTTAAACGAACCCTTGGTACACAACCATCCACAAAATGTGGAGTGTTCCCATCAAGATGAGCTCGAAGCAACTCCCCTTTGGTGTGGACTGATTTGAGTTGACATTGTTCCATGAATGGATACAAACGGGGTTTAACTCTTGGAGTACCAACTACATGGAAGCTTGCAAAGTCTACAATTGATTTTGGAATGGAACACACCAAGATCAGCTCAACTTGCCTTTGCTTGATCTGAATACAAGAAGAAACACTAAACAAAGCAAGGTAAGTTCGTTGGGAAAATAATAGGCCTTCACCGGGTTGCTCAAGATCAGCCCACTTTCTCTCTTTTCTTCCTTTTTACCACCCATCTCATCAGATTTTTCCATCTCTTTGTCCATTTCAACAGCTGACCCTTTCATCTCATTGCATTCAACTCCCTCGGGTTTTATCTCTTCAGGCACAATTCCCTCATCTAGCTGCTTCTCCATTCAATAACGCTCAACCTTACTTTTCATGTGTGCTAGATCAATACAAAACTGGTCATAAGTAAGTGATACAAGTGCAATACGACGACTATTAAATAAGAAGGAATACTTATTAGTATGTCCGTCATATTTAACTTCTGGCCTCGACATCCACGCTTTGCCCAACAACCCGTGTCACTTGAATTGGGACTACATCACACAACACCTCGTCCACATATTTGCCGATTTGAATAGGTACAAGTGTGTGCTTAGTAACCCAGACAACACCTTGAGTACTCATCAACTTGTGCGGTCGAAGATGACCAATGGTTGGAAGATTTAATTTCTCAACCATCAACTCCCATCAATGGCCAAGCTACAAATTTTGTCTTTGACACCGCAACGGGTATAAAACCAACCAAGCAATTGAGATTTGACGAGGTCCAATTGCTCATCTACACCACGTAATGGCACTTCTTTGACTCCCTTAGGATCAGGAAGACAATGTTGTGGGCTAGCTTTTATGCGTCTTGTATTCGCCATGACGTATGAGGGAACCTCCACATAAGCTCTGAGGCCAACTATTGCGGTCCTCGATCAACACGTTTCGAGACACGTAGCACGTTTGCCCGAGGATCTAGCGAGGTTGTCCAACGCTTGGATTGCTGGACCTAGAATCAAACGGACGACACGATTTGATTAAAGGCTGTAGAACGACGACTCCGATGAGGGTGAATACGCCAGGGAATAGGTCGGTAGAACAATCAAGGACAAGATGCAAGATTGCTCAATCACCCTTGCCAGAAGCAAGTAAAGCTCGAAATTCACACAAGCAAGAAAATCGAAAAACTAAGTAATTTGATTTATAAAACGTCTACCTAAAACCTTACAAAGCAAGCCTATTTATAGGCTAAGAGTTACAAAAACCCTAAGGAAAACAAGGAAAAGGGGAATTCGGCCATCTTGGGATCAAGATGGGCCGGCCCATGCTCTACTAGAACAACTAATCTAACTATAAATTAAACACTAAAGCCTAAGGCCCTATTCGGCCAACTCACTCGGAGGCCCACTTGACTCTTCATGGGCTTGGATCGTGGTGTAGATAACTTGATTGTCTCATTCCAAGCCTTCAATTTCTCTATGGACTCCATGTTGGTCTTGGACAATTCGAACAAGGGCTTGGAGGGATTCTTTGAAGAACTTGGCTTGTGCACGTGTGACTGGGCCCAATGGAACTCGGACTGGGTCATTACTTGGGCTAAGGTCCGTGCACACATCAGTCCCCTCCACTTGAGAAGGATTCGTCCTCAAATCTGGATGGAAATGGATGATACTACAAGAGTTGGTAGTATGAACCCCAAATCTAATGCCACCACATATTGCCAAGAAAAACTCATGGCTTTACTCCAATGGCTCCTCTTGTTCGTATCATTCCCCTCCTCTTGAAAGCAATTTGCCCACAAATTGAAGCACGAATGGTGACAAGACGAGTTACATGCCTTCGACTCAATCTTGTTAGGATGGCTATAGATGTCATCCAATGCAAAACCCACGTGCTAAGTTGGAAAATAACCCTTGTCGGACCTTGAATCTCACAAACCATCTTCAATGTATGCTCAACTTGATCGTTTGTGGTCATGAGGTAAGGGTCCTCAAAGTGGTGTGAAGCGTATCCCGTGAAATCGAACTCCGGCCCGAACACACTTGCAAGGCCCCAAGGCGGATTTGGTGATGTTGGAGATTCACGTGGACTAAGAACAAGATGAAAATCATAATGGTCATTCAGGTACTTGTTCTTTAAACGAACCCTTGGTACACAACCATCCACAAAATGTGGAGTGTTCCCATCAAGATGAGCTCGAAGCAACTCCCCTTTGGTGTGGACTGATTTGAGTTGACATTGTTCCATGAATGGATACAAACGGGGTTTAACTCTTGGAGTACCAACTACATGGAAGCTTGCAAAGTCTACAATTGATTTTGGAATGGAACACACCAAGATCAGCTCAACTTGCCTTTGCTTGATCTGAATACAAGAAGAAACACTAAACAAAGCAAGGTAAGTTCGTTGGGAAAATAATAGGCCTTCACCGGGTTGCTCAAGATCAGCCCACTTTCTCTCTTTTCTTCCTTTTTACCACCCATCTCATCAGATTTTTCCATCTCTTTGTCCATTTCAACAGCTGACCCTTTCATCTCATTGCATTCAACTCCCTCGGGTTTTATCTCTTCAGGCACAATTCCCTCATCTAGCTGCTTCTCCATTCAATAACGCTCAACCTTACTTTTCATGTGTGCTAGATCAATACAAAACTGGTCATAAGTAAGTGATACAAGTGCAATACGACGACTATTAAATAAGAAGGAATACTTATTAGTATGTCCGTCATATTTAACTTCTGGCCTCGACATCCACGCTTTGCCCAACAACCCGTGTCACTTGAATTGGGACTACATCACACAACACCTCGTCCACATATTTGCCGATTTGAATAGGTACAAGTGTGTGCTTAGTAACCCAGACAACACCTTGAGTACTCATCAACTTGTGAGGTCGAAGATGACCAATGGTTGGAAGATTTAATTTCTCAACCATGATAGCAGTTGCAAGGTTGACTTCACAACTCCCATCAATGGCCAAGCTTCAAATTTTGTCTTTGACACCGCAACGGGTATAAAACCAACCAAGCAATTGAGATTTGACGAGGTCCAATTGCTCATCTACACCACGTAATGGCACTTCTTTGACTCCCTTAGGATCAGGAAGACAATGTTGTGGGCTAGCTTTTATGCGTCTTGTATTCGCCATGACGTATGAGGGAACCTCCACATAAGCTCTGAGGCCAACTATTGCGGTCCTCGATCAACACGTTTCGAGACACGTAGCACGTTTGCCCGAGGATCTAGCGAGGTTGTCCAACGCTTGGATTGCTGGACCTAGAATCAAACGGACGACACGATTGATTAAAGGCTGTAGAACGACGACTCCGATGAGGGTGAATACGCCAGGGAATAGGTCGGTAGAACAATCAAGGACAAGATGCAAGATTGCTCAATCACCCTTGCCAGAAGCAAGTAAAGCTCGAAATTCACACAAGCAAGAAAATCGAAAAACTAAGTAATTTGATTTATAAAACGTCTACCTAAAACCTTACAAAGCAAGCCTATTTATAGGCTAAGAGTTACAAAAACCCTAAGGAAAACAAGGAAAAGGGGAATTCGGCCATCTTGGGATCAAGATGGGCCGGCCCATGCTCTACTAGAACAACTAATCTAACTATAAATTAAACACTAAAGCCTAAGGCCCTATTCGGCCAACTCACTCGGAGGCCCACTTGACTCTTCATGGGCTTGGATCGTGGTGTAGATAACTTGATTGTCTCATTCCAAGCCTTCAATTTCTCTATGGACTCCATGTTGGTCTTGGACAATTCGAACAAGGGCTTGGAGGGATTCTTTGAAGAACTTGGCTTGTGCACGTGTGACTGGGCCCAATGGAACTCGGACTGGGTCATTACTTGGGCTAAGGTCCGTGCACACATCAGTCCCCTCCACTTGAGAAGGATTCGTCCTCAAATCTGGATGGAAATGGATGATACTACAAGAGTTGGTAGTATGAACCCCAAATCTAATGCCACCACATATTGCCAAGAAAAACTCATGGCTTTACTCCAATGGCTCCTCTTGTTCGTATCATTCCCCTCCTCTTGAAAGCAATTTGCCCACAAATTGAAGCACGAATGGTGACAAGACGAGTTACATGCCTTCGACTCAATCTTGTTAGGATGGCTATAGATGTCATCCAATGCAAAACCCACGTGCTAAGTTGGAAAATAACCCTTGTCGGACCTTGAATCTCACAAACCATCTTCAATGTGTGCTCAACTTGATCGTTTGTGGTCATGAGGTAAGGGTCCTCAAAGTGGTGTGAAGCGTATCCCGTGAAATCGAACTCCGGCCCGAACACACTTGCAAGGCCCCAAGGCGGATTTGGTGATGTTGGAGATTCACGTGGACTAAGAACAAGATGAAAATCATAATGGTCATTCAGGTACTTGTTCTTTAAACGAACCCTTGGTACACAACCATCCACAAAATGTGGAGTGTTCCCATCAAGATGAGCTCGAAGCAACTCCCCTTTGGTGTGGACTGATTTGAGTTGACATTGTTCCATGAATGGATACAAACGGGGTTTAACTCTTGGAGTACCAACTACATGGAAGCTTGCAAAGTCTACAATTGATTTTGGAATGGAACACACCAAGATCAGCTCAACTTGCCTTTGCTTGATCTGAATACAAGAAGAAACACTAAACAAAGCAAGGTAAGTTCGTTGGGAAAATAATAGGCCTTCACCGGGTTGCTCAAGATCAGCCCACTTTCTCTCTTTTCTTCCTTTTTACCACCCATCTCATCAGATTTTTCCATCTCTTTGTCCATTTCAACAGCTGACCCTTTCATCTCATTGCATTCAACTCCCTCGGGTTTTATCTCTTCAGGCACAATTCCCTCATCTAGCTGCTTCTCCATTCAATAACGCTCAACCTTACTTTTCATGTGTGCTAGATCAATACAAAACTGGTCATAAGTAAGTGATACAAGTGCAATACGACGACTATTAAATAAGAAGGAATACTTATTAGTATGTCCGTCATATTTAACTTCTGGCCTCGACATCCACGCTTTGCCCAACAACCCGTGTCACTTGAATTGGGACTACATCACACAACACCTCGTCCACATATTTGCCGATTTGAATAGGTACAAGTGTGTGCTTAGTAACCCAGACAACACCTTGAGTACTCATCAACTTGTGCGGTCGAAGATGACCAATGGTTGGAAGATTTAATTTCTCAACCATCAACTCCCATCAATGGCCAAGCTACAAATTTTGTCTTTGACACCGCAACGGGTATAAAACCAACCAAGCAATTGAGATTTGACGAGGTCCAATTGCTCATCTACACCACGTAATGGCACTTCTTTGACTCCCTTAGGATCAGGAAGACAATGTTGTGGATCGTGCTTTTATGCGTCTTGTATTCGCCATGACGTATGAGGGAACCTCCACATAAGCTCTGAGGCCAACTATTGCGGTCCTCGATCAACACGTTTCGAGACACGTAGCACGTTTGCCCGAGGATCTAGCGAGGTTGTCCAACGCTTGGATTGCTGGACCTAGAATCAAACGGACGACACGATTTGATTAAAGGCTGTAGAACAACGACTCCGATGAGGGTGAATACGCCAGGGAATAGGTCGGTAGAACAATCAAGGACAAGATGCAAGATTGCTCAATCACCCTTGCCAGAAGCAAGTAAAGCTCGAAATTCACACAAGCAAGAAAATCGAAAAACTAAGTAATTTGATTTATAAAACGTCTACCTAAAACCTTACAAAGCAAGCCTATTTATAGGCTAAGAGTTACAAAAACCCTAAGGAAAACAAGGAAAAGGGGAATTCGGCCATCTTGGGATCAAGATGGGCCGGCCCATGCTCTACTAGAACAACTAATCTAACTATAAATTAAACACTAAAGCCTAAGGCCCTATTCGGCCAACTCACTCGGAGGCCCACTTGACTCTTCATGGGCTTGGATCGTGGTGTAGATAACTTGATTGTCTCATTCCAAGCCTTCAATTTCTCTATGGACTCCATGTTGGTCTTGGACAATTCGAACAAGGGCTTGGAGGGATTCTTTGAAGAACTTGGCTTGTGCACGTGTGACTGGGCCCAATGGAACTCGGACTGGGTCATTACTTGGGCTAAGGTCCGTGCACACATCAGTCCCCTCCACTTGAGAAGGATTCGTCCTCAAATCTGGATGGAAATGGATGATACTACAAGAGTTGGTAGTATGAACCCCAAATCTAATGCCACCACATATTGCCAAGAAAAACTCATGGCTTTACTCCAATGGCTCCTCTTGTTCGTATCATTCCCCTCCTCTTGAAAGCAATTTGCCCACAAATTGAAGCACGAATGGTGACAAGACGAGTTACATGCCTTCGACTCAATCTTGTTAGGATGGCTATAGATGTCATCCAATGCAAAACCCACGTGCTAAGTTGGAAAATAACCCTTGTCGGACCTTGAATCTCACAAACCATCTTCAATGTGTGCTCAACTTGATCGTTTGTGGTCATGAGGTAAGGGTCCTCAAAGTGGTGTGAAGCGTATCCCGTGAAATCGAACTCCGGCCCGAACACACTTGCAAGGCCCCAAGGCGGATTTGGTGATGTTGGAGATTCACGTGGACTAAGAACAAGATGAAAATCATAATGGTCATTCAGGTACTTGTTCTTTAAACGAACCCTTGGTACACAACCATCCACAAAATGTGGAGTGTTCCCATCAAGATGAGCTCGAAGCAACTCCCCTTTGGTGTGGACTGATTTGAGTTGACATTGTTCCATGAATGGATACAAACGGGGTTTAACTCTTGGAGTACCAACTACATGGAAGCTTGCAAAGTCTACAATTGATTTTGGAATGGAACACACCAAGATCAGCTCAACTTGCCTTTGCTTGATCTGAATACAAGAAGAAACACTAAACAAAGCAAGGTAAGTTCGTTGGGAAAATAATAGGCCTTCACCGGGTTGCTCAAGATCAGCCCACTTTCTCTCTTTTCTTCCTTTTTACCACCCATCTCATCAGATTTTTCCATCTCTTTGTCCATTTCAACAGCTGACCCTTTCATCTCATTGCATTCAACTCCCTCGGGTTTTATCTCTTCAGGCACAATTCCCTCATCTAGCTGCTTCTCCATTCAATAACGCTCAACCTTACTTTTCATGTGTGCTAGATCAATACAAAACTGGTCATAAGTAAGTGATACAAGTGCAATACGACGACTATTAAATAAGAAGGAATACTTATTAGTATGTCCGTCATATTTAACTTCTGGCCTCGACATCCACGCTTTGCCCAACAACCCGTGTCACTTGAATTGGGACTACATCACACAACACCTCGTCCACATATTTGCCGATTTGAATAGGTACAAGTGTGTGCTTAGTAACCCAGACAACACCTTGAGTACTCATCAACTTGTGAGGTCGAAGATGACCAATGGTTGGAAGATTTAATTTCTCAACCATGATAGCAGTTGCAAGGTTGACTTCACAACTCCCATCAATGGCCAAGCTACAAATTTTGTCTTTGACACCGCAACGGGTATAAAACCAACCAAGCAATTGAGATTTGACGAGGTCCAATTGCTCATCTACACCACGTAATGGCACTTCTTTGACTCCCTTAGGATCAGGAAGACAATGTTGTGGGCTAGCTTTTATGCGTCTTGTATTCGCCATGACGTATGAGGGAACCTCCACATAAGCTCTGAGGCCAACTATTGCGGTCCTCGATCAACACGTTTCGAGACACGTAGCACGTTTGCCCGAGGATCTAGCGAGGTTGTCCAACGCTTGGATTGCTGGACCTAGAATCAAACGGACGACACGATTGATTAAAGGCTGTAGAACGACGACTCCGATGAGGGTGAATACGCCAGGGAATAGGTCGGTAGAACAATCAAGGACAAGATGCAAGATTGCTCAATCACCCTTGCCAGAAGCAAGTAAAGCTCGAAATTCACACAAGCAAGAAAATCGAAAAACTAAGTAATTTGATTTATAAAACGTCTACCTAAAACCTTACAAAGCAAGCCTATTTATAGGCTAAGAGTTACAAAAACCCTAAGGAAAACAAGGAAAAGGGGAATTCGGCCATCTTGGGATCAAGATGGGCCGGCCCATGCTCTACTAGAACAACTAATCTAACTATAAATTAAACACTAAAGCCTAAGGCCCTATTCGGCCAACTCACTCGGAGGCCCACTTGACTCTTCATGGGCTTGGATCGTGGTGTAGATAACTTGATTGTCTCCTTCCAAGCCTTCAATTTCTCTATGGACTCCATGTTGGTCTTGGACAATTCGAACAAGGGCTTGGAGGGATTCTTTGAAGAACTTGGCTTGTGCACGTGTGACTGGGCCCAATGGAACTCGGACTGGGTCATTACTTGGGCTAAGGTCCGTGCACACATCAGTCCCCTCCACTTGAGAAGGATTCGTCCTCAAATCTGGATGGAAATGGATGATACTACAAGAGTTGGTAGTATGAACCCCAAATCTAATGCCACCACATATTGCCAAGAAAAACTCATGGCTTTACTCCAATGGCTCCTCTTGTTCGTATCATTCCCCTCCTCTTGAAAGCAATTTGCCCACAAATTGAAGCACGAATGGTGACAAGACGAGTTACATGCCTTCGACTCAATCTTGTTAGGATGGCTATAGATGTCATCCAATGCAAAACCCACGTGCTAAGTTGGAAAATAACCCTTGTCGGACCTTGAATCTCACAAACCATCTTCAATGTGTGCTCAACTTGATCGTTTGTGGTCATGAGGTAAGGGTCCTCAAAGTGGTGTGAAGCGTATCCCGTGAAATCGAACTCCGGCCCGAACACACTTGCAAGGCCCCAAGGCGGATTTGGTGATGTTGGAGATTCACGTGGACTAAGAACAAGATGAAAATCATAATGGTCATTCAGGTACTTGTTCTTTAAACGAACCCTTGGTACACAACCATCCACAAAATGTGGAGTGTTCCCATCAAGATGAGCTCGAAGCAACTCCCCTTTGGTGTGGACTGATTTGAGTTGACATTGTTCCATGAATGGATACAAACGGGGTTTAACTCTTGGAGTACCAACTACATGGAAGCTTGCAAAGTCTACAATTGATTTTGGAATGGAACACACCAAGATCAGCTCAACTTGCCTTTGCTTGATCTGAATACAAGAAGAAACACTAAACAAAGCAAGGTAAGTTCGTTGGGAAAATAATAGGCCTTCACCGGGTTGCTCAAGATCAGCCCACTTTCTCTCTTTTCTTCCTTTTTACCACCCATCTCATCAGATTTTTCCATCTCTTTGTCCATTTCAACAGCTGACCCTTTCATCTCATTGCATTCAACTCCCTCGGGTTTTATCTCTTCAGGCACAATTCCCTCATCTAGCTGCTTCTCCATTCAATAACGCTCAACCTTACTTTTCATGTGTGCTAGATCAATACAAAACTGGTCATAAGTAAGTGATACAAGTGCAATACGACGACTATTAAATAAGAAGGAATACTTATTAGTATGTCCGTCATATTTAACTTCTGGCCTCGACATCCACGCTTTGCCCAACAACCCGTGTCACTTGAATTGGGACTACATCACACAACACCTCGTCCACATATTTGCCGATTTGAATAGGTACAAGTGTGTGCTTAGTAACCCAGACAACACCTTGAGTACTCATCAACTTGTGCGGTCGAAGATGACCAATGGTTGGAAGATTTAATTTCTCAACCATGATAGCAGTTGCAAGGTTGACTTCACAACTCCCATCAATGGCCAAGCTACAAATTTTGTCTTTGACACCGCAACGGGTATAAAACCAACCAAGCAATTGAGATTTGACGAGGTCCAATTGCTCATCTACACCACGTAATGGCACTTCTTTGACTCCCTTAGGATCAGGAAGACAATGTTGTGGGCTAGCTTTTATGCGTCTTGTATTCGCCATGACGTATGAGGGAACCTCCACATAAGCTCTGAGGCCAACTATTGCGGTCCTCGATCAACACGTTTCGAGACACGTAGCACGTTTGCCCGAGGATCTAGCGAGGTTGTCCAACGCTTGGATTGCTGGACCTAGAATCAAACGGACGACACGATTTGATTAAAGGCTGTAGAACGACGACTCCGATGAGGGTGAATACGCCAGGGAATAGGTCGGTAGAACAATCAAGGACAAGATGCAAGATTGCTCAATCACCCTTGCCAGAAGCAAGTAAAGCTCGAAATTCACACAAGCAAGAAAATCGAAAAACTAAGTAATTTGATTTATAAAACGTCTACCTAAAACCTTACAAAGCAAGCCTATTTATAGGCTAAGAGTTACAAAAACCCTAAGGAAAACAAGGAAAAGGGGAATTCGGCCATCTTGGGATCAAGATGGGCCGGCCCATGCTCTACTAGAACAACTAATCTAACTATAAATTAAACACTAAAGCCTAAGGCCCTATTCGGCCAACTCACTCGGAGGCCCACTTGACTCTTCATGGGCTTGGATCGTGGTGTAGATAACTTGATTGTCTCCTTCCAAGCCTTCAATTTCTCTATGGACTCCATGTTGGTCTTGGACAATTCGAACAAGGGCTTGGAGGGATTCTTTGAAGAACTTGGCTTGTGCACGTGTGACTGGGCCCAATGGAACTCGGACTGGGTCATTACTTGGGCTAAGGTCCGTGCACACATCAGTCCCCTCCACTTGAGAAGGATTCGTCCTCAAATCTGGATGGAAATGGATGATACTACAAGAGTTGGTAGTATGAACCCCAAATCTAATGCCACCACATATTGCCAAGAAAAACTCATGGCTTTACTCCAATGGCTCCTCTTGTTCGTATCATTCCCCTCCTCTTGAAAGCAATTTGCCCACAAATTGAAGCACGAATGGTGACAAGACGAGTTACATGCCTTCGACTCAATCTTGTTAGGATGGCTATAGATGTCATCCAATGCAAAACCCACGTGCTAAGTTGGAAAATAACCCTTGTCGGACCTTGAATCTCACAAACCATCTTCAATGTGTGCTCAACTTGATCGTTTGTGGTCATGAGGTAAGGGTCCTCAAAGTGGTGTGAAGCGTATCCCGTGAAATCGAACTCCGGCCCGAACACACTTGCAAGGCCCCAAGGCGGATTTGGTGATGTTGGAGATTCACGTGGACTAAGAACAAGATGAAAATCATAATGGTCATTCAGGTACTTGTTCTTTAAACGAACCCTTGGTACACAACCATCCACAAAATGTGGAGTGTTCCCATCAAGATGAGCTCGAAGCAACTCCCCTTTGGTGTGGACTGATTTGAGTTGACATTGTTCCATGAATGGATACAAACGGGGTTTAACTCTTGGAGTACCAACTACATGGAAGCTTGCAAAGTCTACAATTGATTTTGGAATGGAACACACCAAGATCAGCTCAACTTGCCTTTGCTTGATCTGAATACAAGAAGAAACACTAAACAAAGCAAGGTAAGTTCGTTGGGAAAATAATAGGCCTTCACCGGGTTGCTCAAGATCAGCCCACTTTCTCTCTTTTCTTCCTTTTTACCACCCATCTCATCAGATTTTTCCATCTCTTTGTCCATTTCAACAGCTGACCCTTTCATCTCATTGCATTCAACTCCCTCGGGTTTTATCTCTTCAGGCACAATTCCCTCATCTAGCTGCTTCTCCATTCAATAACGCTCAACCTTACTTTTCATGTGTGCTAGATCAATACAAAACTGGTCATAAGTAAGTGATACAAGTGCAATACGACGACTATTAAATAAGAAGGAATACTTATTAGTATGTCCGTCATATTTAACTTCTGGCCTCGACATCCACGCTTTGCCCAACAACCCGTGTCACTTGAATTGGGACTACATCACACAACACCTCGTCCACATATTTGCCGATTTGAATAGGTACAAGTGTGTGCTTAGTAACCCAGACAACACCTTGAGTACTCATCAACTTGTGCGGTCGAAGATGACCAATGGTTGGAAGATTTAATTTCTCAACCATGATAGCAGTTGCAAGGTTGACTTCACAACTCCCATCAATGGCCAAGCTACAAATTTTGTCTTTGACACCGCAACGGGTATAAAACCAACCAAGCAATTGAGATTTGACGAGGTCCAATTGCTCATCTACACCACGTAATGGCACTTCTTTGACTCCCTTAGGATCAGGAAGACAATGTTGTGGGCTAGCTTTTATGCGTCTTGTATTCGCCATGACGTATGAGGGAACCTCCACATAAGCTCTGAGGCCAACTATTGCGGTCCTCGATCAACACGTTTCGAGACACGTAGCACGTTTGCCCGAGGATCTAGCGAGGTTGTCCAACGCTTGGATTGCTGGACCTAGAATCAAACGGACGACACGATTTGATTAAAGGCTGTAGAACGACGACTCCGATGAGGGTGAATACGCCAGGGAATAGGTCGGTAGAACAATCAAGGACAAGATGCAAGATTGCTCAATCACCCTTGCCAGAAGCAAGTAAAGCTCGAAATTCACACAAGCAAGAAAATCGAAAAACTAAGTAATTTGATTTATAAAACGTCTACCTAAAACCTTACAAAGCAAGCCTATTTATAGGCTAAGAGTTACAAAAACCCTAAGGAAAACAAGGAAAAGGGGAATTCGGCCATCTTGGGATCAAGATGGGCCGGCCCATGCTCTACTAGAACAACTAATCTAACTATAAATTAAACACTAAAGCCTAAGGCCCTATTCGGCCAACTCACTCGGAGGCCCACTTGACTCTTCATGGGCTTGGATCGTGGTGTAGATAACTTGATTGTCTCCTTCCAAGCCTTCAATTTCTCTATGGACTCCATGTTGGTCTTGGACAATTCGAACAAGGGCTTGGAGGGATTCTTTGAAGAACTTGGCTTGTGCACGTGTGACTGGGCCCAATGGAACTCGGACTGGGTCATTACTTGGGCTAAGGTCCGTGCACACATCAGTCCCCTCCACTTGAGAAGGATTCGTCCTCAAATCTGGATGGAAATGGATGATACTACAAGAGTTGGTAGTATGAACCCCAAATCTAATGCCACCACATATTGCCAAGAAAAACTCATGGCTTTACTCCAATGGCTCCTCTTGTTCGTATCATTCCCCTCCTCTTGAAAGCAATTTGCCCACAAATTGAAGCACGAATGGTGACAAGACGAGTTACATGCCTTCGACTCAATCTTGTTAGGATGGCTATAGATGTCATCCAATGCAAAACCCACGTGCTAAGTTGGAAAATAACCCTTGTCGGACCTTGAATCTCACAAACCATCTTCAATGTGTGCTCAACTTGATCGTTTGTGGTCATGAGGTAAGGGTCCTCAAAGTGGTGTGAAGCGTATCCCGTGAAATCGAACTCCGGCCCGAACACACTTGCAAGGCCCCAAGGCGGATTTGGTGATGTTGGAGATTCACGTGGACTAAGAACAAGATGAAAATCATAATGGTCATTCAGGTACTTGTTCTTTAAACGAACCCTTGGTACACAACCATCCACAAAATGTGGAGTGTTCCCATCAAGATGAGCTCGAAGCAACTCCCCTTTGGTGTGGACTGATTTGAGTTGACATTGTTCCATGAATGGATACAAACGGGGTTTAACTCTTGGAGTACCAACTACATGGAAGCTTGCAAAGTCTACAATTGATTTTGGAATGGAACACACCAAGATCAGCTCAACTTGCCTTTGCTTGATCTGAATACAAGAAGAAACACTAAACAAAGCAAGGTAAGTTCGTTGGGAAAATAATAGGCCTTCACCGGGTTGCTCAAGATCAGCCCGCTTTCTCTCTTTTCTTCCTTTTTACCACCCATCTCATCAGATTTTTCCATCTCTTTGTCCATTTCAACAGCTGACCCTTTCATCTCATTGCATTCAACTCCCTCGGGTTTTATCTCTTCAGGCACAATTCCCTCATCTAGCTGCTTCTCCATTCAATAACGCTCAACCTTACTTTTCATGTGTGCTAGATCAATACAAAACTGGTCATAAGTAAGTGATACAAGTGCAATACGACGACTATTAAATAAGAAGGAATACTTATTAGTATGTCCGTCATATTTAACTTCTGGCCTCGACATCCACGCTTTGCCCAACAACCCGTGTCACTTGAATTGGGACTACATCACACAACACCTCGTCCACATATTTGCCGATTTGAATAGGTACAAGTGTGTGCTTAGTAACCCAGACAACACCTTGAGTACTCATCAACTTGTGCGGTCGAAGATGACCAATGGTTGGAAGATTTAATTTCTCAACCATGATAGCAGTTGCAAGGTTGACTTCACAACTCCCATCAATGGCCAAGCTACAAATTTTGTCTTTGACACCGCAACGGGTATAAAACCAACCAAGCAATTGAGATTTGACGAGGTCCAATTGCTCATCTACACCACGTAATGGCACTTCTTTGACTCCCTTAGGATCAGGAAGACAATGTTGTGGGCTAGCTTTTATGCGTCTTGTATTCGCCATGACGTATGAGGGAACCTCCACATAAGCTCTGAGGCCAACTATTGCGGTCCTCGATCAACACGTTTCGAGACACGTAGCACGTTTGCCCGAGGATCTAGCGAGGTTGTCCAACGCTTGGATTGCTGGACCTAGAATCAAACGGACGACACGATTTGATTAAAGGCTGTAGAACGACGACTCCGATGAGGGTGAATACGCCAGGGAATAGGTCGGTAGAACAATCAAGGACAAGATGCAAGATTGCTCAATCACCCTTGCCAGAAGCAAGTAAAGCTCGAAATTCACACAAGCAAGAAAATCGAAAAACTAAGTAATTTGATTTATAAAACGTCTACCTAAAACCTTACAAAGCAAGCCTATTTATAGGCTAAGAGTTACAAAAACCCTAAGGAAAACAAGGAAAAGGGGAATTCGGCCATCTTGGGATCAAGATGGGCCGGCCCATGCTCTACTAGAACAACTAATCTAACTATAAATTAAACACTAAAGCCTAAGGCCCTATTCGGCCAACTCACTCGGAGGCCCACTTGACTCTTCATGGGCTTGGATCGTGGTGTAGATAACTTGATTGTCTCCTTCCAAGCCTTCAATTTCTCTATGGACTCCATGTTGGTCTTGGACAATTCGAACAAGGGCTTGGAGGGATTCTTTGAAGAACTTGGCTTGTGCACGTGTGACTGGGCCCAATGGAACTCGGACTGGGTCATTACTTGGGCTAAGGTCCGTGCACACATCAGTCCCCTCCACTTGAGAAGGATTCGTCCTCAAATCTGGATGGAAATGGATGATACTACAAGAGTTGGTAGTATGAACCCCAAATCTAATGCCACCACATATTGCCAAGAAAAACTCATGGCTTTACTCCAATGGCTCCTCTTGTTCGTATCATTCCCCTCCTCTTGAAAGCAATTTGCCCACAAATTGAAGCACGAATGGTGACAAGACGAGTTACATGCCTTCGACTCAATCTTGTTAGGATGGCTATAGATGTCATCCAATGCAAAACCCACGTGCTAAGTTGGAAAATAACCCTTGTCGGACCTTGAATCTCACAAACCATCTTCAATGTGTGCTCAACTTGATCGTTTGTGGTCATGAGGTAAGGGTCCTCAAAGTGGTGTGAAGCGTATCCCGTGAAATCGAACTCCGGCCCGAACACACTTGCAAGGCCCCAAGGCGGATTTGGTGATGTTGGAGATTCACGTGGACTAAGAACAAGATGAAAATCATAATGGTCATTCAGGTACTTGTTCTTTAAACGAACCCTTGGTACACAACCATCCACAAAATGTGGAGTGTTCCCATCAAGATGAGCTCGAAGCAACTCCCCTTTGGTGTGGACTGATTTGAGTTGACATTGTTCCATGAATGGATACAAACGGGGTTTAACTCTTGGAGTACCAACTACATGGAAGCTTGCAAAGTCTACAATTGATTTTGGAATGGAACACACCAAGATCAGCTCAACTTGCCTTTGCTTGATCTGAATACAAGAAGAAACACTAAACAAAGCAAGGTAAGTTCGTTGGGAAAATAATAGGCCTTCACCGGGTTGCTCAAGATCAGCCCGCTTTCTCTCTTTTCTTCCTTTTTACCACCCATCTCATCAGATTTTTCCATCTCTTTGTCCATTTCAACAGCTGACCCTTTCATCTCATTGCATTCAACTCCCTCGGGTTTTATCTCTTCAGGCACAATTCCCTCATCTAGCTGCTTCTCCATTCAATAACGCTCAACCTTACTTTTCATGTGTGCTAGATCAATACAAAACTGGTCATAAGTAAGTGATACAAGTGCAATACGACGACTATTAAATAAGAAGGAATACTTATTAGTATGTCCGTCATATTTAACTTCTGGCCTCGACATCCACGCTTTGCCCAACAACCCGTGTCACTTGAATTGGGACTACATCACACAACACCTCGTCCACATATTTGCCGATTTGAATAGGTACAAGTGTGTGCTTAGTAACCCAGACAACACCTTGAGTACTCATCAACTTGTGCGGTCGAAGATGACCAATGGTTGGAAGATTTAATTTCTCAACCATGATAGCAGTTGCAAGGTTGACTTCACAACTCCCATCAATGGCCAAGCTACAAATTTTGTCTTTGACACCGCAACGGGTATAAAACCAACCAAGCAATTGAGATTTGACGAGGTCCAATTGCTCATCTACACCACGTAATGGCACTTCTTTGACTCCCTTAGGATCAGGAAGACAATGTTGTGGGCTAGCTTTTATGCGTCTTGTATTCGCCATGACGTATGAGGGAACCTCCACATAAGCTCTGAGGCCAACTATTGCGGTCCTCGATCAACACGTTTCGAGACACGTAGCACGTTTGCCCGAGGATCTAGCGAGGTTGTCCAACGCTTGGATTGCTGGACCTAGAATCAAACGGACGACACGATTTGATTAAAGGCTGTAGAACGACGACTCCGATGAGGGTGAATACGCCAGGGAATAGGTCGGTAGAACAATCAAGGACAAGATGCAAGATTGCTCAATCACCCTTGCCAGAAGCAAGTAAAGCTCGAAATTCACACAAGCAAGAAAATCGAAAAACTAAGTAATTTGATTTATAAAACGTCTACCTAAAACCTTACAAAGCAAGCCTATTTATAGGCTAAGAGTTACAAAAACCCTAAGGAAAACAAGGAAAAGGGGAATTCGGCCATCTTGGGATCAAGATGGGCCGGCCCATGCTCTACTAGAACAACTAATCTAACTATAAATTAAACACTAAAGCCTAAGGCCCTATTCGGCCAACTCACTCGGAGGCCCACTTGACTCTTCATGGGCTTGGATCGTGGTGTAGATAACTTGATTGTCTCCTTCCAAGCCTTCAATTTCTCTATGGACTCCATGTTGGTCTTGGACAATTCGAACAAGGGCTTGGAGGGATTCTTTGAAGAACTTGGCTTGTGCACGTGTGACTGGGCCCAATGGAACTCGGACTGGGTCATTACTTGGGCTAAGGTCCGTGCACACATCAGTCCCCTCCACTTGAGAAGGATTCGTCCTCAAATCTGGATGGAAATGGATGATACTACAAGAGTTGGTAGTATGAACCCCAAATCTAATGCCACCACATATTGCCAAGAAAAACTCATGGCTTTACTCCAATGGCTCCTCTTGTTCGTATCATTCCCCTCCTCTTGAAAGCAATTTGCCCACAAATTGAAGCACGAATGGTGACAAGACGAGTTACATGCCTTCGACTCAATCTTGTTAGGATGGCTATAGATGTCATCCAATGCAAAACCCACGTGCTAAGTTGGAAAATAACCCTTGTCGGACCTTGAATCTCACAAACCATCTTCAATGTGTGCTCAACTTGATCGTTTGTGGTCATGAGGTAAGGGTCCTCAAAGTGGTGTGAAGCGTATCCCGTGAAATCGAACTCCGGCCCGAACACACTTGCAAGGCCCCAAGGCGGATTTGGTGATGTTGGAGATTCACGTGGACTAAGAACAAGATGAAAATCATAATGGTCATTCAGGTACTTGTTCTTTAAACGAACCCTTGGTACACAACCATCCACAAAATGTGGAGTGTTCCCATCAAGATGAGCTCGAAGCAACTCCCCTTTGGTGTGGACTGATTTGAGTTGACATTGTTCCATGAATGGATACAAACGGGGTTTAACTCTTGGAGTACCAACTACATGGAAGCTTGCAAAGTCTACAATTGATTTTGGAATGGAACACACCAAGATCAGCTCAACTTGCCTTTGCTTGATCTGAATACAAGAAGAAACACTAAACAAAGCAAGGTAAGTTCGTTGGGAAAATAATAGGCCTTCACCGGGTTGCTCAAGATCAGCCCGCTTTCTCTCTTTTCTTCCTTTTTACCACCCATCTCATCAGATTTTTCCATCTCTTTGTCCATTTCAACAGCTGACCCTTTCATCTCATTGCATTCAACTCCCTCGGGTTTTATCTCTTCAGGCACAATTCCCTCATCTAGCTGCTTCTCCATTCAATAACGCTCAACCTTACTTTTCATGTGTGCTAGATCAATACAAAACTGGTCATAAGTAAGTGATACAAGTGCAATACGACGACTATTAAATAAGAAGGAATACTTATTAGTATGTCCGTCATATTTAACTTCTGGCCTCGACATCCACGCTTTGCCCAACAACCCGTGTCACTTGAATTGGGACTACATCACACAACACCTCGTCCACATATTTGCCGATTTGAATAGGTACAAGTGTGTGCTTAGTAACCCAGACAACACCTTGAGTACTCATCAACTTGTGCGGTCGAAGATGACCAATGGTTGGAAGATTTAATTTCTCAACCATGATAGCAGTTGCAAGGTTGACTTCACAACTCCCATCAATGGCCAAGCTACAAATTTTGTCTTTGACACCGCAACGGGTATAAAACCAACCAAGCAATTGAGATTTGACGAGGTCCAATTGCTCATCTACACCACGTAATGGCACTTCTTTGACTCCCTTAGGATCAGGAAGACAATGTTGTGGGCTAGCTTTTATGCGTCTTGTATTCGCCATGACGTATGAGGGAACCTCCACATAAGCTCTGAGGCCAACTATTGCGGTCCTCGATCAACACGTTTCGAGACACGTAGCACGTTTGCCCGAGGATCTAGCGAGGTTGTCCAACGCTTGGATTGCTGGACCTAGAATCAAACGGACGACACGATTTGATTAAAGGCTGTAGAACGACGACTCCGATGAGGGTGAATACGCCAGGGAATAGGTCGGTAGAACAATCAAGGACAAGATGCAAGATTGCTCAATCACCCTTGCCAGAAGCAAGTAAAGCTCGAAATTCACACAAGCAAGAAAATCGAAAAACTAAGTAATTTGATTTATAAAACGTCTACCTAAAACCTTACAAAGCAAGCCTATTTATAGGCTAAGAGTTACAAAAACCCTAAGGAAAACAAGGAAAAGGGGAATTCGGCCATCTTGGGATCAAGATGGGCCGGCCCATGCTCTACTAGAACAACTAATCTAACTATAAATTAAACACTAAAGCCTAAGGCCCTATTCGGCCAACTCACTCGGAGGCCCACTTGACTCTTCATGGGCTTGGATCGTGGTGTAGATAACTTGATTGTCTCCCTCCAAGCCTTCAATTTCTCTATGGACTCCATGTTGGTCTTGGACAATTCGAACAAGGGCTTGGAGGGATTCTTTGAAGAACTTGGCTTGTGCACGTGTGACTGGGCCCAATGGAACTCGGACTGGGTCATTACTTGGGCTAAGGTCCGTGCACACATCAGTCCCCTCCACTTGAGAAGGATTCGTCCTCAAATCTGGATGGAAATGGATGATACTACAAGAGTTGGTAGTATGAACCCCAAATCTAATGCCACCACATATTGCCAAGAAAAACTCATGGCTTTACTCCAATGGCTCCTCTTGTTCGTATCATTCCCCTCCTCTTGAAAGCAATTTGCCCACAAATTGAAGCACGAATGGTGACAAGACGAGTTACATGCCTTCGACTCAATCTTGTTAGGATGGCTATAGATGTCATCCAATGCAAAACCCACGTGCTAAGTTGGAAAATAACCCTTGTCGGACCTTGAATCTCACAAACCATCTTCAATGTGTGCTCAACTTGATCGTTTGTGGTCATGAGGTAAGGGTCCTCAAAGTGGTGTGAAGCGTATCCCGTGAAATCGAACTCCGGCCCGAACACACTTGCAAGGCCCCAAGGCGGATTTGGTGATGTTGGAGATTCACGTGGACTAAGAACAAGATGAAAATCATAATGGTCATTCAGGTACTTGTTCTTTAAACGAACCCTTGGTACACAACCATCCACAAAATGTGGAGTGTTCCCATCAAGATGAGCTCGAAGCAACTCCCCTTTGGTGTGGACTGATTTGAGTTGACATTGTTCCATGAATGGATACAAACGGGGTTTAACTCTTGGAGTACCAACTACATGGAAGCTTGCAAAGTCTACAATTGATTTTGGAATGGAACACACCAAGATCAGCTCAACTTGCCTTTGCTTGATCTGAATACAAGAAGAAACACTAAACAAAGCAAGGTAAGTTCGTTGGGAAAATAATAGGCCTTCACCGGGTTGCTCAAGATCAGCCCACTTTCTCTCTTTTCTTCCTTTTTACCACCCATCTCATCAGATTTTTCCATCTCTTTGTCCATTTCAACAGCTGACCCTTTCATCTCATTGCATTCAACTCCCTCGGGTTTTATCTCTTCAGGCACAATTCCCTCATCTAGCTGCTTCTCCATTCAATAACGCTCAACCTTACTTTTCATGTGTGCTAGATCAATACAAAACTGGTCATAAGTAAGTGATACAAGTGCAATACGACGACTATTAAATAAGAAGGAATACTTATTAGTATGTCCGTCATATTTAACTTCTGGCCTCGACATCCACGCTTTGCCCAACAACCCGTGTCACTTGAATTGGGACTACATCACACAACACCTCGTCCACATATTTGCCGATTTGAATAGGTACAAGTGTGTGCTTAGTAACCCAGACAACACCTTGAGTACTCATCAACTTGTGCGGTCGAAGATGACCAATGGTTGGAAGATTTAATTTCTCAACCATGATAGCAGTTGCAAGGTTGACTTCACAACTCCCATCAATGGCCAAGCTACAAATTTTGTCTTTGACACCGCAACGGGTATAAAACCAACCAAGCAATTGAGATTTGACGAGGTCCAATTGCTCATCTACACCACGTAATGGCACTTCTTTGACTCCCTTAGGATCAGGAAGACAATGTTGTGGGCTAGCTTTTATGCGTCTTGTATTCGCCATGACGTATGAGGGAACCTCCACATAAGCTCTGAGGCCAACTATTGCGGTCCTCGATCAACACGTTTCGAGACACGTAGCACGTTTGCCCGAGGATCTAGCGAGGTTGTCCAACGCTTGGATTGCTGGACCTAGAATCAAACGGACGACACGATTTGATTAAAGGCTGTAGAACGACGACTCCGATGAGGGTGAATACGCCAGGGAATAGGTCGGTAGAACAATCAAGGACAAGATGCAAGATTGCTCAATCACCCTTGCCAGAAGCAAGTAAAGCTCGAAATTCACACAAGCAAGAAAATCGAAAAACTAAGTAATTTGATTTATAAAACGTCTACCTAAAACCTTACAAAGCAAGCCTATTTATAGGCTAAGAGTTACAAAAACCCTAAGGAAAACAAGGAAAAGGGGAATTCGGCCATCTTGGGATCAAGATGGGCCGGCCCATGCTCTACTAGAACAACTAATCTAACTATAAATTAAACACTAAAGCCTAAGGCCCTATTCGGCCAACTCACTCGGAGGCCCACTTGACTCTTCATGGGCTTGGATCGTGGTGTAGATAACTTGATTGTCTCCCTCCAAGCCTTCAATTTCTCTATGGACTCCATGTTGGTCTTGGACAATTCGAACAAGGGCTTGGAGGGATTCTTTGAAGAACTTGGCTTGTGCACGTGTGACTGGGCCCAATGGAACTCGGACTGGGTCATTACTTGGGCTAAGGTCCATGCACACATCAGTCCCCTCCACTTGAGAAGGATTCGTCCTCAAATCTGGATGGAAATGGATGATACTACAAGAGTTGGTAGTATGAACCCCAAATCTAATGCCACCACATATTGCCAAGAAAAACTCATGGCTTTACTCCAATGGCTCCTCTTGTTCGTATCATTCCCCTCCTCTTGAAAGCAATTTGCCCACAAATTGAAGCACGAATGGTGACAAGACGAGTTACATGCCTTCGACTCAATCTTGTTAGGATGGCTATAGATGTCATCCAATGCAAAACCCACGTGCTAAGTTGGAAAATAACCCTTGTCGGACCTTGAATCTCACAAACCATCTTCAATGTGTGCTCAACTTGATCGTTTGTGGTCATGAGGTAAGGGTCCTCAAAGTGGTGTGAAGCGTATCCCGTGAAATCGAACTCCGGCCCGAACACACTTGCAAGGCCCCAAGGCGGATTTGGTGATGTTGGAGATTCACGTGGACTAAGAACAAGATGAAAATCATAATGGTCATTCAGGTACTTGTTCTTTAAACGAACCCTTGGTACACAACCATCCACAAAATGTGGAGTGTTCCCATCAAGATGAGCTCGAAGCAACTCCCCTTTGGTGTGGACTGATTTGAGTTGACATTGTTCCATGAATGGATACAAACGGGGTTTAACTCTTGGAGTACCAACTACATGGAAGCTTGCAAAGTCTACAATTGATTTTGGAATGGAACACACCAAGATCAGCTCAACTTGCCTTTGCTTGATCTGAATACAAGAAGAAACACTAAACAAAGCAAGGTAAGTTCGTTGGGAAAATAATAGGCCTTCACCGGGTTGCTCAAGATCAGCCCACTTTCTCTCTTTTCTTCCTTTTTACCACCCATCTCATCAGATTTTTCCATCTCTTTGTCCATTTCAACAGCTGACCCTTTCATCTCATTGCATTCAACTCCCTCGGGTTTTATCTCTTCAGGCACAATTCCCTCATCTAGCTGCTTCTCCATTCAATAACGCTCAACCTTACTTTTCATGTGTGCTAGATCAATACAAAACTGGTCATAAGTAAGTGATACAAGTGCAATACGACGACTATTAAATAAGAAGGAATACTTATTAGTATGTCCGTCATATTTAACTTCTGGCCTCGACATCCACGCTTTGCCCAACAACCCGTGTCACTTGAATTGGGACTACATCACACAACACCTCGTCCACATATTTGCCGATTTGAATAGGTACAAGTGTGTGCTTAGTAACCCAGACAACACCTTGAGTACTCATCAACTTGTGCGGTCGAAGATGACCAATGGTTGGAAGATTTAATTTCTCAACCATGATAGCAGTTGCAAGGTTGACTTCACAACTCCCATCAATGGCCAAGCTACAAATTTTGTCTTTGACACCGCAACGGGTATAAAACCAACCAAGCAATTGAGATTTGACGAGGTCCAATTGCTCATCTACACCACGTAATGGCACTTCTTTGACTCCCTTAGGATCAGGAAGACAATGTTGTGGGCTAGCTTTTATGCGTCTTGTATTCGCCATGACGTATGAGGGAACCTCCACATAAGCTCTGAGGCCAACTATTGCGGTCCTCGATCAACACGTTTCGAGACACGTAGCACGTTTGCCCGAGGATCTAGCGAGGTTGTCCAACGCTTGGATTGCTGGACCTAGAATCAAACGGACGACACGATTTGATTAAAGGCTGTAGAACGACGACTCCGATGAGGGTGAATACGCCAGGGAATAGGTCGGTAGAACAATCAAGGACAAGATGCAAGATTGCTCAATCACCCTTGCCAGAAGCAAGTAAAGCTCGAAATTCACACAAGCAAGAAAATCGAAAAACTAAGTAATTTGATTTATAAAACGTCTACCTAAAACCTTACAAAGCAAGCCTATTTATAGGCTAAGAGTTACAAAAACCCTAAGGAAAACAAGGAAAAGGGGAATTCGGCCATCTTGGGATCAAGATGGGCCGGCCCATGCTCTACTAGAACAACTAATCTAACTATAAATTAAACACTAAAGCCTAAGGCCCTATTCGGCCAACTCACTCGGAGGCCCACTTGACTCTTCATGGGCTTGGATCGTGGTGTAGATAACTTGATTGTCTCATTCCAAGCCTTCAATTTCTCTATGGACTCCATGTTGGTCTTGGACAATTCGAACAAGGGCTTGGAGGGATTCTTTGAAGAACTTGGCTTGTGCACGTGTGACTGGGCCCAATGGAACTCGGACTGGGTCATTACTTGGGCTAAGGTCCGTGCACACATCAGTCCCCTCCACTTGAGAAGGATTCGTCCTCAAATCTGGATGGAAATGGATGATACTACAAGAGTTGGTAGTATGAACCCCAAATCTAATGCCACCACATATTGCCAAGAAAAACTCATGGCTTTACTCCAATGGCTCCTCTTGTTCGTATCATTCCCCTCCTCTTGAAAGCAATTTGCCCACAAATTGAAGCACGAATGGTGACAAGACGAGTTACATGCCTTCGACTCAATCTTGTTAGGATGGCTATAGATGTCATCCAATGCAAAACCCACGTGCTAAGTTGGAAAATAACCCTTGTCGGACCTTGAATCTCACAAACCATCTTCAATGTGTGCTCAACTTGATCGTTTGTGGTCATGAGGTAAGGGTCCTCAAAGTGGTGTGAAGCGTATCCCGTGAAATCGAACTCCGGCCCGAACACACTTGCAAGGCCCCAAGGCGGATTTGGTGATGTTGGAGATTCACGTGGACTAAGAACAAGATGAAAATCATAATGGTCATTCAGGTACTTGTTCTTTAAACGAACCCTTGGTACACAACCATCCACAAAATGTGGAGTGTTCCCATCAAGATGAGCTCGAAGCAACTCCCCTTTGGTGTGGACTGATTTGAGTTGACATTGTTCCATGAATGGATACAAACGGGGTTTAACTCTTGGAGTACCAACTACATGGAAGCTTGCAAAGTCTACAATTGATTTTGGAATGGAACACACCAAGATCAGCTCAACTTGCCTTTGCTTGATCTGAATACAAGAAGAAACACTAAACAAAGCAAGGTAAGTTCGTTGGGAAAATAATAGGCCTTCACCGGGTTGCTCAAGATCAGCCCACTTTCTCTCTTTTCTTCCTTTTTACCACCCATCTCATCAGATTTTTCCATCTCTTTGTCCATTTCAACAGCTGACCCTTTCATCTCATTGCATTCAACTCCCTCGGGTTTTATCTCTTCAGGCACAATTCCCTCATCTAGCTGCTTCTCCATTCAATAACGCTCAACCTTACTTTTCATGTGTGCTAGATCAATACAAAACTGGTCATAAGTAAGTGATACAAGTGCAATACGACGACTATTAAATAAGAAGGAATACTTATTAGTATGTCCGTCATATTTAACTTCTGGCCTCGACATCCACGCTTTGCCCAACAACCCGTGTCACTTGAATTGGGACTACATCACACAACACCTCGTCCACATATTTGCCGATTTGAATAGGTACAAGTGTGTGCTTAGTAACCCAGACAACACCTTGAGTACTCATCAACTTGTGCGGTCGAAGATGACCAATGGTTGGAAGATTTAATTTCTCAACCATGATAGCAGTTGCAAGGTTGACTTCACAACTCCCATCAATGGCCAAGCTACAAATTTTGTCTTTGACACCGCAACGGGTATAAAACCAACCAAGCAATTGAGATTTGACGAGGTCCAATTGCTCATCTACACCACGTAATGGCACTTCTTTGACTCCCTTAGGATCAGGAAGACAATGTTGTGGGCTAGCTTTTATGCGTCTTGTATTCGCCATGACGTATGAGGGAACCTCCACATAAGCTCTGAGGCCAACTATTGCGGTCCTCGATCAACACGTTTCGAGACACGTAGCACGTTTGCCCGAGGATCTAGCGAGGTTGTCCAACGCTTGGATTGCTGGACCTAGAATCAAACGGACGACACGATTTGATTAAAGGCTGTAGAACGACGACTCCGATGAGGGTGAATACGCCAGGGAATAGGTCGGTAGAACAATCAAGGACAAGATGCAAGATTGCTCAATCACCCTTGCCAGAAGCAAGTAAAGCTCGAAATTCACACAAGCAAGAAAATCGAAAAACTAAGTAATTTGATTTATAAAACGTCTACCTAAAACCTTACAAAGCAAGCCTATTTATAGGCTAAGAGTTACAAAAACCCTAAGGAAAACAAGGAAAAGGGGAATTCGGCCATCTTGGGATCAAGATGGGCCGGCCCATGCTCTACTAGAACAACTAATCTAACTATAAATTAAACACTAAAGCCTAAGGCCCTATTCGGCCAACTCACTCGGAGGCCCACTTGACTCTTCATGGGCTTGGATCGTGGTGTAGATAACTTGATTGTCTCATTCCAAGCCTTCAATTTCTCTATGGACTCCATGTTGGTCTTGGACAATTCGAACAAGGGCTTGGAGGGATTCTTTGAAGAACTTGGCTTGTGCACGTGTGACTGGGCCCAATGGAACTCGGACTGGGTCATTACTTGGGCTAAGGTCCGTGCACACATCAGTCCCCTCCACTTGAGAAGGATTCGTCCTCAAATCTGGATGGAAATGGATGATACTACAAGAGTTGGTAGTATGAACCCCAAATCTAATGCCACCACATATTGCCAAGAAAAACTCATGGCTTTACTCCAATGGCTCCTCTTGTTCGTATCATTCCCCTCCTCTTGAAAGCAATTTGCCCACAAATTGAAGCACGAATGGTGACAAGACGAGTTACATGCCTTCGACTCAATCTTGTTAGGATGGCTATAGATGTCATCCAATGCAAAACCCACGTGCTAAGTTGGAAAATAACCCTTGTCGGACCTTGAATCTCACAAACCATCTTCAATGTGTGCTCAACTTGATCGTTTGTGGTCATGAGGTAAGGGTCCTCAAAGTGGTGTGAAGCGTATCCCGTGAAATCGAACTCCGGCCCGAACACACTTGCAAGGCCCCAAGGCGGATTTGGTGATGTTGGAGATTCACGTGGACTAAGAACAAGATGAAAATCATAATGGTCATTCAGGTACTTGTTCTTTAAACGAACCCTTGGTACACAACCATCCACAAAATGTGGAGTGTTCCCATCAAGATGAGCTCGAAGCAACTCCCCTTTGGTGTGGACTGATTTGAGTTGACATTGTTCCATGAATGGATACAAACGGGGTTTAACTCTTGGAGTACCAACTACATGGAAGCTTGCAAAGTCTACAATTGATTTTGGAATGGAACACACCAAGATCAGCTCAACTTGCCTTTGCTTGATCTGAATACAAGAAGAAACACTAAACAAAGCAAGGTAAGTTCGTTGGGAAAATAATAGGCCTTCACCGGGTTGCTCAAGATCAGCCCACTTTCTCTCTTTTCTTCCTTTTTACCACCCATCTCATCAGATTTTTCCATCTCTTTGTCCATTTCAACAGCTGACCCTTTCATCTCATTGCATTCAACTCCCTCGGGTTTTATCTCTTCAGGCACAATTCCCTCATCTAGCTGCTTCTCCATTCAATAACGCTCAACCTTACTTTTCATGTGTGCTAGATCAATACAAAACTGGTCATAAGTAAGTGATACAAGTGCAATACGACGACTATTAAATAAGAAGGAATACTTATTAGTATGTCCGTCATATTTAACTTCTGGCCTCGACATCCACGCTTTGCCCAACAACCCGTGTCACTTGAATTGGGACTACATCACACAACACCTCGTCCACATATTTGCCGATTTGAATAGGTACAAGTGTGTGCTTAGTAACCCAGACAACACCTTGAGTACTCATCAACTTGTGCGGTCGAAGATGACCAATGGTTGGAAGATTTAATTTCTCAACCATGATAGCAGTTGCAAGGTTGACTTCACAACTCCCATCAATGGCCAAGCTACAAATTTTGTCTTTGACACCGCAACGGGTATAAAACCAACCAAGCAATTGAGATTTGACGAGGTCCAATTGCTCATCTACACCACGTAATGGCACTTCTTTGACTCCCTTAGGATCAGGAAGACAATGTTGTGGGCTAGCTTTTATGCGTCTTGTATTCGCCATGACGTATGAGGGAACCTCCACATAAGCTCTGAGGCCAACTATTGCGGTCCTCGATCAACACGTTTCGAGACACGTAGCACGTTTGCCCGAGGATCTAGCGAGGTTGTCCAACGCTTGGATTGCTGGACCTAGAATCAAACGGACGACACGATTTGATTAAAGGCTGTAGAACGACGACTCCGATGAGGGTGAATACGCCAGGGAATAGGTCGGTAGAACAATCAAGGACAAGATGCAAGATTGCTCAATCACCCTTGCCAGAAGCAAGTAAAGCTCGAAATTCACACAAGCAAGAAAATCGAAAAACTAAGTAATTTGATTTATAAAACGTCTACCTAAAACCTTACAAAGCAAGCCTATTTATAGGCTAAGAGTTACAAAAACCCTAAGGAAAACAAGGAAAAGGGGAATTCGGCCATCTTGGGATCAAGATGGGCCGGCCCATGCTCTACTAGAACAACTAATCTAACTATAAATTAAACACTAAAGCCTAAGGCCCTATTCGGCCAACTCACTCGGAGGCCCACTTGACTCTTCATGGGCTTGGATCGTGGTGTAGATAACTTGATTGTCTCATTCCAAGCCTTCAATTTCTCTATGGACTCCATGTTGGTCTTGGACAATTCGAACAAGGGCTTGGAGGGATTCTTTGAAGAACTTGGCTTGTGCACGTGTGACTGGGCCCAATGGAACTCGGACTGGGTCATTACTTGGGCTAAGGTCCGTGCACACATCAGTCCCCTCCACTTGAGAAGGATTCGTCCTCAAATCTGGATGGAAATGGATGATACTACAAGAGTTGGTAGTATGAACCCCAAATCTAATGCCACCACATATTGCCAAGAAAAACTCATGGCTTTACTCCAATGGCTCCTCTTGTTCGTATCATTCCCCTCCTCTTGAAAGCAATTTGCCCACAAATTGAAGCACGAATGGTGACAAGACGAGTTACATGCCTTCGACTCAATCTTGTTAGGATGGCTATAGATGTCATCCAATGCAAAACCCACGTGCTAAGTTGGAAAATAACCCTTGTCGGACCTTGAATCTCACAAACCATCTTCAATGTGTGCTCAACTTGATCGTTTGTGGTCATGAGGTAAGGGTCCTCAAAGTGGTGTGAAGCGTATCCCGTGAAATCGAACTCCGGCCCGAACACACTTGCAAGGCCCCAAGGCGGATTTGGTGATGTTGGAGATTCACGTGGACTAAGAACAAGATGAAAATCATAATGGTCATTCAGGTACTTGTTCTTTAAACGAACCCTTGGTACACAACCATCCACAAAATGTGGAGTGTTCCCATCAAGATGAGCTCGAAGCAACTCCCCTTTGGTGTGGACTGATTTGAGTTGACATTGTTCCATGAATGGATACAAACGGGGTTTAACTCTTGGAGTACCAACTACATGGAAGCTTGCAAAGTCTACAATTGATTTTGGAATGGAACACACCAAGATCAGCTCAACTTGCCTTTGCTTGATCTGAATACAAGAAGAAACACTAAACAAAGCAAGGTAAGTTCGTTGGGAAAATAATAGGCCTTCACCGGGTTGCTCAAGATCAGCCCACTTTCTCTCTTTTCTTCCTTTTTACCACCCATCTCATCAGATTTTTCCATCTCTTTGTCCATTTCAACAGCTGACCCTTTCATCTCATTGCATTCAACTCCCTCGGGTTTTATCTCTTCAGGCACAATTCCCTCATCTAGCTGCTTCTCCATTCAATAACGCTCAACCTTACTTTTCATGTGTGCTAGATCAATACAAAACTGGTCATAAGTAAGTGATACAAGTGCAATACGACGACTATTAAATAAGAAGGAATACTTATTAGTATGTCCGTCATATTTAACTTCTGGCCTCGACATCCACGCTTTGCCCAACAACCCGTGTCACTTGAATTGGGACTACATCACACAACACCTCGTCCACATATTTGCCGATTTGAATAGGTACAAGTGTGTGCTTAGTAACCCAGACAACACCTTGAGTACTCATCAACTTGTGAGGTCGAAGATGACCAATGGTTGGAAGATTTAATTTCTCAACCATGATAGCAGTTGCAAGGTTGACTTCACAACTCCCATCAATGGCCAAGCTACAAATTTTGTCTTTGACACCGCAACGGGTATAAAACCAACCAAGCAATTGAGATTTGACGAGGTCCAATTGCTCATCTACACCACGTAATGGCACTTCTTTGACTCCCTTAGGATCAGGAAGACAATGTTGTGGGCTAGCTTTTATGCGTCTTGTATTCGCCATGACGTATGAGGGAACCTCCACATAAGCTCTGAGGCCAACTATTGCGGTCCTCGATCAACACGTTTCGAGACACGTAGCACGTTTGCCCGAGGATCTAGCGAGGTTGTCCAACGCTTGGATTGCTGGACCTAGAATCAAACGGACGACACGATTTGATTAAAGGCTGTAGAACGACGACTCCGATGAGGGTGAATACGCCAGGGAATAGGTCGGTAGAACAATCAAGGACAAGATGCAAGATTGCTCAATCACCCTTGCCAGAAGCAAGTAAAGCTCGAAATTCACACAAGCAAGAAAATCGAAAAACTAAGTAATTTGATTTATAAAACGTCTACCTAAAACCTTACAAAGCAAGCCTATTTATAGGCTAAGAGTTACAAAAACCCTAAGGAAAACAAGGAAAAGGGGAATTCGGCCATCTTGGGATCAAGATGGGCCGGCCCATGCTCTACTAGAACAACTAATCTAACTATAAATTAAACACTAAAGCCTAAGGCCCTATTCGGCCAACTCACTCGGAGGCCCACTTGACTCTTCATGGGCTTGGATCGTGGTGTAGATAACTTGATTGTCTCATTCCAAGCCTTCAATTTCTCTATGGACTCCATGTTGGTCTTGGACAATTCGAACAAGGGCTTGGAGGGATTCTTTGAAGAACTTGGCTTGTGCACGTGTGACTGGGCCCAATGGAACTCGGACTGGGTCATTACTTGGGCTAAGGTCCGTGCACACATCAGTCCCCTCCACTTGAGAAGGATTCGTCCTCAAATCTGGATGGAAATGGATGATACTACAAGAGTTGGTAGTATGAACCCCAAATCTAATGCCACCACATATTGCCAAGAAAAACTCATGGCTTTACTCCAATGGCTCCTCTTGTTCGTATCATTCCCCTCCTCTTGAAAGCAATTTGCCCACAAATTGAAGCACGAATGGTGACAAGACGAGTTACATGCCTTCGACTCAATCTTGTTAGGATGGCTATAGATGTCATCCAATGCAAAACCCACGTGCTAAGTTGGAAAATAACCCTTGTCGGACCTTGAATCTCACAAACCATCTTCAATGTGTGCTCAACTTGATCGTTTGTGGTCATGAGGTAAGGGTCCTCAAAGTGGTGTGAAGCGTATCCCGTGAAATCGAACTCCGGCCCGAACACACTTGCAAGGCCCCAAGGCGGATTTGGTGATGTTGGAGATTCACGTGGACTAAGAACAAGATGAAAATCATAATGGTCATTCAGGTACTTGTTCTTTAAACGAACCCTTGGTACACAACCATCCACAAAATGTGGAGTGTTCCCATCAAGATGAGCTCGAAGCAACTCCCCTTTGGTGTGGACTGATTTGAGTTGACATTGTTCCATGAATGGATACAAACGGGGTTTAACTCTTGGAGTACCAACTACATGGAAGCTTGCAAAGTCTACAATTGATTTTGGAATGGAACACACCAAGATCAGCTCAACTTGCCTTTGCTTGATCTGAATACAAGAAGAAACACTAAACAAAGCAAGGTAAGTTCGTTGGGAAAATAATAGGCCTTCACCGGGTTGCTCAAGATCAGCCCACTTTCTCTCTTTTCTTCCTTTTTACCACCCATCTCATCAGATTTTTCCATCTCTTTGTCCATTTCAACAGCTGACCCTTTCATCTCATTGCATTCAACTCCCTCGGGTTTTATCTCTTCAGGCACAATTCCCTCATCTAGCTGCTTCTCCATTCAATAACGCTCAACCTTACTTTTCATGTGTGCTAGATCAATACAAAACTGGTCATAAGTAAGTGATACAAGTGCAATACGACGACTATTAAATAAGAAGGAATACTTATTAGTATGTCCGTCATATTTAACTTCTGGCCTCGACATCCACGCTTTGCCCAACAACCCGTGTCACTTGAATTGGGACTACATCACACAACACCTCGTCCACATATTTGCCGATTTGAATAGGTACAAGTGTGTGCTTAGTAACCCAGACAACACCTTGAGTACTCATCAACTTGTGCGGTCGAAGATGACCAATGGTTGGAAGATTTAATTTCTCAACCATCAACTCCCATCAATGGCCAAGCTACAAATTTTGTCTTTGACACCGCAACGGGTATAAAACCAACCAAGCAATTGAGATTTGACGAGGTCCAATTGCTCATCTACACCACGTAATGGCACTTCTTTGACTCCCTTAGGATCAGGAAGACAATGTTGTGGATCGTAGCTTTTATGCGTCTTGTATTCGCCATGACGTATGAGGGAACCTCCACATAAGCTCTGAGGCCAACTATTGCGGTCCTCGATCAACACGTTTCGAGACACGTAGCACGTTTGCCCGAGGATCTAGCGAGGTTGTCCAACGCTTGGATTGCTGGACCTAGAATCAAACGGACGACACGATTTGATTAAAGGCTGTAGAACGACGACTCCGATGAGGGTGAATACGCCAGGGAATAGGTCGGTAGAACAATCAAGGACAAGATGCAAGATTGCTCAATCACCCTTGCCAGAAGCAAGTAAAGCTCGAAATTCACACAAGCAAGAAAATCGAAAAACTAAGTAATTTGATTTATAAAACGTCTACCTAAAACCTTACAAAGCAAGCCTATTTATAGGCTAAGAGTTACAAAAACCCTAAGGAAAACAAGGAAAAGGGGAATTCGGCCATCTTGGGATCAAGATGGGCCGGCCCATGCTCTACTAGAACAACTAATCTAACTATAAATTAAACACTAAAGCCTAAGGCCCTATTCGGCCAACTCACTCGGAGGCCCACTTGACTCTTCATGGGCTTGGATCGTGGTGTAGATAACTTGATTGTCTCATTCCAAGCCTTCAATTTCTCTATGGACTCCATGTTGGTCTTGGACAATTCGAACAAGGGCTTGGAGGGATTCTTTGAAGAACTTGGCTTGTGCACGTGTGACTGGGCCCAATGGAACTCGGACTGGGTCATTACTTGGGCTAAGGTCCGTGCACACATCAGTCCCCTCCACTTGAGAAGGATTCGTCCTCAAATCTGGATGGAAATGGATGATACTACAAGAGTTGGTAGTATGAACCCCAAATCTAATGCCACCACATATTGCCAAGAAAAACTCATGGCTTTACTCCAATGGCTCCTCTTGTTCGTATCATTCCCCTCCTCTTGAAAGCAATTTGCCCACAAATTGAAGCACGAATGGTGACAAGACGAGTTACATGCCTTCGACTCAATCTTGTTAGGATGGCTATAGATGTCATCCAATGCAAAACCCACGTGCTAAGTTGGAAAATAACCCTTGTCGGACCTTGAATCTCACAAACCATCTTCAATGTGTGCTCAACTTGATCGTTTGTGGTCATGAGGTAAGGGTCCTCAAAGTGGTGTGAAGCGTATCCCGTGAAATCGAACTCCGGCCCGAACACACTTGCAAGGCCCCAAGGCGGATTTGGTGATGTTGGAGATTCACGTGGACTAAGAACAAGATGAAAATCATAATGGTCATTCAGGTACTTGTTCTTTAAACGAACCCTTGGTACACAACCATCCACAAAATGTGGAGTGTTCCCATCAAGATGAGCTCGAAGCAACTCCCCTTTGGTGTGGACTGATTTGAGTTGACATTGTTCCATGAATGGATACAAACGGGGTTTAACTCTTGGAGTACCAACTACATGGAAGCTTGCAAAGTCTACAATTGATTTTGGAATGGAACACACCAAGATCAGCTCAACTTGCCTTTGCTTGATCTGAATACAAGAAGAAACACTAAACAAAGCAAGGTAAGTTCGTTGGGAAAATAATAGGCCTTCACCGGGTTGCTCAAGATCAGCCCACTTTCTCTCTTTTCTTCCTTTTTACCACCCATCTCATCAGATTTTTCCATCTCTTTGTCCATTTCAACAGCTGACCCTTTCATCTCATTGCATTCAACTCCCTCGGGTTTTATCTCTTCAGGCACAATTCCCTCATCTAGCTGCTTCTCCATTCAATAACGCTCAACCTTACTTTTCATGTGTGCTAGATCAATACAAAACTGGTCATAAGTAAGTGATACAAGTGCAATACGACGACTATTAAATAAGAAGGAATACTTATTAGTATGTCCGTCATATTTAACTTCTGGCCTCGACATCCACGCTTTGCCCAACAACCCGTGTCACTTGAATTGGGACTACATCACACAACACCTCGTCCACATATTTGCCGATTTGAATAGGTACAAGTGTGTGCTTAGTAACCCAGACAACACCTTGAGTACTCATCAACTTGTGCGGTCGAAGATGACCAATGGTTGGAAGATTTAATTTCTCAACCATGATAGCAGTTGCAAGGTTGACTTCACAACTCCCATCAATGGCCAAGCTACAAATTTTGTCTTTGACACCGCAACGGGTATAAAACCAACCAAGCAATTGAGATTTGACGAGGTCCAATTGCTCATCTACACCACGTAATGGCACTTCTTTGACTCCCTTAGGATCAGGAAGACAATGTTGTGGGCTAGCTTTTATGCGTCTTGTATTCGCCATGACGTATGAGGGAACCTCCACATAAGCTCTGAGGCCAACTATTGCGGTCCTCGATCAACACGTTTCGAGACACGTAGCACGTTTGCCCGAGGATCTAGCGAGGTTGTCCAACGCTTGGATTGCTGGACCTAGAATCAAACGGACGACACGATTTGATTAAAGGCTGTAGAACGACGACTCCGATGAGGGTGAATACGCCAGGGAATAGGTCGGTAGAACAATCAAGGACAAGATGCAAGATTGCTCAATCACCCTTGCCAGAAGCAAGTAAAGCTCGAAATTCACACAAGCAAGAAAATCGAAAAACTAAGTAATTTGATTTATAAAACGTCTACCTAAAACCTTACAAAGCAAGCCTATTTATAGGCTAAGAGTTACAAAAACCCTAAGGAAAACAAGGAAAAGGGGAATTCGGCCATCTTGGGATCAAGATGGGCCGGCCCATGCTCTACTAGAACAACTAATCTAACTATAAATTAAACACTAAAGCCTAAGGCCCTATTCGGCCAACTCACTCGGAGGCCCACTTGACTCTTCATGGGCTTGGATCGTGGTGTAGATAACTTGATTGTCTCATTCCAAGCCTTCAATTTCTCTATGGACTCCATGTTGGTCTTGGACAATTCGAACAAGGGCTTGGAGGGATTCTTTGAAGAACTTGGCTTGTGCACGTGTGACTGGGCCCAATGGAACTCGGACTGGGTCATTACTTGGGCTAAGGTCCGTGCACACATCAGTCCCCTCCACTTGAGAAGGATTCGTCCTCAAATCTGGATGGAAATGGATGATACTACAAGAGTTGGTAGTATGAACCCCAAATCTAATGCCACCACATATTGCCAAGAAAAACTCATGGCTTTACTCCAATGGCTCCTCTTGTTCGTATCATTCCCCTCCTCTTGAAAGCAATTTGCCCACAAATTGAAGCACGAATGGTGACAAGACGAGTTACATGCCTTCGACTCAATCTTGTTAGGATGGCTATAGATGTCATCCAATGCAAAACCCACGTGCTAAGTTGGAAAATAACCCTTGTCGGACCTTGAATCTCACAAACCATCTTCAATGTGTGCTCAACTTGATCGTTTGTGGTCATGAGGTAAGGGTCCTCAAAGTGGTGTGAAGCGTATCCCGTGAAATCGAACTCCGGCCCGAACACACTTGCAAGGCCCCAAGGCGGATTTGGTGATGTTGGAGATTCACGTGGACTAAGAACAAGATGAAAATCATAATGGTCATTCAGGTACTTGTTCTTTAAACGAACCCTTGGTACACAACCATCCACAAAATGTGGAGTGTTCCCATCAAGATGAGCTCGAAGCAACTCCCCTTTGGTGTGGACTGATTTGAGTTGACATTGTTCCATGAATGGATACAAACGGGGTTTAACTCTTGGAGTACCAACTACATGGAAGCTTGCAAAGTCTACAATTGATTTTGGAATGGAACACACCAAGATCAGCTCAACTTGCCTTTGCTTGATCTGAATACAAGAAGAAACACTAAACAAAGCAAGGTAAGTTCGTTGGGAAAATAATAGGCCTTCACCGGGTTGCTCAAGATCAGCCCACTTTCTCTCTTTTCTTCCTTTTTACCACCCATCTCATCAGATTTTTCCATCTCTTTGTCCATTTCAACAGCTGACCCTTTCATCTCATTGCATTCAACTCCCTCGGGTTTTATCTCTTCAGGCACAATTCCCTCATCTAGCTGCTTCTCCATTCAATAACGCTCAACCTTACTTTTCATGTGTGCTAGATCAATACAAAACTGGTCATAAGTAAGTGATACAAGTGCAATACGACGACTATTAAATAAGAAGGAATACTTATTAGTATGTCCGTCATATTTAACTTCTGGCCTCGACATCCACGCTTTGCCCAACAACCCGTGTCACTTGAATTGGGACTACATCACACAACACCTCGTCCACATATTTGCCGATTTGAATAGGTACAAGTGTGTGCTTAGTAACCCAGACAACACCTTGAGTACTCATCAACTTGTGCGGTCGAAGATGACCAATGGTTGGAAGATTTAATTTCTCAACCATGATAGCAGTTGCAAGGTTGACTTCACAACTCCCATCAATGGCCAAGCTACAAATTTTGTCTTTGACACCGCAACGGGTATAAAACCAACCAAGCAATTGAGATTTGACGAGGTCCAATTGCTCATCTACACCACGTAATGGCACTTCTTTGACTCCCTTAGGATCAGGAAGACAATGTTGTGGGCTAGCTTTTATGCGTCTTGTATTCGCCATGACGTATGAGGGAACCTCCACATAAGCTCTGAGGCCAACTATTGCGGTCCTCGATCAACACGTTTCGAGACACGTAGCACGTTTGCCCGAGGATCTAGCGAGGTTGTCCAACGCTTGGATTGCTGGACCTAGAATCAAACGGACGACACGATTTGATTAAAGGCTGTAGAACGACGACTCCGATGAGGGTGAATACGCCAGGGAATAGGTCGGTAGAACAATCAAGGACAAGATGCAAGATTGCTCAATCACCCTTGCCAGAAGCAAGTAAAGCTCGAAATTCACACAAGCAAGAAAATCGAAAAACTAAGTAATTTGATTTATAAAACGTCAACCTAAAACCTTACAAAGCAAGCCTATTTATAGGCTAAGAGTTACAAAAACCCTAAGGAAAACAAGGAAAAGGGGAATTCGGCCATCTTGGGATCAAGATGGGCCGGCCCATGCTCTACTAGAACAACTAATCTAACTATAAATTAAACACTAAAGCCTAAGGCCCTATTCGGCCAACTCACTCGGAGGCCCACTTGACTCTTCATGGGCTTGGATCGTGGTGTAGATAACTTGATTGTCTCATTCCAAGCCTTCAATTTCTCTATGGACTCCATGTTGGTCTTGGACAATTCGAACAAGGGCTTGGAGGGATTCTTTGAAGAACTTGGCTTGTGCACGTGTGACTGGGCCCAATGGAACTCGGACTGGGTCATTACTTGGGCTAAGGTCCGTGCACACATCAGTCCCCTCCACTTGAGAAGGATTCGTCCTCAAATCTGGATGGAAATGGATGATACTACAAGAGTTGGTAGTATGAACCCCAAATCTAATGCCACCACATATTGCCAAGAAAAACTCATGGCTTTACTCCAATGGCTCCTCTTGTTCGTATCATTCCCCTCCTCTTGAAAGCAATTTGCCCACAAATTGAAGCACGAATGGTGACAAGACGAGTTACATGCCTTCGACTCAATCTTGTTAGGATGGCTATAGATGTCATCCAATGCAAAACCCACGTGCTAAGTTGGAAAATAACCCTTGTCGGACCTTGAATCTCACAAACCATCTTCAATGTGTGCTCAACTTGATCGTTTGTGGTCATGAGGTAAGGGTCCTCAAAGTGGTGTGAAGCGTATCCCGTGAAATCGAACTCCGGCCCGAACACACTTGCAAGGCCCCAAGGCGGATTTGGTGATGTTGGAGATTCACGTGGACTAAGAACAAGATGAAAATCATAATGGTCATTCAGGTACTTGTTCTTTAAACGAACCCTTGGTACACAACCATCCACAAAATGTGGAGTGTTCCCATCAAGATGAGCTCGAAGCAACTCCCCTTTGGTGTGGACTGATTTGAGTTGACATTGTTCCATGAATGGATACAAACGGGGTTTAACTCTTGGAGTACCAACTACATGGAAGCTTGCAAAGTCTACAATTGATTTTGGAATGGAACACACCAAGATCAGCTCAACTTGCCTTTGCTTGATCTGAATACAAGAAGAAACACTAAACAAAGCAAGGTAAGTTCGTTGGGAAAATAATAGGCCTTCACCGGGTTGCTCAAGATCAGCCCACTTTCTCTCTTTTCTTCCTTTTTACCACCCATCTCATCAGATTTTTCCATCTCTTTGTCCATTTCAACAGCTGACCCTTTCATCTCATTGCATTCAACTCCCTCGGGTTTTATCTCTTCAGGCACAATTCCCTCATCTAGCTGCTTCTCCATTCAATAACGCTCAACCTTACTTTTCATGTGTGCTAGATCAATACAAAACTGGTCATAAGTAAGTGATACAAGTGCAATACGACGACTATTAAATAAGAAGGAATACTTATTAGTATGTCCGTCATATTTAACTTCTGGCCTCGACATCCACGCTTTGCCCAACAACCCGTGTCACTTGAATTGGGACTACATCACACAACACCTCGTCCACATATTTGCCGATTTGAATAGGTACAAGTGTGTGCTTAGTAACCCAGACAACACCTTGAGTACTCATCAACTTGTGCGGTCGAAGATGACCAATGGTTGGAAGATTTAATTTCTCAACCATGATAGCAGTTGCAAGGTTGACTTCACAACTCCCATCAATGGCCAAGCTACAAATTTTGTCTTTGACACCGCAACGGGTATAAAACCAACCAAGCAATTGAGATTTGACGAGGTCCAATTGCTCATCTACACCACGTAATGGCACTTCTTTGACTCCCTTAGGATCAGGAAGACAATGTTGTGGGCTAGCTTTTATGCGTCTTGTATTCGCCATGACGTATGAGGGAACCTCCACATAAGCTCTGAGGCCAACTATTGCGGTCCTCGATCAACACGTTTCGAGACACGTAGCACGTTTGCCCGAGGATCTAGCGAGGTTGTCCAACGCTTGGATTGCTGGACCTAGAATCAAACGGACGACACGATTTGATTAAAGGCTGTAGAACGACGACTCCGATGAGGGTGAATACGCCAGGGAATAGGTCGGTAGAACAATCAAGGACAAGATGCAAGATTGCTCAATCACCCTTGCCAGAAGCAAGTAAAGCTCGAAATTCACACAAGCAAGAAAATCGAAAAACTAAGTAATTTGATTTATAAAACGTCTACCTAAAACCTTACAAAGCAAGCCTATTTATAGGCTAAGAGTTACAAAAACCCTAAGGAAAACAAGGAAAAGGGGAATTCGGCCATCTTGGGATCAAGATGGGCCGGCCCATGCTCTACTAGAACAACTAATCTAACTATAAATTAAACACTAAAGCCTAAGGCCCTATTCGGCCAACTCACTCGGAGGCCCACTTGACTCTTCATGGGCTTGGATCGTGGTGTAGATAACTTGATTGTCTCATTCCAAGCCTTCAATTTCTCTATGGACTCCATGTTGGTCTTGGACAATTCGAACAAGGGCTTGGAGGGATTCTTTGAAGAACTTGGCTTGTGCACGTGTGACTGGGCCCAATGGAACTCGGACTGGGTCATTACTTGGGCTAAGGTCCGTGCACACATCAGTCCCCTCCACTTGAGAAGGATTCGTCCTCAAATCTGGATGGAAATGGATGATACTACAAGAGTTGGTAGTATGAACCCCAAATCTAATGCCACCACATATTGCCAAGAAAAACTCATGGCTTTACTCCAATGGCTCCTCTTGTTCGTATCATTCCCCTCCTCTTGAAAGCAATTTGCCCACAAATTGAAGCACGAATGGTGACAAGACGAGTTACATGCCTTCGACTCAATCTTGTTAGGATGGCTATAGATGTCATCCAATGCAAAACCCACGTGCTAAGTTGGAAAATAACCCTTGTCGGACCTTGAATCTCACAAACCATCTTCAATGTGTGCTCAACTTGATCGTTTGTGGTCATGAGGTAAGGGTCCTCAAAGTGGTGTGAAGCGTATCCCGTGAAATCGAACTCCGGCCCGAACACACTTGCAAGGCCCCAAGGCGGATTTGGTGATGTTGGAGATTCACGTGGACTAAGAACAAGATGAAAATCATAATGGTCATTCAGGTACTTGTTCTTTAAACGAACCCTTGGTACACAACCATCCACAAAATGTGGAGTGTTCCCATCAAGATGAGCTCGAAGCAACTCCCCTTTGGTGTGGACTGATTTGAGTTGACATTGTTCCATGAATGGATACAAACGGGGTTTAACTCTTGGAGTACCAACTACATGGAAGCTTGCAAAGTCTACAATTGATTTTGGAATGGAACACACCAAGATCAGCTCAACTTGCCTTTGCTTGATCTGAATACAAGAAGAAACACTAAACAAAGCAAGGTAAGTTCGTTGGGAAAATAATAGGCCTTCACCGGGTTGCTCAAGATCAGCCCACTTTCTCTCTTTTCTTCCTTTTTACCACCCATCTCATCAGATTTTTCCATCTCTTTGTCCATTTCAACAGCTGACCCTTTCATCTCATTGCATTCAACTCCCTCGGGTTTTATCTCTTCAGGCACAATTCCCTCATCTAGCTGCTTCTCCATTCAATAACGCTCAACCTTACTTTTCATGTGTGCTAGATCAATACAAAACTGGTCATAAGTAAGTGATACAAGTGCAATACGACGACTATTAAATAAGAAGGAATACTTATTAGTATGTCCGTCATATTTAACTTCTGGCCTCGACATCCACGCTTTGCCCAACAACCCGTGTCACTTGAATTGGGACTACATCACACAACACCTCGTCCACATATTTGCCGATTTGAATAGGTACAAGTGTGTGCTTAGTAACCCAGACAACACCTTGAGTACTCATCAACTTGTGCGGTCGAAGATGACCAATGGTTGGAAGATTTAATTTCTCAACCATGATAGCAGTTGCAAGGTTGACTTCACAACTCCCATCAATGGCCAAGCTACAAATTTTGTCTTTGACACCGCAACGGGTATAAAACCAACCAAGCAATTGAGATTTGACGAGGTCCAATTGCTCATCTACACCACGTAATGGCACTTCTTTGACTCCCTTAGGATCAGGAAGACAATGTTGTGGGCTAGCTTTTATGCGTCTTGTATTCGCCATGACGTATGAGGGAACCTCCACATAAGCTCTGAGGCCAACTATTGCGGTCCTCGATCAACACGTTTCGAGACACGTAGCACGTTTGCCCGAGGATCTAGCGAGGTTGTCCAACGCTTGGATTGCTGGACCTAGAATCAAACGGACGACACGATTTGATTAAAGGCTGTAGAACGACGACTCCGATGAGGGTGAATACGCCAGGGAATAGGTCGGTAGAACAATCAAGGACAAGATGCAAGATTGCTCAATCACCCTTGCCAGAAGCAAGTAAAGCTCGAAATTCACACAAGCAAGAAAATCGAAAAACTAAGTAATTTGATTTATAAAACGTCTACCTAAAACCTTACAAAGCAAGCCTATTTATAGGCTAAGAGTTACAAAAACCCTAAGGAAAACAAGGAAAAGGGGAATTCGGCCATCTTGGGATCAAGATGGGCCGGCCCATGCTCTACTAGAACAACTAATCTAACTATAAATTAAACACTAAAGCCTAAGGCCCTATTCGGCCAACTCACTCGGAGGCCCACTTGACTCTTCATGGGCTTGGATCGTGGTGTAGATAACTTGATTGTCTCATTCCAAGCCTTCAATTTCTCTATGGACTCCATGTTGGTCTTGGACAATTCGAACAAGGGCTTGGAGGGATTCTTTGAAGAACTTGGCTTGTGCACGTGTGACTGGGCCCAATGGAACTCGGACTGGGTCATTACTTGGGCTAAGGTCCGTGCACACATCAGTCCCCTCCACTTGAGAAGGATTCGTCCTCAAATCTGGATGGAAATGGATGATACTACAAGAGTTGGTAGTATGAACCCCAAATCTAATGCCACCACATATTGCCAAGAAAAACTCATGGCTTTACTCCAATGGCTCCTCTTGTTCGTATCATTCCCCTCCTCTTGAAAGCAATTTGCCCACAAATTGAAGCACGAATGGTGACAAGACGAGTTACATGCCTTCGACTCAATCTTGTTAGGATGGCTATAGATGTCATCCAATGCAAAACCCACGTGCTAAGTTGGAAAATAACCCTTGTCGGACCTTGAATCTCACAAACCATCTTCAATGTGTGCTCAACTTGATCGTTTGTGGTCATGAGGTAAGGGTCCTCAAAGTGGTGTGAAGCGTATCCCGTGAAATCGAACTCCGGCCCGAACACACTTGCAAGGCCCCAAGGCGGATTTGGTGATGTTGGAGATTCACGTGGACTAAGAACAAGATGAAAATCATAATGGTCATTCAGGTACTTGTTCTTTAAACGAACCCTTGGTACACAACCATCCACAAAATGTGGAGTGTTCCCATCAAGATGAGCTCGAAGCAACTCCCCTTTGGTGTGGACTGATTTGAGTTGACATTGTTCCATGAATGGATACAAACGGGGTTTAACTCTTGGAGTACCAACTACATGGAAGCTTGCAAAGTCTACAATTGATTTTGGAATGGAACACACCAAGATCAGCTCAACTTGCCTTTGCTTGATCTGAATACAAGAAGAAACACTAAACAAAGCAAGGTAAGTTCGTTGGGAAAATAATAGGCCTTCACCGGGTTGCTCAAGATCAGCCCACTTTCTCTCTTTTCTTCCTTTTTACCACCCATCTCATCAGATTTTTCCATCTCTTTGTCCATTTCAACAGCTGACCCTTTCATCTCATTGCATTCAACTCCCTCGGGTTTTATCTCTTCAGGCACAATTCCCTCATCTAGCTGCTTCTCCATTCAATAACGCTCAACCTTACTTTTCATGTGTGCTAGATCAATACAAAACTGGTCATAAGTAAGTGATACAAGTGCAATACGACGACTATTAAATAAGAAGGAATACTTATTAGTATGTCCGTCATATTTAACTTCTGGCCTCGACATCCACGCTTTGCCCAACAACCCGTGTCACTTGAATTGGGACTACATCACACAACACCTCGTCCACATATTTGCCGATTTGAATAGGTACAAGTGTGTGCTTAGTAACCCAGACAACACCTTGAGTACTCATCAACTTGTGAGGTCGAAGATGACCAATGGTTGGAAGATTTAATTTCTCAACCATGATAGCAGTTGCAAGGTTGACTTCACAACTCCCATCAATGGCCAAGCTTCAAATTTTGTCTTTGACACCGCAACGGGTATAAAACCAACCAAGCAATTGAGATTTGACGAGGTCCAATTGCTCATCTACACCACGTAATGGCACTTCTTTGACTCCCTTAGGATCAGGAAGACAATGTTGTGGGCTAGCTTTTATGCGTCTTGTATTCGCCATGACGTATGAGGGAACCTCCACATAAGCTCTGAGGCCAACTATTGCGGTCCTCGATCAACACGTTTCGAGACACGTAGCACGTTTGCCCGAGGATCTAGCGAGGTTGTCCAACGCTTGGATTGCTGGACCTAGAATCAAACGGACGACACGATTGATTAAAGGCTGTAGAACGACGACTCCGATGAGGGTGAATACGCCAGGGAATAGGTCGGTAGAACAATCAAGGACAAGATGCAAGATTGCTCAATCACCCTTGCCAGAAGCAAGTAAAGCTCGAAATTCACACAAGCAAGAAAATCGAAAAACTAAGTAATTTGATTTATAAAACGTCTACCTAAAACCTTACAAAGCAAGCCTATTTATAGGCTAAGAGTTACAAAAACCCTAAGGAAAACAAGGAAAAGGGGAATTCGGCCATCTTGGGATCAAGATGGGCCGGCCCATGCTCTACTAGAACAACTAATCTAACTATAAATTAAACACTAAAGCCTAAGGCCCTATTCGGCCAACTCACTCGGAGGCCCACTTGACTCTTCATGGGCTTGGATCGTGGTGTAGATAACTTGATTGTCTCATTCCAAGCCTTCAATTTCTCTATGGACTCCATGTTGGTCTTGGACAATTCGAACAAGGGCTTGGAGGGATTCTTTGAAGAACTTGGCTTGTGCACGTGTGACTGGGCCCAATGGAACTCGGACTGGGTCATTACTTGGGCTAAGGTCCGTGCACACATCAGTCCCCTCCACTTGAGAAGGATTCGTCCTCAAATCTGGATGGAAATGGATGATACTACAAGAGTTGGTAGTATGAACCCCAAATCTAATGCCACCACATATTGCCAAGAAAAACTCATGGCTTTACTCCAATGGCTCCTCTTGTTCGTATCATTCCCCTCCTCTTGAAAGCAATTTGCCCACAAATTGAAGCACGAATGGTGACAAGACGAGTTACATGCCTTCGACTCAATCTTGTTAGGATGGCTATAGATGTCATCCAATGCAAAACCCACGTGCTAAGTTGGAAAATAACCCTTGTCGGACCTTGAATCTCACAAACCATCTTCAATGTGTGCTCAACTTGATCGTTTGTGGTCATGAGGTAAGGGTCCTCAAAGTGGTGTGAAGCGTATCCCGTGAAATCGAACTCCGGCCCGAACACACTTGCAAGGCCCCAAGGCGGATTTGGTGATGTTGGAGATTCACGTGGACTAAGAACAAGATGAAAATCATAATGGTCATTCAGGTACTTGTTCTTTAAACGAACCCTTGGTACACAACCATCCACAAAATGTGGAGTGTTCCCATCAAGATGAGCTCGAAGCAACTCCCCTTTGGTGTGGACTGATTTGAGTTGACATTGTTCCATGAATGGATACAAACGGGGTTTAACTCTTGGAGTACCAACTACATGGAAGCTTGCAAAGTCTACAATTGATTTTGGAATGGAACACACCAAGATCAGCTCAACTTGCCTTTGCTTGATCTGAATACAAGAAGAAACACTAAACAAAGCAAGGTAAGTTCGTTGGGAAAATAATAGGCCTTCACCGGGTTGCTCAAGATCAGCCCACTTTCTCTCTTTTCTTCCTTTTTACCACCCATCTCATCAGATTTTTCCATCTCTTTGTCCATTTCAACAGCTGACCCTTTCATCTCATTGCATTCAACTCCCTCGGGTTTTATCTCTTCAGGCACAATTCCCTCATCTAGCTGCTTCTCCATTCAATAACGCTCAACCTTACTTTTCATGTGTGCTAGATCAATACAAAACTGGTCATAAGTAAGTGATACAAGTGCAATACGACGACTATTAAATAAGAAGGAATACTTATTAGTATGTCCGTCATATTTAACTTCTGGCCTCGACATCCACGCTTTGCCCAACAACCCGTGTCACTTGAATTGGGACTACATCACACAACACCTCGTCCACATATTTGCCGATTTGAATAGGTACAAGTGTGTGCTTAGTAACCCAGACAACACCTTGAGTACTCATCAACTTGTGCGGTCGAAGATGACCAATGGTTGGAAGATTTAATTTCTCAACCATCAACTCCCATCAATGGCCAAGCTACAAATTTTGTCTTTGACACCGCAACGGGTATAAAACCAACCAAGCAATTGAGATTTGACGAGGTCCAATTGCTCATCTACACCACGTAATGGCACTTCTTTGACTCCCTTAGGATCAGGAAGACAATGTTGTGGATCGTGCTTTTATGCGTCTTGTATTCGCCATGACGTATGAGGGAACCTCCACATAAGCTCTGAGGCCAACTATTGCGGTCCTCGATCAACACGTTTCGAGACACGTAGCACGTTTGCCCGAGGATCTAGCGAGGTTGTCCAACGCTTGGATTGCTGGACCTAGAATCAAACGGACGACACGATTTGATTAAAGGCTGTAGAACAACGACTCCGATGAGGGTGAATACGCCAGGGAATAGGTCGGTAGAACAATCAAGGACAAGATGCAAGATTGCTCAATCACCCTTGCCAGAAGCAAGTAAAGCTCGAAATTCACACAAGCAAGAAAATCGAAAAACTAAGTAATTTGATTTATAAAACGTCTACCTAAAACCTTACAAAGCAAGCCTATTTATAGGCTAAGAGTTACAAAAACCCTAAGGAAAACAAGGAAAAGGGGAATTCGGCCATCTTGGGATCAAGATGGGCCGGCCCATGCTCTACTAGAACAACTAATCTAACTATAAATTAAACACTAAAGCCTAAGGCCCTATTCGGCCAACTCACTCGGAGGCCCACTTGACTCTTCATGGGCTTGGATCGTGGTGTAGATAACTTGATTGTCTCATTCCAAGCCTTCAATTTCTCTATGGACTCCATGTTGGTCTTGGACAATTCGAACAAGGGCTTGGAGGGATTCTTTGAAGAACTTGGCTTGTGCACGTGTGACTGGGCCCAATGGAACTCGGACTGGGTCATTACTTGGGCTAAGGTCCGTGCACACATCAGTCCCCTCCACTTGAGAAGGATTCGTCCTCAAATCTGGATGGAAATGGATGATACTACAAGAGTTGGTAGTATGAACCCCAAATCTAATGCCACCACATATTGCCAAGAAAAACTCATGGCTTTACTCCAATGGCTCCTCTTGTTCGTATCATTCCCCTCCTCTTGAAAGCAATTTGCCCACAAATTGAAGCACGAATGGTGACAAGACGAGTTACATGCCTTCGACTCAATCTTGTTAGGATGGCTATAGATGTCATCCAATGCAAAACCCACGTGCTAAGTTGGAAAATAACCCTTGTCGGACCTTGAATCTCACAAACCATCTTCAATGTGTGCTCAACTTGATCGTTTGTGGTCATGAGGTAAGGGTCCTCAAAGTGGTGTGAAGCGTATCCCGTGAAATCGAACTCCGGCCCGAACACACTTGCAAGGCCCCAAGGCGGATTTGGTGATGTTGGAGATTCACGTGGACTAAGAACAAGATGAAAATCATAATGGTCATTCAGGTACTTGTTCTTTAAACGAACCCTTGGTACACAACCATCCACAAAATGTGGAGTGTTCCCATCAAGATGAGCTCGAAGCAACTCCCCTTTGGTGTGGACTGATTTGAGTTGACATTGTTCCATGAATGGATACAAACGGGGTTTAACTCTTGGAGTACCAACTACATGGAAGCTTGCAAAGTCTACAATTGATTTTGGAATGGAACACACCAAGATCAGCTCAACTTGCCTTTGCTTGATCTGAATACAAGAAGAAACACTAAACAAAGCAAGGTAAGTTCGTTGGGAAAATAATAGGCCTTCACCGGGTTGCTCAAGATCAGCCCACTTTCTCTCTTTTCTTCCTTTTTACCACCCATCTCATCAGATTTTTCCATCTCTTTGTCCATTTCAACAGCTGACCCTTTCATCTCATTGCATTCAACTCCCTCGGGTTTTATCTCTTCAGGCACAATTCCCTCATCTAGCTGCTTCTCCATTCAATAACGCTCAACCTTACTTTTCATGTGTGCTAGATCAATACAAAACTGGTCATAAGTAAGTGATACAAGTGCAATACGACGACTATTAAATAAGAAGGAATACTTATTAGTATGTCCGTCATATTTAACTTCTGGCCTCGACATCCACGCTTTGCCCAACAACCCGTGTCACTTGAATTGGGACTACATCACACAACACCTCGTCCACATATTTGCCGATTTGAATAGGTACAAGTGTGTGCTTAGTAACCCAGACAACACCTTGAGTACTCATCAACTTGTGAGGTCGAAGATGACCAATGGTTGGAAGATTTAATTTCTCAACCATGATAGCAGTTGCAAGGTTGACTTCACAACTCCCATCAATGGCCAAGCTTCAAATTTTGTCTTTGACACCGCAACGGGTATAAAACCAACCAAGCAATTGAGATTTGACGAGGTCCAATTGCTCATCTACACCACGTAATGGCACTTCTTTGACTCCCTTAGGATCAGGAAGACAATGTTGTGGGCTAGCTTTTATGCGTCTTGTATTCGCCATGACGTATGAGGGAACCTCCACATAAGCTCTGAGGCCAACTATTGCGGTCCTCGATCAACACGTTTCGAGACACGTAGCACGTTTGCCCGAGGATCTAGCGAGGTTGTCCAACGCTTGGATTGCTGGACCTAGAATCAAACGGACGACACGATTGATTAAAGGCTGTAGAACGACGACTCCGATGAGGGTGAATACGCCAGGGAATAGGTCGGTAGAACAATCAAGGACAAGATGCAAGATTGCTCAATCACCCTTGCCAGAAGCAAGTAAAGCTCGAAATTCACACAAGCAAGAAAATCGAAAAACTAAGTAATTTGATTTATAAAACGTCTACCTAAAACCTTACAAAGCAAGCCTATTTATAGGCTAAGAGTTACAAAAACCCTAAGGAAAACAAGGAAAAGGGGAATTCGGCCATCTTGGGATCAAGATGGGCCGGCCCATGCTCTACTAGAACAACTAATCTAACTATAAATTAAACACTAAAGCCTAAGGCCCTATTCGGCCAACTCACTCGGAGGCCCACTTGACTCTTCATGGGCTTGGATCGTGGTGTAGATAACTTGATTGTCTCCTTCCAAGCCTTCAATTTCTCTATGGACTCCATGTTGGTCTTGGACAATTCGAACAAGGGCTTGGAGGGATTCTTTGAAGAACTTGGCTTGTGCACGTGTGACTGGGCCCAATGGAACTCGGACTGGGTCATTACTTGGGCTAAGGTCCGTGCACACATCAGTCCCCTCCACTTGAGAAGGATTCGTCCTCAAATCTGGATGGAAATGGATGATACTACAAGAGTTGGTAGTATGAACCCCAAATCTAATGCCACCACATATTGCCAAGAAAAACTCATGGCTTTACTCCAATGGCTCCTCTTGTTCGTATCATTCCCCTCCTCTTGAAAGCAATTTGCCCACAAATTGAAGCACGAATGGTGACAAGACGAGTTACATGCCTTCGACTCAATCTTGTTAGGATGGCTATAGATGTCATCCAATGCAAAACCCACGTGCTAAGTTGGAAAATAACCCTTGTCGGACCTTGAATCTCACAAACCATCTTCAATGTGTGCTCAACTTGATCGTTTGTGGTCATGAGGTAAGGGTCCTCAAAGTGGTGTGAAGCGTATCCCGTGAAATCGAACTCCGGCCCGAACACACTTGCAAGGCCCCAAGGCGGATTTGGTGATGTTGGAGATTCACGTGGACTAAGAACAAGATGAAAATCATAATGGTCATTCAGGTACTTGTTCTTTAAACGAACCCTTGGTACACAACCATCCACAAAATGTGGAGTGTTCCCATCAAGATGAGCTCGAAGCAACTCCCCTTTGGTGTGGACTGATTTGAGTTGACATTGTTCCATGAATGGATACAAACGGGGTTTAACTCTTGGAGTACCAACTACATGGAAGCTTGCAAAGTCTACAATTGATTTTGGAATGGAACACACCAAGATCAGCTCAACTTGCCTTTGCTTGATCTGAATACAAGAAGAAACACTAAACAAAGCAAGGTAAGTTCGTTGGGAAAATAATAGGCCTTCACCGGGTTGCTCAAGATCAGCCCACTTTCTCTCTTTTCTTCCTTTTTACCACCCATCTCATCAGATTTTTCCATCTCTTTGTCCATTTCAACAGCTGACCCTTTCATCTCATTGCATTCAACTCCCTCGGGTTTTATCTCTTCAGGCACAATTCCCTCATCTAGCTGCTTCTCCATTCAATAACGCTCAACCTTACTTTTCATGTGTGCTAGATCAATACAAAACTGGTCATAAGTAAGTGATACAAGTGCAATACGACGACTATTAAATAAGAAGGAATACTTATTAGTATGTCCGTCATATTTAACTTCTGGCCTCGACATCCACGCTTTGCCCAACAACCCGTGTCACTTGAATTGGGACTACATCACACAACACCTCGTCCACATATTTGCCGATTTGAATAGGTACAAGTGTGTGCTTAGTAACCCAGACAACACCTTGAGTACTCATCAACTTGTGCGGTCGAAGATGACCAATGGTTGGAAGATTTAATTTCTCAACCATGATAGCAGTTGCAAGGTTGACTTCACAACTCCCATCAATGGCCAAGCTACAAATTTTGTCTTTGACACCGCAACGGGTATAAAACCAACCAAGCAATTGAGATTTGACGAGGTCCAATTGCTCATCTACACCACGTAATGGCACTTCTTTGACTCCCTTAGGATCAGGAAGACAATGTTGTGGGCTAGCTTTTATGCGTCTTGTATTCGCCATGACGTATGAGGGAACCTCCACATAAGCTCTGAGGCCAACTATTGCGGTCCTCGATCAACACGTTTCGAGACACGTAGCACGTTTGCCCGAGGATCTAGCGAGGTTGTCCAACGCTTGGATTGCTGGACCTAGAATCAAACGGACGACACGATTTGATTAAAGGCTGTAGAACGACGACTCCGATGAGGGTGAATACGCCAGGGAATAGGTCGGTAGAACAATCAAGGACAAGATGCAAGATTGCTCAATCACCCTTGCCAGAAGCAAGTAAAGCTCGAAATTCACACAAGCAAGAAAATCGAAAAACTAAGTAATTTGATTTATAAAACGTCTACCTAAAACCTTACAAAGCAAGCCTATTTATAGGCTAAGAGTTACAAAAACCCTAAGGAAAACAAGGAAAAGGGGAATTCGGCCATCTTGGGATCAAGATGGGCCGGCCCATGCTCTACTAGAACAACTAATCTAACTATAAATTAAACACTAAAGCCTAAGGCCCTATTCGGCCAACTCACTCGGAGGCCCACTTGACTCTTCATGGGCTTGGATCGTGGTGTAGATAACTTGATTGTCTCCTTCCAAGCCTTCAATTTCTCTATGGACTCCATGTTGGTCTTGGACAATTCGAACAAGGGCTTGGAGGGATTCTTTGAAGAACTTGGCTTGTGCACGTGTGACTGGGCCCAATGGAACTCGGACTGGGTCATTACTTGGGCTAAGGTCCGTGCACACATCAGTCCCCTCCACTTGAGAAGGATTCGTCCTCAAATCTGGATGGAAATGGATGATACTACAAGAGTTGGTAGTATGAACCCCAAATCTAATGCCACCACATATTGCCAAGAAAAACTCATGGCTTTACTCCAATGGCTCCTCTTGTTCGTATCATTCCCCTCCTCTTGAAAGCAATTTGCCCACAAATTGAAGCACGAATGGTGACAAGACGAGTTACATGCCTTCGACTCAATCTTGTTAGGATGGCTATAGATGTCATCCAATGCAAAACCCACGTGCTAAGTTGGAAAATAACCCTTGTCGGACCTTGAATCTCACAAACCATCTTCAATGTGTGCTCAACTTGATCGTTTGTGGTCATGAGGTAAGGGTCCTCAAAGTGGTGTGAAGCGTATCCCGTGAAATCGAACTCCGGCCCGAACACACTTGCAAGGCCCCAAGGCGGATTTGGTGATGTTGGAGATTCACGTGGACTAAGAACAAGATGAAAATCATAATGGTCATTCAGGTACTTGTTCTTTAAACGAACCCTTGGTACACAACCATCCACAAAATGTGGAGTGTTCCCATCAAGATGAGCTCGAAGCAACTCCCCTTTGGTGTGGACTGATTTGAGTTGACATTGTTCCATGAATGGATACAAACGGGGTTTAACTCTTGGAGTACCAACTACATGGAAGCTTGCAAAGTCTACAATTGATTTTGGAATGGAACACACCAAGATCAGCTCAACTTGCCTTTGCTTGATCTGAATACAAGAAGAAACACTAAACAAAGCAAGGTAAGTTCGTTGGGAAAATAATAGGCCTTCACCGGGTTGCTCAAGATCAGCCCACTTTCTCTCTTTTCTTCCTTTTTACCACCCATCTCATCAGATTTTTCCATCTCTTTGTCCATTTCAACAGCTGACCCTTTCATCTCATTGCATTCAACTCCCTCGGGTTTTATCTCTTCAGGCACAATTCCCTCATCTAGCTGCTTCTCCATTCAATAACGCTCAACCTTACTTTTCATGTGTGCTAGATCAATACAAAACTGGTCATAAGTAAGTGATACAAGTGCAATACGACGACTATTAAATAAGAAGGAATACTTATTAGTATGTCCGTCATATTTAACTTCTGGCCTCGACATCCACGCTTTGCCCAACAACCCGTGTCACTTGAATTGGGACTACATCACACAACACCTCGTCCACATATTTGCCGATTTGAATAGGTACAAGTGTGTGCTTAGTAACCCAGACAACACCTTGAGTACTCATCAACTTGTGCGGTCGAAGATGACCAATGGTTGGAAGATTTAATTTCTCAACCATGATAGCAGTTGCAAGGTTGACTTCACAACTCCCATCAATGGCCAAGCTACAAATTTTGTCTTTGACACCGCAACGGGTATAAAACCAACCAAGCAATTGAGATTTGACGAGGTCCAATTGCTCATCTACACCACGTAATGGCACTTCTTTGACTCCCTTAGGATCAGGAAGACAATGTTGTGGGCTAGCTTTTATGCGTCTTGTATTCGCCATGACGTATGAGGGAACCTCCACATAAGCTCTGAGGCCAACTATTGCGGTCCTCGATCAACACGTTTCGAGACACGTAGCACGTTTGCCCGAGGATCTAGCGAGGTTGTCCAACGCTTGGATTGCTGGACCTAGAATCAAACGGACGACACGATTTGATTAAAGGCTGTAGAACGACGACTCCGATGAGGGTGAATACGCCAGGGAATAGGTCGGTAGAACAATCAAGGACAAGATGCAAGATTGCTCAATCACCCTTGCCAGAAGCAAGTAAAGCTCGAAATTCACACAAGCAAGAAAATCGAAAAACTAAGTAATTTGATTTATAAAACGTCTACCTAAAACCTTACAAAGCAAGCCTATTTATAGGCTAAGAGTTACAAAAACCCTAAGGAAAACAAGGAAAAGGGGAATTCGGCCATCTTGGGATCAAGATGGGCCGGCCCATGCTCTACTAGAACAACTAATCTAACTATAAATTAAACACTAAAGCCTAAGGCCCTATTCGGCCAACTCACTCGGAGGCCCACTTGACTCTTCATGGGCTTGGATCGTGGTGTAGATAACTTGATTGTCTCCCTCCAAGCCTTCAATTTCTCTATGGACTCCATGTTGGTCTTGGACAATTCGAACAAGGGCTTGGAGGGATTCTTTGAAGAACTTGGCTTGTGCACGTGTGACTGGGCCCAATGGAACTCGGACTGGGTCATTACTTGGGCTAAGGTCCGTGCACACATCAGTCCCCTCCACTTGAGAAGGATTCGTCCTCAAATCTGGATGGAAATGGATGATACTACAAGAGTTGGTAGTATGAACCCCAAATCTAATGCCACCACATATTGCCAAGAAAAACTCATGGCTTTACTCCAATGGCTCCTCTTGTTCGTATCATTCCCCTCCTCTTGAAAGCAATTTGCCCACAAATTGAAGCACGAATGGTGACAAGACGAGTTACATGCCTTCGACTCAATCTTGTTAGGATGGCTATAGATGTCATCCAATGCAAAACCCACGTGCTAAGTTGGAAAATAACCCTTGTCGGACCTTGAATCTCACAAACCATCTTCAATGTGTGCTCAACTTGATCGTTTGTGGTCATGAGGTAAGGGTCCTCAAAGTGGTGTGAAGCGTATCCCGTGAAATCGAACTCCGGCCCGAACACACTTGCAAGGCCCCAAGGCGGATTTGGTGATGTTGGAGATTCACGTGGACTAAGAACAAGATGAAAATCATAATGGTCATTCAGGTACTTGTTCTTTAAACGAACCCTTGGTACACAACCATCCACAAAATGTGGAGTGTTCCCATCAAGATGAGCTCGAAGCAACTCCCCTTTGGTGTGGACTGATTTGAGTTGACATTGTTCCATGAATGGATACAAACGGGGTTTAACTCTTGGAGTACCAACTACATGGAAGCTTGCAAAGTCTACAATTGATTTTGGAATGGAACACACCAAGATCAGCTCAACTTGCCTTTGCTTGATCTGAATACAAGAAGAAACACTAAACAAAGCAAGGTAAGTTCGTTGGGAAAATAATAGGCCTTCACCGGGTTGCTCAAGATCAGCCCACTTTCTCTCTTTTCTTCCTTTTTACCACCCATCTCATCAGATTTTTCCATCTCTTTGTCCATTTCAACAGCTGACCCTTTCATCTCATTGCATTCAACTCCCTCGGGTTTTATCTCTTCAGGCACAATTCCCTCATCTAGCTGCTTCTCCATTCAATAACGCTCAACCTTACTTTTCATGTGTGCTAGATCAATACAAAACTGGTCATAAGTAAGTGATACAAGTGCAATACGACGACTATTAAATAAGAAGGAATACTTATTAGTATGTCCGTCATATTTAACTTCTGGCCTCGACATCCACGCTTTGCCCAACAACCCGTGTCACTTGAATTGGGACTACATCACACAACACCTCGTCCACATATTTGCCGATTTGAATAGGTACAAGTGTGTGCTTAGTAACCCAGACAACACCTTGAGTACTCATCAACTTGTGCGGTCGAAGATGACCAATGGTTGGAAGATTTAATTTCTCAACCATGATAGCAGTTGCAAGGTTGACTTCACAACTCCCATCAATGGCCAAGCTACAAATTTTGTCTTTGACACCGCAACGGGTATAAAACCAACCAAGCAATTGAGATTTGACGAGGTCCAATTGCTCATCTACACCACGTAATGGCACTTCTTTGACTCCCTTAGGATCAGGAAGACAATGTTGTGGGCTAGCTTTTATGCGTCTTGTATTCGCCATGACGTATGAGGGAACCTCCACATAAGCTCTGAGGCCAACTATTGCGGTCCTCGATCAACACGTTTCGAGACACGTAGCACGTTTGCCCGAGGATCTAGCGAGGTTGTCCAACGCTTGGATTGCTGGACCTAGAATCAAACGGACGACACGATTTGATTAAAGGCTGTAGAACGACGACTCCGATGAGGGTGAATACGCCAGGGAATAGGTCGGTAGAACAATCAAGGACAAGATGCAAGATTGCTCAATCACCCTTGCCAGAAGCAAGTAAAGCTCGAAATTCACACAAGCAAGAAAATCGAAAAACTAAGTAATTTGATTTATAAAACGTCTACCTAAAACCTTACAAAGCAAGCCTATTTATAGGCTAAGAGTTACAAAAACCCTAAGGAAAACAAGGAAAAGGGGAATTCGGCCATCTTGGGATCAAGATGGGCTGGCCCATGCTCTACTAGAACAACTAATCTAACTATAAATTAAACACTAAAGCCTAAGGCCCTATTCGGCCAACTCACTCGGAGGCCCACTTGACTCTTCATGGGCTTGGATCGTGGTGTAGATAACTTGATTGTCTCCCTCCAAGCCTTCAATTTCTCTATGGACTCCATGTTGGTCTTGGACAATTCGAACAAGGGCTTGGAGGGATTCTTTGAAGAACTTGGCTTGTGCACGTGTGACTGGGCCCAATGGAACTCGGACTGGGTCATTACTTGGGCTAAGGTCCGTGCACACATCAGTCCCCTCCACTTGAGAAGGATTCGTCCTCAAATCTGGATGGAAATGGATGATACTACAAGAGTTGGTAGTATGAACCCCAAATCTAATGCCACCACATATTGCCAAGAAAAACTCATGGCTTTACTCCAATGGCTCCTCTTGTTCGTATCATTCCCCTCCTCTTGAAAGCAATTTGCCCACAAATTGAAGCACGAATGGTGACAAGACGAGTTACATGCCTTCGACTCAATCTTGTTAGGATGGCTATAGATGTCATCCAATGCAAAACCCACGTGCTAAGTTGGAAAATAACCCTTGTCGGACCTTGAATCTCACAAACCATCTTCAATGTGTGCTCAACTTGATCGTTTGTGGTCATGAGGTAAGGGTCCTCAAAGTGGTGTGAAGCGTATCCCGTGAAATCGAACTCCGGCCCGAACACACTTGCAAGGCCCCAAGGCGGATTTGGTGATGTTGGAGATTCACGTGGACTAAGAACAAGATGAAAATCATAATGGTCATTCAGGTACTTGTTCTTTAAACGAACCCTTGGTACACAACCATCCACAAAATGTGGAGTGTTCCCATCAAGATGAGCTCGAAGCAACTCCCCTTTGGTGTGGACTGATTTGAGTTGACATTGTTCCATGAATGGATACAAACGGGGTTTAACTCTTGGAGTACCAACTACATGGAAGCTTGCAAAGTCTACAATTGATTTTGGAATGGAACACACCAAGATCAGCTCAACTTGCCTTTGCTTGATCTGAATACAAGAAGAAACACTAAACAAAGCAAGGTAAGTTCGTTGGGAAAATAATAGGCCTTCACCGGGTTGCTCAAGATCAGCCCACTTTCTCTCTTTTCTTCCTTTTTACCACCCATCTCATCAGATTTTTCCATCTCTTTGTCCATTTCAACAGCTGACCCTTTCATCTCATTGCATTCAACTCCCTCGGGTTTTATCTCTTCAGGCACAATTCCCTCATCTAGCTGCTTCTCCATTCAATAACGCTCAACCTTACTTTTCATGTGTGCTAGATCAATACAAAACTGGTCATAAGTAAGTGATACAAGTGCAATACGACGACTATTAAATAAGAAGGAATACTTATTAGTATGTCCGTCATATTTAACTTCTGGCCTCGACATCCACGCTTTGCCCAACAACCCGTGTCACTTGAATTGGGACTACATCACACAACACCTCGTCCACATATTTGCCGATTTGAATAGGTACAAGTGTGTGCTTAGTAACCCAGACAACACCTTGAGTACTCATCAACTTGTGCGGTCGAAGATGACCAATGGTTGGAAGATTTAATTTCTCAACCATGATAGCAGTTGCAAGGTTGACTTCACAACTCCCATCAATGGCCAAGCTACAAATTTTGTCTTTGACACCGCAACGGGTATAAAACCAACCAAGCAATTGAGATTTGACGAGGTCCAATTGCTCATCTACACCACGTAATGGCACTTCTTTGACTCCCTTAGGATCAGGAAGACAATGTTGTGGGCTAGCTTTTATGCGTCTTGTATTCGCCATGACGTATGAGGGAACCTCCACATAAGCTCTGAGGCCAACTATTGCGGTCCTCGATCAACACGTTTCGAGACACGTAGCACGTTTGCCCGAGGATCTAGCGAGGTTGTCCAACGCTTGGATTGCTGGACCTAGAATCAAACGGACGACACGATTTGATTAAAGGCTGTAGAACGACGACTCCGATGAGGGTGAATACGCCAGGGAATAGGTCGGTAGAACAATCAAGGACAAGATGCAAGATTGCTCAATCACCCTTGCCAGAAGCAAGTAAAGCTCGAAATTCACACAAGCAAGAAAATCGAAAAACTAAGTAATTTGATTTATAAAACGTCTACCTAAAACCTTACAAAGCAAGCCTATTTATAGGCTAAGAGTTACAAAAACCCTAAGGAAAACAAGGAAAAGGGGAATTCGGCCATCTTGGGATCAAGATGGGCTGGCCCATGCTCTACTAGAACAACTAATCTAACTATAAATTAAACACTAAAGCCTAAGGCCCTATTCGGCCAACTCACTCGGAGGCCCACTTGACTCTTCATGGGCTTGGATCGTGGTGTAGATAACTTGATTGTCTCCCTCCAAGCCTTCAATTTCTCTATGGACTCCATGTTGGTCTTGGACAATTCGAACAAGGGCTTGGAGGGATTCTTTGAAGAACTTGGCTTGTGCACGTGTGACTGGGCCCAATGGAACTCGGACTGGGTCATTACTTGGGCTAAGGTCCGTGCACACATCAGTCCCCTCCACTTGAGAAGGATTCGTCCTCAAATCTGGATGGAAATGGATGATACTACAAGAGTTGGTAGTATGAACCCCAAATCTAATGCCACCACATATTGCCAAGAAAAACTCATGGCTTTACTCCAATGGCTCCTCTTGTTCGTATCATTCCCCTCCTCTTAAAAGCAATTTGCCCACAAATTGAAGCACGAATGGTGACAAGACGAGTTACATGCCTTCGACTCAATCTTGTTAGGATGGCTATAGATGTCATCCAATGCAAAACCCACGTGCTAAGTTGGAAAATAACCCTTGTCGGACCTTGAATCTCACAAACCATCTTCAATGTGTGCTCAACTTGATCGTTTGTGGTCATGAGGTAAGGGTCCTCAAAGTGGTGTGAAGCGTATCCCGTGAAATCGAACTCCGGCCCGAACACACTTGCAAGGCCCCAAGGCGGATTTGGTGATGTTGGAGATTCACGTGGACTAAGAACAAGATGAAAATCATAATGGTCATTCAGGTACTTGTTCTTTAAACGAACCCTTGGTACACAACCATCCACAAAATGTGGAGTGTTCCCATCAAGATGAGCTCGAAGCAACTCCCCTTTGGTGTGGACTGATTTGAGTTGACATTGTTCCATGAATGGATACAAACGGGGTTTAACTCTTGGAGTACCAACTACATGGAAGCTTGCAAAGTCTACAATTGATTTTGGAATGGAACACACCAAGATCAGCTCAACTTGCCTTTGCTTGATCTGAATACAAGAAGAAACACTAAACAAAGCAAGGTAAGTTCGTTGGGAAAATAATAGGCCTTCACCGGGTTGCTCAAGATCAGCCCACTTTCTCTCTTTTCTTCCTTTTTACCACCCATCTCATCAGATTTTTCCATCTCTTTGTCCATTTCAACAGCTGACCCTTTCATCTCATTGCATTCAACTCCCTCGGGTTTTATCTCTTCAGGCACAATTCCCTCATCTAGCTGCTTCTCCATTCAATAACGCTCAACCTTACTTTTCATGTGTGCTAGATCAATACAAAACTGGTCATAAGTAAGTGATACAAGTGCAATACGACGACTATTAAATAAGAAGGAATACTTATTAGTATGTCCGTCATATTTAACTTCTGGCCTCGACATCCACGCTTTGCCCAACAACCCGTGTCACTTGAATTGGGACTACATCACACAACACCTCGTCCACATATTTGCCGATTTGAATAGGTACAAGTGTGTGCTTAGTAACCCAGACAACACCTTGAGTACTCATCAACTTGTGCGGTCGAAGATGACCAATGGTTGGAAGATTTAATTTCTCAACCATGATAGCAGTTGCAAGGTTGACTTCACAACTCCCATCAATGGCCAAGCTACAAATTTTGTCTTTGACACCGCAACGGGTATAAAACCAACCAAGCAATTGAGATTTGACGAGGTCCAATTGCTCATCTACACCACGTAATGGCACTTCTTTGACTCCCTTAGGATCAGGAAGACAATGTTGTGGGCTAGCTTTTATGCGTCTTGTATTCGCCATGACGTATGAGGGAACCTCCACATAAGCTCTGAGGCCAACTATTGCGGTCCTCGATCAACACGTTTCGAGACACGTAGCACGTTTGCCCGAGGATCTAGCGAGGTTGTCCAACGCTTGGATTGCTGGACCTAGAATCAAACGGACGACACGATTTGATTAAAGGCTGTAGAACGACGACTCCGATGAGGGTGAATACGCCAGGGAATAGGTCGGTAGAACAATCAAGGACAAGATGCAAGATTGCTCAATCACCCTTGCCAGAAGCAAGTAAAGCTCGAAATTCACACAAGCAAGAAAATCGAAAAACTAAGTAATTTGATTTATAAAACGTCTACCTAAAACCTTACAAAGCAAGCCTATTTATAGGCTAAGAGTTACAAAAACCCTAAGGAAAACAAGGAAAAGGGGAATTCGGCCATCTTGGGATTAAGATGGGCCGGCCCATGCTCTACTAGAACAACTAATCTAACTATAAATTAAACACTAAAGCCTAAGGCCCTATTCGGCCAACTCACTCGGAGGCCCACTTGACTCTTCATGGGCTTGGATCGTGGTGTAGATAACTTGATTGTCTCCCTCCAAGCCTTCAATTTCTCTATGGACTCCATGTTGGTCTTGGACAATTCGAACAAGGGCTTGGAGGGATTCTTTGAAGAACTTGGCTTGTGCACGTGTGACTGGGCCCAATGGAACTCGGACTGGGTCATTACTTGGGCTAAGGTCCGTGCACACATCAGTCCCCTCCACTTGAGAAGGATTCGTCCTCAAATCTGGATGGAAATGGATGATACTACAAGAGTTGGTAGTATGAACCCCAAATCTAATGCCACCACATATTGCCAAGAAAAACTCATGGCTTTACTCCAATGGCTCCTCTTGTTCGTATCATTCCCCTCCTCTTGAAAGCAATTTGCCCACAAATTGAAGCACGAATGGTGACAAGACGAGTTACATGCCTTCGACTCAATCTTGTTAGGATGGCTATAGATGTCATCCAATGCAAAACCCACGTGCTAAGTTGGAAAATAACCCTTGTCGGACCTTGAATCTCACAAACCATCTTCAATGTATGCTCAACTTGATCGTTTGTGGTCATGAGGTAAGGGTCCTCAAAGTGGTGTGACGCGTATCCCGTGAAATCGAACTCCGGCCCGAACACACTTGCAAGGCCCCAAGGCGGATTTGGTGATGTTGGAGATTCACGTGGACTAAGAACAAGATGAAAATCATAATGGTCATTCAGGTACTTGTTCTTTAAACGAACCCTTGGTACACAACCATCCACAAAATGTGGAGTGTTCCCATCAAGATGAGCTCGAAGCAACTCCCCTTTGGTGTGGACTGATTTGAGTTGACATTGTTCCATGAATGGATACAAACGGGGTTTAACTCTTGGAGTACCAACTACATGGAAGCTTGCAAAGTCTACAATTGATTTTGGAATGGAACACACCAAGATCAGCTCAACTTGCCTTTGCTTGATCTGAATACAAGAAGAAACACTAAACAAAGCAAGGTAAGTTCGTTGGGAAAATAATAGGCCTTCACCGGGTTGCTCAAGATCAGCCCACTTTCTCTCTTTTCTTCCTTTTTACCACCCATCTCATCAGATTTTTCCATCTCTTTGTCCATTTCAACAGCTGACCCTTTCATCTCATTGCATTCAACTCCCTCGGGTTTTATCTCTTCAGGCACAATTCCCTCATCTAGCTGCTTCTCCATTCAATAACGCTCAACCTTACTTTTCATGTGTGCTAGATCAATACAAAACTGGTCATAAGTAAGTGATACAAGTGCAATACGACGACTATTAAATAAGAAGGAATACTTATTAGTATGTCCGTCATATTTAACTTCTGGCCTCGACATCCACGCTTTGCCCAACAACCCGTGTCACTTGAATTGGGACTACATCACACAACACCTCGTCCACATATTTGCCGATTTGAATAGGTACAAGTGTGTGCTTAGTAACCCAGACAACACCTTGAGTACTCATCAACTTGTGCGGTCGAAGATGACCAATGGTTGGAAGATTTAAATTCTCAACCATGATAGCAGTTGCAAGGTTGACTTCACAACACCCATCAATGGCCAAGCTACAAATTTTGTCTTTGACACCGCAACGGGTATAAAACCAACCAAGCAATTGAGATTTGACGAGGTCCAATTGCTCATCTACACCACGTAATGGCACTTCTTTGACTCCCTTAGGATCAGGAAGACAATGTTGTGTGCTAGCTTTTATGCGTCTTGTATTCGCCATGACGTATGAGGGAACCTCCACATAAGCTCTGAGGCCAACTATTGCGGTCCTCGATCAACACGTTTCGAGACACGTAGCACGTTTGCCCGAGGATCTAGCGAGGTTGTCCAACGCTTGGATTGCTGGACCTAGAATCAAACGGACGACACGATTTGATTAAAGGCTGTAGAACGACGACTCCGATGAGGGTGAATACGCCAGGGAATAGGTCGGTAGAACAATCAAGGACAAGATGCAAGATTGCTCAATCACCCTTGCCAGAAGCAAGTAAAGCTCGAAATTCACACAAGCAAGAAAATCGAAAAACTAAGTAATTTGATTTATAAAACGTCTACCTAAAACCTTACAAAGCAAGCCTATTTATAGGCTAAGAGTTACAAAAACCCTAAGGAAAACAAGGAAAAGGGGAATTCGGCCATCTTGGGATCAAGATGGGCTGGCCCATGCTCTACTAGAACAACTAATCTAACTATAAATTAAACACTAAAGCCTAAGGCCCTATTCGGCCAACTCACTCGGAGGCCCACTTGACTCTTCATGGGCTTGGATCGTGGTGTAGATAACTTGATTGTCTCCCTCCAAGCCTTCAATTTCTCTATGGACTCCATGTTGGTCTTGGACAATTCGAACAAGGGCTTGGAGGGATTCTTTGAAGAACTTGGCTTGTGCACGTGTGACTGGGCCCAATGGAACTCGGACTGGATCATTACTTGGGCTAAGGTCCATGCACACATCAGTCCCCTCCACTTGAGAAGGATTCGTCCTCAAATCTGGATGGAAATGGATGATACTACAAGAGTTGGTAGTATGAACCCCAAATCTAATGCCACCACATATTGCCAAGAAAAACTCATGGCTTTACTCCAATGGCTCCTCTTGTTCGTATCATTCCCCTCCTCTTGAAAGCAATTTGCCCACAAATTGAAGCACGAATGGTGACAAGACGAGTTACATGCCTTCGACTCAATCTTGTTAGGATGGCTATAGATGTCATCCAATGCAAAACCCACGTGCTAAGTTGGAAAATAACCCTTGTCGGACCTTGAATCTCACAAACCATCTTCAATGTGTGCTCAACTTGATCGTTTGTGGTCATGAGGTAAGGGTCCTCAAAGTGGTGTGAAGCGTATCCCGTGAAATCGAACTCCGGCCCGAACACACTTGCAAGGCCCCAAGGCGGATTTGGTGATGTTGGAGATTCACGTGGACTAAGAACAAGATGAAAATCATAATGGTCATTCAGGTACTTGTTCTTTAAACGAACCCTTGGTACACAACCATCCACAAAATGTGGAGTGTTCCCATCAAGATGAGCTCGAAGCAACTCCCCTTTGGTGTGGACTGATTTGAGTTGACATTGTTCCATGAATGGATACAAACGGGGTTTAACTCTTGGAGTACCAACTACATGGAAGCTTGCAAAGTCTACAATTGATTTTGGAATGGAACACACCAAGATCAGCTCAACTTGCCTTTGCTTGATCTGAATACAAGAAGAAACACTAAACAAAGCAAGGTAAGTTCGTTGGGAAAATAATAGGCCTTCACCGGGTTGCTCAAGATCAGCCCACTTTCTCTCTTTTCTTCCTTTTTACCACCCATCTCATCAGATTTTTCCATCTCTTTGTCCATTTCAACAGCTGACCCTTTCATCTCATTGCATTCAACTCCCTCGGGTTTTATCTCTTCAGGCACAATTCCCTCATCTAGCTGCTTCTCCATTCAATAACGCTCAACCTTACTTTTCATGTGTGCTAGATCAATACAAAACTGGTCATAAGTAAGTGATACAAGTGCAATACGACGACTATTAAATAAGAATGAATACTTATTAGTATGTCCGTCATATTTAACTTCTGGCCTCGACATCCACGCTTTGCCCAACAACCCGTGTCACTTGAATTGGGACTACATCACACAACACCTCGTCCACATATTTGCCGATTTGAATAGGTACAAGTGTGTGCTTAGTAACCCAGACAACACCTTGAGTACTCATCAACTTGTGCGGTCGAAGATGACCAATGGTTGGAAGATTTAATTTCTCAACCATCAACTCCCATCAATGGCCAAGCTACAAATTTTGTCTTTGACACCGCAACGGGTATAAAACCAACCAAGCAATTGAGATTTGACGAGGTCCAATTGCTCATCTACACCACGTAATGGCACTTCTTTGACTCCCTTAGGATCAGGAAGACAATGTTGTGGGCTAGCTTTTATGCGTCTTGTATTCGCCATGACGTATGAGGGAACCTCCACATAAGCTCTGAGGCCAACTATTGCGGTCCTCGATCAACACGTTTCGAGACACGTAGCACGTTTGCCCGAGGATCTAGCGAGGTTGTCCAACGCTTGGATTGCTGGACCTAGAATCAAACGGACGACACGATTTGATTAAAGGCTGTAGAACGACGACTCCGATGAGGGTGAATACGCCAGGGAATAGGTCGGTAGAACAATCAAGGACAAGATGCAAGATTGCTCAATCACCCTTGCCAGAAGCAAGTAAAGCTCGAAATTCACACAAGCAAGAAAATCGAAAAACTAAGTAATTTGATTTATAAAACGTCTACCTAAAACCTTACAAAGCAAGCCTATTTATAGGCTAAGAGTTACAAAAACCCTAAGGAAAACAAGGAAAAGGGGAATTCGGCCATCTTGGGATCAAGATGGGCCGGCCCATGCTCTACTAGAACAACTAATCTAACTATAAATTAAACACTAAAGCCTAAGGCCCTATTCGGCCAACTCACTCGGAGGCCCACTTGACTCTTCATGGGCTTGGATCGTGGTGTAGATAACTTGATTGTCTCCCTCCAAGCCTTCAATTTCTCTATGGACTCCATGTTGGTCTTGGACAATTCGAACAAGGGCTTGGAGGGATTCTTTGAAGAACTTGGCTTGTGCACGTGTGACTGGGCCCAATGGAACTCGGACTGGGTCATTACTTGGGCTAAGGTCCGTGCACACATCAGTCCCCTCCACTTGAGAAGGATTCGTCCTCAAATCTGGATGGAAATGGATGATACTACAAGAGTTGGTAGTATGAACCCCAAATCTAATGCCACCACATATTGCCAAGAAAAACTCATGGCTTTACTCCAATGGCTCCTCTTGTTCGTATCATTCCCCTCCTCTTGAAAGCAATTTGCCCACAAATTGAAGCACGAATGGTGACAAGACGAGTTACATGCCTTCGACTCAATCTTGTTAGGATGGCTATAGATGTCATCCAATGCAAAACCCACGTGCTAAGTTGGAAAATAACCCTTGTCGGACCTTGAATCTCACAAACCATCTTCAATGTATGCTCAACTTGATCGTTTGTGGTCATGAGGTAAGGGTCCTCAAAGTGGTGTGAAGCGTATCCCGTGAAATCGAACTCCGGCCCGAACACACTTGCAAGGCCCCAAGGCGGATTTGGTGATGTTGGAGATTCACGTGGACTAAGAACAAGATGAAAATCATAATGGTCATTCAGGTACTTGTTCTTTAAACGAACCCTTGGTACACAACCATCCACAAAATGTGGAGTGTTCCCATCAAGATGAGCTCGAAGCAACTCCCCTTTGGTGTGGACTGATTTGAGTTGACATTGTTCCATGAATGGATACAAACGGGGTTTAACTCTTGGAGTACCAACTACATGGAAGCTTGCAAAGTCTACAATTGATTTTGGAATGGAACACACCAAGATCAGCTCAACTTGCCTTTGCTTGATCTGAATACAAGAAGAAACACTAAACAAAGCAAGGTAAGTTCGTTGGGAAAATAATAGGCCTTCACCGGGTTGCTCAAGATCAGCCCACTTTCTCTCTTTTCTTCCTTTTTACCACCCATCTCATCAGATTTTTCCATCTCTTTGTCCATTTCAACAGCTGACCCTTTCATCTCATTGCATTCAACTCCCTCGGGTTTTATCTCTTCAGGCACAATTCCCTCATCTAGCTGCTTCTCCATTCAATAACGCTCAACCTTACTTTTCATGTGTGCTAGATCAATACAAAACTGGTCATAAGTAAGTGATACAAGTGCAATACGACGACTATTAAATAAGAAGGAATACTTATTAGTATGTCCGTCATATTTAACTTCTGGCCTCGACATCCACGCTTTGCCCAACAACCCGTGTCACTTGAATTGGGACTACATCACACAACACCTCGTCCACATATTTGCCGATTTGAATAGGTACAAGTGTGTGCTTAGTAACCCAGACAACACCTTGAGTACTCATCAACTTGTGAGGTCGAAGATGACCAATGGTTGGAAGATTTAATTTCTCAACCATGATAGCAGTTGCAAGGTTGACTTCACAACTCCCATCAATGGCCAAGCTACAAATTTTGTCTTTGACACCGCAACGGGTATAAAACCAACCAAGCAATTGAGATTTGACGAGGTCCAATTGCTCATCTACACCACGTAATGGCACTTCTTTGACTCCCTTAGGATCAGGAAGACAATGTTGTGTGCTAGCTTTTATGCGTCTTGTATTCGCCATGACGTATGAGGGAACCTCCACATAAGCTCTGAGGCCAACTATTGCGGTCCTCGATCAACACGTTTCGAGACACGTAGCACGTTTGCCCGAGGATCTAGCGAGGTTGTCCAACGCTTGGATTGCTGGACCTAGAATCAAACGGACGACACGATTTGATTAAAGGCTGTAGAACGACGACTCCGATGAGGGTGAATACGCCAGGGAATAGGTCGGTAGAACAATCAAGGACAAGATGCAAGATTGCTCAATCACCCTTGCCAGAAGCAAGTAAAGCTCGAAATTCACACAAGCAAGAAAATCGAAGAACTAAGTAATTTGATTTATAAAACGTCTACCTAAAACCTTACAAAGCAAGCCTATTTATAGGCTAAGAGTTACAAAAACCCTAAGGAAAACAAGGAAAAGGGGAATTCGGCCATCTTGGGATCAAGATGGGCCGGCCCATGCTCTACTAGAACAACTAATCTAACTATAAATTAAACACTAAAGCCTAAGGCCCTATTCGGCCAACTCACTCGGAGGCCCACTTGACTCTTCATGGGCTTGGATCGTGGTGTAGATAACTTGATTGTCTCCTTCCAAGCCTTCAATTTCTCTATGGACTCCATGTTGGTCTTGGACAATTCGAACAAGGGCTTGGAGGGATTCTTTGAAGAACTTGGCTTGTGCACGTGTGACTGGGCCCAATGGAACTCGGACTGGGTCATTACTTGGGCTAAGGTCCGTGCACACATCAGTCCCCTCCACTTGAGAAGGATTCGTCCTCAAATCTGGATGGAAATGGATGATACTACAAGAGTTGGTAGTATGAACCCCAAATCTAATGCCACCACATATTGCCAAGAAAAACTCATGGCTTTACTCCAATGGCTCCTCTTGTTCGTATCATTCCCCTCCTCTTGAAAGCAATTTGCCCACAAATTGAAGCACGAATGGTGACAAGACGAGTTACATGCCTTCGACTCAATCTTGTTAGGATGGCTATAGATGTCATCCAATGCAAAACCCACGTGCTAAGTTGGAAAATAACCCTTGTCGGACCTTGAATCTCACAAACCATCTTCAATGTATGCTCAACTTGATCGTTTGTGGTCATGAGGTAAGGGTCCTCAAAGTGGTGTGAAGCGTATCCCGTGAAATCGAACTCCGGCCCGAACACACTTGCAAGGCCCCAAGGCGGATTTGGTGATGTTGGAGATTCACGTGGACTAAGAACAAGATGAAAATCATAATGGTCATTCAGGTACTTGTTCTTTAAACGAACCCTTGGTACACAACCATCCACAAAATGTGGAGTGTTCCCATCAAGATGAGCTCGAAGCAACTCCCCTTTGGTGTGGACTGATTTGAGTTGACATTGTTCCATGAATGGATACAAACGGGGTTTAACTCTTGGAGTACCAACTACATGGAAGCTTGCAAAGTCTACAATTGATTTTGGAATGGAACACACCAAGATCAGCTCAACTTGCCTTTGCTTGATCTGAATACAAGAAGAAACACTAAACAAAGCAAGGTAAGTTCGTTGGGAAAATAATAGGCCTTCACCGGGTTGCTCAAGATCAGCCCACTTTCTCTCTTTTCTTCCTTTTTACCACCCATCTCATCAGATTTTTCCATCTCTTTGTCCATTTCAACAGCTGGCCCTTTCATCTCATTGCATTCAACTCCCTCGGGTTTTATCTCTTCAGGCACAATTCCCTCATCTAGCTGCTTCTCCATTCAATAACGCTCAACCTTACTTTTCATGTGTGCTAGATCAATACAAAACTGGTCATAAGTAAGTGATACAAGTGCAATACGACGACTATTAAATAAGAATGAATACTTATTAGTATGTCCGTCATATTTAACTTCTGGCCTCGACATCCACGCTTTGCCCAACAACCCGTGTCACTTGAATTGGGACTACATCACACAACACCTCGTCCACATATTTGCCGATTTGAATAGGTACAAGTGTGTGCTTAGTAACCCAGACAACACCTTGAGTACTCATCAACTTGTGCGGTCGAAGATGACCAATGGTTGGAAGATTTAATTTCTCAACCATCAACTCCCATCAATGGCCAAGCTACAAATTTTGTCTTTGACACCGCAACGGGTATAAAACCAACCAAGCAATTGAGATTTGACGAGGTCCAATTGCTCATCTACACCACGTAATGGCACTTCTTTGACTCCCTTAGGATCAGGAAGACAATGTTGTGGGCTAGCTTTTATGCGTCTTGTATTCGCCATGACGTATGAGGGAACCTCCACATAAGCTCTGAGGCCAACTATTGCGGTCCTCGATCAACACGTTTCGAGACACGTAGCACGTTTGCCCGAGGATCTAGCGAGGTTGTCCAACGCTTGGATTGCTGGACCTAGAATCAAACGGACGACACGATTTGATTAAAGGCTGTAGAACGACGACTCCGATGAGGGTGAATACGCCAGGGAATAGGTCGGTAGAACAATCAAGGACAAGATGCAAGATTGCTCAATCACCCTTGCCAGAAGCAAGTAAAGCTCGAAATTCACACAAGCAAGAAAATCGAAAAACTAAGTAATTTGATTTATAAAACGTCTACCTAAAACCTTACAAAGCAAGCCTATTTATAGGCTAAGAGTTACAAAAACCCTAAGGAAAACAAGGAAAAGGGGAATTCGGCCATCTTGGGATCAAGATGGGCCGGCCCATGCTCTACTAGAACAACTAATCTAACTATAAATTAAACACTAAAGCCTAAGGCCCTATTCGGCCAACTCACTCGGAGGCCCACTTGACTCTTCATGGGCTTGGATCGTGGTGTAGATAACTTGATTGTCTCCCTCCAAGCCTTCAATTTCTCTATGGACTCCATGTTGGTCTTGGACAATTCGAACAAGGGCTTGGAGGGATTCTTTGAAGAACTTGGCTTGTGCACGTGTGACTGGGCCCAATGGAACTCGGACTGGGTCATTACTTGGGCTAAGGTCCGTGCACACATCAGTCCCCTCCACTTGAGAAGGATTCGTCCTCAAATCTGGATGGAAATGGATGATACTACAAGAGTTGGTAGTATGAACCCCAAATCTAATGCCACCACATATTGCCAAGAAAAACTCATGGCTTTACTCCAATGGCTCCTCTTGTTCGTATCATTCCCCTCCTCTTGAAAGCAATTTGCCCACAAATTGAAGCACGAATGGTGACAAGACGAGTTACATGCCTTCGACTCAATCTTGTTAGGATGGCTATAGATGTCATCCAATGCAAAACCCACGTGCTAAGTTGGAAAATAACCCTTGTCGGACCTTGAATCTCACAAACCATCTTCAATGTATGCTCAACTTGATCGTTTGTGGTCATGAGGTAAGGGTCCTCAAAGTGGTGTGAAGCGTATCCCGTGAAATCGAACTCCGGCCCGAACACACTTGCAAGGCCCCAAGGCGGATTTGGTGATGTTGGAGATTCACGTGGACTAAGAACAAGATGAAAATCATAATGGTCATTCAGGTACTTGTTCTTTAAACGAACCCTTGGTACACAACCATCCACAAAATGTGGAGTGTTCCCATCAAGATGAGCTCGAAGCAACTCCCCTTTGGTGTGGACTGATTTGAGTTGACATTGTTCCATGAATGGATACAAACGGGGTTTAACTCTTGGAGTACCAACTACATGGAAGCTTGCAAAGTCTACAATTGATTTTGGAATGGAACACACCAAGATCAGCTCAACTTGCCTTTGCTTGATCTGAATACAAGAAGAAACACTAAACAAAGCAAGGTAAGTTCGTTGGGAAAATAATAGGCCTTCACCGGGTTGCTCAAGATCAGCCCACTTTCTCTCTTTTCTTCCTTTTTACCACCCATCTCATCAGATTTTTCCATCTCTTTGTCCATTTCAACAGCTGACCCTTTCATCTCATTGCATTCAACTCCCTCGGGTTTTATCTCTTCAGGCACAATTCCCTCATCTAGCTGCTTCTCCATTCAATAACGCTCAACCTTACTTTTCATGTGTGCTAGATCAATACAAAACTGGTCATAAGTAAGTGATACAAGTGCAATACGACGACTATTAAATAAGAAGGAATACTTATTAGTATGTCCGTCATATTTAACTTCTGGCCTCGACATCCACGCTTTGCCCAACAACCCGTGTCACTTGAATTGGGACTACATCACACAACACCTCGTCCACATATTTGCCGATTTGAATAGGTACAAGTGTGTGCTTAGTAACCCAGACAACACCTTGAGTACTCATCAACTTGTGCGGTCGAAGATGACCAATGGTTGGAAGATTTAATTTCTCAACCATGATAGCAGTTGCAAGGTTGACTTCACAACTCCCATCAATGGCCAAGCTACAAATTTTGTCTTTGACACCGCAACGGGTATAAAACCAACCAAGCAATTGAGATTTGACGAGGTCCAATTGCTCATCTACACCACGTAATGGCACTTCTTTGACTCCCTTAGGATCAGGAAGACAATGTTGTGGGCTAGCTTTTATGCGTCTTGTATTCGCCATGACGTATGAGGGAACCTCCACATAAGCTCTGAGGCCAACTATTGCGGTCCTCGATCAACACGTTTCGAGACACGTAGCACGTTTGTCCGAGGATCTAGCGAGGTTGTCCAACGCTTGGATTGCTGGACCTAGAATCAAACGGACGACACGATTTGATTAAAGGCTGTAGAACGACGACTCCGATGAGGGTGAATACGCCAGGGAATAGGTCGGTAGAACAATCAAGGACAAGATGCAAGATTGCTCAATCACCCTTGCCAGAAGCAAGTAAAGCTCGAAATTCACACAAGCAAGAAAATCGAAAAACTAAGTAATTTGATTTATAAAACGTCTACCTAAAACCTTACAAAGCAAGCCTATTTATAGGCTAAGAGTTACAAAAACCCTAAGGAAAACAAGGAAAAGGGGAATTCGGCCATCTTGGGATCAAGATGGGCCGGCCCATGCTCTACTAGAACAACTAATCTAACTATAAATTAAACACTAAAGCCTAAGGCCCTATTCGGCCAACTCACTCGGAGGCCCACTTGACTCTTCATGGGCTTGGATCGTGGTGTAGATAACTTGATTGTCTCCCTCCAAGCCTTCAATTTCTCTATGGACTCCATGTTGGTCTTGGACAATTCGAACAAGGGCTTGGAGGGATTCTTTGAAGAACTTGGCTTGTGCACGTGTGACTGGGCCCAATGGAACTCGGACTGGGTCATTACTTGGGCTAAGGTCCGTGCACACATCAGTCCCCTCCACTTGAGAAGGATTCGTCCTCAAATCTGGATGGAAATGGATGATACTACAAGAGTTGGTAGTATGAACCCCAAATCTAATGCCACCACATATTGCCAAGAAAAACTCATGGCTTTACTCCAATGGCTCCTCTTGTTCGTATCATTCCCCTCCTCTTGAAAGCAATTTGCCCACAAATTGAAGCACGAATGGTGACAAGACGAGTTACATGCCTTCGACTCAATCTTGTTAGGATGGCTATAGATGTCATCCAATGCAAAACCTACGTGCTAAGTTGGAAAATAACCCTTGTCGGACCTTGAATCTCACAAACCATCTTCAATGTATGCTCAACTTGATCGTTTGTGGTCATGAGGTAAGGGTCCTCAAAGTGGTGTGAAGCGTATCCCGTGAAATCGAACTCCGGCCCGAACACACTTGCAAGGCCCCAAGGCGGATTTGGTGATGTTGGAGATTCACGTGGACTAAGAACAAGATGAAAATCATAATGGTCATTCAGGTACTTGTTCTTTAAACGAACCCTTGGTACACAACCATCCACAAAATGTGGAGTGTTCCCATCAAGATGAGCTCGAAGCAACTCCCCTTTGGTGTGGACTGATTTGAGTTGACATTGTTCCATGAATGGATACAAACGGGGTTTAACTCTTGGAGTACCAACTACATGGAAGCTTGCAAAGTCTACAATTGATTTTGGAATGGAACACACCAAGATCAGCTCAACTTGCCTTTGCTTGATCTGAATACAAGAAGAAACACTAAACAAAGCAAGGTAAGTTCGTTGGGAAAATAATAGGCCTTCACCGGGTTGCTCAAGATCAGCCCACTTTCTCTCTTTTCTTCCTTTTTACCACCCATCTCATCAGATTTTTCCATCTCTTTGTCCATTTCAACAGCTGACCCTTTCATCTCATTGCATTCAACTCCCTCGGGTTTTATCTCTTCAGGCACAATTCCCTCATCTAGCTGCTTCTCCATTCAATAACGCTCAACCTTACTTTTCATGTGTGCTAGATCAATACAAAACTGGTCATAAGTAAGTGATACAAGTGCAATACGACGACTATTAAATAAGAAGGAATACTTATTAGTATGTCCGTCATATTTAACTTCTGGCCTCGACATCCACGCTTTGCCCAACAACCCGTCTCACTTGAATTGGGACTACATCACACAACACCTCGTCCACATATTTGCCGATTTGAATAGGTACAAGTGTGTGCTTAGTAACCCAGACAACACCTTGAGTACTCATCAACTTGTGCGGTCGAAGATGACCAATGGTTGGAAGATTTAATTTCTCAACCATGATAGCAGTTGCAAGGTTGACTTCACAACTCCCATCAATGGCCAAGCTACAAATTTTGTCTTTGACACCGCAACGGGTATAAAACCAACCAAGCAATTGAGATTTGACGAGGTCCAATTGCTCATCTACACCACGTAATGGCACTTCTTTGACTCCCTTAGGATCAGGAAGACAATGTTGTGGGCTAGCTTTTATGCGTCTTGTATTCGCCATGACGTATGAGGGAGCCTCCACATAAGCTCTGAGGCCAACTATTGCGGTCCTCGATCAACACGTTTCGAGACACGTAGCACGTTTGCCCGAGGATCTAGCGAGGTTGTCCAACGCTTGGATTGCTGGACCTAGAATCAAACGGACGACACGATTTGATTAAAGGCTGTAGAACGACGACTCCGATGAAGGTGAATACGCCAGGGAATAGGTCGGTAGAACAATCAAGGACAAGATGCAAGATTGCTCAATCACCCTTGCCAGAAGCAAGTAAAGCTCGAAATTCACACAAGCAAGAAAATCGAAAAACTAAGTAATTTGATTTATAAAACGTCTACCTAAAACCTTACAAAGCAAGCCTATTTATAGGCTAAGAGTTACAGAAACCCTAAGGAAAACAAGGAAAAGGGGAATTCGGCCATCTTGGGATCAAGATGGGCCGGCCCATGCTCTACTAGAACAACTAATCTAACTATAAATTAAACACTAAAGCCTAAGGCCCTATTCGGCCAACTCACTCGGAGGCCCACTTGACTCTTCATGGGCTTGGATCGTGGTGTAGATAACTTGATTGTCTCCCTCCAAGCCTTCAATTTCTCTATGGACTCCATGTTGGTCTTGGACAATTCGAACAAGGGCTTGGAGGGATTCTTTGAAGAACTTGGCTTGTGCACGTGTGACTGGGCCCAATGGAACTCGGACTGGGTCATTACTTGGGCTAAGGTCCGTGCACACATCAGTCCCCTCCACTTGAGAAGGATTCGTCCTCAAATCTGGATGGAAATGGATGATACTACAAGAGTTGGTAGTATGAACCCCAAATCTAATGCCACCACATATTGCCAAGAAAAACTCATGGCTTTACTCCAATGGCTCCTCTTGTTCGTATCATTCCCCTCCTCTTGAAAGCAATTTGCCCACAAATTGAAGCACGAATGGTGACAAGACGAGTTACATGCCTTCGACTCAATCTTGTTAGGATGGCTATAGATGTCATCCAATGCAAAACCCACGTGCTAAGTTGGAAAATAACCCTTGTCGGACCTTGAATCTCACAAACCATCTTCAATGTATGCTCAACTTGATCGTTTGTGGTCATGAGGTAAGGGTCCTCAAAGTGGTGTGAAGCGTATCCCGTGAAATCGAACTCCGGCCCGAACACACTTGCAAGGCCCCAAGGCGGATTTGGTGATGTTGGAGATTCACGTGGACTAAGAACAAGATGAAAATCATAATGGTCATTCAGGTACTTGTTCTTTAAACGAACCCTTGGTACACAACCATCCACAAAATGTGGAGTGTTCCCATCAAGATGAGCTCGAAGCAACTCCTCTTTGGTGTGGACTGATTTGAGTTGACATTGTTCCATGAATGGATACAAACGGGGTTTAACTCTTGGAGTACCAACTACATGGAAGCTTGCAAAGTCTACAATTGATTTTGGAATGGAACACACCAAGATCAGCTCAACTTGCCTTTGCTTGATCTGAATACAAGAAGAAACACTAAACAAAGCAAGGTAAGTTCGTTGGGAAAATAATAGGCCTTCACCGGGTTGCTCAAGATCAGCCCACTTTCTCTCTTTTCTTCCTTTTTACCACCCATCTCATCAGATTTTTCCATCTCTTTGTCCATTTCAACAGCTGACCCTTTCATCTCATTGCATTCAACTCCCTCGGGTTTTATCTCTTCAGGCACAATTCCCTCATCTAGCTGCTTCTCCATTCAATAACGCTCAACCTTACTTTTCATGTGTGCTAGATCAATACAAAACTGGTCATAAGTAAGTGATACAAGTGCAATACGACGACTATTAAATAAGAAGGAATACTTATTAGTATGTCCGTCATATTTAACTTCTGGCCTCGACATCCACGCTTTGCCCAACAACCCGTGTCACTTGAATTGGGACTACATCACACAACACCTCGTCCACATATTTGCCGATTTGAATAGGTACAAGTGTGTGCTTAGTAACCCAGACAACACCTTGAGTACTCATCAACTTGTGCGGTCGAAGATGACCAATGGTTGGAAGATTTAATTTCTCAACCATCAACTCCCATCAATGGCCAAGCTACAAATTTTGTCTTTGACACCGCAACGGGTATAAAACCAACCAAGCAATTGAGATTTGACGAGGTCCAATTGCTCATCTACACCACGTAATGGCACTTCTTTGACTCCCTTAGGATCAGGAAGACAATGTTGTGGGCTAGCTTTTATGCGTCTTGTATTCGCCATGACGTATGAGGGAGCCTCCACATAAGCTCTGAGGCCAACTATTGCGGTCCTCGATCAACACGTTTCGAGACACGTAGCACGTTTGCCCGAGGATCTAGCGAGGTTGTCCAACGCTTGGATTGCTGGACCTAGAATCAAACGGACGACACGATTTGATTAAAGGCTGTAGAACGACGACTCCGATGAGGGTGAATACGCCAGGGAATAGGTCGGTAGAACAATCAAGGACAAGATGCAAGATTGCTCAATCACCCTTGCCAGAAGCAAGTAAAGCTCGAAATTCACACAAGCAAGAAAATCGAAAAACTAAGTAATTTGATTTATAAAACGTCTACCTAAAACCTTACAAAGCAAGCCTATTTATAGGCTAAGAGTTACAAAAACCCTAAGGAAAACAAGGAAAAGGGGAATTCGGCCATCTTGGGATCAAGATGGGCCGGCCCATGCTCTACTAGAACAACTAATCTAACTATAAATTAAACACTAAAGCCTAAGGCCCTATTCGGCCAACTCACTCGGAGGCCCACTTGACTCTTCATGGGCTTGGATCGTGGTGTAGATAACTTGATTGTCTCCCTCCAAGCCTTCAATTTCTCTATGGACTCCATGTTGGTCTTGGACAATTCGAACAAGGGCTTGGAGGGATTCTTTGAAGAACTTGGCTTGTGCACGTGTGACTGGGCCCAATGGAACTCGGACTGGGTCATTACTTGGGCTAAGGTCCGTGCACACATCAGTCCCCTCCACTTGAGAAGGATTCGTCCTCAAATCTGGATGGAAATGGATGATACTACAAGAGTTGGTAGTATGAACCCCAAATCTAATGCCACCACATATTGCCAAGAAAAACTCATGGCTTTACTCCAATGGCTCCTCTTGTTCGTATCATTCCCCTCCTCTTGAAAGCAATTTGCCCACAAATTGAAGCACGAATGGTGACAAGACGAGTTACATGCCTTCGACTCAATCTTGTTAGGATGGCTATAGATGTCATCCAATGCAAAACCTACGTGCTAAGTTGGAAAATAACCCTTGTCGGACCTTGAATCTCACAAACCATCTTCAATGTATGCTCAACTTGATCGTTTGTGGTCATGAGGTAAGGGTCCTCAAAGTGGTGTGAAGCGTATCCCGTGAAATCGAACTCCGGCCCGAACACACTTGCAAGGCCCCAAGGCGGATTTGGTGATGTTGGAGATTCACGTGGACTAAGAACAAGATGAAAATCATAATGGTCATTCAGGTACTTGTTCTTTAAACGAACCCTTGGTACACAACCATCCACAAAATGTGGAGTGTTCCCATCAAGATGAGCTCGAAGCAACTCCCCTTTGGTGTGGACTGATTTGAGTTGACATTGTTCCATGAATGGATACAAACGGGGTTTAACTCTTGGAGTACCAACTACATGGAAGCTTGCAAAGTCTACAATTGATTTTGGAATGGAACACACCAAGATCAGCTCAACTTGCCTTTGCTTGATCTGAATACAAGAAGAAACACTAAACAAAGCAAGGTAAGTTCGTTGGGAAAATAATAGGCCTTCACCGGGTTGCTCAAGATCAGCCCACTTTCTCTCTTTTCTTCCTTTTTACCACCCATCTCATCAGATTTTTCCATCTCTTTGTCCATTTCAACAGCTGACCCTTTCATCTCATTGCATTCAACTCCCTCGGGTTTTATCTCTTCAGGCACAATTCCCTCATCTAGCTGCTTCTCCATTCAATAACGCTCAACCTTACTTTTCATGTGTGCTAGATCAATACAAAACTGGTCATAAGTAAGTGATACAAGTGCAATACGACGACTATTAAATAAGAAGGAATACTTATTAGTATGTCCGTCATATTTAACTTCTGGCCTCGACATCCACGCTTTGCCCAACAACCCGTCTCACTTGAATTGGGACTACATCACACAACACCTCGTCCACATATTTGCCGATTTGAATAGGTACAAGTGTGTGCTTAGTAACCCAGACAACACCTTGAGTACTCATCAACTTGTGCGGTCGAAGATGACCAATGGTTGGAAGATTTAATTTCTCAACCATGATAGCAGTTGCAAGGTTGACTTCACAACTCCCATCAATGGCCAAGCTACAAATTTTGTCTTTGACACCGCAACGGGTATAAAACCAACCAAGCAATTGAGATTTGACGAGGTCCAATTGCTCATCTACACCACGTAATGGCACTTCTTTGACTCCCTTAGGATCAGGAAGACAATGTTGTGGGCTAGCTTTTATGCGTCTTGTATTCGCCATGACGTATGAGGGAGCCTCCACATAAGCTCTGAGGCCAACTATTGCGGTCCTCGATCAACACGTTTCGAGACACGTAGCACGTTTGCCCGAGGATCTAGCGAGGTTGTCCAACGCTTGGATTGCTGGACCTAGAATCAAACGGACGACACGATTTGATTAAAGGCTGTAGAACGACGACTCCGATGAAGGTGAATACGCCAGGGAATAGGTCGGTAGAACAATCAAGGACAAGATGCAAGATTGCTCAATCACCCTTGCCAGAAGCAAGTAAAGCTCGAAATTCACACAAGCAAGAAAATCGAAAAACTAAGTAATTTGATTTATAAAACGTCTACCTAAAACCTTACAAAGCAAGCCTATTTATAGGCTAAGAGTTACAGAAACCCTAAGGAAAACAAGGAAAAGGGGAATTCGGCCATCTTGGGATCAAGATGGGCCGGCCCATGCTCTACTAGAACAACTAATCTAACTATAAATTAAACACTAAAGCCTAAGGCCCTATTCGGCCAACTCACTCGGAGGCCCACTTGACTCTTCATGGGCTTGGATCGTGGTGTAGATAACTTGATTGTCTCCCTCCAAGCCTTCAATTTCTCTATGGACTCCATGTTGGTCTTGGACAATTCGAACAAGGGCTTGGAGGGATTCTTTGAAGAACTTGGCTTGTGCACGTGTGACTGGGCCCAATGGAACTCGGACTGGGTCATTACTTGGGCTAAGGTCCGTGCACACATCAGTCCCCTCCACTTGAGAAGGATTCGTCCTCAAATCTGGATGGAAATGGATGATACTACAAGAGTTGGTAGTATGAACCCCAAATCTAATGCCACCACATATTGCCAAGAAAAACTCATGGCTTTACTCCAATGGCTCCTCTTGTTCGTATCATTCCCCTCCTCTTGAAAGCAATTTGCCCACAAATTGAAGCACGAATGGTGACAAGACGAGTTACATGCCTTCGACTCAATCTTGTTAGGATGGCTATAGATGTCATCCAATGCAAAACCCACGTGCTAAGTTGGAAAATAACCCTTGTCGGACCTTGAATCTCACAAACCATCTTCAATGTATGCTCAACTTGATCGTTTGTGGTCATGAGGTAAGGGTCCTCAAAGTGGTGTGAAGCGTATCCCGTGAAATCGAACTCCGGCCCGAACACACTTGCAAGGCCCCAAGGCGGATTTGGTGATGTTGGAGATTCACGTGGACTAAGAACAAGATGAAAATCATAATGGTCATTCAGGTACTTGTTCTTTAAACGAACCCTTGGTACACAACCATCCACAAAATGTGGAGTGTTCCCATCAAGATGAGCTCGAAGCAACTCCTCTTTGGTGTGGACTGATTTGAGTTGACATTGTTCCATGAATGGATACAAACGGGGTTTAACTCTTGGAGTACCAACTACATGGAAGCTTGCAAAGTCTACAATTGATTTTGGAATGGAACACACCAAGATCAGCTCAACTTGCCTTTGCTTGATCTGAATACAAGAAGAAACACTAAACAAAGCAAGGTAAGTTCGTTGGGAAAATAATAGGCCTTCACCGGGTTGCTCAAGATCAGCCCACTTTCTCTCTTTTCTTCCTTTTTACCACCCATCTCATCAGATTTTTCCATCTCTTTGTCCATTTCAACAGCTGACCCTTTCATCTCATTGCATTCAACTCCCTCGGGTTTTATCTCTTCAGGCACAATTCCCTCATCTAGCTGCTTCTCCATTCAATAACGCTCAACCTTACTTTTCATGTGTGCTAGATCAATACAAAACTGGTCATAAGTAAGTGATACAAGTGCAATACGACGACTATTAAATAAGAAGGAATACTTATTAGTATGTCCGTCATATTTAACTTCTGGCCTCGACATCCACGCTTTGCCCAACAACCCGTGTCACTTGAATTGGGACTACATCACACAACACCTCGTCCACATATTTGCCGATTTGAATAGGTACAAGTGTGTGCTTAGTAACCCAGACAACACCTTGAGTACTCATCAACTTGTGCGGTCGAAGATGACCAATGGTTGGAAGATTTAATTTCTCAACCATCAACTCCCATCAATGGCCAAGCTACAAATTTTGTCTTTGACACCGCAACGGGTATAAAACCAACCAAGCAATTGAGATTTGACGAGGTCCAATTGCTCATCTACACCACGTAATGGCACTTCTTTGACTCCCTTAGGATCAGGAAGACAATGTTGTGGGCTAGCTTTTATGCGTCTTGTATTCGCCATGACGTATGAGGGAGCCTCCACATAAGCTCTGAGGCCAACTATTGCGGTCCTCGATCAACACGTTTCGAGACACGTAGCACGTTTGCCCGAGGATCTAGCGAGGTTGTCCAACGCTTGGATTGCTGGACCTAGAATCAAACGGACGACACGATTTGATTAAAGGCTGTAGAACGACGACTCCGATGAGGGTGAATACGCCAGGGAATAGGTCGGTAGAACAATCAAGGACAAGATGCAAGATTGCTCAATCACCCTTGCCAGAAGCAAGTAAAGCTCGAAATTCACACAAGCAAGAAAATCGAAAAACTAAGTAATTTGATTTATAAAACGTCTACCTAAAACCTTACAAAGCAAGCCTATTTATAGGCTAAGAGTTACAGAAACCCTAAGGAAAACAAGGAAAAGGGGAATTCGGCCATCTTGGGATCAAGATGGGCCGGCCCATGCTCTACTAGAACAACTAATCTAACTATAAATTAAACACTAAAGCCTAAGGCCCTATTCGGCCAACTCACTCGGAGGCCCACTTGACTCTTCATGGGCTTGGATCGTGGTGTAGATAACTTGATTGTCTCCCTCCAAGCCTTCAATTTCTCTATGGACTCCATGTTGGTCTTGGACAATTCGAACAAGGGCTTGGAGGGATTCTTTGAAGAACTTGGCTTGTGCACTGTGACTGGGCCCAATGGAACTCGGACTGGGTCATTACTTGGGCTAAGGTCCGTGCACACATCAGTCCCCTCCACTTGAGAAGGATTCGTCCTCAAATCTGGATGGAAATGGATGATACTACAAGAGTTGGTAGTATGAACCCCAAATCTAATGCCACCACATATTGCCAAGAAAAACTCATGGCTTTACTCCAATGGCTCCTCTTGTTCGTATCATTCCCCTCCTCTTGAAAGCAATTTGCCCACAAATTGAAGCACGAATGGTGACAAGACGAGTTACATGCCTTCGACTCAATCTTGTTAGGATGGCTATAGATGTCATCCAATGCAAAACCCACGTGCTAAGTTGGAAAATAACCCTTGTCGGACCTTGAATCTCACAAACCATCTTCAATGTATGCTCAACTTGATCGTTTGTGGTCATGAGGTAAGGGTCCTCAAAGTGGTGTGAAGCGTATCCCGTGAAATCGAACTCCGGCCCGAACACACTTGCAAGGCCCCAAGGCGGATTTGGTGATGTTGGAGATTCACGTGGACTAAGAACAAGATGAAAATCATAATGGTCATTCAGGTACTTGTTCTTTAAACGAACCCTTGGTACACAACCATCCACAAAATGTGGAGTGTTCCCATCAAGATGAGCTCGAAGCAACTCCCCTTTGGTGTGGACTGATTTCAGTTGACATTGTTCCATGAATGGATACAAACGGGGTTTAACTCTTGGAGTACCAACTACATGGAAGCTTGCAAAGTCTACAATTGATTTTGGAATGGAACACACCAAGATCAGCTCAACTTGCCTTTGCTTGATCTGAATACAAGAAGAAACACTAAACAAAGCAAGGTAAGTTCGTTGGGAAAATAATAGGCCTTCACCGGGTTGCTCAAGATCAGCCCACTTTCTCTCTTTTCTTCCTTTTTACCACCCATCTCATCAGATTTTTCCATCTCTTTGTCCATTTCAACAGCTGACCCTTTCATCTCATTGCATTCAACTCCCTCGGGTTTTATCTCTTCAGGCACAATTCCCTCATCTAGCTGCTTCTCCATTCAATAACGCTCAACCTTACTTTTCATGTGTGCTAGATCAATACAAAACTGGTCATAAGTAAGTGATACAAGTGCAATACGACGACTATTAAATAAGAAGGAATACTTATTAGTATGTCCGTCATACTTAACTTCTGGCCTCGACATCCACGCTTTGCCCAACAACCCGTGTCACTTGAATTGGGACTACATCACACAACACCTCGTCCACATATTTGCCGATTTGAATAGGTACAAGTGTGTGCTTAGTAACCCAGACAACACCTTGAGTACTCATCAACTTGTGCGGTCGAAGATGACCAATGGTTGGAAGATTTAATTTCTCAACCATGATAGCAGTTGCAAGGTTGACTTCACAACTCCCATCAATGGCCAAGCTACAAATTTTGTCTTTGACACCGCAACGGGTATAAAACCAACCAAGCAATTGAGATTTGACGAGGTCCAATTGCTCATCTACACCACGTAATGGCACTTCTTTGACTCCCTTAGGATCAGGAAGACAATGTTGTGGGCTAGCTTTTATGCGTCTTGTATTCGCCATGACGTATGAGGGAGCCTCCACATAAGCTCTGAGGCCAACTATTGCGGTCCTCGATCAACACGTTTCGAGACACGTAGCACGTTTGCCCGAGGATCTAGCGAGGTTGTCCAACGCTTGGATTGCTGGACCTAGAATCAAACGGACGACACGATTTGATTAAAGGCTGTAGAACGACGACTCCGATGAAGGTGAATACGCCAGGGAATAGGTCGGTAGAACAATCAAGGACAAGATGCAAGATTGCTCAATCACCCTTGCCAGAAGCAAGTAAAGCTCGAAATTCACACAAGCAAGAAAATCGAAAAACTAAGTAATTTGATTTATAAAACGTCTACCTAAAACCTTACAAAGCAAGCCTATTTATAGGCTAAGAGTTACAGAAACCCTAAGGAAAACAAGGAAAAGGGGAATTCGGCCATCTTGGGATCAAGATGGGCCGGCCCATGCTCTACTAGAACAACTAATCTAACTATAAATTAAACACTAAAGCCTAAGGCCCTATTCGGCCAACTCACTCGGAGGCCCACTTGACTCTTCATGGGCTTGGATCGTGGTGTAGATAACTTGATTGTCTCCCTCCAAGCCTTCAATTTCTCTATGGACTCCATGTTGGTCTTGGACAATTCGAACAAGGGCTTGGAGGGATTCTTTGAAGAACTTGGCTTGTGCACGTGTGACTGGGCCCAATGGAACTCGGACTGGGTCATTACTTGGGCTAAGGTCCGTGCACACATCAGTCCCCTCCACTTGAGAAGGATTCGTCCTCAAATCTGGATGGAAATGGATGATACTACAAGAGTTGGTAGTATGAACCCCAAATCTAATGCCACCACATATTGCCAAGAAAAACTCATGGCTTTACTCCAATGGCTCCTCTTGTTCGTATCATTCCCCTCCTCTTGAAAGCAATTTGCCCACAAATTGAAGCACGAATGGTGACAAGACGAGTTACATGCCTTCGACTCAATCTTGTTAGGATGGCTATAGATGTCATCCAATGCAAAACCCACGTGCTAAGTTGGAAAATAACCCTTGTCGGACCTTGAATCTCACAAACCATCTTCAATGTATGCTCAACTTGATCGTTTGTGGTCATGAGGTAAGGGTCCTCAAAGTGGTGTGAAGCGTATCCCGTGAAATCGAACTCCGGCCCGAACACACTTGCAAGGCCCCAAGGCGGATTTGGTGATGTTGGAGATTCACGTGGACTAAGAACAAGATGAAAATCATAATGGTCATTCAGGTACTTGTTCTTTAAACGAACCCTTGGTACACAACCATCCACAAAATGTGGAGTGTTCCCATCAAGATGAGCTCGAAGCAACTCCTCTTTGGTGTGGACTGATTTGAGTTGACATTGTTCCATGAATGGATACAAACGGGGTTTAACTCTTGGAGTACCAACTACATGGAAGCTTGCAAAGTCTACAATTGATTTTGGAATGGAACACACCAAGATCAGCTCAACTTGCCTTTGCTTGATCTGAATACAAGAAGAAACACTAAACAAAGCAAGGTAAGTTCGTTGGGAAAATAATAGGCCTTCACCGGGTTGCTCAAGATCAGCCCACTTTCTCTCTTTTCTTCCTTTTTACCACCCATCTCATCAGATTTTTCCATCTCTTTGTCCATTTCAACAGCTGACCCTTTCATCTCATTGCATTCAACTCCCTCGGGTTTTATCTCTTCAGGCACAATTCCCTCATCTAGCTGCTTCTCCATTCAATAACGCTCAACCTTACTTTTCATGTGTGCTAGATCAATACAAAACTGGTCATAAGTAAGTGATACAAGTGCAATACGACGACTATTAAATAAGAAGGAATACTTATTAGTATGTCCGTCATATTTAACTTCTGGCCTCGACATCCACGCTTTGCCCAACAACCCGTGTCACTTGAATTGGGACTACATCACACAACACCTCGTCCACATATTTGCCGATTTGAATAGGTACAAGTGTGTGCTTAGTAACCCAGACAACACCTTGAGTACTCATCAACTTGTGCGGTCGAAGATGACCAATGGTTGGAAGATTTAATTTCTCAACCATCAACTCCCATCAATGGCCAAGCTACAAATTTTGTCTTTGACACCGCAACGGGTATAAAACCAACCAAGCAATTGAGATTTGACGAGGTCCAATTGCTCATCTACACCACGTAATGGCACTTCTTTGACTCCCTTAGGATCAGGAAGACAATGTTGTGGGCTAGCTTTTATGCGTCTTGTATTCGCCATGACGTATGAGGGAGCCTCCACATAAGCTCTGAGGCCAACTATTGCGGTCCTCGATCAACACGTTTCGAGACACGTAGCACGTTTGCCCGAGGATCTAGCGAGGTTGTCCAACGCTTGGATTGCTGGACCTAGAATCAAACGGACGACACGATTTGATTAAAGGCTGTAGAACGACGACTCCGATGAGGGTGAATACGCCAGGGAATAGGTCGGTAGAACAATCAAGGACAAGATGCAAGATTGCTCAATCACCCTTGCCAGAAGCAAGTAAAGCTCGAAATTCACACAAGCAAGAAAATCGAAAAACTAAGTAATTTGATTTATAAAACGTCTACCTAAAACCTTACAAAGCAAGCCTATTTATAGGCTAAGAGTTACAGAAACCCTAAGGAAAACAAGGAAAAGGGGAATTCGGCCATCTTGGGATCAAGATGGGCCGGCCCATGCTCTACTAGAACAACTAATCTAACTATAAATTAAACACTAAAGCCTAAGGCCCTATTCGGCCAACTCACTCGGAGGCCCACTTGACTCTTCATGGGCTTGGATCGTGGTGTAGATAACTTGATTGTCTCCCTCCAAGCCTTCAATTTCTCTATGGACTCCATGTTGGTCTTGGACAATTCGAACAAGGGCTTGGAGGGATTCTTTGAAGAACTTGGCTTGTGCACTGTGACTGGGCCCAATGGAACTCGGACTGGGTCATTACTTGGGCTAAGGTCCGTGCACACATCAGTCCCCTCCACTTGAGAAGGATTCGTCCTCAAATCTGGATGGAAATGGATGATACTACAAGAGTTGGTAGTATGAACCCCAAATCTAATGCCACCACATATTGCCAAGAAAAACTCATGGCTTTACTCCAATGGCTCCTCTTGTTCGTATCATTCCCCTCCTCTTGAAAGCAATTTGCCCACAAATTGAAGCACGAATGGTGACAAGACGAGTTACATGCCTTCGACTCAATCTTGTTAGGATGGCTATAGATGTCATCCAATGCAAAACCCACGTGCTAAGTTGGAAAATAACCCTTGTCGGACCTTGAATCTCACAAACCATCTTCAATGTATGCTCAACTTGATCGTTTGTGGTCATGAGGTAAGGGTCCTCAAAGTGGTGTGAAGCGTATCCCGTGAAATCGAACTCCGGCCCGAACACACTTGCAAGGCCCCAAGGCGGATTTGGTGATGTTGGAGATTCACGTGGACTAAGAACAAGATGAAAATCATAATGGTCATTCAGGTACTTGTTCTTTAAACGAACCCTTGGTACACAACCATCCACAAAATGTGGAGTGTTCCCATCAAGATGAGCTCGAAGCAACTCCCCTTTGGTGTGGACTGATTTCAGTTGACATTGTTCCATGAATGGATACAAACGGGGTTTAACTCTTGGAGTACCAACTACATGGAAGCTTGCAAAGTCTACAATTGATTTTGGAATGGAACACACCAAGATCAGCTCAACTTGCCTTTGCTTGATCTGAATACAAGAAGAAACACTAAACAAAGCAAGGTAAGTTCGTTGGGAAAATAATAGGCCTTCACCGGGTTGCTCAAGATCAGCCCACTTTCTCTCTTTTCTTCCTTTTTACCACCCATCTCATCAGATTTTTCCATCTCTTTGTCCATTTCAACAGCTGACCCTTTCATCTCATTGCATTCAACTCCCTCGGGTTTTATCTCTTCAGGCACAATTCCCTCATCTAGCTGCTTCTCCATTCAATAACGCTCAACCTTACTTTTCATGTGTGCTAGATCAATACAAAACTGGTCATAAGTAAGTGATACAAGTGCAATACGACGACTATTAAATAAGAAGGAATACTTATTAGTATGTCCGTCATACTTAACTTCTGGCCTCGACATCCACGCTTTGCCCAACAACCCGTGTCACTTGAATTGGGACTACATCACACAACACCTCGTCCACATATTTGCCGATTTGAATAGGTACAAGTGTGTGCTTAGTAACCCAGACAACACCTTGAGTACTCATCAACTTGTGCGGTCGAAGATGACCAATGGTTGGAAGATTTAATTTCTCAACCATCAACTCCCATCAATGGCCAAGCTACAAATTTTGTCTTTGACACCGCAACGGGTATAAAACCAACCAAGCAATTGAGATTTGACGAGGTCCAATTGCTCATCTACACCACGTAATGGCACTTCTTTGACTCCCTTAGGATCAGGAAGACAATGTTGTGGGCTAGCTTTTATGCGTCTTGTATTCGCCATGACGTATGAGGGAACCTCCACATAAGCTCTGAGGCCAACTATTGCGGTCCTCGATCAACACGTTTCGAGACACGTAGCACGTTTGCCCGAGGATCTAGCGAGGTTGTCCAACGCTTGGATTGCTGGACCTAGAATCAAACGGACGACACGATTTGATTAAAGGCTGTAGAACGACGACTCCGATGAAGGTGAATACGCCAGGGAATAGGTCGGTAGAACAATCAAGGACAAGATGCAAGATTGCTCAATCACCCTTGCCAGAAGCAAGTAAAGCTCGAAATTCACACAAGCAAGAAAATCGAAAAACTAAGTAATTTGATTTATAAAACGTCTACCTAAAACCTTACAAAGCAAGCCTATTTATAGGCTAAGAGTTACAGAAACCCTAAGGAAAACAAGGAAAAGGGGAATTCGGCCATCTTGGGATCAAGATGGGCCGGCCCATGCTCTACTAGAACAACTAATCTAACTATAAATTAAACACTAAAGCCTAAGGCCCTATTCGGCCAACTCACTCGGAGGCCCACTTGACTCTTCATGGGCTTGGATCGTGGTGTAGATAACTTGATTGTCTCCCTCCAAGCCTTCAATTTCTCTATGGACTCCATGTTGGTCTTGGACAATTCGAACAAGGGCTTGGAGGGATTCTTTGAAGAACTTGGCTTGTGCACGTGTGACTGGGCCCAATGGAACTCGGACTGGGTCATTACTTGGGCTAAGGTCCGTGCACACATCAGTCCCCTCCACTTGAGAAGGATTCGTCCTCAAATCTGGATGGAAATGGATGATACTACAAGAGTTGGTAGTATGAACCCCAAATCTAATGCCACCACATATTGCCAAGAAAAACTCATGGCTTTACTCCAATGGCTCCTCTTGTTCGTATCATTCCCCTCCTCTTGAAAGCAATTTGCCCACAAATTGAAGCACGAATGGTGACAAGACGAGTTACATGCCTTCGACTCAATCTTGTTAGGATGGCTATAGATGTCATCCAATGCAAAACCCACGTGCTAAGTTGGAAAATAACCCTTGTCGGACCTTGAATCTCACAAACCATCTTCAATGTATGCTCAACTTGATCGTTTGTGGTCATGAGGTAAGGGTCCTCAAAGTGGTGTGAAGCGTATCCCGTGAAATCGAACTCCGGCCCGAACACACTTGCAAGGCCCCAAGGCGGATTTGGTGATGTTGGAGATTCACGTGGACTAAGAACAAGATGAAAATCATAATGGTCATTCAGGTACTTGTTCTTTAAACGAACCCTTGGTACACAACCATCCACAAAATGTGGAGTGTTCCCATCAAGATGAGCTCGAAGCAACTCCCCTTTGGTGTGGACTGATTTCAGTTGACATTGTTCCATGAATGGATACAAACGGGGTTTAACTCTTGGAGTACCAACTACATGGAAGCTTGCAAAGTCTACAATTGATTTTGGAATGGAACACACCAAGATCAGCTCAACTTGCCTTTGCTTGATCTGAATACAAGAAGAAACACTAAACAAAGCAAGGTAAGTTCGTTGGGAAAATAATAGGCCTTCACCGGGTTGCTCAAGATCAGCCCACTTTCTCTCTTTTCTTCCTTTTTACCACCCATCTCATCAGATTTTTCCATCTCTTTGTCCATTTCAACAGCTGACCCTTTCATCTCATTGCATTCAACTCCCTCGGGTTTTATCTCTTCAGGCACAATTCCCTCATCTAGCTGCTTCTCCATTCAATAACGCTCAACCTTACTTTTCATGTGTGCTAGATCAATACAAAACTGGTCATAAGTAAGTGATACAAGTGCAATACGACGACTATTAAATAAGAAGGAATACTTATTAGTATGTCCGTCATACTTAACTTCTGGCCTCGACATCCACGCTTTGCCCAACAACCCGTGTCACTTGAATTGGGACTACATCACACAACACCTCGTCCACATATTTGCCGATTTGAATAGGTACAAGTGTGTGCTTAGTAACCCAGACAACACCTTGAGTACTCATCAACTTGTGCGGTCGAAGATGACCAATGGTTGGAAGATTTAATTTCTCAACCATCAACTCCCATCAATGGCCAAGCTACAAATTTTGTCTTTGACACCGCAACGGGTATAAAACCAACCAAGCAATTGAGATTTGACGAGGTCCAATTGCTCATCTACACCACGTAATGGCACTTCTTTGACTCCCTTAGGATCAGGAAGACAATGTTGTGGGCTAGCTTTTATGCGTCTTGTATTCGCCATGACGTATGAGGGAACCTCCACATAAGCTCTGAGGCCAACTATTGCGGTCCTCGATCAACACGTTTCGAGACACGTAGCACGTTTGCCCGAGGATCTAGCGAGGTTGTCCAACGCTTGGATTGCTGGACCTAGAATCAAACGGACGACACGATTTGATTAAAGGCTGTAGAACGACGACTCCGATGAAGGTGAATACGCCAGGGAATAGGTCGGTAGAACAATCAAGGACAAGATGCAAGATTGCTCAATCACCCTTGCCAGAAGCAAGTAAAGCTCGAAATTCACACAAGCAAGAAAATCGAAAAACTAAGTAATTTGATTTATAAAACGTCTACCTAAAACCTTACAAAGCAAGCCTATTTATAGGCTAAGAGTTACAGAAACCCTAAGGAAAACAAGGAAAAGGGGAATTCGGCCATCTTGGGATCAAGATGGGCCGGCCCATGCTCTACTAGAACAACTAATCTAACTATAAATTAAACACTAAAGCCTAAGGCCCTATTCGGCCAACTCACTCGGAGGCCCACTTGACTCTTCATGGGCTTGGATCGTGGTGTAGATAACTTGATTGTCTCCCTCCAAGCCTTCAATTTCTCTATGGACTCCATGTTGGTCTTGGACAATTCGAACAAGGGCTTGGAGGGATTCTTTGAAGAACTTGGCTTGTGCACGTGTGACTGGGCCCAATGGAACTCGGACTGGGTCATTACTTGGGCTAAGGTCCGTGCACACATCAGTCCCCTCCACTTGAGAAGGATTCGTCCTCAAATCTGGATGGAAATGGATGATACTACAAGAGTTGGTAGTATGAACCCCAAATCTAATGCCACCACATATTGCCAAGAAAAACTCATGGCTTTACTCCAATGGCTCCTCTTGTTCGTATCATTCCCCTCCTCTTGAAAGCAATTTGCCCACAAATTGAAGCACGAATGGTGACAAGACGAGTTACATGCCTTCGACTCAATCTTGTTAGGATGGCTATAGATGTCATCCAATGCAAAACCCACGTGCTAAGTTGGAAAATAACCCTTGTCGGACCTTGAATCTCACAAACCATCTTCAATGTATGCTCAACTTGATCGTTTGTGGTCATGAGGTAAGGGTCCTCAAAGTGGTGTGAAGCGTATCCCGTGAAATCGAACTCCGGCCCGAACACACTTGCAAGGCCCCAAGGCGGATTTGGTGATGTTGGAGATTCACGTGGACTAAGAACAAGATGAAAATCATAATGGTCATTCAGGTACTTGTTCTTTAAACGAACCCTTGGTACACAACCATCCACAAAATGTGGAGTGTTCCCATCAAGATGAGCTCGAAGCAACTCCCCTTTGGTGTGGACTGATTTCAGTTGACATTGTTCCATGAATGGATACAAACGGGGTTTAACTCTTGGAGTACCAACTACATGGAAGCTTGCAAAGTCTACAATTGATTTTGGAATGGAACACACCAAGATCAGCTCAACTTGCCTTTGCTTGATCTGAATACAAGAAGAAACACTAAACAAAGCAAGGTAAGTTCGTTGGGAAAATAATAGGCCTTCACCGGGTTGCTCAAGATCAGCCCACTTTCTCTCTTTTCTTCCTTTTTACCACCCATCTCATCAGATTTTTCCATCTCTTTGTCCATTTCAACAGCTGACCCTTTCATCTCATTGCATTCAACTCCCTCGGGTTTTATCTCTTCAGGCACAATTCCCTCATCTAGCTGCTTCTCCATTCAATAACGCTCAACCTTACTTTTCATGTGTGCTAGATCAATACAAAACTGGTCATAAGTAAGTGATACAAGTGCAATACGACGACTATTAAATAAGAAGGAATACTTATTAGTATGTCCGTCATACTTAACTTCTGGCCTCGACATCCACGCTTTGCCCAACAACCCGTGTCACTTGAATTGGGACTACATCACACAACACCTCGTCCACATATTTGCCGATTTGAATAGGTACAAGTGTGTGCTTAGTAACCCAGACAACACCTTGAGTACTCATCAACTTGTGCGGTCGAAGATGACCAATGGTTGGAAGATTTAATTTCTCAACCATCAACTCCCATCAATGGCCAAGCTACAAATTTTGTCTTTGACACCGCAACGGGTATAAAACCAACCAAGCAATTGAGATTTGACGAGGTCCAATTGCTCATCTACACCACGTAATGGCACTTCTTTGACTCCCTTAGGATCAGGAAGACAATGTTGTGGGCTAGCTTTTATGCGTCTTGTATTCGCCATGACGTATGAGGGAACCTCCACATAAGCTCTGAGGCCAACTATTGCGGTCCTCGATCAACACGTTTCGAGACACGTAGCACGTTTGCCCGAGGATCTAGCGAGGTTGTCCAACGCTTGGATTGCTGGACCTAGAATCAAACGGACGACACGATTTGATTAAAGGCTGTAGAACGACGACTCCGATGAAGGTGAATACGCCAGGGAATAGGTCGGTAGAACAATCAAGGACAAGATGCAAGATTGCTCAATCACCCTTGCCAGAAGCAAGTAAAGCTCGAAATTCACACAAGCAAGAAAATCGAAAAACTAAGTAATTTGATTTATAAAACGTCTACCTAAAACCTTACAAAGCAAGCCTATTTATAGGCTAAGAGTTACAGAAACCCTAAGGAAAACAAGGAAAAGGGGAATTCGGCCATCTTGGGATCAAGATGGGCCGGCCCATGCTCTACTAGAACAACTAATCTAACTATAAATTAAACACTAAAGCCTAAGGCCCTATTCGGCCAACTCACTCGGAGGCCCACTTGACTCTTCATGGGCTTGGATCGTGGTGTAGATAACTTGATTGTCTCCCTCCAAGCCTTCAATTTCTCTATGGACTCCATGTTGGTCTTGGACAATTCGAACAAGGGCTTGGAGGGATTCTTTGAAGAACTTGGCTTGTGCACGTGTGACTGGGCCCAATGGAACTCGGACTGGGTCATTACTTGGGCTAAGGTCCGTGCACACATCAGTCCCCTCCACTTGAGAAGGATTCGTCCTCAAATCTGGATGGAAATGGATGATACTACAAGAGTTGGTAGTATGAACCCCAAATCTAATGCCACCACATATTGCCAAGAAAAACTCATGGCTTTACTCCAATGGCTCCTCTTGTTCGTATCATTCCCCTCCTCTTGAAAGCAATTTGCCCACAAATTGAAGCACGAATGGTGACAAGACGAGTTACATGCCTTCGACTCAATCTTGTTAGGATGGCTATAGATGTCATCCAATGCAAAACCCACGTGCTAAGTTGGAAAATAACCCTTGTCGGACCTTGAATCTCACAAACCATCTTCAATGTATGCTCAACTTGATCGTTTGTGGTCATGAGGTAAGGGTCCTCAAAGTGGTGTGAAGCGTATCCCGTGAAATCGAACTCCGGCCCGAACACACTTGCAAGGCCCCAAGGCGGATTTGGTGATGTTGGAGATTCACGTGGACTAAGAACAAGATGAAAATCATAATGGTCATTCAGGTACTTGTTCTTTAAACGAACCCTTGGTACACAACCATCCACAAAATGTGGAGTGTTCCCATCAAGATGAGCTCGAAGCAACTCCCCTTTGGTGTGGACTGATTTCAGTTGACATTGTTCCATGAATGGATACAAACGGGGTTTAACTCTTGGAGTACCAACTACATGGAAGCTTGCAAAGTCTACAATTGATTTTGGAATGGAACACACCAAGATCAGCTCAACTTGCCTTTGCTTGATCTGAATACAAGAAGAAACACTAAACAAAGCAAGGTAAGTTCGTTGGGAAAATAATAGGCCTTCACCGGGTTGCTCAAGATCAGCCCACTTTCTCTCTTTTCTTCCTTTTTACCACCCATCTCATCAGATTTTTCCATCTCTTTGTCCATTTCAACAGCTGACCCTTTCATCTCATTGCATTCAACTCCCTCGGGTTTTATCTCTTCAGGCACAATTCCCTCATCTAGCTGCTTCTCCATTCAATAACGCTCAACCTTACTTTTCATGTGTGCTAGATCAATACAAAACTGGTCATAAGTAAGTGATACAAGTGCAATACGACGACTATTAAATAAGAAGGAATACTTATTAGTATGTCCGTCATACTTAACTTCTGGCCTCGACATCCACGCTTTGCCCAACAACCCGTGTCACTTGAATTGGGACTACATCACACAACACCTCGTCCACATATTTGCCGATTTGAATAGGTACAAGTGTGTGCTTAGTAACCCAGACAACACCTTGAGTACTCATCAACTTGTGCGGTCGAAGATGACCAATGGTTGGAAGATTTAATTTCTCAACCATCAACTCCCATCAATGGCCAAGCTACAAATTTTGTCTTTGACACCGCAACGGGTATAAAACCAACCAAGCAATTGAGATTTGACGAGGTCCAATTGCTCATCTACACCACGTAATGGCACTTCTTTGACTCCCTTAGGATCAGGAAGACAATGTTGTGGGCTAGCTTTTATGCGTCTTGTATTCGCCACGACGTATGAGGGAACCTCCACATAAGCTCTGAGGCCAACTATTGCGGTCCTCGATCAACACGTTTCGAGACACGTAGCACGTTTGCCCGAGGATCTAGCGAGGTTGTCCAACGCTTGGATTGCTGGACCTAGAATCAAACGGACGACACGATTTGATTAAAGGCTGTAGAACGACGACTCCGATGAAGGTGAATACGCCAGGGAATAGGTCGGTAGAACAATCAAGGACAAGATGCAAGATTGCTCAATCACCCTTGCCAGAAGCAAGTAAAGCTCGAAATTCACACAAGCAAGAAAATCGAAAAACTAAGTAATTTGATTTATAAAACGTCTACCTAAAACCTTACAAAGCAAGCCTATTTATAGGCTAAGAGTTACAGAAACCCTAAGGAAAACAAGGAAAAGGGGAATTCGGCCATCTTGGGATCAAGATGGGCCGGCCCATGCTCTACTAGAACAACTAATCTAACTATAAATTAAACACTAAAGCCTAAGGCCCTATTCGGCCAACTCACTCGGAGGCCCACTTGACTCTTCATGGGCTTGGATCGTGGTGTAGATAACTTGATTGTCTCCCTCCAAGCCTTCAATTTCTCTATGGACTCCATGTTGGTCTTGGACAATTCGAACAAGGGCTTGGAGGGATTCTTTGAAGAACTTGGCTTGTGCACGTGTGACTGGGCCCAATGGAACTCGGACTGGGTCATTACTTGGGCTAAGGTCCGTGCACACATCAGTCCCCTCCACTTGAGAAGGATTCGTCCTCAAATCTGGATGGAAATGGATGATACTACAAGAGTTGGTAGTATGAACCCCAAATCTAATGCCACCACATATTGCCAAGAAAAACTCATGGCTTTACTCCAATGGCTCCTCTTGTTCGTATCATTCCCCTCCTCTTGAAAGCAATTTGCCCACAAATTGAAGCACGAATGGTGACAAGACGAGTTACATGCCTTCGACTCAATCTTGTTAGGATGGCTATAGATGTCATCCAATGCAAAACCCACGTGCTAAGTTGGAAAATAACCCTTGTCGGACCTTGAATCTCACAAACCATCTTCAATGTATGCTCAACTTGATCGTTTGTGGTCATGAGGTAAGGGTCCTCAAAGTGGTGTGAAGCGTATCCCGTGAAATCGAACTCCGGCCCGAACACACTTGCAAGGCCCCAAGGCGGATTTGGTGATGTTGGAGATTCACGTGGACTAAGAACAAGATGAAAATCATAATGGTCATTCAGGTACTTGTTCTTTAAACGAACCCTTGGTACACAACCATCCACAAAATGTGGAGTGTTCCCATCAAGATGAGCTCGAAGCAACTCCCCTTTGGTGTGGACTGATTTCAGTTGACATTGTTCCATGAATGGATACAAACGGGGTTTAACTCTTGGAGTACCAACTACATGGAAGCTTGCAAAGTCTACAATTGATTTTGGAATGGAACACACCAAGATCAGCTCAACTTGCCTTTGCTTGATCTGAATACAAGAAGAAACACTAAACAAAGCAAGGTAAGTTCGTTGGGAAAATAATAGGCCTTCACCGGGTTGCTCAAGATCAGCCCACTTTCTCTCTTTTCTTCCTTTTTACCACCCATCTCATCAGATTTTTCCATCTCTTTGTCCATTTCAACAGCTGACCCTTTCATCTCATTGCATTCAACTCCCTCGGGTTTTATCTCTTCAGGCACAATTCCCTCATCTAGCTGCTTCTCCATTCAATAACGCTCAACCTTACTTTTCATGTGTGCTAGATCAATACAAAACTGGTCATAAGTAAGTGATACAAGTGCAATACGACGACTATTAAATAAGAAGGAATACTTATTAGTATGTCCGTCATACTTAACTTCTGGCCTCGACATCCACGCTTTGCCCAACAACCCGTGTCACTTGAATTGGGACTACATCACACAACACCTCGTCCACATATTTGCCGATTTGAATAGGTACAAGTGTGTGCTTAGTAACCCAGACAACACCTTGAGTACTCATCAACTTGTGCGGTCGAAGATGACCAATGGTTGGAAGATTTAATTTCTCAACCATCAACTCCCATCAATGGCCAAGCTACAAATTTTGTCTTTGACACCGCAACGGGTATAAAACCAACCAAGCAATTGAGATTTGACGAGGTCCAATTGCTCATCTACACCACGTAATGGCACTTCTTTGACTCCCTTAGGATCAGGAAGACAATGTTGTGGGCTAGCTTTTATGCGTCTTGTATTCGCCACGACGTATGAGGGAACCTCCACATAAGCTCTGAGGCCAACTATTGCGGTCCTCGATCAACACGTTTCGAGACACGTAGCACGTTTGCCCGAGGATCTAGCGAGGTTGTCCAACGCTTGGATTGCTGGACCTAGAATCAAACGGACGACACGATTTGATTAAAGGCTGTAGAACGACGACTCCGATGAAGGTGAATACGCCAGGGAATAGGTCGGTAGAACAATCAAGGACAAGATGCAAGATTGCTCAATCACCCTTGCCAGAAGCAAGTAAAGCTCGAAATTCACACAAGCAAGAAAATCGAAAAACTAAGTAATTTGATTTATAAAACGTCTACCTAAAACCTTACAAAGCAAGCCTATTTATAGGCTAAGAGTTACAGAAACCCTAAGGAAAACAAGGAAAAGGGGAATTCGGCCATCTTGGGATCAAGATGGGCCGGCCCATGCTCTACTAGAACAACTAATCTAACTATAAATTAAACACTAAAGCCTAAGGCCCTATTCGGCCAACTCACTCGGAGGCCCACTTGACTCTTCATGGGCTTGGATCGTGGTGTAGATAACTTGATTGTCTCCCTCCAAGCCTTCAATTTCTCTATGGACTCCATGTTGGTCTTGGACAATTCGAACAAGGGCTTGGAGGGATTCTTTGAAGAACTTGGCTTGTGCACGTGTGACTGGGCCCAATGGAACTCGGACTGGGTCATTACTTGGGCTAAGGTCCGTGCACACATCAGTCCCCTCCACTTGAGAAGGATTCGTCCTCAAATCTGGATGGAAATGGATGATACTACAAGAGTTGGTAGTATGAACCCCAAATCTAATGCCACCACATATTGCCAAGAAAAACTCATGGCTTTACTCCAATGGCTCCTCTTGTTCGTATCATTCCCCTCCTCTTGAAAGCAATTTGCCCACAAATTGAAGCACGAATGGTGACAAGACGAGTTACATGCCTTCGACTCAATCTTGTTAGGATGGCTATAGATGTCATCCAATGCAAAACCCACGTGCTAAGTTGGAAAATAACCCTTGTCGGACCTTGAATCTCACAAACCATCTTCAATGTATGCTCAACTTGATCGTTTGTGGTCATGAGGTAAGGGTCCTCAAAGTGGTGTGAAGCGTATCCCGTGAAATCGAACTCCGGCCCGAACACACTTGCAAGGCCCCAAGGCGGATTTGGTGATGTTGGAGATTCACGTGGACTAAGAACAAGATGAAAATCATAATGGTCATTCAGGTACTTGTTCTTTAAACGAACCCTTGGTACACAACCATCCACAAAATGTGGAGTGTTCCCATCAAGATGAGCTCGAAGCAACTCCCCTTTGGTGTGGACTGATTTCAGTTGACATTGTTCCATGAATGGATACAAACGGGGTTTAACTCTTGGAGTACCAACTACATGGAAGCTTGCAAAGTCTACAATTGATTTTGGAATGGAACACACCAAGATCAGCTCAACTTGCCTTTGCTTGATCTGAATACAAGAAGAAACACTAAACAAAGCAAGGTAAGTTCGTTGGGAAAATAATAGGCCTTCACCGGGTTTGATGCGGTGGAGCACGAGGCCCAAAGTGTACAAGTAGACCCTGTGAAGGTGCCCCAAGGCCCAGTGACACGAGCACGAGCTAAGAGATTCAAGGAGTCCCTCCAAGCCTTGGTACGTGCCATCCAAACCCAAGAGAAACCGGGCATTGAAGGAATTGAGTTGGAATATCCTTGCACGACTACTAAAATGCTGCTTACAATTGAAGATGCGAGTGTTCAAGCTCCAAACGGCGGGCTGAGCCCCGAAGCTTATGATCTATAGTTAGTTGGGCTAGCTTTCGGTCAAGTATAGGCCCAAGGGGCTGGCCGAACTTTCCTTGTTATTTTTCCAGTTTATTAGGTCTTAGTTACGGCTATTAATAGCCTCAAGCCGCATGTTACATTCAGTTTTTTGAGAGTATTGAATAAAATTTCCAGAATTTCGTCCATTCCTTGTGGCAAATTCCCTTAGCTTGTAAAAGCTAAGTTGAACATCCTAGAGTTGATCCTAGGCTGTTCTTGACTTATCAATCAAGCACACATACTTGATTGTGGCGTCCTCTACCGTTAAATCTGTTCTTGAGTGGTCCAAGTTCGGGTTCAACTCCGTCAAATCTTCATCGTGTTCCTCTAGATCCGAAGTAGCTTCCGCGTCTCGCATCAGCTGGCATCAGAGCTAGTTAGAGGTATCACGAATTTCCCTTTTTATCGTTTTGAGATCTATTTTAGTCTTCTAAATTCGTAGCTCAAGTGCTCGGGTTTGTCAAGTCCGAAATCTGCCTTTGTTGTTTCCTTGTCAGAAATCTGTCTTTGTTGTTTCCTTGTCAGAAATCTGTCTTTGTTGTTTACTTGTTGTCTGAAATTTTCTGTCCAGTTTTGTCTTGTGTTTATGTTCTGTTTAAATCCAAAAAAAAAATCTCTTGTGTTGCATACCTTATTGTCATTCCCTTGAGTCGTTGCTGGAATTAATTTGCTGGGATACCGAATCTGTTTGCACTTGTTTCTTGAACCTTTGTGTTGTTGCTTTGCAAAACTCGAACATCAAAACCTTATTGGGGAAGTCTTGAGCTTCTTGGATCAAAGAGGTTAATCTTGGCAGTCTTGAAACCTGAAATAAACCTTCAACCGTGTTCTTGTTTTCATGGAACTTTGATCTTGAAACCAAATCTGTCCAAGTTGTTTACGTTAATTGCTGTGAAATTGTGGTCTAAGCTAGCTGGCTATTGTGTGAAAACACCCCAACAGAAGTCAAAAAAAATTTTAAGAAAGACGGCTCTAGTTTCCAATTCTTGACCAGCCTTCAAGTTTTACCAAATCTGATTCAAAGGTCAAAAAAAATTTTCAAGAAAGACGGCTCTAGTTTCCAATTCTTGACCAGCCTTCAAGTTTTACCAAATCTGATTCAAACTTGGACTTTCAAATCTGAACAGCCCTAGTCTTGGTCAGCATTCAAGCCACCAAATCTGATTCAAACTTGGACTTCCAAATCTGAACAACATCCAATTCTTGACAGCCTACAAGTTTACCAAATTTTGTGCAAAATCTGACTTCCAAATCTGACCAAACTCCAAGGTTTCCAATCTTGGCAACCCCAAGTGTCCAAATCAGATCACGGACCAAAAAAAAAAACCACGGACCAGCAGCTCAACACATTCCAGAAATTTGGGTTTCGGGTAGAGTTTTCTAGGATTTTCAAAATTTCAGCATTCAAGTTAATTGTCTTACTTTCTTTCGAGTCGTTAGTTATTGTCCAGCTATATTCTGAGTCTTGAGTCGTGTCTAGGTCTTCAGTCATTCACCTCCATTTATTGCTACTAGCTTGTGTGTCACTTGTTGACTAGTCAAGAACGTACACTGCGGTGACGCCTAGTTTGTTCAACTCAAGCAACTAGCAAGCCAAGGAATTGCTTGGTAAGATTATTAGAGAGTGATACACTTGAGTGAAACACGAGTGTGAGTGACCTATACATCGTATTAAAAAAAAAAAAAAAAAAAGAGAGAGGAACTCGTTTTTGTTTATTTATTTTGCAGGTGGACTAAATATGTCTAGTGAAGTTGGTGAACAAACCATGGACATCAAACTACAATTGGAAGCCATGTGTGGGAGGAAAATTCCTTTGCACTACTAACCGTTTTGCAGGTCACATAGTCATGGCCACTAGAGTTGCATCTTGCTCATACAATCAAGAATTCATGGAGACCGAACCTTTCAAGAGGAGAGGTCCCAAGCGAAGTACCTCCAAGTACTTTAGCCCCATGCAATCCAGTTCACAATGTGGGTATCATTCACTCCGGGAGGAGATGCAACGCCACCGTGCTTTGTGTGTGTATGAAAGATATAAACAAGATTGTGATGAGTATGAGAAGGAGCAAAGCAGTTTGCGTAGAGCATCTAAATCAAGGTCAACTTCAAGCAAACAAGGTTCATCTAAGAAGTGTCTTGACAATCAAGACGAAGGGCTCGAGAATTTTCGAATTGAGTCAAAGCTTCGTGAATCAATGGATAAATTCGAACGTCGGACTGAAGCATTGATTGATGATATGATGGAAAGACTTAGCCAAGTGCTGGATTCACACCTGGAGCAACTTAACCATGTGCCAACCGGTGGTAATAAAGGGAAAATTCATCCTAGTCCCTCGTTGATTGAAGAGCCAAATATGAATGAGTTACAACTGAGCCATGAACATGAGCTAGACAATGAAAATCAAACCTCATGTACAATGCGTGAGCAATGGTCCGAGAAGAATGGAGTGGAAAAAGACAAGAATAATTTGGCCTTAGTGAAGAGTAAAAAGGAGGAGTTGGCCGTGTTTACAAAGGCTGAAAGTGTGACCATTTTGTTTGCTAACCGGCTAACATGTGTTTTGTTTAGCACCTCTTCTTTTGTTCAAGTTACACAAAGTCAAGTAGAGTTGATCATGGCATGTTCCATCCCGAAGTCACTTGGACACTTTGCGAGTTTCCATGGAGTTGGTCTTCTAGGAACTAAATCTCTTTGGTATCAATTCATGGAACAATGTCCATTCAAATCTGTCCGCACCATTGGAGGGTTCATTCGAGCTCATCTTAAAAGGGAAATTCCAGAATCTACTTCTTGTTCTTTACCTATGTGTCAAGGACTAGCACTGGAATCTCAAGTTGAATCAATTGGTGGAAGGAATATCGAAGTGTCAAAGGGAGTTTTCTCATTTAAATCTCGTTCTACACCTTCTTACCATCTAGCTAATAATGTCCCATTAGTCCTTTACCCGATTTCTGAATTGCTCCAAGTTGAAGGTTATTTTGTTTTCATAGGATGTAACGCTGTCCACAATTTTCCAACTACGGCTAAAGACTTGCAACCCGATTTCGTGCTTATCCCTGCTGCAAGTGGTGCACGTTCGTGCTTCTTCACATGTCCAAAAGCTAGTCACCACGAGCTTACTTCACCAACCCCAACTTGTACAAATTCATGCGATTCGTATGGAGTGCATTTCACTTCATTGCTGCCACTTATGTCACGTGACAATAAGACAATCCATGGCCGAAGGATGATTAGAGAGCTTTGGATTGCTACCTGGAAGTTTCGTGAGCCTTACACAAGCTTTTTCCTATCTTGGCGCATGTCCTTGTTTGAGGGCCTCATGAAACTGACCAAACGGCATTTAACTTGGCTCGTGACCTTTCATTTGTTCCCAACGTGGCTGACCTCCAAACGCACTGTCGACATCCCCATCTAGATTTGAGGACAAATCCTTTTCAAGAGGAGGGGAATGATGCGGTGGAGCACGAGGCCCAAAGTGTACAAGTAGACCCTGTGAAGGTGCCCCAAGGCCCAGTGACACGAGCACGAGCTAAGAGATTCAAGGAGTCCCTCCAAGCCTTGGTACGTGCCATCCAAACCCAAGAGAAACCGGGCATTGAAGGAATTGAGTTGGAATATCCTTGCACGACTACTAAAATGCTGCTTACAATTGAAGATGCGAGTGTTCAAGCTCCAAACGGCGGGCTGAGCCCCGAAGCTTATGATCTATAGTTAGTTGGGCTAGCTTTCGGTCAAGTATAGGCCCAAGGGGCTGGCCGAACTTTCCTTGTTATTTTTCCAGTTTATTAGGTCTTAGTTACGGCTATTAATAGCCTCAAGCCGCATGTTACATTCAGTTTTTTGAGAGTATTGAATAAAATTTCCAGAATTTCGTCCATTCCTTGTGGCAAATTCCCTTAGCTTGTAAAAGCTAAGTTGAACATCCTAGAGTTGATCCTAGGCTGTTCTTGACTTATCAATCAAGCACACATACTTGATTGTGGCGTCCTCTACCGTTAAATCTGTTCTTGAGTGGTCCAAGTTCGGGTTCAACTCCGTCAAATCTTCATCGTGTTCCTCTAGATCCGAAGTAGCTTCCGCGTCTCGCATCAGGGTTGCTCAAGATCAGCCCACTTTCTCTCTTTTCTTCCTTTTTACCACCCATCTCATCAGATTTTTCCATCTCTTTGTCCATTTCAACAGCTGACCCTTTCATCTCATTGCATTCAACTCCCTCGGGTTTTATCTCTTCAGGCACAATTCCCTCATCTAGCTGCTTCTCCATTCAATAACGCTCAACCTTACTTTTCATGTGTGCTAGATCAATACAAAACTGGTCATAAGTAAGTGATACAAGTGCAATACGACGACTATTAAATAAGAAGGAATACTTATTAGTATGTCCGTCATATTTAACTTCTGGCCTCGACATCCACGCTTTGCCCAACAACTCGTGTCACTTGAATTGGGACTACATCACACAACACCTCGTCCACATATTTGCCGATTTGAATAGGTACAAGTGTGTGCTTAGTAACCCAGACAACACCTTGAGTACTCATCAACTTGTGCGGTCGAAGATGACCAATGGTTGGAAGATTTAATTTCTCAACCATCAACTCCCATCAATGGCCAAGCTACAAATTTTGTCTTTGACACCGCAACGGGTATAAAACCAACCAAGCAATTGAGATTTGACGAGATCCAATTGCTCATCTACACCACGTAATGGCACTTCTTTGACTCCCTTAGGATCAGGAAGACAATGTTGTGGGCTAGCTTTTATGCGTCTTGTATTCGCCATGACGTATGAGGGAACCTCCACATAAGCTCTGAGGCCAACTATTGCGGTCCTCGATCAACACGTTTCGAGACACGTAGCACGTTTGCCCGAGGATCTAGCGAGGTTGTCCAACGCTTGGATTGCTGGACCTAGAATCAAACGGACGACACGATTTGATTAAAGGCTGTAGAACGACGACTCCGATGAAGGTGAATACGCCAAGGAATAGGTCGGTAGAACAATCAAGGACAAGATGCAAGATTGCTCAATCACCCTTGCCAGAAGCAAGTAAAGCTCGAAATTCACACAAGCAAGAAAATCGAAAAACTAAGTAATTTGATTTATAAAACGCCTACCTAAAACCTTACAAAGCAAGCCTATTTATAGGCTAAGAGTTACAGAAACCTTAAGGAAAACAAGGAAAAGGGGAATTCGGCCATCTTGGGATCAAGATGGGCCGGCCCATGCTCTACTAGAACAACTAATCTAACTATAAATTAAACACTAAAGCCTAAGGCCCTATTCGGCCAACTCACTCGGAGGCCCACTTGACTCTTCATGGGCTTGGATCGTGGTGTAGATAACTTGATTGTGATACGTTCCTCGATCAACACGTTTCGAGACACGTAGCACGTTTGTCCAAGGATCTAGCGAGGATGTCCAACGCTTGGAATTGCGGGGCCTAGAACCAAACGGACGACACGATATGATTCAAGACGGAAGACGACACTCCGATGAAGGTGAATACTCCAGGGGAATAGGTCGGTAGAACAATCTAGGACAGAACGCAAGACTGCTCAAAACCCTTGCCAAAGCAAGTAAAGGGGTCGAATCTCTCTCTCAAGAAGAATCGAAAATATGCAAAACTTTATTGATCAAACGTCTACCCTAAAACCTTACAAAGCAAGCCTATTTATAGGCTAAAGTGACTGAAACCCTAAAGGGACTAGGAAAGGGAAAAGTCGGCCCATGGTCTTGGGACAAGATGGGCCGGCCCATGCTCTTACTTAAACACTAATCAATTGCTAAATAACTACTAAGGCCTAAGGCCCTATTCGGCCAACTCATTTGGAGGCCCACTTGACTCTTCATGGGCTTGGGTCATGGTGTAGATAACTTGATTAAAATCCTTCAAGCCTTCAATATCTCTATGGACTCCATGTTGGTTTTGGACAATTCGAACAAGGGCTTGGAGGGATTCTTTGAAGAGCTTGGCTCGTGCACGTGTGACTGGGCCCAATGGAACTCGGACTGGGTTATTACTTGGGCTAAGGTCCGTGCACACATCATTCTCCATTCAATAACGCTCAACCTTACTTTTCATGTGTGCTAGATCAATACAAAACTGGTCATAAGTAAGTGATACAAGTGCAATACGACGACTATTAAATAAGAAGGAATACTTATTAGTATGTCCGTCATATTTAACTTCTGGCCTCGACATCCACGCTTTGCCCAACAACCCGTGTCACTTGAATTGGGACTACATCACACAACACCTCGTCCACATATTTGCCGATTTGAATAGGTACAAGTGTGTGCTTAGTAACCCAGACAACACCTTGAGTACTCATCAACTTGTGCGGTCGAAGATGACCAATGGTTGGAAGATTTAATTTCTCAACCATCAACTCCCATCAATGGCCAAGCTACAAATTTTGTCTTTGACACCGCAACGGGTATAAAACCAACCAAGCAATTGAGATTTGACGAGGTCCAATTGCTCATCTACACCACGTAATGGCACTTCTTTGACTCCCTTAGGATCAGGAAGACAATGTTGTGGGCTAGCTTTTATGCGTCTTGTATTCGCCACGACGTATGAGGGAACCTCCACATAAGCTCTGAGGCCAACTATTGCGGTCCTCGATCAACACGTTTCGAGACACGTAGCACGTTTGCCCGAGGATCTAGCGAGGTTGTCCAACGCTTGGATTGCTGGACCTAGAATCAAACGGACGACACGATTTGATTAAAGGCTGTAGAACGACGACTCCGATGAAGGTGAATACGCCAGAGAATAGGTCGGTAGAACAATCAAGGACAAGATGCAAGATTGCTCAATCACCCTTGCCAGAAGCAAGTAAAGCTCGAAATTCACACAAGCAAGAAAATCGAAAAACTAAGTAATTTGATTTATAAAACGCCTACCTAAAACCTTACAAAGCAAGCCTATTTATAGGCTAAGAGTTACAGAAACCCTAAGGAAAACAAGGAAAAGGGGAATTCGGCCATCTTGGGATCAAGATGGGCCGGCCCATGCTCTACTAGAACAACTAATCTAACTATAAATTAAACACTAAAGCCTAAGGCCCTATTCGGCCAACTCACTCGGAGGCCCACTTGACTCTTCATGGGCTTGGATCGTGGTGTAGATAACTTGATTGTCTCCCTCCAAGCCTTCAATTTCTCTATGGACTCCATGTTGGTCTTGGACAATTCGAACAAGGGCTTGGAGGGATTCTTTGAAGAACTTGGCTTGTGCACGTGTGACTGGGCCCAATGGAACTCGGACTGGGTCATTACTTGGGCTAAGGTCCGTGCACACATCAGTCCCCTCCACTTGAGAAGGATTCGTCCTCAAATCTGGATGGAAATGGATGATACTACAAGAGTTGGTAGTATGAACCCCAAATCTAATGCCACCACATATTGCCAAGAAAAACTCATGGCTTTACTCCAATGGCTCCTCTTGTTCGTATCATTCCCCTCCTCTTGAAAGCAATTTGCCCACAAATTGAAGCACGAATGGTGACAAGACGAGTTACATGCCTTCGACTCAATCTTGTTAGGATGGCTATAGATGTCATCCAATGCAAAACCCACGTGCTAAGTTGGAAAATAACCCTTGTCGGACCTTGAATCTCACAAACCATCTTCAATGTATGCTCAACTTGATCGTTTGTGGTCATGAGGTAAGGGTCCTCAAAGTGGTGTGAAGCGTATCCCGTGAAATCGAACTCCGGCCCGAACACACTTGCAAGGCCCCAAGGCGGATTTGGTGATGTTGGAGATTCACGTGGACTAAGAACAAGATGAAAATCATAATGGTCATTCAGGTACTTGTTCTTTAAACGAACCCTTGGTACACAACCATCCACAAAATGTGGAGTGTTCCCATCAAGATGAGCTCGAAGCAACTCCCCTTTGGTGTGGACTGATTTCAGTTGACATTGTTCCATGAATGGATACAAACGGGGTTTAACTCTTGGAGTACCAACTACATGGAAGCTTGCAAAGTCTACAATTGATTTTGGAATGGAACACACCAAGATCAGCTCAACTTGCCTTTGCTTGATCTGAATACAAGAAGAAACACTAAACAAAGCAAGGTAAGTTCGTTGGGAAAATAATAGGCCTTCACCGGGTTGCTCAAGATCAGCCCACTTTCTCTCTTTTCTTCCTTTTTACCACCCATCTCATCAGATTTTTCCATCTCTTTGTCCATTTCAACAGCTGACCCTTTCATCTCATTGCATTCAACTCCCTCGGGTTTTATCTCTTCAGGCACAATTCCCTCATCTAGCTGCTTCTCCATTCAATAACGCTCAACCTTACTTTTCATGTGTGCTAGATCAATACAAAACTGGTCATAAGTAAGTGATACAAGTGCAATACGACGACTATTAAATAAGAAGGAATACTTATTAGTATGTCCGTCATACTTAACTTCTGGCCTCGACATCCACGCTTTGCCCAACAACCCGTGTCACTTGAATTGGGACTACATCACACAACACCTCGTCCACATATTTGCCGATTTGAATAGGTACAAGTGTGTGCTTAGTAACCCAGACAACACCTTGAGTACTCATCAACTTGTGCGGTCGAAGATGACCAATGGTTGGAAGATTTAATTTCTCAACCATCAACTCCCATCAATGGCCAAGCTACAAATTTTGTCTTTGACACCGCAACGGGTATAAAACCAACCAAGCAATTGAGATTTGACGAGGTCCAATTGCTCATCTACACCACGTAATGGCACTTCTTTGACTCCCTTAGGATCAGGAAGACAATGTTGTGGGCTAGCTTTTATGCGTCTTGTATTCGCCATGACGTATGAGGGAACCTCCACATAAGCTCTGAGGCCAACTATTGCGGTCCTCGATCAACACGTTTCGAGACACGTAGCACGTTTGCCCGAGGATCTAGCGAGGTTGTCCAACGCTTGGATTGCTGGACCTAGAATCAAACGGACGACACGATTTGATTAAAGGCTGTAGAACGACGACTCCGATGAAGGTGAATACGCCAGGGAATAGGTCGGTAGAACAATCAAGGACAAGATGCAAGATTGCTCAATCACCCTTGCCAGAAGCAAGTAAAGCTCGAAATTCACACAAGCAAGAAAATCGAAAAACTAAGTAATTTGATTTATAAAACGTCTACCTAAAACCTTACAAAGCAAGCCTATTTATAGGCTAAGAGTTACAGAAACCCTAAGGAAAACAAGGAAAAGGGGAATTCGGCCATCTTGGGATCAAGATGGGCCGGCCCATGCTCTACTAGAACAACTAATCTAACTATAAATTAAACACTAAAGCCTAAGGCCCTATTCGGCCAACTCACTCGGAGGCCCACTTGACTCTTCATGGGCTTGGATCGTGGTGTAGATAACTTGATTGTCTCCCTCCAAGCCTTCAATTTCTCTATGGACTCCATGTTGGTCTTGGACAATTCGAACAAGGGCTTGGAGGGATTCTTTGAAGAACTTGGCTTGTGCACGTGTGACTGGGCCCAATGGAACTCGGACTGGGTCATTACTTGGGCTAAGGTCCGTGCACACATCAGTCCCCTCCACTTGAGAAGGATTCGTCCTCAAATCTGGATGGAAATGGATGATACTACAAGAGTTGGTAGTATGAACCCCAAATCTAATGCCACCACATATTGCCAAGAAAAACTCATGGCTTTACTCCAATGGCTCCTCTTGTTCGTATCATTCCCCTCCTCTTGAAAGCAATTTGCCCACAAATTGAAGCACGAATGGTGACAAGACGAGTTACATGCCTTCGACTCAATCTTGTTAGGATGGCTATAGATGTCATCCAATGCAAAACCCACGTGCTAAGTTGGAAAATAACCCTTGTCGGACCTTGAATCTCACAAACCATCTTCAATGTATGCTCAACTTGATCGTTTGTGGTCATGAGGTAAGGGTCCTCAAAGTGGTGTGAAGCGTATCCCGTGAAATCGAACTCCGGCCCGAACACACTTGCAAGGCCCCAAGGCGGATTTGGTGATGTTGGAGATTCACGTGGACTAAGAACAAGATGAAAATCATAATGGTCATTCAGGTACTTGTTCTTTAAACGAACCCTTGGTACACAACCATCCACAAAATGTGGAGTGTTCCCATCAAGATGAGCTCGAAGCAACTCCCCTTTGGTGTGGACTGATTTCAGTTGACATTGTTCCATGAATGGATACAAACGGGGTTTAACTCTTGGAGTACCAACTACATGGAAGCTTGCAAAGTCTACAATTGATTTTGGAATGGAACACACCAAGATCAGCTCAACTTGCCTTTGCTTGATCTGAATACAAGAAGAAACACTAAACAAAGCAAGGTAAGTTCGTTGGGAAAATAATAGGCCTTCACCGGGTTGCTCAAGATCAGCCCACTTTCTCTCTTTTCTTCCTTTTTACCACCCATCTCATCAGATTTTTCCATCTCTTTGTCCATTTCAACAGCTGACCCTTTCATCTCATTGCATTCAACTCCCTCGGGTTTTATCTCTTCAGGCACAATTCCCTCATCTAGCTGCTTCTCCATTCAATAACGCTCAACCTTACTTTTCATGTGTGCTAGATCAATACAAAACTGGTCATAAGTAAGTGATACAAGTGCAATACGACGACTATTAAATAAGAAGGAATACTTATTAGTATGTCCGTCATACTTAACTTCTGGCCTCGACATCCACGCTTTGCCCAACAACCCGTGTCACTTGAATTGGGACTACATCACACAACACCTCGTCCACATATTTGCCGATTTGAATAGGTACAAGTGTGTGCTTAGTAACCCAGACAACACCTTGAGTACTCATCAACTTGTGCGGTCGAAGATGACCAATGGTTGGAAGATTTAATTTCTCAACCATCAACTCCCATCAATGGCCAAGCTACAAATTTTGTCTTTGACACCGCAACGGGTATAAAACCAACCAAGCAATTGAGATTTGACGAGGTCCAATTGCTCATCTACACCACGTAATGGCACTTCTTTGACTCCCTTAGGATCAGGAAGACAATGTTGTGGGCTAGCTTTTATGCGTCTTGTATTCGCCATGACGTATGAGGGAACCTCCACATAAGCTCTGAGGCCAACTATTGCGGTCCTCGATCAACACGTTTCGAGACACGTAGCACGTTTGCCCGAGGATCTAGCGAGGTTGTCCAACGCTTGGATTGCTGGACCTAGAATCAAACGGACGACACGATTTGATTAAAGGCTGTAGAACGACGACTCCGATGAAGGTGAATACGCCAGGGAATAGGTCGGTAGAACAATCAAGGACAAGATGCAAGATTGCTCAATCACCCTTGCCAGAAGCAAGTAAAGCTCGAAATTCACACAAGCAAGAAAATCGAAAAACTAAGTAATTTGATTTATAAAACGTCTACCTAAAACCTTACAAAGCAAGCCTATTTATAGGCTAAGAGTTACAGAAACCCTAAGGAAAACAAGGAAAAGGGGAATTCGGCCATCTTGGGATCAAGATGGGCCGGCCCATGCTCTACTAGAACAACTAATCTAACTATAAATTAAACACTAAAGCCTAAGGCCCTATTCGGCCAACTCACTCGGAGGCCCACTTGACTCTTCATGGGCTTGGATCGTGGTGTAGATAACTTGATTGTCTCCCTCCAAGCCTTCAATTTCTCTATGGACTCCATGTTGGTCTTGGACAATTCGAACAAGGGCTTGGAGGGATTCTTTGAAGAACTTGGCTTGTGCACGTGTGACTGGGCCCAATGGAACTCGGACTGGGTCATTACTTGGGCTAAGGTCCGTGCACACATCAGTCCCCTCCACTTGAGAAGGATTCGTCCTCAAATCTGGATGGAAATGGATGATACTACAAGAGTTGGTAGTATGAACCCCAAATCTAATGCCACCACATATTGCCAAGAAAAACTCATGGCTTTACTCCAATGGCTCCTCTTGTTCGTATCATTCCCCTCCTCTTGAAAGCAATTTGCCCACAAATTGAAGCACGAATGGTGACAAGACGAGTTACATGCCTTCGACTCAATCTTGTTAGGATGGCTATAGATGTCATCCAATGCAAAACCCACGTGCTAAGTTGGAAAATAACCCTTGTCGGACCTTGAATCTCACAAACCATCTTCAATGTATGCTCAACTTGATCGTTTGTGGTCATGAGGTAAGGGTCCTCAAAGTGGTGTGAAGCGTATCCCGTGAAATCGAACTCCGGCCCGAACACACTTGCAAGGCCCCAAGGCGGATTTGGTGATGTTGGAGATTCACGTGGACTAAGAACAAGATGAAAATCATAATGGTCATTCAGGTACTTGTTCTTTAAACGAACCCTTGGTACACAACCATCCACAAAATGTGGAGTGTTCCCATCAAGATGAGCTCGAAGCAACTCCCCTTTGGTGTGGACTGATTTCAGTTGACATTGTTCCATGAATGGATACAAACGGGGTTTAACTCTTGGAGTACCAACTACATGGAAGCTTGCAAAGTCTACAATTGATTTTGGAATGGAACACACCAAGATCAGCTCAACTTGCCTTTGCTTGATCTGAATACAAGAAGAAACACTAAACAAAGCAAGGTAAGTTCGTTGGGAAAATAATAGGCCTTCACCGGGTTGCTCAAGATCAGCCCACTTTCTCTCTTTTCTTCCTTTTTACCACCCATCTCATCAGATTTTTCCATCTCTTTGTCCATTTCAACAGCTGACCCTTTCATCTCATTGCATTCAACTCCCTCGGGTTTTATCTCTTCAGGCACAATTCCCTCATCTAGCTGCTTCTCCATTCAATAACGCTCAACCTTACTTTTCATGTGTGCTAGATCAATACAAAACTGGTCATAAGTAAGTGATACAAGTGCAATACGACGACTATTAAATAAGAAGGAATACTTATTAGTATGTCCGTCATACTTAACTTCTGGCCTCGACATCCACGCTTTGCCCAACAACCCGTGTCACTTGAATTGGGACTACATCACACAACACCTCGTCCACATATTTGCCGATTTGAATAGGTACAAGTGTGTGCTTAGTAACCCAGACAACACCTTGAGTACTCATCAACTTGTGCGGTCGAAGATGACCAATGGTTGGAAGATTTAATTTCTCAACACTCCCATCAATGGCCAAGCTACAAATTTTGTCTTTGACACCGCAACGGGTATAAAACCAACCAAGCAATTGAGATTTGACGAGGTCCAATTGCTCATCTACACCACGTAATGGCACTTCTTTGACTCCCTTAGGATCAGGAAGACAATGTTGTGGGCTAGCTTTTATGCGTCTTGTATTCGCCATGACGTATGAGGGAACCTCCACATAAGCTCTGAGGCCAACTATTGCGGTCCTCGATCAACACGTTTCGAGACACGTAGCACGTTTGCCCGAGGATCTAGCGAGGTTGTCCAACGCTTGGATTGCTGGACCTAGAATCAAACGGACGACACGATTTGATTAAAGGCTGTAGAACGACGACTCCGATGAAGGTGAATACGCCAGGGAATAGGTCGGTAGAACAATCAAGGACAAGATGCAAGATTGCTCAATCACCCTTGCCAGAAGCAAGTAAAGCTCGAAATTCACACAAGCAAGAAAATCGAAAAACTAAGTAATTTGATTTATAAAACGTCTACCTAAAACCTTACAAAGCAAGCCTATTTATAGGCTAAGAGTTACAGAAACCCTAAGGAAAACAAGGAAAAGGGGAATTCGGCCATCTTGGGATCAAGATGGGCCGGCCCATGCTCTACTAGAACAACTAATCTAACTATAAATTAAACACTAAAGCCTAAGGCCCTATTCGGCCAACTCACTCGGAGGCCCACTTGACTCTTCATGGGCTTGGATCGTGGTGTAGATAACTTGATTGTCTCCCTCCAAGCCTTCAATTTCTCTATGGACTCCATGTTGGTCTTGGACAATTCGAACAAGGGCTTGGAGGGATTCTTTGAAGAACTTGGCTTGTGCACGTGTGACTGGGCCCAATGGAACTCGGACTGGGTCATTACTTGGGCTAAGGTCCGTGCACACATCAGTCCCCTCCACTTGAGAAGGATTCGTCCTCAAATCTGGATGGAAATGGATGATACTACAAGAGTTGGTAGTATGAACCCCAAATCTAATGCCACCACATATTGCCAAGAAAAACTCATGGCTTTACTCCAATGGCTCCTCTTGTTCGTATCATTCCCCTCCTCTTGAAAGCAATTTGCCCACAAATTGAAGCACGAATGGTGACAAGACGAGTTACATGCCTTCGACTCAATCTTGTTAGGATGGCTATAGATGTCATCCAATGCAAAACCCACGTGCTAAGTTGGAAAATAACCCTTGTCGGACCTTGAATCTCACAAACCATCTTCAATGTATGCTCAACTTGATCGTTTGTGGTCATGAGGTAAGGGTCCTCAAAGTGGTGTGAAGCGTATCCCGTGAAATCGAACTCCGGCCCGAACACACTTGCAAGGCCCCAAGGCGGATTTGGTGATGTTGGAGATTCACGTGGACTAAGAACAAGATGAAAATCATAATGGTCATTCAGGTACTTGTTCTTTAAACGAACCCTTGGTACACAACCATCCACAAAATGTGGAGTGTTCCCATCAAGATGAGCTCGAAGCAACTCCCCTTTGGTGTGGACTGATTTCAGTTGACATTGTTCCATGAATGGATACAAACGGGGTTTAACTCTTGGAGTACCAACTACATGGAAGCTTGCAAAGTCTACAATTGATTTTGGAATGGAACACACCAAGATCAGCTCAACTTGCCTTTGCTTGATCTGAATACAAGAAGAAACACTAAACAAAGCAAGGTAAGTTCGTTGGGAAAATAATAGGCCTTCACCGGGTTGCTCAAGATCAGCCCACTTTCTCTCTTTTCTTCCTTTTTACCACCCATCTCATCAGATTTTTCCATCTCTTTGTCCATTTCAACAGCTGACCCTTTCATCTCATTGCATTCAACTCCCTCGGGTTTTATCTCTTCAGGCACAATTCCCTCATCTAGCTGCTTCTCCATTCAATAACGCTCAACCTTACTTTTCATGTGTGCTAGATCAATACAAAACTGGTCATAAGTAAGTGATACAAGTGCAATACGACGACTATTAAATAAGAAGGAATACTTATTAGTATGTCCGTCATACTTAACTTCTGGCCTCGACATCCACGCTTTGCCCAACAACCCGTGTCACTTGAATTGGGACTACATCACACAACACCTCGTCCACATATTTGCCGATTTGAATAGGTACAAGTGTGTGCTTAGTAACCCAGACAACACCTTGAGTACTCATCAACTTGTGCGGTCGAAGATGACCAATGGTTGGAAGATTTAATTTCTCAACCATCAACTCCCATCAATGGCCAAGCTACAAATTTTGTCTTTGACACCGCAACGGGTATAAAACCAACCAAGCAATTGAGATTTGACGAGGTCCAATTGCTCATCTACACCACGTAATGGCACTTCTTTGACTCCCTTAGGATCAGGAAGACAATGTTGTGGGCTAGCTTTTATGCGTCTTGTATTCGCCATGACGTATGAGGGAACCTCCACATAAGCTCTGAGGCCAACTATTGCGGTCCTCGATCAACACGTTTCGAGACACGTAGCACGTTTGCCCGAGGATCTAGCGAGGTTGTCCAACGCTTGGATTGCTGGACCTAGAATCAAACGGACGACACGATTTGATTAAAGGCTGTAGAACGACGACTCCGATGAAGGTGAATACGCCAGGGAATAGGTCGGTAGAACAATCAAGGACAAGATGCAAGATTGCTCAATCACCCTTGCCAGAAGCAAGTAAAGCTCGAAATTCACACAAGCAAGAAAATCGAAAAACTAAGTAATTTGATTTATAAAACGTCTACCTAAAACCTTACAAAGCAAGCCTATTTATAGGCTAAGAGTTACAGAAACCCTAAGGAAAACAAGGAAAAGGGGAATTCGGCCATCTTGGGATCAAGATGGGCCGGCCCATGCTCTACTAGAACAACTAATCTAACTATAAATTAAACACTAAAGCCTAAGGCCCTATTCGGCCAACTCACTCGGAGGCCCACTTGACTCTTCATGGGCTTGGATCGTGGTGTAGATAACTTGATTGTCTCCCTCCAAGCCTTCAATTTCTCTATGGACTCCATGTTGGTCTTGGACAATTCGAACAAGGGCTTGGAGGGATTCTTTGAAGAACTTGGCTTGTGCACGTGTGACTGGGCCCAATGGAACTCGGACTGGGTCATTACTTGGGCTAAGGTCCGTGCACACATCAGTCCCCTCCACTTGAGAAGGATTCGTCCTCAAATCTGGATGGAAATGGATGATACTACAAGAGTTGGTAGTATGAACCCCAAATCTAATGCCACCACATATTGCCAAGAAAAACTCATGGCTTTACTCCAATGGCTCCTCTTGTTCGTATCATTCCCCTCCTCTTGAAAGCAATTTGCCCACAAATTGAAGCACGAATGGTGACAAGACGAGTTACATGCCTTCGACTCAATCTTGTTAGGATGGCTATAGATGTCATCCAATGCAAAACCCACGTGCTAAGTTGGAAAATAACCCTTGTCGGACCTTGAATCTCACAAACCATCTTCAATGTATGCTCAACTTGATCGTTTGTGGTCATGAGGTAAGGGTCCTCAAAGTGGTGTGAAGCGTATCCCGTGAAATCGAACTCCGGCCCGAACACACTTGCAAGGCCCCAAGGCGGATTTGGTGATGTTGGAGATTCACGTGGACTAAGAACAAGATGAAAATCATAATGGTCATTCAGGTACTTGTTCTTTAAACGAACCCTTGGTACACAACCATCCACAAAATGTGGAGTGTTCCCATCAAGATGAGCTCGAAGCAACTCCCCTTTGGTGTGGACTGATTTCAGTTGACATTGTTCCATGAATGGATACAAACGGGGTTTAACTCTTGGAGTACCAACTACATGGAAGCTTGCAAAGTCTACAATTGATTTTGGAATGGAACACACCAAGATCAGCTCAACTTGCCTTTGCTTGATCTGAATACAAGAAGAAACACTAAACAAAGCAAGGTAAGTTCGTTGGGAAAATAATAGGCCTTCACCGGGTTGCTCAAGATCAGCCCACTTTCTCTCTTTTCTTCCTTTTTACCACCCATCTCATCAGATTTTTCCATCTCTTTGTCCATTTCAACAGCTGACCCTTTCATCTCATTGCATTCAACTCCCTCGGGTTTTATCTCTTCAGGCACAATTCCCTCATCTAGCTGCTTCTCCATTCAATAACGCTCAACCTTACTTTTCATGTGTGCTAGATCAATACAAAACTGGTCATAAGTAAGTGATACAAGTGCAATACGACGACTATTAAATAAGAAGGAATACTTATTAGTATGTCCGTCATACTTAACTTCTGGCCTCGACATCCACGCTTTGCCCAACAACCCGTGTCACTTGAATTGGGACTACATCACACAACACCTCGTCCACATATTTGCCGATTTGAATAGGTACAAGTGTGTGCTTAGTAACCCAGACAACACCTTGAGTACTCATCAACTTGTGCGGTCGAAGATGACCAATGGTTGGAAGATTTAATTTCTCAACCATCAACTCCCATCAATGGCCAAGCTACAAATTTTGTCTTTGACACCGCAACGGGTATAAAACCAACCAAGCAATTGAGATTTGACGAGGTCCAATTGCTCATCTACACCACGTAATGGCACTTCTTTGACTCCCTTAGGATCAGGAAGACAATGTTGTGGGCTAGCTTTTATGCGTCTTGTATTCGCCATGACGTATGAGGGAACCTCCACATAAGCTCTGAGGCCAACTATTGCGGTCCTCGATCAACACGTTTCGAGACACGTAGCACGTTTGCCCGAGGATCTAGCGAGGTTGTCCAACGCTTGGATTGCTGGACCTAGAATCAAACGGACGACACGATTTGATTAAAGGCTGTAGAACGACGACTCCGATGAAGGTGAATACGCCAGGGAATAGGTCGGTAGAACAATCAAGGACAAGATGCAAGATTGCTCAATCACCCTTGCCAGAAGCAAGTAAAGCTCGAAATTCACACAAGCAAGAAAATCGAAAAACTAAGTAATTTGATTTATAAAACGTCTACCTAAAACCTTACAAAGCAAGCCTATTTATAGGCTAAGAGTTACAGAAACCCTAAGGAAAACAAGGAAAAGGGGAATTCGGCCATCTTGGGATCAAGATGGGCCGGCCCATGCTCTACTAGAACAACTAATCTAACTATAAATTAAACACTAAAGCCTAAGGCCCTATTCGGCCAACTCACTCGGAGGCCCACTTGACTCTTCATGGGCTTGGATCGTGGTGTAGATAACTTGATTGTCTCCCTCCAAGCCTTCAATTTCTCTATGGACTCCATGTTGGTCTTGGACAATTCGAACAAGGGCTTGGAGGGATTCTTTGAAGAACTTGGCTTGTGCACGTGTGACTGGGCCCAATGGAACTCGGACTGGGTCATTACTTGGGCTAAGGTCCGTGCACACATCAGTCCCCTCCACTTGAGAAGGATTCGTCCTCAAATCTGGATGGAAATGGATGATACTACAAGAGTTGGTAGTATGAACCCCAAATCTAATGCCACCACATATTGCCAAGAAAAACTCATGGCTTTACTCCAATGGCTCCTCTTGTTCGTATCATTCCCCTCCTCTTGAAAGCAATTTGCCCACAAATTGAAGCACGAATGGTGACAAGACGAGTTACATGCCTTCGACTCAATCTTGTTAGGATGGCTATAGATGTCATCCAATGCAAAACCCACGTGCTAAGTTGGAAAATAACCCTTGTCGGACCTTGAATCTCACAAACCATCTTCAATGTATGCTCAACTTGATCGTTTGTGGTCATGAGGTAAGGGTCCTCAAAGTGGTGTGAAGCGTATCCCGTGAAATCGAACTCCGGCCCGAACACACTTGCAAGGCCCCAAGGCGGATTTGGTGATGTTGGAGATTCACGTGGACTAAGAACAAGATGAAAATCATAATGGTCATTCAGGTACTTGTTCTTTAAACGAACCCTTGGTACACAACCATCCACAAAATGTGGAGTGTTCCCATCAAGATGAGCTCGAAGCAACTCCCCTTTGGTGTGGACTGATTTCAGTTGACATTGTTCCATGAATGGATACAAACGGGGTTTAACTCTTGGAGTACCAACTACATGGAAGCTTGCAAAGTCTACAATTGATTTTGGAATGGAACACACCAAGATCAGCTCAACTTGCCTTTGCTTGATCTGAATACAAGAAGAAACACTAAACAAAGCAAGGTAAGTTCGTTGGGAAAATAATAGGCCTTCACCGGGTTGCTCAAGATCAGCCCACTTTCTCTCTTTTCTTCCTTTTTACCACCCATCTCATCAGATTTTTCCATCTCTTTGTCCATTTCAACAGCTGACCCTTTCATCTCATTGCATTCAACTCCCTCGGGTTTTATCTCTTCAGGCACAATTCCCTCATCTAGCTGCTTCTCCATTCAATAACGCTCAACCTTACTTTTCATGTGTGCTAGATCAATACAAAACTGGTCATAAGTAAGTGATACAAGTGCAATACGACGACTATTAAATAAGAAGGAATACTTATTAGTATGTCCGTCATACTTAACTTCTGGCCTCGACATCCACGCTTTGCCCAACAACCCGTGTCACTTGAATTGGGACTACATCACACAACACCTCGTCCACATATTTGCCGATTTGAATAGGTACAAGTGTGTGCTTAGTAACCCAGACAACACCTTGAGTACTCATCAACTTGTGCGGTCGAAGATGACCAATGGTTGGAAGATTTAATTTCTCAACCATCAACTCCCATCAATGGCCAAGCTACAAATTTTGTCTTTGACACCGCAACGGGTATAAAACCAACCAAGCAATTGAGATTTGACGAGGTCCAATTGCTCATCTACACCACGTAATGGCACTTCTTTGACTCCCTTAGGATCAGGAAGACAATGTTGTGGGCTAGCTTTTATGCGTCTTGTATTCGCCATGACGTATGAGGGAACCTCCACATAAGCTCTGAGGCCAACTATTGCGGTCCTCGATCAACACGTTTCGAGACACGTAGCACGTTTGCCCGAGGATCTAGCGAGGTTGTCCAACGCTTGGATTGCTGGACCTAGAATCAAACGGACGACACGATTTGATTAAAGGCTGTAGAACGACGACTCCGATGAAGGTGAATACGCCAGGGAATAGGTCGGTAGAACAATCAAGGACAAGATGCAAGATTGCTCAATCACCCTTGCCAGAAGCAAGTAAAGCTCGAAATTCACACAAGCAAGAAAATCGAAAAACTAAGTAATTTGATTTATAAAACGTCTACCTAAAACCTTACAAAGCAAGCCTATTTATAGGCTAAGAGTTACAGAAACCCTAAGGAAAACAAGGAAAAGGGGAATTCGGCCATCTTGGGATCAAGATGGGCCGGCCCATGCTCTACTAGAACAACTAATCTAACTATAAATTAAACACTAAAGCCTAAGGCCCTATTCGGCCAACTCACTCGGAGGCCCACTTGACTCTTCATGGGCTTGGATCGTGGTGTAGATAACTTGATTGTCTCCCTCCAAGCCTTCAATTTCTCTATGGACTCCATGTTGGTCTTGGACAATTCGAACAAGGGCTTGGAGGGATTCTTTGAAGAACTTGGCTTGTGCACGTGTGACTGGGCCCAATGGAACTCGGACTGGGTCATTACTTGGGCTAAGGTCCGTGCACACATCAGTCCCCTCCACTTGAGAAGGATTCGTCCTCAAATCTGGATGGAAATGGATGATACTACAAGAGTTGGTAGTATGAACCCCAAATCTAATGCCACCACATATTGCCAAGAAAAACTCATGGCTTTACTCCAATGGCTCCTCTTGTTCGTATCATTCCCCTCCTCTTGAAAGCAATTTGCCCACAAATTGAAGCACGAATGGTGACAAGACGAGTTACATGCCTTCGACTCAATCTTGTTAGGATGGCTATAGATGTCATCCAATGCAAAACCCACGTGCTAAGTTGGAAAATAACCCTTGTCGGACCTTGAATCTCACAAACCATCTTCAATGTATGCTCAACTTGATCGTTTGTGGTCATGAGGTAAGGGTCCTCAAAGTGGTGTGAAGCGTATCCCGTGAAATCGAACTCCGGCCCGAACACACTTGCAAGGCCCCAAGGCGGATTTGGTGATGTTGGAGATTCACGTGGACTAAGAACAAGATGAAAATCATAATGGTCATTCAGGTACTTGTTCTTTAAACGAACCCTTGGTACACAACCATCCACAAAATGTGGAGTGTTCCCATCAAGATGAGCTCGAAGCAACTCCCCTTTGGTGTGGACTGATTTCAGTTGACATTGTTCCATGAATGGATACAAACGGGGTTTAACTCTTGGAGTACCAACTACATGGAAGCTTGCAAAGTCTACAATTGATTTTGGAATGGAACACACCAAGATCAGCTCAACTTGCCTTTGCTTGATCTGAATACAAGAAGAAACACTAAACAAAGCAAGGTAAGTTCGTTGGGAAAATAATAGGCCTTCACCGGGTTGCTCAAGATCAGCCCACTTTCTCTCTTTTCTTCCTTTTTACCACCCATCTCATCAGATTTTTCCATCTCTTTGTCCATTTCAACAGCTGACCCTTTCATCTCATTGCATTCAACTCCCTCGGGTTTTATCTCTTCAGGCACAATTCCCTCATCTAGCTGCTTCTCCATTCAATAACGCTCAACCTTACTTTTCATGTGTGCTAGATCAATACAAAACTGGTCATAAGTAAGTGATACAAGTGCAATACGACGACTATTAAATAAGAAGGAATACTTATTAGTATGTCCGTCATACTTAACTTCTGGCCTCGACATCCACGCTTTGCCCAACAACCCGTGTCACTTGAATTGGGACTACATCACACAACACCTCGTCCGACACCGCAACGGGTATAAAACCAACCAAGCAATTGAGATTTGACGAGGTCCAATTGCTCATCTACACCACGTAATGGCACTTCTTTGACTCCCTTAGGATCAGGAAGACAATGTTGTGGGCTAGCTTTTATGCGTCTTGTATTCGCCATGACGTATGAGGGAACCTCCACATAAGCTCTGAGGCCAACTATTGCGGTCCTCGATCAACACGTTTCGAGACACGTAGCACGTTTGCCCGAGGATCTAGCGAGGTTGTCCAACGCTTGGATTGCTGGACCTAGAATCAAACGGACGACACGATTTGATTAAAGGCTGTAGAACGACGACTCCGATGAAGGTGAATACGCCAGGGAATAGGTCGGTAGAACAATCAAGGACAAGATGCAAGATTGCTCAATCACCCTTGCCAGAAGCAAGTAAAGCTCGAAATTCACACAAGCAAGAAAATCGAAAAACTAAGTAATTTGATTTATAAAACGTCTACCTAAAACCTTACAAAGCAAGCCTATTTATAGGCTAAGAGTTACAGAAACCCTAAGGAAAACAAGGAAAAGGGGAATTCGGCCATCTTGGGATCAAGATGGGCCGGCCCATGCTCTACTAGAACAACTAATCTAACTATAAATTAAACACTAAAGCCTAAGGCCCTATTCGGCCAACTCACTCGGAGGCCCACTTGACTCTTCATGGGCTTGGATCGTGGTGTAGATAACTTGATTGTCTCCCTCCAAGCCTTCAATTTCTCTATGGACTCCATGTTGGTCTTGGACAATTCGAACAAGGGCTTGGAGGGATTCTTTGAAGAACTTGGCTTGTGCACGTGTGACTGGACCCAATGGAACTCGGACTGGGTCATTACTTGGGCTAAGGTCCGTGCACACATCAGTCCCCTCCACTTGAGAAGGATTCATCCTCAAATCTGGATGGAAATGGATGATACTACAAGAGTTGGTAGTATGAACCCCAAATCTAATGCCACCACATATTGCCAAGAAAAACTCATGGCTTTACTCCAATGGCTCCTCTTGTTCGTATCATTCCCCTCCTCTTGAAAGCAATTTGCCCACAAATTGAAGCACGAATGGTGACAAGACGAGTTATTGGTCGGAAGCCCAAACAGCTTGTAACTCAGTCAAATGTGAAGCCAAAGTTCCAGCCATAAACTTTCCAAAAACGTACTAGAATCACAAACCGTATTTGACCTCAATATGCGGTAATGGTACCAAATTCACTACGGTTATCGGATGGGGGTGTAAGACCCACTGTTTCGAAGCTAAGAAACAGGGATACAACAATGTAGAAGGCCACTCAGTCCAGTTCCTAGCTTAACTAGGTCGAAAATGCCAAATACTATACCAGAATTACCAAAACAGGTTTGCAAATCACACAAAACTGTAATTACTATAACTTAGTCTATACAAGTCCAAATGCCGAAATTCCAAAGGCATATGTTAGCTAAGACATCCTGCTACATTTCATCAGAAGACACCAACTTCAAAATCCAAACCCAAACCAGTCAAAATGGCCAATTACTATCTCAGTTTTCGCATTCTGTCCAAAGCAGAACAGCTACAGTAATTTCGTCATAACTCATTCTACATTAATCTAAATGACCTGAAATTTTGCAGGCATCTCAATCACATCAATTCCTACAACTTTCATGTTTTGAGCAAAGTCAAATTCGGCCTCTAACCCTATGATCCAAAACCGGACAGAATTGGGGATTTAAGAACCCTAGCTTTGCAATTTTCACACCAAATCCAAAATTGGTTGCATTTATCCACATTTCACATCCACTAGAGCCATTATAGTCCATTACCAATCATCACAAACAACCACACCATCATAATCCAATTAAACCAGAAAAATCATCATAAAATGGAAAACTTCACCAAATCACTCCAAACCAAGATAAAACCAGAAATTTCAGCACTTTAATCACTAATAAGCATAACTTAAGCTTCATTAAGTGCAAGAGTATGTTAAATCATCACTTACCTAGTATACAAGAGAAGAGGAGTTGTAGACCACCTTAGCTCTTCCAAACAAATCCACAAAACAACTCACAACCACCACTTGAAGATGTTTTATGGAGCAAAATCAAGGTTGGATGGTTGGTTTGATGATTTGGAACAAGATTGAAGTGTTTCTTCTTTGTACTTGGAGCAAGAGAGAGAGAAAGAGAGAGAGGAGAGAGCCGGCCATGGTGAAGAAAGAATGAGGAAATTTTAATGAATTTTGAATATATTTAACCTTTGGTCAAAAAAGTCAAAAATATGAATAGTAATTCTTAAGTCTTCTCCAATGAAATGGTGACACTTGTCACCACCATTAATGCATTCCTATCTTTCTTTTCTCTCTCACATCAATCACTTCACACACACTACTTATCTCTTAACACCCGATAAATTTTAAACAGTATCCGGAATTTAACCTAATTGGCCGAATTTTTCCGAACTTTTCGCACTAGTGGGTCCCACGTCCGATATACGTTCTTAATTTCTCAAAAACTAACTAATACTAGAAAAATCATCTAAAAACTCTAGTTACTCAATAAAAATTATCTGGGGAATTTTCTAATAAAGAAAATGTAGGAAAACGGGTTTTCAATCTTAACCGGAACTTAGGGTTTAAATCTTAATCCCTACTTAGGGTTTTCGAAATACTCCCAAAACCAAACGTTACCGCCCAATTAATGAATATATCAACGTAGAACGAACTGGGGCCTCACAATCTCCCCCACTTAGGACAATTTCGTCCTCGAAATTGCAATCAACGAGCTAAGGGTTGAAAAACTCGAAATAATCAAAAGATCAAAAGGTGTACATATATATACAAGTCACGCCAAATTGTACGCAATATAATGCACCATATACACCAAGAGACATTTCAAGTTAGACAAAGTCAAGTGCAGCAAGTACTATAGATGCAGGTATTAACATACCACAAGTAAATGACATGTAGGGACAATACAAGGGCAAATGAAAGAAACGCGACTTGTCGTCCCACACTCAGTGAAAACCACCCTCGTCCGGTTTCTTACTCCACTTCCCAAAGTGCCCGTTGATCTCTTGTACTCACTCTAGCCAGACAAAGCTTGTTCATGTTGCCCAAAATGCAAATCTCAAGTACTTAGCAGCGCCTCAACTCTGGAGTACTCAGGCACAAGAATCCGAAATAAGATAATTCACATCTCAAGCTGCAGTCCCAAGAGTAAACTATCTACAATCGAAATTCCTACCTGACGAACCTACCTATGGTCCTCAGATACCATGAGAAAGATTTAAGGCCTATAACATTTATGATCCATAACTTATGCTTGACCGAGCATCTAGTCCTTCATACTTATTCACCACTTCATCCAGGCTCACCCCGCGAAGAGACCACGCGAAGCAGCTATAGATTTTATCCCTCAATTGCTTAACTTTCAAATAAAATCAAATCCCACAGTCCGGCATCCTAAACTTTCAGCCTAGGATACACTACAGAGATCTGAAGCCTAAGCTCTGATACCAACTGTGACGACCCCACTTCTCCCAAGGGCGAACCCAAGGGTATCGGCGGGCCGCCTGCCTAGCTCGCGCCAGGACTCAAAACTTAAAGTTCGAAAGAGCACTAAATACAATATATACAATCCCAAAAGAGTTATAATTACATTCTCCAAAAGTATCGAGTCAGACCACCAAAACAAAAACAAACATCCTAACTGTTCAACTATTACAAGCCAAACTAACTATACTAGTATACGAGCCAAAAGTCCCCGCGTCGGCCCCTGCTAAGGAAAACAAAAGGAATGGGGTAAGCTATATGCTTAGTAAGTAAACAGGGGCGAAAGCATAAATTTCACGTAACAGTTACACAATAAGAGTAAAGCAAAAGCAGAAAAGTAACATCACATAATAAGGATACAGGTGGCTCCAAAGCCAACTCATGTGCCATGCGTGATCTCCTGCCGACACTCCGTCGACCGCAAATAATAGTCCGTAGAACTTCACTTGTACACCCACCGACACCTTATCACCCTCACTGGCCAGTCACCTCACAAACTTGCCCGGGCGAACGAAATCACAAACTTGAGCTTGAGTCACAAGCTCGGGTCACAAACTTGGTCACCTTCTCGGTGAACCGGATTCACAAAATTGGTTCATAAAATGAACCTACAAACTTGGTGACCTCAGACTAAGTTGGACTGCCTTCGACCAAGCCCTAACCGGCTCGAATAGTCCAACCAGGTCAAGAGTTCGCCCCAAACTCACAAATTTCACAAAATTATTCAAAATCACAAACTTTGCAAACTTCACAAACTTTATTCGAAAGTCGCCCCGAGCCACAAGCTCAAGGGTTTTGGTTCCAAAAGGTTCATATACATATGCCAAGTACAATTATACATTCAAATTAGGGTTTAGGTCGAGTGCGATAAAGTACACCCTCGCCTAAGTGCCCTTTTCACATATCTCAAACACATAGCAAAGAAAACACACCAAACTGGCCTGAATACTTACTCAAAATACCAAAAGTAGTACAAAGGCGGAATTCACTTTGTGTGTTGGCTAGTAGTGGGCCCCACCGGCTCCGCCTAGCTCACCGCTGTCTGAAATAGAAGATTTTATCACAAACGGCCACTAACATGCCCAAAACAAGCAAAACGGCAAAACGACACGCGCGCACGTAAATATGACGGACGGAAACGGAAACGGCAGATTTGCTACTCATTTCTAGTTTACCCATAAGTTGAGCTACGAATATCGGATTAAGGCGTATGAGATGCCAAATCGAAGCTTAAAGGATGAACAACAACTGTTATGAAGACATCCAGAACTGAAACTGGAGGCTTCAGTCCCAAATGAACCAATCACAATCACTTACGAAATCTGGCCAATGCACAAATGGTCAGTTTTGAGTGCGAACTGTTTTCTATGCTACACATGGTCAAAAGAGCTGAAAATTAGCAGTTAGATAGTTCATTCCAAATGGAACAACTTTCATGAAGGTCGGCAATCCAAATTCGGAACGGAAATTGGTCATCAGGACCAAAACAGATTTCTGGTCATTTTCACGGGCAGGCCTTGTTTGCTCGGCTATATCTCAGGTTTTATAAATCCGATTCATGAAATTCCAAGGGCGTTAGAAAGCTCTGATATAGGGCTATAAGTTTGGTGTTTTGGTCGGAAGCCCAAACAGCTTGTAACTCAGTCAAATGTGAAGCCAAAGTTCCAGCCATAAACTTTCCAAAAACGTACTAGAATCACAAACCGTATTTGACCTCAATATGCGGTAATGGTACCAAATTCACTACGGTTATCGGATGGGGGTGTAAGACCCACTGTTTCGAAGCTAAGAAACAGGGATACAACAATGTAGAAGGCCACTCAGTCCAGTTCCTAGCTTAACTAGGTCGAAAATGCCAAATACTATACCAGAATTACCAAAACAGGTTTGCAAATCACACAAAACTGTAATTACTATAACTTAGTCTATACAAGTCCAAATGCCGAAATTCCAAAGGCATATGTTAGCTAAGACATCCTGCTACATTTCATCAGAAGACACCAACTTCAAAATCCAAACCCAAACCAGTCAAAATGGCCAATTACTATCTCAGTTTTCGCATTCTGTCCAAAGCAGAACAGCTACAGTAATTTCGTCATAACTCATTCTACATTAATCTAAATGACCTGAAATTTTGCAGGCATCTCAATCACATCAATTCCTACAACTTTCATGTTTTGAGCAAAGTCAAATTCGGCCTCTAACCCTATGATCCAAAACCGGACAGAATTGGGGATTTAAGAACCCTAGCTTTGCAATTTTCACACCAAATCCAAAATTGGTTGCATTTATCCACATTTCACATCCACTAGAGCCATTATAGTCCATTACCAATCATCACAAACAACCACACCATCATAATCCAATTAAACCAGAAAAATCATCATAAAATGGAAAACTTCACCAAATCACTCCAAACCAAGATAAAACCAGAAATTTCAGCACTTTAATCACTAATAAGCATAACTTAAGCTTCATTAAGTGCAAGAGTATGTTAAATCATCACTTACCTAGTATACAAGAGAAGAGGAGTTGTAGACCACCTTAGCTCTTCCAAACAAATCCACAAAACAACTCACAACCACCACTTGAAGATGTTTTATGGAGCAAAATCAAGGTTGGATGGTTGGTTTGATGATTTGGAACAAGATTGAAGTGTTTCTTCTTTGTACTTGGAGCAAGAGAGAGAGAAAGAGAGAGAGGAGAGAGCCGGCCATGGTGAAGAAAGAATGAGGAAATTTTAATGAATTTTGAATATATTTAACCTTTGGTCAAAAAAGTCAAAAATATGAATAGTAATTCTTAAGTCTTCTCCAATGAAATGGTGACACTTGTCACCACCATTAATGCATTCCTATCTTTCTTTTCTCTCTCACATCAATCACTTCACACACACTACTTATCTCTTAACACCCGATAAATTTTAAACAGTATCCGGAATTTAACCTAATTGGCCGAATTTTTCCGAACTTTTCGCACTAGTGGGTCCCACGTCCGATATACGTTCTTAATTTCTCAAAAACTAACTAATACTAGAAAAATCATCTAAAAACTCTAGTTACTCAATAAAAATTATCTGGGGAATTTTCTAATAAAGAAAATGTAGGAAAACGGGTTTTCAATCTTAACCGGAACTTAGGGTTTAAATCTTAATCCCTACTTAGGGTTTTCGAAATACTCCCAAAACCAAACGTTACCGCCCAATTAATGAATATATCAACGTAGAACGAACTGGGGCCTCACAACGTGGACTAAGAACAAGATGAAAATCATAATGGTCATTCAGGTACTTGTTCTTTAAACGAACCCTTGGTACACAACCATCCACAAAATGTGGAGTGTTCCCATCAAGATGAGCTCGAAGCAACTCCCCTTTGGTGTGGACTGATTTCAGTTGACATTGTTCCATGAATGGATACAAACGGGGTTTAACTCTTGGAGTACCAACTACATGGAAGCTTGCAAAGTCTACAATTGATTTTGGAATGGAACACACCAAGATCAGCTCAACTTGCCTTTGCTTGATCTGAATACAAGAAGAAACACTAAACCTTTGACTCCCTTAGGATCAGGAAGACAATGTTGTGGGCTAGCTTTTATGCGTCTTGTATTCGCCATGACGTATGAGGGAACCTCCACATAAGCTCTGAGGCCAACTATTGCGGTCCTCGATCAACACGTTTCGAGACACGTAGCACGTTTGCCCGAGGATCTAGCGAGGTTGTCCAACGCTTGGATTGCTGGACCTAGAATCAAACGGACGACACGATTTGATTAAAGGCTGTAGAACGACGACTCCGATGAAGGTGAATACGCCAGGGAATAGGTCGGTAGAACAATCAAGGACAAGATGCAAGATTGCTCAATCACCCTTGCCAGAAGCAAGTAAAGCTCGAAATTCACACAAGCAAGAAAATCGAAAAACTAAGTAATTTGATTTATAAAACGTCTACCTAAAACCTTACAAAGCAAGCCTATTTATAGGCTAAGAGTTACAGAAACCCTAAGGAAAACAAGGAAAAGGGGAATTCGGCCATCTTGGGATCAAGATGGGCCGGCCCATGCTCTACTAGAACAACTAATCTAACTATAAATTAAACACTAAAGCCTAAGGCCCTATTCGGCCAACTCACTCGGAGGCCCACTTGACTCTTCATGGGCTTGGATCGTGGTGTAGATAACTTGATTGTCTCCCTCCAAGCCTTCAATTTCTCTATGGACTCCATGTTGGTCTTGGACAATTCGAACAAGGGCTTGGAGGGATTCTTTGAAGAACTTGGCTTGTGCACGTGTGACTGGGCCCAATGGAACTCGGACTGGGTCATTACTTGGGCTAAGGTCCGTGCACACATCAGTCCCCTCCACTTGAGAAGGATTCGTCCTCAAATCTGGATGGAAATGGATGATACTACAAGAGTTGGTAGTATGAACCCCAAATCTAATGCCACCACATATTGCCAAGAAAAACTCATGGCTTTACTCCAATGGCTCCTCTTGTTCGTATCATTCCCCTCCTCTTGAAAGCAATTTGCCCACAAATTGAAGCACGAATGGTGACAAGACGAGTTACATGCCTTCGACTCAATCTTGTTAGGATGGCTATAGATGTCATCCAATGCAAAACCCACGTGCTAAGTTGGAAAATAACCCTTGTCGGACCTTGAATCTCACAAACCATCTTCAATGTATGCTCAACTTGATCGTTTGTGGTCATGAGGTAAGGGTCCTCAAAGTGGTGTGAAGCGTATCCCGTGAAATCGAACTCCGGCCCGAACACACTTGCAAGGCCCCAAGGCGGATTTGGTGATGTTGGAGATTCACGTGGACTAAGAACAAGATGAAAATCATAATGGTCATTCAGGTACTTGTTCTTTAAACGAACCCTTGGTACACAACCATCCACAAAATGTGGAGTGTTCCCATCAAGATGAGCTCGAAGCAACTCCCCTTTGGTGTGGACTGATTTCAGTTGACATTGTTCCATGAATGGATACAAACGGGGTTTAACTCTTGGAGTACCAACTACATGGAAGCTTGCAAAGTCTACAATTGATTTTGGAATGGAACACACCAAGATCAGCTCAACTTGCCTTTGCTTGATCTGAATACAAGAAGAAACACTAAACAAAGCAAGGTAAGTTCGTTGGGAAAATAATAGGCCTTCACCGGGTTGCTCAAGATCAGCCCACTTTCTCTCTTTTCTTCCTTTTTACCACCCATCTCATCAGATTTTTCCATCTCTTTGTCCATTTCAACAGCTGACCCTTTCATCTCATTGCATTCAACTCCCTCGGGTTTTATCTCTTCAGGCACAATTCCCTCATCTAGCTGCTTCTCCATTCAATAACGCTCAACCTTACTTTTCATGTGTGCTAGATCAATACAAAACTGGTCATAAGTAAGTGATACAAGTGCAATACGACGACTATTAAATAAGAAGGAATACTTATTAGTATGTCCGTCATACTTAACTTCTGGCCTCGACATCCACGCTTTGCCCAACAACCCGTGTCACTTGAATTGGGACTACATCACACAACACCTCGTCCACATATTTGCCGATTTGAATAGGTACAAGTGTGTGCTTAGTAACCCAGACAACACCTTGAGTACTCATCAACTTGTGCGGTCGAAGATGACCAATGGTTGGAAGATTTAATTTCTCAACCATCAACTCCCATCAATGGCCAAGCTACAAATTTTGTCTTTGACACCGCAACGGGTATAAAACCAACCAAGCAATTGAGATTTGACGAGGTCCAATTGCTCATCTACACCACGTAATGGCACTTCTTTGACTCCCTTAGGATCAGGAAGACAATGTTGTGGGCTAGCTTTTATGCGTCTTGTATTCGCCATGACGTATGAGGGAACCTCCACATAAGCTCTGAGGCCAACTATTGCGGTCCTCGATCAACACGTTTCGAGACACGTAGCACGTTTGCCCGAGGATCTAGCGAGGTTGTCCAACGCTTGGATTGCTGGACCTAGAATCAAACGGACGACACGATTTGATTAAAGGCTGTAGAACGACGACTCCGATGAAGGTGAATACGCCAGGGAATAGGTCGGTAGAACAATCAAGGACAAGATGCAAGATTGCTCAATCACCCTTGCCAGAAGCAAGTAAAGCTCGAAATTCACACAAGCAAGAAAATCGAAAAACTAAGTAATTTGATTTATAAAACGTCTACCTAAAACCTTACAAAGCAAGCCTATTTATAGGCTAAGAGTTACAGAAACCCTAAGGAAAACAAGGAAAAGGGGAATTCGGCCATCTTGGGATCAAGATGGGCCGGCCCATGCTCTACTAGAACAACTAATCTAACTATAAATTAAACACTAAAGCCTAAGGCCCTATTCGGCCAACTCACTCGGAGGCCCACTTGACTCTTCATGGGCTTGGATCGTGGTGTAGATAACTTGATTGTCTCCCTCCAAGCCTTCAATTTCTCTATGGACTCCATGTTGGTCTTGGACAATTCGAACAAGGGCTTGGAGGGATTCTTTGAAGAACTTGGCTTGTGCACGTGTGACTGGGCCCAATGGAACTCGGACTGGGTCATTACTTGGGCTAAGGTCCGTGCACACATCAGTCCCCTCCACTTGAGAAGGATTCGTCCTCAAATCTGGATGGAAATGGATGATACTACAAGAGTTGGTAGTATGAACCCCAAATCTAATGCCACCACATATTGCCAAGAAAAACTCATGGCTTTACTCCAATGGCTCCTCTTGTTCGTATCATTCCCCTCCTCTTGAAAGCAATTTGCCCACAAATTGAAGCACGAATGGTGACAAGACGAGTTACATGCCTTCGACTCAATCTTGTTAGGATGGCTATAGATGTCATCCAATGCAAAACCCACGTGCTAAGTTGGAAAATAACCCTTGTCGGACCTTGAATCTCACAAACCATCTTCAATGTATGCTCAACTTGATCGTTTGTGGTCATGAGGTAAGGGTCCTCAAAGTGGTGTGAAGCGTATCCCGTGAAATCGAACTCCGGCCCGAACACACTTGCAAGGCCCCAAGGCGGATTTGGTGATGTTGGAGATTCACGTGGACTAAGAACAAGATGAAAATCATAATGGTCATTCAGGTACTTGTTCTTTAAACGAACCCTTGGTACACAACCATCCACAAAATGTGGAGTGTTCCCATCAAGATGAGCTCGAAGCAACTCCCCTTTGGTGTGGACTGATTTCAGTTGACATTGTTCCATGAATGGATACAAACGGGGTTTAACTCTTGGAGTACCAACTACATGGAAGCTTGCAAAGTCTACAATTGATTTTGGAATGGAACACACCAAGATCAGCTCAACTTGCCTTTGCTTGATCTGAATACAAGAAGAAACACTAAACAAAGCAAGGTAAGTTCGTTGGGAAAATAATAGGCCTTCACCGGGTTGCTCAAGATCAGCCCACTTTCTCTCTTTTCTTCCTTTTTACCACCCATCTCATCAGATTTTTCCATCTCTTTGTCCATTTCAACAGCTGACCCTTTCATCTCATTGCATTCAACTCCCTCGGGTTTTATCTCTTCAGGCACAATTCCCTCATCTAGCTGCTTCTCCATTCAATAACGCTCAACCTTACTTTTCATGTGTGCTAGATCAATACAAAACTGGTCATAAGTAAGTGATACAAGTGCAATACGACGACTATTAAATAAGAAGGAATACTTATTAGTATGTCCGTCATACTTAACTTCTGGCCTCGACATCCACGCTTTGCCCAACAACCCGTGTCACTTGAATTGGGACTACATCACACAACACCTCGTCCACATATTTGCCGATTTGAATAGGTACAAGTGTGTGCTTAGTAACCCAGACAACACCTTGAGTACTCATCAACTTGTGCGGTCGAAGATGACCAATGGTTGGAAGATTTAATTTCTCAACCATCAACTCCCATCAATGGCCAAGCTACAAATTTTGTCTTTGACACCGCAACGGGTATAAAACCAACCAAGCAATTGAGATTTGACGAGGTCCAATTGCTCATCTACACCACGTAATGGCACTTCTTTGACTCCCTTAGGATCAGGAAGACAATGTTGTGGGCTAGCTTTTATGCGTCTTGTATTCGCCATGACGTATGAGGGAACCTCCACATAAGCTCTGAGGCCAACTATTGCGGTCCTCGATCAACACGTTTCGAGACACGTAGCACGTTTGCCCGAGGATCTAGCGAGGTTGTCCAACGCTTGGATTGCTGGACCTAGAATCAAACGGACGACACGATTTGATTAAAGGCTGTAGAACGACGACTCCGATGAAGGTGAATACGCCAGGGAATAGGTCGGTAGAACAATCAAGGACAAGATGCAAGATTGCTCAATCACCCTTGCCAGAAGCAAGTAAAGCTCGAAATTCACACAAGCAAGAAAATCGAAAAACTAAGTAATTTGATTTATAAAACGTCTACCTAAAACCTTACAAAGCAAGCCTATTTATAGGCTAAGAGTTACAGAAACCCTAAGGAAAACAAGGAAAAGGGGAATTCGGCCATCTTGGGATCAAGATGGGCCGGCCCATGCTCTACTAGAACAACTAATCTAACTATAAATTAAACACTAAAGCCTAAGGCCCTATTCGGCCAACTCACTCGGAGGCCCACTTGACTCTTCATGGGCTTGGATCGTGGTGTAGATAACTTGATTGTCTCCCTCCAAGCCTTCAATTTCTCTATGGACTCCATGTTGGTCTTGGACAATTCGAACAAGGGCTTGGAGGGATTCTTTGAAGAACTTGGCTTGTGCACGTGTGACTGGGCCCAATGGAACTCGGACTGGGTCATTACTTGGGCTAAGGTCCGTGCACACATCAGTCCCCTCCACTTGAGAAGGATTCGTCCTCAAATCTGGATGGAAATGGATGATACTACAAGAGTTGGTAGTATGAACCCCAAATCTAATGCCACCACATATTGCCAAGAAAAACTCATGGCTTTACTCCAATGGCTCCTCTTGTTCGTATCATTCCCCTCCTCTTGAAAGCAATTTGCCCACAAATTGAAGCACGAATGGTGACAAGACGAGTTACATGCCTTCGACTCAATCTTGTTAGGATGGCTATAGATGTCATCCAATGCAAAACCCACGTGCTAAGTTGGAAAATAACCCTTGTCGGACCTTGAATCTCACAAACCATCTTCAATGTATGCTCAACTTGATCGTTTGTGGTCATGAGGTAAGGGTCCTCAAAGTGGTGTGAAGCGTATCCCGTGAAATCGAACTCCGGCCCGAACACACTTGCAAGGCCCCAAGGCGGATTTGGTGATGTTGGAGATTCACGTGGACTAAGAACAAGATGAAAATCATAATGGTCATTCAGGTACTTGTTCTTTAAACGAACCCTTGGTACACAACCATCCACAAAATGTGGAGTGTTCCCATCAAGATGAGCTCGAAGCAACTCCCCTTTGGTGTGGACTGATTTCAGTTGACATTGTTCCATGAATGGATACAAACGGGGTTTAACTCTTGGAGTACCAACTACATGGAAGCTTGCAAAGTCTACAATTGATTTTGGAATGGAACACACCAAGATCAGCTCAACTTGCCTTTGCTTGATCTGAATACAAGAAGAAACACTAAACAAAGCAAGGTAAGTTCGTTGGGAAAATAATAGGCCTTCACCGGGTTGCTCAAGATCAGCCCACTTTCTCTCTTTTCTTCCTTTTTACCACCCATCTCATCAGATTTTTCCATCTCTTTGTCCATTTCAACAGCTGACCCTTTCATCTCATTGCATTCAACTCCCTCGGGTTTTATCTCTTCAGGCACAATTCCCTCATCTAGCTGCTTCTCCATTCAATAACGCTCAACCTTACTTTTCATGTGTGCTAGATCAATACAAAACTGGTCATAAGTAAGTGATACAAGTGCAATACGACGACTATTAAATAAGAAGGAATACTTATTAGTATGTCCGTCATACTTAACTTCTGGCCTCGACATCCACGCTTTGCCCAACAACCCGTGTCACTTGAATTGGGACTACATCACACAACACCTCGTCCACATATTTGCCGATTTGAATAGGTACAAGTGTGTGCTTAGTAACCCAGACAACACCTTGAGTACTCATCAACTTGTGCGGTCGAAGATGACCAATGGTTGGAAGATTTAATTTCTCAACCATCAACTCCCATCAATGGCCAAGCTACAAATTTTGTCTTTGACACCGCAACGGGTATAAAACCAACCAAGCAATTGAGATTTGACGAGGTCCAATTGCTCATCTACACCACGTAATGGCACTTCTTTGACTCCCTTAGGATCAGGAAGACAATGTTGTGGGCTAGCTTTTATGCGTCTTGTATTCGCCATGACGTATGAGGGAACCTCCACATAAGCTCTGAGGCCAACTATTGCGGTCCTCGATCAACACGTTTCGAGACACGTAGCACGTTTGCCCGAGGATCTAGCGAGGTTGTCCAACGCTTGGATTGCTGGACCTAGAATCAAACGGACGACACGATTTGATTAAAGGCTGTAGAACGACGACTCCGATGAAGGTGAATACGCCAGGGAATAGGTCGGTAGAACAATCAAGGACAAGATGCAAGATTGCTCAATCACCCTTGCCAGAAGCAAGTAAAGCTCGAAATTCACACAAGCAAGAAAATCGAAAAACTAAGTAATTTGATTTATAAAACGTCTACCTAAAACCTTACAAAGCAAGCCTATTTATAGGCTAAGAGTTACAGAAACCCTAAGGAAAACAAGGAAAAGGGGAATTCGGCCATCTTGGGATCAAGATGGGCCGGCCCATGCTCTACTAGAACAACTAATCTAACTATAAATTAAACACTAAAGCCTAAGGCCCTATTCGGCCAACTCACTCGGAGGCCCACTTGACTCTTCATGGGCTTGGATCGTGGTGTAGATAACTTGATTGTCTCCCTCCAAGCCTTCAATTTCTCTATGGACTCCATGTTGGTCTTGGACAATTCGAACAAGGGCTTGGAGGGATTCTTTGAAGAACTTGGCTTGTGCACGTGTGACTGGGCCCAATGGAACTCGGACTGGGTCATTACTTGGGCTAAGGTCCGTGCACACATCAGTCCCCTCCACTTGAGAAGGATTCGTCCTCAAATCTGGATGGAAATGGATGATACTACAAGAGTTGGTAGTATGAACCCCAAATCTAATGCCACCACATATTGCCAAGAAAAACTCATGGCTTTACTCCAATGGCTCCTCTTGTTCGTATCATTCCCCTCCTCTTGAAAGCAATTTGCCCACAAATTGAAGCACGAATGGTGACAAGACGAGTTACATGCCTTCGACTCAATCTTGTTAGGATGGCTATAGATGTCATCCAATGCAAAACCCACGTGCTAAGTTGGAAAATAACCCTTGTCGGACCTTGAATCTCACAAACCATCTTCAATGTATGCTCAACTTGATCGTTTGTGGTCATGAGGTAAGGGTCCTCAAAGTGGTGTGAAGCGTATCCCGTGAAATCGAACTCCGGCCCGAACACACTTGCAAGGCCCCAAGGCGGATTTGGTGATGTTGGAGATTCACGTGGACTAAGAACAAGATGAAAATCATAATGGTCATTCAGGTACTTGTTCTTTAAACGAACCCTTGGTACACAACCATCCACAAAATGTGGAGTGTTCCCATCAAGATGAGCTCGAAGCAACTCCCCTTTGGTGTGGACTGATTTCAGTTGACATTGTTCCATGAATGGATACAAACGGGGTTTAACTCTTGGAGTACCAACTACATGGAAGCTTGCAAAGTCTACAATTGATTTTGGAATGGAACACACCAAGATCAGCTCAACTTGCCTTTGCTTGATCTGAATACAAGAAGAAACACTAAACAAAGCAAGGTAAGTTCGTTGGGAAAATAATAGGCCTTCACCGGGTTGCTCAAGATCAGCCCACTTTCTCTCTTTTCTTCCTTTTTACCACCCATCTCATCAGATTTTTCCATCTCTTTGTCCATTTCAACAGCTGACCCTTTCATCTCATTGCATTCAACTCCCTCGGGTTTTATCTCTTCAGGCACAATTCCCTCATCTAGCTGCTTCTCCATTCAATAACGCTCAACCTTACTTTTCATGTGTGCTAGATCAATACAAAACTGGTCATAAGTAAGTGATACAAGTGCAATACGACGACTATTAAATAAGAAGGAATACTTATTAGTATGTCCGTCATACTTAACTTCTGGCCTCGACATCCACGCTTTGCCCAACAACCCGTGTCACTTGAATTGGGACTACATCACACAACACCTCGTCCACATATTTGCCGATTTGAATAGGTACAAGTGTGTGCTTAGTAACCCAGACAACACCTTGAGTACTCATCAACTTGTGCGGTCGAAGATGACCAATGGTTGGAAGATTTAATTTCTCAACCATCAACTCCCATCAATGGCCAAGCTACAAATTTTGTCTTTGACACCGCAACGGGTATAAAACCAACCAAGCAATTGAGATTTGACGAGGTCCAATTGCTCATCTACACCACGTAATGGCACTTCTTTGACTCCCTTAGGATCAGGAAGACAATGTTGTGGGCTAGCTTTTATGCGTCTTGTATTCGCCATGACGTATGAGGGAACCTCCACATAAGCTCTGAGGCCAACTATTGCGGTCCTCGATCAACACGTTTCGAGACACGTAGCACGTTTGCCCGAGGATCTAGCGAGGTTGTCCAACGCTTGGATTGCTGGACCTAGAATCAAACGGACGACACGATTTGATTAAAGGCTGTAGAACGACGACTCCGATGAAGGTGAATACGCCAGGGAATAGGTCGGTAGAACAATCAAGGACAAGATGCAAGATTGCTCAATCACCCTTGCCAGAAGCAAGTAAAGCTCGAAATTCACACAAGCAAGAAAATCGAAAAACTAAGTAATTTGATTTATAAAACGTCTACCTAAAACCTTACAAAGCAAGCCTATTTATAGGCTAAGAGTTACAGAAACCCTAAGGAAAACAAGGAAAAGGGGAATTCGGCCATCTTGGGATCAAGATGGGCCGGCCCATGCTCTACTAGAACAACTAATCTAACTATAAATTAAACACTAAAGCCTAAGGCCCTATTCGGCCAACTCACTCGGAGGCCCACTTGACTCTTCATGGGCTTGGATCGTGGTGTAGATAACTTGATTGTCTCCCTCCAAGCCTTCAATTTCTCTATGGACTCCATGTTGGTCTTGGACAATTCGAACAAGGGCTTGGAGGGATTCTTTGAAGAACTTGGCTTGTGCACGTGTGACTGGGCCCAATGGAACTCGGACTGGGTCATTACTTGGGCTAAGGTCCGTGCACACATCAGTCCCCTCCACTTGAGAAGGATTCGTCCTCAAATCTGGATGGAAATGGATGATACTACAAGAGTTGGTAGTATGAACCCCAAATCTAATGCCACCACATATTGCCAAGAAAAACTCATGGCTTTACTCCAATGGCTCCTCTTGTTCGTATCATTCCCCTCCTCTTGAAAGCAATTTGCCCACAAATTGAAGCACGAATGGTGACAAGACGAGTTACATGCCTTCGACTCAATCTTGTTAGGATGGCTATAGATGTCATCCAATGCAAAACCCACGTGCTAAGTTGGAAAATAACCCTTGTCGGACCTTGAATCTCACAAACCATCTTCAATGTATGCTCAACTTGATCGTTTGTGGTCATGAGGTAAGGGTCCTCAAAGTGGTGTGAAGCGTATCCCGTGAAATCGAACTCCGGCCCGAACACACTTGCAAGGCCCCAAGGCGGATTTGGTGATGTTGGAGATTCACGTGGACTAAGAACAAGATGAAAATCATAATGGTCATTCAGGTACTTGTTCTTTAAACGAACCCTTGGTACACAACCATCCACAAAATGTGGAGTGTTCCCATCAAGATGAGCTCGAAGCAACTCCCCTTTGGTGTGGACTGATTTCAGTTGACATTGTTCCATGAATGGATACAAACGGGGTTTAACTCTTGGAGTACCAACTACATGGAAGCTTGCAAAGTCTACAATTGATTTTGGAATGGAACACACCAAGATCAGCTCAACTTGCCTTTGCTTGATCTGAATACAAGAAGAAACACTAAACAAAGCAAGGTAAGTTCGTTGGGAAAATAATAGGCCTTCACCGGGTTGCTCAAGATCAGCCCACTTTCTCTCTTTTCTTCCTTTTTACCACCCATCTCATCAGATTTTTCCATCTCTTTGTCCATTTCAACAGCTGACCCTTTCATCTCATTGCATTCAACTCCCTCGGGTTTTATCTCTTCAGGCACAATTCCCTCATCTAGCTGCTTCTCCATTCAATAACGCTCAACCTTACTTTTCATGTGTGCTAGATCAATACAAAACTGGTCATAAGTAAGTGATACAAGTGCAATACGACGACTATTAAATAAGAAGGAATACTTATTAGTATGTCCGTCATACTTAACTTCTGGCCTCGACATCCACGCTTTGCCCAACAACCCGTGTCACTTGAATTGGGACTACATCACACAACACCTCGTCCACATATTTGCCGATTTGAATAGGTACAAGTGTGTGCTTAGTAACCCAGACAACACCTTGAGTACTCATCAACTTGTGCGGTCGAAGATGACCAATGGTTGGAAGATTTAATTTCTCAACCATCAACTCCCATCAATGGCCAAGCTACAAATTTTGTCTTTGACACCGCAACGGGTATAAAACCAACCAAGCAATTGAGATTTGACGAGGTCCAATTGCTCATCTACACCACGTAATGGCACTTCTTTGACTCCCTTAGGATCAGGAAGACAATGTTGTGGGCTAGCTTTTATGCGTCTTGTATTCGCCATGACGTATGAGGGAACCTCCACATAAGCTCTGAGGCCAACTATTGCGGTCCTCGATCAACACGTTTCGAGACACGTAGCACGTTTGCCCGAGGATCTAGCGAGGTTGTCCAACGCTTGGATTGCTGGACCTAGAATCAAACGGACGACACGATTTGATTAAAGGCTGTAGAACGACGACTCCGATGAAGGTGAATACGCCAGGGAATAGGTCGGTAGAACAATCAAGGACAAGATGCAAGATTGCTCAATCACCCTTGCCAGAAGCAAGTAAAGCTCGAAATTCACACAAGCAAGAAAATCGAAAAACTAAGTAATTTGATTTATAAAACGTCTACCTAAAACCTTACAAAGCAAGCCTATTTATAGGCTAAGAGTTACAGAAACCCTAAGGAAAACAAGGAAAAGGGGAATTCGGCCATCTTGGGATCAAGATGGGCCGGCCCATGCTCTACTAGAACAACTAATCTAACTATAAATTAAACACTAAAGCCTAAGGCCCTATTCGGCCAACTCACTCGGAGGCCCACTTGACTCTTCATGGGCTTGGATCGTGGTGTAGATAACTTGATTGTCTCCCTCCAAGCCTTCAATTTCTCTATGGACTCCATGTTGGTCTTGGACAATTCGAACAAGGGCTTGGAGGGATTCTTTGAAGAACTTGGCTTGTGCACGTGTGACTGGGCCCAATGGAACTCGGACTGGGTCATTACTTGGGCTAAGGTCCGTGCACACATCAGTCCCCTCCACTTGAGAAGGATTCGTCCTCAAATCTGGATGGAAATGGATGATACTACAAGAGTTGGTAGTATGAACCCCAAATCTAATGCCACCACATATTGCCAAGAAAAACTCATGGCTTTACTCCAATGGCTCCTCTTGTTCGTATCATTCCCCTCCTCTTGAAAGCAATTTGCCCACAAATTGAAGCACGAATGGTGACAAGACGAGTTACATGCCTTCGACTCAATCTTGTTAGGATGGCTATAGATGTCATCCAATGCAAAACCCACGTGCTAAGTTGGAAAATAACCCTTGTCGGACCTTGAATCTCACAAACCATCTTCAATGTATGCTCAACTTGATCGTTTGTGGTCATGAGGTAAGGGTCCTCAAAGTGGTGTGAAGCGTATCCCGTGAAATCGAACTCCGGCCCGAACACACTTGCAAGGCCCCAAGGCGGATTTGGTGATGTTGGAGATTCACGTGGACTAAGAACAAGATGAAAATCATAATGGTCATTCAGGTACTTGTTCTTTAAACGAACCCTTGGTACACAACCATCCACAAAATGTGGAGTGTTCCCATCAAGATGAGCTCGAAGCAACTCCCCTTTGGTGTGGACTGATTTCAGTTGACATTGTTCCATGAATGGATACAAACGGGGTTTAACTCTTGGAGTACCAACTACATGGAAGCTTGCAAAGTCTACAATTGATTTTGGAATGGAACACACCAAGATCAGCTCAACTTGCCTTTGCTTGATCTGAATACAAGAAGAAACACTAAACAAAGCAAGGTAAGTTCGTTGGGAAAATAATAGGCCTTCACCGGGTTGCTCAAGATCAGCCCACTTTCTCTCTTTTCTTCCTTTTTACCACCCATCTCATCAGATTTTTCCATCTCTTTGTCCATTTCAACAGCTGACCCTTTCATCTCATTGCATTCAACTCCCTCGGGTTTTATCTCTTCAGGCACAATTCCCTCATCTAGCTGCTTCTCCATTCAATAACGCTCAACCTTACTTTTCATGTGTGCTAGATCAATACAAAACTGGTCATAAGTAAGTGATACAAGTGCAATACGACGACTATTAAATAAGAAGGAATACTTATTAGTATGTCCGTCATATTTAACTTCTGGCCTCGACATCCACGCTTTGCCCAACAACCCGTGTCACTTGAATTGGGACTACATCACACAACACCTCGTCCACATATTTGCCGATTTGAATAGGTACAAGTGTGTGCTTAGTAACCCAGACAACACCTTGAGTACTCATCAACTTGTGCGGTCGAAGATGACCAATGGTTGGAAGATTTAATTTCTCAACCATCAACTCCCATCAATGGCCAAGCTACAAATTTTGTCTTTGACACCGCAACGGGTATAAAACCAACCAAGCAATTGAGATTTGACGAGGTCCAATTGCTCATCTACACCACGTAATGGCACTTCTTTGACTCCCTTAGGATCAGGAAGACAATGTTGTGGGCTAGCTTTTATGCGTCTAATGCCACCACATATTGCCAAGAAAAACTCATGGCTTTACTCCAATGGCTCCTCTTGTTCGTATCATTCCCCTCCTCTTGAAAGCAATTTGCCCACAAATTGAAGCACGAATGGTGACAAGACGAGTTACATGCCTTCGACTCAATCTTGTTAGGATGGCTATAGATGTCATCCAATGCAAAACCCACGTGCTAAGTTGGAAAATAACCCTTGTCGGACCTTGAATCTCACAAACCATCTTCAATGTATGCTCAACTTGATCGTTTGTGGTCATGAGGTAAGGGTCCTCAAAGTGGTGTGAAGCGTATCCCGTGAAATCGAACTCCGGCCCGAACACACTTGCAAGGCCCCAAGGCGGATTTGGTGATGTTGGAGATTCACGTGGACTAAGAACAAGATGAAAATCATAATGGTCATTCAGGTACTTGTTCTTTAAACGAACCCTTGGTACACAACCATCCACAAAATGTGGAGTGTTCCCATCAAGATGAGCTCGAAGCAACTCCCCTTTGGTGTGGACTGATTTGAGTTGACATTGTTCCATGAATGGATACAAACGGGGTTTAACTCTTGGAGTACCAACTACATGGAAGCTTGCAAAGTCTACAATTGATTTTGGAATGGAACACACCAAGATCAGCTCAACTTGCCTTTGCTTGATCTGAATACAAGAAGAAACACTAAACAAAGCAAGGTAAGTTCGTTGGGAAAATAATAGGCCTTCACCGGGTTTGATGCGGTGGAGCACGAGGCCCAAAGTGTACAAGTAGACCCTGTGAAGGTGCCCCAAGGCCCAGTGACACGAGCACGAGCTAAGAGATTCAAGGAGTCCCTCCAAGCCTTGGTACGTGCCATCCAAACCCAAGAGAAACCGGGCATTGAAGGAATTGAGTTGGAATATCCTTGCACGACTACTAAAATGCTGCTTACAATTGAAGATGCGAGTGTTCAAGCTCCAAACGGCGGGCTGAGCCCCGAAGCTTATGATCTATAGTTAGTTGGGCTAGCTTTCGGTCAAGTATAGGCCCAAGGGGCTGGCCGAACTTTCCTTGTTATTTTTCCAGTTTATTAGGTCTTAGTTACGGCTATTAATAGCCTCAAGCCGCATGTTACATTCAGTTTTTTGAGAGTATTGAATAAAATTTCCAGAATTTCGTCCATTCCTTGTGGCAAATTCCCTTAGCTTGTAAAAGCTAAGTTGAACATCCTAGAGTTGATCCTAGGCTGTTCTTGACTTATCAATCAAGCACACATACTTGATTGTGGCGTCCTCTACCGTTAAATCTGTTCTTGAGTGGTCCAAGTTCGGGTTCAACTCCGTCAAATCTTCATCGTGTTCCTCTAGATCCGAAGTAGCTTCCGCGTCTCGCATCAGCTGGCATCAGAGCTAGTTAGAGGTATCACGAATATCCCTTTTTATCGTTTTGAGATCTATTTTAGTCTTCTAAATTCGTAGCTCAAGTGCTCGGGTTTGTCAAGTCCGAAATCTGCCTTTGTTGTTTCCTTGTCAGAAATCTGTCTTTGTTGTTTCCTTGTCAGAAATCTGTCTTTGTTGTTTACTTGTTGTCTGAAATTTTCTGTCCAGTTTTGTCTTGTGTTTATGTTCTGTTTAAATCCAAAAAAAAAATCTCTTGTGTTGCATACCTTATTGTCATTCCCTTGAGTCGTTGCTGGAATTAATTTGCTGGGATACCGAATCTGTTTGCACTTGTTTCTTGAACCTTTGTGTTGTTGCTTTGCAAAACTCGAACATCAAAACCTTATTGGGGAAGTCTTGAGCTTCTTGGATCAAAGAGGTTAATCTTGGCAGTCTTGAAACCTGAAATAAACCTTCAACCGTGTTCTTGTTTTCATGGAACTTTGATCTTGAAACCAAATCTGTCCAAGTTGTTTACGTTAATTGCTGTGAAATTGTGGTCTAAGCTAGCTGGCTATTGTGTGAAAACACCCCAACAGAAGTCAAAAAAAATTTTAAGAAAGACGGCTCTAGTTTCCAATTCTTGACCAGCCTTCAAGTTTTACCAAATCTGATTCAAAGGTCAAAAAAAATTTTCAAGAAAGACGGCTCTAGTTTCCAATTCTTGACCAGCCTTCAAGTTTTACCAAATCTGATTCAAACTTGGACTTTCAAATCTGAACAGCCCTAGTCTTGGTCAGCATTCAAGCCACCAAATCTGATTCAAACTTGGACTTCCAAATCTGAACAACATCCAATTCTTGACAGCCTACAAGTTTACCAAATTTTGTGCAAAATCTGACTTCCAAATCTGACCAAACTCCAAGGTTTCCAATCTTGGCAACCCCAAGTGTCCAAATCAGATCACGGACCAAAAAAAAAAACCACGGACCAGCAGCTCAACACATTCCAGAAATTTGGGTTTCGGGTAGAGTTTTCTAGGATTTTCAAAATTTCAGCATTCAAGTTAATTGTCTTACTTTCTTTCGAGTCGTTAGTTATTGTCCAGCTATATTCTGAGTCTTGAGTCGTGTCTAGGTCTTCAGTCATTCACCTCCATTTATTGCTACTAGCTTGTGTGTCACTTGTTGACTAGTCAAGAACGTACACTGCGGTGACGCCTAGTTTGTTCAACTCAAGCAACTAGCAAGCCAAGGAATTGCTTGGTAAGATTATTAGAGAGTGATACACTTGAGTGAAACACGAGTGTGAGTGACCTATACATCGTATTAAAAAAAAAAAAAAAAAAAGAGAGAGGAACTCGTTTTTGTTTATTTATTTTGCAGGTGGACTAAATATGTCTAGTGAAGTTGGTGAACAAACCATGGACATCAAACTACAATTGGAAGCCATGTGTGGGAGGAAAATTCCTTTGCACTACTAACCGTTTTGCAGGTCACATAGTCATGGCCACTAGAGTTGCATCTTGCTCATACAATCAAGAATTCATGGAGACCGAACCTTTCAAGAGGAGAGGTCCCAAGCGAAGTACCTCCAAGTACTTTAGCCCCATGCAATCCAGTTCACAATGTGGGTATCATTCACTCCGGGAGGAGATGCAACGCCACCGTGCTTTGTGTGTGTATGAAAGATATAAACAAGATTGTGATGAGTATGAGAAGGAGCAAAGCAGTTTGCGTAGAGCATCTAAATCAAGGTCAACTTCAAGCAAACAAGGTTCATCTAAGAAGTGTCTTGACAATCAAGACGAAGGGCTCGAGAATTTTCGAATTGAGTCAAAGCTTCGTGAATCAATGGATAAATTCGAACGTCGGACTGAAGCATTGATTGATGATATGATGGAAAGACTTAGCCAAGTGCTGGATTCACACCTGGAGCAACTTAACCATGTGCCAACCGGTGGTAATAAAGGGAAAATTCATCCTAGTCCCTCGTTGATTGAAGAGCCAAATATGAATGAGTTACAACTGAGCCATGAACATGAGCTAGACAATGAAAATCAAACCTCATGTACAATGCGTGAGCAATGGTCCGAGAAGAATGGAGTGGAAAAAGACAAGAATAATTTGGCCTTAGTGAAGAGTAAAAAGGAGGAGTTGGCCGTGTTTACAAAGGCTGAAAGTGTGACCATTTTGTTTGCTAACCGGCTAACATGTGTTTTGTTTAGCACCTCTTCTTTTGTTCAAGTTACACAAAGTCAAGTAGAGTTGATCATGGCATGTTCCATCCCGAAGTCACTTGGACACTTTGCGAGTTTCCATGGAGTTGGTCTTCTAGGAACTAAATCTCTTTGGTATCAATTCATGGAACAATGTCCATTCAAATCTGTCCGCACCATTGGAGGGTTCATTCGAGCTCATCTTAAAAGGGAAATTCCAGAATCTACTTCTTGTTCTTTACCTATGTGTCAAGGACTAGCACTGGAATCTCAAGTTGAATCAATTGGTGGAAGGAATATCGAAGTGTCAAAGGGAGTTTTCTCATTTAAATCTCGTTCTACACCTTCTTACCATCTAGCTAATAATGTCCCATTAGTCCTTTACCCGATTTCTGAATTGCTCCAAGTTGAAGGTTATTTTGTTTTCATAGGATGTAACGCTGTCCACAATTTTCCAACTACGGCTAAAGACTTGCAACCCGATTTCGTGCTTATCCCTGCTGCAAGTGGTGCACGTTCGTGCTTCTTCACATGTCCAAAAGCTAGTCACCACGAGCTTACTTCACCAACCCCAACTTGTACAAATTCATGCGATTCGTATGGAGTGCATTTCACTTCATTGCTGCCACTTATGTCACGTGACAATAAGACAATCCATGGCCGAAGGTTGATTAGAGAGCTTTGGATTGCTACCTGGAAGTTTCGTGAGCCTTACACAAGCTTTTTCCTATCTTGGCGCATGTCCTTGTTTGAGGGCCTCATGAAACTGACCAAACGGCATTTAACTTGGCTCGTGACCTTTCATTTGTTCCCAACGTGGCTGACCTCCAAACGCACTGTCGACATCCCCATCTAGATTTGAGGACAAATCCTTTTCAAGAGGAAGGGAATGATGCGGTGGAGCACGAGGCCCAAAGTGTACAAGTAGACCCTGTGAAGGTGCCCCAAGGCCCAGTGACACGAGCATGAGCTAAGAGATTCAAGGAGTCCCTCCAAGCCTTGGTACGTGCCATCCAAACCCAAGAGAAACCGGGCATTGAAGGAATTGAGTTGGAATATCCTTGCACGACTACTAAAATGCTGCTTACAATTGAAGATGCGAGTGTTCAAGCTCCAAACGGCGGGCTGAGCCCCGAAGCTTATGATCTATAGTTAGTTGGGCTAGCTTTCGGTCAAGTATAGGCCCAAGGGGCTGGCCGAACTTTCCTTGTTATTTTTCCAGTTTATTAGGTCTTAGTTACGGCTATTAATAGCCTCAAGCCGCATGTTACATTCAGTTTTTTGAGAGTATTGAATAAAATTTCCAGAATTTCGTCCATTCCTTGTGGCAAATTCCCTTAGCTTGTAAAAGCTAAGTTGAACATCCTAGAGTTGATCCTAGGCTGTTCTTGACTTATCAATCAAGCACACATACTTGATTGTGGCGTCCTCTACCGTTAAATCTGTTCTTGAGTGGTCCAAGTTCGGGTTCAACTCCGTCAAATCTTCATCGTGTTCCTCTAGATCCGAAGTAGCTTCCGCGTCTCGCATCAGCTGGCATCAGAGCTAGTTAGAGGTATCACGAATATCCCTTTTTATCGTTTTGAGATCTATTTTAGTCTTCTAAATTCGTAGCTCAAGTGCTCGGGTTTGTCAAGTCCGAAATCTGCCTTTGTTGTTTCCTTGTCAGAAATCTGTCTTTGTTGTTTCCTTGTCAGAAATCTGTCTTTGTTGTTTACTTGTTGTCTGAAATTTTCTGTCCAGTTTTGTCTTGTGTTTATGTTCTGTTTAAATCCAAAAAAAAAATCTCTTGTGTTGCATACCTTATTGTCATTCCCTTGAGTCGTTGCTGGAATTAATTTGCTGGGATACCGAATCTGTTTGCACTTGTTTCTTGAACCTTTGTGTTGTTGCTTTGCAAAACTCGAACATCAAAACCTTATTGGGGAAGTCTTGAGCTTCTTGGATCAAAGAGGTTAATCTTGGCAGTCTTGAAACCTGAAATAAACCTTCAACCGTGTTCTTGTTTTCATGGAACTTTGATCTTGAAACCAAATCTGTCCAAGTTGTTTACGTTAATTGCTGTGAAATTGTGGTCTAAGCTAGCTGGCTATTGTGTGAAAACACCCCAACAGAAGTCAAAAAAAATTTTAAGAAAGACGGCTCTAGTTTCCAATTCTTGACCAGCCTTCAAGTTTTACCAAATCTGATTCAAAGGTCAAAAAAAATTTTCAAGAAAGACGGCTCTAGTTTCCAATTCTTGACCAGCCTTCAAGTTTTACCAAATCTGATTCAAACTTGGACTTTCAAATCTGAACAGCCCTAGTCTTGGTCAGCATTCAAGCCACCAAATCTGATTCAAACTTGGACTTCCAAATCTGAACAACATCCAATTCTTGACAGCCTACAAGTTTACCAAATTTTGTGCAAAATCTGACTTCCAAATCTGACCAAACTCCAAGGTTTCCAATCTTGGCAACCCCAAGTGTCCAAATCAGATCACGGACCAAAAAAAAAAACCACGGACCAGCAGCTCAACACATTCCAGAAATTTGGGTTTCGGGTAGAGTTTTCTAGGATTTTCAAAATTTCAGCATTCAAGTTAATTGTCTTACTTTCTTTCGAGTCGTTAGTTATTGTCCAGCTATATTCTGAGTCTTGAGTCGTGTCTAGGTCTTCAGTCATTCACCTCCATTTATTGCTACTAGCTTGTGTGTCACTTGTTGACTAGTCAAGAACGTACACTGCGGTGACGCCTAGTTTGTTCAACTCAAGCAACTAGCAAGCCAAGGAATTGCTTGGTAAGATTATTAGAGAGTGATACACTTGAGTGAAACACGAGTGTGAGTGACCTATACATCGTATTAAAAAAAAAAAAAAAAAAAGAGAGAGGAACTCGTTTTTGTTTATTTATTTTGCAGGTGGACTAAATATGTCTAGTGAAGTTGGTGAACAAACCATGGACATCAAACTACAATTGGAAGCCATGTGTGGGAGGAAAATTCCTTTGCACTACTAACCGTTTTGCAGGTCACATAGTCATGGCCACTAGAGTTGCATCTTGCTCATACAATCAAGAATTCATGGAGACCGAACCTTTCAAGAGGAGAGGTCCCAAGCGAAGTACCTCCAAGTACTTTAGCCCCATGCAATCCAGTTCACAATGTGGGTATCATTCACTCCGGGAGGAGATGCAACGCCACCGTGCTTTGTGTGTGTATGAAAGATATAAACAAGATTGTGATGAGTATGAGAAGGAGCAAAGCAGTTTGCGTAGAGCATCTAAATCAAGGTCAACTTCAAGCAAACAAGGTTCATCTAAGAAGTGTCTTGACAATCAAGACGAAGGGCTCGAGAATTTTCGAATTGAGTCAAAGCTTCGTGAATCAATGGATAAATTCGAACGTCGGACTGAAGCATTGATTGATGATATGATGGAAAGACTTAGCCAAGTGCTGGATTCACACCTGGAGCAACTTAACCATGTGCCAACCGGTGGTAATAAAGGGAAAATTCATCCTAGTCCCTCGTTGATTGAAGAGCCAAATATGAATGAGTTACAACTGAGCCATGAACATGAGCTAGACAATGAAAATCAAACCTCATGTACAATGCGTGAGCAATGGTCCGAGAAGAATGGAGTGGAAAAAGACAAGAATAATTTGGCCTTAGTGAAGAGTAAAAAGGAGGAGTTGGCCGTGTTTACAAAGGCTGAAAGTGTGACCATTTTGTTTGCTAACCGGCTAACATGTGTTTTGTTTAGCACCTCTTCTTTTGTTCAAGTTACACAAAGTCAAGTAGAGTTGATCATGGCATGTTCCATCCCGAAGTCACTTGGACACTTTGCGAGTTTCCATGGAGTTGGTCTTCTAGGAACTAAATCTCTTTGGTATCAATTCATGGAACAATGTCCATTCAAATCTGTCCGCACCATTGGAGGGTTCATTCGAGCTCATCTTAAAAGGGAAATTCCAGAATCTACTTCTTGTTCTTTACCTATGTGTCAAGGACTAGCACTGGAATCTCAAGTTGAATCAATTGGTGGAAGGAATATCGAAGTGTCAAAGGGAGTTTTCTCATTTAAATCTCGTTCTACACCTTCTTACCATCTAGCTAATAATGTCCCATTAGTCCTTTACCCGATTTCTGAATTGCTCCAAGTTGAAGGTTATTTTGTTTTCATAGGATGTAACGCTGTCCACAATTTTCCAACTACGGCTAAAGACTTGCAACCCGATTTCGTGCTTATCCCTGCTGCAAGTGGTGCACGTTCGTGCTTCTTCACATGTCCAAAAGCTAGTCACCACGAGCTTACTTCACCAACCCCAACTTGTACAAATTCATGCGATTCGTATGGAGTGCATTTCACTTCATTGCTGCCACTTATGTCACGTGACAATAAGACAATCCATGGCCGAAGGTTGATTAGAGAGCTTTGGATTGCTACCTGGAAGTTTCGTGAGCCTTACACAAGCTTTTTCCTATCTTGGCGCATGTCCTTGTTTGAGGGCCTCATGAAACTGACCAAACGGCATTTAACTTGGCTCGTGACCTTTCATTTGTTCCCAACGTGGCTGACCTCCAAACGCACTGTCGACATCCCCATCTAGATTTGAGGACAAATCCTTTTCAAGAGGAGGGGAATGATGCGGTGGAGCACGAGGCCCAAAGTGTACAAGTAGACCCTGTGAAGGTGCCCCAAGGCCCAGTGACACGAGCACGAGCTAAGAGATTCAAGGAGTCCCTCCAAGCCTTGGTACGTGCCATCCAAACCCAAGAGAAACCGGGCATTGAAGGAATTGAGTTGGAATATCCTTGCACGACTACTAAAATGCTGCTTACAATTGAAGATGCGAGTGTTCAAGCTCCAAACGGCGGGCTGAGCCCCGAAGCTTATGATCTATAGTTAGTTGGGCTAGCTTTCGGTCAAGTATAGGCCCAAGGGGCTGGCCGAACTTTCCTTGTTATTTTTCCAGTTTATTAGGTCTTAGTTACGGCTATTAATAGCCTCAAGCCGCATGTTACATTCAGTTTTTTGAGAGTATTGAATAAAATTTCCAGAATTTCGTCCATTCCTTGTGGCAAATTCCCTTAGCTTGTAAAAGCTAAGTTGAACATCCTAGAGTTGATCCTAGGCTGTTCTTGACTTATCAATCAAGCACACATACTTGATTGTGGCGTCCTCTACCGTTAAATCTGTTCTTGAGTGGTCCAAGTTCGGGTTCAACTCCGTCAAATCTTCATCGTGTTCCTCTAGATCCGAAGTAGCTTCCGCGTCTCGCATCAGGGTTGCTCAAGATCAGCCCACTTTCTCTCTTTTCTTCCTTTTTACCACCCATCTCATCAGATTTTTCCATCTCTTTGTCCATTTCAACAGCTGACCCTTTCATCTCATTGCATTCAACTCCCTCGGGTTTTATCTCTTCAGGCACAATTCCCTCATCTAGCTGCTTCTCCATTCAATAACGCTCAACCTTACTTTTCATGTGTGCTAGATCAATACAAAACTGGTCATAAGTAAGTGATACAAGTGCAATACGACGACTATTAAATAAGAAGGAATACTTATTAGTATGTCCGTCATATTTAACTTCTGGCCTCGACATCCACGCTTTGCCCAACAACTCGTGTCACTTGAATTGGGACTACATCACACAACACCTCGTCCACATATTTGCCGATTTGAATAGGTACAAGTGTGTGCTTAGTAACCCAGACAACACCTTGAGTACTCATCAACTTGTGCGGTCGAAGATGACCAATGGTTGGAAGATTTAATTTCTCAACCATCAACTCCCATCAATGGCCAAGCTACAAATTTTGTCTTTGACACCGCAACGGGTATAAAACCAACCAAGCAATTGAGATTTGACGAGATCCAATTGCTCATCTACACCACGTAATGGCACTTCTTTGACTCCCTTAGGATCAGGAAGACAATGTTGTGGGCTAGCTTTTATGCGTCTTGTATTCGCCATGACGTATGAGGGAACCTCCACATAAGCTCTGAGGCCAACTATTGCGGTCCTCGATCAACACGTTTCGAGACACGTAGCACGTTTGCCCGAGGATCTAGCGAGGTTGTCCAACGCTTGGATTGCTGGACCTAGAATCAAACGGACGACACGATTTGATTAAAGGCTGTAGAACGACGACTCCGATGAAGGTGAATACGCCAGGGAATAGGTCGGTAGAACAATCAAGGACAAGATGCAAGATTGCTCAATCACCCTTGCCAGAAGCAAGTAAAGCTCGAAATTCACACAAGCAAGAAAATCGAAAAACTAAGTAATTTGATTTATAAAACGCCTACCTAAAACCTTACAAAGCAAGCCTATTTATAGGCTAAGAGTTACAGAAACCTTAAGGAAAACAAGGAAAAGGGGAATTCGGCCATCTTGGGATCAAGATGGGCCGGCCCATGCTCTACTAGAACAACTAATCTAACTATAAATTAAACACTAAAGCCTAAGGCCCTATTCGGCCAACTCACTCGGAGGCCCACTTGACTCTTCATGGGCTTGGATCGTGGTGTAGATAACTTGATTGTGATACGTTCCTCGATCAACACGTTTCGAGACACGTAGCACGTTTGCCCAAGGATCTAGCGAGGATGTCCAACGCTTGGAATTGCGGGGCCTAGAACCAAACGGACGACACGATATGATTCAAGACGGAAGACGACACTCCGATGAAGGTGAATACTCCAGGGGAATAGGTCGGTAGAACAATCTAGGACAGAACGCAAGACTGCTCAAAACCCTTGCCAAAGCAAGTAAAGGGGTCGAATCTCTCTCTCAAAAAGAATCGAAAATATGCAAAACTTTATTGATCAAACGTCTACCCTAAAACCTTACAAAGCAAGCCTATTTATAGGCTAAAGTGACTGAAACCCTAAAGGGACTAGGAAAGGGAAAAGTCGGCCCATGGTCTTGGGACAAGATGGGCCGGCCCATGCTCTTACTTAAACACTAATCAATTGCTAAATAACTACTAAGGCCTAAGGCCCTATTCGGCCAACTCATTTGGAGGCCCACTTGACTCTTCATGGGCTTGGGTCATGGTGTAGATAACTTGATTAAAATCCTTCAAGCCTTCAATATCTCTATGGACTCCATGTTGGTTTTGGACAATTCGAACAAGGGCTTGGAGGGATTCTTTGAAGAGCTTGGCTCGTGCACGTGTGACTGGGCCCAATGGAACTCGGACTGGGTTATTACTTGGGCTAAGGTCCGTGCACACATCATTCTCCATTCAATAACGCTCAACCTTACTTTTCATGTGTGCTAGATCAATACAAAACTGGTCATAAGTAAGTGATACAAGTGCAATACGACGACTATTAAATAAGAAGGAATACTTATTAGTATGTCCGTCATATTTAACTTCTGGCCTCGACATCCACGCTTTGCCCAACAACCCGTGTCACTTGAATTGGGACTACATCACACAACACCTCGTCCACATATTTGCCGATTTGAATAGGTACAAGTGTGTGCTTAGTAACCCAGACAACACCTTGAGTACTCATCAACTTGTGCGGTCGAAGATGACCAATGGTTGGAAGATTTAATTTCTCAACCATCAACTCCCATCAATGGCCAAGCTACAAATTTTGTCTTTGACACCGCAACGGGTATAAAACCAACCAAGCAATTGAGATTTGACGAGGTCCAATTGCTCATCTACACCACGTAATGGCACTTCTTTGACTCCCTTAGGATCAGGAAGACAATGTTGTGGGCTAGCTTTTATGCGTCTTGTATTCGCCATGACGTATGAGGGAACCTCCACATAAGCTCTGAGGCCAACTATTGCGGTCCTCGATCAACACGTTTCGAGACACGTAGCACGTTTGCCCGAGGATCTAGCGAGGTTGTCCAACGCTTGGATTGCTGGACCTAGAATCAAACGGACGACACGATTTGATTAAAGGCTGTAGAACGACGACTCCGATGAAGGTGAATACGCCAGGGAATAGGTCGGTAGAACAATCAAGGACAAGATGCAAGATTGCTCAATCACCCTTGCCAGAAGCAAGTAAAGCTCGAAATTCACACAAGCAAGAAAATCGAAAAACTAAGTAATTTGATTTATAAAACGCCTACCTAAAACCTTACAAAGCAAGCCTATTTATAGGCTAAGAGTTACAGAAACCCTAAGGAAAACAAGGAAAAGGGGAATTCGGCCATCTTGGGATCAAGATGGGCCGGCCCATGCTCTACTAGAACAACTAATCTAACTATAAATTAAACACTAAAGCCTAAGGCCCTATTCGGCCAACTCACTCGGAGGCCCACTTGACTCGTCATGGGCTTGGATCGTGGTGTAGATAACTTGATTGTCTCCCTCCAAGCCTTCAATTTCTCTATGGACTCCATGTTGGTCTTGGACAATTCGAACAAGGGCTTGGAGGGATTCTTTGAAGAACTTGGCTTGTGCACGTGTGACTGGGCCCAATGGAACTCGGACTGGGTCATTACTTGGGCTAAGGTCCGTGCACACATCAGTCCCCTCCACTTGAGAAGGATTCGTCCTCAAATCTGGATGGAAATGGATGATACTACAAGAGTTGGTAGTATGAACCCCAAATCTAATGCCACCACATATTGCCAAGAAAAACTCATGGCTTTACTCCAATGGCTCCTCTTGTTCGTATCATTCCCCTCCTCTTGAAAGCAATTTGCCCACAAATTGAAGCACGAATGGTGACAAGACGAGTTACATGCCTTCGACTCAATCTTGTTAGGATGGCTATAGATGTCATCCAATGCAAAACCCACGTGCTAAGTTGGAAAATAACCCTTGTCGGACCTTGAATCTCACAAACCATCTTCAATGTATGCTCAACTTGATCGTTTGTGGTCATGAGGTAAGGGTCCTCAAAGTGGTGTGAAGCGTATCCCGTGAAATCGAACTCCGGCCCGAACACACTTGCAACGCCCCAAGGCGGATTTGGTGATGTTGGAGATTCACGTGGACTAAGAACAAGATGAAAATCATAATGGTCATTCAGGTACTTGTTCTTTAAACGAACCCTTGGTACACAACCATCCACAAAATGTGGAGTGTTCCCATCAAGATGAGCTCGAAGCAACTCCCCTTTGGTGTGGACTGATTTGAGTTGACATTGTTCCATGAATGGATACAAACGGGGTTTAACTCTTGGAGTACCAACTACATGGAAGCTTGCAAAGTCTACAATTGATTTTGGAATGGAACACACCAAGATCAGCTCAACTTGCCTTTGCTTGATCTGAATACAAGAAGAAACACTAAACAAAGCAAGGTAAGTTCGTTGGGAAAATAATAGGCCTTCACCGGGTTGCTCAAGATCAGCCCACTTTCTCTCTTTTCTTCCTTTTTACCACCCATCTCATCAGATTTTTCCATCTCTTTGTCCATTTCAACAGCTGACCCTTTCATCTCATTGCATTCAACTCCCTCGGGTTTTATCTCTTCAGGCACAATTCCCTCATCTAGCTGCTTCTCCATTCAATAACGCTCAACCTTACTTTTCATGTGTGCTAGATCAATACAAAACTGGTCATAAGTAAGTGATACAAGTGCAATACGACGACTATTAAATAAGAAGGAATACTTATTAGTATGTCCGTCATATTTAACTTCTGGCCTCGACATCCACGCTTTGCCCAACAACCCGTGTCACTTGAATTGGGACTACATCACACAACACCTCGTCCACATATTTGCCGATTTGAATAGGTACAAGTGTGTGCTTAGTAACCCAGACAACACCTTGAGTACTCATCAACTTGTGCGGTCGAAGATGACCAATGGTTGGAAGATTTAATTTCTCAACCATGATAGCAGTTGCAAGGTTGACTTCACAACTCCCATCAATGGCCAAGCTACAAATTTTGTCTTTGACACCGCAACGGGTATAAAACCAACCAAGCAATTGAGATTTGACGAGGTCCAATTGCTCATCTACACCACGTAATGGCACTTCTTTGACTCCCTTAGGATCAGGAAGACAATGTTGTGGGCTAGTTTTATGCGTCTTGTATTCGCCATGACGTATGAGGGAACCTCCACATAAGCTCTGAGGCCAACTATTGCGGTCCTCGATCAACACGTTTCGAGACACGTAGCACGTTTGCCCGAGGATCTAGCGAGGTTGTCCAACGCTTGGATTGCTGGACCTAGAATCAAACGGACGACACGATTTGATTAAAGGCTGTAGAACGACGACTCCGATGAAGGTGAATACGCCAGGGAATAGGTCGGTAGAACAATCAAGGACAAGATGCAAGATTGCTCAATCACCCTTGCCAGAAGCAAGTAAAGCTCGAAATTCACACAAGCAAGAAAATCGAAAAACTAAGTAATTTGATTTATAAAACGTCTACCTAAAACCTTACAAAGCAAGCCTATTTATAGGCTAAGAGTTACAGAAACCCTAAGGAAAACAAGGAAAAGGGGAATTCGGCCATCTTGGGATCAAGATGGGCCGGCCCATGCTCTACTAGAACAACTAATCTAACTATAAATTAAACACTAAAGCCTAAGGCCCTATTCGGCCAACTCACTCGGAGGCCCACTTGACTCTTCATGGGCTTGGATCGTGGTGTAGATAACTTGATTGTCTCCCTCCAAGCCTTCAATTTCTCTATGGACTCCATGTTGGTCTTGGACAATTCGAACAAGGGCTTGGAGGGATTCTTTGAAGAACTTGGCTTGTGCACGTGTGACTGGGCCCAATGGAACTCGGACTGGGTCATTACTTGGGCTAAGGTCCGTGCACACATCAGTCCCCTCCACTTGAGAAGGATTCGTCCTCAAATCTGGATGGAAATGGATGATACTACAAGAGTTGGTAGTATGAACCCCAAATCTAATGCCACCACATATTGCCAAGAAAAACTCATGGCTTTACTCCAATGGCTCCTCTTGTTCGTATCATTCCCCTCCTCTTGAAAGCAATTTGCCCACAAATTGAAGCACGAATGGTGACAAGACGAGTTACATGCCTTCGACTCAATCTTGTTAGGATGGCTATAGATGTCATCCAATGCAAAACCCACGTGCTAAGTTGGAAAATAACCCTTGTCGGACCTTGAATCTCACAAACCATCTTCAATGTATGCTCAACTTGATCGTTTGTGGTCATGAGGTAAGGGTCCTCAAAGTGGTGTGAAGCGTATCCCGTGAAATCGAACTCCGGCCCGAACACACTTGCAAGGCCCCAAGGCGGATTTGGTGATGTTGGAGATTCACGTGGACTAAGAACAAGATGAAAATCATAATGGTCATTCAGGTACTTGTTCTTTAAACGAACCCTTGGTACACAACCATCCACAAAATGTGGAGTGTTCCCATCAAGATGAGCTCGAAGCAACTCCCCTTTGGTGTGGACTGATTTCAGTTGACATTGTTCCATGAATGGATACAAACGGGGTTTAACTCTTGGAGTACCAACTACATGGAAGCTTGCAAAGTCTACAATTGATTTTGGAATGGAACACACCAAGATCAGCTCAACTTGCCTTTGCTTGATCTGAATACAAGAAGAAACACTAAACAAAGCAAGGTAAGTTCGTTGGGAAAATAATAGGCCTTCACCGGGTTGCTCAAGATCAGCCCACTTTCTCTCTTTTCTTCCTTTTTACCACCCATCTCATCAGATTTTTCCATCTCTTTGTCCATTTCAACAGCTGACCCTTTCATCTCATTGCATTCAACTCCCTCGGGTTTTATCTCTTCAGGCACAATTCCCTCATCTAGCTGCTTCTCCATTCAATAACGCTCAACCTTACTTTTCATGTGTGCTAGATCAATACAAAACTGGTCATAAGTAAGTGATACAAGTGCAATACGACGACTATTAAATAAGAAGGAATACTTATTAGTATGTCCGTCATATTTAACTTCTGGCCTCGACATCCACGCTTTGCCCAACAACCCGTGTCACTTGAATTGGGACTACATCACACAACACCTCGTCCACATATTTGCCGATTTGAATAGGTACAAGTGTGTGCTTAGTAACCCAGACAACACCTTGAGTACTCATCAACTTGTGCGGTCGAAGATGACCAATGGTTGGAAGATTTAATTTCTCAACCATCAACTCCCATCAATGGCCAAGCTACAAATTTTGTCTTTGACACCGCAACGGGTATAAAACCAACCAAGCAATTGAGATTTGACGAGGTCCAATTGCTCATCTACACCACGTAATGGCACTTCTTTGACTCCCTTAGGATCAGGAAGACAATGTTGTGGGCTAGCTTTTATGCGTCTTGTATTCGCCATGACGTATGAGGGAACCTCCACATAAGCTCTGAGGCCAACTATTGCGGTCCTCGATCAACACGTTTCGAGACACGTAGCACGTTTGCCCGAGGATCTAGCGAGGTTGTCCAACGCTTGGATTGCTGGACCTAGAATCAAACGGACGACACGATTTGATTAAAGGCTGTAGAACGACGACTCCGATGAAGGTGAATACGCCAGGGAATAGGTCGGTAGAACAATCAAGGACAAGATGCAAGATTGCTCAATCACCCTTGCCAGAAGCAAGTAAAGCTCGAAATTCACACAAGCAAGAAAATCGAAAAACTAAGTAATTTGATTTATAAAACGTCTACCTAAAACCTTACAAAGCAAGCCTATTTATAGGCTAAGAGTTACAGAAACCCTAAGGAAAACAAGGAAAAGGGGAATTCGGCCATCTTGGGATCAAGATGGGCCGGCCCATGCTCTACTAGAACAACTAATCTAACTATAAATTAAACACTAAAGCCTAAGGCCCTATTCGGCCAACTCACTCGGAGGCCCACTTGACTCTTCATGGGCTTGGATCGTGGTGTAGATAACTTGATTGTCTCCCTCCAAGCCTTCAATTTCTCTATGGACTCCATGTTGGTCTTGGACAATTCGAACAAGGGCTTGGAGGGATTCTTTGAAGAACTTGGCTTGTGCACGTGTGACTGGGCCCAATGGAACTCGGACTGGGTCATTACTTGGGCTAAGGTCCGTGCACACATCAGTCCCCTCCACTTGAGAAGGATTCGTCCTCAAATCTGGATGGAAATGGATGATACTACAAGAGTTGGTAGTATGAACCCCAAATCTAATGCCACCACATATTGCCAAGAAAAACTCATGGCTTTACTCCAATGGCTCCTCTTGTTCGTATCATTCCCCTCCTCTTGAAAGCAATTTGCCCACAAATTGAAGCACGAATGGTGACAAGACGAGTTACATGCCTTCGACTCAATCTTGTTAGGATGGCTATAGATGTCATCCAATGCAAAACCCACGTGCTAAGTTGGAAAATAACGCTTGTCGGACCTTGAATCTCACAAACCATCTTCAATGTATGCTCAACTTGATCGTTTGTGGTCATGAGGTAAGGGTCCTCAAAGTGGTGTGAAGCGTATCCCGTGAAATCGAACTCCGGCCCGAACACACTTGCAAGGCCCCAAGGCGGATTTGGTGATGTTGGAGATTCACGTGGACTAAGAACAAGATGAAAATCATAATGGTCATTCAGGTACTTGTTCTTTAAACGAACCCTTGGTACACAACCATCCACAAAATGTGGAGTGTTCCCATCAAGATGAGCTCGAAGCAACTCCCCTTTGGTGTGGACTGATTTGAGTTGACATTGTTCCATGAATGGATACAAACGGGGTTTAACTCTTGGAGTACCAACTACATGGAAGCTTGCAAAGTCTACAATTGATTTTGGAATGGAACACACCAAGATCAGCTCAACTTGCCTTTGCTTGATCTGAATACAAGAAGAAACACTAAACAAAGCAAGGTAAGTTCGTTGGGAAAATAATAGGCCTTCACCGGGTTGCTCAAGATCAGCCCACTTTCTCTCTTTTATTCCTTTTTACCACCCATCTCATCAGATTTTTCCATCTCTTTGTCCATTTCAACAGCTGACCCTTTCATCTCATTGCATTCAACTCCCTCGGGTTTTATCTCTTCAGGCACAATTCCCTCATCTAGCTGCTTCTCCATTCAATAACGCTCAACCTTACTTTTCATGTGTGCTAGATCAATACAAAACTGGTCATAAGTAAGTGATACAAGTGCAATACGACGACTATTAAATAAGAAGGAATACTTATTAGTATGTCCGTCATATTTAACTTCTGGCCTCGACATCCACGCTTTGCCCAACAACCCGTGTCACTTGAATTGGGACTACATCACACAACACCTCGTCCACATATTTGCCGATTTGAATAGGTACAAGTGTGTGCTTAGTAACCCAGACAACACCTTGAGTACTCATCAACTTGTGCGGTCGAAGATGACCAATGGTTGGAAGATTTAATTTCTCAACCATCAACTCCCATCAATGGCCAAGCTACAAATTTTGTCTTTGACACCGCAACGGGTATAAAACCAACCAAGCAATTGAGATTTGACGAGGTCCAATTGCTCATCTACACCACGTAATGGCACTTCTTTGACTCCCTTAGGATCAGGAAGACAATGTTGTGGGCTAGCTTTTATGCGTCTTGTATTCGCCATGACGTATGAGGGAACCTCCACATAAGCTCTGAGGCCAACTATTGCGGTCCTCGATCAACACGTTTCGAGACACGTAGCACGTTTGCCCGAGGATCTAGCGAGGTTGTCCAACGCTTGGATTGCTGGACCTAGAATCAAACGGACGACACGATTTGATTAAAGGCTGTAGAACGACGACTCCGATGAAGGTGAATACGCCAGGGAATAGGTCGGTAGAACAATCAAGGACAAGATGCAAGATTGCTCAATCACCCTTGCCAGAAGCAAGTAAAGCTCGAAATTCACACAAGCAAGAAAATCGAAAAACTAAGTAATTTGATTTATAAAACGTCTACCTAAAACCTTACAAAGCAAGCCTATTTATAGGCTAAGAGTTACAGAAACCCTAAGGAAAACAAGGAAAAGGGGAATTCGGCCATCTTGGGATCAAGATGGGCCGGCCCATGCTCTACTAGAACAACTAATCTAACTATAAATTAAACACTAAAGCCTAAGGCCCTATTCGGCCAACTCACTCGGAGGCCCACTTGACTCTTCATGGGCTTGGATCGTGGTGTAGATAACTTGATTGTCTCCCTCCAAGCCTTCAATTTCTCTATGGACTCCATGTTGGTCTTGGACAATTCGAACAAGGGCTTGGAGGGATTCTTTGAAGAACTTGGCTTGTGCACGTGTGACTGGGCCCAATGGAACTCGGACTGGGTCATTACTTGGGCTAAGGTCCGTGCACACATCAGTCCCCTCCACTTGAGAAGGATTCGTCCTCAAATCTGGATGGAAATGGATGATACTACAAGAGTTGGTAGTATGAACCCCAAATCTAATGCCACCACATATTGCCAAGAAAAACTCATGGCTTTACTCCAATGGCTCCTCTTGTTCGTATCATTCCCCTCCTCTTGAAAGCAATTTGCCCACAAATTGAAGCACGAATGGTGACAAGACGAGTTACATGCCTTCGACTCAATCTTGTTAGGATGGCTATAGATGTCATCCAATGCAAAACCCACGTGCTAAGTTGGAAAATAACCCTTGTCGGACCTTGAATCTCACAAACCATCTTCAATGTATGCTCAACTTGATCGTTTGTGGTCATGAGGTAAGGGTCCTCAAAGTGGTGTGAAGCGTATCCCGTGAAATCGAACTCCGGCCCGAACACACTTGCAACGCCCCAAGGCGGATTTGGTGATGTTGGAGATTCACGTGGACTAAGAACAAGATGAAAATCATAATGGTCATTCAGGTACTTGTTCTTTAAACGAACCCTTGGTACACAACCATCCACAAAATGTGGAGTGTTCCCATCAAGATGAGCTCGAAGCAACTCCCCTTTGGTGTGGACTGATTTGAGTTGACATTGTTCCATGAATGGATACAAACGGGGTTTAACTCTTGGAGTACCAACTACATGGAAGCTTGCAAAGTCTACAATTGATTTTGGAATGGAACACACCAAGATCAGCTCAACTTGCCTTTGCTTGATCTGAATACAAGAAGAAACACTAAACAAAGCAAGGTAAGTTCGTTGGGAAAATAATAGGCCTTCACCGGGTTGCTCAAGATCAGCCCACTTTCTCTCTTTTCTTCCTTTTTACCACCCATCTCATCAGATTTTTCCATCTCTTTGTCCATTTCAACAGCTGACCCTTTCATCTCATTGCATTCAACTCCCTCGGGTTTTATCTCTTCAGGCACAATTCCCTCATCTAGCTGCTTCTCCATTCAATAACGCTCAACCTTACTTTTCATGTGTGCTAGATCAATACAAAACTGGTCATAAGTAAGTGATACAAGTGCAATACGACGACTATTAAATAAGAAGGAATACTTATTAGTATGTCCGTCATATTTAACTTCTGGCCTCGACATCCACGCTTTGCCCAACAACCCGTGTCACTTGAATTGGGACTACATCACACAACACCTCGTCCACATATTTGCCGATTTGAATAGGTACAAGTGTGTGCTTAGTAACCCAGACAACACCTTGAGTACTCATCAACTTGTGCGGTCGAAGATGACCAATGGTTGGAAGATTTAATTTCTCAACCATGATAGCAGTTGCAAGGTTGACTTCACAACTCCCATCAATGGCCAAGCTACAAATTTTGTCTTTGACACCGCAACGGGTATAAAACCAACCAAGCAATTGAGATTTGACGAGGTCCAATTGCTCATCTACACCACGTAATGGCACTTCTTTGACTCCCTTAGGATCAGGAAGACAATGTTGTGGGCTAGTTTTATGCGTCTTGTATTCGCCATGACGTATGAGGGAACCTCCACATAAGCTCTGAGGCCAACTATTGCGGTCCTCGATCAACACGTTTCGAGACACGTAGCACGTTTGCCCGAGGATCTAGCGAGGTTGTCCAACGCTTGGATTGCTGGACCTAGAATCAAACGGACGACACGATTTGATTAAAGGCTGTAGAACGACGACTCCGATGAAGGTGAATACGCCAGGGAATAGGTCGGTAGAACAATCAAGGACAAGATGCAAGATTGCTCAATCACCCTTGCCAGAAGCAAGTAAAGCTCGAAATTCACACAAGCAAGAAAATCGAAAAACTAAGTAATTTGATTTATAAAACGTCTACCTAAAACCTTACAAAGCAAGCCTATTTATAGGCTAAGAGTTACAGAAACCCTAAGGAAAACAAGGAAAAGGGGAATTCGGCCATCTTGGGATCAAGATGGGCCGGCCCATGCTCTACTAGAACAACTAATCTAACTATAAATTAAACACTAAAGCCTAAGGCCCTATTCGGCCAACTCACTCGGAGGCCCACTTGACTCTTCATGGGCTTGGATCGTGGTGTAGATAACTTGATTGTCTCCCTCCAAGCCTTCAATTTCTCTATGGACTCCATGTTGGTCTTGGACAATTCGAACAAGGGCTTGGAGGGATTCTTTGAAGAACTTGGCTTGTGCACGTGTGACTGGGCCCAATGGAACTCGGACTGGGTCATTACTTGGGCTAAGGTCCGTGCACACATCAGTCCCCTCCACTTGAGAAGGATTCGTCCTCAAATCTGGATGGAAATGGATGATACTACAAGAGTTGGTAGTATGAACCCCAAATCTAATGCCACCACATATTGCCAAGAAAAACTCATGGCTTTACTCCAATGGCTCCTCTTGTTCGTATCATTCCCCTCCTCTTGAAAGCAATTTGCCCACAAATTGAAGCACGAATGGTGACAAGACGAGTTACATGCCTTCGACTCAATCTTGTTAGGATGGCTATAGATGTCATCCAATGCAAAACCCACGTGCTAAGTTGGAAAATAACGCTTGTCGGACCTTGAATCTCACAAACCATCTTCAATGTATGCTCAACTTGATCGTTTGTGGTCATGAGGTAAGGGTCCTCAAAGTGGTGTGAAGCGTATCCCGTGAAATCGAACTCCGGCCCGAACACACTTGCAAGGCCCCAAGGCGGATTTGGTGATGTTGGAGATTCACGTGGACTAAGAACAAGATGAAAATCATAATGGTCATTCAGGTACTTGTTCTTTAAACGAACCCTTGGTACACAACCATCCACAAAATGTGGAGTGTTCCCATCAAGATGAGCTCGAAGCAACTCCCCTTTGGTGTGGACTGATTTGAGTTGACATTGTTCCATGAATGGATACAAACGGGGTTTAACTCTTGGAGTACCAACTACATGGAAGCTTGCAAAGTCTACAATTGATTTTGGAATGGAACACACCAAGATCAGCTCAACTTGCCTTTGCTTGATCTGAATACAAGAAGAAACACTAAACAAAGCAAGGTAAGTTCGTTGGGAAAATAATAGGCCTTCACCGGGTTGCTCAAGATCAGCCCACTTTCTCTCTTTTATTCCTTTTTACCACCCATCTCATCAGATTTTTCCATCTCTTTGTCCATTTCAACAGCTGACCCTTTCATCTCATTGCATTCAACTCCCTCGGGTTTTATCTCTTCAGGCACAATTCCCTCATCTAGCTGCTTCTCCATTCAATAACGCTCAACCTTACTTTTCATGTGTGCTAGATCAATACAAAACTGGTCATAAGTAAGTGATACAAGTGCAATACGACGACTATTAAATAAGAAGGAATACTTATTAGTATGTCCGTCATATTTAACTTCTGGCCTCGACATCCACGCTTTGCCCAACAACCCGTGTCACTTGAATTGGGACTACATCACACAACACCTCGTCCACATATTTGCCGATTTGAATAGGTACAAGTGTGTGCTTAGTAACCCAGACAACACCTTGAGTACTCATCAACTTGTGCGGTCGAAGATGACCAATGGTTGGAAGATTTAATTTCTCAACCATCAACTCCCATCAATGGCCAAGCTACAAATTTTGTCTTTGACACCGCAACGGGTATAAAACCAACCAAGCAATTGAGATTTGACGAGGTCCAATTGCTCATCTACACCACGTAATGGCACTTCTTTGACTCCCTTAGGATCAGGAAGACAATGTTGTGGGCTAGCTTTTATGCGTCTTGTATTCGCCATGACGTATGAGGGAACCTCCACATAAGCTCTGAGGCCAACTATTGCGGTCCTCGATCAACACGTTTCGAGACACGTAGCACGTTTGCCCGAGGATCTAGCGAGGTTGTCCAACGCTTGGATTGCTGGACCTAGAATCAAACGGACGACACGATTTGATTAAAGGCTGTAGAACGACGACTCCGATGAAGGTGAATACGCCAGGGAATAGGTCGGTAGAACAATCAAGGACAAGATGCAAGATTGCTCAATCACCCTTGCCAGAAGCAAGTAAAGCTCGAAATTCACACAAGCAAGAAAATCGAAAAACTAAGTAATTTGATTTATAAAACGTCTACCTAAAACCTTACAAAGCAAGCCTATTTATAGGCTAAGAGTTACAGAAACCCTAAGGAAAACAAGGAAAAGGGGAATTCGGCCATCTTGGGATCAAGATGGGCCGGCCCATGCTCTACTAGAACAACTAATCTAACTATAAATTAAACACTAAAGCCTAAGGCCCTATTCGGCCAACTCACTCGGAGGCCCACTTGACTCTTCATGGGCTTGGATCGTGGTGTAGATAACTTGATTGTCTCCCTCCAAGCCTTCAATTTCTCTATGGACTCCATGTTGGTCTTGGACAATTCGAACAAGGGCTTGGAGGGATTCTTTGAAGAACTTGGCTTGTGCACGTGTGACTGGGCCCAATGGAACTCGGACTGGGTCATTACTTGGGCTAAGGTCCGTGCACACATCAGTCCCCTCCACTTGAGAAGGATTCGTCCTCAAATCTGGATGGAAATGGATGATACTACAAGAGTTGGTAGTATGAACCCCAAATCTAATGCCACCACATATTGCCAAGAAAAACTCATGGCTTTACTCCAATGGCTCCTCTTGTTCGTATCATTCCCCTCCTCTTGAAAGCAATTTGCCCACAAATTGAAGCACGAATGGTGACAAGACGAGTTACATGCCTTCGACTCAATCTTGTTAGGATGGCTATAGATGTCATCCAATGCAAAACCCACGTGCTAAGTTGGAAAATAACGCTTGTCGGACCTTGAATCTCACAAACCATCTTCAATGTATGCTCAACTTGATCGTTTGTGGTCATGAGGTAAGGGTCCTCAAAGTGGTGTGAAGCGTATCCCGTGAAATCGAACTCCGGCCCGAACACACTTGCAAGGCCCCAAGGCGGATTTGGTGATGTTGGAGATTCACGTGGACTAAGAACAAGATGAAAATCATAATGGTCATTCAGGTACTTGTTCTTTAAACGAACCCTTGGTACACAACCATCCACAAAATGTGGAGTGTTCCCATCAAGATGAGCTCGAAGCAACTCCCCTTTGGTGTGGACTGATTTCAGTTGACATTGTTCCATGAATGGATACAAACGGGGTTTAACTCTTGGAGTACCAACTACATGGAAGCTTGCAAAGTCTACAATTGATTTTGGAATGGAACACACCAAGATCAGCTCAACTTGCCTTTGCTTGATCTGAATACAAGAAGAAACACTAAACAAAGCAAGGTAAGTTCGTTGGGAAAATAATAGGCCTTCACCGGGTTGCTCAAGATCAGCCCACTTTCTCTCTTTTATTCCTTTTTACCACCCATCTCATCAGATTTTTCCATCTCTTTGTCCATTTCAACAGCTGACCCTTTCATCTCATTGCATTCAACTCCCTCGGGTTTTATCTCTTCAGGCACAATTCCCTCATCTAGCTGCTTCTCCATTCAATAACGCTCAACCTTACTTTTCATGTGTGCTAGATCAATACAAAACTGGTCATAAGTAAGTGATACAAGTGCAATACGACGACTATTAAATAAGAAGGAATACTTATTAGTATGTCCGTCATATTTAACTTCTGGCCTCGACATCCACGCTTTGCCCAACAACCCGTGTCACTTGAATTGGGACTACATCACACAACACCTCGTCCACATATTTGCCGATTTGAATAGGTACAAGTGTGTGCTTAGTAACCCAGACAACACCTTGAGTACTCATCAACTTGTGCGGTCGAAGATGACCAATGGTTGGAAGATTTAATTTCTCAACCATCAACTCCCATCAATGGCCAAGCTACAAATTTTGTCTTTGACACCGCAACGGGTATAAAACCAACCAAGCAATTGAGATTTGACGAGGTCCAATTGCTCATCTACACCACGTAATGGCACTTCTTTGACTCCCTTAGGATCAGGAAGACAATGTTGTGGGCTAGCTTTTATGCGTCTTGTATTCGCCATGACGTATGAGGGAACCTCCACATAAGCTCTGAGGCCAACTATTGCGGTCCTCGATCAACACGTTTCGAGACACGTAGCACGTTTGCCCGAGGATCTAGCGAGGTTGTCCAACGCTTGGATTGCTGGACCTAGAATCAAACGGACGACACGATTTGATTAAAGGCTGTAGAACGACGACTCCGATGAAGGTGAATACGCCAGGGAATAGGTCGGTAGAACAATCAAGGACAAGATGCAAGATTGCTCAATCACCCTTGCCAGAAGCAAGTAAAGCTCGAAATTCACACAAGCAAGAAAATCGAAAAACTAAGTAATTTGATTTATAAAACGTCTACCTAAAACCTTACAAAGCAAGCCTATTTATAGGCTAAGAGTTACAGAAACCCTAAGGAAAACAAGGAAAAGGGGAATTCGGCCATCTTGGGATCAAGATGGGCCGGCCCATGCTCTACTAGAACAACTAATCTAACTATAAATTAAACACTAAAGCCTAAGGCCCTATTCGGCCAACTCACTCGGAGGCCCACTTGACTCTTCATGGGCTTGGATCGTGGTGTAGATAACTTGATTGTCTCCCTCCAAGCCTTCAATTTCTCTATGGACTCCATGTTGGTCTTGGACAATTCGAACAAGGGCTTGGAGGGATTCTTTGAAGAACTTGGCTTGTGCACGTGTGACTGGGCCCAATGGAACTCGGACTGGGTCATTACTTGGGCTAAGGTCCGTGCACACATCAGTCCCCTCCACTTGAGAAGGATTCGTCCTCAAATCTGGATGGAAATGGATGATACTACAAGAGTTGGTAGTATGAACCCCAAATCTAATGCCACCACATATTGCCAAGAAAAACTCATGGCTTTACTCCAATGGCTCCTCTTGTTCGTATCATTCCCCTCCTCTTGAAAGCAATTTGCCCACAAATTGAAGCACGAATGGTGACAAGACGAGTTACATGCCTTCGACTCAATCTTGTTAGGATGGCTATAGATGTCATCCAATGCAAAACCCACGTGCTAAGTTGGAAAATAACCCTTGTCGGACCTTGAATCTCACAAACCATCTTCAATGTATGCTCAACTTGATCGTTTGTGGTCATGAGGTAAGGGTCCTCAAAGTGGTGTGAAGCGTATCCCGTGAAATCGAACTCCGGCCCGAACACACTTGCAAGGCCCCAAGGCGGATTTGGTGATGTTGGAGATTCACGTGGACTAAGAACAAGATGAAAATCATAATGGTCATTCAGGTACTTGTTCTTTAAACGAACCCTTGGTACACAACCATCCACAAAATGTGGAGTGTTCCCATCAAGATGAGCTCGAAGCAACTCCCCTTTGGTGTGGACTGATTTGAGTTGACATTGTTCCATGAATGGATACAAACGGGGTTTAACTCTTGGAGTACCAACTACATGGAAGCTTGCAAAGTCTACAATTGATTTTGGAATGGAACACACCAAGATCAGCTCAACTTGCCTTTGCTTGATCTGAATACAAGAAGAAACACTAAACAAAGCAAGGTAAGTTCGTTGGGAAAATAATAGGCCTTCACCGGGTTGCTCAAGATCAGCCCACTTTCTCTCTTTTCTTCCTTTTTACCACCCATCTCATCAGATTTTTCCATCTCTTTGTCCATTTCAACAGCTGACCCTTTCATCTCATTGCATTCAACTCCCTCGGGTTTTATCTCTTCAGGCACAATTCCCTCATCTAGCTGCTTCTCCATTCAATAACGCTCAACCTTACTTTTCATGTGTGCTAGATCAATACAAAACTGGTCATAAGTAAGTGATACAAGTGCAATACGACGACTATTAAATAAGAAGGAATACTTATTAGTATGTCCGTCATATTTAACTTCTGGCCTCGACATCCACGCTTTGCCCAACAACCCGTGTCACTTGAATTGGGACTACATCACACAACACCTCGTCCACATATTTGCCGATTTGAATAGGTACAAGTGTGTGCTTAGTAACCCAGACAACACCTTGAGTACTCATCAACTTGTGCGGTCGAAGATGACCAATGGTTGGAAGATTTAATTTCTCAACCATCAACTCCCATCAATGGCCAAGCTACAAATTTTGTCTTTGACACCGCAACGGGTATAAAACCAACCAAGCAATTGAGATTTGACGAGGTCCAATTGCTCATCTACACCACGTAATGGCACTTCTTTGACTCCCTTAGGATCAGGAAGACAATGTTGTGGGCTAGCTTTTATGCGTCTTGTATTCGCCATGACGTATGAGGGAACCTCCACATAAGCTCTGAGGCCAACTATTGCGGTCCTCGATCAACACGTTTCGAGACACGTAGCACGTTTGCCCGAGGATCTAGCGAGGTTGTCCAACGCTTGGATTGCTGGACCTAGAATCAAACGGACGACACGATTTGATTAAAGGCTGTAGAACGACGACTCCGATGAAGGTGAATACGCCAGGGAATAGGTCGGTAGAACAATCAAGGACAAGATGCAAGATTGCTCAATCACCCTTGCCAGAAGCAAGTAAAGCTCGAAATTCACACAAGCAAGAAAATCGAAAAACTAAGTAATTTGATTTATAAAACGTCTACCTAAAACCTTACAAAGCAAGCCTATTTATAGGCTAAGAGTTACAGAAACCCTAAGGAAAACAAGGAAAAGGGGAATTCGGCCATCTTGGGATCAAGATGGGCCGGCCCATGCTCTACTAGAACAACTAATCTAACTATAAATTAAACACTAAAGCCTAAGGCCCTATTCGGCCAACTCACTCGGAGGCCCACTTGACTCTTCATGGGCTTGGATCGTGGTGTAGATAACTTGATTGTCTCCCTCCAAGCCTTCAATTTCTCTATGGACTCCATGTTGGTCTTGGACAATTCGAACAAGGGCTTGGAGGGATTCTTTGAAGAACTTGGCTTGTGCACGTGTGACTGGGCCCAATGGAACTCGGACTGGGTCATTACTTGGGCTAAGGTCCGTGCACACATCAGTCCCCTCCACTTGAGAAGGATTCGTCCTCAAATCTGGATGGAAATGGATGATACTACAAGAGTTGGTAGTATGAACCCCAAATCTAATGCCACCACATATTGCCAAGAAAAACTCATGGCTTTACTCCAATGGCTCCTCTTGTTCGTATCATTCCCCTCCTCTTGAAAGCAATTTGCCCACAAATTGAAGCACGAATGGTGACAAGACGAGTTACATGCCTTCGACTCAATCTTGTTAGGATGGCTATAGATGTCATCCAATGCAAAACCCACGTGCTAAGTTGGAAAATAACCCTTGTCGGACCTTGAATCTCACAAACCATCTTCAATGTATGCTCAACTTGATCGTTTGTGGTCATGAGGTAAGGGTCCTCAAAGTGGTGTGAAGCGTATCCCGTGAAATCGAACTCCGGCCCGAACACACTTGCAAGGCCCCAAGGCGGATTTGGTGATGTTGGAGATTCACGTGGACTAAGAACAAGATGAAAATCATAATGGTCATTCAGGTACTTGTTCTTTAAACGAACCCTTGGTACACAACCATCCACAAAATGTGGAGTGTTCCCATCAAGATGAGCTCGAAGCAACTCCCCTTTGGTGTGGACTGATTTCAGTTGACATTGTTCCATGAATGGATACAAACGGGGTTTAACTCTTGGAGTACCAACTACATGGAAGCTTGCAAAGTCTACAATTGATTTTGGAATGGAACACACCAAGATCAGCTCAACTTGCCTTTGCTTGATCTGAATACAAGAAGAAACACTAAACAAAGCAAGGTAAGTTCGTTGGGAAAATAATAGGCCTTCACCGGGTTGCTCAAGATCAGCCCACTTTCTCTCTTTTCTTCCTTTTTACCACCCATCTCATCAGATTTTTCCATCTCTTTGTCCATTTCAACAGCTGACCCTTTCATCTCATTGCATTCAACTCCCTCGGGTTTTATCTCTTCAGGCACAATTCCCTCATCTAGCTGCTTCTCCATTCAATAACGCTCAACCTTACTTTTCATGTGTGCTAGATCAATACAAAACTGGTCATAAGTAAGTGATACAAGTGCAATACGACGACTATTAAATAAGAAGGAATACTTATTAGTATGTCCGTCATATTTAACTTCTGGCCTCGACATCCACGCTTTGCCCAACAACCCGTGTCACTTGAATTGGGACTACATCACACAACACCTCGTCCACATATTTGCCGATTTGAATAGGTACAAGTGTGTGCTTAGTAACCCAGACAACACCTTGAGTACTCATCAACTTGTGCGGTCGAAGATGACCAATGGTTGGAAGATTTAATTTCTCAACCATCAACTCCCATCAATGGCCAAGCTACAAATTTTGTCTTTGACACCGCAACGGGTATAAAACCAACCAAGCAATTGAGATTTGACGAGGTCCAATTGCTCATCTACACCACGTAATGGCACTTCTTTGACTCCCTTAGGATCAGGAAGACAATGTTGTGGGCTAGCTTTTATGCGTCTTGTATTCGCCATGACGTATGAGGGAACCTCCACATAAGCTCTGAGGCCAACTATTGCGGTCCTCGATCAACACGTTTCGAGACACGTAGCACGTTTGCCCGAGGATCTAGCGAGGTTGTCCAACGCTTGGATTGCTGGACCTAGAATCAAACGGACGACACGATTTGATTAAAGGCTGTAGAACGACGACTCCGATGAAGGTGAATACGCCAGGGAATAGGTCGGTAGAACAATCAAGGACAAGATGCAAGATTGCTCAATCACCCTTGCCAGAAGCAAGTAAAGCTCGAAATTCACACAAGCAAGAAAATCGAAAAACTAAGTAATTTGATTTATAAAACGTCTACCTAAAACCTTACAAAGCAAGCCTATTTATAGGCTAAGAGTTACAGAAACCCTAAGGAAAACAAGGAAAAGGGGAATTCGGCCATCTTGGGATCAAGATGGGCCGGCCCATGCTCTACTAGAACAACTAATCTAACTATAAATTAAACACTAAAGCCTAAGGCCCTATTCGGCCAACTCACTCGGAGGCCCACTTGACTCTTCATGGGCTTGGATCGTGGTGTAGATAACTTGATTGTCTCCCTCCAAGCCTTCAATTTCTCTATGGACTCCATGTTGGTCTTGGACAATTCGAACAAGGGCTTGGAGGGATTCTTTGAAGAACTTGGCTTGTGCACGTGTGACTGGGCCCAATGGAACTCGGACTGGGTCATTACTTGGGCTAAGGTCCGTGCACACATCAGTCCCCTCCACTTGAGAAGGATTCGTCCTCAAATCTGGATGGAAATGGATGATACTACAAGAGTTGGTAGTATGAACCCCAAATCTAATGCCACCACATATTGCCAAGAAAAACTCATGGCTTTACTCCAATGGCTCCTCTTGTTCGTATCATTCCCCTCCTCTTGAAAGCAATTTGCCCACAAATTGAAGCACGAATGGTGACAAGACGAGTTACATGCCTTCGACTCAATCTTGTTAGGATGGCTATAGATGTCATCCAATGCAAAACCCACGTGCTAAGTTGGAAAATAACGCTTGTCGGACCTTGAATCTCACAAACCATCTTCAATGTATGCTCAACTTGATCGTTTGTGGTCATGAGGTAAGGGTCCTCAAAGTGGTGTGAAGCGTATCCCGTGAAATCGAACTCCGGCCCGAACACACTTGCAAGGCCCCAAGGCGGATTTGGTGATGTTGGAGATTCACGTGGACTAAGAACAAGATGAAAATCATAATGGTCATTCAGGTACTTGTTCTTTAAACGAACCCTTGGTACACAACCATCCACAAAATGTGGAGTGTTCCCATCAAGATGAGCTCGAAGCAACTCCCCTTTGGTGTGGACTGATTTGAGTTGACATTGTTCCATGAATGGATACAAACGGGGTTTAACTCTTGGAGTACCAACTACATGGAAGCTTGCAAAGTCTACAATTGATTTTGGAATGGAACACACCAAGATCAGCTCAACTTGCCTTTGCTTGATCTGAATACAAGAAGAAACACTAAACAAAGCAAGGTAAGTTCGTTGGGAAAATAATAGGCCTTCACCGGGTTGCTCAAGATCAGCCCACTTTCTCTCTTTTCTTCCTTTTTACCACCCATCTCATCAGATTTTTCCATCTCTTTGTCCATTTCAACAGCTGACCCTTTCATCTCATTGCATTCAACTCCCTCGGGTTTTATCTCTTCAGGCACAATTCCCTCATCTAGCTGCTTCTCCATTCAATAACGCTCAACCTTACTTTTCATGTGTGCTAGATCAATACAAAACTGGTCATAAGTAAGTGATACAAGTGCAATACGACGACTATTAAATAAGAAGGAATACTTATTAGTATGTCCGTCATATTTAACTTCTGGCCTCGACATCCACGCTTTGCCCAACAACCCGTGTCACTTGAATTGGGACTACATCACACAACACCTCGTCCACATATTTGCCGATTTGAATAGGTACAAGTGTGTGCTTAGTAACCCAGACAACACCTTGAGTACTCATCAACTTGTGCGGTCGAAGATGACCAATGGTTGGAAGATTTAATTTCTCAACCATCAACTCCCATCAATGGCCAAGCTACAAATTTTGTCTTTGACACCGCAACGGGTATAAAACCAACCAAGCAATTGAGATTTGACGAGGTCCAATTGCTCATCTACACCACGTAATGGCACTTCTTTGACTCCCTTAGGATCAGGAAGACAATGTTGTGGGCTAGCTTTTATGCGTCTTGTATTCGCCATGACGTATGAGGGAACCTCCACATAAGCTCTGAGGCCAACTATTGCGGTCCTCGATCAACACGTTTCGAGACACGTAGCACGTTTGCCCGAGGATCTAGCGAGGTTGTCCAACGCTTGGATTGCTGGACCTAGAATCAAACGGACGACACGATTTGATTAAAGGCTGTAGAACGACGACTCCGATGAAGGTGAATACGCCAGGGAATAGGTCGGTAGAACAATCAAGGACAAGATGCAAGATTGCTCAATCACCCTTGCCAGAAGCAAGTAAAGCTCGAAATTCACACAAGCAAGAAAATCGAAAAACTAAGTAATTTGATTTATAAAACGTCTACCTAAAACCTTACAAAGCAAGCCTATTTATAGGCTAAGAGTTACAGAAACCCTAAGGAAAACAAGGAAAAGGGGAATTCGGCCATCTTGGGATCAAGATGGGCCGGCCCATGCTCTACTAGAACAACTAATCTAACTATAAATTAAACACTAAAGCCTAAGGCCCTATTCGGCCAACTCACTCGGAGGCCCACTTGACTCTTCATGGGCTTGGATCGTGGTGTAGATAACTTGATTGTCTCCCTCCAAGCCTTCAATTTCTCTATGGACTCCATGTTGGTCTTGGACAATTCGAACAAGGGCTTGGAGGGATTCTTTGAAGAACTTGGCTTGTGCACGTGTGACTGGGCCCAATGGAACTCGGACTGGGTCATTACTTGGGCTAAGGTCCGTGCACACATCAGTCCCCTCCACTTGAGAAGGATTCGTCCTCAAATCTGGATGGAAATGGATGATACTACAAGAGTTGGTAGTATGAACCCCAAATCTAATGCCACCACATATTGCCAAGAAAAACTCATGGCTTTACTCCAATGGCTCCTCTTGTTCGTATCATTCCCCTCCTCTTGAAAGCAATTTGCCCACAAATTGAAGCACGAATGGTGACAAGACGAGTTACATGCCTTCGACTCAATCTTGTTAGGATGGCTATAGATGTCATCCAATGCAAAACCCACGTGCTAAGTTGGAAAATAACGCTTGTCGGACCTTGAATCTCACAAACCATCTTCAATGTATGCTCAACTTGATCGTTTGTGGTCATGAGGTAAGGGTCCTCAAAGTGGTGTGAAGCGTATCCCGTGAAATCGAACTCCGGCCCGAACACACTTGCAAGGCCCCAAGGCGGATTTGGTGATGTTGGAGATTCACGTGGACTAAGAACAAGATGAAAATCATAATGGTCATTCAGGTACTTGTTCTTTAAACGAACCCTTGGTACACAACCATCCACAAAATGTGGAGTGTTCCCATCAAGATGAGCTCGAAGCAACTCCCCTTTGGTGTGGACTGATTTGAGTTGACATTGTTCCATGAATGGATACAAACGGGGTTTAACTCTTGGAGTACCAACTACATGGAAGCTTGCAAAGTCTACAATTGATTTTGGAATGGAACACACCAAGATCAGCTCAACTTGCCTTTGCTTGATCTGAATACAAGAAGAAACACTAAACAAAGCAAGGTAAGTTCGTTGGGAAAATAATAGGCCTTCACCGGGTTGCTCAAGATCAGCCCACTTTCTCTCTTTTCTTCCTTTTTACCACCCATCTCATCAGATTTTTCCATCTCTTTGTCCATTTCAACAGCTGACCCTTTCATCTCATTGCATTCAACTCCCTCGGGTTTTATCTCTTCAGGCACAATTCCCTCATCTAGCTGCTTCTCCATTCAATAACGCTCAACCTTACTTTTCATGTGTGCTAGATCAATACAAAACTGGTCATAAGTAAGTGATACAAGTGCAATACGACGACTATTAAATAAGAAGGAATACTTATTAGTATGTCCGTCATATTTAACTTCTGGCCTCGACATCCACGCTTTGCCCAACAACCCGTGTCACTTGAATTGGGACTACATCACACAACACCTCGTCCACATATTTGCCGATTTGAATAGGTACAAGTGTGTGCTTAGTAACCCAGACAACACCTTGAGTACTCATCAACTTGTGCGGTCGAAGATGACCAATGGTTGGAAGATTTAATTTCTCAACCATCAACTCCCATCAATGGCCAAGCTACAAATTTTGTCTTTGACACCGCAACGGGTATAAAACCAACCAAGCAATTGAGATTTGACGAGGTCCAATTGCTCATCTACACCACGTAATGGCACTTCTTTGACTCCCTTAGGATCAGGAAGACAATGTTGTGGGCTAGCTTTTATGCGTCTTGTATTCGCCATGACGTATGAGGGAACCTCCACATAAGCTCTGAGGCCAACTATTGCGGTCCTCGATCAACACGTTTCGAGACACGTAGCACGTTTGCCCGAGGATCTAGCGAGGTTGTCCAACGCTTGGATTGCTGGACCTAGAATCAAACGGACGACACGATTTGATTAAAGGCTGTAGAACGACGACTCCGATGAAGGTGAATACGCCAGGGAATAGGTCGGTAGAACAATCAAGGACAAGATGCAAGATTGCTCAATCACCCTTGCCAGAAGCAAGTAAAGCTCGAAATTCACACAAGCAAGAAAATCGAAAAACTAAGTAATTTGATTTATAAAACGTCTACCTAAAACCTTACAAAGCAAGCCTATTTATAGGCTAAGAGTTACAGAAACCCTAAGGAAAACAAGGAAAAGGGGAATTCGGCCATCTTGGGATCAAGATGGGCCGGCCCATGCTCTACTAGAACAACTAATCTAACTATAAATTAAACACTAAAGCCTAAGGCCCTATTCGGCCAACTCACTCGGAGGCCCACTTGACTCTTCATGGGCTTGGATCGTGGTGTAGATAACTTGATTGTCTCCCTCCAAGCCTTCAATTTCTCTATGGACTCCATGTTGGTCTTGGACAATTCGAACAAGGGCTTGGAGGGATTCTTTGAAGAACTTGGCTTGTGCACGTGTGACTGGGCCCAATGGAACTCGGACTGGGTCATTACTTGGGCTAAGGTCCGTGCACACATCAGTCCCCTCCACTTGAGAAGGATTCGTCCTCAAATCTGGATGGAAATGGATGATACTACAAGAGTTGGTAGTATGAACCCCAAATCTAATGCCACCACATATTGCCAAGAAAAACTCATGGCTTTACTCCAATGGCTCCTCTTGTTCGTATCATTCCCCTCCTCTTGAAAGCAATTTGCCCACAAATTGAAGCACGAATGGTGACAAGACGAGTTACATGCCTTCGACTCAATCTTGTTAGGATGGCTATAGATGTCATCCAATGCAAAACCCACGTGCTAAGTTGGAAAATAACGCTTGTCGGACCTTGAATCTCACAAACCATCTTCAATGTATGCTCAACTTGATCGTTTGTGGTCATGAGGTAAGGGTCCTCAAAGTGGTGTGAAGCGTATCCCGTGAAATCGAACTCCGGCCCGAACACACTTGCAAGGCCCCAAGGCGGATTTGGTGATGTTGGAGATTCACGTGGACTAAGAACAAGATGAAAATCATAATGGTCATTCAGGTACTTGTTCTTTAAACGAACCCTTGGTACACAACCATCCACAAAATGTGGAGTGTTCCCATCAAGATGAGCTCGAAGCAACTCCCCTTTGGTGTGGACTGATTTGAGTTGACATTGTTCCATGAATGGATACAAACGGGGTTTAACTCTTGGAGTACCAACTACATGGAAGCTTGCAAAGTCTACAATTGATTTTGGAATGGAACACACCAAGATCAGCTCAACTTGCCTTTGCTTGATCTGAATACAAGAAGAAACACTAAACAAAGCAAGGTAAGTTCGTTGGGAAAATAATAGGCCTTCACCGGGTTGCTCAAGATCAGCCCACTTTCTCTCTTTTCTTCCTTTTTACCACCCATCTCATCAGATTTTTCCATCTCTTTGTCCATTTCAACAGCTGACCCTTTCATCTCATTGCATTCAACTCCCTCGGGTTTTATCTCTTCAGGCACAATTCCCTCATCTAGCTGCTTCTCCATTCAATAACGCTCAACCTTACTTTTCATGTGTGCTAGATCAATACAAAACTGGTCATAAGTAAGTGATACAAGTGCAATACGACGACTATTAAATAAGAAGGAATACTTATTAGTATGTCCGTCATATTTAACTTCTGGCCTCGACATCCACGCTTTGCCCAACAACCCGTGTCACTTGAATTGGGACTACATCACACAACACCTCGTCCACATATTTGCCGATTTGAATAGGTACAAGTGTGTGCTTAGTAACCCAGACAACACCTTGAGTACTCATCAACTTGTGCGGTCGAAGATGACCAATGGTTGGAAGATTTAATTTCTCAACCATCAACTCCCATCAATGGCCAAGCTACAAATTTTGTCTTTGACACCGCAACGGGTATAAAACCAACCAAGCAATTGAGATTTGACGAGGTCCAATTGCTCATCTACACCACGTAATGGCACTTCTTTGACTCCCTTAGGATCAGGAAGACAATGTTGTGGGCTAGCTTTTATGCGTCTTGTATTCGCCATGACGTATGAGGGAACCTCCACATAAGCTCTGAGGCCAACTATTGCGGTCCTCGATCAACACGTTTCGAGACACGTAGCACGTTTGCCCGAGGATCTAGCGAGGTTGTCCAACGCTTGGATTGCTGGACCTAGAATCAAACGGACGACACGATTTGATTAAAGGCTGTAGAACGACGACTCCGATGAAGGTGAATACGCCAGGGAATAGGTCGGTAGAACAATCAAGGACAAGATGCAAGATTGCTCAATCACCCTTGCCAGAAGCAAGTAAAGCTCGAAATTCACACAAGCAAGAAAATCGAAAAACTAAGTAATTTGATTTATAAAACGTCTACCTAAAACCTTACAAAGCAAGCCTATTTATAGGCTAAGAGTTACAGAAACCCTAAGGAAAACAAGGAAAAGGGGAATTCGGCCATCTTGGGATCAAGATGGGCCGGCCCATGCTCTACTAGAACAACTAATCTAACTATAAATTAAACACTAAAGCCTAAGGCCCTATTCGGCCAACTCACTCGGAGGCCCACTTGACTCTTCATGGGCTTGGATCGTGGTGTAGATAACTTGATTGTCTCCCTCCAAGCCTTCAATTTCTCTATGGACTCCATGTTGGTCTTGGACAATTCGAACAAGGGCTTGGAGGGATTCTTTGAAGAACTTGGCTTGTGCACGTGTGACTGGGCCCAATGGAACTCGGACTGGGTCATTACTTGGGCTAAGGTCCGTGCACACATCAGTCCCCTCCACTTGAGAAGGATTCGTCCTCAAATCTGGATGGAAATGGATGATACTACAAGAGTTGGTAGTATGAACCCCAAATCTAATGCCACCACATATTGCCAAGAAAAACTCATGGCTTTACTCCAATGGCTCCTCTTGTTCGTATCATTCCCCTCCTCTTGAAAGCAATTTGCCCACAAATTGAAGCACGAATGGTGACAAGACGAGTTACATGCCTTCGACTCAATCTTGTTAGGATGGCTATAGATGTCATCCAATGCAAAACCCACGTGCTAAGTTGGAAAATAACGCTTGTCGGACCTTGAATCTCACAAACCATCTTCAATGTATGCTCAACTTGATCGTTTGTGGTCATGAGGTAAGGGTCCTCAAAGTGGTGTGAAGCGTATCCCGTGAAATCGAACTCCGGCCCGAACACACTTGCAAGGCCCCAAGGCGGATTTGGTGATGTTGGAGATTCACGTGGACTAAGAACAAGATGAAAATCATAATGGTCATTCAGGTACTTGTTCTTTAAACGAACCCTTGGTACACAACCATCCACAAAATGTGGAGTGTTCCCATCAAGATGAGCTCGAAGCAACTCCCCTTTGGTGTGGACTGATTTGAGTTGACATTGTTCCATGAATGGATACAAACGGGGTTTAACTCTTGGAGTACCAACTACATGGAAGCTTGCAAAGTCTACAATTGATTTTGGAATGGAACACACCAAGATCAGCTCAACTTGCCTTTGCTTGATCTGAATACAAGAAGAAACACTAAACAAAGCAAGGTAAGTTCGTTGGGAAAATAATAGGCCTTCACCGGGTTGCTCAAGATCAGCCCACTTTCTCTCTTTTCTTCCTTTTTACCACCCATCTCATCAGATTTTTCCATCTCTTTGTCCATTTCAACAGCTGACCCTTTCATCTCATTGCATTCAACTCCCTCGGGTTTTATCTCTTCAGGCACAATTCCCTCATCTAGCTGCTTCTCCATTCAATAACGCTCAACCTTACTTTTCATGTGTGCTAGATCAATACAAAACTGGTCATAAGTAAGTGATACAAGTGCAATACGACGACTATTAAATAAGAAGGAATACTTATTAGTATGTCCGTCATATTTAACTTCTGGCCTCGACATCCACGCTTTGCCCAACAACCCGTGTCACTTGAATTGGGACTACATCACACAACACCTCGTCCACATATTTGCCGATTTGAATAGGTACAAGTGTGTGCTTAGTAACCCAGACAACACCTTGAGTACTCATCAACTTGTGCGGTCGAAGATGACCAATGGTTGGAAGATTTAATTTCTCAACCATCAACTCCCATCAATGGCCAAGCTACAAATTTTGTCTTTGACACCGCAACGGGTATAAAACCAACCAAGCAATTGAGATTTGACGAGGTCCAATTGCTCATCTACACCACGTAATGGCACTTCTTTGACTCCCTTAGGATCAGGAAGACAATGTTGTGGGCTAGCTTTTATGCGTCTTGTATTCGCCATGACGTATGAGGGAACCTCCACATAAGCTCTGAGGCCAACTATTGCGGTCCTCGATCAACACGTTTCGAGACACGTAGCACGTTTGCCCGAGGATCTAGCGAGGTTGTCCAACGCTTGGATTGCTGGACCTAGAATCAAACGGACGACACGATTTGATTAAAGGCTGTAGAACGACGACTCCGATGAAGGTGAATACGCCAGGGAATAGGTCGGTAGAACAATCAAGGACAAGATGCAAGATTGCTCAATCACCCTTGCCAGAAGCAAGTAAAGCTCGAAATTCACACAAGCAAGAAAATCGAAAAACTAAGTAATTTGATTTATAAAACGTCTACCTAAAACCTTACAAAGCAAGCCTATTTATAGGCTAAGAGTTACAGAAACCCTAAGGAAAACAAGGAAAAGGGGAATTCGGCCATCTTGGGATCAAGATGGGCCGGCCCATGCTCTACTAGAACAACTAATCTAACTATAAATTAAACACTAAAGCCTAAGGCCCTATTCGGCCAACTCACTCGGAGGCCCACTTGACTCTTCATGGGCTTGGATCGTGGTGTAGATAACTTGATTGTCTCCCTCCAAGCCTTCAATTTCTCTATGGACTCCATGTTGGTCTTGGACAATTCGAACAAGGGCTTGGAGGGATTCTTTGAAGAACTTGGCTTGTGCACGTGTGACTGGGCCCAATGGAACTCGGACTGGGTCATTACTTGGGCTAAGGTCCGTGCACACATCAGTCCCCTCCACTTGAGAAGGATTCGTCCTCAAATCTGGATGGAAATGGATGATACTACAAGAGTTGGTAGTATGAACCCCAAATCTAATGCCACCACATATTGCCAAGAAAAACTCATGGCTTTACTCCAATGGCTCCTCTTGTTCGTATCATTCCCCTCCTCTTGAAAGCAATTTGCCCACAAATTGAAGCACGAATGGTGACAAGACGAGTTACATGCCTTCGACTCAATCTTGTTAGGATGGCTATAGATGTCATCCAATGCAAAACCCACGTGCTAAGTTGGAAAATAACGCTTGTCGGACCTTGAATCTCACAAACCATCTTCAATGTATGCTCAACTTGATCGTTTGTGGTCATGAGGTAAGGGTCCTCAAAGTGGTGTGAAGCGTATCCCGTGAAATCGAACTCCGGCCCGAACACACTTGCAAGGCCCCAAGGCGGATTTGGTGATGTTGGAGATTCACGTGGACTAAGAACAAGATGAAAATCATAATGGTCATTCAGGTACTTGTTCTTTAAACGAACCCTTGGTACACAACCATCCACAAAATGTGGAGTGTTCCCATCAAGATGAGCTCGAAGCAACTCCCCTTTGGTGTGGACTGATTTGAGTTGACATTGTTCCATGAATGGATACAAACGGGGTTTAACTCTTGGAGTACCAACTACATGGAAGCTTGCAAAGTCTACAATTGATTTTGGAATGGAACACACCAAGATCAGCTCAACTTGCCTTTGCTTGATCTGAATACAAGAAGAAACACTAAACAAAGCAAGGTAAGTTCGTTGGGAAAATAATAGGCCTTCACCGGGTTGCTCAAGATCAGCCCACTTTCTCTCTTTTCTTCCTTTTTACCACCCATCTCATCAGATTTTTCCATCTCTTTGTCCATTTCAACAGCTGACCCTTTCATCTCATTGCATTCAACTCCCTCGGGTTTTATCTCTTCAGGCACAATTCCCTCATCTAGCTGCTTCTCCATTCAATAACGCTCAACCTTACTTTTCATGTGTGCTAGATCAATACAAAACTGGTCATAAGTAAGTGATACAAGTGCAATACGACGACTATTAAATAAGAAGGAATACTTATTAGTATGTCCGTCATATTTAACTTCTGGCCTCGACATCCACGCTTTGCCCAACAACCCGTGTCACTTGAATTGGGACTACATCACACAACACCTCGTCCACATATTTGCCGATTTGAATAGGTACAAGTGTGTGCTTAGTAACCCAGACAACACCTTGAGTACTCATCAACTTGTGCGGTCGAAGATGACCAATGGTTGGAAGATTTAATTTCTCAACCATCAACTCCCATCAATGGCCAAGCTACAAATTTTGTCTTTGACACCGCAACGGGTATAAAACCAACCAAGCAATTGAGATTTGACGAGGTCCAATTGCTCATCTACACCACGTAATGGCACTTCTTTGACTCCCTTAGGATCAGGAAGACAATGTTGTGGGCTAGCTTTTATGCGTCTTGTATTCGCCATGACGTATGAGGGAACCTCCACATAAGCTCTGAGGCCAACTATTGCGGTCCTCGATCAACACGTTTCGAGACACGTAGCACGTTTGCCCGAGGATCTAGCGAGGTTGTCCAACGCTTGGATTGCTGGACCTAGAATCAAACGGACGACACGATTTGATTAAAGGCTGTAGAACGACGACTCCGATGAAGGTGAATACGCCAGGGAATAGGTCGGTAGAACAATCAAGGACAAGATGCAAGATTGCTCAATCACCCTTGCCAGAAGCAAGTAAAGCTCGAAATTCACACAAGCAAGAAAATCGAAAAACTAAGTAATTTGATTTATAAAACGTCTACCTAAAACCTTACAAAGCAAGCCTATTTATAGGCTAAGAGTTACAGAAACCCTAAGGAAAACAAGGAAAAGGGGAATTCGGCCATCTTGGGATCAAGATGGGCCGGCCCATGCTCTACTAGAACAACTAATCTAACTATAAATTAAACACTAAAGCCTAAGGCCCTATTCGGCCAACTCACTCGGAGGCCCACTTGACTCTTCATGGGCTTGGATCGTGGTGTAGATAACTTGATTGTCTCCCTCCAAGCCTTCAATTTCTCTATGGACTCCATGTTGGTCTTGGACAATTCGAACAAGGGCTTGGAGGGATTCTTTGAAGAACTTGGCTTGTGCACGTGTGACTGGGCCCAATGGAACTCGGACTGGGTCATTACTTGGGCTAAGGTCCGTGCACACATCAGTCCCCTCCACTTGAGAAGGATTCGTCCTCAAATCTGGATGGAAATGGATGATACTACAAGAGTTGGTAGTATGAACCCCAAATCTAATGCCACCACATATTGCCAAGAAAAACTCATGGCTTTACTCCAATGGCTCCTCTTGTTCGTATCATTCCCCTCCTCTTGAAAGCAATTTGCCCACAAATTGAAGCACGAATGGTGACAAGACGAGTTACATGCCTTCGACTCAATCTTGTTAGGATGGCTATAGATGTCATCCAATGCAAAACCCACGTGCTAAGTTGGAAAATAACGCTTGTCGGACCTTGAATCTCACAAACCATCTTCAATGTATGCTCAACTTGATCGTTTGTGGTCATGAGGTAAGGGTCCTCAAAGTGGTGTGAAGCGTATCCCGTGAAATCGAACTCCGGCCCGAACACACTTGCAAGGCCCCAAGGCGGATTTGGTGATGTTGGAGATTCACGTGGACTAAGAACAAGATGAAAATCATAATGGTCATTCAGGTACTTGTTCTTTAAACGAACCCTTGGTACACAACCATCCACAAAATGTGGAGTGTTCCCATCAAGATGAGCTCGAAGCAACTCCCCTTTGGTGTGGACTGATTTGAGTTGACATTGTTCCATGAATGGATACAAACGGGGTTTAACTCTTGGAGTACCAACTACATGGAAGCTTGCAAAGTCTACAATTGATTTTGGAATGGAACACACCAAGATCAGCTCAACTTGCCTTTGCTTGATCTGAATACAAGAAGAAACACTAAACAAAGCAAGGTAAGTTCGTTGGGAAAATAATAGGCCTTCACCGGGTTGCTCAAGATCAGCCCACTTTCTCTCTTTTCTTCCTTTTTACCACCCATCTCATCAGATTTTTCCATCTCTTTGTCCATTTCAACAGCTGACCCTTTCATCTCATTGCATTCAACTCCCTCGGGTTTTATCTCTTCAGGCACAATTCCCTCATCTAGCTGCTTCTCCATTCAATAACGCTCAACCTTACTTTTCATGTGTGCTAGATCAATACAAAACTGGTCATAAGTAAGTGATACAAGTGCAATACGACGACTATTAAATAAGAAGGAATACTTATTAGTATGTCCGTCATATTTAACTTCTGGCCTCGACATCCACGCTTTGCCCAACAACCCGTGTCACTTGAATTGGGACTACATCACACAACACCTCGTCCACATATTTGCCGATTTGAATAGGTACAAGTGTGTGCTTAGTAACCCAGACAACACCTTGAGTACTCATCAACTTGTGCGGTCGAAGATGACCAATGGTTGGAAGATTTAATTTCTCAACCATCAACTCCCATCAATGGCCAAGCTACAAATTTTGTCTTTGACACCGCAACGGGTATAAAACCAACCAAGCAATTGAGATTTGACGAGGTCCAATTGCTCATCTACACCACGTAATGGCACTTCTTTGACTCCCTTAGGATCAGGAAGACAATGTTGTGGGCTAGCTTTTATGCGTCTTGTATTCGCCATGACGTATGAGGGAACCTCCACATAAGCTCTGAGGCCAACTATTGCGGTCCTCGATCAACACGTTTCGAGACACGTAGCACGTTTGCCCGAGGATCTAGCGAGGTTGTCCAACGCTTGGATTGCTGGACCTAGAATCAAACGGACGACACGATTTGATTAAAGGCTGTAGAACGACGACTCCGATGAAGGTGAATACGCCAGGGAATAGGTCGGTAGAACAATCAAGGACAAGATGCAAGATTGCTCAATCACCCTTGCCAGAAGCAAGTAAAGCTCGAAATTCACACAAGCAAGAAAATCGAAAAACTAAGTAATTTGATTTATAAAACGTCTACCTAAAACCTTACAAAGCAAGCCTATTTATAGGCTAAGAGTTACAGAAACCCTAAGGAAAACAAGGAAAAGGGGAATTCGGCCATCTTGGGATCAAGATGGGCCGGCCCATGCTCTACTAGAACAACTAATCTAACTATAAATTAAACACTAAAGCCTAAGGCCCTATTCGGCCAACTCACTCGGAGGCCCACTTGACTCTTCATGGGCTTGGATCGTGGTGTAGATAACTTGATTGTCTCCCTCCAAGCCTTCAATTTCTCTATGGACTCCATGTTGGTCTTGGACAATTCGAACAAGGGCTTGGAGGGATTCTTTGAAGAACTTGGCTTGTGCACGTGTGACTGGGCCCAATGGAACTCGGACTGGGTCATTACTTGGGCTAAGGTCCGTGCACACATCAGTCCCCTCCACTTGAGAAGGATTCGTCCTCAAATCTGGATGGAAATGGATGATACTACAAGAGTTGGTAGTATGAACCCCAAATCTAATGCCACCACATATTGCCAAGAAAAACTCATGGCTTTACTCCAATGGCTCCTCTTGTTCGTATCATTCCCCTCCTCTTGAAAGCAATTTGCCCACAAATTGAAGCACGAATGGTGACAAGACGAGTTACATGCCTTCGACTCAATCTTGTTAGGATGGCTATAGATGTCATCCAATGCAAAACCCACGTGCTAAGTTGGAAAATAACGCTTGTCGGACCTTGAATCTCACAAACCATCTTCAATGTATGCTCAACTTGATCGTTTGTGGTCATGAGGTAAGGGTCCTCAAAGTGGTGTGAAGCGTATCCCGTGAAATCGAACTCCGGCCCGAACACACTTGCAAGGCCCCAAGGCGGATTTGGTGATGTTGGAGATTCACGTGGACTAAGAACAAGATGAAAATCATAATGGTCATTCAGGTACTTGTTCTTTAAACGAACCCTTGGTACACAACCATCCACAAAATGTGGAGTGTTCCCATCAAGATGAGCTCGAAGCAACTCCCCTTTGGTGTGGACTGATTTGAGTTGACATTGTTCCATGAATGGATACAAACGGGGTTTAACTCTTGGAGTACCAACTACATGGAAGCTTGCAAAGTCTACAATTGATTTTGGAATGGAACACACCAAGATCAGCTCAACTTGCCTTTGCTTGATCTGAATACAAGAAGAAACACTAAACAAAGCAAGGTAAGTTCGTTGGGAAAATAATAGGCCTTCACCGGGTTGCTCAAGATCAGCCCACTTTCTCTCTTTTCTTCCTTTTTACCACCCATCTCATCAGATTTTTCCATCTCTTTGTCCATTTCAACAGCTGACCCTTTCATCTCATTGCATTCAACTCCCTCGGGTTTTATCTCTTCAGGCACAATTCCCTCATCTAGCTGCTTCTCCATTCAATAACGCTCAACCTTACTTTTCATGTGTGCTAGATCAATACAAAACTGGTCATAAGTAAGTGATACAAGTGCAATACGACGACTATTAAATAAGAAGGAATACTTATTAGTATGTCCGTCATATTTAACTTCTGGCCTCGACATCCACGCTTTGCCCAACAACCCGTGTCACTTGAATTGGGACTACATCACACAACACCTCGTCCACATATTTGCCGATTTGAATAGGTACAAGTGTGTGCTTAGTAACCCAGACAACACCTTGAGTACTCATCAACTTGTGCGGTCGAAGATGACCAATGGTTGGAAGATTTAATTTCTCAACCATCAACTCCCATCAATGGCCAAGCTACAAATTTTGTCTTTGACACCGCAACGGGTATAAAACCAACCAAGCAATTGAGATTTGACGAGGTCCAATTGCTCATCTACACCACGTAATGGCACTTCTTTGACTCCCTTAGGATCAGGAAGACAATGTTGTGGGCTAGCTTTTATGCGTCTTGTATTCGCCATGACGTATGAGGGAACCTCCACATAAGCTCTGAGGCCAACTATTGCGGTCCTCGATCAACACGTTTCGAGACACGTAGCACGTTTGCCCGAGGATCTAGCGAGGTTGTCCAACGCTTGGATTGCTGGACCTAGAATCAAACGGACGACACGATTTGATTAAAGGCTGTAGAACGACGACTCCGATGAAGGTGAATACGCCAGGGAATAGGTCGGTAGAACAATCAAGGACAAGATGCAAGATTGCTCAATCACCCTTGCCAGAAGCAAGTAAAGCTCGAAATTCACACAAGCAAGAAAATCGAAAAACTAAGTAATTTGATTTATAAAACGTCTACCTAAAACCTTACAAAGCAAGCCTATTTATAGGCTAAGAGTTACAGAAACCCTAAGGAAAACAAGGAAAAGGGGAATTCGGCCATCTTGGGATCAAGATGGGCCGGCCCATGCTCTACTAGAACAACTAATCTAACTATAAATTAAACACTAAAGCCTAAGGCCCTATTCGGCCAACTCACTCGGAGGCCCACTTGACTCTTCATGGGCTTGGATCGTGGTGTAGATAACTTGATTGTCTCCCTCCAAGCCTTCAATTTCTCTATGGACTCCATGTTGGTCTTGGACAATTCGAACAAGGGCTTGGAGGGATTCTTTGAAGAACTTGGCTTGTGCACGTGTGACTGGGCCCAATGGAACTCGGACTGGGTCATTACTTGGGCTAAGGTCCGTGCACACATCAGTCCCCTCCACTTGAGAAGGATTCGTCCTCAAATCTGGATGGAAATGGATGATACTACAAGAGTTGGTAGTATGAACCCCAAATCTAATGCCACCACATATTGCCAAGAAAAACTCATGGCTTTACTCCAATGGCTCCTCTTGTTCGTATCATTCCCCTCCTCTTGAAAGCAATTTGCCCACAAATTGAAGCACGAATGGTGACAAGACGAGTTACATGCCTTCGACTCAATCTTGTTAGGATGGCTATAGATGTCATCCAATGCAAAACCCACGTGCTAAGTTGGAAAATAACGCTTGTCGGACCTTGAATCTCACAAACCATCTTCAATGTATGCTCAACTTGATCGTTTGTGGTCATGAGGTAAGGGTCCTCAAAGTGGTGTGAAGCGTATCCCGTGAAATCGAACTCCGGCCCGAACACACTTGCAAGGCCCCAAGGCGGATTTGGTGATGTTGGAGATTCACGTGGACTAAGAACAAGATGAAAATCATAATGGTCATTCAGGTACTTGTTCTTTAAACGAACCCTTGGTACACAACCATCCACAAAATGTGGAGTGTTCCCATCAAGATGAGCTCGAAGCAACTCCCCTTTGGTGTGGACTGATTTGAGTTGACATTGTTCCATGAATGGATACAAACGGGGTTTAACTCTTGGAGTACCAACTACATGGAAGCTTGCAAAGTCTACAATTGATTTTGGAATGGAACACACCAAGATCAGCTCAACTTGCCTTTGCTTGATCTGAATACAAGAAGAAACACTAAACAAAGCAAGGTAAGTTCGTTGGGAAAATAATAGGCCTTCACCGGGTTGCTCAAGATCAGCCCACTTTCTCTCTTTTCTTCCTTTTTACCACCCATCTCATCAGATTTTTCCATCTCTTTGTCCATTTCAACAGCTGACCCTTTCATCTCATTGCATTCAACTCCCTCGGGTTTTATCTCTTCAGGCACAATTCCCTCATCTAGCTGCTTCTCCATTCAATAACGCTCAACCTTACTTTTCATGTGTGCTAGATCAATACAAAACTGGTCATAAGTAAGTGATACAAGTGCAATACGACGACTATTAAATAAGAAGGAATACTTATTAGTATGTCCGTCATATTTAACTTCTGGCCTCGACATCCACGCTTTGCCCAACAACCCGTGTCACTTGAATTGGGACTACATCACACAACACCTCGTCCACATATTTGCCGATTTGAATAGGTACAAGTGTGTGCTTAGTAACCCAGACAACACCTTGAGTACTCATCAACTTGTGCGGTCGAAGATGACCAATGGTTGGAAGATTTAATTTCTCAACCATCAACTCCCATCAATGGCCAAGCTACAAATTTTGTCTTTGACACCGCAACGGGTATAAAACCAACCAAGCAATTGAGATTTGACGAGGTCCAATTGCTCATCTACACCACGTAATGGCACTTCTTTGACTCCCTTAGGATCAGGAAGACAATGTTGTGGGCTAGCTTTTATGCGTCTTGTATTCGCCATGACGTATGAGGGAACCTCCACATAAGCTCTGAGGCCAACTATTGCGGTCCTCGATCAACACGTTTCGAGACACGTAGCACGTTTGCCCGAGGATCTAGCGAGGTTGTCCAACGCTTGGATTGCTGGACCTAGAATCAAACGGACGACACGATTTGATTAAAGGCTGTAGAACGACGACTCCGATGAAGGTGAATACGCCAGGGAATAGGTCGGTAGAACAATCAAGGACAAGATGCAAGATTGCTCAATCACCCTTGCCAGAAGCAAGTAAAGCTCGAAATTCACACAAGCAAGAAAATCGAAAAACTAAGTAATTTGATTTATAAAACGTCTACCTAAAACCTTACAAAGCAAGCCTATTTATAGGCTAAGAGTTACAGAAACCCTAAGGAAAACAAGGAAAAGGGGAATTCGGCCATCTTGGGATCAAGATGGGCCGGCCCATGCTCTACTAGAACAACTAATCTAACTATAAATTAAACACTAAAGCCTAAGGCCCTATTCGGCCAACTCACTCGGAGGCCCACTTGACTCTTCATGGGCTTGGATCGTGGTGTAGATAACTTGATTGTCTCCCTCCAAGCCTTCAATTTCTCTATGGACTCCATGTTGGTCTTGGACAATTCGAACAAGGGCTTGGAGGGATTCTTTGAAGAACTTGGCTTGTGCACGTGTGACTGGGCCCAATGGAACTCGGACTGGGTCATTACTTGGGCTAAGGTCCGTGCACACATCAGTCCCCTCCACTTGAGAAGGATTCGTCCTCAAATCTGGATGGAAATGGATGATACTACAAGAGTTGGTAGTATGAACCCCAAATCTAATGCCACCACATATTGCCAAGAAAAACTCATGGCTTTACTCCAATGGCTCCTCTTGTTCGTATCATTCCCCTCCTCTTGAAAGCAATTTGCCCACAAATTGAAGCACGAATGGTGACAAGACGAGTTACATGCCTTCGACTCAATCTTGTTAGGATGGCTATAGATGTCATCCAATGCAAAACCCACGTGCTAAGTTGGAAAATAACGCTTGTCGGACCTTGAATCTCACAAACCATCTTCAATGTATGCTCAACTTGATCGTTTGTGGTCATGAGGTAAGGGTCCTCAAAGTGGTGTGAAGCGTATCCCGTGAAATCGAACTCCGGCCCGAACACACTTGCAAGGCCCCAAGGCGGATTTGGTGATGTTGGAGATTCACGTGGACTAAGAACAAGATGAAAATCATAATGGTCATTCAGGTACTTGTTCTTTAAACGAACCCTTGGTACACAACCATCCACAAAATGTGGAGTGTTCCCATCAAGATGAGCTCGAAGCAACTCCCCTTTGGTGTGGACTGATTTGAGTTGACATTGTTCCATGAATGGATACAAACGGGGTTTAACTCTTGGAGTACCAACTACATGGAAGCTTGCAAAGTCTACAATTGATTTTGGAATGGAACACACCAAGATCAGCTCAACTTGCCTTTGCTTGATCTGAATACAAGAAGAAACACTAAACAAAGCAAGGTAAGTTCGTTGGGAAAATAATAGGCCTTCACCGGGTTGCTCAAGATCAGCCCACTTTCTCTCTTTTCTTCCTTTTTACCACCCATCTCATCAGATTTTTCCATCTCTTTGTCCATTTCAACAGCTGACCCTTTCATCTCATTGCATTCAACTCCCTCGGGTTTTATCTCTTCAGGCACAATTCCCTCATCTAGCTGCTTCTCCATTCAATAACGCTCAACCTTACTTTTCATGTGTGCTAGATCAATACAAAACTGGTCATAAGTAAGTGATACAAGTGCAATACGACGACTATTAAATAAGAAGGAATACTTATTAGTATGTCCGTCATATTTAACTTCTGGCCTCGACATCCACGCTTTGCCCAACAACCCGTGTCACTTGAATTGGGACTACATCACACAACACCTCGTCCACATATTTGCCGATTTGAATAGGTACAAGTGTGTGCTTAGTAACCCAGACAACACCTTGAGTACTCATCAACTTGTGCGGTCGAAGATGACCAATGGTTGGAAGATTTAATTTCTCAACCATCAACTCCCATCAATGGCCAAGCTACAAATTTTGTCTTTGACACCGCAACGGGTATAAAACCAACCAAGCAATTGAGATTTGACGAGGTCCAATTGCTCATCTACACCACGTAATGGCACTTCTTTGACTCCCTTAGGATCAGGAAGACAATGTTGTGGGCTAGCTTTTATGCGTCTTGTATTCGCCATGACGTATGAGGGAACCTCCACATAAGCTCTGAGGCCAACTATTGCGGTCCTCGATCAACACGTTTCGAGACACGTAGCACGTTTGCCCGAGGATCTAGCGAGGTTGTCCAACGCTTGGATTGCTGGACCTAGAATCAAACGGACGACACGATTTGATTAAAGGCTGTAGAACGACGACTCCGATGAAGGTGAATACGCCAGGGAATAGGTCGGTAGAACAATCAAGGACAAGATGCAAGATTGCTCAATCACCCTTGCCAGAAGCAAGTAAAGCTCGAAATTCACACAAGCAAGAAAATCGAAAAACTAAGTAATTTGATTTATAAAACGTCTACCTAAAACCTTACAAAGCAAGCCTATTTATAGGCTAAGAGTTACAGAAACCCTAAGGAAAACAAGGAAAAGGGGAATTCGGCCATCTTGGGATCAAGATGGGCCGGCCCATGCTCTACTAGAACAACTAATCTAACTATAAATTAAACACTAAAGCCTAAGGCCCTATTCGGCCAACTCACTCGGAGGCCCACTTGACTCTTCATGGGCTTGGATCGTGGTGTAGATAACTTGATTGTCTCCCTCCAAGCCTTCAATTTCTCTATGGACTCCATGTTGGTCTTGGACAATTCGAACAAGGGCTTGGAGGGATTCTTTGAAGAACTTGGCTTGTGCACGTGTGACTGGGCCCAATGGAACTCGGACTGGGTCATTACTTGGGCTAAGGTCCGTGCACACATCAGTCCCCTCCACTTGAGAAGGATTCGTCCTCAAATCTGGATGGAAATGGATGATACTACAAGAGTTGGTAGTATGAACCCCAAATCTAATGCCACCACATATTGCCAAGAAAAACTCATGGCTTTACTCCAATGGCTCCTCTTGTTCGTATCATTCCCCTCCTCTTGAAAGCAATTTGCCCACAAATTGAAGCACGAATGGTGACAAGACGAGTTACATGCCTTCGACTCAATCTTGTTAGGATGGCTATAGATGTCATCCAATGCAAAACCCACGTGCTAAGTTGGAAAATAACGCTTGTCGGACCTTGAATCTCACAAACCATCTTCAATGTATGCTCAACTTGATCGTTTGTGGTCATGAGGTAAGGGTCCTCAAAGTGGTGTGAAGCGTATCCCGTGAAATCGAACTCCGGCCCGAACACACTTGCAAGGCCCCAAGGCGGATTTGGTGATGTTGGAGATTCACGTGGACTAAGAACAAGATGAAAATCATAATGGTCATTCAGGTACTTGTTCTTTAAACGAACCCTTGGTACACAACCATCCACAAAATGTGGAGTGTTCCCATCAAGATGAGCTCGAAGCAACTCCCCTTTGGTGTGGACTGATTTGAGTTGACATTGTTCCATGAATGGATACAAACGGGGTTTAACTCTTGGAGTACCAACTACATGGAAGCTTGCAAAGTCTACAATTGATTTTGGAATGGAACACACCAAGATCAGCTCAACTTGCCTTTGCTTGATCTGAATACAAGAAGAAACACTAAACAAAGCAAGGTAAGTTCGTTGGGAAAATAATAGGCCTTCACCGGGTTGCTCAAGATCAGCCCACTTTCTCTCTTTTCTTCCTTTTTACCACCCATCTCATCAGATTTTTCCATCTCTTTGTCCATTTCAACAGCTGACCCTTTCATCTCATTGCATTCAACTCCCTCGGGTTTTATCTCTTCAGGCACAATTCCCTCATCTAGCTGCTTCTCCATTCAATAACGCTCAACCTTACTTTTCATGTGTGCTAGATCAATACAAAACTGGTCATAAGTAAGTGATACAAGTGCAATACGACGACTATTAAATAAGAAGGAATACTTATTAGTATGTCCGTCATATTTAACTTCTGGCCTCGACATCCACGCTTTGCCCAACAACCCGTGTCACTTGAATTGGGACTACATCACACAACACCTCGTCCACATATTTGCCGATTTGAATAGGTACAAGTGTGTGCTTAGTAACCCAGACAACACCTTGAGTACTCATCAACTTGTGCGGTCGAAGATGACCAATGGTTGGAAGATTTAATTTCTCAACCATCAACTCCCATCAATGGCCAAGCTACAAATTTTGTCTTTGACACCGCAACGGGTATAAAACCAACCAAGCAATTGAGATTTGACGAGGTCCAATTGCTCATCTACACCACGTAATGGCACTTCTTTGACTCCCTTAGGATCAGGAAGACAATGTTGTGGGCTAGCTTTTATGCGTCTTGTATTCGCCATGACGTATGAGGGAACCTCCACATAAGCTCTGAGGCCAACTATTGCGGTCCTCGATCAACACGTTTCGAGACACGTAGCACGTTTGCCCGAGGATCTAGCGAGGTTGTCCAACGCTTGGATTGCTGGACCTAGAATCAAACGGACGACACGATTTGATTAAAGGCTGTAGAACGACGACTCCGATGAAGGTGAATACGCCAGGGAATAGGTCGGTAGAACAATCAAGGACAAGATGCAAGATTGCTCAATCACCCTTGCCAGAAGCAAGTAAAGCTCGAAATTCACACAAGCAAGAAAATCGAAAAACTAAGTAATTTGATTTATAAAACGTCTACCTAAAACCTTACAAAGCAAGCCTATTTATAGGCTAAGAGTTACAGAAACCCTAAGGAAAACAAGGAAAAGGGGAATTCGGCCATCTTGGGATCAAGATGGGCCGGCCCATGCTCTACTAGAACAACTAATCTAACTATAAATTAAACACTAAAGCCTAAGGCCCTATTCGGCCAACTCACTCGGAGGCCCACTTGACTCTTCATGGGCTTGGATCGTGGTGTAGATAACTTGATTGTCTCCCTCCAAGCCTTCAATTTCTCTATGGACTCCATGTTGGTCTTGGACAATTCGAACAAGGGCTTGGAGGGATTCTTTGAAGAACTTGGCTTGTGCACGTGTGACTGGGCCCAATGGAACTCGGACTGGGTCATTACTTGGGCTAAGGTCCGTGCACACATCAGTCCCCTCCACTTGAGAAGGATTCGTCCTCAAATCTGGATGGAAATGGATGATACTACAAGAGTTGGTAGTATGAACCCCAAATCTAATGCCACCACATATTGCCAAGAAAAACTCATGGCTTTACTCCAATGGCTCCTCTTGTTCGTATCATTCCCCTCCTCTTGAAAGCAATTTGCCCACAAATTGAAGCACGAATGGTGACAAGACGAGTTACATGCCTTCGACTCAATCTTGTTAGGATGGCTATAGATGTCATCCAATGCAAAACCCACGTGCTAAGTTGGAAAATAACGCTTGTCGGACCTTGAATCTCACAAACCATCTTCAATGTATGCTCAACTTGATCGTTTGTGGTCATGAGGTAAGGGTCCTCAAAGTGGTGTGAAGCGTATCCCGTGAAATCGAACTCCGGCCCGAACACACTTGCAAGGCCCCAAGGCGGATTTGGTGATGTTGGAGATTCACGTGGACTAAGAACAAGATGAAAATCATAATGGTCATTCAGGTACTTGTTCTTTAAACGAACCCTTGGTACACAACCATCCACAAAATGTGGAGTGTTCCCATCAAGATGAGCTCGAAGCAACTCCCCTTTGGTGTGGACTGATTTCAGTTGACATTGTTCCATGAATGGATACAAACGGGGTTTAACTCTTGGAGTACCAACTACATGGAAGCTTGCAAAGTCTACAATTGATTTTGGAATGGAACACACCAAGATCAGCTCAACTTGCCTTTGCTTGATCTGAATACAAGAAGAAACACTAAACAAAGCAAGGTAAGTTCGTTGGGAAAATAATAGGCCTTCACCGGGTTGCTCAAGATCAGCCCACTTTCTCTCTTTTCTTCCTTTTTACCACCCATCTCATCAGATTTTTCCATCTCTTTGTCCATTTCAACAGCTGACCCTTTCATCTCATTGCATTCAACTCCCTCGGGTTTTATCTCTTCAGGCACAATTCCCTCATCTAGCTGCTTCTCCATTCAATAACGCTCAACCTTACTTTTCATGTGTGCTAGATCAATACAAAACTGGTCATAAGTAAGTGATACAAGTGCAATAGGTCCTCGATCAACACGTTTCGAGACACGTAGCACGTTTGCCCGAGGATCTAGCGAGGTTGTCCAACGCTTGGATTGCTGGACCTAGAATCAAACGGACGACACGATTTGATTAAAGGCTGTAGAACGACGACTCCGATGAAGGTGAATACGCCAGGGAATAGGTCGGTAGAACAATCAAGGACAAGATGCAAGATTGCTCAATCACCCTTGCCAGAAGCAAGTAAAGCTCGAAATTCACACAAGCAAGAAAATCGAAAAACTAACTAATTTGATTTATAAAACGTCTACCTAAAACCTTACAAAGCAAGCCTATTTATAGGATAAGAGTTACAGAAACCCTAAGGAAAACAAGGAAAAGGGGAATTCGGCCATCTTGGGATCAAGATGGGCCGGCCCATGCTCTACTAGAACAACTAATCTAACTATAAATTAAACACTAAAGCCTAAGGCCCTATTCGGCCAACTCACTCGGAGGCCCACTTGACTCTTCATGGGCTTGGATCGTGGTGTTGATAACTTGATTGTGATACGTTCCTCGATCAACACGTTTCGAGACACGTAGCACGTTTGCCCAAGGATCTAGCGAGGACGTCCAACGCTTGGAATTGCGGGATCTAGAACCAAACGGACGACACGATTTGATTCAAGACGGTAGACGACACTCCGATGAAGGTGAATACTCCAGGGGAATAGGTCGGTAGAACAATCTAGGACAGGACGCAAGACTGCTCAAAACCCTTGCCAAAGCAAGTAAAGGGGTCGAATCTCTCTCTCAAGAAGAATCGAAAATATGCAAAACTTTATTGATAAAACGTCTACCCTAAAACCTTACAAAGCAAGCCTATTTATAGGCTAAAGTGACTGAAACCCTAAAGGGACTAGGAAAGGGAAAAGTCGGCCCATGGTCTTGGGACAAGATGGGCCGGCCCATGCTCTTACTTAAACACTAATCAATTGCTAAATAACTACTAAGGCCTAAGGCCCTATTCGGCCAACTCATTTGGAGGCCCACTTGACTCTTCATGGGCTTGGGTCATGGTGTAGATAACTCGATTAAAATCCTTCAAGCCTTCAATATCTCTATGGACTCCATGTTGGTTTTGGACAATTCGAACAAGGGCTTGGAGGGATTCTTTGAAGAGCTTGGCTCGTGCACGTGTGACTGGGCCCAATGGAACTCGGACTGGGTCATTACTTGGGCTAAGGTCCGTGCACACATCAGTCCCCTCCACTTGAGCAGGATTTGTCCTCAAATCTGGATGGAAATGAATGACACGAACAAGGGTTGGTATCATGGCTCCAGTGGCTCCTCTTGTTCGTATCATTCCCCCCCTCTTGAAAGCAATTTGCCCACAAATTGAAGCACGAATGGTGACAAGACGAGTTACATGCCTTCGACTCAATCTTGTTATGATGGCTACAGATGGCATCCAATGCAAAGCCCATGGGCAAAGTTGGAACATAACCCTTGTCGAACCTTGAATCTCACAAACCATCTTCAATGTATGCTCAACTTGATCGTTTGTGGTCATGAGGTAAGGGTCCTCAAAGTGGTATGAAGTGTATCCCATGAAATCGAACTCCGGCTCGAACACACTTGCAAGGCACCAAGGCGGATTTGGTGATGTTGGAGCTTCATGTGGACTAAGAGCAAGACGAAAATCATAATGGTCATTGAGGTACTTGTTCTTTAAACGAACCCTTGGTACACAACGATCCCCAAAATGTGGAGTGTTCCCTTCAAGACGAGCTCGAATCAACTCCCCTTTGGTGTGGACTGATTTGAGTTGATATTGTTCCATAAATGGATACCAACGGGGTTTAACTCTTGGAGTGCCAACTTCATGTAGGCTTGCAAAGTCTACAATTGATTTTGGAATGGAACACACCAAGATCAACTCAACTTGCCTTTGCTTGATCTGTATAAAAGTAGAAACACTAAACAAAGCGAAGGTAAGTTCGTTAGGAAAATAATAGGCCTTCACCGGGTTGCTCAAGATCAGCCCACTTTCTCTCATTTCTTCATTTTTACCACCCATCTCATTAGATTTTTCCATCTCTTTTTCTAGTTCAACAGCTGACCCTTTCATCTCATTACTTTCAACTCCCTCGGGTTTTACCTCTTCAGGGACAATTCCCTCATCTTGCTTTTTCTCCATTCTATAACGCTCAATCTCACTTTTCATGCATGCTAGATCAATACAAAGTTGGTCATAAGTAAGTGATACAAGTGCAAGACGACGACTATTAAATAAGAAGGAATACTTATTAGTATGTCCGTCATATTTAATTTCTCGCCTCGACATCCATGCTTTGCCCAACAACACATGTGTCACTTGAATTGGGATTACATCACACAACACCTCATCCACATATTTGCCTATTTGAATAGGTACAAGTGTGTACTTAGTAACCCAAACATTACCATGAGTGCTCGTCAACTTGTATGGTTGAAGATGATCAATGGTTGGAAGATTTAATTTCTCAACCATGATAGCACTTGCAAGGTTGACTTCACAACTCCCATCAATGGCCAAGCTACAGATTTTATCTTTGACACCACAACGAGTATAAAACCAACCAAGCAACTGAGATTTGACGATGTCCAATTGCTCATCTACACCACGTAATGCCACTTCTTTGACTCCCTTAGGATCAGGAAGCCAATGTGGTGAGCTAACTTTTATGCGTCTTGTACTCGCCATGAATGTATGAGGGAACCTGCAAAAGTTAGTAACAAAACCGAAGATATTGTTTTTCACGCTCCCTTACGTGTTTTCTCTCGACACTCGTGTATCACTCACAATTACTCACTCTAATGGACTTACCAAATACCTTTACCTGTTGGGTTAGGTAGTTGAGAAAGGCCGCTCAAGTCCAATAAATGTCACCAACTTCTTCCTCAAGAGTAATCACGGAGATGTAGGAGAAAGTGTAGGGAAGTGTTCCTAAAAACTAGGAGAAAATATAGGAGAAAGTGTAGGAGAGTGTTCCTAAAATCTAGGAAGAGAATATAGGAGAGTTTCCTAAAGTAGATGAGAGAATATAGGAGAGTTTCCTAAAGTGGATGAGAGAATATAGGAAAGGTCCTAAAAATGGATGAGAGAATTTTAGGTGAGTTTCCTAAAAATGGATGAGAGAATTTAGGAAAGTTTCCAAAAAAAAATGGATGAGAGAGTTTAGGAAAATTTCCTAAAAATGGATGAGAGAATTTAGGAAAGTTTCCAAAAAATGGATGAGAGAGTTTAGGAAAATTTCCTAAAAATGGATGAGAGAATTTAGGAAAGTTTCCAAAAAAATGGATGAGAGAATTTAGGAAAGTTTCCTAAAAATAGATGAGAGACTTTAAGAAAGTTTCCAAAAAAAATGGATGAGAGAGTTTAGGAAAGTTTCCTAAAAAATGGATGAGAGAATTTAGGAAAGTTTCCAAAAAAAAAATGGATGAGAGAGTTTGGGAAAGTTTCCTAAAAAGGTAGGAGAGAGAGTGTCCAAGTGAGTACAAAGAAACCCTAGTCGCAAGTAGACATCCTAGCCGCAAGTAGAAAACCCTAGCCGCAAGGATAACCCTAGCAAGATAAGGAAACCCTAGCAGCCGTCACGTTATTGTTCTTGCTGCCCAAGCGACAACCAACTAACGAGACAGATTTGGGAGCAACGTTGAAACACCAACAACCAGAATTTTTGATGCAACAAACGACTCAAACGCAAGAAACAAGTTGTGGACAGAAATTATCAACAAACTAGACACAACACAAAGGAGATAACACACCAACAGATTTTTGTGTTCGGATGAACAGTAACGTGAACAGTGTCGGATGAACAGTGACGTTGTTTGTTTTTTTTTTGTTTTTGTTTTGTAAACAAGGCAGCGGAAACAAGGAAAACTAAGACAAAACTACGGATATAACGGAAGATACCTCCACCAAAGCTCTGAAGCCAACTGATACGTTCCTCGATCAACACGTTTCGAGACACGTAGCACGTTTGCCCAAGGATCTAGCGAGGACGTCCAACGCTTGGAATTGCGGGATCTAGAACCAAACGGACGACACGATTTGATTCAAGACGGTAGACGACACTCCGATGAAGGTGAATACTCCAGGGGAATAGGTCGGTAGAACAATCTAGGACAGGACGCAAGACTGCTCAAAACCCTTGCCAAAGCAAGTAAAGGGGTCGAATCTCTCTCTCAAGAAGAATCGAAAATATGCAAAACTTTATTGATAAAACGTCTACCCTAAAACCTTACAAAGCAAGCCTATTTATAGGCTAAAGTGACTGAAACCCTAAAGGGACTAGGAAAGGGAAAAGTCGGCCCATGGTCTTGGGACAAGATGGGCCGACCCATGCTCTTACTTAAACACTAATCAATTGCTAAATAACTACTAAGGCCTAAGGCCCTATTCGGCCAACTCATTTGGAGGCCCACTTGACTCTTCATGGGCTTGGGTCATGGTGTAGATAACTCGATTAAAATCCTTCAAGCCTTCAATATCTCTATGGACTCCATGTTGGTTTTGGACAATTCGAACAAGGGCTTGGAGGGATTCTTTGAAGAGCTTGGCTCGTGCACGTGTGACTGGGCCCAATGGAACTCGGACTGGGTCATTACTTGGGCTAAGGTCCGTGCACACATCAGTCCCCTCCACTTGAGCAGGATTTGTCCTCAAATCTGGATGGAAATGAATGACACGAACAAGGGTTGGTATCATGGCTCCAGTGGCTCCTCTTGTTCGTATCAGATTGTCTCCCTCCAAGCCTTCAATTTCTCTATGGACTCCATGTTGGTCTTGGACAATTCGAACAAGGGTTTGGAGGGATTCTTTGAAGAACTTGGCTTGTGCACGTGTGACTGGGCCCAATGGAACTCGGACTGGGTCATTACTTGGGCTAAGGTCCGTGCACACATCAGTCCCCTCCACTTGAGAAGGATTCGTCCTCAAATCTGGATGGAAATGGATGATACTACAAGAGTTGGTAGTATGAACCCCAAATCTAATGCCACCACATATTGCCAAGAAAAACTCATGGCTTTACTCCAATGGCTCCTCTTGTTCGTATCATTCCCCTCCTCTTGAAAGCAATTTGCCCACAAATTGAAGCACGAATGGTGACAAGACGAGTTACATGCCTTCGACTCAATCTTGTTAGGATGGCTATAGATGTCATCCAATGCAAAACCCACGTGCTAAGTTGGAAAATAACCCTTGTCGGACCTTGAATCTCACAAACCATCTTCAATGTATGCTCAACTTGATCGTTTGTGGTCATGAGGTAAGGGTCCTCAAAGTGGTGTGAAGCGTATCCCGTGAAATCGAACTCCGGCCCGAACACACTTGCAAGGCCCCAAGGCGGATTTGGTGATGTTGGAGATTCACGTGGACTAAGAACAAGATGAAAATCATAATGGTCATTCAGGTACTTGTTCTTTAAACGAACCCTTGGTACACAACCATCCACAAAATGTGGAGTGTTCCCATCAAGATGAGCTCGAAGCAACTCCCCTTTGGTGTGGACTGATTTCAGTTGACATTGTTCCATGAATGGATACAAACGGGGTTTAACTCTTGGAGTACCAACTACATGGAAGCTTGCAAAGTCTACAATTGATTTTGGAATGGAACACACCAAGATCAGCTCAACTTGCCTTTGCTTGATCTGAATACAAGAAGAAACACTAAACAAAGCAAGGTAAGTTCGTTGGGAAAATAATAGGCCTTCACCGGGTTGCTCAAGATCAGCCCACTTTCTCTCTTTTCTTCCTTTTTACCACCCATCTCATCAGATTTTTCCATCTCTTTGTCCATTTCAACAGCTGACCCTTTCATCTCATTGCATTCAACTCCCTCGGGTTTTATCTCTTCAGGCACAATTCCCTCATCTAGCTGCTTCTCCATTCAATAACGCTCAACCTTACTTTTCATGTGTGCTAGATCAATACAAAACTGGTCATAAGTAAGTGATACAAGTGCAATACGACGACTATTAAATAAGAAGGAATACTTATTAGTATGTCCGTCATATTTAACTTCTGGCCTCGACATCCACGCTTTGCCCAACAACCCGTGTCACTTGAATTGGGACTACATCACACAACACCTCGTCCACATATTTGCCGATTTGAATAGGTACAAGTGTGTGCTTAGTAACCCAGACAACACCTTGAGTACTCATCAACTTGTGCGGTCGAAGATGACCAATGGTTGGAAGATTTAATTTCTCAACCATCAACTCCCATCAATGGCCAAGCTACAAATTTTGTCTTTGACACCGCAACGGGTATAAAACCAACCAAGCAATTGAGATTTGACGAGGTCCAATTGCTCATCTACACCACGTAATGGCACTTCTTTGACTCCCTTAGGATCAGGAAGACAATGTTGTGGGCTAGCTTTTATGCGTCTTGTATTCGCCATGACGTATGAGGGAACCTCCACATAAGCTCTGAGGCCAACTATTGCGGTCCTCGATCAACACGTTTCGAGACACGTAGCACGTTTGCCCGAGGATCTAGCGAGGTTGTCCAACGCTTGGATTGCTGGACCTAGAATCAAACGGACGACACGATTTGATTAAAGGCTGTAGAACGACGACTCCGATGAAGGTGAATACGCCAGGGAATAGGTCGGTAGAACAATCAAGGACAAGATGCAAGATTGCTCAATCACCCTTGCCAGAAGCAAGTAAAGCTCGAAATTCACACAAGCAAGAAAATCGAAAAACTAAGTAATTTGATTTATAAAACGTCTACCTAAAACCTTACAAAGCAAGCCTATTTATAGGCTAAGAGTTACAGAAACCCTAAGGAAAACAAGGAAAAGGGGAATTCGGCCATCTTGGGATCAAGATGGGCCGGCCCATGCTCTACTAGAACAACTAATCTAACTATAAATTAAACACTAAAGCCTAAGGCCCTATTCGGCCAACTCACTCGGAGGCCCACTTGACTCTTCATGGGCTTGGATCGTGGTGTAGATAACTTGATTGTCTCCCTCCAAGCCTTCAATTTCTCTATGGACTCCATGTTGGTCTTGGACAATTCGAACAAGGGCTTGGAGGGATTCTTTGAAGAACTTGGCTTGTGCACGTGTGACTGGGCCCAATGGAACTCGGACTGGGTCATTACTTGGGCTAAGGTCCGTGCACACATCAGTCCCCTCCACTTGAGAAGGATTCGTCCTCAAATCTGGATGGAAATGGATGATACTACAAGAGTTGGTAGTATGAACCCCAAATCTAATGCCACCACATATTGCCAAGAAAAACTCATGGCTTTACTCCAATGGCTCCTCTTGTTCGTATCATTCCCCTCCTCTTGAAAGCAATTTGCCCACAAATTGAAGCACGAATGGTGACAAGACGAGTTACATGCCTTCGACTCAATCTTGTTAGGATGGCTATAGATGTCATCCAATGCAAAACCCACGTGCTAAGTTGGAAAATAACGCTTGTCGGACCTTGAATCTCACAAACCATCTTCAATGTATGCTCAACTTGATCGTTTGTGGTCATGAGGTAAGGGTCCTCAAAGTGGTGTGAAGCGTATCCCGTGAAATCGAACTCCGGCCCGAACACACTTGCAAGGCCCCAAGGCGGATTTGGTGATGTTGGAGATTCACGTGGACTAAGAACAAGATGAAAATCATAATGGTCATTCAGGTACTTGTTCTTTAAACGAACCCTTGGTACACAACCATCCACAAAATGTGGAGTGTTCCCATCAAGATGAGCTCGAAGCAACTCCCCTTTGGTGTGGACTGATTTCAGTTGACATTGTTCCATGAATGGATACAAACGGGGTTTAACTCTTGGAGTACCAACTACATGGAAGCTTGCAAAGTCTACAATTGATTTTGGAATGGAACACACCAAGATCAGCTCAACTTGCCTTTGCTTGATCTGAATACAAGAAGAAACACTAAACAAAGCAAGGTAAGTTCGTTGGGAAAATAATAGGCCTTCACCGGGTTGCTCAAGATCAGCCCACTTTCTCTCTTTTCTTCCTTTTTACCACCCATCTCATCAGATTTTTCCATCTCTTTGTCCATTTCAACAGCTGACCCTTTCATCTCATTGCATTCAACTCCCTCGGGTTTTATCTCTTCAGGCACAATTCCCTCATCTAGCTGCTTCTCCATTCAATAACGCTCAACCTTACTTTTCATGTGTGCTAGATCAATACAAAACTGGTCATAAGTAAGTGATACAAGTGCAATACGACGACTATTAAATAAGAAGGAATACTTATTAGTATGTCCGTCATATTTAACTTCTGGCCTCGACATCCACGCTTTGCCCAACAACCCGTGTCACTTGAATTGGGACTACATCACACAACACCTCGTCCACATATTTGCCGATTTGAATAGGTACAAGTGTGTGCTTAGTAACCCAGACAACACCTTGAGTACTCATCAACTTGTGCGGTCGAAGATGACCAATGGTTGGAAGATTTAATTTCTCAACCATCAACTCCCATCAATGGCCAAGCTACAAATTTTGTCTTTGACACCGCAACGGGTATAAAACCAACCAAGCAATTGAGATTTGACGAGGTCCAATTGCTCATCTACACCACGTAATGGCACTTCTTTGACTCCCTTAGGATCAGGAAGACAATGTTGTGGGCTAGCTTTTATGCGTCTTGTATTCGCCATGACGTATGAGGGAACCTCCACATAAGCTCTGAGGCCAACTATTGCGGTCCTCGATCAACACGTTTCGAGACACGTAGCACGTTTGCCCGAGGATCTAGCGAGGTTGTCCAACGCTTGGATTGCTGGACCTAGAATCAAACGGACGACACGATTTGATTAAAGGCTGTAGAACGACGACTCCGATGAAGGTGAATACGCCAGGGAATAGGTCGGTAGAACAATCAAGGACAAGATGCAAGATTGCTCAATCACCCTTGCCAGAAGCAAGTAAAGCTCGAAATTCACACAAGCAAGAAAATCGAAAAACTAAGTAATATGATTTATAAAACGTCTACCTAAAATGTTCGTATCATTCCCCTCCTCTTGAAAGCAATTTGCCCACAAATTGAAGCACGAATGGTGACAAGACGAGTTACATGCCTTCGACTCAATCTTGTTAGGATGGCTATAGATGTCATCCAATGCAAAACCCACGTGCTAAGTTGGAAAATAACCCTTGTCGGACCTTGAATCTCACAAACCATCTTCAATGTGTGCTCAACTTGATCGTTTGTGGTCATGAGGTAAGGGTCCTCAAAGTGGTGTGAAGCGTATCCCGTGAAATCGAACTCCGGCCCGAACACACTTGCAAGGCCCCAAGGCGGATTTGGTGATGTTGGAGATTCATGTGGACTAAGAACAAGATGAAAATCATAATGGTCATTCAGGTACTTGTTCTTTAAACGAACCCTTGGTACACAACCATCCACAAAATGTGGAGTGTTCCCATCAAGATGAGCTCGAAGCAACTCCCCTTTGGTGTGGACTGATTTGAGTTGACATTGTTCCATGAATGGATACGAACGGGGTTTAACTCTTGGAGTACCAACTACATGGAAGCTTGCAAAGTCTACAATTGATTTTGGAATGGAACACACCAAGATCAGCTCAACTTGCCTTTGCTTGATCTGAATACAAGAAGAAACACTAAACAAAGCAAGGTAAGTTCGTTAGGAAAATAATAGGCCTTCACCGGGTTGCTCAAGATCAGCCCACTTTCTCTCTTTTCTCCCTTTTTACCACCCATCTCATCAGATTTTTCCATCTCTTTGTCTATTTCAACAGCTGACCCTTTCATCTCATTGCATTCAACTCCCTCGGGTTTTATCTCTTCAGGCACAATTCCCTCATCTAGCTGTTTCTCCATTCAATAACGCTCAACCTTACTTTTCATGTGTGCTAGATCAATACAAAACTGGTCATAAGTAAGTGATACAAGTGCAATACGACGACTATTAAATAAGAAGGAATACTTATTAGTATGTCCGTCATATTTAACTTCTGGCCTCGACATCCACGCTTTGCCCAACAACCCGTGTCACTTGAATTGGGACTACATCACACAACACCTCGTCCACATATTTGCCGATTTGAATAGGTACAAGTGTGTGCTTAGTAACCCAGACAACACCTTGAGTACTCATCAACTTGTGCGGTCGAAGATGACCAATGGTTGGAAGATTTGATTTCTCAACCATGATAGCGGTTGCAAGGTTGACTTCACAACTCCCATCAATGGCCAAGCTACAAATTTTGTCTTTGACACCGCAACGGGTATAAAACCAACCAAGCAATTGAGATTTGACGAGGTCCAATTGCTCATCTACACCACGTAATGGCACTTCTTTGACTCCCTTAGGATCAGGAAGACAATGTTGTGGGCTAGCTTTTATGCGTCTTGTATTCGCCATGACGTATGAGGGAACCTCCACATAAGCTCTGAGGCCAACTATTGCGGTCCTCGATCAACACGTTTCGAGACACGTAGCACGTTTGCCCGAGGATCTAGCGAGGTTGTCCAACGCTTGGATTGCTGGACCTAGAATCAAACGGACGACACGATTTGATTAAAGGCTGTAGAACGACGACTCCGATGAAGGTGAATACTCCAGGGAATAGGTCGGTAGAACAATCAAGGACAAGATGCAAGATTGCTCAATCACCCTTGCCAGAAGCAAGTAAAGCTCGAAATTCACACAAGCAAGAAAATCGAAAAACTAAGTAATTTGATTTATAAAACGTCTACCTAAAACCTTACAAAGCAAGCCTATTTATAGGCTAAGAGTTACAAAAACCCTAAGGAAAACAAGGAAAAGGGGAATTCGGCCATCTTGGGATCAAGATGGGCCGGCCCATGCTCTACTAGAACAACTAATCTAACTATAAATTAAACACTAAAGCCTAAGGCCCTATTCGGCCAACTCACTCGGAGGCCCACTTGACTCTTCATGGGCTTGGATCGTGATGCAGATAACTTGATTGTCTCCTTCCAAGCCTTCAATTTCTCTATGGACTCCATGTTGGTCTTGGACAATTCGAACAAGGGCTTGGAGGGATTCTTTGAAGAACTTGGCTTGTGCACGTGTGACTGGGCCCAATGGAACTCGGACTGGGTCATTACTTGGGCTAAGGTCCGTGCACACATCAGTCCCCTCCACTTGAGAAGGATTCGTCCTCAAATCTGGATGGAAATGGATGATACTACAAGAGTTGGTAGTATGAACCCCAAATCTAATGCCACCACATATTGCCAAGAAAAACTCATGGCTTTACTCCAATGGCTCCTCTTGTTCGTATCATTCCCCTCCTCTTGAAAGCAATTTGCCCACAAATTGAAGCACGAATGGTGACAAGACGAGTTACATGCCTTCGACTCAATCTTGTTAGGATGGCTATAGATGTCATCCAATGCAAAACCCACGTGCTAAGTTGGAAAATAACCCTTGTCGAACCTTGAATCTCACAAACCATCTTCAATGTGTGCTCAACTTGATCGTTTGTGGTCATGAGGTAAGGGTCCTCAAAGTGGTGTGAAGCGTATCCCGTGAAATCGAACTCCGGCCCGAACACACTTGCAAGGCCCCAAGGCGGATTTGGTGATGTTGGAGATTCATGTGGACTAAGAACAAGATGAAAATCATAATGGTCATTCAGGTACTTGTTCTTTAAACGAACCCTTGGTACACAACCATCCACAAAATGTGGAGTGTTCCCATCAAGATGAGCTCGAAGCAACTCCCCTTTGGTGTGGACTGATTTGAGTTGACATTGTTCCATGAATGGATACGAACGGGGTTTAACTCTTGGAGTACCAACTACATGGAAGCTTGCAAAGTCTACAATTGATTTTGGAATGGAACACACCAAGATCAGCTCAACTTGCCTTTGCTTGATCTGAATACAAGAAGAAACACTAAACAAAGCAAGGTAAGTTCGTTAGGAAAATAATAGGCCTTCACCGGGTTGCTCAAGATCAGCCCACTTTCTCTCTTTTCTCCCTTTTTACCACCCATCTCATCAGATTTTTCCATCTCTTTGTCTATTTCAACAGCTGACCCTTTCATCTCATTGCATTCAACTCCCTCGGGTTTTATCTCTTCAGGCACAATTCCCTCATCTAGCTGTTTCTCCATTCAATAACGCTCAACCTTACTTTTCATGTGTGCTAGATCAATACAAAACTGGTCATAAGTAAGTGATACAAGTGCAATACGACGACTATTAAATAAGAAGGAATACTTATTAGTATGTCCGTCATATTTAACTTCTGGCCTCGACATCCACGCTTTGCCCAACAACCCGTGTCACTTGAATTGGGACTACATCACACAACACCTCGTCCACATATTTGCCGATTTGAATAGGTACAAGTGTGTGCTTAGTAACCCAGACAACACCTTGAGTACTCATCAACTTGTGCGGTCGAAGATGACCAATGGTTGGAAGATTTGATTTCTCAACCATGATAGCGGTTGCAAGGTTGACTTCACAACTCCCATCAATGGCCAAGCTACAAATTTTGTCTTTGACACCGCAACGGGTATAAAACCAACCAAGCAATTGAGATTTGACGAGGTCCAATTGCTCATCTACACCACGTAATGGCACTTCTTTGACTCCCTTAGGATCAGGAAGACAATGTTGTGGGCTAGCTTTTATGCGTCTTGTATTCGCCATGACGTATGAGGGAACCTCCACATAAGCTCTGAGGCCAACTATTGCGGTCCTCGATCAACACGTTTCGAGACACGTAGCACGTTTGCCCGAGGATCTAGCGAGGTTGTCCAACGCTTGGATTGCTGGACCTAGAATCAAACGGACGACACGATTTGATTAAAGGCTGTAGAACGACGACTCCGATGAAGGTGAATACTCCAGGGAATAGGTCGGTAGAACAATCAAGGACAAGATGCAAGATTGCTCAATCACCCTTGCCAGAAGCAAGTAAAGCTCGAAATTCACACAAGCAAGAAAATCGAAAAACTAAGTAATTTGATTTATAAAACGTCTACCTAAAACCTTACAAAGCAAGCCTATTTATAGGCTAAGAGTTACAAAAACCCTAAGGAAAACAAGGAAAAGGGGAATTCGGCCATCTTGGGATCAAGATGGGCCGGCCCATGCTCTACTAGAACAACTAATCTAACTATAAATTAAACACTAAAGCCTAAGGCCCTATTCGGCCAACTCACTCGGAGGCCCACTTGACTCTTCATGGGCTTGGATCGTGATGCAGATAACTTGATTGTCTCCTTCCAAGCCTTCAATTTCTCTATGGACTCCATGTTGGTCTTGGACAATTCGAACAAGGGCTTGGAGGGATTCTTTGAAGAACTTGGCTTGTGCACGTGTGACTGGGCCCAATGGAACTCGGACTGGGTCATTACTTGGGCTAAGGTCCGTGCACACATCAGTCCCCTCCACTTGAGAAGGATTCGTCCTCAAATCTGGATGGAAATGGATGATACTACAAGAGTTGGTAGTATGAACCCCAAATCTAATGCCACCACATATTGCCAAGAAAAACTCATGGCTTTACTCCAATGGCTCCTCTTGTTCGTATCATTCCCCTCCTCTTGAAAGCAATTTGCCCACAAATTGAAGCACGAATGGTGACAAGACGAGTTACATGCCTTCGACTCAATCTTGTTAGGATGGCTATAGATGTCATCCAATGCAAAACCCACGTGCTAAGTTGGAAAATAACCCTTGTCGAACCTTGAATCTCACAAACCATCTTCAATGTGTGCTCAACTTGATCGTTTGTGGTCATGAGGTAAGGGTCCTCAAAGTGGTGTGAAGCGTATCCCGTGAAATCGAACTCCGGCCCGAACACACTTGCAAGGCCCCAAGGCGGATTTGGTGATGTTGGAGATTCATGTGGACTAAGAACAAGATGAAAATCATAATGGTCATTCAGGTACTTGTTCTTTAAACGAACCCTTGGTACACAACCATCCACAAAATGTGGAGTGTTCCCATCAAGATGAGCTCGAAGCAACTCCCCTTTGGTGTGGACTGATTTGAGTTGACATTGTTCCATGAATGGATACGAACGGGGTTTAACTCTTGGAGTACCAACTACATGGAAGCTTGCAAAGTCTACAATTGATTTTGGAATGGAACACACCAAGATCAGCTCAACTTGCCTTTGCTTGATCTGAATACAAGAAGAAACACTAAACAAAGCAAGGTAAGTTCGTTAGGAAAATAATAGGCCTTCACCGGGTTGCTCAAGATCAGCCCACTTTCTCTCTTTTCTCCCTTTTTACCACCCATCTCATCAGATTTTTCCATCTCTTTGTCTATTTCAACAGCTGACCCTTTCATCTCATTGCATTCAACTCCCTCGGGTTTTATCTCTTCAGGCACAATTCCCTCATCTAGCTGTTTCTCCATTCAATAACGCTCAACCTTACTTTTCATGTGTGCTAGATCAATACAAAACTGGTCATAAGTAAGTGATACAAGTGCAATACGACGACTATTAAATAAGAAGGAATACTTATTAGTATGTCCGTCATATTTAACTTCTGGCCTCGACATCCACGCTTTGCCCAACAACCCGTGTCACTTGAATTGGGACTACATCACACAACACCTCGTCCACATATTTGCCGATTTGAATAGGTACAAGTGTGTGCTTAGTAACCCAGACAACACCTTGAGTACTCATCAACTTGTGCGGTCGAAGATGACCAATGGTTGGAAGATTTGATTTCTCAACCATGATAGCGGTTGCAAGGTTGACTTCACAACTCCCATCAATGGCCAAGCTACAAATTTTGTCTTTGACACCGCAACGGGTATAAAACCAACCAAGCAATTGAGATTTGACGAGGTCCAATTGCTCATCTACACCACGTAATGGCACTTCTTTGACTCCCTTAGGATCAGGAAGACAATGTTGTGGGCTAGCTTTTATGCGTCTTGTATTCGCCATGACGTATGAGGGAACCTCCACATAAGCTCTGAGGCCAACTATTGCGGTCCTCGATCAACACGTTTCGAGACACGTAGCACGTTTGCCCGAGGATCTAGCGAGGTTGTCCAACGCTTGGATTGCTGGACCTAGAATCAAACGGACGACACGATTTGATTAAAGGCTGTAGAACGACGACTCCGATGAAGGTGAATACTCCAGGGAATAGGTCGGTAGAACAATCAAGGACAAGATGCAAGATTGCTCAATCACCCTTGCCAGAAGCAAGTAAAGCTCGAAATTCACACAAGCAAGAAAATCGAAAAACTAAGTAATTTGATTTATAAAACGTCTACCTAAAACCTTACAAAGCAAGCCTATTTATAGGCTAAGAGTTACAAAAACCCTAAGGAAAACAAGGAAAAGGGGAATTCGGCCATCTTGGGATCAAGATGGGCCGGCCCATGCTCTACTAGAACAACTAATCTAACTATAAATTAAACACTAAAGCCTAAGGCCCTATTCGGCCAACTCACTCGGAGGCCCACTTGACTCTTCATGGGCTTGGATCGTGATGCAGATAACTTGATTGTCTCCTTCCAAGCCTTCAATTTCTCTATGGACTCCATGTTGGTCTTGGACAATTCGAACAAGGGCTTGGAGGGATTCTTTGAAGAACTTGGCTTGTGCACGTGTGACTGGGCCCAATGGAACTCGGACTGGGTCATTACTTGGGCTAAGGTCCGTGCACACATCAGTCCCCTCCACTTGAGAAGGATTCGTCCTCAAATCTGGATGGAAATGGATGATACTACAAGAGTTGGTAGTATGAACCCCAAATCTAATGCCACCACATATTGCCAAGAAAAACTCATGGCTTTACTCCAATGGCTCCTCTTGTTCGTATCATTCCCCTCCTCTTGAAAGCAATTTGCCCACAAATTGAAGCACGAATGGTGACAAGACGAGTTACATGCCTTCGACTCAATCTTGTTAGGATGGCTATAGATGTCATCCAATGCAAAACCCACGTGCTAAGTTGGAAAATAACCCTTGTCGAACCTTGAATCTCACAAACCATCTTCAATGTGTGCTCAACTTGATCGTTTGTGGTCATGAGGTAAGGGTCCTCAAAGTGGTGTGAAGCGTATCCCGTGAAATCGAACTCCGGCCCGAACACACTTGCAAGGCCCCAAGGCGGATTTGGTGATGTTGGAGATTCATGTGGACTAAGAACAAGATGAAAATCATAATGGTCATTCAGGTACTTGTTCTTTAAACGAACCCTTGGTACACAACCATCCACAAAATGTGGAGTGTTCCCATCAAGATGAGCTCGAAGCAACTCCCCTTTGGTGTGGACTGATTTGAGTTGACATTGTTCCATGAATGGATACGAACGGGGTTTAACTCTTGGAGTACCAACTACATGGAAGCTTGCAAAGTCTACAATTGATTTTGGAATGGAACACACCAAGATCAGCTCAACTTGCCTTTGCTTGATCTGAATACAAGAAGAAACACTAAACAAAGCAAGGTAAGTTCGTTAGGAAAATAATAGGCCTTCACCGGGTTGCTCAAGATCAGCCCACTTTCTCTCTTTTCTCCCTTTTTACCACCCATCTCATCAGATTTTTCCATCTCTTTGTCTATTTCAACAGCTGACCCTTTCATCTCATTGCATTCAACTCCCTCGGGTTTTATCTCTTCAGGCACAATTCCCTCATCTAGCTGTTTCTCCATTCAATAACGCTCAACCTTACTTTTCATGTGTGCTAGATCAATACAAAACTGGTCATAAGTAAGTGATACAAGTGCAATACGACGACTATTAAATAAGAAGGAATACTTATTAGTATGTCCGTCATATTTAACTTCTGGCCTCGACATCCACGCTTTGCCCAACAACCCGTGTCACTTGAATTGGGACTACATCACACAACACCTCGTCCACATATTTGCCGATTTGAATAGGTACAAGTGTGTGCTTAGTAACCCAGACAACACCTTGAGTACTCATCAACTTGTGCGGTCGAAGATGACCAATGGTTGGAAGATTTGATTTCTCAACCATGATAGCGGTTGCAAGGTTGACTTCACAACTCCCATCAATGGCCAAGCTACAAATTTTGTCTTTGACACCGCAACGGGTATAAAACCAACCAAGCAATTGAGATTTGACGAGGTCCAATTGCTCATCTACACCACGTAATGGCACTTCTTTGACTCCCTTAGGATCAGGAAGACAATGTTGTGGGCTAGCTTTTATGCGTCTTGTATTCGCCATGACGTATGAGGGAACCTCCACATAAGCTCTGAGGCCAACTATTGCGGTCCTCGATCAACACGTTTCGAGACACGTAGCACGTTTGCCCGAGGATCTAGCGAGGTTGTCCAACGCTTGGATTGCTGGACCTAGAATCAAACGGACGACACGATTTGATTAAAGGCTGTAGAACGACGACTCCGATGAAGGTGAATACTCCAGGGAATAGGTCGGTAGAACAATCAAGGACAAGATGCAAGATTGCTCAATCACCCTTGCCAGAAGCAAGTAAAGCTCGAAATTCACACAAGCAAGAAAATCGAAAAACTAAGTAATTTGATTTATAAAACGTCTACCTAAAACCTTACAAAGCAAGCCTATTTATAGGCTAAGAGTTACAAAAACCCTAAGGAAAACAAGGAAAAGGGGAATTCGGCCATCTTGGGATCAAGATGGGCCGGCCCATGCTCTACTAGAACAACTAATCTAACTATAAATTAAACACTAAAGCCTAAGGCCCTATTCGGCCAACTCACTCGGAGGCCCACTTGACTCTTCATGGGCTTGGATCGTGATGCAGATAACTTGATTGTCTCCTTCCAAGCCTTCAATTTCTCTATGGACTCCATGTTGGTCTTGGACAATTCGAACAAGGGCTTGGAGGGATTCTTTGAAGAACTTGGCTTGTGCACGTGTGACTGGGCCCAATGGAACTCGGACTGGGTCATTACTTGGGCTAAGGTCCGTGCACACATCAGTCCCCTCCACTTGAGAAGGATTCGTCCTCAAATCTGGATGGAAATGGATGATACTACAAGAGTTGGTAGTATGAACCCCAAATCTAATGCCACCACATATTGCCAAGAAAAACTCATGGCTTTACTCCAATGGCTCCTCTTGTTCGTATCATTCCCCTCCTCTTGAAAGCAATTTGCCCACAAATTGAAGCACGAATGGTGACAAGACGAGTTACATGCCTTCGACTCAATCTTGTTAGGATGGCTATAGATGTCATCCAATGCAAAACCCACGTGCTAAGTTGGAAAATAACCCTTGTCGAACCTTGAATCTCACAAACCATCTTCAATGTGTGCTCAACTTGATCGTTTGTGGTCATGAGGTAAGGGTCCTCAAAGTGGTGTGAAGCGTATCCCGTGAAATCGAACTCCGGCCCGAACACACTTGCAAGGCCCCAAGGCGGATTTGGTGATGTTGGAGATTCATGTGGACTAAGAACAAGATGAAAATCATAATGGTCATTCAGGTACTTGTTCTTTAAACGAACCCTTGGTACACAACCATCCACAAAATGTGGAGTGTTCCCATCAAGATGAGCTCGAAGCAACTCCCCTTTGGTGTGGACTGATTTGAGTTGACATTGTTCCATGAATGGATACGAACGGGGTTTAACTCTTGGAGTACCAACTACATGGAAGCTTGCAAAGTCTACAATTGATTTTGGAATGGAACACACCAAGATCAGCTCAACTTGCCTTTGCTTGATCTGAATACAAGAAGAAACACTAAACAAAGCAAGGTAAGTTCGTTAGGAAAATAATAGGCCTTCACCGGGTTGCTCAAGATCAGCCCACTTTCTCTCTTTTCTCCCTTTTTACCACCCATCTCATCAGATTTTTCCATCTCTTTGTCTATTTCAACAGCTGACCCTTTCATCTCATTGCATTCAACTCCCTCGGGTTTTATCTCTTCAGGCACAATTCCCTCATCTAGCTGTTTCTCCATTCAATAACGCTCAACCTTACTTTTCATGTGTGCTAGATCAATACAAAACTGGTCATAAGTAAGTGATACAAGTGCAATACGACGACTATTAAATAAGAAGGAATACTTATTAGTATGTCCGTCATATTTAACTTCTGGCCTCGACATCCACGCTTTGCCCAACAACCCGTGTCACTTGAATTGGGACTACATCACACAACACCTCGTCCACATATTTGCCGATTTGAATAGGTACAAGTGTGTGCTTAGTAACCCAGACAACACCTTGAGTACTCATCAACTTGTGCGGTCGAAGATGACCAATGGTTGGAAGATTTGATTTCTCAACCATGATAGCGGTTGCAAGGTTGACTTCACAACTCCCATCAATGGCCAAGCTACAAATTTTGTCTTTGACACCGCAACGGGTATAAAACCAACCAAGCAATTGAGATTTGACGAGGTCCAATTGCTCATCTACACCACGTAATGGCACTTCTTTGACTCCCTTAGGATCAGGAAGACAATGTTGTGGGCTAGCTTTTATGCGTCTTGTATTCGCCATGACGTATGAGGGAACCTCCACATAAGCTCTGAGGCCAACTATTGCGGTCCTCGATCAACACGTTTCGAGACACGTAGCACGTTTGCCCGAGGATCTAGCGAGGTTGTCCAACGCTTGGATTGCTGGACCTAGAATCAAACGGACGACACGATTTGATTAAAGGCTGTAGAACGACGACTCCGATGAAGGTGAATACTCCAGGGAATAGGTCGGTAGAACAATCAAGGACAAGATGCAAGATTGCTCAATCACCCTTGCCAGAAGCAAGTAAAGCTCGAAATTCACACAAGCAAGAAAATCGAAAAACTAAGTAATTTGATTTATAAAACGTCTACCTAAAACCTTACAAAGCAAGCCTATTTATAGGCTAAGAGTTACAAAAACCCTAAGGAAAACAAGGAAAAGGGGAATTCGGCCATCTTGGGATCAAGATGGGCCGGCCCATGCTCTACTAGAACAACTAATCTAACTATAAATTAAACACTAAAGCCTAAGGCCCTATTCGGCCAACTCACTCGGAGGCCCACTTGACTCTTCATGGGCTTGGATCGTGATGCAGATAACTTGATTGTCTCCTTCCAAGCCTTCAATTTCTCTATGGACTCCATGTTGGTCTTGGACAATTCGAACAAGGGCTTGGAGGGATTCTTTGAAGAACTTGGCTTGTGCACGTGTGACTGGGCCCAATGGAACTCGGACTGGGTCATTACTTGGGCTAAGGTCCGTGCACACATCAGTCCCCTCCACTTGAGAAGGATTCGTCCTCAAATCTGGATGGAAATGGATGATACTACAAGAGTTGGTAGTATGAACCCCAAATCTAATGCCACCACATATTGCCAAGAAAAACTCATGGCTTTACTCCAATGGCTCCTCTTGTTCGTATCATTCCCCTCCTCTTGAAAGCAATTTGCCCACAAATTGAAGCACGAATGGTGACAAGACGAGTTACATGCCTTCGACTCAATCTTGTTAGGATGGCTATAGATGTCATCCAATGCAAAACCCACGTGCTAAGTTGGAAAATAACCCTTGTCGAACCTTGAATCTCACAAACCATCTTCAATGTGTGCTCAACTTGATCGTTTGTGGTCATGAGGTAAGGGTCCTCAAAGTGGTGTGAAGCGTATCCCGTGAAATCGAACTCCGGCCCGAACACACTTGCAAGGCCCCAAGGCGGATTTGGTGATGTTGGAGATTCATGTGGACTAAGAACAAGATGAAAATCATAATGGTCATTCAGGTACTTGTTCTTTAAACGAACCCTTGGTACACAACCATCCACAAAATGTGGAGTGTTCCCATCAAGATGAGCTCGAAGCAACTCCCCTTTGGTGTGGACTGATTTGAGTTGACATTGTTCCATGAATGGATACGAACGGGGTTTAACTCTTGGAGTACCAACTACATGGAAGCTTGCAAAGTCTACAATTGATTTTGGAATGGAACACACCAAGATCAGCTCAACTTGCCTTTGCTTGATCTGAATACAAGAAGAAACACTAAACAAAGCAAGGTAAGTTCGTTAGGAAAATAATAGGCCTTCACCGGGTTGCTCAAGATCAGCCCACTTTCTCTCTTTTCTCCCTTTTTACCACCCATCTCATCAGATTTTTCCATCTCTTTGTCTATTTCAACAGCTGACCCTTTCATCTCATTGCATTCAACTCCCTCGGGTTTTATCTCTTCAGGCACAATTCCCTCATCTAGCTGTTTCTCCATTCAATAACGCTCAACCTTACTTTTCATGTGTGCTAGATCAATACAAAACTGGTCATAAGTAAGTGATACAAGTGCAATACGACGACTATTAAATAAGAAGGAATACTTATTAGTATGTCCGTCATATTTAACTTCTGGCCTCGACATCCACGCTTTGCCCAACAACCCGTGTCACTTGAATTGGGACTACATCACACAACACCTCGTCCACATATTTGCCGATTTGAATAGGTACAAGTGTGTGCTTAGTAACCCAGACAACACCTTGAGTACTCATCAACTTGTGCGGTCGAAGATGACCAATGGTTGGAAGATTTGATTTCTCAACCATGATAGCGGTTGCAAGGTTGACTTCACAACTCCCATCAATGGCCAAGCTACAAATTTTGTCTTTGACACCGCAACGGGTATAAAACCAACCAAGCAATTGAGATTTGACGAGGTCCAATTGCTCATCTACACCACGTAATGGCACTTCTTTGACTCCCTTAGGATCAGGAAGACAATGTTGTGGGCTAGCTTTTATGCGTCTTGTATTCGCCATGACGTATGAGGGAACCTCCACATAAGCTCTGAGGCCAACTATTGCGGTCCTCGATCAACACGTTTCGAGACACGTAGCACGTTTGCCCGAGGATCTAGCGAGGTTGTCCAACGCTTGGATTGCTGGACCTAGAATCAAACGGACGACACGATTTGATTAAAGGCTGTAGAACGACGACTCCGATGAAGGTGAATACTCCAGGGAATAGGTCGGTAGAACAATCAAGGACAAGATGCAAGATTGCTCAATCACCCTTGCCAGAAGCAAGTAAAGCTCGAAATTCACACAAGCAAGAAAATCGAAAAACTAAGTAATTTGATTTATAAAACGTCTACCTAAAACCTTACAAAGCAAGCCTATTTATAGGCTAAGAGTTACAAAAACCCTAAGGAAAACAAGGAAAAGGGGAATTCGGCCATCTTGGGATCAAGATGGGCCGGCCCATGCTCTACTAGAACAACTAATCTAACTATAAATTAAACACTAAAGCCTAAGGCCCTATTCGGCCAACTCACTCGGAGGCCCACTTGACTCTTCATGGGCTTGGATCGTGATGCAGATAACTTGATTGTCTCCTTCCAAGCCTTCAATTTCTCTATGGACTCCATGTTGGTCTTGGACAATTCGAACAAGGGCTTGGAGGGATTCTTTGAAGAACTTGGCTTGTGCACGTGTGACTGGGCCCAATGGAACTCGGACTGGGTCATTACTTGGGCTAAGGTCCGTGCACACATCAGTCCCCTCCACTTGAGAAGGATTCGTCCTCAAATCTGGATGGAAATGGATGATACTACAAGAGTTGGTAGTATGAACCCCAAATCTAATGCCACCACATATTGCCAAGAAAAACTCATGGCTTTACTCCAATGGCTCCTCTTGTTCGTATCATTCCCCTCCTCTTGAAAGCAATTTGCCCACAAATTGAAGCACGAATGGTGACAAGACGAGTTACATGCCTTCGACTCAATCTTGTTAGGATGGCTATAGATGTCATCCAATGCAAAACCCACGTGCTAAGTTGGAAAATAACCCTTGTCGAACCTTGAATCTCACAAACCATCTTCAATGTGTGCTCAACTTGATCGTTTGTGGTCATGAGGTAAGGGTCCTCAAAGTGGTGTGAAGCGTATCCCGTGAAATCGAACTCCGGCCCGAACACACTTGCAAGGCCCCAAGGCGGATTTGGTGATGTTGGAGATTCATGTGGACTAAGAACAAGATGAAAATCATAATGGTCATTCAGGTACTTGTTCTTTAAACGAACCCTTGGTACACAACCATCCACAAAATGTGGAGTGTTCCCATCAAGATGAGCTCGAAGCAACTCCCCTTTGGTGTGGACTGATTTGAGTTGACATTGTTCCATGAATGGATACGAACGGGGTTTAACTCTTGGAGTACCAACTACATGGAAGCTTGCAAAGTCTACAATTGATTTTGGAATGGAACACACCAAGATCAGCTCAACTTGCCTTTGCTTGATCTGAATACAAGAAGAAACACTAAACAAAGCAAGGTAAGTTCGTTAGGAAAATAATAGGCCTTCACCGGGTTGCTCAAGATCAGCCCACTTTCTCTCTTTTCTCCCTTTTTACCACCCATCTCATCAGATTTTTCCATCTCTTTGTCTATTTCAACAGCTGACCCTTTCATCTCATTGCATTCAACTCCCTCGGGTTTTATCTCTTCAGGCACAATTCCCTCATCTAGCTGTTTCTCCATTCAATAACGCTCAACCTTACTTTTCATGTGTGCTAGATCAATACAAAACTGGTCATAAGTAAGTGATACAAGTGCAATACGACGACTATTAAATAAGAAGGAATACTTATTAGTATGTCCGTCATATTTAACTTCTGGCCTCGACATCCACGCTTTGCCCAACAACCCGTGTCACTTGAATTGGGACTACATCACACAACACCTCGTCCACATATTTGCCGATTTGAATAGGTACAAGTGTGTGCTTAGTAACCCAGACAACACCTTGAGTACTCATCAACTTGTGCGGTCGAAGATGACCAATGGTTGGAAGATTTGATTTCTCAACCATGATAGCGGTTGCAAGGTTGACTTCACAACTCCCATCAATGGCCAAGCTACAAATTTTGTCTTTGACACCGCAACGGGTATAAAACCAACCAAGCAATTGAGATTTGACGAGGTCCAATTGCTCATCTACACCACGTAATGGCACTTCTTTGACTCCCTTAGGATCAGGAAGACAATGTTGTGGGCTAGCTTTTATGCGTCTTGTATTCGCCATGACGTATGAGGGAACCTCCACATAAGCTCTGAGGCCAACTATTGCGGTCCTCGATCAACACGTTTCGAGACACGTAGCACGTTTGCCCGAGGATCTAGCGAGGTTGTCCAACGCTTGGATTGCTGGACCTAGAATCAAACGGACGACACGATTTGATTAAAGGCTGTAGAACGACGACTCCGATGAAGGTGAATACTCCAGGGAATAGGTCGGTAGAACAATCAAGGACAAGATGCAAGATTGCTCAATCACCCTTGCCAGAAGCAAGTAAAGCTCGAAATTCACACAAGCAAGAAAATCGAAAAACTAAGTAATTTGATTTATAAAACGTCTACCTAAAACCTTACAAAGCAAGCCTATTTATAGGCTAAGAGTTACAAAAACCCTAAGGAAAACAAGGAAAAGGGGAATTCGGCCATCTTGGGATCAAGATGGGCCGGCCCATGCTCTACTAGAACAACTAATCTAACTATAAATTAAACACTAAAGCCTAAGGCCCTATTCGGCCAACTCACTCGGAGGCCCACTTGACTCTTCATGGGCTTGGATCGTGATGCAGATAACTTGATTGTCTCCTTCCAAGCCTTCAATTTCTCTATGGACTCCATGTTGGTCTTGGACAATTCGAACAAGGGCTTGGAGGGATTCTTTGAAGAACTTGGCTTGTGCACGTGTGACTGGGCCCAATGGAACTCGGACTGGGTCATTACTTGGGCTAAGGTCCGTGCACACATCAGTCCCCTCCACTTGAGAAGGATTCGTCCTCAAATCTGGATGGAAATGGATGATACTACAAGAGTTGGTAGTATGAACCCCAAATCTAATGCCACCACATATTGCCAAGAAAAACTCATGGCTTTACTCCAATGGCTCCTCTTGTTCGTATCATTCCCCTCCTCTTGAAAGCAATTTGCCCACAAATTGAAGCACGAATGGTGACAAGACGAGTTACATGCCTTCGACTCAATCTTGTTAGGATGGCTATAGATGTCATCCAATGCAAAACCCACGTGCTAAGTTGGAAAATAACCCTTGTCGAACCTTGAATCTCACAAACCATCTTCAATGTGTGCTCAACTTGATCGTTTGTGGTCATGAGGTAAGGGTCCTCAAAGTGGTGTGAAGCGTATCCCGTGAAATCGAACTCCGGCCCGAACACACTTGCAAGGCCCCAAGGCGGATTCGGTGATGTTGGAGATTCATGTGGACTAAGAACAAGATGAAAATCATAATGGTCATTCAGGTACTTGTTCTTTAAACGAACCCTTGGTACACAACCATCCACAAAATGTGGAGTGTTCCCATCAAGATGAGCTCGAAGCAACTCCCCTTTGGTGTGGACTGATTTGAGTTGACATTGTTCCATGAATGGATACGAACGGGGTTTAACTCTTGGAGTACCAACTACATGGAAGCTTGCAAAGTCTACAATTGATTTTGGAATGGAACACACCAAGATCAGCTCAACTTGCCTTTGCTTGATCTGAATACAAGAAGAAACACTAAACAAAGCAAGGTAAGTTCGTTAGGAAAATAATAGGCCTTCACCGGGTTGCTCAAGATCAGCCCACTTTCTCTCTTTTCTCCCTTTTTACCACCCATCTCATCAGATTTTTCCATCTCTTTGTCTATTTCAACAGCTGACCCTTTCATCTCATTGCATTCAACTCCCTCGGGTTTTATCTCTTCAGGCACAATTCCCTCATCTAGCTGTTTCTCCATTCAATAACGCTCAACCTTACTTTTCATGTGTGCTAGATCAATACAAAACTGGTCATAAGTAAGTGATACAAGTGCAATACGACGACTATTAAATAAGAAGGAATACTTATTAGTATGTCCGTCATATTTAACTTCTGGCCTCGACATCCACGCTTTGCCCAACAACCCGTGTCACTTGAATTGGGACTACATCACACAACACCTCGTCCACATATTTGCCGATTTGAATAGGTACAAGTGTGTGCTTAGTAACCCAGACAACACCTTGAGTACTCATCAACTTGTGCGGTCGAAGATGACCAATGGTTGGAAGATTTAATTTCTCAACCATGATAGCGGTTGCAAGGTTGACTTCACAACTCCCATCAATGGCCAAGCTACAAATTTTGTCTTTGACACCGCAACGGGTATAAAACCAACCAAGCAATTGAGATTTGACGAGGTCCAATTGCTCATCTACACCACGTAATGGCACTTCTTTGACTCCTTTAGGATCAGGAAGACAATGTTGTGGGCTAGCTTTTATGCGTCTTGTATTCGCCATGACGTATGAGGGAACCTCCACATAAGCTCTGAGGCCAACTATTGCGGTCCTCGATCAACACGTTTCGAGACACGTAGCACGTTTGCCCGAGGATCTAGCGAGGTTGTCCAACGCTTGGATAGAACAATCAAGGACAAGATGCAAGATTGCTCAATCACCCTTGCCAGAAGCAAGTAAAGCTCGAAATCCACACAAGCAAGAAAATCGAAAAACTAAGTAATTTGATTTATAAAACGTCTACCTAAAACCTTACAAAGCAAGCCTATTTATAGGCTAAGAGTTACAAAAACCCTAAGGAAAACAAGGAAAAGGGGAGTTCTAACTTCTTCGAGGAGTTGACCGAGGAGCCTTGAAAATACCTTGGTGAGTTCATTAGAGTGTTCAAACACGAGAGCGAGAGTAAACACGTGAGGAAGTGTGCGAGATAAACTTTGCTTCTTTCCATTATTATTTTTTTTACCCTACCATGGCTAACGAGGGGGGAGCAAGCTCCCAAGCTTTTGATCTTAAACTTTTCACAGAAGCAATCAAAGGCGAATTGGGACGCATGATCGACCAAAAACTTGAACTAATGCACCAACGCATTGACAGCTTAGAGTTGTCTCATGGAAGCTCCAAAGGCAGCCGTGGGAAGGCTTATGCGCATGAGTCTACCGACTCTAACTCAGACAACAACTATGAGCATAAGCAAAGTAGGTCCAAGCGTGAAGCTAGGCCTTCAAATGACCACATTCCGGGCATAAAGATTAAAATTCCGCCTTTCCAAGGACGATCAGACCCCGATGCCTACTTAGAGTGGGAGAAGCGGATTGAACTTGTCTTCGATTGCAATACTTACTCGGAGGAGCAAAAGGTCAAGTTGGCCGTGGTCGAATTCACCGACTACGCCGTTGTGTGGTGGGATCAACTCTCTACTAGTCGAAGGAGGAGTCGTGAACCTACCATACAAACTTGGACGGAGCTAAGACGACTAATGAGGAAGCGTTTCGTACCAAGTCACTACTACCGTGACTTGTACCAAAAGCTTCAAACCCTCAACCAAGGAGCACGAAGTGTCGAGGACTATCACAAGGAAATGGAAATACTCATGCTACGGGCAGACATCATGGAGGATCGAGAAGCAACAATGGCACGCTTCTTGAACGGATTAAGGCCCGAAATTGCTGATCAAGTGGAGTTACACCACTATGTGGAACTTGGGGACTTGGTGGAGAAGGCCATCAAGATTGAAAGGAGGATTAAGAGGAAGGGTTCAACTCGGAGTTACTCCAACTTTTCACCCTCTTATCCCCGAACTACACCACCAAAGAAAGAGGATAAAGGGCCGAGTAATTCCATCCCTTCAAGACCGAGGCCGGATACGACTAAGTGGGAGTCTAAAGCAACACCAAAGACTGCCATTGAGTTGAGCTTGGGGCAAAATCGAGATACTAGATGCTTCAAATGCCAAGGCCGAGGGCATATTGCTAGCCAATGCCCGAACCAACGCACTATGATCATCTTACCCAATGGTGAGTTTCTCACTGATGATGAAGATGAGAAGGAGGAGTTGCCATCCCTTGAGGAAGAAGAGGAAGAAGAGGAAGCATTGCCCATCGATGAACGAGTTGGACTCGTTGTCAGACGAGCCTTAGCAACCCAAGTGAAAGCCGCTGACCATGCACAAAGGGAGAACATTTTCTACACCCGTTGCTATATCAAAGGCAAGGTATGTAGTTTGATCATAGATGGAGGTAGTTGTGCTAATGTTGCTAGTGCCTTGATGGTGGAGAAACTAGCACTACCCACTCTACGACATCCAACACCGTATCGTTTGCAATGGTTGAACGATAGCGGGGATGTTCGTGTGACCAAGCAAGTCCAAGTACCTTTCCGAATTGGAAAGTATGAGGACGTGGTGTTATGCGACGTGGTCCCTATGCAAGCATGTCACATACTATTGGGGAGACCATGGCAATTCGACAAGGGAGTTACATTCGATGGCATTACTAATAAATACTCTTTCAAGCAAGGCGAGAAGAGGATTGTGCTTGTGCCACTCACTCCTATTCAAGTTCGTGAAGATCAAGAAAGCTTGATCAAGGAAAGTGAGCTCGAGAATGAGAAGAAAAAAATAGAAAAAGCCGAGAGCTCAACAGAAAATGATAAGGCCGAGAAAATTGAGAGGAAAAAAACATATGGTGAGCCGGCCAAAATTGAAAAGAGAGAGAAAAGGCAAAATCTATTGATAAAAGCCAATGCAGTAAGAAAAGTTTTGAGTGTTAATACACCCATCTTTGTACTTTTGTGCAAAGAGGTGTTGGTTGTTACAAGTGATCTTACTAACACTCTACCATCTAGTATTGTCTCTCTTTTGCAGGATTATGAGGATGTCTTTCCTGATGAGATTCCAAATGGACTACCACCAATAAGGGGAATTGAGCATCAAATTGACTTGGTTCCAGGTGCCCCACTTCCTAACAGACCAGGCTACAAAATGGGTCCAGATGAGACAAAGGAGCTCCAACGCCAAATCGAAGAGCTTCTAACAAAGGGATGGGCACGAGAAAGCTTGAGCCCATGTGCGGTTCCCGTCATCTTGGTGCCTAAAAAGGATGGAAGTTGGCGAATGTGCACTGACTGTAGGGCCGTTAATGCAATAACGGTAAAATATCGTCACCCTATTCCTAGACTTGATGATATGTTAGATGAGCTATATGGTGCTGTGATTTTCACTAAAATTGATCTAAAAAGCGGTTATCATCAAATTAGGATGAAAGAGGGGGATGAATGGAAAACAGCCTTTAAAACCAAACATGGCTTGTACGAGTGGTTAGTTATGCCATTTGGACTAACTAATGCACCTAGTACGTTCATGAGATTGATGAACCATGTACTTCGTCCATTCCTTGGAAAATTTGTAGTTGTATATTTTGACGATATCCTGATTTATAGTAGGAGCTTAGATGAGCATGTTGAACATGTGAAGCTTGTTCTTGATGTACTTCGAAGGGAAAAGCTCTATGCTAACCTTAAGAAGTGCTCCTTTTGTACTGATCAACTTGTCTTCCTAGGCTTTGTTGTGAGTAAACAGGGAATCAAAGTGGACGAGGAGAAGGTTAAAGCAATTCGAGAATGGCCTACTCCAAGCACGGTGGGTGAGGTACGTAGCTTCCACGGTCTTGCTAGTTTTTATAGACGATTTGTTAAAGATTTTAGTACCATTGCTGCACCTCTAACTGCTGTAATTAAGAAAAATGAGCCATTTGTGTGGAGAGATGCTCAAGTACGTGCTTTCCAAATGCTTAAACATCAACTCACACATGCACCACTACTTGCATTACCATGCTTTGACAAGATGTTTGAAATAGAGTGTGATGCATCTGGGGTGGGTATTGGAGCTGTCCTAATGCAAGAGGGCAAACCAATTGCATACTTTAGTGAAAAACTCAATGGGGCAGTTTTGAACTATTCCACTTATGATAAGGAGTTGTACTCCTTAATCCGTGCTTTAGAAACTTGGCAACATTACTTGAGACCAAGGGAATTTGTCATACACACTGACCATGAGTCGCTTAAGCACATTAAGTCACAATACAAGTTGAATAAGCGTCATGTTAGGTGGATTGCATTTATTGAAACCTTCCCTTATGTGATTAAGTACAAAGTGGGGAAAACTAATGTTGTTGCTGATGCATTATCACGTCGGTACTCTTTGCTTACTCAACTTGATGCAAGGTTGTTAGGATTTGAATTAGTTAAAGAGTTATACACCAATGACCCAGATTTCTCAGGTATTTATGACTCTTGTGGTTCAGCAACTCAAGGTAAATTCTACATCCTTGATGGATTTCTTTTCTACCTCAATCGACTATGTATACCTAACTGCTCTATTCGCTCTTTACTTGTTAGGGAAGCACATGGAGGTGGCTTGATGGGACACTTTGGCGTGGCTAAAACCTTAGCTATCCTTCAAGAGCACTTCCATTGGCCAAGGATGAAACGAGATGTGGAGCGAATGGTGGCTAAATGCATTACTTGCCACAAAGCTAAGTCTAAACTTCAACCCTATGGCCTTTATAGTCCTTTACCTGTACCTAAGGAACCTTGGACCGACATTTCCATGGATTTTGTTTTAGGGTTGCCTAGGTCAAAGAGGGGAAATGATAGCATCTTTGTTATTGTTGACAGATTTTCAAAAATGGCACATTTTATACCATGTCACAAAACAGATGATGCATCGCACATTGCTGATTTATTTTTCAAAGAAATCATTAGATTGCATGGCATGCCTAGGACAATTGTCTCTGATAGGGATGTCAAATTTTTGAGTTACTTTTGGAAAACTTTGTGGGGAAAATTGGGTACCAAATTGCTATTTTCTACTACTAGTCACCCACAAACTGATGGCCAAACTGAGGTTGTCAATCGTACACTATCTACACTCTTGCGTGCCATCATTAGAAAAAACATTAGAACATGGGAAGAGTGTTTACCCCATGTTGAGTTTGCATACAATCGTACGGTGCATAGTTCTACTCATTTTTCACCATTTGAAATAGTCTATGGTTTTAACCCTTTAACACCACTAGACTTATCACCTTTACCTTCTTCTGAGCACATTAACATGGATGGTGCTAAACGAGCAGATTTTGTCAAGAAATTACACCAGCAGGTACGCCTAAACATTGAGCGAAGGATGGACCAAGTTGCTCAACGGGTTAACAAGGGATGCCAACGCGTTGTGTTTGAACCTGGTGACTGGGTGTGGTTACATCTACGCAAGGAAAGGTTCCCAGTCCAAAGGCGCAATAAATTACTTCCCCGAGGAGATGGGCCGTTCCAAGTCATCAAGCGCATCAATGACAATGCTTACAAACTGGACCTACCCGGTGAGTACAATGTGAGCGCTACATTCAATGTCTCTGATCTATCTCCTTTTCTTGCAGACGATGAAGCTGATTTGAGGACAAATCCTTTTGAAGAGGAGGGGGATACCAACTGATACGAACGTCGCCAACCTTGTGACGAAACCCGTAAAAGATTAGATTCAGGATCGACAAGAGGACACCAAGTTTGGAGCGGATGACCTCAACCCGTTAATCACGTGGTTAACGAACCTTGGTATAATGGTAGAAGACGCCACAACCTAGTGCGATTCTAGATTGATAAGTCACGAACACCTAGAGAAATTCTAAGGTATTCAAGAAGCCTTGGAGAAACCAAGAAAACTCTCAAAATCTGATTTATTGCCAACCTTGTGACGAAACCCGTAAAAGATTAGATTCAGGATCGACAAGAGGACACCAAGTTTGGAGCGGATGACCTCAACCCGTTAATCACGTGGTTAACGAACCTTGGTATAATGGTAGAAGACGCCACAACCTAGTGCGATTCTAGATTGATAAGTCACGAACACCTAGAGAAATTCTAAGGTATTCAAGAAGCCTTGGAGAAACCAAGAAAACTCTCAAAATCTGATTTATTGATTCAATGCCTAAAACCATTGGAAGTGTGGGCTATTTATAGCCTTACATAGAGATGAACAACTAAATGTGGAACTAGTCTAGAGTTGTGGTCTTGACTAAGACTAACAATTGTAGGCTTGACTATTTCCATAAGACTAAGAATTGTGGGCTTGACCAAACCTTATGAGGTCATCCCTTAGGTAAACAACCTTATGAGGTCATCGCTTAGGTAAATAACCTTATGAGGTCATCGCTTAGGTAAATAAGCAATGCTATGGACCATTAAGCCCTTATTACAATGACTTAATTAAAACAGCAAATGTGACTAGAGAAGGGTCACACATGGTTCTCTTTGACGTGCACTACATGGATGGCTTTCATTCCTTCATGCTCAAGTCCCTCAATGACCTTGGGGACAATTTCTTGGCCTTGTATCTCATGAACAAGTCCTTGGAGTTCCTCCCTCATCTTCTTAGCTCGTGCTCGAGTTACGGGTCCTAGGGGAACTCGAATAGTTCGCAATGGTGTCTCTTGGTTCGTATCACATCTTGAGACCCCTCCTCTTGAGAGGCTCATTCTCCAAGAATTCTTGGTTGTATCGGTAAGACGCAACTTCTCTAGGCATGAGTGCGTGACCTGCCAAAATGGTAAGCAAAGAAAAGGAGATTCCTCACGTCACACAAGCTCACGTGTATGTGCTCATCCCTCGTGTATCTCTCGAAGCATTCTAATGGACTTACCAAATACCTTTACCTGTTGGATTAGGTAGTTGAGAAATGCTGCTCAAGTCCAACAACCGTAACCAACCTTTCCACAAGTGTAACCACAAGAATGTAGGAGAAAATGTAGGAAAGTGTTCCTAAAATCTAGGAGAAAATATAGGAGCAAATGTAGGAGAAAATGTAGGAAAGTTTCCTAAAATCTAGGAAGAGAATATAGGAGATTTTCCTAAAGTGGATGAGAGAATATAGGAGAGTTTCCTAAAGTGGATGAGAGAATATAGGAAAGGTCCTAAAAATGGATGAGAGAATTTGAGGAGAGTTTCCTAAAAAATGGATGAGAGAATTTAGGAAAGTTTCCAAAAAATAGATGAGAGAGTTTTAGGAAAATTTCCTAAAAATGGATGAGAGAATTTAGGAAAGTTTCCAAAAAATGGATGAGAGAATTTAGGAAAGTTTCCTAAAAATAGATGAGAGACCTTAGGAAAGTTTCCAAAAAAAATAGATGAGAGAGTTTGGGAAAGTTTCCTAAAAAGGTAGGAGAGAGAGTGTCCAAGTGAGTACAAAGAGTTATCCAAGTGCTTTACTTAGTTTCCTAATTGATTTTGGAAACAAGTTAGTTTTTGGAAACCTTTTGAAAATCCTTTTCCTCTTGAACAACTTTTGGTAACCTTCTTGAAACAACTTTTGGTAATCTTCTTGAAACAACTTTTGGTAACCTTCTTGAAATAACCTTTGGTAATCTTCTTGAAACAACTTTTGGTAACTTCCAAATTCTACTCCAAGAAAGATTACACAAATCAGATTTGGTTCCCTATTCAAAACAATTCGATTGCCACTTTCTTTCCTTTCCTTTTTTTTTTCTTGCCAACCGATTCCTCTTTTCTTTCTTTTTCTTTTCGTTTTTGTTTTCTGTTTTTTTTTTCTTGACTACAACTATCAACCACGACACAAAACAAGGAAGTCCACAAATAATAACTACCAAAAACTCCAAGATCTTTCAAGAACTTTCAAGGAAGTTGTCAGGAACTTCAGAAATTTCAAGATTGTGGTCAAGAATTCAAGAAGCTCAAGATTATTGTAAGTTCTCTTCAAGATTCACAAAATTCCAACAAGTTTTGCCAAAATCCAGATTTGAAAACCAAGTAAACAAGTTGGATAACACAAACAACAAGGCTGGACAGATTTGTATTCGGATGAACAGTATCGGTGAACAATAACGATGAACAGTGTCGGGTGAACAGTAATGATGAACAGTCGGTGAACAGTGATATATATATATTTTTTTTAACAAGGCAGCGGAAAGTACTAATAATTCTACGACACAACTACGAAAAATATGGATATAACGAAAGATACCTCTACCAAAGCTCTGAAGCCAACTGATACGTTCCTCGATCAACACGTTTCGAGACACGTAGCACGTTTGCCCAAGGATCTAGCGAGGATGTCCAACGCTTGGAGTTGCGGGGTCTAAAACCAAACGGACGACACGATTTGATTCAAGACGGTAGACGACACTCCGATGAAGGTGAATACTCCAGGGGAATAGGTCGGTAGAACAATCTAGGACAGGACGCAAGACTGCTCAAAACCCTTGCCAAAGCAAGTAAAGGGGTCGAATCTCTCTCTCAAGAAGAATCGAAAATATGCAAAACTTTATTGATAAAACGACTACTCTTAAACCTTACAAAGCAAGCCTATTTATAGGCTAAAGTGACTAAAACCCTAAAGGGGCTAGGTAAAGGAAAAAGTCGGCCCATGCTCTTGGAACAAGATGGGCCGGCCCATGCTCTTACTTAATCATTAACTAATTGCTAACTAATTGATGGGGCCTAAGGCCTTATTCTCTTGGTGGCCCGCTTGACTCTTCGTGGGCTTGGATCATGGTGTAAATGGCTCGATTGTCTCTCTTCAAGCCCTCAATATCTTTGTGAACTCCATGTTGGTCTTGCACAACTCTAACCGGAACTTGGAATGATTCTTTGAATAGCTTGGCCCATGCATGCGTGACTGGGCCCAATGGGACTCGAAACATGTAAGTCATTGCGTGGGCTTTGACCCGTACACACATCAGTCCCCTCCTCTTGAGAAGGATTTGTCCTCAAATGTGGAGTGAAGCGTATCCCGTGAAATCGAACTCCGGCCCGAACACACTTGCAAGGCCCCAAGGCGGATTTGGTGATGTTGGAGATTCATGTGGACTAAGAACAAGATGAAAATCATAATGGTCATTCAGGTACTTGTTCTTTAAACGAACCCTTGGTACACAACCATCCACAAAATGTGGAGTGTTCCCATCAAGATGAGCTCGAAGCAACTCCCCTTTGGTGTGGACTGATTTGAGTTGACATTGTTCCATGAATGGATACGAACGGGGTTTAACTCTTGGAGTACCAACTACATGGAAGCTTGCAAAGTCTACAATTGATTTTGGAATGGAACACACCAAGATCAGCTCAACTTGCCTTTGCTTGATCTGTATAAGAGTAGAAACACTAAACAAAGCGAAGGTAAGTTCGTTAGGAAAATAATAGGCCTTCACCGGGTTGCTCAAGATCAGCCCACTTTCTCTCCTTTCTTCCTTTTTACCACCCATCTCATTAGATTTTTCCATCTCTTTTTCTAGTTCAACAGCTGACCCTTTCATCTCATTACTTTCAACTCCCTCGAGTTTTACCTCTTCAGGCACAATTCCCTCATCTAGCTTTTTCTCCATTCTATAACGCTCAAGCTCACTTTTCATGCATGCTAGATCAATACAAAGTTGGTCATAAGTAAGTGATACAAGTGCAAGACGACGACTATTAAATAAGAAGGAATACTTATTAGTATGTCCGTCATATTTAATTTCTCGCCTCGACATCCATGCTTTGCCCAACAACACATGTGTCACTTGAATTGGGACTACATCACACAACACCTCATCCACATATTTGCCGATTTGAATAGGTACAAGTGTGTACTTAGTAATCCAAACATTACCATGAGTGCTCGTCAACTTGTATGGTTGAAGATGATCAATGGTTGGAAGATTTAATTTCTCAACCATGATAGCACTTGCAAGGTTGACTTCACAACTCCCATCAATGGCCAAGCTACAGATTTTATCTTTGACACCACAACGAGTATTCCAAGCAACTGAGATTTGACGATGTCCAATTGCTCATCTACACCACGTAATGCCACTTCTTTGACTCCCTTAGGATCAGGAAGCCAATGTGGTGAGCTAACTTTTATGCGTCTTGTACTCGCCATGAATGTATGAGGGAAACCTGCAAAAAGTTAGCAACGAAACCGAAGATATTGCCTTTCACGCTCCCTTACATGTATCCACTCACACTCGTGTATATGGATGTCACTCTAAAACAGTCTAATGATCTTACCAAGTACCTTTACTTGTTGGGTTAGGTAGTTGAGAAAGGCCGCTCAAGTCCAATAATTGTCACCAACTTTTCCCACAAGAGTAACCAAGAAGGTAAGACACAAATGTGGGTGCAAAATGAAGTGGAAATGGATGAATTTGGAAGGCCAATAGTGGCGGACAGAAATGGAAGTGCGCCAATGAGAACACAAAAGAAAGAAACCCTAATTTCCTAAAATGTAGGAGTTGGTTCCTAGAATGTAGGAGAGTACTCCTAAAATGTAGGAGAGAATGTAGGAGAGTGTTCCTAAAATATAGGAGAGAATGTAGGAGCGTGTTCCTAAAATGTAGGAGAGAATGCCTAAAATGTAGGAGAGGATGTAGGAGAGAGTTCCTAAAATGTTGGAGAGTGTTCCTAAAATGTAGGAGAGAATGTAGGAGAGTATTCCTAAAATGTAGGAGAGGATGTAGGAGAGAGTTCCTAAGTGAAAACAAAGAAACCCTAGCGCAAATGGAACCCTAGTGCAAACGAAACCCTAGCTGCAGAAATGAAATCCTAGCCGCACAAAGGGAACCCTAACCGCCACAAGGAAACCCTAGCCGTCAAGAAACCCTAGCCGCCAAACAAACCCTAGCTGCCAAGAAACCCTAGCCGCCAAGAAACCCTAGCCGCACTTAGCAAACCCTAGCCGCCAAGAGCCCTAGCCGTCGCTTCCTTGTCCTCTTGTAGCTTCGGCTTAGGCTATCTACTTTGGACAGAATTTGGGTGCAACAAGGATACCATATGCGGTCAGATTGTCAACAACTCACGCATGGCAGATTGGACGCAAAATAGGGAACTCTAGCGATGGTGAAAAACCCTAGCCGCCAAGGAAACCCTAGCCGCACAAAGGTGGGTTTTCGTACTGCCCAAGCGTCGACCAACTTAACCAAAACAGTTTTGGGGTTCCAACCAGAAATTTGTACGTTCCAAGGGCGCACAAACCACCGCCAGCTTGACACAAACAACACACAAGATTATGGACAGATTTGTAAGCAACGATGTGATGCGAACGGTCAGAATTTTCTTTGACGCAACAAGAGGTGACTAACGGACCAAATGTATTAGACAACAGGACACAACACCCACGGACAGATTGGGCACAACTTTGACCAGAAATTGGACGCAACAACGAAGTACTAAACAGCGGACAGATTTGCCACGCAAGGAAACACACGAACAGAATTTTTTTTTTGATTAACAATGGCGCAACAAGAACAAGAACTACGGACAGATTAGGCACAACTTTGACCAAGAATTGGTCGCAACAATGACGTACTAAACAGCGGACAGATTTGCAGCACAAGAAAACACACGAACAGAATTTTTTTGTTTCTTTTTGGTAAAACAAGGCAGCGGAAAGTACTAAGAATTCTACGACACAACTACGAAAAATATGGATATAACGAAAGATACCTCTACCAAAGCTCTGAAGCCAACTGATACGTTCCTCGATCAACACGTTTCGAGACACGTAGCACGTTTGCCCAAGGATCTAGCGAGGATGTCCAACGCTTGGAATTGCGGGGTCTAGAACCAAACGGACGACACGATATGATTCAAGACGGTAGACGACACTCCGATGAAGGTGAATACTCCAGGGGAATAGGTCGGTAGAACAATCTAGGACAGAACGCAAGACTGCTCAAAACCCTTGCCAAAGCAAGTAAAGGGGTCGAATCTCTCTCTCAAGAAGAATCGAAAATATGCAAAACTTTATTGATAAAACGTCTCCCTAAAACCTTACAAAGCAAGCCTATTTATAGGCTAAAGTGACTGAAACCCTAAAGGGACTAGGTAAGGGAAAATTCGGCCCATGGTCTTGGGACAAGATGGGCCGGCCCATGCTCTTACTTAAACACTAATCAATTGCTAAATAACTACTAAAGCCTAAGGCCCTATTCGGCCAACTCATTTGGAGGCCCACTTGACTCTTTATGGGCTTGGGTCATGGTGTAGATAACTCGATTAAAATCCTTCAAGCCTTCAATATCTCTATGGACTCCATGTTGGTTTTGGACAATTCGAACAAGGGCTTGGAGGGATTCTTTGAAGAGCTTGGCTCGTGCACGTGTGACTGGGCCCAATGGAACTCGGACTGGGTCATTACTTGGGCTAAGGTCCGTGCACACATCAATTGTTCTACCGACCTATTCCCTGGAGTATTCACCTTCATCGGAGTCGTCGTTCTACAGCCTTTAATCAAATCGTGTCGTCCGTTTGATTCTAGGTCCAGCAATCCAAGCGTTGGACAACCTCGCTAGATCCTCGGGCAAACGTGCTACGTGTCTCGAAACGTGTTGATCGAGGACCGCAATAGTTGGCCTCAGAGCTTATGTGGAGGTTCCCTCATACGTCATGGCGAATACAAGACGCATAAAAGCTAGCCCACAACATTGTCTTCCTGATCCTAAGGGAGTCAAAGAAGTGCCATTACGTGGTGTAGATGAGCAATTGGACCTCGTCAAATCTCAATTGCTTGGTTGGTTTTATACCCGTTGCGGTGTCAAAGACAAAATTTGTAGCTTGGCCATTGATGGGAGTTGTGAAGTCAACCTTGCAACCGCTATCATGGTTGAGAAATTAAATCTTCCAACCATTGGTCATCTTCGACCGCACAAGTTGATGAGTACTCAAGGTGTTGTCTGGGTTACTAAGCACACACTTGTACCTATTCAAATCGGCAAATATGTCGACGAGGTGTTGTGTGATGCAGTCCCAATTCAAGTGACACGGGTTGTTGGGCAAAGCGTGGATGTCGAGGCCAGAAGTTAAATATGACGGACATACTAATAAGTATTCCTTCTTATTTAATAGTCGTCGTATTGCACTTGTATCACTTACTTATGACCAGTTTTGTATTGATCTAGCACACATGAAAAGTAAGGTTGAGCGTTATTGAATGGAGAAACAGCTAGATGAGGGAATTGTGCCTGAAGAGATAAAACCCGAGGGAGTTGAATGCAATGAGATGAAAGGGTCAGCTGTTGAAATAGACAAAGAGATGGAAAAATCTGATGAGATGGGTGGTAAAAAGGGAGAAAAGAGAGAAAGTGGGCTGATCTTGAGCAACCCGGTGAAGGCCTATTATTTTCCTAACGAACTTACCTTGCTTTGTTTAGTGTTTCTTCTTGTATTCAGATCAAGCAAAGGCAAGTTGAGCTGATCTTGGTGTGTTCCATTCCAAAATCAATTGTAGACTTTGCAAGCTTCCATGTAGTTGGTACTCCAAGAGTTAAACCCCGTTCGTATCCATTCATGGAACAATGTCAACTCAAATCAGTCCACACCAAAGGGGAGTTGCTTCGAGCTCATCTTGATGGGAACACTCCACATTTTGTGGATGGTTGTGTACCAAGGGTTCGTTTAAAGAACAAGTACCTGAATGACCATTATGATTTTCATCTTGTTCTTAGTCCACATGAATCTCCAACATCACCAAATCCGCCTTGGGGCCTTGCAAGTGTGTTCGGGCCGGAGTTCGATTTCACGGGATACGCTTCACACCACTTTGAGGACCCTTACCTCATGACCACAAACGATCAAGTTGAGCATACATTGAAGATGGTTTGTGAGATTCAAGGTTCGACAAGGGTTATGTTCCAACTTAGCCCATGGGCTTTGCATTGGATGACATCTGTAGCCATCATAACAAGATTGAGTCGAAGGCATGTAACTCGTCTTGTCACCATTCGTGCTTCAATTTGTGGGCAAATTGCTTTCAAGAGGGGGGGAATGATACGAACAAGAGGAGCCACTGGAGCCATGATACCAACCCTTGTTCGTGTCATTCATTTCCATCCAGATTTGAGGACAAATCCTGCTCAAGTGGAGGGGACTGATGTGTGCACGGACCTTAGCCCAAGTAATGACCCAGTCCGAGTTCCATTGGGCCCAGTCACACGTGCACGAGCCAAGCTCTTCAAAGAATCCCTCCAAGCCCTTGTTCGAATTGTCCAAAACCAACATGGAGTCCATAGAGATATTGAAGGCTTGAAGGATTTTAATCGAGTTATCTACACCATGACCCAAGCCCATAAAGAGTCAAGTGGGCCTCCAAATGAGTTGGCCGAATAGGGCCTTAGGCTTTAGTAGTTATTTAGCAATTGATTAGTGTTTAAGTAAGAGCATGGGCCGGCCCATCTTGTCCCAAGACCATGGGCCAACTTTTCCCTTACCTAGTCCCTTTAGGGTTTCAGTCACTTTAGCCTATAAATAGGCTTGCTTTGTAAGGTTTTAGGGAGACGTTTTATCAATAAAGTTTTGCATATTTTCGATTCTTCTTGAGAGAGAGATTCGACCCCTTTACTTGCTTTGGCAAGGGTTTTGAGCAGTCTTGCGTTCTGTCCTAGATTGTTCTATTGACCTATTCCCCTGGAGTATTCACCTTCATCGGAGTGTCGTCTACCGTCTTGAAGCATATCGTGTCGTCCGTTTGGTTCTAGACCCCGCAATTCCAAGCGTTGGACATCCTCGCTAGATCCTTGGGCAAACGTGCTACGTGTCTCGAAACGTGTTGATCGAGGAACGTATCAACAATCAAGGACAAGATGCAAGATTGCTCAATCACCCTTGCCAGAAGCAAGTAAAGCTCGAAATTCACACAAGCAAGAAAATCGAAAAACTAAGTAATTTGATTTATAAAACGTCTACCTAAAACCTTACAAAGCAAGCCTATTTATAGGCTAAGAGTTACAAAAACCGTAAGGAAAACAAGGAAAAGGGGAATTCGGCCATCTTGGGATCAAGATGGGCCGGCCCATGCTCTACTAGAACAACTAATCTAACTATAAATTAAACACTAAAGCCTAAGGCCCTATTCGGCCAACTCACTCGGAGGCCCACTTGACTCTTCATGGGCTTGGATCGTGGTGTAGATAACTTGATTGTCTCCTTCCAAGCCTTCAATTTCTCTATGGACTCCATGTTGGTCTTGGACAATTCGAACAAGGGCTTGGAGGGATTCTTTGAAGAACTTGGCTTGTGCACGTGTGACTGGGCCCAATGGAACTCGGACTGGGTCATTACTTGGGCTAAGGTCCGTGCACACATCAGTCCCCTCCACTTGAGAAGGATTCGTCCTCAAATCTGGATGGAAATGGATGATACTACAAGAGTTGGTAGTATGAACCCCAAATCTAATGCCACCACATATTGCCAAGAAAAACTCATGGCTTTACTCCAATGGCTCCTCTTGTTCGTATCATTCCCCTCCTCTTGAAAGCAATTTGCCCACAAATTGAAGCACGAATGGTGACAAGACGAGTTACATGCCTTCGACTCAATCTTGTTAGGATGGCTATAGATGTCATCCAATGCAAAACCCACGTGCTAAGTTGGAAAATAACCCTTGTCGAACCTTGAATCTCACAAACCATCTTCAATGTGTGCTCAACTTGATCGTTTGTGGTCATGAGGTAAGGGTCCTCAAAGTGGTGTGAAACGTATCCCGTGAAATCGAACTCCAGCCCGAACACACTTGCAAGGCCCCAAGGCGGATTTGGTGATGTTGGAGATTCATGTGGACTAAGAACAAGATGAAAATCATAATGGTCATTCAGGTACTTGTTCTTTAAACGAACCCTTGGTACACAACCATCCACAAAATGTGGAGTGTTCCCATCAAGATGAGCTCGAAGCAACTCCCCTTTGGTGTGGACTGATTTGAGTTGACATTGTTCCATGAATGGATACGAACGGGGTTTAACTCTTGGAGTACCAACTACATGGAAGCTTGCAAAGTCTACAATTGATTTTGGAATGGAACACACCAAGATCAGCTCAACTTGCCTTTGCTTGATCTGAATACAAGAAGAAACACTAAACAAAGCAAGGTAAGTTCGTTAGGAAAATAATAGGCCTTCACCGGGTTGCTCAAGATCAGCCCACTTTCTCTCTTTTCTCCCTTTTTACCACCCATCTCATCAGATTTTTCCATCTCTTTGTCTATTTCAACAGCTGACCCTTTCATCTCATTGCATTCAACTCCCTCGGGTTTTATCTCTTCAGGCACAATTCCCTCATCTAGCTGTTTCTCCATTCAATAACGCTCAACCTTACTTTTCATGTGTGCTAGATCAATACAAAACTGGTCATAAGTAAGTGATACAAGTGCAATACGACGACTATTAAATAAGAAGGAATACTTATTAGTATGTCCGTCATATTTAACTTCTGGCCTCGACATCCACGCTTTGCCCAACAACCCGTGTCACTTGAATTGGGACTACATCACACAACACATCGTCGACATATTTGCCGATTTGAATAGGTACAAGTGTGTGCTTAGTAACCCAGACAACACCTTGAGTACTCATCAACTTGTGCGGTCGAAGATGACCAATGGTTGGAAGATTTAATTTCTCAACCATGATAGCGGTTGCAAGGTCGACTTCACAACTCCCATCAATGGCCAAGCTACAAATTTTTTCTTTGACACCGCAACGGGTATAAAACCAACCAAGCAATTGAGATTTGACGAGGTCCAATTGCTCATCTACACCACGTAATGGCACTTCTTTGACTCCCTTAGGATCAGGAAGACAATGTTGTGGGCTAGCTTTTATGCGTCTTGTATTCGCCATGACGTATGAGGGAACCTCCACATAAGCTCTGAGGCCAACTATTGCGGTCCTCGATCAACACGTTTCGAGACACGTAGCACGTTTGCCCGAGGATCTAGCGAGGTTGTCCAACGCTTGGATTGCTGGACCTAGAATCAAACGGACGACACGATTTGATTAAAGGCTGTAGAACGACGACTCCGATGAAGGTGAATACTCCAGGGAATAGGTCGGTAGAACAATCAAGGACAAGATGCAAGATTGCTCAATCACCCTTGCCAGAAGCAAGTAAAGCTCGAAATTCACACAAGCAAGAAAATCGAAAAACTAAGTAATTTGATTTATAAAACGTCTACCTAAAACCTTACAAAGCAAGCCTATTTATAGGCTAAGAGTTACAAAAACCGTAAGGAAAAGAAGGAAAAGGGGAATTCGGCCATCTTGGGATCAAGATGGGCCGGCCCATGCTCTACTAGAACAACTAATCTAACTATAAATTAAACACTAAAGCCTAAGGCCCTATTCGGCCAACTCACTCGGAGGCCCACTTGACTCTTCATGGGCTTGGATCGTGGTGTAGATAACTTGATTGTCTCCTTCCAAGCCTTCAATTTCTCTATGGACTCCATGTTGGTCTTGGACAATTCGAACAAGGGCTTGGAGGGATTCTTTGAAGAACTTGGCTTGTGCACGTGTGACTGGGCCCAATGGAACTCGGACTGGGTCATTACTTGGGCTAAGGTCCGTGCACACATCAGTCCCCTCCACTTGAGAAGGATTCGTCCTCAAATCTGGATGGAAATGGATGATACTACAAGAGTTGGTAGTATGAACCCCAAATCTAATGCCACCACATATTGCCAAGAAAAACTCATGGCTTTACTCCAATGGCTCCTCTTGTTCGTATCATTCCCCTCCTCTTGAAAGCAATTTGTCCACAAATTGAAGCACGAATGGTGACAAGACGAGTTACATGCCTTCGACTCAATCTTGTTAGGATGGCTATAGATGTCATCCAATGCAAAACCCACGTGCTAAGTTGGAAAATAACTCTTGTCGAACCTTGAATCTCACAAACCATCTTCAATGTGTGCTCAACTTGATCGTTTGTGGTCATGAGGTAAGGGTCCTCAAAGTGGTGTGAAGCGTATCCCGTGAAATCGAACTCCGGCCCGAACACACTTGCAAGGCCCCAAGGCGGATTTGGTGATGTTGGAGATTCATGTGGACTAAGAACAAGATGAAAATCATAATGGTCATTCAGGTACTTGTTCTTTAAACGAACCCTTGGTACACAACCATCCACAAAATGTGGAGTGTTCCCATCAAGATGAGCTCGAAGCAACTCCCCTTTGGTGTGGACTGATTTGAGTTGACATTGTTCCATGAATGGATACGAACGGGGTTTAACTCTTGGAGTACCAACTACATGGAAGCTTGCAAAGTCTACAATTGATTTTGGAATGGAACACACCAAGATCAGTTCAACTTGCCTTTGCTTGATCTGAATACAAGAAGAAACACTAAACAAAGCAAGGTAAGTTCGTTAGGAAAATAATAGGCCTTCACCGGGTTGCTCAAGATCAGCCCACTTTCTCTCTTTTCTCCCTTTTTACCACCCATCTCATCAGATTTTTCCATCTCTTTGTCTATTTCAACAGCTGACCCTTTCATCTCATTGCATTCAACTCCCTCGGGTTTTATCTCTTCAGGCACAATTCCCTCATCTAGCTGTTTCTCCATTCAATAACGCTCAACCTTACTTTTCATGTGTGCTAGATCAATACAAAACTGGTCATAAGTAAGTGATACAAGTGCAATACGACGACTATTAAATAAGAAGGAATACTTATTAGTATGTCCGTCATATTTAACTTCTGGCCTCGACATCCACGCTTTGCCCAACAACCCGTGTCACTTGAATTGGGACAACATCACACAACACCTCGTCGACATATTTGCCGATTTGAATAGGTACAAGTGTGTGCTTAGTAACCCAGACAACACCTTGAGTACTCATCAACTTGTGCGGTCGAAGATGACCAATGGTTGGAAGATTTAATTTCTCAACCATGATAGCGGTTGCAAGGTCGACTTCACAACTCCCATCAATGGCCAAGCTACAAATTTTTTCTTTGACACCGCAACGGGTATAAAACCAACCAAGCAATTGAGATTTGACGAGGTCCAATTGCTCATCTACACCACGTAATGGCACTTCTTTGACTCCCTTAGGATCAGGAAGACAATGTTGTGGGCTAGCTTTTATGCGTCTTGTATTCGCCATGACGTATGAGGGAACCTCCACATAAGCTCTGAGGCCAACTATTGCGGTCCTCGATCAACACGTTTCGAGACACGTAGCACGTTTGCCCGAGGATCTAGCGATGTTGTCCAACGCTTGGATTGCTGGACCTAGAATCAAACGGACGACACGATTTGATTAAAGGCTGTAGAACGACGACTCCGATGAAGGTGAATACTCCAGGGAATAGGTCGGTAGAACAATCAAGGACAAGATGCAAGATTGTTCAATCACCCTTGCCAGAAGCAAGTAAAGCTCGAAATTCACACAAGCAAGAAAATCGAAAAACTAAGTAATTTGATTTATAAAACGTCTACCTAAAACCTTACAAAGCAAGCCTATTTATAGGCTAAGAGTTACAAAAACCCTAAGGAAAACAAGGAAAAGGGGAATTCGGCCATCTTGGGATCAAGATGGGCCGGCCCATGCTCTACTAGAACAACTAATCTAAAGCCTAAGGCCCTATTCGGCCAACTCACTCGGAGGCCCACTTGACTCTTCATGGGCTTGGATCGTGGTGTAGATAACTTGATTGTCTCCTTCCAAGCCTTCAATTTCTCTATGGACTCCATGTTGGTCTTGGACAATTCGAACAAGGGCTTGGAGGGATTCTTTGAAGAACTTGGCTTGTGCACGTGTGACTGGGCCCAATGGAACTCGGACTGGGTCATTACTTGGGCTAAGGTCCGTGCACACATCAGTCCCCTCCGCTTGAGAAGGATTCGTCCTCAAATCTGGATGGAAATGGATGATACTACAAGAGTTGGTAGTATGAACCCCAAATCTAATGCCACCACATATTGCCAAGAAAAACTCATGGCTTTACTCCAATGGCTCCTCTTGTTCGTATCATTCCCCTCCTCTTGAAAGCAATTTGCCCACAAATTGAAGCACGAATGGTGACAAGACGAGTTACATGCCTTCGACTCAATCTTGTTAGGATGGCTATAGATGTCATCCAATGCAAAACCCACGTGCTAAGTTGGAAAATAACCCTTGTCGAACCTTGAATCTCACAAACCATCTTCAATGTGTGCTCAACTTGATCGTTTGTGGTCATGAGGTAAGGGTCCTCAAAGTGGTGTGAAGCGTATCCCGTGAAATCGAACTCCAGCCCGAACACACTTGCAAGGCCCCAAGGCGGATTTGGTGATGTTGGAGATTCATGTGGACTAAGAACAAGATGAAAATCATAATGGTCATTCAGGTACTTGTTCTTTAAACGAACCCTTGGTACACAACCATCCACAAAATGTGGAGTGTTCCCATCAAGATGAGCTCGAAGCAACTCCCCTTTGGTGTGGACTGATTTTAGTTGACATTGTTCCATGAATGGATACGAACGGGGTTTAACTCTTGGAGTACCAACTACATGGAAGCTTGCAAAGTCTACAATTGATTTGGGAATGGAACACACCAAGATTAGCTCAACTTGCCTTTGCTTGATCTGAATACAAGAAGAAACACTAAACAAAGCAAGGTAAGTTCGTTAGGAAAATAATAGGCCTTCACCGGGTTGCTCAAGATCAGCCCACTTTCTCTCTTTTCTCCCTTTTTACCACCCATCTCATCAGATTTTTCCATCTCTTTGTCTATTTCAACAGCTGACCCTTTCATCTCATTGCATTCAACTCCCTCGGGTTTTATCTCTTCAGGCACAATTCCCTCATCTAGCTGTTTCTCCATTCAATAACGCTCAACCTTACTTTTCATGTGTGCTAGATCAATACAAAACTGGTCATAAGTAAGTGATACAAGTGCAATACGACGACTATTAAATAAGAAGGAATACTTATTAGTATGTCCGTCATATTTAACTTCTGGCCTCGACATCCACGCTTTGCCCAACAACCCGTGTCACTTGAATTGGGACTACATCACACAACACATCGTCGACATATTTGCCGATTTGAATAGGTACAAGTGTGTGCTTAGTAACCCAGACAACACCTTGAGTACTCATCAACTTGTGCGGTCGAAGATGACCAATGGTTGGAAGATTTAATTTCTCAACCATGATAGCGGTTGCAAGGTCGACTTCACAACTCCCATCAATGGCCAAGCTACAAATTTTTTCTTTGACACCGCAACGGGTATAAAACCAACCAAGCAATTGAGATTTGACGAGGTCCAATTGCTCATCTACACCACGTAATGGCACTTCTTTGACTCCCTTAGGATCAGGAAGACAATGTTGTGGGCTAGCTTTTATGCGTCTTGTATTCGCCATGACGTATGAGGGAACCTCCATATAAGCTCTGAGGCCAACTATTGCGGTCCTCGATCAACACGTTTCGAGACACGTAGCACGTTTGCCCGAGGATCTAGCGAGGTTGTCCAACGCTTGGATTGCTGGACCTAGAATCAAACGGACGACACGATTTGATTAAAGGCTGTAGAACGACGACTCCGATGAAGGTGAATACTCCAGGGAATAGGTCGGTAGAACAATCAAGGACAAGATGCAAGATTGCTCAATCACCCTTGCCAGAAGCAAGTAAAGCTCGAAATTCACACAAGCAAGAAAATCGAAAAACTAAGTAATTTGATTTATAAAACGTCTACCTAAAACCTTACAAAGCAAGCCTATTTATAGGCTAAGAGTTACAAAAACCCTAAGGAAAACAAGGAAAAGGGGAATTCGGCCATCTTGGGATCAAGATGGGCCGGCCCATGCTCTACTAGAACAACTAATCTAACTATAAATTAAACACTAAAGCCTAAGGCCCTATTCGGCCAACTCATTTGGAGGCCCACTTGACTCTTCATGGGCTTGGGTCATGGTGTAGATAACTCGATTAAAATCCTTCAAGCCTTCAATATCTCTATGGACTCCATGTTGGTTTTGGACAATTCGAACAAGGGCTTGGAGGGATTCTTTGAAGAGCTTGGCTCGTGCACGTGTGACTGGGCCCAATGGAACTCGGACTGGGTCATTACTTGGGCTAAGGTCCGTGCACACATCAGTCCCCTCCACTTGAGAAGGATTCGTCCTCAAATCTGGATGGAAATGGATGATACTACAAGAGTTGGTAGTATGAACCCCAAATCTAATGCCACCACATATTGCCAAGAAAAACTCATGGCTTTACTCCAATGGCTCCTCTTGTTCGTATCATTCCCCTCCTCTTGAAAGCAATTTGCCCACAAATTGAAGCACGAATGGTGACAAGACGAGTTACATGCCTTCGACTCAATCTTGTTAGGATGGCTATAGATGTCATCCAATGCAAAACCCACGTGCTAAGTTGGAAAATAACCTTTGTCGAACCTTGAATCTCACAAACCATCTTCAATGTGTGGTCAACTTGATCGTTTGTGGTCATGAGGTAAGGGTCGTCAAAGTGGTGTGAAGCGTATCCCGTGAAATCGAACTCCAGCCCGAACACACTTGCAAGGCCCCAAGGCGGATTTGGTGATGTTGGAGATTCATGTGGACTAAGAACAAGATGAAAATCATAATGGTCATTCAGGTACTTGTTCTTTAAACGAACCCTTGGTACACAACCATCCACAAAATGTGGAGTGTTCCCATCAAGATGAGCTCGAAGCAACTCCCCTTTGGTGTGGACTGATTTGAGTTGACATTGTTCCATGAATGGATACGAACGGGGTTTAACTCTTGGAGTACCAACTACATGGAAGCTTGCAAAGTCTACAATTGATTTTGGAATGGAACACACCAAGATCAGCTCAACTTGCCTTTGCTTGATCTGAATACAAGAAGAAACACTAAACAAAGCAAGGTAAGTTCGTTAGGAAAATAATAGGCCTTCACCGGGTTGCTCAAGATCAGCCCACTTTCTCTCTTTTCTCCCTTTTTACCACCCATCTCATCAGATTTTTCCATCTCTTTGTCTATTTCAACAGCTGACCCTTTCATCTCATTGCATTCAACTCCCTCGGGTTTTATCTCTTCAGGCACAATTCCCTCATCTAGCTGTTTCTCCATTCAATAACGCTCAACCTTACTTTTCATGTGTGCTAGATCAATACAAAACTGGTCATAAGTAAGTGATACAAGTGCAATACGACGACTATTAAATAAGAAGGAATACTTATGATACGTTCCTCGATCAACACGTTTCGAGACACGTAGCACGTTTGCCCAAGGATCTAGCGAGGACGTCCAACGCTTGGAATTGCGGGATCTAGAACCAAACGGACGACACGATTTGATTCAAGACGGTAGACGACACTCCGATGAAGGTGAATACTCCAGGGGAATAGGTCGGTAGAACAATCTAGGACAGGACGCAAGACTGCTCAAAACCCTTGCCAAAGCAAGTAAAGGGGTCGAATCTCTCTCTCAAGAAGAATCGAAAATATGCAAAACTTTATTGATAAAACGTCTACCCTAAAACCTTACAAAGCAAGCCTATTTATAGGCTAAAGTGACTGAAACCCTAAAGGGACTAGGAAAGGGAAAAGTCGGCCCATGGTCTTGGGACAAGATGGGCCGGCCCATGCTCTTACTTAAACACTAATCAATTGCTAAATAACTACTAAGGCCTAAGGCCCTATTCGGCCAACTCATTTGGAGGCCCACTTGACTCTTCATGGGCTTGGGTCATGGTGTAGATAACTCGATTAAAATCCTTCAAGCCTTCAATATCTCTATGGACTCCATGTTGGTTTTGGACAATTCGAACAAGGGCTTGGAGGGATTCTTTGAAGAGCTTGGCTCGTGCACGTGTGACTGGGCCCAATGGAACTCGGACTGGGTCATTACTTGGGCTAAGGTCCGTGCACACATCAGTCCCCTCCACTTGAGCAGGATTTGTCCTCAAATCTGGATGGAAATGAATGACACGAACAAGGGTTGGTATCATGGCTCCAGTGGCTCCTCTTGTTCGTATCATTCCCCCCCTCTTGAAAGCAATTTGCCCACAAATTGAAGCACGAATGGTGACAAGACGAGTTACATGCCTTCGACTCAATCTTGTTATGATGGCTACAGATGGCATCCAATGCAAAGCCCATGGGCAAAGTTGGAACATAACCCTTGTCGAACCTTGAATCTCACAAACCATCTTCATGGCTCCAGTGGCTCCTCTTGTTCGTGTCATTCCCCCCCTCTTGAAAGCAATTTGCCCACAAATTGAAGCACGAATGGTGACAAGACGAGTTACATGCCTTCGACTCAATCTTGTTATGATGGCTACAGATGGCATCCAATGCAAAGCCCATGGGCAAAGTTGGAACATAACCCTTGTCGAACCTTGAATCTCACAAACCATCTTCAATGTATGCTCAACTTGATCGTTTGTGGTCATGAGGTAAGGGTCCTCAAAGTGGTATGAAGTGTATCCCATGAAATCGAACTCCGGCTCGAACACACTTGCAAGGCACCAAGGCGGATTTGGTGATGTTGGAGCTTCATGTGGACTAAGAGCAAGACGAAAATCATAATGGTCATTGAGGTACTTGTTCTTTAAACGAACCCTTGGTACACAACGATCCCCAAAATGTGGAGTGTTCCCTTCAAGACGAGCTCGAATCAACTCCCCTTTGGTGTGGACTGATTTGACTTGATATTGTTCCATAAATGGATACCAACGGGGTTTAACTCTTGGAGTGCCAACTTCATGTAGGCTTGCAAAGTCTACAATTGATTTTGGAATGGAACACACCAAGATCAACTCAACTTGCCTTTGCTTGATCTGTATAAAAGTAGAAACACTAAACAAAGCGAAGGTAAGTTCGTTAGGAAAATAATAGGCCTTCACCGGGTTGCTCAAGATCAGCCCACTTTCTCTCATTTCTTCCTTTTTACCACCCATCTCATTAGATTTTTCCATCTCTTTTTCTAGTTCAACAGCTGACCCTTTCATCTCATTACTTTCAACTCCCTCGGGTTTTACCTCTTCAGGGACAATTCCCTCATCTAGCTTTTTCTCCATTCTATAACGCTCAATCTCACTTTTCATGCATGCTAGATCAATACAAAGTTGGTCATAAGTAAGTGATACAAGTGCAAGACGACGACTATTAAATAAGAAGGAATACTTATTAGTATGTCCGTCATATTTAATTTCTCGCCTCGACATCCATGCTTTGCCCAACAACACATGTGTCACTTGAATTGGGATTACATCACACAACACCTCATCCACATATTTGCCTATTTGAATAGGTACAAGTGTGTACTTAGTAACCCAAACATTACCATGAGTGCTCGTCAACTTGTATGGTTGAAGATGATCAATGGTTGGAAGATTTAATTTCTCAACCATGATAGCACTTGCAAGGTTGACTTCACAACTCCCATCAATGGCCAAGCTACAGATTTTATCTTTGACACCACAACGAGTATAAAACCAACCAAGCAACTGAGATTTGACGATGTCCAATTGCTCATCTACACCACGTAATGCCACTTCTTTGACTCCCTTAGGATCAGGAAGCCAATGTGGTGAGCTAACTTTTATGCGTCTTGTACTCGCCATGAATGTATGAGGGAACCTGCAAAAGTTAGTAACAAAACCGAAGATATTGTTTTTCACGCTCCCTTACGTGTTTTCTCTCGACACTCGTGTATCACTCACAATTACTCACTCTAATGGACTTACCAAATACCTTTACCTGTTGGGTTAGGTAGTTGAGAAAGGCCGCTCAAGTCCAATAAATGTCACCAACTTCTTCCTCAAGAGTAATCACGGAGATGTAGGAGAAAGTGTAGGGAAGTGTTCCTAAAAACTAGGAGAAAATATAGGAGAAAGTGTAGGAGAGTGTTCCTAAAATCTAGGAAGAGAATATAGGAGAGTTTCCTAAAGTAGATGAGAGAATATAGGAGAGTTTCCTAAAGTGGATGAGAGAATATAGGAAAGGTCCTAAAAATGGATGAGAGAATTTTAGGTGAGTTTCCTAAAAATGGATGAGAGAATTTAGGAAAGTTTCCAAAAAAAAATGGATGAGAGAGTTTAGGAAAATTTCCTAAAAATGGATGAGAGAATTTAGGAAAGTTTCCAAAAAATGGATGAGAGAGTTTAGGAAAATTTCCTAAAAATGGATGAGAGAATTTAGGAAAGTTTCCAAAAAAATGGATGAGAGAATTTAGGAAAGTTTCCTAAAAATAGATGAGAGACTTTAAGAAAGTTTCCAAAAAAAATGGATGAGAGAGTTTAGGAAAGTTTCCTAAAAAATGGATGAGAGAATTTAGGAAAGTTTCCAAAAAAAAAATGGATGAGAGAGTTTGGGAAAGTTTCCTAAAAAGGTAGGAGAGAGAGTGTCCAAGTGAGTACAAAGAAACCCTAGTCGCAAGTAGACATCCTAGCCGCAAGTAGAAAACCCTAGCCGCAAGGATAACCCTAGCAAGATAAGGAAACCCTAGCAGCCGTCACGTTATTGTTCTTGCTGCCCAAGCGACAACCAACTAACGAGACAGATTTGGGAGCAACGTTGAAACACCAACAACCAGAATTTTTGATGCAACAAACGACTCAAACGCAAGAAACAAGTTGTGGACAGAAATTATCAACAAACTAGACACAACACAAAGGAGATAACACACCAACAGATTTTTGTGTTCGGATGAACAGTAACGTGAACAGTGTCGGATGAACAGTGACGTTGTTTGTTTTTTTTTTTGTTTTTGTTTTGTAAACAAGGCAGCGGAAACAAGGAAAACTAAGACAAAACTACGGATATAACGGAAGATACCTCCACCAAAGCTCTGAAGCCAACTGATACGTTCCTCGATCAACACGTTTCGAGACACGTAGCACGTTTGCCCAAGGATCTAGCGAGGACGTCCAACGCTTGGAATTGCGGGATCTAGAACCAAACGGACGACACGATTTGATTCAAGACGGTAGACGACACTCCGATGAAGGTGAATACTCCAGGGGAATAGGTCGGTAGAACAATCTAGGACAGGACGCAAGACTGCTCAAAACCCTTGCCAAAGCAAGTAAAGGGGTCGAATCTCTCTCTCAAGAAGAATCGAAAATATGCAAAACTTTATTGATAAAACGTCTACCCTAAAACCTTACAAAGCAAGCCTATTTATAGGCTAAAGTGACTGAAACCCTAAAGGGACTAGGAAAGGGAAAAGTCGGCCCATGGTCTTGGGACAAGATGGGCCGGCCCATGCTCTTACTTAAACACTAATCAATTGCTAAATAACTACTAAGGCCTAAGGCCCTATTCGGCCAACTCATTTGGAGGCCCACTTGACTCTTCATGGGCTTGGGTCATGGTGTAGATAACTCGATTAAAATCCTTCAAGCCTTCAATATCTCTATGGACTCCATGTTGGTTTTGGACAATTCGAACAAGGGCTTGGAGGGATTCTTTGAAGAGCTTGGCTCGTGCACGTGTGACTGGGCCCAATGGAACTCGGACTGGGTCATTACTTGGGCTAAGGTCCGTGCACACATCAGTCCCCTCCACTTGAGCAGGATTTGTCCTCAAATCTGGATGGAAATGAATGACACGAACAAGGGTTGGTATCATGGCTCCAGTGGCTCCTCTTGTTCGTATCATTCCCCCCCTCTTGAAAGCAATTTGCCCACAAATTGAAGCACGAATGGTGACAAGACGAGTTACATGCCTTCGACTCAATCTTGTTATGATGGCTACAGATGGCATCCAATGCAAAGCCCATGGGCAAAGTTGGAACATAACCCTTGTCGAACCTTGAATCTCACAAACCATCTTCATGGCTCCAGTGGCTCCTCTTGTTCGTGTCATTCCCCCCCTCTTGAAAGCAATTTGCCCACAAATTGAAGCACGAATGGTGACAAGACGAGTTACATGCCTTCGACTCAATCTTGTTATGATGGCTACAGATGGCATCCAATGCAAAGCCCATGGGCAAAGTTGGAACATAACCCTTGTCGAACCTTGAATCTCACAAACCATCTTCAATGTATGCTCAACTTGATCGTTTGTGGTCATGAGGTAAGGGTCCTCAAAGTGGTATGAAGTGTATCCCATGAAATCGAACTCCGGCTCGAACACACTTGCAAGGCACCAAGGCGGATTTGGTGATGTTGGAGCTTCATGTGGACTAAGAGCAAGACGAAAATCATAATGGTCATTGAGGTACTTGTTCTTTAAACGAACCCTTGGTACACAACGATCCCCAAAATGTGGAGTGTTCCCTTCAAGACGAGCTCGAATCAACTCCCCTTTGGTGTGGACTGATTTGACTTGATATTGTTCCATAAATGGATACCAACGGGGTTTAACTCTTGGAGTGCCAACTTCATGTAGGCTTGCAAAGTCTACAATTGATTTTGGAATGGAACACACCAAGATCAACTCAACTTGCCTTTGCTTGATCTGTATAAAAGTAGAAACACTAAACAAAGCGAAGGTAAGTTCGTTAGGAAAATAATAGGCCTTCACCGGGTTGCTCAAGATCAGCCCACTTTCTCTCATTTCTTCCTTTTTACCACCCATCTCATTAGATTTTTCCATCTCTTTTTCTAGTTCAACAGCTGACCCTTTCATCTCATTACTTTCAACTCCCTCGGGTTTTACCTCTTCAGGGACAATTCCCTCATCTAGCTTTTTCTCCATTCTATAACGCTCAATCTCACTTTTCATGCATGCTAGATCAATACAAAGTTGGTCATAAGTAAGTGATACAAGTGCAAGACGACGACTATTAAATAAGAAGGAATACTTATTAGTATGTCCGTCATATTTAATTTCTCGCCTCGACATCCATGCTTTGCCCAACAACACATGTGTCACTTGAATTGGGATTACATCACACAACACCTCATCCACATATTTGCCTATTTGAATAGGTACAAGTGTGTACTTAGTAACCCAAACATTACCATGAGTGCTCGTCAACTTGTATGGTTGAAGATGATCAATGGTTGGAAGATTTAATTTCTCAACCATGATAGCACTTGCAAGGTTGACTTCACAACTCCCATCAATGGCCAAGCTACAGATTTTATCTTTGACACCACAACGAGTATAAAACCAACCAAGCAACTGAGATTTGACGATGTCCAATTGCTCATCTACACCACGTAATGCCACTTCTTTGACTCCCTTAGGATCAGGAAGCCAATGTGGTGAGCTAACTTTTATGCGTCTTGTACTCGCCATGAATGTATGAGGGAACCTGCAAAAGTTAGTAACAAAACCGAAGATATTGTTTTTCACGCTCCCTTACGTGTTTTCTCTCGACACTCGTGTATCACTCACAATTACTCACTCTAATGGACTTACCAAATACCTTTACCTGTTGGGTTAGGTAGTTGAGAAAGGCCGCTCAAGTCCAATAAATGTCACCAACTTCTTCCTCAAGAGTAATCACGGAGATGTAGGAGAAAGTGTAGGGAAGTGTTCCTAAAAACTAGGAGAAAATATAGGAGAAAGTGTAGGAGAGTGTTCCTAAAATCTAGGAAGAGAATATAGGAGAGTTTCCTAAAGTAGATGAGAGAATATAGGAGAGTTTCCTAAAGTGGATGAGAGAATATAGGAAAGGTCCTAAAAATGGATGAGAGAATTTTAGGTGAGTTTCCTAAAAATGGATGAGAGAATTTAGGAAAGTTTCTAAAAAAAAATGGATGAGAGAGTTTAGGAAAATTTCCTAAAAATGGATGAGAGAATTTAGGAAAGTTTCCAAAAAATGGATGAGAGAGTTTAGGAAAATTTCCTAAAAATGGATGAGAGAATTTAGGAAAGTTTCCAAAAAAATGGATGAGAGAATTTAGGAAAGTTTCCTAAAAATAGATGAGAGACTTTAAGAAAGTTTCCAAAAAAAATGGATGAGAGAGTTTAGGAAAGTTTCCTAAAAAATGGATGAGAGAATTTAGGAAAGTTTCCAAAAAAAAAATGGATGAGAGAGTTTGGGAAAGTTTCCTAAAAAGGTAGGAGAGAGAGTGTCCAAGTGAGTACAAAGAAACCCTAGTCGCAAGTAGACATCCTAGCCGCAAGTAGAAAACCCTAGCCGCAAGGATAACCCTAGCAAGATAAGGAAACCCTAGCAGCCGTCACGTTATTGTTCTTGCTGCCCAAGCGACAACCAACTAACGAGACAGATTTGGGAGCAACGTTGAAACACCAACAACCAGAATTTTTGATGCAACAAACGACTCAAACGCAAGAAACAAGTTGTGGACAGAAATTATCAACAAACTAGACACAACACAAAGGAGATAACACACCAACAGATTTTTGTGTTCGGATGAACAGTAACGTGAACAGTGTCGGATGAACAGTGACGTTGTTTGTTTTTTTTTTTGTTTTTGTTTTGTAAACAAGGCAGCGGAAACAAGGAAAACTAAGACAAAACTACGGATATAACGGAAGATACCTCCACCAAAGCTCTGAAGCCAACTGATACGTTCCTCGATCAACACGTTTCGAGACACGTAGCACGTTTGCCCAAGGATCTAGCGAGGACGTCCAACGCTTGGAATTGCGGGATCTAGAACCAAACGGACGACACGATTTGATTCAAGACGGTAGACGACACTCCGATGAAGGTGAATACTCCAGGGGAATAGGTCGGTAGAACAATCTAGGACAGGACGCAAGACTGCTCAAAACCCTTGCCAAAGCAAGTAAAGGGGTCGAATCTCTCTCTCAAGAAGAATCGAAAATATGCAAAACTTTATTGATAAAACGTCTACCCTAAAACCTTACAAAGCAAGCCTATTTATAGGCTAAAGTGACTGAAACCCTAAAGGGACTAGGAAAGGGAAAAGTCGGCCCATGGTCTTGGGACAAGATGGGCCGGCCCATGCTCTTACTTAAACACTAATCAATTGCTAAATAACTACTAAGGCCTAAGGCCCTATTCGGCCAACTCATTTGGAGGCCCACTTGACTCTTCATGGGCTTGGGTCATGGTGTAGATAACTCGATTAAAATCCTTCAAGCCTTCAATATCTCTATGGACTCCATGTTGGTTTTGGACAATTCGAACAAGGGCTTGGAGGGATTCTTTGAAGAGCTTGGCTCGTGCACGTGTGACTGGGCCCAATGGAACTCGGACTGGGTCATTACTTGGGCTAAGGTCCGTGCACACATCAGTCCCCTCCACTTGAGCAGGATTTGTCCTCAAATCTGGATGGAAATGAATGACACGAACAAGGGTTGGTATCATGGCTCCAGTGGCTCCTCTTGTTCGTATCATTCCCCCCCTCTTGAAAGCAATTTGCCCACAAATTGAAGCACGAATGGTGACAAGACGAGTTACATGCCTTCGACTCAATCTTGTTATGATGGCTACAGATGGCATCCAATGCAAAGCCCATGGGCAAAGTTGGAACATAACCCTTGTCGAACCTTGAATCTCACAAACCATCTTCATGGCTCCAGTGGCTCCTCTTGTTCGTGTCATTCCCCCCCTCTTGAAAGCAATTTGCCCACAAATTGAAGCACGAATGGTGACAAGACGAGTTACATGCCTTCGACTCAATCTTGTTATGATGGCTACAGATGGCATCCAATGCAAAGCCCATGGGCAAAGTTGGAACATAACCCTTGTCGAACCTTGAATCTCACAAACCATCTTCAATGTATGCTCAACTTGATCGTTTGTGGTCATGAGGTAAGGGTCCTCAAAGTGGTATGAAGTGTATCCCATGAAATCGAACTCCGGCTCGAACACACTTGCAAGGCACCAAGGCGGATTTGGTGATGTTGGAGCTTCATGTGGACTAAGAGCAAGACGAAAATCATAATGGTCATTGAGGTACTTGTTCTTTAAACGAACCCTTGGTACACAACGATCCCCAAAATGTGGAGTGTTCCCTTCAAGACGAGCTCGAATCAACTCCCCTTTGGTGTGGACTGATTTGACTTGATATTGTTCCATAAATGGATACCAACGGGGTTTAACTCTTGGAGTGCCAACTTCATGTAGGCTTGCAAAGTCTACAATTGATTTTGGAATGGAACACACCAAGATCAACTCAACTTGCCTTTGCTTGATCTGTATAAAAGTAGAAACACTAAACAAAGCGAAGGTAAGTTCGTTAGGAAAATAATAGGCCTTCACCGGGTTGCTCAAGATCAGCCCACTTTCTCTCATTTCTTCCTTTTTACCACCCATCTCATTAGATTTTTCCATCTCTTTTTCTAGTTCAACAGCTGACCCTTTCATCTCATTACTTTCAACTCCCTCGGGTTTTACCTCTTCAGGGACAATTCCCTCATCTAGCTTTTTCTCCATTCAATAACGCTCAACCTTACTTTTCATGTGTGCTAGATCAATACAAAACTGGTCATAAGTAAGTGATACAAGTGCAAGACGACGACTATTAAATAAGAAGGAATACTTATTAGTATGTCCGTCATATTTAACTTCTGGCCTCGACATCCACGCTTTGCCCAACAACCCGTGTCACTTGAATTGGGACTACATCACACAACACATCGTCGACATATTTGCCGATTTGAATAGGTACAAGTGTGTGCTTAGTAACCCAGACAACACCTTGAGTACTCATCAACTTGTGCGGTCGAAGATGACCAATGGTTGGAAGATTTAATTTCTCAACCATGATAGCGGTTGCAAGGTCGACTTCACAACTCCCATCAATGGCCAAGCTACAAATTTTTTCTTTGACACCGCAACGGGTATAAAACCAACCAAGCAATTGAGATTTGACGAGGTCCAATTGCTCATCTACACCACGTAATGGCACTTCTTTGACTCCCTTAGGATCAGGAAGACAATGTTGTGGGCTAGCTTTTATGCGTCTTGTATTCGCCATGACGTATGAGGGAACCTCCACATAAGCTCTGAGGCCAACTATTGCGGTCCTCGATCAACACGTTTCGAGACACGTAGCACGTTTGCCCGAGGATCTAGCGAGGTTGTCCAACGCTTGGATTGCTGGACCTAGAATCAAACGGACGACACGATTTGATTAAAGGCTGTAGAACGACGACTCCGATGAAGGTGAATACTCCAGGGAATAGGTCGGTAGAACAATCAAGGACAAGATGCAAGATTGCTCAATCACCCTTGCCAGAAGCAAGTAAAGCTCGAAATTCACACAAGCAAGAAAATCGAAAAACTAAGTAATTTGATTTATAAAACGTCTACCTAAAACCTTACAAAGCAAGCCTATTTATAGGCTAAGAGTTACAAAAACCCTAAGGAAAACAAGGAAAAGGGGAATTCGGCCATCTTGGGATCAAGATGGGCCGGCCCATGCTCTACTAGAACAACTAATCTAACTATAAATTAAACACCAAAGCCTAAGGCCCTATTCGGCCAACTCACTCGGAGGCCCACTTGACTCTTCATGGGCTTGGATCGTGGTGTAGATAACTTGATTGTCTCCTTCCAAGCCTTCAATTTCTCTATGGACTCCATGTTGGTCTTGGACAATTCGAACAAGGGCTTGGAGGGATTCTTTGAAGAACTTGGCTTGTGCACGTGTGACTGGGCCCAATGGAACTCGGACTGGGTCATTACTTGGGCTAAGGTCCGTGCACACATCAGTCCCCTCCACTTGAGAAGGATTCGTCCTCAAATCTGGATGGAAATGGATGATACTACAAGAGTTGGTAGTATGAACCCCAAATCTAATGCCACCACATATTGCCAAGAAAAACTCATGGCTTTACTCCAATGGCTCCTCTTGTTCGTATCATTCCCCTCCTCTTGAAAGCAATTTGCCCACAAATTGAAGCACGAATGGTGACAAGACGAGTTACATGCCTTCGACTCAATCTTGTTAGGATGGCTATAGATGTCATCCAATGCAAAACCCACGTGCTAAGTTGGAAAATAACCCTTGTCGAACCTTGAATCTCACAAACCATCTTCAATGTGTGCTCAACTTGATCGTTTGTGGTCATGAGGTAAGGGTCCTCAAAGTGGTGTGAAGCGTATCCCGTGAAATCGAACTCCAGCCCGAACACACTTGCAAGGCCCCAAGGCGGATTTGGTGATGTTGGAGATTCATGTGGACTAAGAACAAGATGAAAATCATAATGGTCATTCAGGTACTTGTTCTTTAAACGAACCCTTGGTACACAACCATCCACAAAATGTGGAGTGTTCCCATCAAGATGAGCTCGAAGCAACTCCCCTTTGGTGTGGACTGATTTGAGTTGACATTGTTCCATGAATGGATACGAACGGGGTTTAACTCTTGGAGTACCAACTACATGGAAGCTTGCAAAGTCTACAATTGATTTTGGAATGGAACACACCAAGATCAGCTCAACTTGCCTTTGCTTGATCTGAATACAAGAAGAAACACTAAACAAAGCAAGGTAAGTTCGTTAGGAAAATAATAGGCCTTCACCGGGTTGCTCAAGATCAGCCCACTTTCTCTCTTTTCTCCCTTTTTACCACCCATCTCATCAGATTTTTCCATCTCTTTGTCTATTTCAACAGCTGACCCTTTCATCTCATTGCATTCAACTCCCTCGGGTTTTATCTCTTCAGGCACAATTCCCTCATCTAGCTGTTTCTCCATTCAATAACGCTCAACCTTACTTTTCATGTGTGCTAGATCAATACAAAACTGGTCATAAGTAAGTGATACAAGTGCAATACGACGACTATTAAATAAGAAGGAATACTTATTAGTATGTCCGTCATATTTAACTTCTGGCTTCGACATCCACGCTTTGCCCAACAACCCGTGTCACTTGAATTGGGACTACATCACACAACACCTCGTCGACATATTTGCCGATTTGAATAGGTACAAGTGTGTGTTTAGTAACCCAGACAACACCTTGAGTACTCATCAACTTGTGCGGTCGAAGATGACCAATGGTTGGAAGATTTAATTTCTCAACCATGATAGCGGTTGCAAGGTCGACTTCACAACTCCCATCAATGGCCAAGCTACAAATTTTTTCTTTGACACCGCAACGGGTATAAAACCAACCAAGCAATTGAGATTTGACGAGGTCCAATTGCTCATCTACACCACGTAATGGCACTTCTTTGACTCCCTTAGGATCAGGAAGACAATGTTGTGGGCTAGCTTTTATGCGTCTTGTATTCGCCATGACGTATGAGGGAACCTCCACATAAGCTCTGAGGCCAACTATTGCGGTCCTCGATCAACACGTTTCGAGACACGTAGCACGTTTGCCCGAGGATCTAGCGAGGTTGTCCAACGCTTGGATTGCTGGACCTAGAATCAAACGGACGACACGATTTGATTAAAGGCTGTAGAACGACGACTCCGATGAAGGTGAATACTCCAGGGAATAGGTCGGTAGAACAATCAAGGACAAGATGCAAGATTGCTCAATCACCCTTGCCAGAAGCAAGTAAAGCTCGAAATTCACACAAGCAAGAAAATCGAAAAACTAAGTAATTTGATTTATAAAACGTCTACCTAAAACCTTACAAAGCAAGCCTATTTATAGGCTAAGAGTTACAAAAACCCTAAGGAAAACAAGGAAAAGGGGAATTCGGCCATCTTGGGATCAAGATGGGCCGGCCCATGCTCTACTAGAACAACTAATCTAACTATAAATTAAACACTAAAGCCTAAGGCCCTATTCGGCCAACTCACTCGGAGGCCCACTTGACTCTTCATGGGCTTGGATCGTGGTGTAGATAACTTGATTGTCTCCTTCCAAGCCTTCAATTTCTCTATGGACTCCATGTTGGTCTTGGACAATTCGAACAAGGGCTTGGAGGGATTCTTTGAAGAACTTGGCTTGTGCACGTGTGACTGGGCCCAATGGAACTCGGACTGGGTCATTACTTGGGCTAAGGTCCGTGCACACATCAGTCCCCTCCACTTGAGAAGGATTCGTCCTCAAATCTGGATGGAAATGGATGATACTACAAGAGTTGGTAGTATGAACCCCAAATCTAATGCCACCACATATTGCCAAGAAAAACTCATGGCTTTACTCCAATGGCTCCTCTTGTTCGTATCATTCCCCTCCTCTTGAAAGCAATTTGTCCACAAATTGAAGCACGAATGGTGACAAGACGAGTTACATGCCTTCGACTCAATCTTGTTAGGATGGCTATAGATGTCATCCAATGCAAAACCCACGTGCTGAGTTGGAAAATAACCCTTGTCGAACCTTGAATCTCACAAACCATCTTCAATGTGTGCTCAACTTGATCGTTTGTGGTCATGAGGTAAGGGTCCTCAAAGTGGTGTGAAGCGTATCCCGTGAAATCGAACTCCGGCCCGAACACACTTGCAAGGCCCCAAGGCGGATTTGGTGATGTTGGAGATTCATGTGGACTAAGAACAAGATGAAAATCATAATGGTCATTCAGGTACTTGTTCTTTAAACGAACCCTTGGTACACAACCATCCACAAAATGTGGAGTGTTCCCATCAAGATGAGCTCGAAGCAACTCCCCTTTGGTGTGGACTGATTTGAGTTGACATTGTTCCATGAATGGATACGAACGGGGTTTAACTCTTGGAGTACCAACTACATGGAAGCTTGCAAAGTCTACAATTGATTTTGGAATGGAACACACCAAGATCAGCTCAACTTGCCTTTGCTTGATCTGAATACAAGAAGAAACACTAAACAAAGCAAGGTAAGTTCGTTAGGAAAATAATAGGCCTTCACCGGGTTGCTCAAGATCAGCCCACTTTCTCTCTTTTCTCCCTTTTTACCACCCATCTCATCAGATTTTTCCATCTCTTTGTCTATTTCAACAGCTGACCCTTTCATCTCATTGCATTCAACTCCCTCGGGTTTTATCTCTTCAGGCACAATTCCCTCATCTAGCTGTTTCTCCATTCAATAACGCTCAACCTTACTTTTCATGTGTGCTAGATCAATACAAAACTGGTCATAAGTAAGTGATACAAGTGCAATACGACGACTATTAAATAAGAAGGAATACTTATTAGTATGTCCGTCATATTTAACTTCTGGCCTCGACATCCACGCTTTGCCCAACAACCCGTGTCACTTGAATTGGGACTACATCACACAACACATCGTCGACATATTTGCCGATTTGAATAGGTACAAGTGTGTGCTTAGTAACCCAGACAACACCTTGAGTACTCATCAACTTGTGCGGTCGAAGATGACCAATGGTTGGAAGATTTAATTTCTCAACCATGATAGCGGTTGCAAGGTCGACTTCACAACTCCCATCAATGGCCAAGCTACAAATTTTTTCTTTGACACCGCAACGGGTATAAAACCAACCAAGCAATTGAGATTTGACGAGGTCCAATTGCTCATCTACACCACGTAATGGCACTTCTTTGACTCCCTTAGGATCAGGAAGACAATGTTGTGGGCTAGCTTTTATGCGTCTTGTATTCGCCATGACGTATGAGGGAACCTCCACATAAGCTCTGAGGCCAACTATTGCGGTCCTCGATCAACACGTTTCGAGACACGTAGCACGTTTGCCCGAGGATCTAGCGAGGTTGTCCAACGCTTGGATTGCTGGACCTAGAATCAAACGGACGACACGATTTGATTAAAGGCTGTAGAACGACGACTCCGATGAAGGTGAATACTCCAGGGAATAGGTCGGTAGAACAATCAAGGACAAGATGCAAGATTGCTCAATCACCCTTGCCAGAAGCAAGTAAAGCTCGAAATTCACACAAGCAAGAAAATCGAAAAACTAAGTAATTTGATTTATAAAACGTCTACCTAAAACCTTACAAAGCAAGCCTATTTATAGGCTAAGAGTTACAAAAACCCTAAGGAAAACAAGGAAAAGGGGAATTCGGCCATCTTGGGATCAAGATGGGCCGGCCCATGCTCTACTAGAACAACTAATCTAACTATAAATTAAACACCAAAGCCTAAGGCCCTATTCGGCCAACTCACTCGGAGGCCCACTTGACTCTTCATGGGCTTGGATCGTGGTGTAGATAACTTGATTGTCTCCTTCCAAGCCTTCAATTTCTCTATGGACTCCATGTTGGTCTTGGACAATTCGAACAAGGGCTTGGAGGGATTCTTTGAAGAACTTGGCTTGTGCACGTGTGACTGGGCCCAATGGAACTCGGACTGGGTCATTACTTGGGCTAAGGTCCGTGCACACATCAGTCCCCTCCACTTGAGAAGGATTCGTCCTCAAATCTGGATGGAAATGGATGATACTACAAGAGTTGGTAGTATGAACCCCAAATCTAATGCCACCACATATTGCCAAGAAAAACTCATGGCTTTACTCCAATGGCTCCTCTTGTTCGTATCATTCCCCTCCTCTTGAAAGCAATTTGTCCACAAATTGAAGCACGAATGGTGACAAGACGAGTTACATGCCTTCGACTCAATCTTGTTAGGATGGCTATAGATGTCATCCAATGCAAAACCCACGTGCTGAGTTGGAAAATAACCCTTGTCGAACCTTGAATCTCACAAACCATCTTCAATGTGTGCTCAACTTGATCGTTTGTGGTCATGAGGTAAGGGTCCTCAAAGTGGTGTGAAGCGTATCCCGTGAAATCGAACTCCGGCCCGAACACACTTGCAAGGCCCCAAGGCGGATTTGGTGATGTTGGAGATTCATGTGGACTAAGAACAAGATGAAAATCATAATGGTCATTCAGGTACTTGTTCTTTAAACGAACCCTTGGTACACAACCATCCACAAAATGTGGAGTGTTCCCATCAAGATGAGCTCGAAGCAACTCCCCTTTGGTGTGGACTGATTTGAGTTGACATTGTTCCATGAATGGATACGAACGGGGTTTAACTCTTGGAGTACCAACTACATGGAAGCTTGCAAAGTCTACAATTGATTTTGGAATGGAACACACCAAGATCAGCTCAACTTGCCTTTGCTTGATCTGAATACAAGAAGAAACACTAAACAAAGCAAGGTAAGTTCGTTAGGAAAATAATAGGCCTTCACCGGGTTGCTCAAGATCAGCCCACTTTCTCTCTTTTCTCCCTTTTTACCACCCATCTCATCAGATTTTTCCATCTCTTTGTCTATTTCAACAGCTGACCCTTTCATCTTATTGCATTCAACTCCCTCGGGTTTTATCTCTTCAGGCACAATTCCCTCATCTAGCTGTTTCTCCATTCAATAACGCTCAACCTTACTTTTCATGTGTGCTAGATCAATACAAAACTGGTCATAAGTAAGTGATACAAGTGCAATACGACGACTATTAAATAAGAAGGAATACTTATTAGTATGTCCGTCATATTTAACTTCTGGCCTCGACATCCACGCTTTGCCCAACAACCCGTGTCACTTGAATTGGGACTACATCACACAACACATCGTCGACATATTTGCCGATTTGAATAGGTACAAGTGTGTGCTTAGTAACCCAGACAACACCTTGAGTACTCATCAACTTGTGCGGTCGAAGATGACCAATGGTTGGAAGATTTAATTTCTCAACCATGATAGCGGTTGCAAGGTCGACTTCACAACTCCCATCAATGGCCAAGCTACAAATTTTTTCTTTGACACCGCAACGGGTATAAAACCAACCAAGCAATTGAGATTTGACGAGGTCCAATTGCTCATCTACACCACGTAATGGCACTTCTTTGACTCCCTTAGGATCAGGAAGACAATGTTGTGGGCTAGCTTTTATGCGTCTTGTATTCGCCATGACGTATGAGGGAACCTCCACATAAGCTCTGAGGCCAACTATTGCGGTCCTCGATCAACACGTTTCGAGACACGTAGCACGTTTGCCCGAGGATCTAGCGAGGTTGTCCAACGCTTGGATTGCTGGACCTAGAATCAAACGGACGACACGATTTGATTAAAGGCTGTAGAACGACGACTCCGATGAACTTGATATTTTTCTTTATGATTGCACGTAGGAGTGTGGATAAAGTCCTATTGACTACCTCAGTTTGTCCGTCCGTTTGAGGATGACTAGAGGTAGAGAACAACAGTTTGGTTCCCAACCGACCCCATAAAGATTTCCAGAAATAGCTCAAAAACTTGACATCTCTATCGGATACTATTGTCCTAGGTATGCCATGCAAACGAACAACCTCTTTAAAGAATAAATCAGCAATGTGTAAAGCATCATCCGTCTTATGACATGCAATAAAGTGAGCCATTTTGGAGAACCTATCTACCACAACAAATATAGAGTCATGGCCACGCTTTGAACGAGGTAAACCAAGCACGAAATCCATGGAGATGTCAACCCAAGGTTGGTGAGGTATGGGTAAAGGAGTATACAAACCGTTTGCGTTGACCCGAGACTTAGCTTTGTGGCACACACCACATCTTTCAACAATCCTCTCCACGTCCTTGCGCATGCGAGGCCAATGGAAGTGTTCCTGCAATACAGCTAATGTCTTGGTGACACCAAAGTGTCCCATTAGTCCACCACTATGTGACTCCTGAATAAGTAAGTCACGTATGGACCCTCGAGGAATGCACAGCTTGGTAAGATAAAATAAGAACCCATCATGTACAAAGAACTTTTCAAAGTCAGATTTTCCCCAATTCGCATAAGCGTTGGCAAAATCCAAGTCATCCTTATACAACTCCTTCATGAGTTCAAAGCCTAGGAGTTTAGCATCTAAGGCAGTGAGCAAAATGTGTCTCCGAGATAAAGCGTCAGCTACTACATTAGACTTACCTGTTTTGTATTTGATGACGTATGGAAAAGACTCGATGAAGGCTACCCATCGGGCATGCCGTTTGCTCAGCTTTTGTTGTCCTTTTAGGTGCTTGAGAGACTCATGGTCAGTTTTGATGACGAATTCCCGGGCACGTAGGTAGTGTTGCCATGTCTCCAAAGCACGTACGAGGGCAAACATCTCCTTGTCATAAGTTGAATAGTTGAGGACCGCGCCATTTAATTTCTCACTAAAGTAGGCAATCGGTCTCCCTCCTTGCATGAGTACGGCTCCTACTCCTACACCTGATGCATCACATTCCACTTCAAAAGTGAGATCAAAGTTAGGTATTGCAAGGAGTGGTGCATGTGTGAGTTTGTGTTTCAGCAATTGGAAAGCCTTATCTTGGGCTTCCCCCCAAAAGAACTTCTCGTTCTTCTTTATGACCGCGGTAAGAGGTGCAGCAATGGTGCTAAAATCCTTCACAAAGCGACGGTAGAAGCTTGCTAGTCCATGAAAGCTGCGCACATCACTTACAGAGGTAGGTGTTGGCCACTCTTGGATGGACTTAATCTTCTCTTCATCTACATGAATGCCCTGCGCACTTACAACATATCCTAGAAACACAACACGATCAGTGCAAAATGTGCACTTCTTAAGGTTGGCATATAGCCTTTCCCTTCGAAGTACTGCAAAGATGGCTTTGAGGTGCTCAAAGTGTTCCTCTAAGCTTCTACTATAAATCAGAATATCATCAAAGTAAACCACTACAAATTTCCCAAGAAAAGGTCTCAAAACATGGTTCATCAAACTAATGTGATTAAGTACAAAGTGGGGAAAACTAATGTTGTTGCTGATGCATTATCACGTCGGTACTCTTTGCTCACTCAACTTGATGCAAGGTTGTTAGGATTTGAATTAGTCAAAGAGTTATACACCAATGACCCAGATTTCTCAGGTATTTATGACTCTTGTGGTTCAGCAACTCAAGGTAAATTCTACATCCTTGATGGATTTCTTTTCTACCTCAATCGACTATGTATACCTAACTGCTCTATTCGCTCTTTACTTGTTAGGGAAGCACACGGAGGTGGCTTGATGGGACACTTTGGCGTAGCTAAAACCTTAGCTATCCTTCAAGAGCACTTCCATTGGCCAAGGATGAAACGAGATGTGGAGCGAATGGTGGCTAAATGCATTACTTGCCACAAAGCTAAGTCTAAACTTCAACCCTATGGCCTTTATAGTCCTTTACCTGTACCTAAGGAACCTTGGACCGACATTTCCATGGATTTTGTTTTAGGGTTGCCTAGGTCAAAGAGGGGAAATGATAGCATCTTTGTTATTGTTGACAGATTTTCAAAAATGGCACATTTTATACCATGTCACAAAACAGATGATGCATCGCACATTGCTGATTTGTTTTTCAAAGAAATCATTAGATTGCATGGCATGCCTAGGACAATTGTCTCTGATAGGGATGTCAAATTTTTGAGTTACTTTTGGAAAACTTTGTGGGGAAAATTGGGTTCCAAATTGCTATTTTCTACTACTAGTCACCCACAAACTGATGGCCAAACTGAGGTTGTCAATCGTACACTATCTACACTCTTGCGTGCCATCATTAGAAAAAACATTAGAACCTGGGAAGAGTGTTTACCCCATGTTGAGTTTGCATACAATCGCACGGTGCATAGTTCTACTCATTTTTCACCATTTGAAATAGTCTATGGTTTTAACCCTTTAACACCACTAGACTTATCACCTTTACCTTCTTCTGAGCACATTAACATGGATGGTGCTAAACGAGCAGATTTTGTCAAGAAATTACACGAGCAGGTACGCCTAAACATTGAGCGAAGGATGGACCAAGTTGCTCAACGGGTTAACAAGGGACGCCAACGCGTTGTGTTTGAACCTGGTGACTGGGTGTGGTTACATCTACGCAAGGAACGGTTCCCAGTCCAAAGGCGCAATAAATTACTTCCCCGAGGAGATGGGCCATTCCAAGTCATCAAGCGCATCAATGACAATGCTTACAAACTGGACCTACCCGGTGAGTACAATGTGAGCGCTACATTCAATGTCTCTGATCTATCTCCTTTTCTTGCAGACGATGAAGCTGATTTGAGGACAAATCCTTTTGAAGAGGAGGGGGATGATACGAACCAAGAGACACCAGTGCGAACTATTCGAGTTCCCCTAGGACCCGTAACTCGAGCACGAGCTAACAAGATGAGGAAGGAACTCCAAGGACTTGTTCATGAGATACAAGGCCAAGAAATTGTCCCCAAGGTCATTGAGGGGCTTGAGCATGAAGGAATGAAAGTCATCCATGTAGTGCACGTCAAAGAGAACCATGTGTGACCATTCTCTAGTCACATTTGCTGTTTTAATTAAGTCATTGTAATAAGGGCTTAATGGTCCATAGTCTTGCTTTAATTACCTAAGCGATGACCTCATAAGGTTATTTACCTAAGCGATGACCTCATAAGGTTGTTTACCTAAGGGATGACCTCATAAGGTTTGGTCAAGCCCACAATTCTTAGTCTTATGGAAATAGTCAAGCCTACAATTGTTAGTCTTAGTCAAGACCACAACTCTAGACTAGTTCCACATTTAGTTGTTCATCTCTATGTAAGGCTATAAATAGCCCACACTTCCAATGGTTTTAGGCATTGAATCAATAAATCAGATTTTGAGAGTTTTCTTGGTTTCTCCAAGGCTTCTTGAATACCTTAGAATTTCTCTAGGTGTTCGTGACTTATCAATCTAGAATCGCACTAGGTTGTGGCGTCTTCTACCATTATACCAAGGTTCGTTAACCACGTGATTAACGGGTTGAGGTCATCCGCTTCAAACTTGGTGTCCTCTTGTCGATCCTGAAGCTAATTTTTTTACGGGTTTCGTCACAAGGTTGGCGACGTTCGTATCAGTTGGTAATCAGAGCTAATTAAGAGGTATCACGTTATATCCTTTTATTTATTTCCTTTTCGAGTCAAGTTGTCGAAAATTCTGTTTTCGTGTTCTAAGTTGCTATCCGCAATTTCCAGTTTTGTTATTTCGTGTTCTTGCGTTATTTTTCCAGATTTGTTACGTCATAAACTTGTGTCTAGTTGTTGTTAATTGCTGTGGTTAGTCTTGTTTGGTCCAGCCTTTTCTTTTGTGTCTTATTCTTGATTCCTTGTTTAAGTCTTGTTTCTATCCTGTTATATCCATTCAATTCCAGTCTTTTGTTCTATTTGATCATTCGAGGTTACTGTTCATCCGAAAAAAATCAGTTTGTAGCAAGGGTTTTAGAGTCCTATCTAGTTATTACCTTGTGTTCTTGTTTACATACAAAAAAAAAATAGCTGGCTAACCTTACAAAAATTCCTGGAAATCTGTCTTGACCAAAACTTGGGTTTCTTGAAGTTCCTGATTGTTTAAAACCACAATCTTGAAGTTCTTGGAACTTTAGTTGGGATTCTTGAAGCCAACCAAAATCTGTCTTGATCAAATCGTGAAATCTTGGATTGTTTGGGGAGGAAATCATCTTCAATTTTGTGTTTCTTGAATTCTGGGAATTAACATCTTGAATTCTTGAAAGAATCTTGAAGTTTCTGGGTTTTGGGAACCAAATCTTGGTAAACAACAAGGCTGCAAATTTTCAGCTGCCAAAATCCTTGTCTTCACCACAACAATCTTCTTTCTTGACTAAGAACATTTTAGCCACGAAATTTGGCTCTTCTTGGCTGATTAGAAAACAAAAACAAAGGAAGAAGAAGAATATTCAGCCTATTCAAGTCAAATTTCCCAACCTATTCAAGTCAAATTTTCCAACCTGTTCAAGTCAAATTTTCCACCCTTGTTCCCAAAAACAACCAAATCAGTTCCAATCTTGAACTTGACCTTAGAATTTATGGGAACCAGCAAATAGGAAGACTAATCCTTGTTTCCAAAGGATTAAGGAAGAAAAGTCAGCCTTGGGTTTCCAAAACAGTCCTACCACAACACAAATTCATCTTCCATTCGAATTCCATCTTTGCAACCATTGGGGAATTTCTGTCCAATCATTAATTCTGGAAATTTTCGTGCATCATTAGGTTAGTTTTAAGTGTCATTCTGAATCCTCTAAGTGTCCATTTATCTACCAAAACACTGCCCAGAAATGCAGCAACCAGCAGCTCAAAATTCCAGTTTTGGGTAGAGTTTTTGTCTAGGATCCTTAAAATTCAACTTTGAGTCATTCATTGAGTCGTGGTCAGTCCCTTCATCTTTTGTTCTTTTTTCGTTCAAAGTGCTACAATCTTGTGACCCTGGTTGGTAAGTCGATCCACACTAGAAGGAGTTCTAACTTCTTCGAGGAGTTGACCGAGGAGCCTTGAAAATACCTTGGTGAGTTCTTAGAGTGTTCAAACACGAGAGCGAGAGTAAACACGTGAGGAAGTGTGCTAGATAAACTTTGCTTCTTTCCATTATTATTTTTTTTACCCTACCTAACGAGGGGGGAGCAAGCTCCCAAGCTTTTGATCTTAAACTTTTCACAGAAGCAATCAAAGGCGAATTGGGACGCATGATGGACCAAAAACTTGAACTGATGCACCAACGCATTGACAGCTTAGAGTTGTCTCATGGAAGCTCCAAAGGCAGCCGTGGAAAGGCTTATGCACATGAGTCTAGCGACTCTAACTCAGACAACAACTATGAGCATAAGCAAAGTAGGTCCAAGCGTGATGCTAGGCCTTCAAATGACCACATTCCGGGCATAAAGATGAAAATTCCGCCTTTCCAAGGACGATCAGACCCTGATGCCTACTTAGAGTGGGAGAAGCGGATTGAACTTGTCTTCGATTGCAATACTTACTCGGAGGAACAAAAGGTCAAGTTGGCCGTGGTCGAATTCACCGACTACGCCGTTGTGTGGTGGGATCAACTCTCCACTAGTCGAAGGAGGAGTCGTGAACCTACCATACAAACTTGGACGGAGCTAAGACGACTAATGAGGAAGCGTTTCGTACCAAGTCACTACTACCGTGACTTGTACCAAAAGCTTCAAACCCTCAACCAAGGAGTACGAAGTGTCGAGGACTATCACAAAGAAATGGAAATACTCATGCTACGGGCAGACATCATGGAGGATCGAGAAGCAACAATGGCACGTTTCTTGAACGGACTAAGGCCCGAAATCGCTGACCAAGTAGAGTTACACCACTATGTGGAACTTGGGGATCTGGTGGAAAAGGCCATCAAGATTGAAAGGAGGATTAAGAGGAGGGGTTTGACTCGGAGTTACTCCAACTTTTCACCCTCTTATCTCCGAACTACCCCACCAAAGAAAGAGGATAAAGGGCCGAGTAATTCCATCCCTTCAAGATCGAGGCCGGATATGACTAAGTGGGAGTCTAAGACAACACCAAAGACTGCCATTGAGTCGAGCATGGGGCGAAATCGAGATACTAGATGCTTCAAATGCCAAGGCCGAGGGCATATTGCTAGACAATGCCCGAACCAACGCACTATGATCATCTTACCCAATGGTGAGTTTTTCACCGATGATGAGGATGAGAAGGAGGAGTTGCCATCCCTTGAGGAAGAAGAGGAAGCATTACCCGTCGATGAGCGAGTTGGACTCGTTGTCAGACGAGCCTTAGCAACCCAAGTGAAAGCTGCCGACCATGCACAAAGGGAGAACATTTTCTACACCTGTTGCTATATCAAAGGCAAGGTATGTAGTTTGATCATAGATGGAGGTAGTTGTGCTAACGTCGCTAGTGCCTTGATGGTGGAGAAACTAGCACTACCCACTCTACGACATCCAACACCTTATCGTTTGCAATGGTTGAATGATAGTGGGGATGTTCGTGTGACCAAGCAAGTCCAAGTACCTTTCCGAATTGGAAAGTATGAGGACGTGGTGTTATGCGACGTGGTCCCTATGCAAGCATGTCACATACTATTGGGGAGACCATGGCAATTCGACAAGGGAGTTACATTCGATGGCATTACCAATAAATACTCCTTCAAGCAAGGCGAGAAGAGGATTGTGCTTGTGCCACTCACTCCTATCCAAGTTCGTGAAGATCAAGAAAGCCTGAACAAGGAGAGCGAGCTTGAGAATGAGAAGAAAAAAATAGAAAAAATCGAGAGCTCAACAGGAAATGATAAGGCCGAGAAAATTGAGAGGAAAAAGACATATAGTGAGCCGGCCAAAATTGAAAAGAGAGAGAAAAGGCAAAGTCTATTGATAAAAGCCAATGTAGTAAGAAAAGCTTTGAGTGTTAATACACCCATCTTTGTACTTTTGTGCAAAGAGGTGTTGGTTGTTACAAGTGATCTTACTAACACTCTACCATCTAGTATTGTCTCTCTTTTGCAGGATTATGAGGATGTCTTTCCCGATGAGATTCCAAATGGACTACCACCAATAAGGGGAATTGAGCATCAAATTGACTTGGTTCCAGGTGCCCCACTTCCTAACAGACCAGCCTACAAAATGGGTCCAGATGAGACAAAGGAGCTCCAACGCCAAATCGAAGAGCTTCTAACAAAGGGATGGGCACGAGAAAGCTTGAGCCCATGTGCGGTTCCCGTCATCTTGGTGCCTAAAAAGGATGGAAGTTGGCGAATGTGCACTGACTGTAGGGCCGTTAATGCAATAACGGTAAAATATCGTCACCCTATTCCTAGACTTGATGATATGTTAGATGAGCTATATGGTGCTGTGATTTTCACTAAAATTGATCTAAAAAGCGGTTATCATCAAATTAGGATGAAAGAGGGGGATGAATGGAAAACGGCCTTTAAAACCAAACATGGCTTGTACGAGTGGTTAGTTATGCCATTTGGACTAACTAATGCACCTAGTACGTTCATGAGGTTGATGAACCACGTACTTCGTCCATTCCTTGGAAAATTTGTAGTTGTATATTTTGACGATATCCTGATTTATAGTAGGAGCTTAGATGAGCATGTTGAACATGTGAAGCTTGTTCTTGATGTACTTCGAAGGGAAAAGCTCTATGCTAACCTTAAGAAGTGCTCCTTTTGTACTGATCAACTTGTCTTCCTAGGCTTTGTTGTGAGTAAACAGGGAATCAAAGTGGACGAGGAGAAGGTTAAAGCAATTCGAGAATGGCCTACTCCAAGCACGGTGGGTGAGGTACGTAGCTTCCATGGTCTTGCTAGTTTTTATAGACGATTTGTTAAAGATTTTAGTACCATTGCTGCACCTCTAACTGCTGTAATTAAGAAAAATGAGCCATTTGTGTGGATAGATGCTCAAGTACGTGCTTTCCAAATGCTTAAACATCAACTCACACATGCACCACTACTTGCATTACCATGCTTTGACAAGATGTTTGAAATAGAGTGTGATGCATCTGGGGTGGGTATTGGAGCTGTCCTAATGCAAGAGGGCAAACCAATTGCATACTTTAGTGAAAAACTCAATGGGGCAGCTTTGAACTATTCCACTTATGATAAGGAGTTGTACTCCTTAATCCGTGCTTTAGAAACTTGGCAACATTACTTGAGACCAAGGGAATTTGTCATACACACTGACCATGAGTCGCTTAAGCACATTAAGTCACAACACAAGTTGAATAAGCGTCATGTTAGGTGGATTGCATTTATTGAAACCTTCCCTTATGTGATTAAGTACAAAGTGGGGAAAACTAATGTTGTTGCTGATGCATTATCACGTCGGTACTCTTTGCTCACTCAACTTGATGCAAGGTTGTTAGGATTTGAATTAGTCAAAGAGTTATACACCAATGACCCAGATTTCTCAGGTATTTATGACTCTTGTGGTTCAGCAACTCAAGGTAAATTCTACATCCTTGATGGATTTCTTTTCTACCTCAATCGACTATGTATACCTAACTGCTCTATTCGCTCTTTACTTGTTAGGGAAGCACACGGAGGTGGCTTGATGGGACACTTTGGCGTAGCTAAAACCTTAGCTATCCTTCAAGAGCACTTCCATTGGCCAAGGATGAAACGAGATGTGGAGCGAATGGTGGCTAAATGCATTACTTGCCACAAAGCTAAGTCTAAACTTCAACCCTATGGCCTTTATAGTCCTTTACCTGTACCTAAGGAACCTTGGACCGACATTTCCATGGATTTTGTTTTAGGGTTGCCTAGGTCAAAGAGGGGAAATGATAGCATCTTTGTTATTGTTGACAGATTTTCAAAAATGGCACATTTTATACCATGTCACAAAACAGATGATGCATCGCACATTGCTGATTTGTTTTTCAAAGAAATCATTAGATTGCATGGCATGCCTAGGACAATTGTCTCTGATAGGGATGTCAAATTTTTGAGTTACTTTTGGAAAACTTTGTGGGGAAAATTGGGTACCAAATTGCTATTTTCTACTACTAGTCACCCACAAACTGATGGCCAAACTGAGGTTGTCAATCGTACACTATCTACACTCTTGCGTGCCATCATTAGAAAAAACATTAGAACCTGGGAAGAGTGTTTACCCCATGTTGAGTTTGCATACAATCGCACGGTGCATAGTTCTACTCATTTTTCACCATTTGAAATAGTCTATGGTTTTAACCCTTTAACACCACTAGACTTATCACCTTTACCTTCTTCTGAGCACATTAACATGGATGGTGCTAAACGAGCAGATTTTGTCAAGAAATTACACGAGCAGGTACGCCTAAACATTGAGCGAAGGATGGACCAAGTTGCTCAACGGGTTAACAAGGGACGCCAACGCGTTGTGTTTGAACCTGGTGACTGGGTGTGGTTACATCTACGCAAGGAACGGTTCCCAGTCCAAAGGCGCAATAAATTACTTCCCCGAGGAGATGGGCCATTCCAAGTCATCAAGCGCATCAATGACAATGCTTACAAACTGGACCTACCCGGTGAGTACAATGTGAGCGCTACATTCAATGTCTCTGATCTATCTCCTTTTCTTGCAGACGATGAAGCTGATTTGAGGACAAATCCTTTTGAAGAGGAGGGGGATGATACGAACCAAGAGACACCAGTGCGAACTATTCGAGTTCCCCTAGGACCCGTAACTCGAGCACGAGCTAACAAGATGAGGAAGGAACTCCAAGGACTTGTTCATGAGATACAAGGCCAAGAAATTGTCCCCAAGGTCATTGAGGGGCTTGAGCATGAAGGAATGAAAGTCATCCATGTAGTGCACGTCAAAGAGAACCATGTGTGACCATTCTCTAGTCACATTTGCTGTTTTAATTAAGTCATTGTAATAAGGGCTTAATGGTCCATAGTCTTGCTTTAATTACCTAAGCGATGACCTCATAAGGTTATTTACCTAAGCGATGACCTCATAAGGTTGTTTACCTAAGGGATGACCTCATAAGGTTTGGTCAAGCCCACAATTCTTAGTCTTATGGAAATAGTCAAGCCTACAATTGTTAGTCTTAGTCAAGACCACAACTCTAGACTAGTTCCACATTTAGTTGTTCATCTCTATGTAAAGCTATAAATAGCCCACACTTCCAATGGTTTTAGGCATTGAATCAATAAATCAGATTTTGAGAGTTTTCTTGGTTTCTCCAAGGCTTCTTGAATACCTTAGAATTTCTCTAGGTGTTCGTGACTTATCAATCTAGAATCGCACTAGGTTGTGGCGTCTTCTACCATTATACCAAGGTTCGTTAACCACGTGATTAACGGGTTGAGGTCATCCGCTTCAAACTTGGTGTCCTCTTGTCGATCCTGAAGCTAATTTTTTTACGGGTTTCGTCACAAGGTTGGCGACATTCGTATCAGATGAGCTCGAAGCAACTCCCCTTTGGTGTGGACTGATTTGAGTTGACATTGTTCCATGAATGGATACGAACGGGGTTTAACTCTTGGAGTACCAACTACATGGAAGCTTGCAAAGTCTACAATTGATTTTGGAATGGAACACACCAAGATCAGCTCAACTTGCCTTTGCTTGATCTGAATACAAGAAGAAACACTAAACAAAGCAAGGTAAGTTCGTTAGGAAAATAATAGGCCTTCACCGGGTTGCTCAAGATCAGCCCACTTTCTCTCTTTTCTCCCTTTTTACCACCCATCTCATCAGATTTTTCCATCTCTTTGTCTATTTCAACAGCTGACCCTTTCATCTCATTGCATTCAACTCCCTCGGGTTTTATCTCTTCAGGCACAATTCCCTCATCTAGCTGTTTCTCCATTCAATAACGCTCAACCTTACTTTTCATGTGTGCTAGATCAATACAAAACTGGTCATAAGTAAGTGATACAAGTGCAATACGACGACTATTAAATAAGAAGGAATACTTATTAGTATGTCCGTCATATTTAACTTCTGGCCTCGACATCCACGCTTTGCCCAACAACCCGTGTCACTTGAATTGGGACTACATCACACAACACCTCGTCGACATATTTGCCGATTTGAATAGGTACAAGTGTGTGCTTAGTAACCCAGACAACACCTTGAGTACTCATCAACTTGTGCGGTCGAAGATGACCAATGGTTGGAAGATTTAATTTCTCAACCATGATAGCGGTTGCAAGGTCGACTTCACAACTCCCATCAATGGCCAAGCTACAAATTTTGTCTTTGACACCGCAACGGGTATAAAACCAACCAAGCAATTGAGATTTGACGAGGTCCAATTGCTCATCTACACCACGTAATGGCACTTCTTTGACTCCCTTAGGATCAGGAAGACAATGTTGTGGGCTAGCTTTTATGCGTCTTGTATTCGCCATGACGTATGAGGGAACCTCCACATAAGCTCTGAGGCCAACTATTGCGGTCCTCGATCAACACGTTTCGAGACACGTAGCACGTTTGCCCGAGGATCTAGCGAGGTTGTCCAACGCTTGGATTGCTGGACCTAGAATCAAACGGACGACACGATTTGATTAAAGGCTGTAGAACGACGACTCCGATGAAGGTGAATACTCCAGGGAATAGGTCGGTAGAACAATCAAGGACAAGATGCAAGATTGCTCAATCACCCTTGCCAGAAGCAAGTAAAGCTCGAAATTCACACAAGCAAGAAAATCGAAAAACTAAGTAATTTGATTTATAAAACGTCTACCTAAAACCTTACAAAGCAAGCCTATTTATAGGCTAAGAGTTACAAAAACCCTAAGGAAAACAAGGAAAAGGGGAATTCGGCCATCTTGGGATCAAGATGGGCCGGCCCATGCTCTACTAGAACAACTAATCTAACTATAAATTAAACACCAAAGCCTAAGGCCCTATTCGGCCAACTCACTCGGAGGCCCACTTGACTCTTCATGGGCTTGGATCGTGGTGTAGATAACTTGATTGTCTCCTTCCAAGCCTTCAATTTCTCTATGGACTCCATGTTGGTCTTGGACAATTCGAACAAGGGCTTGGAGGGATTCTTTGAAGAACTTGGCTTGTGCACGTGTGACTGGGCCCAATGGAACTCGGACTGGGTCATTACTTGGGCTAAGGTCCGTGCACACATCAGTCCCCTCCACTTGAGAAGGATTCGTCCTCAAATCTGGATGGAAATGGATGATACTACAAGAGTTGGTAGTATGAACCCCAAATCTAATGCCACCACATATTGCCAAGAAAAACTCATGGCTTTACTCCAATGGCTCCTCTTGTTCGTATCATTCCCCTCCTCTTGAAAGCAATTTGCCCACAAATTGAAGCACGAATGGTGACAAGACGAGTTACATGCCTTCGACTCAATCTTGTTAGGATGGCTATAGATGTCATCCAATGCAAAACCCACGTGCTAAGTTGGAAAATAACCCTTGTCGAACCTTGAATCTCACAAACCATCTTCAATGTGTGCTCAACTTGATCGTTTGTGGTCATGAGGTAAGGGTCCTCAAAGTGGTGTGAAGCGTATCCCGTGAAATCGAACTCCGGCCCGAACACACTTGCAAGGCCCCAAGGCGGATTTGGTGATGTTGGAGATTCATGTGGACTAAGAACAAGATGAAAATCATAATGGTCATTCAGGTACTTGTTCTTTAAACGAACCCTTGGTACACAACCATCCACAAAATGTGGAGTGTTCTCATCAAGATGAGCTCGAAGCAACTCCCCTTTGGTGTGGACTGATTTGAGTTGACATTGTTCCATGAATGGATACGAACGGGGTTTAACTCTTGGAGTACCAACTACATGGAAGCTTGCAAAGTCTACAATTGATTTTGGAATGGAACACACCAAGATCAGCTCAACTTGCCTTTGCTTGATCTGAATACAAGAAGAAACACTAAACAAAGCAAGGTAAGTTCGTTAGGAAAATAATAGGCCTTCACCGGGTTGCTCAAGATCAGCCCACTTTCTCACTTTTCTCCCTTTTTACCACCCATCTCATCAGATTTTTCCATCTCTTTGTCTATTTCAACAGCTGACCCTTTCATCTCATTGCATTCAACTCCCTCGGGTTTTATCTCTTCAGGCACAATTCCCTCATCTAGCTGTTTCTCCATTCAATAACGCTCAACCTTACTTTTCATGTGTGCTAGATCAATACAAAACTGGTCATAAGTAAGTGATACAAGTGCAATACGACGACTATTAAATAAGAAGGAATACTTATTAGTATGTCCGTCATATTTAACTTCTGGCCTCGACATCCACGCTTTGCCCAACAACCCGTGTCACTTGAATTGGGACTACATCACACAACACCTCGTCGACATATTTGCCGATTTGAATAGGTACAAGTGTGTGCTTAGTAACCCAGACAACACCTTGAGTACTCATCAACTTGTGCGGTCGAAGATGACCAATGGTTGGAAGATTTAATTTCTCAACCATGATAGCGGTTGCAAGGTCGACTTCACAACTCCCATCAATGGCCAAGCTACAAATTTTGTCTTTGACACCGCAACGGGTATAAAACCAACCAAGCAATTGAGATTTGACGAGGTCCAATTGCTCATCTACACCACGTAATGGCACTTCTTTGACTCCCTTAGGATCAGGAAGACAATGTTGTGGGCTAGCTTTTATGCGTCTTGTATTCGCCATGACGTATGAGGGAACCTCCACATAAGCTCTGAGGCCAACTATTGCGGTCCTCGATCAACACGTTTCGAGACACGTAGCACGTTTGCCCGAGGATCTAGCGAGGTTGTCCAACGCTTGGATTGCTGGACCTAGAATCAAACGGACGACACGATTTGATTAAAGGCTGTAGAACGACGACTCCGATGAAGGTGAATACTCCAGGGAATAGGTCGGTAGAACAATCAAGGACAAGATGCAAGATTGCTCAATCACCCTTGCCAGAAGCAAGTAAAGCTCGAAATTCACACAAGCAAGAAAATCGAAAAACTAAGTAATTTGATTTATAAAACGTCTACCTAAAACCTTACAAAGCAAGCCTATTTATAGGCTAAGAGTTACAAAAACCCTAAGGAAAACAAGGAAAAGGGGAATTCGGCCATCTTGGGATCAAGATGGGCCGGCCCATGCTCTACTAGAACAACTAATCTAACTATAAATTAAACACCAAAGCCTAAGGCCCTATTCGGCCAACTCACTCGGAGGCCCACTTGACTCTTCATGGGCTTGGATCGTGGTGTAGATAACTTGATTGTCTCCTTCCAAGCCTTCAATTTCTCTATGGACTCCATGTTGGTCTTGGACAATTCGAACAAGGGCTTGGAGGGATTCTTTGAAGAACTTGGCTTGTGCACGTGTGACTGGCACGTGCTAAGTTGGAAAATAACCCTTGTCGAACCTTGAATCTCACAAACCATCTTCAATGTGTGCTCAACTTGATCGTTTGTGGTCATGAGGTAAGGGTCCGCAAAGTGGTGTGAAGCGTATCCCGTGAAATCGAACTCCGGCCCGAACACACTTGCAAGGCCCCAAGGCGGATTTGGTGATGTTGGAGATTCATGTGGACTAAGAACAAGATGAAAATCATAATGGTCATTCAGGTACTTGTTCTTTAAACGAACCCTTGGTACACAACCATCCACAAAATGTGGAGTGTTCTCATCAAGATGAGCTCGAAGCAACTCCCCTTTGGTGTGGACTGATTTGAGTTGACATTGTTCCATGAATGGATACGAACGGGGTTTAACTCTTGGAGTACCAACTACATGGAAGCTTGCAAAGTCTACAATTGATTTTGGAATGGAACACACCAAGATCAGCTCAACTTGCCTTTGCTTGATCTGAATACAAGAAGAAACACTAAACAAAGCAAGGTAAGTTCGTTAGGAAAATAATAGGCCTTCACCGGGTTGCTCAAGATCAGCCCACTTTCTCACTTTTCTCCCTTTTTACCACCCATCTCATCAGATTTTTCCATCTCTTTGTCTATTTCAACAGCTGACCCTTTCATCTCATTGCATTCAACTCCCTCGGGTTTTATCTCTTCAGGCACAATTCCCTCATGATGCGAGACGCGGAAGCTACTTCGGATCTAGAGGAACACGATGAAGATTTGATGGAGTTGAACCCGAACTTGGACCACTCAAGAACAGATTTAACGGTAGAGGACGCCACAATCAAGTATGTGTGCTTGATTGATAAGTCAAGAACAGCCTAGGATCGACTCTAGGATGTTCAACTTAGCTTTCACAAGCTAAGGGAATTTGTCGCAAGGGATGGACGAAATTCTGGAAATTTTATTCAATACTCTCAAAAACTGAATGTAACATGCGGCTTGAGGCTATTAATAGCCGTGACTAAGACCTAATAAACTGGAAAAATAACAAGGAAAGTTCGGCCAGCCCCTTGGGCCTTCACTTGACCGAAAGCTAGCCCAACTAACTATAGATCATAAGCGAGACCCCCGTACGGCTCAGCGAGGGTACTTAACTGCGGCTCAGCCCGCCGTTTGGAGCTTGAACATTTGCATCTTCAATTGTAAGCTGCATTTTAGTAGTTGTGCAAGGATATTCCAACTCAATTCCTTCAATGACCGGTTTCTCTTGGGTTTGGACGGCACGTACCAAGGCTTGAAGGGACTCCTTGAATCTCTTGGCTCGTGCTCGTGTCACTGGGCCTTGGGGCACCTTCACAGGGTCTACTTGTACACTTTGGGCCTCGTGCTCAACCGCATCATTCCCCTCCTCTTGAAAAGGATTTGCCCTCAAATCGTACTCGTCCCCTGTAATAAATGGACTTAGATCAGCAACATTGAATGTAGCACTAACAGTATACTCACCAGGCAGATCTAAGCGGTATGCATTGTCGTTGATGCGCTCAATAACTTGAAAAGGCCGATCTCCTCTTGGTGACAGCTTGCTTTGCCGTTGTTTTGGAAACCTCTCCTTGCGCAAATGTAACCAGACCCAATCACCTGGTTCAAAGACAAGCTTGCGCCTGTGCTTATTAGCTTGTTGGACATATTGGGCCGTCCTCCTCTCGATGTTGGTACGAACCTTGTCGTGTAATGATCTCACGAACTCAGCTTTCTTCTTGCCATCTAAGTTCATATGCTCAGAAGAAGGTAATGGCAACAAATCTAAGGGAGTTAAGGGGTTCAAACCATACACAACTTCAAAAGGCGAGAATTGTGTAGCACTATGCACAACCCTATTGTATGCAAACTCAACATGAGGTAGACACTCCTCCCATGACTTGATATTTTTCTTTATGATTGCACGTAGGAGTGTGGATAAAGTCCTATTGACTACCTCAGTTTGTCCGTCCGTTTGAGGATGACTAGAGGTAGAGAACAACAGTTTGGTTCCCAACCGACCCCATAAAGATTTCCAGAAATAGCTCAAAAACTTGACATCTCTATCGGATACTATTGTCCTAGGTATGCCATGCAAACGAACAACCTCTTTAAAGAATAAATCAGCAATGTGTAAAGCATCATCCGTCTTATGACATGCAATAAAGTGAGCCATTTTGGAGAACCTATCTACCACAACAAATATAGAGTCATGGCCACGCTTTGAACGAGGTAAACCAAGCACGAAATCCATGGAGATGTCAACCCAAGGTTGGTGAGGTATGGGTAAAGGAGTATACAAACCGTTTGGGTTGACCCGAGACTTAGCTTTGTGGCACACACCACATCTTTCAACAATCCTCTCCACGTCCTTGCGCATGCGAGGCCAATGGAAGTGTTCCTGCAATACAGCTAATGTCTTGGTGACACCAAAGTGTCCCATTAGTCCACCACTATGTGACTCCTGAATAAGTAAGTCACGTATGGACCCTCGAGGAATGCACAGCTTGGTAAGATAAAATAAGAACCCATCATGTACAAAGAACTTTTCAAAGTCAGATTTTCCCCAATTCGCATAAGCGTTGGCAAAATCCAAGTCATCCTTATACAACTCCTTCATGAGTTCAAAGCCTAGGAGTTTAGCATCTAAGGCAGTGAGCAAAATGTGTCTCCGAGATAAAGCGTCAGCTACTACATTAGACTTACCTGTTTTGTATTTGATGACGTATGGAAAAGACTCGATGAAGGCTACCCATCGGGCATGCCGTTTGCTCAGCTTTTGTTGTCCTTTTAGGTGCTTGAGAGACTCATGGTCAGTTTTGATGACGAATTCCCGGGCACGTAGGTAGTGTTGCCATGTCTCCAAAGCACGTACGAGGGCAAACATCTCCTTGTCATAAGTTGAATAGTTGAGGACCGCGCCATTTAATTTCTCACTAAAGTAGGCAATCGGTCTCCCTCCTTGCATGAGTACGGCTCCTACTCCTACACCTGATGCATCACATTCCACTTCAAAAGTGAGATCAAAGTTAGGTATTGCAAGGAGTGGTGCATGTGTGAGTTTGTGTTTCAGCAATTGGAAAGCCTTATCTTGGGCTTCCCCCCAAAAGAACTTCTCGTTCTTCTTTATGACCGCGGTAAGAGGTGCAGCAATGGTGCTAAAATCCTTCACAAAGCGACGGTAGAAGCTTGCTAGTCCATGAAAGCTGCGCACATCACTTACAGAGGTAGGTGTTGGCCACTCTTGGATGGACTTAATCTTCTCTTCATCTACATGAATGCCCTGCGCACTTACAACATATCCTAGAAACACAACACGATCAGTGCAAAATGTGCACTTCTTAAGGTTGGCATATAGCCTTTCCCTTCGAAGTACTGCAAAGATGGCTTTGAGGTGCTCAAAGTGTTCCTCTAAGCTTCTACTATAAATCAGAATATCATCAAAGTAAACCACTACAAATTTCCCAAGAAAAGGTCTCAAAACATGGTTCATCAAACTAATGTGATTAAGTACAAAGTGGGGAAAACTAATGTTGTTGCTGATGCATTATCACGTCGGTACTCTTTGCTCACTCAACTTGATGCAAGGTTGTTAGGATTTGAATTAGTCAAAGAGTTATACACCAATGACCCAGATTTCTCAGGTATTTATGACTCTTGTGGTTCAGCAACTCAAGGTAAATTCTACATCCTTGATGGATTTCTTTTCTACCTCAATCGACTATGTATACCTAACTGCTCTATTCGCTCTTTACTTGTTAGGGAAGCACACGGAGGTGGCTTGATGGGACACTTTGGCGTAGCTAAAACCTTAGCTATCCTTCAAGAGCACTTCCATTGGCCAAGGATGAAACGAGATGTGGAGCGAATGGTGGCTAAATGCATTACTTGCCACAAAGCTAAGTCTAAACTTCAACCCTATGGCCTTTATAGTCCTTTACCTGTACCTAAGGAACCTTGGACCGACATTTCCATGGATTTTGTTTTAGGGTTGCCTAGGTCAAAGAGGGGAAATGATAGCATCTTTGTTATTGTTGACAGATTTTCAAAAATGGCACATTTTATACCATGTCACAAAACAGATGATGCATCGCACATTGCTGATTTGTTTTTCAAAGAAATCATTAGATTGCATGGCATGCCTAGGACAATTGTCTCTGATAGGGATGTCAAATTTTTGAGTTACTTTTGGAAAACTTTGTGGGGAAAATTGGGTTCCAAATTGCTATTTTCTACTACTAGTCACCCACAAACTGATGGCCAAACTGAGGTTGTCAATCGTACACTATCTACACTCTTGCGTGCCATCATTAGAAAAAACATTAGAACCTGGGAAGAGTGTTTACCCCATGTTGAGTTTGCATACAATCGCACGGTGCATAGTTCTACTCATTTTTCACCATTTGAAATAGTCTATGGTTTTAACCCTTTAACACCACTAGACTTATCACCTTTACCTTCTTCTGAGCACATTAACATGGATGGTGCTAAACGAGCAGATTTTGTCAAGAAATTACACGAGCAGGTACGCCTAAACATTGAGCGAAGGATGGACCAAGTTGCTCAACGGGTTAACAAGGGACGCCAACGCGTTGTGTTTGAACCTGGTGACTGGGTGTGGTTACATCTACGCAAGGAACGGTTCCCAGTCCAAAGGCGCAATAAATTACTTCCCCGAGGAGATGGGCCATTCCAAGTCATCAAGCGCATCAATGACAATGCTTACAAACTGGACCTACCCGGTGAGTACAATGTGAGCGCTACATTCAATGTCTCTGATCTATCTCCTTTTCTTGCAGACGATGAAGCTGATTTGAGGACAAATCCTTTTGAAGAGGAGGGGGATGATACGAACCAAGAGACACCAGTGCGAACTATTCGAGTTCCCCTAGGACCCGTAACTCGAGCACGAGCTAACAAGATGAGGAAGGAACTCCAAGGACTTGTTCATGAGATACAAGGCCAAGAAATTGTCCCCAAGGTCATTGAGGGGCTTGAGCATGAAGGAATGAAAGTCATCCATGTAGTGCACGTCAAAGAGAACCATGTGTGACCATTCTCTAGTCACATTTGCTGTTTTAATTAAGTCATTGTAATAAGGGCTTAATGGTCCATAGTCTTGCTTTAATTACCTAAGCGATGACCTCATAAGGTTATTTACCTAAACGATGACCTCATAAGGTTGTTTACCTAAGGGATGACCTCATAAGGTTTGGTCAAGCCCACAATTCTTAGTCTTATGGAAATAGTCAAGCCTACAATTGTTAGTCTTAGTCAAGACCACAACTCTAGACTAGTTCCACATTTAGTTGTTCATCTCTATGTAAGGCTATAAATAGCCCACACTTCCAATGGTTTTAGGCATTGAATCAATAAATCAGATTTTGAGAGTTTTCTTGGTTTCTCCAAGGCTTCTTGAATACCTTAGAATTTCTCTAGGTGTTCGTGACTTATCAATCTAGAATCGCACTAGGTTGTGGCGTCTTCTACCATTATACCAAGGTTCGTTAACCACGTGATTAACGGGTTGAGGTCATCCGCTTCAAACTTGGTGTCCTCTTGTCGATCCTGAAGCTAATTTTTTTACGGGTTTCGTCACAAGGTTGGCGACGTTCGTATCAGTTGGTAATCAGAGCTAATTAAGAGGTATCACGTTATATCCTTTTATTTATTTCCTTTTCGAGTCAAGTTGTCGAAAATTCTGTTTTCGTGTTCTAAGTTGCTATCCGCAATTTCCAGTTTTGTTATTTCGTGTTCTTGCGTTATTTTTCCAGATTTGTTACGTCATAAACTTGTGTCTAGTTGTTGTTAATTGCTGTGGTTAGTCTTGTTTGGTCCAGCCTTTTCTTTTGTGTCTTATTCTTGATTCCTTGTTTAAGTCTTGTTTCTATCCTGTTATATCCATTCAATTCCAGTCTTTTGTTCTATTTGATCATTCGAGGTTACTGTTCATCCGAAAAAAATCAGTTTGTAGCAAGGGTTTTAGAGTCCTATCTAGTTATTACCTTGTGTTCTTGTTTACATACAAAAAAAAAATAGCTGGCTAACCTTACAAAAATTCCTGGAAATCTGTCTTGACCAAAACTTGGGTTTCTTGAAGTTCCTGATTGTTTAAAACCACAATCTTGAAGTTCTTGGAACTTTAGTTGGGATTCTTGAAGCCAACCAAAATCTGTCTTGATCAAATCGTGAAATCTTGGATTGTTTGGGGAGGAAATCATCTTCAATTTTGTGTTTCTTGAATTCTGGGAATTAACATCTTGAATTCTTGAAAGAATCTTGAAGTTTCTGGGTTTTGGGAACCAAATCTTGGTAAACAACAAGGCTGCAAATTTTCAGCTGCCAAAATCCTTGTCTTCACCACAACAATCTTCTTTCTTGACTAAGAACATTTTAGCCACGAAATTTGGCTCTTCTTGGCTGATTAGAAAACAAAAACAAAGGAAGAAGAAGAATATTCAGCCTATTCAAGTCAAATTTCCCAACCTATTCAAGTCAAATTTTCCAACCTGTTCAAGTCAAATTTTCCACCCTTGTTCCCAAAAACAACCAAATCAGTTCCAATCTTGAACTTGACCTTAGAATTTATGGGAACCAGCAAATAGGAAGACTAATCCTTGTTTCCAAAGGATTAAGGAAGAAAAGTCAGCCTTGGGTTTCCAAAACAGTCCTACCACAACACAAATTCATCTTCCATTCGAATTCCATCTTTGCAACCATTGGGGAATTTCTGTCCAATCATTAATTCTGGAAATTTTCGTGCATCATTAGGTTAGTTTTAAGTGTCATTCTGAATCCTCTAAGTGTCCATTTATCTACCAAAACACTGCCCAGAAATGCAGCAACCAGCAGCTCAAAATTCCAGTTTTGGGTAGAGTTTTTGTCTAGGATCCTTAAAATTCAACTTTGAGTCATTCATTGAGTCGTGGTCAGTCCCTTCATCTTTTGTTCTTTTTTCGTTCAAAGTGCTACAATCTTGTGACCCTGGTTGGTAAGTCGATCCACACTAGAAGGAGTTCTAACTTCTTCGAGGAGTTGACCGAGGAGCCTTGAAAATACCTTGGTGAGTTCTTAGAGTGTTCAAACACGAGAGCGAGAGTAAACACGTGAGGAAGTGTGCTAGATAAACTTTGCTTCTTTCCATTATTATTTTTTTTACCCTACCTAACGAGGGGGGAGCAAGCTCCCAAGCTTTTGATCTTAAACTTTTCACAGAAGCAATCAAAGGCGAATTGGGACGCATGATGGACCAAAAACTTGAACTGATGCACCAACGCATTGACAGCTTAGAGTTGTCTCATGGAAGCTCCAAAGGCAGCCGTGGAAAGGCTTATGCACATGAGTCTAGCGACTCTAACTCAGACAACAACTATGAGCATAAGCAAAGTAGGTCCAAGCGTGATGCTAGGCCTTCAAATGACCACATTCCGGGCATAAAGATGAAAATTCCGCCTTTCCAAGGACGATCAGACCCTGATGCCTACTTAGAGTGGGAGAAGCGGATTGAACTTGTCTTCGATTGCAATACTTACTCGGAGGAACAAAAGGTCAAGTTGGCCGTGGTCGAATTCACCGACTACGCCGTTGTGTGGTGGGATCAACTCTCCACTAGTCGAAGGAGGAGTCGTGAACCTACCATACAAACTTGGACGGAGCTAAGACGACTAATGAGGAAGCGTTTCGTACCAAGTCACTACTACCGTGACTTGTACCAAAAGCTTCAAACCCTCAACCAAGGAGTACGAAGTGTCGAGGACTATCACAAAGAAATGGAAATACTCATGCTACGGGCAGACATCATGGAGGATCGAGAAGCAACAATGGCACGTTTCTTGAACGGACTAAGGCCCGAAATCGCTGACCAAGTAGAGTTACACCACTATGTGGAACTTGGGGATCTGGTGGAAAAGGCCATCAAGATTGAAAGGAGGATTAAGAGGAGGGGTTTGACTCGGAGTTACTCCAACTTTTCACCCTCTTATCTCCGAACTACCCCACCAAAGAAAGAGGATAAAGGGCCGAGTAATTCCATCCCTTCAAGATCGAGGCCGGATATGACTAAGTGGGAGTCTAAGACAACACCAAAGACTGCCATTGAGTCGAGCATGGGGCGAAATCGAGATACTAGATGCTTCAAATGCCAAGGCCGAGGGCATATTGCTAGACAATGCCCGAACCAACGCACTATGATCATCTTACCCAATGGTGAGTTTTTCACCGATGATGAGGATGAGAAGGAGGAGTTGCCATCCCTTGAGGAAGAAGAGGAAGCATTACCCGTCGATGAGCGAGTTGGACTCGTTGTCAGACGAGCCTTAGCAACCCAAGTGAAAGCTGCCGACCATGCACAAAGGGAGAACATTTTCTACACCTGTTGCTATATCAAAGGCAAGGTATGTAGTTTGATCATAGATGGAGGTAGTTGTGCTAACGTCGCTAGTGCCTTGATGGTGGAGAAACTAGCACTACCCACTCTACGACATCCAACACCTTATCGTTTGCAATGGTTGAATGATAGTGGGGATGTTCGTGTGACCAAGCAAGTCCAAGTACCTTTCCGAATTGGAAAGTATGAGGACGTGGTGTTATGCGACGTGGTCCCTATGCAAGCATGTCACATACTATTGGGGAGACCATGGCAATTCGACAAGGGAGTTACATTCGATGGCATTACCAATAAATACTCCTTCAAGCAAGGCGAGAAGAGGATTGTGCTTGTGCCACTCACTCCTATCCAAGTTCGTGAAGATCAAGAAAGCCTGAACAAGGAGAGCGAGCTTGAGAATGAGAAGAAAAAAATAGAAAAAATCGAGAGCTCAACAGGAAATGATAAGGCCGAGAAAATTGAGAGGAAAAAGACATATAGTGAGCCGGCCAAAATTGAAAAGAGAGAGAAAAGGCAAAGTCTATTGATAAAAGCCAATGTAGTAAGAAAAGCTTTGAGTGTTAATACACCCATCTTTGTACTTTTGTGCAAAGAGGTGTTGGTTGTTACAAGTGATCTTACTAACACTCTACCATCTAGTATTGTCTCTCTTTTGCAGGATTATGAGGATGTCTTTCCCGATGAGATTCCAAATGGACTACCACCAATAAGGGGAATTGAGCATCAAATTGACTTGGTTCCAGGTGCCCCACTTCCTAACAGACCAGCCTACAAAATGGGTCCAGATGAGACAAAGGAGCTCCAACGCCAAATCGAAGAGCTTCTAACAAAGGGATGGGCACGAGAAAGCTTGAGCCCATGTGCGGTTCCCGTCATCTTGGTGCCTAAAAAGGATGGAAGTTGGCGAATGTGCACTGACTGTAGGGCCGTTAATGCAATAACGGTAAAATATCGTCACCCTATTCCTAGACTTGATGATATGTTAGATGAGCTATATGGTGCTGTGATTTTCACTAAAATTGATCTAAAAAGCGGTTATCATCAAATTAGGATGAAAGAGGGGGATGAATGGAAAACGGCCTTTAAAACCAAACATGGCTTGTACGAGTGGTTAGTTATGCCATTTGGACTAACTAATGCACCTAGTACGTTCATGAGGTTGATGAACCACGTACTTCGTCCATTCCTTGGAAAATTTGTAGTTGTATATTTTGACGATATCCTGATTTATAGTAGGAGCTTAGATGAGCATGTTGAACATGTGAAGCTTGTTCTTGATGTACTTCGAAGGGAAAAGCTCTATGCTAACCTTAAGAAGTGCTCCTTTTGTACTGATCAACTTGTCTTCCTAGGCTTTGTTGTGAGTAAACAGGGAATCAAAGTGGACGAGGAGAAGGTTAAAGCAATTCGAGAATGGCCTACTCCAAGCACGGTGGGTGAGGTACGTAGCTTCCATGGTCTTGCTAGTTTTTATAGACGATTTGTTAAAGATTTTAGTACCATTGCTGCACCTCTAACTGCTGTAATTAAGAAAAATGAGCCATTTGTGTGGATAGATGCTCAAGTACGTGCTTTCCAAATGCTTAAACATCAACTCACACATGCACCACTACTTGCATTACCATGCTTTGACAAGATGTTTGAAATAGAGTGTGATGCATCTGGGGTGGGTATTGGAGCTGTCCTAATGCAAGAGGGCAAACCAATTGCATACTTTAGTGAAAAACTCAATGGGGCAGCTTTGAACTATTCCACTTATGATAAGGAGTTGTACTCCTTAATCCGTGCTTTAGAAACTTGGCAACATTACTTGAGACCAAGGGAATTTGTCATACACACTGACCATGAGTCGCTTAAGCACATTAAGTCACAACACAAGTTGAATAAGCGTCATGTTAGGTGGATTGCATTTATTGAAACCTTCCCTTATGTGATTAAGTACAAAGTGGGGAAAACTAATGTTGTTGCTGATGCATTATCACGTCGGTACTCTTTGCTCACTCAACTTGATGCAAGGTTGTTAGGATTTGAATTAGTCAAAGAGTTATACACCAATGACCCAGATTTCTCAGGTATTTATGACTCTTGTGGTTCAGCAACTCAAGGTAAATTCTACATCCTTGATGGATTTCTTTTCTACCTCAATCGACTATGTATACCTAACTGCTCTATTCGCTCTTTACTTGTTAGGGAAGCACACGGAGGTGGCTTGATGGGACACTTTGGCGTAGCTAAAACCTTAGCTATCCTTCAAGAGCACTTCCATTGGCCAAGGATGAAACGAGATGTGGAGCGAATGGTGGCTAAATGCATTACTTGCCACAAAGCTAAGTCTAAACTTCAACCCTATGGCCTTTATAGTCCTTTACCTGTACCTAAGGAACCTTGGACCGACATTTCCATGGATTTTGTTTTAGGGTTGCCTAGGTCAAAGAGGGGAAATGATAGCATCTTTGTTATTGTTGACAGATTTTCAAAAATGGCACATTTTATACCATGTCACAAAACAGATGATGCATCGCACATTGCTGATTTGTTTTTCAAAGAAATCATTAGATTGCATGGCATGCCTAGGACAATTGTCTCTGATAGGGATGTCAAATTTTTGAGTTACTTTTGGAAAACTTTGTGGGGAAAATTGGGTACCAAATTGCTATTTTCTACTACTAGTCACCCACAAACTGATGGCCAAACTGAGGTTGTCAATCGTACACTATCTACACTCTTGCGTGCCATCATTAGAAAAAACATTAGAACCTGGGAAGAGTGTTTACCCCATGTTGAGTTTGCATACAATCGCACGGTGCATAGTTCTACTCATTTTTCACCATTTGAAATAGTCTATGGTTTTAACCCTTTAACACCACTAGACTTATCACCTTTACCTTCTTCTGAGCACATTAACATGGATGGTGCTAAACGAGCAGATTTTGTCAAGAAATTACACGAGCAGGTACGCCTAAACATTGAGCGAAGGATGGACCAAGTTGCTCAACGGGTTAACAAGGGACGCCAACGCGTTGTGTTTGAACCTGGTGACTGGGTGTGGTTACATCTACGCAAGGAACGGTTCCCAGTCCAAAGGCGCAATAAATTACTTCCCCGAGGAGATGGGCCATTCCAAGTCATCAAGCGCATCAATGACAATGCTTACAAACTGGACCTACCCGGTGAGTACAATGTGAGCGCTACATTCAATGTCTCTGATCTATCTCCTTTTCTTGCAGACGATGAAGCTGATTTGAGGACAAATCCTTTTGAAGAGGAGGGGGATGATACGAACCAAGAGACACCAGTGCGAACTATTCGAGTTCCCCTAGGACCCGTAACTCGAGCACGAGCTAACAAGATGAGGAAGGAACTCCAAGGACTTGTTCATGAGATACAAGGCCAAGAAATTGTCCCCAAGGTCATTGAGGGGCTTGAGCATGAAGGAATGAAAGTCATCCATGTAGTGCACGTCAAAGAGAACCATGTGTGACCATTCTCTAGTCACATTTGCTGTTTTAATTAAGTCATTGTAATAAGGGCTTAATGGTCCATAGTCTTGCTTTAATTACCTAAGCGATGACCTCATAAGGTTATTTACCTAAGCGATGACCTCATAAGGTTGTTTACCTAAGGGATGACCTCATAAGGTTTGGTCAAGCCCACAATTCTTAGTCTTATGGAAATAGTCAAGCCTACAATTGTTAGTCTTAGTCAAGACCACAACTCTAGACTAGTTCCACATTTAGTTGTTCATCTCTATGTAAAGCTATAAATAGCCCACACTTCCAATGGTTTTAGGCATTGAATCAATAAATCAGATTTTGAGAGTTTTCTTGGTTTCTCCAAGGCTTCTTGAATACCTTAGAATTTCTCTAGGTGTTCGTGACTTATCAATCTAGAATCGCACTAGGTTGTGGCGTCTTCTACCATTATACCAAGGTTCGTTAACCACGTGATTAACGGGTTGAGGTCATCCGCTTCAAACTTGGTGTCCTCTTGTCGATCCTGAAGCTAATTTTTTTACGGGTTTCGTCACAAGGTTGGCGACATTCGTATCAGATGAGCTCGAAGCAACTCCCCTTTGGTGTGGACTGATTTGAGTTGACATTGTTCCATGAATGGATACGAACGGGGTTTAACTCTTGGAGTACCAACTACATGGAAGCTTGCAAAGTCTACAATTGATTTTGGAATGGAACACACCAAGATCAGCTCAACTTGCCTTTGCTTGATCTGAATACAAGAAGAAACACTAAACAAAGCAAGGTAAGTTCGTTAGGAAAATAATAGGCCTTCACCGGGTTGCTCAAGATCAGCCCACTTTCTCTCTTTTCTCCCTTTTTACCACCCATCTCATCAGATTTTTCCATCTCTTTGTCTATTTCAACAGCTGACCCTTTCATCTCATTGCATTCAACTCCCTCGGGTTTTATCTCTTCAGGCACAATTCCCTCATCTAGCTGTTTCTCCATTCAATAACGCTCAACCTTACTTTTCATGTGTGCTAGATCAATACAAAACTGGTCATAAGTAAGTGATACAAGTGCAATACGACGACTATTAAATAAGAAGGAATACTTATTAGTATGTCCGTCATATTTAACTTCTGGCCTCGACATCCACGCTTTGCCCAACAACCCGTGTCACTTGAATTGGGACTACATCACACAACACCTCGTCGACATATTTGCCGATTTGAATAGGTACAAGTGTGTGCTTAGTAACCCAGACAACACCTTGAGTACTCATCAACTTGTGCGGTCGAAGATGACCAATGGTTGGAAGATTTAATTTCTCAACCATGATAGCGGTTGCAAGGTCGACTTCACAACTCCCATCAATGGCCAAGCTACAAATTTTGTCTTTGACACCGCAACGGGTATAGAACCAACCAAGCAATTGAGATTTGACGAGGTCCAATTGCTCATCTACACCACGTAATGGCACTTCTTTGACTCCCTTAGGATCAGGAAGACAATGTTGTGGGCTAGCTTTTATGCGTCTTGTATTCGCCATGACGTATGAGGGAACCTCCACATAAGCTCTGAGGCCAACTATTGCGGTCCTCGATCAACACGTTTCGAGACACGTAGCACGTTTGCCCGAGGATCTAGCGAGGTTGTCCAACGCTTGGATTGCTGGACCTAGAATCAAACGGACGACACGATTTGATTAAAGGCTGTAGAACGACGACTCCGATGAAGGTGAATACTCCAGGGAATAGGTCGGTAGAACAATCAAGGACAAGATGCAAGATTGCTCAATCACCCTTGCCAGAAGCAAGTAAAGCTCGAAATTCACACAAGCAAGAAAATCGAAAAACTAAGTAATTTGATTTATAAAACGTCTACCTAAAACCTTACAAAGCAAGCCTATTTATAGGCTAAGAGTTACAAAAACCCTAAGGAAAACAAGGAAAAGGGGAATTCGGCCATCTTGGGATCAAGATGGGCCGGCCCATGCTCTACTAGAACAACTAATCTAACTATAAATTAAACACCAAAGCCTAAGGCCCTATTCGGCCAACTCACTCGGAGGCCCACTTGACTCTTCATGGGCTTGGATCGTGGTGTAGATAACTTGATTGTCTCCTTCCAAGCCTTCAATTTCTCTATGGACTCCATGTTGGTCTTGGACAATTCGAACAAGGGCTTGGAGGGATTCTTTGAAGAACTTGGCTTGTGCACGTGTGACTGGGCCCAATGGAACTCGGACTGGGTCATTACTTGGGCTAAGGTCCGTGCACACATCAGTCCCCTCCACTTGAGAAGGATTCGTCCTCAAATCTGGATGGAAATGGATGATACTACAAGAGTTGGTAGTATGAACCCCAAATCTAATGCCACCACATATTGCCAAGAAAAACTCATGGCTTTACTCCAATGGCTCCTCTTGTTCGTATCATTCCCCTCCTCTTGAAAGCAATTTGCCCACAAATTGAAGCACGAATGGTGACAAGACGAGTTACATGCCTTCGACTCAATCTTGTTAGGATGGCTATAGATGTCATCCAATGCAAAACCCACGTGCTAAGTTGGAAAATAACCCATGTCGAACCTTGAATCTCACAAACCATCTTCAATGTGTGCTCAACTTGATCGTTTGTGGTCATGAGGTAAGGGTCCTCAAAGTGGTGTGAAGCGTATCCCGTGAAATCGAACTCCGGCCCGAACACACTTGCAAGGCCCCAAGGCGGATTTGGTGATGTTGGAGATTCATGTGGACTAAGAACAAGATGAAAATCATAATGGTCATTCAGGTACTTGTTCTTTAAACGAACCCTTGGTACACAACCATCCACAAAATGTGGAGTGTTCTCATCAAGATGAGCTCGAAGCAACTCCCCTTTGGTGTGGACTGATTTGAGTTGACATTGTTCCATGAATGGATACGAACGGGGTTTAACTCTTGGAGTACCAACTACATGGAAGCTTGCAAAGTCTACAATTGATTTTGGAATGGAACACACCAAGATCAGCTCAACTTGCCTTTGCTTGATCTGAATACAAGAAGAAACACTAAACAAAGCAAGGTAAGTTCGTTAGGAAAATAATAGGCCTTCACCGGGTTGCTCAAGATCAGCCCACTTTCTCACTTTTCTCCCTTTTTACCACCCATCTCATCAGATTTTTCCATCTCTTTGTCTATTTCAACAGCTGACCCTTTCATCTCATTGCATTCAACTCCCTCGGGTTTTATCTCTTCAGGCACAATTCCCTCATGATGCGAGACGCGGAAGCTACTTCGGATCTAGAGGAACACGATGAAGATTTGATGGAGTTGAACCCGAACTTGGACCACTCAAGAACAGATTTAACGGTAGAGGACGCCACAATCAAGTATGTGTGCTTGATTGATAAGTCAAGAACAGCCTAGGATCGACTCTAGGATGTTCAACTTAGCTTTCACAAGCTAATGGAATTTGTCGCAAGGGATGGACGAAATTCTGGAAATTTTATTCAATACTCTCAAAAACTGAATGTAACATGCGGCTTGAGGCTATTAATAGCCGTGACTAAGACCTAATAAACTGGAAAAATAACAAGGAAAGTTCGGCCAGCCCCTTGGGCCTTCACTTGACCGAAAGCTAGCCCAACTAACTATAGATCATAAGCGAGACCCCCGTACGGCTCAGCGAGGGTACTTAACTGCGGCTCAGCCCGCCGTTTGGAGCTTGAACATTTGCATCTTCAATTGTAAGCAGCATTTTAGTAGTTGTGCAAGGATATTCCAACTCAATTCCTTCAATGACCGGTTTCTCTTGGGTTTGGACGGCACGTACCAAGGCTTGAAGGGACTCCTTGAATCTCTTGGCTCGTGCTCGTGTCACTGGGCCTTGGGGCACCTTCACAGGGTCTACTTGTACACTTTGGGCCTCGTGCTCAACCGCATCATTCCCCTCCTCTTGAAAAGGATTTGCCCTCAAATCGTACTCGTCCCCTGTAATAAATGGACTTAGATCAGCAACATTGAATGTAGCACTAACAGTATACTCACCAGGCAGATCTAAGCGGTATGCATTGTCGTTGATGCGCTCAATAACTTGAAAAGGCCGATCTCCTCTTGGTGACAGCTTGCTTTGCCGTTGTTTTGGAAACCTCTCCTTGCGCAAATGTAACCAGACCCAATCACCTGGTTCAAAGACAAGCTTGCGCCTGTGCTTATTAGCTTGTTGGACATATTGGGCCGTCCTCCTCTCGATGTTGGTACGAACCTTGTCGTGTAATGATCTCACGAACTCAGCTTTCTTCTTGCCATCTAAGTTCATATGCTCAGAAGAAGGTAATGGCAACAAATCTAAGGGAGTTAAGGGGTTCAAACCATACACAACTTCAAAAGGCGAGAATTGTGTAGCACTATGCACAACCCTATTGTATGCAAACTCAACATGAGGTAGACACTCCTCCCATGACTTGATATTTTTCTTTATGATTGCACGTAGGAGTGTGGATAAAGTCCTATTGACTACCTCAGTTTGTCCGTCCGTTTGAGGATGACTAGAGGTAGAGAACAACAGTTTGGTTCCCAACCGACCCCATAAAGATTTCCAGAAATAGCTCAAAAACTTGACATCTCTATCGGATACTATTGTCCTAGGTATGCCATGCAAACGAACAACCTCTTTAAAGAATAAATCAGCAATGTGTAAAGCATCATCCGTCTTATGACATGCAATAAAGTGAGCCATTTTGGAGAACCTATCTACCACAACAAATATAGAGTCATGGCCACGCTTTGAACGAGGTAAACCAAGCACGAAATCCATGGAGATGTCAACCCAAGGTTGGTGAGGTATGGGTAAAGGAGTATACAAACCGTTTGGGTTGACCCGAGACTTAGCTTTGTGGCACACACCACATCTTTCAACAATCCTCTCCACGTCCTTGCGCATGCGAGGCCAATGGAAGTGTTCCTGCAATACAGCTAATGTCTTGGTGACACCAAAGTGTCCCATTAGTCCACCACTATGTGACTCCTGAATAAGTAAGTCACGTATGGACCCTCGAGGAATGCACAGCTTGGTAAGATAAAATAAGAACCCATCATGTACAAAGAACTTTTCAAAGTCAGATTTTCCCCAATTCGCATAAGCGTTGGCAAAATCCAAGTCATCCTTATACAACTCCTTCATGAGTTCAAAGCCTAGGAGTTTAGCATCTAAGGCAGTGAGCAAAATGTGTCTCCGAGATAAAGCGTCAGCTACTACATTAGACTTACCTGTTTTGTATTTGATGACGTATGGAAAAGACTCGATGAAGGCTACCCATCGGGCATGCCGTTTGCTCAGCTTTTGTTGTCCTTTTAGGTGCTTGAGAGACTCATGGTCAGTTTTGATGACGAATTCCCGGGCACGTAGGTAGTGTTGCCATGTCTCCAAAGCACGTACGAGGGCAAACATCTCCTTGTCATAAGTTGAATAGTTGAGGACCGCGCCATTTAATTTCTCACTAAAGTAGGCAATCGGTCTCTCTCCTTGCATGAGTACGGCTCCTACTCCTACACCTGATGCATCACATTCCACTTCAAAAGTGAGATCAAAGTTAGGTATTGCAAGGAGTGGTGCATGTGTGAGTTTGTGTTTCAGCAATTGGAAAGCCTTATCTTGGGCTTCCCCCCAAAAGAACTTCTCGTTCTTCTTTATGACCGCGGTAAGAGGTGCAGCAATGGTGCTAAAATCCTTCACAAAGCGACGGTAGAAGCTTGCTAGTCCATGAAAGCTGCGCACATCACTTACAGAGGTAGGTGTTGGCCACTCTTGGATGGACTTAATCTTCTCTTCATCTACATGAATGCCCTGCGCACTTACAACATATCCTAGAAACACAACACGATCAGTGCAAAATGTGCACTTCTTAAGGTTGGCATATAGCCTTTCCCTTCGAAGTACTGCAAAGATGGCTTTGAGGTGCTCAAAGTGTTCCTCTAAGCTTCTACTATAAATCAGAATATCATCAAAGTAAACCACTACAAATTTCCCAAGAAAAGGTCTCAAAACATGGTTCATCAAACGCATGAAGGTACTAGGTGCATTAGTTAAGCCAAATGGCATTACTAACCACTCATATAGACCATGTTTAGTTTTGAAAGCGGTTTTCCACTCATCTCCCTCTTTCATTCTTATTTGGTGGTAACCACTTTTCAAATCAATTTTAGTGAATATAATGGCACCATGCAATTCATCTAACATATCATCTAACCTAGGGATAGGGTGACGATATTTTACCGTGATTGCATTGACTGCTCGACAGTCGGTGCACATTCTCCACGCTCCATCTTTCTTTGGCACGAGAATCACTGGTACAGCGCATGGACTTAGACTTTCTCTAGCCCAACCTTTCCTTAGCAATTCCTCCACTTGCCTTTGCAATTCCTTTGTTTCCTCAGGACCCATTCTATAGGCTGGTTTGTTAGGCAATGGTGCTCCAGGAATGAGATCGATTTGGTGCTCGATTCCCCTTAGCGGTGGTAGTCCATCAGGTACATCCTCAGGAAATATGTCCTCAAATTCCTGCAAGAGATGTAACATAGTAGAAGGCAAGGAGTCAGTAGGTATGGATGAATTGACCAACTCTTCTTTGCACACAAGCATAAGTAAGAGTTGGTTGGAAGACAAAGCTCGCCTTACATCTTTGGCTTTTGCTAGCAAGCTTAGCTTCCCCTTATTTTCTTCTCTCATAGCCGACCCACTTGTTGCCTTTTTCTTCCCTAGGGGTTCGGCCCTACTCTCTCCTTTTTCTTCCTCACTTTTCTCTCGCTTTTTCCTCTCAAGTTCTAGCTCATACTCCTTTTGGAGCCTCATTTGATCTTCATACACTTGTTTTGGGGTGAGAGGTACAAGTGTCACCTTTCTATTGCAATGAGTAAAGACATATTTATTAGCTCTTCCCTTGAATTCGACATCGCGATCATATTGCCAAGGCCGGCCAAGAATTAGGTGACTTGCTTGCATTGGCACGACATCACAAGTAACCTCGTCTTCATACTTGCCAATTCGGAATGACACTTTTACTTGTCTAAACACACGGACTTCTCCTTCATTGTTCAGCCATTGAAGGCGATAAGGTCTTGGATGTTTGATAACTTGGAGCCCTAGCATTTCTACCATAAGCAGACTAGCGACATTGGCACAGCTCCCACTATCAATAACAACACTACACACCTTATCCTTGATATGACACCTTGTGTAGAAAAGGTTGTCCCGTTGTACCTCCATTTCCTCCTCTTGGGCGCGGGTAGTGAGGACCTTTCGAACCACTAGGCATCCAATCTCCTCATGCGTAGGTATCTCCTCACTTGATTCATTCTCTTCCTCTTCTAGAGGCGGTATCCCCTCGTACTCCTCTTCCTCTTCTGATACAATTTCCCCATTTGGCAACATCAGCATGGTCCTTTGGCTGGGGCATTGAGAAGCGATATGGCCAAATCCTTGACACTTAAAGCACTTGGTGTCTCGACCACGCGGTTTGGTAGCTGCATTATTAGCCTCAAAGTCAGGCTTGGGCGTTGCCTTGGAAGGGAGGCCATTTGGCCTTGGAGGGTAAGAAGGAGCTGCGGCTTTCTCCTCCCCTTTTGGTTGAGAAGTGTGCCAATTTCCAGCTTGATAAGTAGTGCTTTGTCGCGCAGTACCCCTCCTCTTGAGGCGCCGTTCAATTGTAACCGCCTTCTCGAGCATTTCATTCATGTCGAGGTAGTGTTGGAGTTCCACTACTTCGGCAATCTCGGGCCTCAATCCATGTAGAAAACGAGCCATAGTGGCCTCTCCATCTTCACGCAAATCCGCCTTCATGATGGCCATTTCCATCTCCTTATAATAATCCTCAACTGACATGGACCCTTGGTTGAGAGCTTGCAGCCGACGGTGTAGATCTCGACTATAGTAGCTCGGAACGAACCTTTTTCTCATCAGACTCCTCATTTCCTCCCAAGTTTCCACAGGTCTCTCACGATTTCTCCTTCGGCTTAGCCTAAGTTGGTCCCACCAAATGGAGGCGTAGTCAGTGAATTCTACGGCTGCTAGTTTCACCTTTTGCTCCTCCGTATAGGTGTGGCATTCATAGACTAACTCAATTTTCCGTTCCCACTCCAAGTACGCCTCGGGGTCCGACTTGCCTTGGAATGAGGGAATCTTGAGTTTGACACCTTTAATGGTGTCATCTCCTCGACGTTGGAACCTTTGATCATTTTGGTACCTTCCCTCAAACGCTTCCTCTTCATCGTTTGAGTATGCAGATTCTTTGCCCTTACTCGGGGTAGGTGGAGGTCTCGAGTTCTCCAACTGATCAATTCGATCATGCAATGGTTCAATTTCATTCTTAAGCAATCGCTTGAACTCCCCCATCATGGCTTCCAACTGTAGTTTGATGTCCATGGTTTGGCTACCCACTCCACTAGACATATTTAGTTCACCTGCAAAACAAATAAACAAAAACGAGTTCCTTGCTCTCTTTTTTTTTTTTTTTTTTTTTTAAATACGATGTATAGGTCACTCACACTCGTATTTCACTCAAGTGTATCACTCTCTAATAATCTTACCAAGCAATTCCTTGGCTTGCTAGTTGCTCGAGTTGAACAAACTAGGCGTCACCGCAGTGTACGTTCTTGACTAGTCAACAAGTGACACACAAGCTAGTAGCAATAAATGGAGGTGAATGACTGAAGACCTAGACACGACTCAAGACTCAAAATATAGCTGGACAATAACTAACGACTCAAAAGAAAGTAAGACAATTAACTTGAATGCTGAAATTTTGAAAATCCTAGAAAACTCTACCCGAAACCCAAATTTCTGGAATGTGTTGAGCTGCTGGTCCGTGGTCTTTTTGGTCCGTGATATGATTTGGACACTTGGGGTTGCCAAGATTAGAAACCTTGGAGTTTGGTCAGATTTGGGAGTCCCAAGTGGTCCAAATTCGAAATTTTGGGGCTGGTCAGATTTGGAAGTCAGATTTTGCACCAAATTTGGTAAACTTGTAGGCTGTCAAGAATTGGATGTTGTTCAGATTTGGAAGTCCAAGTTTGAATCAGATTTGGTGGCTTGAATGCTGACCAAGACTAGGGCTGTTCAGATTTGAAAGTCCAAGTTTGAATCAGATTTGGTAAAACTTGAAGGCTGGTCAAGAATTGGAAACTAGAGTCGTCTTTCTTGAAAATTTTTTTTTTTGACCTTTGAATCAGATTTGGTAAAACTTGAAGGCTGGTCAAGAATTGGAAACTAGAGCCGTCTTTCTTGAAATTTTTTTTTGACTTCTGTTGGGGTGTTTTCACACAATAGCCAGCTAGCTTAGACCACAATTTCACAGCAATTAACGTAAACAACTTGGACAGATTTGGTTTCAAGATCAAAGTTCCATGAAAACAAGAACACGGTTGAAGGTTTATTTCAGGTTTCAAGACTGCCAAGATTAACCTCTTTGATCCAAGAAGCTCAAGACTTCCCCAATAAGGTTTTGATGTTCGAGTTTTGCAAAGCAACAACACAAAGGTTCAAGAAACAAGTGCAAACAGATTCGGCAACCCAGTAATTAATTCCAGCAACGACTCAAGGGAATGACAATAAGGTATGCAACACAAGAGATTTTTTTTTCTGGATTTAAACAGAACATAAACACAAGACAAAACTGGACAGAAAATTTCGGACAACAACTAAACAACAAAGACAGATTTCTGACAAGGAAACAACCAAGACAGATTTCTGACAAGGAAACAACAAAGACAGATTTCGGACTTGACAAACCCGAGCACTTGAGCTACGAATTTAGAAGACTAAAATAGATCTAAAAACGATAAAAAAGGATATTCGTGATACCTCTAACTAGCTCTGATGCCAGCTGATACGAGACGCGGAAGCTACTTCGGATCTAGAGGAACACGATGAAGATTTGATGGAGTTGAACCCGAACTTGGACCACTCAAGAACAGATTTAACGGTAGAGGACGCCACAATCAAGTATGTGTGCTTGATTGATAAGTCAAGAACAGCCTAGGATCGACTCTAGGATGTTCAACTTAGCTTTCACAAGCTAAGGGAATTTGTCGCAAGGGATGGACGAAATTCTGGAAATTTTATTCAATACTCTCAAAAACTGAATGTAACATGCGGCTTGAGGCTATTAATAGCCGTGACTAAGACCTAATAAACTGGAAAAATAACAAGGAAAGTTCGGCCAGCCCCTTGGGCCTTCACTTGACCGAAAGCTAGCCCAACTAACTATAGATCATAAGCGAGACCCCCGTACGGCTCAGCGAGGGTACTTAACTGCGGCTCAGCCCGCCGTTTGGAGCTTGAACATTTGCATCTTCAATTGTAAGCAGCATTTTAGTAGTTGTGCAAGGATATTCCAACTCAATTCCTTCAATGACCGGTTTCTCTTGGGTTTGGACGGCACGTACCAAGGCTTGAAGGGACTCCTTGAATCTCTTGGCTCGTGCTCGTGTCACTGGGCCTTGGGGCACCTTCACAGGGTCTACTTGTACACTTTGGGCCTCGTGCTCAACCGCATCACCTCATCTAGCTGTTTCTCCATTCAATAACGCTCAACCTTACTTTTCATGTGTGCTAGATCAATACAAAACTGGTCATAAGTAAGTGATACAAGTGCAATACGACGACTATTAAATAAGAAGGAATACTTATTAGTATGTCCGTCATATTTAACTTCTGGCCTCGACATCCACGCTTTGCCCAACAACCCGTGTCACTTGAATTGGGACTACATCACACAACACCTCGTCGACATATTTGCCGATTTGAATAGGTACAAGTGTGTGCTTAGTAACCCAGACAACACCTTGAGTACTCATCAACTTGTGCGGTCAAAGATGACCAATGGTTGGAAGATTTAATTTCTCAACCATGATAGCGGTTGCAAGGTCGACTTCACAACTCCCATCAATGGCCAAGCTACAAATTTTGTCTTTGACACCGCAACGGGTATAAAACCAACCAAGCAATTGAGATTTGACGAGGTCCAATTGCTCATCTACACCACGTAATGGCACTTCTTTGACTCCCTTAGGATCAGGAAGACAATGTTGTGGGCTAGCTTTTATGCGGCTTGTATTCGCCATGACGTATGAGGGAACCTCCACATAAGCTCTGAGGCCAACTATTGCGGTCCTCGATCAACACGTTTCGAGACACGTAGCACGTTTGCCCGAGGATCTAGCGAGGTTGTCCAACGCTTGGATTGCTGGACCTAGAATCAAACGGACGACACGATTTGATTAAAGGCTGTAGAACGACGACTCCGATGAAGGTGAATACTCCAGGGAATAGGTCGGTAGAACAATCAAGGACAAGATGCAAGATTGCTCAATCACCCTTGCCAGAAGCAAGTAAAGCTCGAAATTCACACAAGCAAGAAAATCGAAAAACTAAGTAATTTGATTTATAAAACGTCTACCTAAAACCTTACAAAGCAAGCCTATTTATAGGCTAAGAGTTACAAAAACCCTAAGGAAAACAAGGAAAAGGGGAATTCGGCCATCTTGGGATCAAGATGGGCCGGCCCATGCTCTACTAGAACAACTAATCTAACTATAAATTAAACACCAAAGCCTAAGGCCCTATTCGGCCAACTCACTCGGAGGCCCACTTGACTCTTCATGGGCTTGGATCGTGGTGTAGATAACTTGATTGTCTCCTTCCAAGCCTTCAATTTCTCTATGGACTCCATGTTGGTCTTGGACAATTCGAACAAGGGCTTGGAGGGATTCTTTGAAGAACTTGGCTTGTGCACGTGTGACTGGGCCCAATGGAACTCGGACTGGGTCATTACTTGGGCTAAGGTCCGTGCACACATCAGTCCCCTCCACTTGAGAAGGATTCGTCCTCAAATCTGGATGGAAATGGATGATACTACAAGAGTTGGTAGTATGAACCCCAAATCTAATGCCACCACATATTGCCAAGAAAAACTCATGGCTTTACTCCAATGGCTCCTCTTGTTCGTATCATTCCCCTCCTCTTGAAAGCAATTTGCCCACAAATTGAAGCACGAATGGTGACAAGACGAGTTACATGCCTTCGACTCAATCTTGTTAGGATGGCTATAGATGTCATCCAATGCAAAACCCACGTGCTAAGTTGGAAAATAACCCTTGTCGAACCTTGAATCTCACAAACCATCTTCAATGTGTGCTCAACTTGATCGTTTGTGGTCATGAGGTAAGGGTCCTCAAAGTGGTGTGAAGCGTATCCCGTGAAATCGAACTCCGGCCCGAACACACTTGCAAGGCCCCAAGGCGGATTTGGTGATGTTGGAGATTCATGTGGACTAAGAACAAGATGAAAATCATAATGGTCATTCAGGTACTTGTTCTTTAAACGAACCCTTGGTACACAACCATCCACAAAATGTGGAGTGTTCTCATCAAGATGAGCTCGAAGCAACTCCCCTTTGGTGTGGACTGATTTGAGTTGACATTGTTCCATGAATGGATACGAACGGGGTTTAACTCTTGGAGTACCAACTACATGGAAGCTTGCAAAGTCTACAATTGATTTTGGAATGGAACACACCAAGATCAGCTCAACTTGCCTTTGCTTGATCTGAATACAAGAAGAAACACTAAACAAAGCAAGGTAAGTTCGTTAGGAAAATAATAGGCCTTCACCGGGTTGCTCAAGATCAGCCCACTTTCTCTCTTTTCTCCCTTTTTACCACCCATCTCATCAGATTTTTCCATCTCTTTGTCTATTTCAACAGCTGACCCTTTCATCTCATTGCATTCAACTCCCTCGGGTTTTATCTCTTCAGGCACAATTCCCTCATCTAGCTGTTTCTCCATTCAATAACGCTCAACTTTACTTTTCATGTGTGCTAGATCAATACAAAACTGGTCATAAGTAAGTGATACAAGTGCAATACGACGACTATTAAATAAGAAGGAATACTTATTAGTATGTCCGTCATATTTAACTTCTGGCCTCGACATCCACGCTTTGCCCAACAACCCGTGTCACTTGAATTGGGACTACATCACACAACACCTCGTCGACATATTTGCCGATTTGAATAGGTACAAGTGCGTGCTTAGTAACCCAGACAACACCTTGAGTACTCATCAACTTGTGCGGTCGAAGATGACCAATGGTTGGAAGATTTAATTTCTCAACCATGATAGCGGTTGCAAGGTCGACTTCACAACTCCCATCAATGGCCAAGCTACAAATTTTGTCTTTGACACCGCAACGGGTATAAAACCAACCAAGCAATTGAGATTTGACGAGGTCCAATTGCTCATCTACACCACGTAATGGCACTTCTTTGACTCCCTTAGGATCAGGAAGACAATGTTGTGGGCTAGCTTTTATGCGTCTTGTATTCGCCATGACGTATGAGGGAACCTCCACATAAGCTCTGAGGCCAACTATTGCGGTCCTCGATCAACACGTTTCGAGACACGTAGCACGTTTGCCCGAGGATCTAGCGAGGTTGTCCAACGCTTGGATTGCTGGACCTAGAATCAAACGGACGACACGATTTGATTAAAGGCTGTAGAACGACGACTCCGATGAAGGTGAATACTCCAGGGAATAGGTCGGTAGAACAATCAAGGACAAGATGCAAGATTGCTCAATCACCCTTGCCAGAAGCAAGTAAAGCTCGAAATTCACACAAGCAAGAAAATCGAAAAACTAAGTAATTTGATTTATAAAACGTCTACCTAAAACCTTACAAAGCAAGCCTATTTATAGGCTAAGAGTTACAAAAACCCTAAGGAAAACAAGGAAAAGGGGAATTCGGCCATCTTGGGATCAAGATGGGCCGGCCCATGCTCTACTAGAACAACTAATCTAACTATAAATTAAACACCAAAGCCTAAGGCCCTATTCGGCCAACTCACTCGGAGGCCCACTTGACTCTTCATGGGCTTGGATCGTGGTGTAGATAACTTGATTGTCTCCTTCCAAGCCTTCAATTTCTCTATGGACTCCATGTTGGTCTTGGACAATTCGAACAAGGGCTTGGAGGGATTCTTTGAAGAACTTGGCTTGTGCACGTGTGACTGGGCCCAATGGAACTCGGACTGGGTCATTACTTGGGCTAAGGTCCGTGCACACATCAGTCCCCTCCACTTGAGAAGGATTCGTCCTCAAATCTGGATGGAAATGGATGATACTACAAGAGTTGGTAGTATGAACCCCAAATCTAATGCCACCACATATTGCCAAGAAAAACTCATGGCTTTACTCCAATGGCTCCTCTTGTTCGTATCATTCCCCTCCTCTTGAAAGCAATTTGCCCACAAATTGAAGCACGAATGGTGACAAGACGAGTTACATGCCTTCGACTCAATCTTGTTAGGATGGCTATAGATGTCATCCAATGCAAAACCCACGTGCTAAGTTGGAAAATAACCCTTGTCGAACCTTGAATCTCACAAACCATCTTCAATGTGTGCTCAACTTGATCGTTTGTGGTCATGAGGTAAGGGTCCTCAAAGTGGTGTGAAACGTATCCCGTGAAATCGAACTCCGGCCCGAACACACTTGCAAGGCCCCAAGGCGGATTTGGTGATGTTGGAGATTCATGTGGACTAAGAACAAGATGAAAATCATAATGGTCATTCAGGTACTTGTTCTTTAAACGAACCCTTGGTACACAACCATCCACAAAATGTGGAGTGTTCTCATCAAGATGAGCTCGAAGCAACTCCCCTTTGGTGTGGACTGATTTGAGTTGACATTGTTCCATGAATGGATACGAACGGGGTTTAACTCTTGGAGTACCAACTACATGGAAGCTTGCAAAGTCTACAATTGATTTTGGAATGGAACACACCAAGATCAGCTCAACTTGCCTTTGCTTGATCTGAATACAAGAAGAAACACTAAACAAAGCAAGGTAAGTTCGTTAGGAAAATAATAGGCCTTCACCGGGTTGCTCAAGATCAGCCCACTTTCTCTCTTTTCTCCCTTTTTACCACCCATCTCATCAGATTTTTCCATCTCTTTGTCTATTTCAACAGCTGACCCTTTCATCTCATTGCATTCAACTCCCTCGGGTTTTATCTCTTCAGGCACAATTCCCTCATCTAGCTGTTTCTCCATTCAATAACGCTCAACCTTACTTTTCATGTGTGCTAGATCAATACAAAACTGGTCATAAGTAAGTGATACAAGTGCAATACGACGACTATTAAATAAGAAGGAATACTTATTAGTATGTCCGTCATATTTAACTTCTGGCCTCGACATCCACGCTTTGCCCAACAACCCGTGTCACTTGAATTGGGACTACATCACACAACACCTCGTCGACATATTTGCCGATTTGAATAGGTACAAGTGTGTGCTTAGTAACCCAGACAACACCTTGAGTACTCATCAACTTGTGCGGTCGAAGATGACCAATGGTTGGAAGATTTAATTTCTCAACCATGATAGCGGTTGCAAGGTCGACTTCACAACTCCCATCAATGGCCAAGCTACAAATTTTGTCTTTGACACCGCAACGGGTATAAAACCAACCAAGCAATTGAGATTTGACGAGGTCCAATTGCTCATCTACACCACGTAATGGCACTTCTTTGACTCCCTTAGGATCAGGAAGACAATGTTGTGGGCTAGCTTTTATGCGTCTTGTATTCGCCATGACGTATGAGGGAACCTCCACATAAGCTCTGAGGCCAACTATTGCGGTCCTCGATCAACACGTTTCGAGACACGTAGCACGTTTGCCCGAGGATCTAGCGAGGTTGTCCAACGCTTGGATTGCTGGACCTAGAATCAAACGGACGACACGATTTGATTAAAGGCTGTAGAACGACGACTCCGATGAAGGTGAATACTCCAGGGAATAGGTCGGTAGAACAATCAAGGACAAGATGCAAGATTGCTCAATCACCCTTGCCAGAAGCAAGTAAAGCTCGAAATTCACACAAGCAAGAAAATCGAAAAACTAAGTAATTTGATTTATAAAACGTCTACCTAAAACCTTACAAAGCATGCCTATTTATAGGCTAAGAGTTACAAAAACCCTAAGGAAAACAAGGAAAAGGGGAATACGGCCATCTAGGGATCAAGATGGGCCGGCCCATGCTCTACTAGAACAACTAATCTAACTATAAATTAAACACTAAAGCCTAAGGCCCTATTCGGCCAACTCACTCGGAGGCCCACTTGACTCTTCATGGGCTTGGATCGTGGTGTAGATAACTTGATTGTCTCCTTCCAAGCCTTCAATTTCTCTATGGACTCCATGTTGGTCTTGGACAATTCGAACAAGGGCTTGGAGGGATTCTTTGAAGAACTTGGCTTGTGCACGTGTGACTGGGCCCAATGGAACTCGGACTGGGTCATTACTTGGGCTAAGGTCCGTGCACACATCAGTCCCCTCCACTTGAGAAGGATTCGTCCTCAAATCTGGATGGAAATGGATGATACTACAAGAGTTGGTAGTATGAACCCCAAATCTAATGCCACCACATATTGCCAAGAAAAACTCATGGCTTTACTCCAATGGCTCCTCTTGTTCGTATCATTCCCCTCCTCTCGAAAGCAATTTGCCCACAAATTGAAGCACGAATGGTGACAAGACGAGTTACATGCCTTCGACTCAATCTTGTTAGGATGGCTATAGATGTCATCCAATGCAAAACCCACGTGCTAAGTTGGAAAATAACCCTTGTCGAATCTTGAATCTCACAAACCATCTTCAATGTGTGCTCAACTTGATCGTTTGTGGTCATGAGGTAAGGGTCCTCAAAGTGGTGTGAAGCGTATCCCGTGAAATCGAACTCCGGCCCGAACACACTTGCAAGGCCCCAAGGCGGATTTGGTGATGTTGGAGATTCATGTGGACTAAGAACAAGATGAAAATCATAATGGTCATTCAGGTACTTGTTCTTTAAACGAACCCTTGGTACACAACCATCCACAAAATGTGGAGTGTTCTCATCAAGATGAGCTCGAAGCAACTCCCCTTTGGTGTGGACTGATTTGAGTTGACATTGTTCTATGAATGGATACGAACGGGGTTTAACTCTTGGAGTACCAACTACATGGAAGCTTGCAAAGTCTACAATTGATTTTGGAATGGAACACACCAAGATCAGCTCAACTTGCCTTTGCTTGATCTGAATACAAGAAGAAACACTAAACAAAGCAAGGTAAGTTCGTTAGGAAAATAATAGGCCTTCACCGGGTTGCTCAAGATCAGCCCACTTTCTCACTTTTCTCCCTTTTTACCACCCATCTCATCAGATTTTTCCATCTCTTTGTCTATTTCAACAGCTGACCCTTTCATCTCATTGCATTCAACTCCCTCGGGTTTTATCTCTTCAGGCACAATTCCCTCATCTAGCTGTTTCTCCATTCAATAACGCTCAACCTTACTTTTCATGTGTGCTAGATCAATACAAAACTGGTCATAAGTAAGTGATGAAAGTGCAATACGACGACTATTAAATAAGAAGGAATACTTATTAGTATGTCCGTCATATTTAACTTCTGGCCTCGACATCCACGCTTTGCCCAACAACCCGTGTCACTTGAATTGGGACTACATCACACAACACCTCGTCGACATATTTGCCGATTTGAATAGGTACAAGTGCGTGCTTAGTAACCCAGACAACACCTTGAGTACTCATCAACTTGTGCGGTCGAAGATGACCAATGGTTGGAAGATTTAATTTCTCAACCATGATAGCGGTTGCAAGGTCGACTTCACAACTCCCATCAATGGCCAAGCTACAAATTTTGTCTTTGACACCGCAACGGGTATAAAACCAACCAAGCAATTGAGATTTGACGAGGTCCAATTGCTCATCTACACCACGTAATGGCACTTCTTTGACTCCCTTAGGATCAGGAAGACAATGTTGTGGGCTAGCTTTTATGCGTCTTGTATTCGCCATGACGTATGAGGGAACCTCCACATAAGCTCTGAGGCCAACTATTGCGGTCCTCGATCAACACGTTTCGAGACACGTAGCACGTTTGCCCGAGGATCTAGCGAGGTTGTCCAACGCTTGGATTGCTGGACCTAGAATCAAACGGACGACACGATTTGATTAAAGGCTGTAGAACGACGACTCCGATGAAGGTGAATACTCCAGGGAATAGGTCGGTAGAACAATCAAGGACAAGATGCAAGATTGCTCAATCACCCTTGCCAGAAGCAAGTAAAGCTCGAAATTCACACAAGCAAGAAAATCGAAAAACTAAGTAATTTGATTTATAAAACGTCTACCTAAAACCTTACAAAGCAAGCCTATTTATAGGCTAAGAGTTACAAAAACCCTAAGGAAAACAAGGAAAAGGGGAATTCGGCCATCTTGGGATCAAGATGGGCCGGCCCATGCTCTACTAGAACAACTAATCTAACTATAAATTAAACACTAAAGCCTAAGGCCCTATTCGGCCAACTCACTCGGAGGCCCACTTGACTCTTCATGGGCTTGGATCGTGGTGTAGATAACTTGATTGTCTCCTTCCAAGCCTTCAATTTCTCTATGGACTCCATGTTGGTCTTGGACAATTCGAACAAGGGCTTGGAGGGATTCTTTGAAGAACTTGGCTTGTGCACGTGTGACTGGGCCCAATGGAACTCGGACTGGGTCATTACTTGGGCTAAGGTCCGTGCACACATCAGTCCCCTCCACTTGAGAAGGATTCGTCCTCAAATCTGGATGGAAATGGATGATACTACAAGAGTTGGTAGTATGAACCCCAAATCTAATGCCACCACATATTGCCAAGAAAAACTCATGGCTTTACTCCAATGGCTCCTCTTGTTCGTATCATTCCCCTCCTCTTGAAAGCAATTTGCCCACAAATTGAAGCACGAATGGTGACAAGACGAGTTACATGCCTTCGACTCAATCTTGTTAGGATGGCTATAGATGTCATCCAATGCAAAACCCACGTGCTAAGTTGGAAAATAACCCTTGTCGAACCTTGAATCTCACAAACCATCTTCAATGTGTGCTCAACTTGATCGTTTGTGGTCATGAGGTAAGGGTCCTCAAAGTGGTGTGAAGCGTATCCCGTGAAATCGAACTCCGGCCCGAACACACTTGCAAGGCCCCAAGGCGGATTTGGTGATGTTGGAGATTCATGTGGACTAAGAACAAGATGAAAATCATAATGGTCATTCAGGTACTTGTTCTTTAAACGAACCCTTGGTACACAACCATCCACAAAATGTGGAGTGTTCTCATCAAGATGAGCTCGAAGCAACTCCCCTTTGGTGTGGACTGATTTGAGTTGACATTGTTCCATGAATGGATACGAACGGGGTTTAACTCTTGGAGTACCAACTACATGGAAGCTTGCAAAGTCTACAATTGATTTTGGAATGGAACACACCAAGATCAGCTCAACTTGCCTTTGCTTGATCTGAATACAAGAAGAAACACTAAACAAAGCAAGGTAAGTTCGTTAGGAAAATAATAGGCCTTCACCGGGTTGCTCAAGATCAGCCCACTTTCTCACTTTTCTCCCTTTTTACCACCCATCTCATCAGATTTTTCCATCTCTTTGTCTATTTCAACAGCTGACCCTTTCATCTCATTGCATTCAACTCCCTCGGGTTTTATCTCTTCAGGCACAATTCCCTCATGATGCGAGACGCGGAAGCTACTTCGGATCTAGAGGAACACGATGAAGATTTGATGGAGTTGAACCCGAACTTGGACCACTCAAGAACAGATTTAACGGTAGAGGACGCCACAATCAAGTATGTGTGCTTGATTGATAAGTCAAGAACAGCCTAGGATCGACTCTAGGATGTTCAACTTAGCTTTCACAAGCTAATGGAATTTGTCGCAAGGGATGGACGAAATTCTGGAAATTTTATTCAATACTCTCAAAAACTGAATGTAACATGCGGCTTGAGGCTATTAATAGCCGTGACTAAGACCTAATAAACTGGAAAAATAACAAGGAAAGTTCGGCCAGCCCCTTGGGCCTTCACTTGACCGAAAGCTAGCCCAACTAACTATAGATCATAAGCGAGACCCCCGTACGGCTCAGCGAGGGTACTTAACTGCGGCTCAGCCCGCCGTTTGGAGCTTGAACATTTGCATCTTCAATTGTAAGCAGCATTTTAGTAGTTGTGCAAGGATATTCCAACTCAATTCCTTCAATGACCGGTTTCTCTTGGGTTTGGACGGCACGTACCAAGGCTTGAAGGGACTCCTTGAATCTCTTGGCTCGTGCTCGTGTCACTGGGCCTTGGGGCACCTTCACAGGGTCTACTTGTACACTTTGGGCCTCGTGCTCAACCGCATCATTCCCCTCCTCTTGAAAAGGATTTGCCCTCAAATCGTACTCGTCCCCTGTAATAAATGGACTTAGATCAGCAACATTGAATGTAGCACTAACAGTATACTCACCAGGCAGATCTAAGCGGTATGCATTGTCGTTGATGCGCTCAATAACTTGAAAAGGCCGATCTCCTCTTGGTGACAGCTTGCTTTGCCGTTGTTTTGGAAACCTCTCCTTGCGCAAATGTAACCAGACCCAATCACCTGGTTCAAAGACAAGCTTGCGCCTGTGCTTATTAGCTTGTTGGACATATTGGGCCGTCCTCCTCTCGATGTTGGTACGAACCTTGTCGTGTAATGATCTCACGAACTCAGCTTTCTTCTTGCCATCTAAGTTCATATGCTCAGAAGAAGGTAATGGCAACAAATCTAAGGGAGTTAAGGGGTTCAAACCATACACAACTTCAAAAGGCGAGAATTGTGTAGCACTATGCACAACCCTATTGTATGCAAACTCAACATGAGGTAGACACTCCTCCCATGACTTGATATTTTTCTTTATGATTGCACGTAGGAGTGTGGATAAAGTCCTATTGACTACCTCAGTTTGTCCGTCCGTTTGAGGATGACTAGAGGTAGAGAACAACAGTTTGGTTCCCAACCGACCCCATAAAGATTTCCAGAAATAGCTCAAAAACTTGACATCTCTATCGGATACTATTGTCCTAGGTATGCCATGCAAACGAACAACCTCTTTAAAGAATAAATCAGCAATGTGTAAAGCATCATCCGTCTTATGACATGCAATAAAGTGAGCCATTTTGGAGAACCTATCTACCACAACAAATATAGAGTCATGGCCACGCTTTGAACGAGGTAAACCAAGCACGAAATCCATGGAGATGTCAACCCAAGGTTGGTGAGGTATGGGTAAAGGAGTATACAAACCGTTTGGGTTGACCCGAGACTTAGCTTTGTGGCACACACCACATCTTTCAACAATCCTCTCCACGTCCTTGCGCATGCGAGGCCAATGGAAGTGTTCCTGCAATACAGCTAATGTCTTGGTGACACCAAAGTGTCCCATTAGTCCACCACTATGTGACTCCTGAATAAGTAAGTCACGTATGGACCCTCGAGGAATGCACAGCTTGGTAAGATAAAATAAGAACCCATCATGTACAAAGAACTTTTCAAAGTCAGATTTTCCCCAATTCGCATAAGCGTTGGCAAAATCCAAGTCATCCTTATACAACTCCTTCATGAGTTCAAAGCCTAGGAGTTTAGCATCTAAGGCAGTGAGCAAAATGTGTCTCCGAGATAAAGCGTCAGCTACTACATTAGACTTACCTGTTTTGTATTTGATGACGTATGGAAAAGACTCGATGAAGGCTACCCATCGGGCATGCCGTTTGCTCAGCTTTTGTTGTCCTTTTAGGTGCTTGAGAGACTCATGGTCAGTTTTGATGACGAATTCCCGGGCACGTAGGTAGTGTTGCCATGTCTCCAAAGCACGTACGAGGGCAAACATCTCCTTGTCATAAGTTGAATAGTTGAGGACCGCGCCATTTAATTTCTCACTAAAGTAGGCAATCGGTCTCTCTCCTTGCATGAGTACGGCTCCTACTCCTACACCTGATGCATCACATTCCACTTCAAAAGTGAGATCAAAGTTAGGTATTGCAAGGAGTGGTGCATGTGTGAGTTTGTGTTTCAGCAATTGGAAAGCCTTATCTTGGGCTTCCCCCCAAAAGAACTTCTCGTTCTTCTTTATGACCGCGGTAAGAGGTGCAGCAATGGTGCTAAAATCCTTCACAAAGCGACGGTAGAAGCTTGCTAGTCCATGAAAGCTGCGCACATCACTTACAGAGGTAGGTGTTGGCCACTCTTGGATGGACTTAATCTTCTCTTCATCTACATGAATGCCCTGCGCACTTACAACATATCCTAGAAACACAACACGATCAGTGCAAAATGTGCACTTCTTAAGGTTGGCATATAGCCTTTCCCTTCGAAGTACTGCAAAGATGGCTTTGAGGTGCTCAAAGTGTTCCTCTAAGCTTCTACTATAAATCAGAATATCATCAAAGTAAACCACTACAAATTTCCCAAGAAAAGGTCTCAAAACATGGTTCATCAAACGCATGAAGGTACTAGGTGCATTAGTTAAGCCAAATGGCATTACTAACCACTCATATAGACCATGTTTAGTTTTGAAAGCGGTTTTCCACTCATCTCCCTCTTTCATTCTTATTTGGTGGTAACCACTTTTCAAATCAATTTTAGTGAATATAATGGCACCATGCAATTCATCTAACATATCATCTAACCTAGGGATAGGGTGACGATATTTTACCGTGATTGCATTGACTGCTCGACAGTCGGTGCACATTCTCCACGCTCCATCTTTCTTTGGCACGAGAATCACTGGTACAGCGCATGGACTTAGACTTTCTCTAGCCCAACCTTTCCTTAGCAATTCCTCCACTTGCCTTTGCAATTCCTTTGTTTCCTCAGGACCCATTCTATAGGCTGGTTTGTTAGGCAATGGTGCTCCAGGAATGAGATCGATTTGGTGCTCGATTCCCCTTAGCGGTGGTAGTCCATCAGGTACATCCTCAGGAAATATGTCCTCAAATTCCTGCAAGAGATGTAACATAGTAGAAGGCAAGGAGTCAGTAGGTATGGATGAATTGACCAACTCTTCTTTGCACACAAGCATAAGTAAGAGTTGGTTGGAAGACAAAGCTCGCCTTACATCTTTGGCTTTTGCTAGCAAGCTTAGCTTCCCCTTATTTTCTTCTCTCATAGCCGACCCACTTGTTGCCTTTTTCTTCCCTAGGGGTTCGGCCCTACTCTCTCCTTTTTCTTCCTCACTTTTCTCTCGCTTTTTCCTCTCAAGTTCTAGCTCATACTCCTTTTGGAGCCTCATTTGATCTTCATACACTTGTTTTGGGGTGAGAGGTACAAGTGTCACCTTTCTATTGCAATGAGTAAAGACATATTTATTAGCTCTTCCCTTGAATTCGACATCGCGATCATATTGCCAAGGCCGGCCAAGAATTAGGTGACTTGCTTGCATTGGCACGACATCACAAGTAACCTCGTCTTCATACTTGCCAATTCGGAATGACACTTTTACTTGTCTAAACACACGGACTTCTCCTTCATTGTTCAGCCATTGAAGGCGATAAGGTCTTGGATGTTTGATAACTTGGAGCCCTAGCATTTCTACCATAAGCAGACTAGCGACATTGGCACAGCTCCCACTATCAATAACAACACTACACACCTTATCCTTGATATGACACCTTGTGTAGAAAAGGTTGTCCCGTTGTACCTCCATTTCCTCCTCTTGGGCGCGGGTAGTGAGGACCTTTCGAACCACTAGGCATCCAATCTCCTCATGCGTAGGTATCTCCTCACTTGATTCATTCTCTTCCTCTTCTAGAGGCGGTATCCCCTCGTACTCCTCTTCCTCTTCTGATACAATTTCCCCATTTGGCAACATCAGCATGGTCCTTTGGCTGGGGCATTGAGAAGCGATATGGCCAAATCCTTGACACTTAAAGCACTTGGTGTCTCGACCACGCGGTTTGGTAGCTGCATTATTAGCCTCAAAGTCAGGCTTGGGCGTTGCCTTGGAAGGGAGGCCATTTGGCCTTGGAGGGTAAGAAGGAGCTGCGGCTTTCTCCTCCCCTTTTGGTTGAGAAGTGTGCCAATTTCCAGCTTGATAAGTAGTGCTTTGTCGCGCAGTACCCCTCCTCTTGAGGCGCCGTTCAATTGTAACCGCCTTCTCGAGCATTTCATTCATGTCGAGGTAGTGTTGGAGTTCCACTACTTCGGCAATCTCGGGCCTCAATCCATGTAGAAAACGAGCCATAGTGGCCTCTCCATCTTCACGCAAATCCGCCTTCATGATGGCCATTTCCATCTCCTTATAATAATCCTCAACTGACATGGACCCTTGGTTGAGAGCTTGCAGCCGACGGTGTAGATCTCGACTATAGTAGCTCGGAACGAACCTTTTTCTCATCAGACTCCTCATTTCCTCCCAAGTTTCCACAGGTCTCTCACGATTTCTCCTTCGGCTTAGCCTAAGTTGGTCCCACCAAATGGAGGCGTAGTCAGTGAATTCTACGGCTGCTAGTTTCACCTTTTGCTCCTCCGTATAGGTGTGGCATTCATAGACTAACTCAATTTTCCGTTCCCACTCCAAGTACGCCTCGGGGTCCGACTTGCCTTGGAATGAGGGAATCTTGAGTTTGACACCTTTAATGGTGTCATCTCCTCGACGTTGGAACCTTTGATCATTTTGGTACCTTCCCTCAAACGCTTCCTCTTCATCGTTTGAGTATGCAGATTCTTTGCCCTTACTCGGGGTAGGTGGAGGTCTCGAGTTCTCCAACTGATCAATTCGATCATGCAATGGTTCAATTTCATTCTTAAGCAATCGCTTGAACTCCCCCATCATGGCTTCCAACTGTAGTTTGATGTCCATGGTTTGGCTACCCACTCCACTAGACATATTTAGTTCACCTGCAAAACAAATAAACAAAAACGAGTTCCTTGCTCTCTTTTTTTTTTTTTTTTTTTTTAAATACGATGTATAGGTCACTCACACTCGTATTTCACTCAAGTGTATCACTCTCTAATAATCTTACCAAGCAATTCCTTGGCTTGCTAGTTGCTCGAGTTGAACAAACTAGGCGTCACCGCAGTGTACGTTCTTGACTAGTCAACAAGTGACACACAAGCTAGTAGCAATAAATGGAGGTGAATGACTGAAGACCTAGACACGACTCAAGACTCAAAATATAGCTGGACAATAACTAACGACTCAAAAGAAAGTAAGACAATTAACTTGAATGCTGAAATTTTGAAAATCCTAGAAAACTCTACCCGAAACCCAAATTTCTGGAATGTGTTGAGCTGCTGGTCCGTGGTCTTTTTGGTCCGTGATATGATTTGGACACTTGGGGTTGCCAAGATTAGAAACCTTGGAGTTTGGTCAGATTTGGGAGTCCCAAGTGGTCCAAATTCGAAATTTTGGGGCTGGTCAGATTTGGAAGTCAGATTTTGCACCAAATTTGGTAAACTTGTAGGCTGTCAAGAATTGGATGTTGTTCAGATTTGGAAGTCCAAGTTTGAATCAGATTTGGTGGCTTGAATGCTGACCAAGACTAGGGCTGTTCAGATTTGAAAGTCCAAGTTTGAATCAGATTTGGTAAAACTTGAAGGCTGGTCAAGAATTGGAAACTAGAGTCGTCTTTCTTGAAAATTTTTTTTTTTGACCTTTGAATCAGATTTGGTAAAACTTGAAGGCTGGTCAAGAATTGGAAACTAGAGCCGTCTTTCTTGAAATTTTTTTTTGACTTCTGTTGGGGTGTTTTCACACAATAGCCAGCTAGCTTAGACCACAATTTCACAGCAATTAACGTAAACAACTTGGACAGATTTGGTTTCAAGATCAAAGTTCCATGAAAACAAGAACACGGTTGAAGGTTTATTTCAGGTTTCAAGACTGCCAAGATTAACCTCTTTGATCCAAGAAGCTCAAGACTTCCCCAATAAGGTTTTGATGTTCGAGTTTTGCAAAGCAACAACACAAAGGTTCAAGAAACAAGTGCAAACAGATTCGGCAACCCAGTAATTAATTCCAGCAACGACTCAAGGGAATGACAATAAGGTATGCAACACAAGAGATTTTTTTTTCTGGATTTAAACAGAACATAAACACAAGACAAAACTGGACAGAAAATTTCGGACAACAACTAAACAACAAAGACAGATTTCTGACAAGGAAACAACCAAGACAGATTTCTGACAAGGAAACAACAAAGACAGATTTCGGACTTGACAAACCCGAGCACTTGAGCTACGAATTTAGAAGACTAAAATAGATCTAAAAACGATAAAAAAGGATATTCGTGATACCTCTAACTAGCTCTGATGCCAGCTGATACGAGACGCGGAAGCTACTTCGGATCTAGAGGAACACGATGAAGATTTGATGGAGTTGAACCCGAACTTGGACCACTCAAGAACAGATTTAACGGTAGAGGACGCCACAATCAAGTATGTGTGCTTGATTGATAAGTCAAGAACAGCCTAGGATCGACTCTAGGATGTTCAACTTAGCTTTCACAAGCTAAGGGAATTTGTCGCAAGGGATGGACGAAATTCTGGAAATTTTATTCAATACTCTCAAAAACTGAATGTAACATGCGGCTTGAGGCTATTAATAGCCGTGACTAAGACCTAATAAACTGGAAAAATAACAAGGAAAGTTCGGCCAGCCCCTTGGGCCTTCACTTGACCGAAAGCTAGCCCAACTAACTATAGATCATAAGCGAGACCCCCGTACGGCTCAGCGAGGGTACTTAACTGCGGCTCAGCCCGCCGTTTGGAGCTTGAACATTTGCATCTTCAATTGTAAGCAGCATTTTAGTAGTTGTGCAAGGATATTCCAACTCAATTCCTTCAATGACCGGTTTCTCTTGGGTTTGGACGGCACGTACCAAGGCTTGAAGGGACTCCTTGAATCTCTTGGCTCGTGCTCGTGTCACTGGGCCTTGGGGCACCTTCACAGGGTCTACTTGTACACTTTGGGCCTCGTGCTCAACCGCATCACCTCATCTAGCTGTTTCTCCATTCAATAACGCTCAACCTTACTTTTCATGTGTGCTAGATCAATACAAAACTGGTCATAAGTAAGTGATACAAGTGCAATACGACGACTATTAAATAAGAAGGAATACTTATTAGTATGTCCGTCATATTTAACTTCTGGCCTCGACATCCACGCTTTGCCCAACAACCCGTGTCACTTGAATTGGGACTACATCACACAACACCTCGTCGACATATTTGCCGATTTGAATAGGTACAAGTGTGTGCTTAGTAACCCAGACAACACCTTGAGTACTCATCAACTTGTGCGGTCAAAGATGACCAATGGTTGGAAGATTTAATTTCTCAACCATGATAGCGGTTGCAAGGTCGACTTCACAACTCCCATCAATGGCCAAGCTACAAATTTTGTCTTTGACACCGCAACGGGTATAAAACCAACCAAGCAATTGAGATTTGACGAGGTCCAATTGCTCATCTACACCACGTAATGGCACTTCTTTGACTCCCTTAGGATCAGGAAGACAATGTTGTGGGCTAGCTTTTATGCGGCTTGTATTCGCCATGACGTATGAGGGAACCTCCACATAAGCTCTGAGGCCAACTATTGCGGTCCTCGATCAACACGTTTCGAGACACGTAGCACGTTTGCCCGAGGATCTAGCGAGGTTGTCCAACGCTTGGATTGCTGGACCTAGAATCAAACGGACGACACGATTTGATTAAAGGCTGTAGAACAACGACTCCGATGAAGGTGAATACTCCAGGGAATAGGTCGGTAGAACAATCAAGGACAAGATGCAAGATTGCTCAATCACCCTTGCCAGAAGCAAGTAAAGCTCGAAATTCACACAAGCAAGAAAATCGAAAAACTAAGTAATTTGATTTATAAAACGTCTACCTAAAACCTTACAAAGCAAGCCTATTTATAGGCTAAGAGTTACAAAAACCCTAAGGAAAACAAGGAAAAGGGGAATTCGGCCATCTTGGGATCAAGATGGGCCGGCCCATGCTCTACTAGAACAACTAATCTAACTATAAATTAAACACCAAAGCCTAAGGCCCTATTCGGCCAACTCACTCGGAGGCCCACTTGACTCTTCATGGGCTTGGATCGTGGTGTAGATAACTTGATTGTCTCCTTCCAAGCCTTCAATTTCTCTATGGACTCCATGTTGGTCTTGGACAATTCGAACAAGGGCTTGGAGGGATTCTTTGAAGAACTTGGCTTGTGCACGTGTGACTGGGCCCAATGGAACTCGGACTGGGTCATTACTTGGGCTAAGGTCCGTGCACACATCAGTCCCCTCCACTTGAGAAGGATTCGTCCTCAAATCTGGATGGAAATGGATGATACTACAAGAGTTGGTAGTATGAACCCCAAATCTAATGCCACCACATATTGCCAAGAAAAACTCATGGCTTTACTCCAATGGCTCCTCTTGTTCGTATCATTCCCCTCCTCTTGAAAGCAATTTGCCCACAAATTGAAGCACGAATGGTGACAAGACGAGTTACATGCCTTCGACTCAATCTTGTTAGGATGGCTATAGATGTCATCCAATGCAAAACCCACGTGCTAAGTTGGAAAATAACCCTTGTCGAACCTTGAATCTCACAAACCATCTTCAATGTGTGCTCAACTTGATCGTTTGTGGTCATGAGGTAAGGGTCCTCAAAGTGGTGTGAAGCGTATCCCGTGAAATCGAACTCCGGCCCGAACACACTTGCAAGGCCCCAAGGCGGATTTGGTGATGTTGGAGATTCATGTGGACTAAGAACAAGATGAAAATCATAATGGTCATTCAGGTACTTGTTCTTTAAACGAACCCTTGGTACACAACCATCCACAAAATGTGGAGTGTTCTCATCAAGATGAGCTCGAAGCAACTCCCCTTTGGTGTGGACTGATTTGAGTTGACATTGTTCCATGAATGGATACGAACGGGGTTTAACTCTTGGAGTACCAACTACATGGAAGCTTGCAAAGTCTACAATTGATTTTGGAATGGAACACACCAAGATCAGCTCAACTTGCCTTTGCTTGATCTGAATACAAGAAGAAACACTAAACAAAGCAAGGTAAGTTCGTTAGGAAAATAATAGGCCTTCACCGGGTTGCTCAAGATCAGCCCACTTTCTCTCTTTTCTCCCTTTTTACCACCCATCTCATCAGATTTTTCCATCTCTTTGTCTATTTCAACAGCTGACCCTTTCATCTCATTGCATTCAACTCCCTCGGGTTTTATCTCTTCAGGCACAATTCCCTCATCTAGCTGTTTCTCCATTCAATAACGCTCAACTTTACTTTTCATGTGTGCTAGATCAATACAAAACTGGTCATAAGTAAGTGATACAAGTGCAATACGACGACTATTAAATAAGAAGGAATACTTATTAGTATGTCCGTCATATTTAACTTCTGGCCTCGACATCCACGCTTTGCCCAACAACCCGTGTCACTTGAATTGGGACTACATCACACAACACCTCGTCGACATATTTGCCGATTTGAATAGGTACAAGTGCGTGCTTAGTAACCCAGACAACACCTTGAGTACTCATCAACTTGTGCGGTCGAAGATGACCAATGGTTGGAAGATTTAATTTCTCAACCATGATAGCGGTTGCAAGGTCGACTTCACAACTCCCATCAATGGCCAAGCTACAAATTTTGTCTTTGACACCGCAACGGGTATAAAACCAACCAAGCAATTGAGATTTGACGAGGTCCAATTGCTCATCTACACCACGTAATGGCACTTCTTTGACTCCCTTAGGATCAGGAAGACAATGTTGTGGGCTAGCTTTTATGCGTCTTGTATTCGCCATGACGTATGAGGGAACCTCCACATAAGCTCTGAGGCCAACTATTGCGGTCCTCGATCAACACGTTTCGAGACACGTAGCACGTTTGCCCGAGGATCTAGCGAGGTTGTCCAACGCTTGGATTGCTGGACCTAGAATCAAACGGACGACACGATTTGATTAAAGGCTGTAGAACGACGACTCCGATGAAGGTGAATACTCCAGGGAATAGGTCGGTAGAACAATCAAGGACAAGATGCAAGATTGCTCAATCACCCTTGCCAGAAGCAAGTAAAGCTCGAAATTCACACAAGCAAGAAAATCGAAAAACTAAGTAATTTGATTTATAAAACGTCTACCTAAAACCTTACAAAGCAAGCCTATTTATAGGCTAAGAGTTACAAAAACCCTAAGGAAAACAAGGAAAAGGGGAATTCGGCCATCTTGGGATCAAGATGGGCCGGCCCATGCTCTACTAGAACAACTAATCTAACTATAAATTAAACACCAAAGCCTAAGGCCCTATTCGGCCAACTCACTCGGAGGCCCACTTGACTCTTCATGGGCTTGGATCGTGGTGTAGATAACTTGATTGTCTCCTTCCAAGCCTTCAATTTCTCTATGGACTCCATGTTGGTCTTGGACAATTCGAACAAGGGCTTGGAGGGATTCTTTGAAGAACTTGGCTTGTGCACGTGTGACTGGGCCCAATGGAACTCGGACTGGGTCATTACTTGGGCTAAGGTCCGTGCACACATCAGTCCCCTCCACTTGAGAAGGATTCGTCCTCAAATCTGGATGGAAATGGATGATACTACAAGAGTTGGTAGTATGAACCCCAAATCTAATGCCACCACATATTGCCAAGAAAAACTCATGGCTTTACTCCAATGGCTCCTCTTGTTCGTATCATTCCCCTCCTCTTGAAAGCAATTTGCCCACAAATTGAAGCACGAATGGTGACAAGACGAGTTACATGCCTTCGACTCAATCTTGTTAGGATGGCTATAGATGTCATCCAATGCAAAACCCACGTGCTAAGTTGGAAAATAACCCTTGTCGAACCTTGAATCTCACAAACCATCTTCAATGTGTGCTCAACTTGATCGTTTGTGGTCATGAGGTAAGGGTCCTCAAAGTGGTGTGAAACGTATCCCGTGAAATCGAACTCCGGCCCGAACACACTTGCAAGGCCCCAAGGCGGATTTGGTGATGTTGGAGATTCATGTGGACTAAGAACAAGATGAAAATCATAATGGTCATTCAGGTACTTGTTCTTTAAACGAACCCTTGGTACACAACCATCCACAAAATGTGGAGTGTTCTTATCAAGATGAGCTCGAAGCAACTCCCCTTTGGTGTGGACTGATTTGAGTTGACATTGTTCCATGAATGGATACGAACGGGGTTTAACTCTTGGAGTACCAACTACATGGAAGCTTGCAAAGTCTACAATTGATTTTGGAATGGAACACACCAAGATCAGCTCAACTTGCCTTTGCTTGATCTGAATACAAGAAGAAACACTAAACAAAGCAAGGTAAGTTCGTTAGGAAAATAATAGGCCTTCACCGGGTTGCTCAAGATCAGCCCACTTTCTCTCTTTTCTCCCTTTTTACCACCCATCTCATCAGATTTTTCCATCTCTTTGTCTATTTCAACAGCTGACCCTTTCATCTCATTGCATTCAACTCCCTCGGGTTTTATCTCTTCAGGCACAATTCCCTCATCTAGCTGTTTCTCCATTCAATAACGCTCAACCTTACTTTTCATGTGTGCTAGATCAATACAAAACTGGTCATAAGTAAGTGATACAAGTGCAATACGACGACTATTAAATAAGAAGGAATACTTATTAGTATGTCCGTCATATTTAACTTCTGGCCTCGACATCCACGCTTTGCCCAACAACCCGTGTCACTTGAATTGGGACTACATCACACAACACCTCGTCGACATATTTGCCGATTTGAATAGGTACAAGTGTGTGCTTAGTAACCCAGACAACACCTTGAGTACTCATCAACTTGTGCGGTCGAAGATGACCAATGGTTGGAAGATTTAATTTCTCAACCATGATAGCGGTTGCAAGGTCGACTTCACAACTCCCATCAATGGCCAAGCTACAAATTTTGTCTTTGACACCGCAACGGGTATAAAACCAACCAAGCAATTGAGATTTGACGAGGTCCAATTGCTCATCTACACCACGTAATGGCACTTCTTTGACTCCCTTAGGATCAGGAAGACAATGTTGTGGGCTAGCTTTTATGCGTCTTGTATTCGCCATGACGTATGAGGGAACCTCCACATAAGCTCTGAGGCCAACTATTGCGGTCCTCGATCAACACGTTTCGAGACACGTAGCACGTTTGCCCGAGGATCTAGCGAGGTTGTCCAACGCTTGGATTGCTGGACCTAGAATCAAACGGACGACACGATTTGATTAAAGGCTGTAGAACGACGACTCCGATGAAGGTGAATACTCCAGGGAATAGGTCGGTAGAACAATCAAGGACAAGATGCAAGATTGCTCAATCACCCTTGCCAGAAGCAAGTAAAGCTCGAAATTCACACAAGCAAGAAAATCGAAAAACTAAGTAATTTGATTTATAAAACGTCTACCTAAAACCTTACAAAGCATGCCTATTTATAGGCTAAGAGTTACAAAAACCCTAAGGAAAACAAGGAAAAGGGGAATACGGCCATCTAGGGATCAAGATGGGCCGGCCCATGCTCTACTAGAACAACTAATCTAACTATAAATTAAACACTAAAGCCTAAGGCCCTATTCGGCCAACTCACTCGGAGGCCCACTTGACTCTTCATGGGCTTGGATCGTGGTGTAGATAACTTGATTGTCTCCTTCCAAGCCTTCAATTTCTCTATGGACTCCATGTTGGTCTTGGACAATTCGAACAAGGGCTTGGAGGGATTCTTTGAAGAACTTGGCTTGTGCACGTGTGACTGGGCCCAATGGAACTCGGACTGGGTCATTACTTGGGCTAAGGTCCGTGCACACATCAGTCCCCTCCACTTGAGAAGGATTCGTCCTCAAATCTGGATGGAAATGGATGATACTACAAGAGTTGGTAGTATGAACCCCAAATCTAATGCCACCACATATTGCCAAGAAAAACTCATGGCTTTACTCCAATGGCTCCTCTTGTTCGTATCATTCCCCTCCTCTCGAAAGCAATTTGCCCACAAATTGAAGCACGAATGGTGACAAGACGAGTTACATGCCTTCGACTCAATCTTGTTAGGATGGCTATAGATGTCATCCAATGCAAAACCCACGTGCTAAGTTGGAAAATAACCCTTGTCGAACCTTGAATCTCACAAACCATCTTCAATGTGTGCTCAACTTGATCGTTTGTGGTCATGAGGTAAGGGTCCTCAAAGTGGTGTGAAGCGTATCCCGTGAAATCGAACTCCGGCCCGAACACACTTGCAAGGCCCCAAGGCGGATTTGGTGATGTTGGAGATTCATGTGGACTAAGAACAAGATGAAAATCATAATGGTCATTCAGGTACTTGTTCTTTAAACGAACCCTTGGTACACAACCATCCACAAAATGTGGAGTGTTCTCATCAAGATGAGCTCGAAGCAACTCCCCTTTGGTGTGGACTGATTTGAGTTGACATTGTTCTATGAATGGATACGAACGGGGTTTAACTCTTGGAGTACCAACTACATGGAAGCTTGCAAAGTCTACAATTGATTTTGGAATGGAACACACCAAGATCAGCTCAACTTGCCTTTGCTTGATCTGAATACAAGAAGAAACACTAAACAAAGCAAGGTAAGTTCGTTAGGAAAATAATAGGCCTTCACCGGGTTGCTCAAGATCAGCCCACTTTCTCACTTTTCTCCCTTTTTACCACCCATCTCATCAGATTTTTCCATCTCTTTGTCTATTTCAACAGCTGACCCTTTCATCTCATTGCATTCAACTCCCTCGGGTTTTATCTCTTCAGGCACAATTCCCTCATCTAGCTGTTTCTCCATTCAATAACGCTCAACCTTACTTTTCATGTGTGCTAGATCAATACAAAACTGGTCATAAGTAAGTGATGAAAGTGCAATACGACGACTATTAAATAAGAAGGAATACTTATTAGTATGTCCGTCATATTTAACTTCTGGCCTCGACATCCACGCTTTGCCCAACAACCCGTGTCACTTGAATTGGGACTACATCACACAACACCTCGTCGACATATTTGCCGATTTGAATAGGTACAAGTGCGTGCTTAGTAACCCAGACAACACCTTGAGTACTCATCAACTTGTGCGGTCGAAGATGACCAATGGTTGGAAGATTTAATTTCTCAACCATGATAGCGGTTGCAAGGTCGACTTCACAACTCCCATCAATGGCCAAGCTACAAATTTTGTCTTTGACACCGCAACGGGTATAAAACCAACCAAGCAATTGAGATTTGACGAGGTCCAATTGCTCATCTACACCACGTAATGGCACTTCTTTGACTCCCTTAGGATCAGGAAGACAATGTTGTGGGCTAGCTTTTATGCGTCTTGTATTCGCCATGACGTATGAGGGAACCTCCACATAAGCTCTGAGGCCAACTATTGCGGTCCTCGATCAACACGTTTCGAGACACGTAGCACGTTTGCCCGAGGATCTAGCGAGATTGTCCAACGCTTGGATTGCTGGACCTAGAATCAAACGGACGACACGATTTGATTAAAGGCTGTAGAACGACGACTCCGATGAAGGTGAATACTCCAGGGAATAGGTCGGTAGAACAATCAAGGACAAGATGCAAGATTGCTCAATCACCCTTGCCAGAAGCAAGTAAAGCTCGAAATTCACACAAGCAAGAAAATCGAAAAACTAAGTAATTTGATTTATAAAACGTCTACCTAAAACCTTACAAAGCAAGCCTATTTATAGGCTAAGAGTTACAAAAACCCTAAGGAAAACAAGGAAAAGGGGAATTCGGCCATCTTGGGATCAAGATGGGCCGGCCCATGCTCTACTAGAACAACTAATCTAACTATAAATTAAACACTAAAGCCTAAGGCCCTATTCGGCCAACTCACTCGGAGGCCCACTTGACTCTTCATGGGCTTGGATCGTGGTGTAGATAACTTGATTGTCTCCTTCCAAGCCTTCAATTTCTCTATGGACTCCATGTTGGTCTTGGACAATTCGAACAAGGGCTTGGAGGGATTCTTTGAAGAACTTGGCTTGTGCACGTGTGACTGGGCCCAATGGAACTCGGACTGGGTCATTACTTGGGCTAAGGTCCGTGCACACATCAGTCCCCTCCACTTGAGAAGGATTCGTCCTCAAATCTGGATGGAAATGGATGATACTACAAGAGTTGGTAGTATGAACCCCAAATCTAATGCCACCACATATTGCCAAGAAAAACTCATGGCTTTACTCCAATGGCTCCTCTTGTTCGTATCATTCCCCTCCTCTTGAAAGCAATTTGCCCACAAATTGAAGCACGAATGGTGACAAGACGAGTTACATGCCTTCGACTCAATCTTGTTAGGATGGCTATAGATGTCATCCAATGCAAAACCCACGTGCTAAGTTGGAAAATAACCCTTGTCGAACCTTGAATCTCACAAACCATCTTCAATGTGTGCTCAACTTGATCGTTTGTGGTCATGAGGTAAGGGTCCTCAAAGTGGTGTGAAGCGTATCCCGTGAAATCGAACTCCGGCCCGAACACACTTGCAAGGCCCCAAGGCGGATTTGGTGATGTTGGAGATTCATGTGGACTAAGAACAAGATGAAAATCATAATGGTCATTCAGGTACTTGTTCTTTAAACGAACCCTTGGTACACAACCATCCACAAAATGTGGAGTGTTCCCATCAAGATGAGCTCGAAGCAACTCCCCTTTGGTGTGGACTGATTTGAGTTGACATTGTTCCATGAATGGATACGAACGGGGTTTAACTCTTGGAGTACCAACTACATGGAAGCTTGCAAAGTCTACAATTGATTTTGGAATGGAACACACCAAGATCAGCTCAACTTGCCTTTGCTTGATCTGAATACAAGAAGAAACACTAAACAAAGCAAGGTAAGTTCGTTAGGAAAATAATAGGCCTTCACCGGGTTGCTCAAGATCAGCCCACTTTCTCTCTTTTCTCCCTTTTTACCACCCATCTCATCAGATTTTTCCATCTCTTTGTCTATTTCAACAGCTGACCCTTTCATCTCATTGCATTCAACTCCCTCGGGTTTTATCTCTTCAGGCACAATTCCCTCATCTAGCTGTTTCTCCATTCAATAACGCTCAACCTTACTTTTCATGTGTGCTAGATCAATACAAAACTGGTCATAAGTAAGTGATACTAGTGCAATACGACGACTATTAAATAAGAAGGAATACTTATTAGTATGTCCGTCATATTTAACTTCTGGCCTCGACATCCACGCTTTGCCCAACAACCCGTGTCACTTGAATTGGGACTACATCACACAACACATCGTCGACATATTTGCCGATTTGAATAGGTACAAGTGTGTGCTTAGTAACCCAGACAACACCTTGAGTACTCATCAACTTGTGCGGTCGAAGATGACCAATGGTTGGAAGATTTAATTTCTCAACCATGATAGCAGTTGCAAGGTCGACTTCACAACTCCCATCAATGGCCAAGCTACAAATTTTTTCTTTGACACCGCAACGGGTATAAAACCAACCAAGCAATTGAGATTTGACGAGGTCCAATTGCTCATCTACACCACGTAATGGCACTTCTTTGACTCCCTTAGGATCAGGAAGACAATGTTGTGGGCTAGCTTTTATGCGTCTTGTATTCGCCATGACGTATGAGGGAACCTCCACATAAGCTCTGAGGCCAACTATTGCGGTCCTCGATCAACACGTTTCGAGACACGTAGCACGTTTGCCCGAGGATCTAGCGAGGTTGTCCAACGCTTGGATTGCTGGACCTAGAATCAAACGGACGACACGATTTGATTAAAGGCTGTAGAACGACGACTCCGATGAAGGTGAATACTCCAGGGAATAGGTCGGTAGAACAATCAAGGACAAGATGCAAGATTGCTCAATCACCCTTGCCAGAAGCAAGTAAAGCTCGAAATTCACACAAGCAAGAAAATCGAAAAACTAAGTAATTTGATTTATAAAACGTCTACCTAAAACCTTACAAAGTGATGCGAGACGCGGAAGCTACTTCGGATCTAGAGGAACACGATGAAGATTTGACGGAGTTGAACCCGAACTTGGACCACTCAAGAACAGATTTAACGGTAGAGGACGCCACAATCAAGTATGTGTGCTTGATTGATAAGTCAAGAACAGCCTAGGATCAACTCTAGGATGTTCAACTTAGCTTTTACAAGCTAAGGGAATTTTGCCACAAGGAATGGACGAAATTCTGGAAATTTTATTCAATACTCTCAAAAAACTGAATGTAACATGCGACTTCAGGCTATTTATAGCCGTGACTAAGACCTAATAAACTGGAAAAATAACAAGGAAAGTTCGGCCAGCCCCTTGGGCCTATACTTGACCGAAAGCTAGGGTACTTAACTAGCGAGATCCCCGTACGGCTCAGCGAGGGTACTTAACTGCGGCTCAGCCCGCCGTTTGGAGCTTGAACACTCGCATCTTCAATTGTAAGCAGCATTTTAGTAGTCGTGCAAGGATATTCCAACTCAATTCCTTCAATGCCCGGTTTCTCTTGGGTTTGGATGGCACGTACCAAGGCTTGGAGGGACTCCTTGAATCTCTTAGCTCGTGCTCGTGTCACTGGGCCTTGGGGCACCTTCACAGGGTCTACTTGTACACTTTGGGCCTCGTGCTCCACCGCATCATTCCCCTCCTCTTGAAAAGGATTTGTCCTCAAATCTAGATGGGGATGTCGACAGTGCGTTTGGAGGTCAACCACGTTGGGAACAAATGAAAGGTCACGAGCCAAGTTAAATGCCGTTTGGTCAGTTTCATGAGGCCCTCAAACAAGGACATGCGCCAAGATAGGAAAAAGCTTGTGTAAGGCTCACGAAACTTCCAGGTAGCAATCCAAAGCTCTCTAATCAACCTTCGGCCATGGATTGTCATATTGTCACGTGACATAAGTGGCAGCAATGAAGTGAAATGCACTCCATATGAATCGCATGAATTTGCACAAGTTGGGGTTGGTGAAGTAAGCTCGTGGTGACTAGCTTTTGGACATGTGAAGAAGCACGAACGTGCACCACTTGCAGCAGGAATAAGCACGAAATCGGGTTGCAAGTCTTTAGCCGTAGTTGGAAAATTGTGGACAGCGTTACAACCTATGAAAACAAAATAACCTTCAACTTGGAGCAATTCAGAAATCGGGTAAAGGACTAATGGGACATTATTAGCTAGATGGTAAGAAGGTGTAGAACGAGATTTAAATGAGAAAACTCCCTTTGACACTTCGATATTCCTTCCACCAATTGATTCAACTTGAGATTCCAGTGCTAGTCCTTGACACATAGGTAAAGAACAAGAAGTAGATTCTGGAATTTCCCTTTTAAGATGAGCTCGAATGAATCCTCCAATGGTGCGGACAGATTTGAATGGACATTGTTCCATGAATTGATACCAAAGAGATTTAGTTCCTAGAAGACCAATTCCATGGAAACTCGCAAAGTGTCCAAGTGACTTCGGGATGGAACATGCCATGATCAACTCTACTTGACTTTGTGTAACTTGAACAAAAGAAGAGGTGCTAAACAAAACACATGTTAGCCGGTTAGCAAACAAAATGGTCACACTTTCAGCCTTTGTAAACATGGCCAACTCCTCCTTTTTACTCTTCACTAAGGCCAAATTATTCTTGTCTTTTTCCACTCCATTCTTCTCGGACCATTGCTCACGCATTGTACATGAGGTTTGATTTTCATTGTCTAGCTCATGTTCATGGCTCAGTTGTAACTCATTCATATTTGGCTCTTCAATCAACGAGGGACTAGGATGAATTTTCCCTTTATTACCACCGGTTGGCACATGGTTAAGTTGCTCCAGGTGTGAATCCAGCACTTGGCTAAGTCTTTCCATCATATCATCAATCAATGCTTCAGTCCGACGTTCGAATTTATCCATTGATTCACGAAGCTTTGACTCAATTCGAAAATTCTCGAGCCCTTCGTCTTGATTGTCAAGACACTTCTTAGATGAACCTTGTTTGCTTGAAGTTGACCTTGATTTAGATGCTCTACGCAAACTGCTTTGCTCTTTCTCATACTCATCACAATCTTGTTTATACCTTTCATACACACACAAAGCACGGTGGCGTTGCATCTCCTCCCGGAGTGAATGATACCCACATTGTGAACTGGATTGCATGGGGCTAAAGTACTTGGAGGTACTTCGCTTGGGACCTCTCCTCTTGAAAGGTTCGGTCTCCATGAATTCTTGATTGTATGAGCAAGATGCAACTCTAGTGGCCATGACTATGTGACCTGCAAAACGGTTAGTAGTGCAAAGGAATTTTCCTCCCACACATGGCTTCCAATTGTAGTTTGATGTCCATGGTTTGTTTACCAACTTCACTAGACATATTTAGTCCACCTGCAAAATAAATAAACAAAAACGAGTTCCTTGCTCTCTTTTTTTTTTTTTTTTTTTAAATACGATGTATAGGTCACTCACACTCGTGTTTCACTCAAGTGTATCACTCTCTAATAATCTTACCAAGCAATTCCTTGGCTTGCTAGTTGCTCGAGTTGAACAAACTAGGCGTCACCGCAGTGTACGTTCTTGACTAGTCAACAAGTGACACACAAGCTAGTAGCAATAAATGGAGGTGAATGACTGAAGACCTAGACACGACTCAAGACTCAGAATATAGCTGGACAATAACTAACGACTCAAAAGAAAGTAAGACAATTAACTTGAATGCTGAAATTTTGAAAATCCTAGAAAACTCTACCCGAAACCCAAATTTCTGGAATGTGTTGAGCTGCTGGTCCGTGGTCTTTTTGGTCCGTGATCTGATTTGGACACTTGGGGTTGCCAAGATTAGAAACCTTGGAGTTTGGTCAGATTTGGGAGTCCCAAGTGGTCCAAATTCGAAATTTTGGGGCTGGTCAGATTTGGAAGTCAGATTTTGCACAAAATTTGGTAAACTTGTAGGCTGTCAAGAATTGGATGTTGTTCAGATTTGGAAGTCCAAGTTTGAATCAGATTTGGTGGCTTGAATGCTGACCAAGACTAGGGCTGTTCAGATTTGAAAGTCCAAGTTTGAATCAGATTTGGTGGCTTGAATGCTGACCAAGACTAGGGCTGTTCAGATTTGAAAGTCCAAGTTTGAATCAGATTTGGTAAAACTTGAAGGCTGGTCAAGAATTGGAAACTAGAGCCGTCTTTCTTGAAAATTTTTTTTTGACCTTTGAATCAGATTTGGTAAAACTTGAAGGCTGGTCAAGAATTGGAAACTAGAGCCGTCTTTCTTGAAAATTTTTTTTTGACCTTTGAATCAGATTTGGTAAAACTTGAAGGCTGGTCAAGAATTGGAAACTAGAGCCGTCTTTCTTGAAATTTTTTTTTGACTTCTGTTGGGGTGTTTTCACACAATAGCCAGCTAGCTTAGACCACAATTTCACAGCAATTAACGTAAACAACTTGGACAGATTTGGTTTCAAGATCAAAGTTCCATGAAAACAAGAACACGGTTGAAGGTTATTTCAGGTTTCAAGACTGCCAAGATTAACCTCTTTGATCCAAGAAGCTCAAGACTTCCCCAATAAGGTTTTGATGTTCGAGTTTTGCAAAGCAACAGCACAAAGGTTCAAGAAACAAGTGCAAACAGATTCGGCAACCCAGCAATTAATTCCATCAACGACTCAAGGGAATGACAATAAGGTATGCAACACAAGAGATTTTTTTTTTCTGGATTTAAACAGAACATAAACACAAGACAAAACTGGACAGAAAATTTCGGACAACAACTAAACAACAAAGACAGATTTCTGACAAGGAAACAACCAAGACAGATTTCTGACAAGGAAACAACAAAGACAGATTTCGGACTTGACAAACCCGAGCACTTGAGCTACGAATTTAGAAGACTAAAATAGATCTAAAAACGATAAAAAAGGATATTCGTGATACCTCTAACTAGCTCTGATGCCAGCTGATGCGAGACGCGGAAGCTACTTCGGATCTAGAGGAACACGATGAAGATTTGACGGAGTTGAACCCGAACTTGGACCACTCAAGAACAGATTTAACGGTAGAGGACGCCACAATCAAGTATGTGTGCTTGATTGATAAGTCAAGAACAGCCTAGGATCAACTCTAGGATGTTCAACTTAGCTTTTACAAGCTAAGGGAATTTTGCCACAAGGAATGGATGAAATTCTGGAAATTTTATTCAATACTCTCAAAAAACTGAATGTAACATGCGACTTCAGGCTATTTATAGCCGTGACTAAGACCTAATAAACTGGAAAAATAACAAGGAAAGTTCGGCCAGCCCCTTGGGCCTATACTTGACCGAAAGCTAGCCCAACTAACTAGCGAGATCCCCGTACGGCTCAGCGAGGGTACTTAACTGCGGCTCAGCCCGCCGTTTGGAGCTTGAACACTCGCATCTTCAATTGTAAGCAGCATTTTAGTAGTCGTGCAAGGATATTCCAACTCAATTCCTTCAATGCCCGGTTTCTCTTGGGTTTGGATGGCACGTACCAAGGCTTGGAGGGACTCCTTGAATCTCTTAGCTCGTGCTCGTGTCACTGGGCCTTGGGGCACCTTCACAGGGTCTACTTGTACACTTTGGGCCTCGTGCTCCACCGCATCACAAAGCAAGCCTATTTATAGGCTAAGAGTTACAAAAACCCTAAGGAAAACAAGGAAAAGGGGAATTCGGCCATCTTGGGATCAAGATGGGCCGGCCCATGCTCTACTAGAACAACTAATCTAACTATAAATTAAACACCAAAGCCTAAGGCCCTATTCGGCCAACTCACTCGGAGGCCCACTTGACTCTTCATGGGCTTGGATCGTGGTGTAGATAACTTGATTGTCTCCTTCCAAGCCTTCAATTTCTCTATGGACTCCATGTTGGTCTTGGACAATTCGAACAAGGGCTTGGAGGGATTCTTTGAAGAACTTGGCTTGTGCACGTGTGACTGGGCCCAATGGAACTCGGACTGGGTCATTACTTGGGCTAAGGTCCGTGCACACATCAGTCCCCTCCACTTGAGAAGGATTCGTCCTCAAATCTGGATGGAAATGGATGATACTACAAGAGTTGGTAGTATGAACCCCAAATCTAATGCCACCACATATTGCCAAGAAAAACTCATGGCTTTACTCCAATGGCTCCTCTTGTTCGTATCATTCCCCTCCTCTTGAAAGCAATTTGCCCACAAATTGAAGCACGAATGGTGACAAGACGAGTTACATGCCTTCGACTCAATCTTGTTAGGATGGCTATAGATGTCATCCAATGCAAAACCCACGTGCTAAGTTGGAAAATAACCCTTGTCGAACCTTGAATCTCACAAACCATCTTCAATGTATGCTCAACTTGATCGTTTGTGGTCATGAGGTAAGGGTCCTCAAAGTGGTGTGAAGCGTATCCCGTGAAATCGAACTCCGGCCCGAACACACTTGCAAGGCCCCAAGGCGGATTTGGTGATGTTGGAGATTCACGTGGACTAAGAACAAGATGAAAATCATAATGGTCATTCAGGTACTTGTTCTTTAAACGAACCCTTGGTACACAACCATCCACAAAATGTGGAGTGTTCCCATCAAGATGAGCTCGAAGCAACTCCCCTTTGGTGTGGACTGATTTGAGTTGACATTGTTCCACGAATGGATACGAACGGGGTTTAACTCTTGGAGTACCAACTACATGGAAGCTTGCAAAGTCTACAATTGATTTTGGAATGGAACACACCAAGATCAGCTCAACTTGCCTTTGCTTGATCTGAATACAAGAAGAAACACTAAACAAAGCAAGGTAAGTTCGTTAGGAAAATAATAGGCCTTCACCGGGTTGCTCAAGATCAGCCCACTTTCTCTCTTTTCTCCCTTTTTACCACCCATCTCATCAGATTTTTCCATCTCTTTGTCTATTTCAACAGCTGACCCTTTCATCTCATTGCATTCAACTCCCTCGGGTTTTATCTCTTCAGGCACAATTCCCTCATCTAGCTGTTTCTCCATTCAATAACGCTCAACCTTACTTTTCATGTGTGCTAGATCAATACAAAACTGGTCATAAGTAAGTGATATAAGTGCAATACGACGACTATTAAATAAGAAGGAATACTTATTAGTATGTCCGTCATATTTAACTTCTGGCCTCGACATCCACGCTTTGCCCAACAACCCGTGTCACTTGAATTGGGACTACATCACACAACACCTCGTCCACATATTTGCCGATTTGAATAGGTACTAGTGTGTGCTTAGTAACCCAGACAACACCTTGAGTACTCATCAACTTGTGCGGTCGAAGATGACCAATGGTTGGAAGATTTAATTTCTCAACCATGATAGCAGTTGCAAGGTCGACTTCACAACTCCCATCAATGGCCAAGCTACAAATTTTTTCTTTGACACCGCAACGGGTATAAAACCAACCAAGCAATTGAGATTTGACGAGGTCCAATTGCTCATCTACACCACGTAATGGCACTTCTTTGACTCCCTTAGGATCAGGAAGACAATGTTGTGGGCTAGCTTTTATGCGTCTTGTATTCGCCATGACGTATGAGGGAACCTCCACATAAGCTCTGAGGCCAACTATTGCGGTCCTCGATCAACACGTTTCGAGACACGTAGCACGTTTGCCCGAGGATCTAGCGAGGTTGTCCAACGCTTGGATTGCTGGACCTAGAATCAAACGGACGACACGATTTGATTAAAGGCTGTAGAACGACGACTCCGATGAAGGTGAATACTCCAGGGAATAGGTCGGTAGAACAATCAAGGACAAGATGCAAGATTGCTCAATCACCCTTGCCAGAAGCAAGTAAAGCTCGAAATTCACACAAGCAAGAAAATCGAAAAACTAAGTAATTTGATTTATAAAACGTCTACCTAAAACCTTACAAAGCAAGCCTATTTATAGACTAAGAGTTACAAAAACCCTAAGGAAAACAAGGAAAAGGGGAATTCGGCCATCTTGGGATCAAGATGGGCCGGCCCATGCTCTACTAGAACAACTAATCTAACTATAAATTAAACACCAAAGCCTAAGGCCCTATTCGGCCAACTCACTCGGAGGCCCACTTGACTCTTCATGGGCTTGGATCGTGGTGTAGATAACTTGATTGTCTCCTTCCAAGCCTTCAATTTCTCTATGGACTCCATGTTGGTCTTGGACAATTCGAACAAGGGCTTGGAGGGATTCTTTGAAGAACTTGGCTTGTGCACGTGTGACTGGGCCCAATGGAACTCGGACTGGGTCATTACTTGGGCTAAGGTCCGTGCACACATCAGTCCCCTCCACTTGAGAAGGATTCGTCCTCAAATCTGGATGGAAATGGATGATACTACAAGAGTTGGTAGTATGAACCCCAAATCTAATGCCACCACATATTGCCAAGAAAAACTCATGGTTTTACTCCAATGGCTCCTCTTGTTCGTATCATTCCCCTCCTCTTGAAAGCAATTTGCCCACAAATTGAAGCACGAATGGTGACAAGACGAGTTACATGCCTTCGACTCAATCTTGTTAGGATGGCTATAGATGTCATCCAATGCAAAACCCACGTGCTAAGTTGGAAAATAACCCCTGTCGAACCTTGAATCTCACAAACCATCTTCAATGTATGCTCAACTTGATCGTTTGTGGTCATGAGGTAAGGGTCCTCAAAGTGGTGTGAAGCGTATCCCGTGAAATCGAACTCCGGCCCGAACACACTTGCAAGGCCCCAAGGCGGATTTGGTGATGTTGGAGATTCACGTGGACTAAGAACAAGATGAAAATCATAATGGTCATTCAGGTACTTGTTCTTTAAACGAACCCTTGGTACACAACCATCCACAAAATGTGGAGTGTTCCCATCAAGATGAGCTCGAAGCAACTCCCCTTTGGTGTGGACTGATTTGAGTTGACATTGTTCCACGAATGGATACGAACGGGGTTTAACTCTTGGAGTACCAACTACATGGAAGCTTGCAAAGTCTACAATTGATTTTGGAATGGAACACACCAAGATCAGCTCAACTTGCCTTTGCTTGATCTGAATACAAGAAGAAACACTAAACAAAGCAAGGTAAGTTCGTTAGGAAAATAATAGGCCTTCACCGGGTTGCTCAAGATCAGCCCACTTTCTCTCTTTTCTCCCTTTTTACCACCCATCTCATCAGATTTTTCCATCTCTTTGTCTATTTCAACAGCTGACCCTTTCATCTCATTGCATTCAACTCCCTCGGGTTTTATCTCTTCAGGCACAATTCCCTCATCTAGCTGTTTCTCCATTCAATAACGCTCAACCTTACTTTTCATGTGTGCTAGATCAATACAAAACTGGTCATAAGTAAGTGATATAAGTGCAATACGACGACTATTAAATAAGAAGGAATACTTATTAGTATGTCCGTCATATTTAACTTCTGGCCTCGACATCCACGCTTTGCCCAACAACCCGTGTCACTTGAATTGGGACTACATCACACAACACCTCGTCCACATATTTGCCGATTTGAATAGGTACTAGTGTGTGCTTAGTAACCCAGACAACACCTTGAGTACTCATCAACTTGTGCGGTCGAAGATGACCAATGGTTGGAAGATTTAATTTCTCAACCATGATAGCAGTTGCAAGGTCGACTTCACAACTCCCATCAATGGCCAAGCTACAAATTTTTTCTTTGACACCGCAACGGGTATAAAACCAACCAAGCAATTGAGATTTGACGAGGTCCAATTGCTCATCTACACCACGTAATGGCACTTCTTTGACTCCCTTAGGATCAGGAAGACAATGTTGTGGGCTAGCTTTTATGCGTCTTGTATTCGCCATGACGTATGAGGGAACCTCCACATAAGCTCTGAGGCCAACTATTGCGGTCCTCGATCAACACGTTTCGAGACACGTAGCACGTTTGCCCGAGGATCTAGCGAGGTTGTCCAACGCTTGGATTGCTGGACCTAGAATCAAACGGACGACACGATTTGATTAAAGGCTGTAGAACGACGACTCCGATGAAGGTGAATACTCCAGGGAATAGGTCGGTAGAACAATCAAGGACAAGATGCAAGATTGCTCAATCACCCTTGCCAGAAGCAAGTAAAGCTCGAAATTCACACAAGCAAGAAAATCGAAAAACTAAGTAATTTGATTTATAAAACGTCTACCTAAAACCTTACAAAGCAAGCCTATTTATAGACTAAGAGTTACAAAAACCCTAAGGAAAACAAGGAAAAGGGGAATTCGGCCATCTTGGGATCAAGATGGGCCGGCCCATGCTCTACTAGAACAACTAATCTAACTATAAATTAAACACCAAAGCCTAAGGCCCTATTCGGCCAACTCACTCGGAGGCCCACTTGACTCTTCATGGGCTTGGATCGTGGTGTAGATAACTTGATTGTCTCCTTCCAAGCCTTCAATTTCTCTATGGACTCCATGTTGGTCTTGGACAATTCGAACAAGGGCTTGGAGGGATTCTTTGAAGAACTTGGCTTGTGCACGTGTGACTGGGCCCAATGGAACTCGGACTGGGTCATTACTTGGGCTAAGGTCCGTGCACACATCAGTCCCCTCCACTTGAGAAGGATTCGTCCTCAAATCTGGATGGAAATGGATGATACTACAAGAGTTGGTAGTATGAACCCCAAATCTAATGCCACCACATATTGCCAAGAAAAACTCATGGTTTTACTCCAATGGCTCCTCTTGTTCGTATCATTCCCCTCCTCTTGAAAGCAATTTGCCCACAAATTGAAGCACGAATGGTGACAAGACGAGTTACATGCCTTCGACTCAATCTTGTTAGGATGGCTATAGATGTCATCCAATGCAAAACCCACGTGCTAAGTTGGAAAATAACCCCTGTCGAACCTTGAATCTCACAAACCATCTTCAATGTATGCTCAACTTGATCGTTTGTGGTCATGAGGTAAGGGTCCTCAAAGTGGTGTGAAGCGTATCCCGTGAAATCGAACTCCGGCCCGAACACACTTGCAAGGCCCCAAGGCGGATTTGGTGATGTTGGAGATTCACGTGGACTAAGAACAAGATGAAAATCATAATGGTCATTCAGGTACTTGTTCTTTAAACGAACCCTTGGTACACAACCATCCACAAAATGTGGAGTGTTCCCATCAAGATGAGCTCGAAGCAACTCCCCTTTGGTGTGGACTGATTTGAGTTGACATTGTTCCACGAATGGATACGAACGGGGTTTAACTCTTGGAGTACCAACTACATGGAAGCTTGCAAAGTCTACAATTGATTTTGGAATGGAACACACCAAGATCAGCTCAACTTGCCTTTGCTTGATCTGAATACAAGAAGAAACACTAAACAAAGCAAGGTAAGTTCGTTAGGAAAATAATAGGCCTTCACCGGGTTGCTCAAGATCAGCCCACTTTCTCTCTTTTCTCCCTTTTTACCACCCATCTCATCAGATTTTTCCATCTCTTTGTCTATTTCAACAGCTGACCCTTTCATCTCATTGCATTCAACTCCCTCGGGTTTTATCTCTTCAGGCACAATTCCCTCATCTAGCTGTTTCTCCATTCAATAACGCTCAACCTTACTTTTCATGTGTGCTAGATCAATACAAAACTGGTCATAAGTAAGTGATATAAGTGCAATACGACGACTATTAAATAAGAAGGAATACTTATTAGTATGTCCGTCATATTTAACTTCTGGCCTCGACATCCACGCTTTGCCCAACAACCCGTGTCACTTGAATTGGGACTACATCACACAACACCTCGTCCACATATTTGCCGATTTGAATAGGTACTAGTGTGTGCTTAGTAACCCAGACAACACCTTGAGTACTCATCAACTTGTGCGGTCGAAGATGACCAATGGTTGGAAGATTTAATTTCTCAACCATGATAGCAGTTGCAAGGTCGACTTCACAACTCCCATCAATGGCCAAGCTACAAATTTTTTCTTTGACACCGCAACGGGTATAAAACCAACCAAGCAATTGAGATTTGACGAGGTCCAATTGCTCATCTACACCACGTAATGGCACTTCTTTGACTCCCTTAGGATCAGGAAGACAATGTTGTGGGCTAGCTTTTATGCGTCTTGTATTCGCCATGACGTATGAGGGAACCTCCACATAAGCTCTGAGGCCAACTATTGCGGTCCTCGATCAACACGTTTCGAGACACGTAGCACGTTTGCCCGAGGATCTAGCGAGGTTGTCCAACGCTTGGATTGCTGGACCTAGAATCAAACGGACGACACGATTTGATTAAAGGCTGTAGAACGACGACTCCGATGAAGGTGAATACTCCAGGGAATAGGTCGGTAGAACAATCAAGGACAAGATGCAAGATTGCTCAATCACCCTTGCCAGAAGCAAGTAAAGCTCGAAATTCACACAAGCAAGAAAATCGAAAAACTAAGTAATTTGATTTATAAAACGTCTACCTAAAACCTTACAAAGCAAGCCTATTTATAGACTAAGAGTTACAAAAACCCTAAGGAAAACAAGGAAAAGGGGAATTCGGCCATCTTGGGATCAAGATGGGCCGGCCCATGCTCTACTAGAACAACTAATCTAACTATAAATTAAACACCAAAGCCTAAGGCCCTATTCGGCCAACTCACTCGGAGGCCCACTTGACTCTTCATGGGCTTGGATCGTGGTGTAGATAACTTGATTGTCTCCTTCCAAGCCTTCAATTTCTCTATGGACTCCATGTTGGTCTTGGACAATTCGAACAAGGGCTTGGAGGGATTCTTTGAAGAACTTGGCTTGTGCACGTGTGACTGGGCCCAATGGAACTCGGACTGGGTCATTACTTGGGCTAAGGTCCGTGCACACATCAGTCCCCTCCACTTGAGAAGGATTCGTCCTCAAATCTGGATGGAAATGGATGATACTACAAGAGTTGGTAGTATGAACCCCAAATCTAATGCCACCACATATTGCCAAGAAAAACTCATGGTTTTACTCCAATGGCTCCTCTTGTTCGTATCATTCCCCTCCTCTTGAAAGCAATTTGCCCACAAATTGAAGCACGAATGGTGACAAGACGAGTTACATGCCTTCGACTCAATCTTGTTAGGATGGCTATAGATGTCATCCAATGCAAAACCCACGTGCTAAGTTGGAAAATAACCCCTGTCGAACCTTGAATCTCACAAACCATCTTCAATGTATGCTCAACTTGATCGTTTGTGGTCATGAGGTAAGGGTCCTCAAAGTGGTGTGAAGCGTATCCCGTGAAATCGAACTCCGGCCCGAACACACTTGCAAGGCCCCAAGGCGGATTTGGTGATGTTGGAGATTCACGTGGACTAAGAACAAGATGAAAATCATAATGGTCATTCAGGTACTTGTTCTTTAAACGAACCCTTGGTACACAACCATCCACAAAATGTGGAGTGTTCCCATCAAGATGAGCTCGAAGCAACTCCCCTTTGGTGTGGACTGATTTGAGTTGACATTGTTCCACGAATGGATACGAACGGGGTTTAACTCTTGGAGTACCAACTACATGGAAGCTTGCAAAGTCTACAATTGATTTTGGAATGGAACACACCAAGATCAGCTCAACTTGCCTTTGCTTGATCTGAATACAAGAAGAAACACTAAACAAAGCAAGGTAAGTTCGTTAGGAAAATAATAGGCCTTCACCGGGTTGCTCAAGATCAGCCCACTTTCTCTCTTTTCTCCCTTTTTACCACCCATCTCATCAGATTTTTCCATCTCTTTGTCTATTTCAACAGCTGACCCTTTCATCTCATTGCATTCAACTCCCTCGGGTTTTATCTCTTCAGGCACAATTCCCTCATCTAGCTGTTTCTCCATTCAATAACGCTCAACCTTACTTTTCATGTGTGCTAGATCAATACAAAACTGGTCATAAGTAAGTGATATAAGTGCAATACGACGACTATTAAATAAGAAGGAATACTTATTAGTATGTCCGTCATATTTAACTTCTGGCCTCGACATCCACGCTTTGCCCAACAACCCGTGTCACTTGAATTGGGACTACATCACACAACACCTCGTCCACATATTTGCCGATTTGAATAGGTACTAGTGTGTGCTTAGTAACCCAGACAACACCTTGAGTACTCATCAACTTGTGCGGTCGAAGATGACCAATGGTTGGAAGATTTAATTTCTCAACCATGATAGCAGTTGCAAGGTCGACTTCACAACTCCCATCAATGGCCAAGCTACAAATTTTTTCTTTGACACCGCAACGGGTATAAAACCAACCAAGCAATTGAGATTTGACGAGGTCCAATTGCTCATCTACACCACGTAATGGCACTTCTTTGACTCCCTTAGGATCAGGAAGACAATGTTGTGGGCTAGCTTTTATGCGTCTTGTATTCGCCATGACGTATGAGGGAACCTCCACATAAGCTCTGAGGCCAACTATTGCGGTCCTCGATCAACACGTTTCGAGACACGTAGCACGTTTGCCCGAGGATCTAGCGAGGTTGTCCAACGCTTGGATTGCTGGACCTAGAATCAAACGGACGACACGATTTGATTAAAGGCTGTAGAACGACGACTCCGATGAAGGTGAATACTCCAGGGAATAGGTCGGTAGAACAATCAAGGACAAGATGCAAGATTGCTCAATCACCCTTGCCAGAAGCAAGTAAAGCTCGAAATTCACACAAGCAAGAAAATCGAAAAACTAAGTAATTTGATTTATAAAACGTCTACCTAAAACCTTACAAAGCAAGCCTATTTATAGACTAAGAGTTACAAAAACCCTAAGGAAAACAAGGAAAAGGGGAATTCGGCCATCTTGGGATCAAGATGGGCCGGCCCATGCTCTACTAGAACAACTAATCTAACTATAAATTAAACACCAAAGCCTAAGGCCCTATTCGGCCAACTCACTCGGAGGCCCACTTGACTCTTCATGGGCTTGGATCGTGGTGTAGATAACTTGATTGTCTCCTTCCAAGCCTTCAATTTCTCTATGGACTCCATGTTGGTCTTGGACAATTCGAACAAGGGCTTGGAGGGATTCTTTGAAGAACTTGGCTTGTGCACGTGTGACTGGGCCCAATGGAACTCGGACTGGGTCATTACTTGGGCTAAGGTCCGTGCACACATCAGTCCCCTCCACTTGAGAAGGATTCGTCCTCAAATCTGGATGGAAATGGATGATACTACAAGAGTTGGTAGTATGAACCCCAAATCTAATGCCACCACATATTGCCAAGAAAAACTCATGGTTTTACTCCAATGGCTCCTCTTGTTCGTATCATTCCCCTCCTCTTGAAAGCAATTTGCCCACAAATTGAAGCACGAATGGTGACAAGACGAGTTACATGCCTTCGACTCAATCTTGTTAGGATGGCTATAGATGTCATCCAATGCAAAACCCACGTGCTAAGTTGGAAAATAACCCCTGTCGAACCTTGAATCTCACAAACCATCTTCAATGTATGCTCAACTTGATCGTTTGTGGTCATGAGGTAAGGGTCCTCAAAGTGGTGTGAAGCGTATCCCGTGAAATCGAACTCCGGCCCGAACACACTTGCAAGGCCCCAAGGCGGATTTGGTGATGTTGGAGATTCACGTGGACTAAGAACAAGATGAAAATCATAATGGTCATTCAGGTACTTGTTCTTTAAACGAACCCTTGGTACACAACCATCCACAAAATGTGGAGTGTTCCCATCAAGATGAGCTCGAAGCAACTCCCCTTTGGTGTGGACTGATTTGAGTTGACATTGTTCCATGAATGGATACGAACGGGGTTTAACTCTTGGAGTACCAACTACATGGAAGCTTGCAAAGTCTACAATTGATTTTGGAATGGAACACACCAAGATCAGCTCAACTTGCCTTTGCTTGATCTGAATACAAGAAGAAACACTAAACAAAGCAAGGTAAGTTCGTTAGGAAAATAATAGGCCTTCACCGGGTTGCTCAAGATCAGCCCACTTTCTCTCTTTTCTCCCTTTTTACCACCCATCTCATCAGATTTTTCCATCTCTTTGTCTATTTCAACAACTGACCCTTTCATCTCATTGCATTCAACTCTCTCGGGTTTTATCTCTTCAGGCACAATTCCCTCATCTAGCTGTTTCTCCATTCAATAACGCTCAACCTTACTTTTCATGTGTGCTAGATCAATACAAAACTGGTCATAAGTAAGTGATACAAGTGCAATACGACGACTATTAAATAAGAAGGAATACTTATTAGTATGTCCGTCATATTTAACTTCTGGCCTCGACATCCACGCTTTGCCCAACAACCCGTGTCACTTGAATTGGGACTACATCACACAACACCTCGTCCACATATTTGCCGATTTGAATAGGTACAAGTGTGTGCTTAGTAACCCAGACAACACCTTGAGTACTCATCAACTTGTGCGGTCGAAGATGACCAATGGTTGGAAGATTTAATTTCTCAACCATGATATCAGTTGCAAGGTCGACTTCACAACTCCCATCAATGGCCAAGCTACAAATTTTGTCTTTGACACCGCAACGGGTATAAAACCAACCAAGCAATTGAGATTTGACGAGGTCCAATTGCTCATCTACACCACGTAATGGCACTTCTTTGACTCCCTTAGGATCAGGAAGACAATGTTGTGGGCTAGCTTTTATGCGTCTTGTATTCGCCATGACGTATGAGGGAACCTCCACATAAGCTCTGAGGCCAACTATTGCGGTCCTCGATCAACACGTTTCGAGACACGTAGCACGTTTGCCCGAGGATCTAGCGAGGTTGTCCAACGCTTGGATTGCTGGACCTAGAATCAAACGGACGACACGATTTGATTAAAGGCTGTAGAACGACGACTCCGATGAAGGTGAATACTCCAGGGAATAGGTCGGTAGAACAATCAAGGACAAGATGCAAGATTGCTCAATCACCCTTGCCAGAAGCAAGTAAAGCTCGAAATTCACACAAGCAAGAAAATCGAAAAACTAAGTAATTTGATTTATAAAACGTCTACCTAAAACCTTACAAAGCAAGCCTATTTATAGGCTAAGAGTTACAAAAACCCTAAGGAAAACAAGGAAAAGGGGAATTCGGCCATCTTGGGATCAAGATGGGCCGGCCCATGCTCTACTAGAACAACTAATCTAACTATAAATTAAACACCAAAGCCTAAGGCCCTATTCGGCCAACTCACTCGGAGGCCCACTTGACTCTTCATGGGCTTGGATCGTGGTGTAGATAACTTGATTGTCTCCTTCCAAGCCTTCAATTTCTCTATGGACTCCATGTTGGTCTTGGACAATTCGAACAAGGGCTTGGAGGGATTCTTTGAAGAACTTGGCTTGTGCACGTGTGACTGGGCCCAATGGAACTCGGACTGGGTCATTACTTGGGCTAAGGTCCGTGCACACATCAGTCCCCTCCACTTGAGAAGGATTCGTCCTCAAATCTGGATGGAAATGGATGATACTACAAGAGTTGGTAGTATGAACCCCAAATCTAATGCCACCACATATTGCCAAGAAAAACTCATGGCTTTACTCCAATGGCTCCTCTTGTTCGTATCATTCCCCTCCTCTTGAAAGCAATTTGCCCACAAATTGAAGCACGAATGGTGACAAGACGAGTTACATGCCTTCGACTCAATCTTGTTAGGATGGCTATAGATGTCATCCAATGCAAAACCCACGTGCTAAGTTGGAAAATAACCCTTGTCGAACCTTGAATCTCACAAACCATCTTCAATGTATGCTCAACTTGATCGTTTGTGGTCATGAGGTAAGGGTCCTCAAAGTGGTGTGAAGCGTATCCCGTGAAATCGAACTCCGGCCCGAACACACTTGCAAGGCCCCAAGGCGGATTTGGTGATGTTGGAGATTCATGTGGACTAAGAACAAGATGAAAATCATAATGGTCATTCAGGTACTTGTTCTTTAAACGAACCCTTGGTACACAACCATCCACAAAATGTGGAGTGTTCCCATCAAGATGAGCTCGAAGCAACTCCCCTTTGGTGTGGACTGATTTGAGTTGACATTGTTCCACGAATGGATACGAACGGGGTTTAACTCTTGGAGTACCAACTACATGGAAGCTTGCAAAGTCTACAATTGATTTTGGAATGGAACACACCAAGATCAGCTCAACTTGCCTTTGCTTGATCTGAATACAAGAAGAAACACTAAACAAAGCAAGGTAAGTTCGTTAGGAAAATAATAGGCCTTCACCGGGTTGCTCAAGATCAGCCCACTTTCTCTCTTTTCTCCCTTTTTACCACCCATCTCATCAGATTTTTCCATCTCTTTGTCTATTTCAACAGCTGACCCTTTCATCTCATTGCATTCAACTCCCTCGGGTTTTATCTCTTCAGGCACAATTCCCTTATCTAGCTGTTTCTCCATTCAATAACGCTCAACCTTACTTTTCATGTGTGCTATATCAATACAAAACTGGTCATAAGTAAGTGATACAAGTGCAATACGACGACTATTAAATAAGAAGGAATACTTATTAGTATGTCCGTCATATTTAACTTCTGGCCTCGACATCCACGCTTTGCCCAACAACCCGTGTCACTTGAATTGGGACTACATCACACAACACCTCGTCCACATATTTTCCGATTTGAATAGGTACAAGTGTGTGCTTAGTAACCCAGACAACACCTTGAGTACTCATCAACTTGTGCGGTCGAAGATGACCAATGGTCGGAAGATTTAATTTCTCAACCATGATAGCAGTTGCAAGGTTGACTTCACAACTCCCATCAATGGCCAAGCTACAAATTTTGTCTTTGACACCGCAACGGGTATAAAACCAACCAAGCAATTGAGATTTGACGAGGTCCAATTGCTCATCTACACCACGTAATGGCACTTCTTTGACTCCCTTAGGATCAGGAAGACAATGTTGTGGGCTAGCTTTTATGCGTCTTGTATTCGCCATGACGTATGAGGGAACCTCCACATAAGCTCTGAGGCCAACTATTGCGGTCCTCGATCAACACGTTTCGAGACACGTAGCACGTTTGCCCGAGGATCTAGCGAGGTTGTCCAACGCTTGGATTGCTGGACCTAGAATCAAACGGACGACACGATTTGATTAAAGGCTGTAGAACGACGACTCCGATGAAGGTGAATACTCCAGGGAATAGGTCGGTAGAACAATCAAGGACAAGATGCAAGATTGCTCAATCACCCTTGCCAGAAGCAAGTAAAGCTCGAAATTCACACAAGCAAGAAAATCGAAAAACTAAGTAATTTGATTTATAAAACGTCTACCTAAAACCTTACAAAGCAAGCCTATTTATAGGCTAAGAGTTACAAAAACCCTAAGGAAAACAAGGAAAAGGGGAATTCGGCCATCTTGGGATCAAGATGGGCCGGCCCATGCTCTACTAGAACAGCTAATCTAACTATAAATTAAACACTAAAGCCTAAGGCCCTATTCGGCCAACTCACTCGGAGGCCCACTTGACTCTTCATGGGCTTGGATCGTGGTGTAGATAACTTGATTGTCTCCTTCCAAGCCTTCAATTTCTCTATGGACTCCATGTTGGTCTTGGACAATTCGAACAAGGGCTTGGAGGGATTCTTTGAAGAACTTGGCTTGTGCACGTGTGACTGTGCCCAATGGAACTCGGACTGGGTCATTACTTGGGCTAAGGTCCGTGCACACATCAGTCCCCTCCACTTGAGAAGGATTCGTCCTCAAATCTGGATGGAAATGGATGATACTACAAGAGTTGGTAGTATGAACCCCAAATCTAATGCCACCACATATTGCCAAGAAAAACTCATGGCTTTACTCCAATGGCTCCTCTTGTTCGTATCATTCCCCTCCTCTTGAAAGCAATTTGCCCACAAATTGAAGCACGAATGGTGACAAGACGAGTTACATGCCTTCGACTCAATCTTGTTAGGATGGCTATAGATGTCATCCAATGCAAAACCCACGTGCTAAGTTGGAAAATAACCCTTGTCGAACCTTGAATCTCACAAACCATCTTCAATGTATGCTCAACTTGATCGTTTGTGGTCATGAGGTAAGGGTCCTCAAAGTGGTGTGAAGCGTATCCCGTGAAATCGAACTCCGGCCCGAACACACTTGCAAGGCCCCAAGGCGGATTTGGTGATGTTGGAGATTCATGTGGACTAAGAACAAGATGAAAATCATAATGGTCATTCAGGTACTTGTTCTTTAAACGAACCCTTGGTACACAACCATCCACAAAATGTGGAATGTTCCCATCAAGATGAGCTCGAAGCAACTCCCCTTTGGTGTGGACTGATTTGAGTTGACATTGTTCCACGAATGGATACGAACGGGGTTTAACTCTTGGAGTACCAACTACATGGAAGCTTGCAAAGTCTACAATTGATTTTGGAATGGAACACACCAAGATCAGCTCAACTTGCCTTTGCTTGATCTGAATACAAGAAGAAACACTAAACAAAGCAAGGTAAGTTCGTTAGGAAAATAATAGGCCTTCACCGGGTTGCTCAAGATCAGCCCACTTTCTCTCTTTTCTCCCTTTTTACCACCCATCTCATCAGATTTTTCCATCTCTTTGTCTATTTCAACAGCTGACCCTTTCATCTCATTGCATTCAACTCCCTCGGGTTTTATCTCTTCAGGCACAATTCCCTCATCTAGCTGTTTCTCCATTCAATAACGCTCAACCTTACTTTTCATGTGTGCTAGATCAATACAAAACTGGTCATAAGTAAGTGATATAAGTGCAATACGACGACTATTAAATAAGAAGGAATACTTATTAGTATGTCCGTCATATTTAACTTCTGGCCTCGACATCCACGCTTTGCCCAACAACCCGTGTCACTTGAATTGGGACTACATCACACAACACCTCGTCCACATATTTGCCGATTTGAATAGGTACTAGTGTGTGCTTAGTAACCCAGACAACACCTTGAGTACTCATCAACTTGTGCGGTCGAAGATGACCAATGGTTGGAAGATTTAATTTCTCAACCATGATAGCAGTTGCAAGGTCGACTTCACAACTCCCATCAATGGCCAAGCTACAAATTTTTTCTTTGACACCGCAACGGGTATAAAACCAACCAAGCAATTGAGATTTGACGAGGTCCAATTGCTCATCTACACCACGTAATGGCACTTCTTTGACTCCCTTAGGATCAGGAAGACAATGTTGTGGGCTAGCTTTTATGCGTCTTGTATTCGCCATGACGTATGAGGGAACCTCCACATAAGCTCTGAGGCCAACTATTGCGGTCCTCGATCAACACGTTTCGAGACACGTAGCACGTTTGCCCGAGGATCTAGCGAGGTTGTCCAACGCTTGGATTGCTGGACCTAGAATCAAACGGACGACACGATTTGATTAAAGGCTGTAGAACGACGACTCCGATGAAGGTGAATACTCCAGGGAATAGGTCGGTAGAACAATCAAGGACAAGATGCAAGATTGCTCAATCACCCTTGCCAGAAGCAAGTAAAGCTCGAAATTCACACAAGCAAGAAAATCGAAAAACTAAGTAATTTGATTTATAAAACGTCTACCTAAAACCTTACAAAGCAAGCCTATTTATAGACTAAGAGTTACAAAAACCCTAAGGAAAACAAGGAAAAGGGGAATTCGGCCATCTTGGGATCAAGATGGGCCGGCCCATGCTCTACTAGAACAACTAATCTAACTATAAATTAAACACCAAAGCCTAAGGCCCTATTCGGCCAACTCACTCGGAGGCCCACTTGACTCTTCATGGGCTTGGATCGTGGTGTAGATAACTTGATTGTCTCCTTCCAAGCCTTCAATTTCTCTATGGACTCCATGTTGGTCTTGGACAATTCGAACAAGGGCTTGGAGGGATTCTTTGAAGAACTTGGCTTGTGCACGTGTGACTGGGCCCAATGGAACTCGGACTGGGTCATTACTTGGGCTAAGGTCCGTGCACACATCAGTCCCCTCCACTTGAGAAGGATTCGTCCTCAAATCTGGATGGAAATGGATGATACTACAAGAGTTGGTAGTATGAACCCCAAATCTAATGCCACCACATATTGCCAAGAAAAACTCATGGCTTTACTCCAATGGCTCCTCTTGTTCGTATCATTCCCCTCCTCTTGAAAGCAATTTGCCCACAAATTGAAGCACGAATGGTGACAAGACGAGTTACATGCCTTCGACTCAATCTTGTTAGGATGGCTATAGATGTCATCCAATGCAAAACCCACGTGCTAAGTTGGAAAATAACCCTTGTCGAACCTTGAATCTCACAAACCATCTTCAATGTATGCTCAACTTGATCGTTTGTGGTCATGAGGTAAGGGTCCTCAAAGTGGTGTGAAGCGTATCCCGTGAAATCGAACTCCGGCCCGAACACACTTGCAAGGCCCCAAGGCGGATTTGGTGATGTTGGAGATTCATGTGGACTAAGAACAAGATGAAAATCATAATGGTCATTCAGGTACTTGTTCTTTAAACGAACCCTTGGTACACAACCATCCACAAAATGTGGAGTGTTCCCATCAAGATGAGCTCGAAGCAACTCCCCTTTGGTGTGGACTGATTTGAGTTGACATTGTTCCACGAATGGATACGAACGGGGTTTAACTCTTGGAGTACCAACTACATGGAAGCTTGCAAAGTCTACAATTGATTTTGGAATGGAACACACCAAGATCAGCTCAACTTGCCTTTGCTTGATCTGAATACAAGAAGAAACACTAAACAAAGCAAGGTAAGTTCGTTAGGAAAATAATAGGCCTTCACCGGGTTGCTCAAGATCAGCCCACTTTCTCTCTTTTCTCCCTTTTTACCACCCATCTCATCAGATTTTTCCATCTCTTTGTCTATTTCAACAGCTGACCCTTTCATCTCATTGCATTCAACTCCCTCGGGTTTTATCTCTTCAGGCACAATTCCCTTATCTAGCTGTTTCTCCATTCAATAACGCTCAACCTTACTTTTCATGTGTGCTATATCAATACAAAACTGGTCATAAGTAAGTGATACAAGTGCAATACGACGACTATTAAATAAGAAGGAATACTTATTAGTATGTCCGTCATATTTAACTTCTGGCCTCGACATCCACGCTTTGCCCAACAACCCGTGTCACTTGAATTGGGACTACATCACACAACACCTCGTCCACATATTTTCCGATTTGAATAGGTACAAGTGTGTGCTTAGTAACCCAGACAACACCTTGAGTACTCATCAACTTGTGCGGTCGAAGATGACCAATGGTCGGAAGATTTAATTTCTCAACCATGATAGCAGTTGCAAGGTTGACTTCACAACTCCCATCAATGGCCAAGCTACAAATTTTGTCTTTGACACCGCAACGGGTATAAAACCAACCAAGCAATTGAGATTTGACGAGGTCCAATTGCTCATCTACACCACGTAATGGCACTTCTTTGACTCCCTTAGGATCAGGAAGACAATGTTGTGGGCTAGCTTTTATGCGTCTTGTATTCGCCATGACGTATGAGGGAACCTCCACATAAGCTCTGAGGCCAACTATTGCGGTCCTCGATCAACACGTTTCGAGACACGTAGCACGTTTGCCCGAGGATCTAGCGAGGTTGTCCAACGCTTGGATTGCTGGACCTAGAATCAAACGGACGACACGATTTGATTAAAGGCTGTAGAACGACGACTCCGATGAAGGTGAATACTCCAGGGAATAGGTCGGTAGAACAATCAAGGACAAGATGCAAGATTGCTCAATCACCCTTGCCAGAAGCAAGTAAAGCTCGAAATTCACACAAGCAAGAAAATCGAAAAACTAAGTAATTTGATTTATAAAACGTCTACCTAAAACCTTACAAAGCAAGCCTATTTATAGGCTAAGAGTTACAAAAACCCTAAGGAAAACAAGGAAAAGGGGAATTCGGCCATCTTGGGATCAAGATGGGCCGGCCCATGCTCTACTAGAACAGCTAATCTAACTATAAATTAAACACTAAAGCCTAAGGCCCTATTCGGCCAACTCACTCGGAGGCCCACTTGACTCTTCATGGGCTTGGATCGTGGTGTAGATAACTTGATTGTCTCCTTCCAAGCCTTCAATTTCTCTATGGACTCCATGTTGGTCTTGGACAATTCGAACAAGGGCTTGGAGGGATTCTTTGAAGAACTTGGCTTGTGCACGTGTGACTGTGCCCAATGGAACTCGGACTGGGTCATTACTTGGGCTAAGGTCCGTGCACACATCAGTCCCCTCCACTTGAGAAGGATTCGTCCTCAAATCTGGATGGAAATGGATGATACTACAAGAGTTGGTAGTATGAACCCCAAATCTAATGCCACCACATATTGCCAAGAAAAACTCATGGCTTTACTCCAATGGCTCCTCTTGTTCGTATCATTCCCCTCCTCTTGAAAGCAATTTGCCCACAAATTGAAGCACGAATGGTGACAAGACGAGTTACATGCCTTCGACTCAATCTTGTTAGGATGGCTATAGATGTCATCCAATGCAAAACCCACGTGCTAAGTTGGAAAATAACCCTTGTCGAACCTTGAATCTCACAAACCATCTTCAATGTATGCTCAACTTGATCGTTTGTGGTCATGAGGTAAGGGTCCTCAAAGTGGTGTGAAGCGTATCCCGTGAAATCGAACTCCGGCCCGAACACACTTGCAAGGCCCCAAGGCGGATTTGGTGATGTTGGAGATTCATGTGGACTAAGAACAAGATGAAAATCATAATGGTCATTCAGGTACTTGTTCTTTAAACGAACCCTTGGTACACAACCATCCACAAAATGTGGAGTGTTCCCATCAAGATGAGCTCGAAGCAACTCCCCTTTGGTGTGGACTGATTTGAGTTGACATTGTTCCACGAATGGATACGAACGGGGTTTAACTCTTGGAGTACCAACTACATGGAAGCTTGCAAAGTCTACAATTGATTTTGGAATGGAACACACCAAGATCAGCTCAACTTGCCTTTGCTTGATCTGAATACAAGAAGAAACACTAAACAAAGCAAGGTAAGTTCGTTAGGAAAATAATAGGCCTTCACCGGGTTGCTCAAGATCAGCCCACTTTCTCTCTTTTCTCCCTTTTTACCACCCATCTCATCAGATTTTTCCATCTCTTTGTCTATTTCAACAGCTGACCCTTTCATCTCATTGCATTCAACTCCCTCGGGTTTTATCTCTTCAGGCACAATTCCCTCATCTAGCTGTTTCTCCATTCAATAACGCTCAACCTTACTTTTCATGTGTGCTAGATCAATACAAAACTGGTCATAAGTAAGTGATATAAGTGCAATACGACGACTATTAAATAAGAAGGAATACTTATTAGTATGTCCGTCATATTTAACTTCTGGCCTCGACATCCACGCTTTGCCCAACAACCCGTGTCACTTGAATTGGGACTACATCACACAACACCTCGTCCACATATTTGCCGATTTGAATAGGTACTAGTGTGTGCTTAGTAACCCAGACAACACCTTGAGTACTCATCAACTTGTGCGGTCGAAGATGACCAATGGTTGGAAGATTTAATTTCTCAACCATGATAGCAGTTGCAAGGTCGACTTCACAACTCCCATCAATGGCCAAGCTACAAATTTTTTCTTTGACACCGCAACGGGTATAAAACCAACCAAGCAATTGAGATTTGACGAGGTCCAATTGCTCATCTACACCACGTAATGGCACTTCTTTGACTCCCTTAGGATCAGGAAGACAATGTTGTGGGCTAGCTTTTATGCGTCTTGTATTCGCCATGACGTATGAGGGAACCTCCACATAAGCTCTGAGGCCAACTATTGCGGTCCTCGATCAACACGTTTCGAGACACGTAGCACGTTTGCCCGAGGATCTAGCGAGGTTGTCCAACGCTTGGATTGCTGGACCTAGAATCAAACGGACGACACGATTTGATTAAAGGCTGTAGAACGACGACTCCGATGAAGGTGAATACTCCAGGGAATAGGTCGGTAGAACAATCAAGGACAAGATGCAAGATTGCTCAATCACCCTTGCCAGAAGCAAGTAAAGCTCGAAATTCACACAAGCAAGAAAATCGAAAAACTAAGTAATTTGATTTATAAAACGTCTACCTAAAACCTTACAAAGCAAGCCTATTTATAGACTAAGAGTTACAAAAACCCTAAGGAAAACAAGGAAAAGGGGAATTCGGCCATCTTGGGATCAAGATGGGCCGGCCCATGCTCTACTAGAACAATTAATCTAACTATAAATTAAACACCAAAGCCTAAGGCCCTATTCGGCCAACTCACTCGGAGGCCCACTTGACTCTTCATGGGCTTGGATCGTGGTGTAGATAACTTGATTGTCTCCTTCCAAGCCTTCAATTTCTCTATGGACTCCATGTTGGTCTTGGACAATTCGAACAAGGGCTTGGAGGGATTCTTTGAAGAACTTGGCTTGTGCACGTGTGACTGGGCCCAATGGAACTCGGACTGGGTCATTACTTGGGCTAAGGTCCGTGCACACATCAGTCCCCTCCACTTGAGAAGGATTCGTCCTCAAATCTGGATGGAAATGGATGATACTACAAGAGTTGGTAGTATGAACCCCAAATCTAATGCCACCACATATTGCCAAGAAAAACTCATGGTTTTACTCCAATGGCTCCTCTTGTTCGTATCATTCCCCTCCTCTTGAAAGCAATTTGCCCACAAATTGAAGCACGAATGGTGACAAGACGAGTTACATGCCTTCGACTCAATCTTGTTAGGATGGCTATAGATGTCATCCAATGCAAAACCCACGTGCTAAGTTGGAAAATAACCCCTGTCGAACCTTGAATCTCACAAACCATCTTCAATGTATGCTCAACTTGATCGTTTGTGGTCATGAGGTAAGGGTCCTCAAAGTGGTGTGAAGCGTATCCCGTGAAATCGAACTCCGGCCCGAACACACTTGCAAGGCCCCAAGGCGGATTTGGTGATGTTGGAGATTCACGTGGACTAAGAACAAGATGAAAATCATAATGGTCATTCAGGTACTTGTTCTTTAAACGAACCCTTGGTACACAACCATCCACAAAATGTGGAGTGTTCCCATCAAGATGAGCTCGAAGCAACTCCCCTTTGGTGTGGACTGATTTGAGTTGACATTGTTCCATGAATGGATACGAACGGGGTTTAACTCTTGGAGTACCAACTACATGGAAGCTTGCAAAGTCTACAATTGATTTTGGAATGGAACACACCAAGATCAGCTCAACTTGCCTTTGCTTGATCTGAATACAAGAAGAAACACTAAACAAAGCAAGGTAAGTTCGTTAGGAAAATAATAGGCCTTCACCGGGTTGCTCAAGATCAGCCCACTTTCTCTCTTTTCTCCCTTTTTACCACCCATCTCATCAGATTTTTCCATCTCTTTGTCTATTTCAACAACTGACCCTTTCATCTCATTGCATTCAACTCCCTCGGGTTTTATCTCTTCAGGCACAATTCCCTCATCTAGCTGTTTCTCCATTCAATAACGCTCAACCTTACTTTTCATGTGTGCTAGATCAATACAAAACTGGTCATAAGTAAGTGATACAAGTGCAATACGACGACTATTAAATAAGAAGGAATACTTATTAGTATGTCCGTCATATTTAACTTCTGGCCTCGACATCCACGCTTTGCCCAACAACCCGTGTCACTTGAATTGGGACTACATCACACAACACCTCGTCCACATATTTGCCGATTTGAATAGGTACAAGTGTGTGCTTAGTAACCCAGACAACACCTTGAGTACTCATCAACTTGTGCGGTCGAAGATGACCAATGGTTGGAAGATTTAATTTCTCAACCATGATATCAGTTGCAAGGTCGACTTCACAACTCCCATCAATGGCCAAGCTACAAATTTTGTCTTTGACACCGCAACGGGTATAAAACCAACCAAGCAATTGAGATTTGACGAGGTCCAATTGCTCATCTACACCACGTAATGGCACTTCTTTGACTCCCTTAGGATCAGGAAGACAATGTTGTGGGCTAGCTTTTATGCGTCTTGTATTCGCCATGACGTATGAGGGAACCTCCACATAAGCTCTGAGGCCAACTATTGCGGTCCTCGATCAACACGTTTCGAGACACGTAGCACGTTTGCCCGAGGATCTAGCGAGGTTGTCCAACGCTTGGATTGCTGGACCTAGAATCAAACGGACGACACGATTTGATTAAAGGCTGTAGAACGACGACTCCGATGAAGGTGAATACTCCAGGGAATAGGTCGGTAGAACAATCAAGGACAAGATGCAAGATTGCTCAATCACCCTTGCCAGAAGCAAGTAAAGCTCGAAATTCACACAAGCAAGAAAATCGAAAAACTAAGTAATTTGATTTATAAAACGTCTACCTAAAACCTTACAAAGCAAGCCTATTTATAGGCTAAGAGTTACAAAAACCCTAAGGAAAACAAGGAAAAGGGGAATTCGGCCATCTTGGGATCAAGATGGGCCGGCCCATGCTCTACTAGAACAACTAATCTAACTATAAATTAAACACCAAAGCCTAAGGCCCTATTCGGCCAACTCACTCGGAGGCCCACTTGACTCTTCATGGGCTTGGATCGTGGTGTAGATAACTTGATTGTCTCCTTCCAAGCCTTCAATTTCTCTATGGACTCCATGTTGGTCTTGGACAATTCGAACAAGGGCTTGGAGGGATTCTTTGAAGAACTTGGCTTGTGCACGTGTGACTGGGCCCAATGGAACTCGGACTGGGTCATTACTTGGGCTAAGGTCCGTGCACACATCAGTCCCCTCCACTTGAGAAGGATTCGTCCTCAAATCTGGATGGAAATGGATGATACTACAAGAGTTGGTAGTATGAACCCCAAATCTAATGCCACCACATATTGCCAAGAAAAACTCATGGCTTTACTCCAATGGCTCCTCTTGTTCGTATCATTCCCCTCCTCTTGAAAGCAATTTGCCCACAAATTGAAGCACGAATGGTGACAAGACGAGTTACATGCCTTCGACTCAATCTTGTTAGGATGGCTATAGATGTCATCCAATGCAAAACCCACGTGCTAAGTTGGAAAATAACCCCTGTCGAACCTTGAATCTCACAAACCATCTTCAATGTATGCTCAACTTGATCGTTTGTGGTCATGAGGTAAGGGTCCTCAAAGTGGTGTGAAGCGTATCCCGTGAAATCGAACTCCGGCCCGAACACACTTGCAAGGCCCCAAGGCGGATTTGGTGATGTTGGAGATTCATGTGGACTAAGAACAAGATGAGAATCATAATGGTCATTCAGGTACTTGTTCTTTAAACGAACCCTTGGTACACAACCATCCACAAAATGTGGAGTGTTCCCATCAAGATGAGCTCGAAGCAACTCCCCTTTGGTGTGGACTGATTTGAGTTGATGCGGTTGAGCACGAGGCCCAAAGTGTACAAGTAGACCCTGTGAAGGTGCCCCAAGGCCCAGTGACACGAGCACGAGCTAAGAGATTCAAGGAGTCCCTTCAAGCCTTGGTACGTGCCGTCCAAACCCAAGAGAAACCGGTCATTGAAGGAATTGAGTTGGAATATCCTTGCACGACTACTAAAATGCTGCTTACAATTGAAGATGCAAATGTTCAAGCTCCAAACGGCGGGCTGAGCCGCAGTTAAGTACCCTCGCTGAGCCGTACGGGGGTCTCGCTGTCCGATCAGCGAGTCGGGGGTCCAAGGGGGCGACGCGCCCCTGGCTTATGATCTATAGTTAGTTGGGCTAGCTTGTGATCTATAGTTAGTTGGGCTAGCTTTCGGTCAAGTGAAGGCCCAAGGGGCTGGCCGAACTTTCCTTGTTATTTTTCCAGTTTTGTTAGGTCTTAGTCACGGCTATTAATAGCCTCAAGCCGCATGTTACATTCAGTTTTTGAGAGTATTGAATAAAATTTCCAGAATTTCGTCCATTCCTTGTGGCAAATTCCCTTAGCTTGTAAAAGCTAAGTTGAACATCCTAGAGTTGATCCTAGGCTGTTCTTGACTTATCAATCAAGCACACATACTTGATTGTGGCGTCCTATACCGTTAAATCTGTTCTTGAGTGGTCCAAGTTCGGGTTCAACTCCGTCAAATCTTCATCGTGTTCCTCTAGATCCGAAGTAGCTTCCGCGTCTCGCATCAGCTGGCATCAGAGCTAGTTAGAGGTATCACGAATATCCTTTTTTATCGTTTTTAGATCTATTTTAGTCTTCTAAATTCGTAACTCAAGTGCTCGGGTTTGTCAAGTCAGAAATCTGTCTTTGTTGTTTCCTTGTCAGAAATCTGTCTTTGTTGTTTACTTGTTGTCTGAAATTTTCTGTCCAGTTTTGTCTTGTGTTTATGTTCTGTTTAAATCCAAAAAAAAAAAAAAAATCTCTTGTGTTGCATACCTTATTGTCATTCCCTTGAGTCGTTGCTGGAATTAATTTGCTGGGATACCGAATCTGTTTGCACTTGTTTCTTGAACCTTTGTTGATACGAACGTCGCCAACCTTGTGACGAAACCCGTAAAAGATTAGTTTCAGGATCGACAAGAGGACACCAAGTTTGGAGCGGATGACCTCAACCCGTTAATCACGTGGTTAACGAACCTTGGTATAATGGTAGAAGACGCCACAACCTAGTGCGATTCTAGATTGATAAGTCACGAACACCTAGAGAAATTCTAAGGTATTCAAGAAGCCTTGGAGAAACCAAGAAAACTCTCAAAATCTGATTTATTGATTGAATGCCTAAAACCATTGGAAGTGTGGGCTATTTATAGCCTTACATAGAGATGAACAACTAAATGTGGAACTAGTCTAGAGCTGTGGTCTTGACTAAGACTAACAATTGTAGGCTTGACTATTTCCATAAGACTAAGAATTGTGGGCTTGACCAAACCTTATGAGGTCATCCCTTAGGTAAACAACCTTATGAGGTCATCCCTTAGGTAAACAACCTTATGAGGTCATCGCTTAGGTAAATAACCTTATGAGGTCATCGCTTAGGTAATTAAAGCAAGACTATGGACCATTAAGCCCTTATTACAATGACTTAACTAAAACAGCAAATGTGACTAGAAAAGGGTCACACATGGTTCTCTTTGACGTGCACTACATGGATGACTTTCATTCCTTCATGCTCAAGACTCTCAATGACCTTGGGGACAATTTCTTGGCCTTGTATCTCATGAACAAGTCCTTGGAGTTCCTCCCTCATCTTGTTAGCTCGTGCTCGAGTTACGGGTCCTAGGGGAACTCGAATAGTTCGCAATGGTGTCTCTTGGTTCGTATCATCCCCCTCCTCTTCAAAAGGATTTGTCCTCAAATCAGCTTCATCGTCTGCAAGAAAAGGAGATAGATCAGAGACATTGAATGTAGCGCTCACATTGTACTCACCGGGTAGGTCCAGTTTGTAAGCATTGTCATTGATGCGCTTGATGACTTGGAACGGCCCATCTCCTCGGGGAAGTAATTTATTGCGCCTTTGGACTGGGAACCTTTCCTTGCATAGATGTAACCACACCCAGTCACCAGGTTCAAACACAACGCGTTGGTGTCCCTTGTTAACCCGTTGAGCAACTTGGTTCATCCTTCGCTCAATGTTTAGGCGTACCTGCTCGTGTAATTTCTTGACAAAATCTGCTCGTTTAGCACCATCCATGTTAATGTGCTCAGAAGAAGGTAAAGGTGATAAGTCTAGTGGTGTTAAAGGGTTAAAACCATAGACTATTTCAAATGGTGAAAAATGAGTAGAACTATGCACCGTGCGATTGTATGCAAACTCAACATGGGGTAAACATTCTTCCCAGGTTCTAATGTTTTTTCTAATGATGGCACGCAAGAGTGTAGATAGTGTACGATTGACAACCTCAGTTTGGCCATCAGTTTGTGGGTGACTAGTAGTAGAAAATAGCAATTTGGTACCCAATTTTCCCCACAAAGTTTTCCAAAAGTAACTCAAAAATTTGACATCCCTATCAGAGACAATTGTCCTAGGCATGCCATGCAATCTAATGATTTCTTTAAAAAACAAATCAGCAATGTGCGATGCATCATCTGTTTTGTGACATGGTATAAAATGTGCCATTTTTGAAAATCTGTCAACAATAACAAAGATGCTATCATTTCCCCTCTTTGACCTAGGCAACGCTAAAACAAAATCCATGGAAATGTCGGTCCAAGGTTCCTTAGGTACAGGTAAAGGACTATAAAGGCCATAGGGTTGAAGTTTAGACTTAGCTTTGTGGCAAGTAATGCATTTAGCCACCATTCGCTCCACATCTCGTTTCATCCTTGGCCAATGGAAGTGCTCTTGAAGGATAGCTAAGGTTTTAGCTACGCCAAAGTGTCCCATCAAGCCACCTCCGTGTGCTTCCCTTGAGTTGCTTGCATCAAGTTGAGTGAGCAAAGAGTACCGACGTGATAATGCATCAGCAACAACATTAGTTTTCCCCACTTTGTACTCACCCACCGTGCTTGGAGTAGGCCATTCTCGAATTGCTTTAACCTTCTCCTCGTCCACTTTGATTCCCTGTTTACTCACAACAAAGCCTAGGAAGACAAGTTGATCAGTACAAAAGGAGCACTTCTTAAGGTTAGCATAGAGCTTTTCCCTTCGAAGTACATCAAGAACAAGCTTCACATGTTCAACATGCTCATCTAAGCTCCTACTATAAATCAGGATATCGTCAAAATATACAACTACAAATTTTCCAAGGAATGGACGAAGTACGTGGTTCATCAACCTCATGAACGTACTAGGTGCATTAGTTAGTCCAAATGGCATAACTAACCACTCGTACAAGCCATGTTTGGTTTTAAAGGCCGTTTTCCATTCATCCCCCTCTTTCATCCTAATTTGATGATAACCGCTTTTTAGATCAATTTTAGTGAAAATCACAGCACCATATAGCTCATCTAACATATCATCAAGTCTAGGAATAGGGTGACGATATTTTACCGTTATTGCATTAACGGCCCTACAGTCAGTGCACATTCGCCAACTTCCATCCTTTTTAGGCACCAAGATGACGGGAACCGCACATGGGCTCAAGCTTTCTCGTGCCCATCCCTTTGTTAGAAGCTCTTCGATTTGGCGTTGGAGCTCCTTTGTCTCATCTGGACCCATTTTGTAGGCTGGTCTGTTAGGAAGTGGGGCACCTGGAACCAAGTCAATTTGATGCTCAATTCCCCTTATTGGTGGTAGTCCATTTGGAATCTCATCGGGGAAGACATCCTCATATTCCTGCAAAAGAGAGACAATACTAGATGGTAGAGTGTTAGTAAGATCACTTGTGACAACCAACACCTCTTTGCACAAAAGTACAAAGATGGGTGTATTAACACTCAAAGCTTTTCTTACTATACTGGCTTTTATCAATAGATTTTGCCTTTTTTCTCTCTTTTCAATTTTGGCCGGCTCACCATATGTCTTTTTCCTCTCAATTTTCTCGGCCTTATCATTTTCTGTTGAGCTCTCGGCTTTTTCTATTTTTTTCTTCTCATTCTCAAGCTCATTCTCCTTGATCAGGCTTTTTTGATCTTCATGAACTTGGATAGGAGTGAGTGGCACAAGCACAATCCTCTTCTCGCCTTGCTTGAAGGAGTATTTATTGGTAATGCCATCGAATGTAACTCCCTTGTCGAATTGCCAAGGCCTCCCCAATAGTATGTGACATGCTTGCATAGGGACCACGTCGCATAACACCACGTCCTCATACTTTCCAATTCGGAAAGGTACTTGGACTTGCTTGGTCACACGAACATCCCCACTATCGTTCAACCATTGCAAACGATAAGGTGTTGGATGTCGTAGAGTGGGTAGTGCTAGTTTCTCCACCATCAAGGCACTAGCGACGTTAGCACAACTACCTCCATCTATGATCAAACTACATACCTTGCCTTTGAGAAAACAACGGGTGTAGAAAATGTTCTCTCTTTGTGCATGGTCGGCGGCTTTCACTTGGGTTGCTAAGGCTCGTCTGACAACGAGTCCAACTCGTTCATTGACGGGCAATGCTTCCTCTTCTTCCTCAAGGGATGGCAACTCCTCCTTCTCATCTTCATCATCGGTGAGAAACTCACCATTGGGTAAGATGATCATAGCGCGTTGGTTCGGGCATTGGCTAGCAATATGCCCTCGGCCTTGGCATTTGAAGCATCTAGTATCTCGATTTCGCCCCATGCTCGACTCAATGGCAGTCTTTGGTGTTGCCTTAGACTCCCACTTAGTCATATCCGGCCTCGGTCTTGAAGGGATGGAATTACTCGGCCCTTTATCCTCTTTCTTTGGTGGTGTAGTTCGGAGATAAGAGGGTGAAAAGTTGGAGTAACTCCGAGTCGAACCCCTCCTCTTAATCCTCCTTTCAATCTTGATGGCCTTTTCCACCAGATCCCCAAGTTCCACATAGTGGTGTAACTCCACTTGATCAGCGATTTCGGGCCTTAATCCGTTCAAGAAGCGTGCCATTGTTGCTTCTCGATCCTCCATGATGTCTGCCCGTAGCATGAGTATTTCCATTTCCTTGTGATAGTCCTCGACACTTCGTGCTCCTTGGTTGAGGGTTTGAAGCTTTTGATACAAGTCACGGTAGTAGTGACTTGGCACGAAACGCTTCCTCATTAGTCGTCTTAGCTCCGTCCAAGTTTGTATGGTAGGTTCAAGACTCCTCCTTCGACTAGTGGAGAGTTGATCCCACCACACAACGGCGTAGTCGGTGAATTCGACCACGGCCAACTTGACCTTTTGCTCCTCCGAGTAAGTATTGCAATCGAAGACAAGTTCAATCCGCTTCTCCCACTCTAAGTAGGCATCGGGGTCTGATCGTCCTTGGAAGGGTGGAATTTTCATCTTTATGCCCGGAATGTGGCCATTTGAAGGCCTAGCATCACGCTTAGACCTGCTTTGCTTATGCTCATAGTTGTTGTCTGAGTTAGAGTCGCTAGACTCATGTGCATAAGCCTTTCCACGGTTGCCTTTGGAGCTTCCATGAGACAACTCTAAGCTGTCAATGCGTTGGTGCATCAGTTCAAGTTTTTGGTCCATCATGCGTCCCAATTCGCCTTTGATTGCTTCTGTGAAAAGTTTAAGATCAAAAGCTTGGGAGCTTGCTCCCCCCTCGTTAGCCATGATGAAGTATAGGGTAAAAAATAACAATGGAAAGAAGTAAAGTTTATCTCGCACACTTCCTCACGTGTTTACTCTCGCTCTCGTGTTTGAACACTCTAATGAACTCACCAAGGTATTTTCAAGGCTCCTCGGTCAACTCCTCGAAGAAGTTAGAACTCATTCTAGTGTGGATCGACTTACCAACCAGGGTCACAAGATTGTAGCACTTTGAACAAAAAAAGAACAAAAGATGAAGGGACTGACCACGACTCAATGAATGACTCAAAGTTGAATTTTAAGGATCCTAGACAAAACTCTACCCAAAACTGGAATTTTGAGCTGCTGGTTGCTGCATTTCTGGGCAGTGTTTTGGTAGATAAATGGACACTTAGAGGATTCAGAATGACACTTAAAACTGACCTAATGATGCATAAAAATTTCCAGAATTAATGATTGGACAGAAATTCCCCAATGGTTGCAAAGATGGAATTCGAATGGAAGATGAATTTGTGTTGCGGTAGGACTGTTTTGGAAACCCAAGGCTGACTTTTCTTCCTTTGTTTTTGTTTTATAATCAGCCAAGAAGAGTCAAATTTCGTGGCTAAAATGTTCTTAGTCAAGAAAGAAGATTGTTGTGGTGAAGACAAGGATTTTGGCAGCTGGAATTTTGCAGCCTTGTTGTTTACCAAGATTTGGTTCCCAAAACCCAGAAACTTCAAGATTCTTTCAAGAATTCAAGATGTTAATTTCCAGAATTCAAGAAACACGAAATTGAAGATGATTTCCTCCCCAAACAATCCAAGATTTCACGATTTGATCAAGACAGATTTTGGTTGTCTTCAAGAATCCCAACTAAAGTTCCAAGAACTTCAAGATTGTGGTTTTAAACAATTAGGAACTTCAAGAAACCCAAGTTTTGATCAAGACAGATTTCCAGGAATTTTTGTAAGGTTAGCCAGCTATTTTTTTTTTTTTTTTGTATGTAAACAAGAACACAAGGTAATAACTAGATAGGACTTCTAAAACCCTTGCTACAAACTGATTTTTTTCGGATGAACAGTAACCTCGAATGATCAAATAGAACAAAAGACTGGAATTGAATGGATATAACAGGATAGAAACAAGACACAAACACAAACAAAGAATCAAGAATAAGACACAAAAAAAAAGGCTGGACTAAACAAGGCTAACCACAGCAATTAACAACAACTAGACGCAAGTTTATGATGCAACAAATCTGGAAAAATAACGCAAGAACACGATGCAACAAATCTGGAAATTGCGGATAGCAAACTTAGAACACGAAAACAGAATTTTGGACAACTTGACTCGAAAGGAAATAAATAAAGGGATATAACGTGATACCTCTTAACTGGCTCTGATTACCAACTGATACGAACGTCGCCAACCTTGTGACGAAACCCGTAAAAGATTAGTTTCAGGATCGACAAGAGGACACCAAGTTTGGAGCGGATGACCTCAACCCGTTAATCACGTGGTTAACGAACCTTGGTATAATGGTAGAAGACGCCACAACCTAGTGCGATTCTAGATTGATAAGTCACGAACACCTAGAGAAATTCTAAGGTATTCAAGAAGCCTTGGAGAAACCAAGAAAACTCTCAAAATCTGATTTATTGATTGAATGCCTAAAACCATTGGAAGTGTGGGCTATTTATAGCCTTACATAGAGATGAACAACTAAATGTGGAACTAGTCTAGAGTTGTGGTCTTGACTAAGACTAACAATTGTAGGCTTGACTATTTCCATAAGACTAAGAATTGTGGGCTTGACCAAACCTTATGAGGTCATCCCTTAGGTAAACAACCTTATGAGGTCATCCCTTAGGTAAACAACCTTATGAGGTCATCGCTTAGGTAAATAACCTTATGAGGTCATCGCTTAGGTAATTAAAGCAAGACTATGGACCATTAAGCCCTTATTACAATGACTTAACTAAAACAGCAAATGTGACTAGAAAAGGGTCACACATGGTTCTCTTTGACGTGCACTACATGGATGACTTTCATTCCTTCATGCTCAAGACTCTCAATGACCTTGGGGACAATTTCTTGGCCTTGTATCTCATGAACAAGTCCTTGGAGTTCCTCCCTCATCTTGTTAGCTCGTGCTCGAGTTACGGGTCCTAGGGGAACTCGAATAGTTCGCAATGGTGTCTCTTGGTTCGTATCATTTGTGTTGTTGCTTTGCAAAACTCGAACATCAAAACCTTATTGGGGAAGTCTTGAGCTTCTTGGATCAAAGAGGTTAATCTTGGCAGTCTTGAAACCTGAAATAAACCTTCAACCGTGTTCTTGTTTTCATGGAACTTTGATCTTGAAACCAAATCTGTCCAAGTTGTTTACGTTAATTGCTGTGAAATTGTGGTCTAAACTAGCTGGCTATTGTGTGAAAACACCCCAACAGAAGTCAAAAAAAAATTTCAAGAAAGACGGCTCTAGTTTCCAATTCTTGACCAGCCTTCAAGTTTTACCAAATCTGATTCAAACTTGGACTTTCAAATCTGAACAGCCCTAGTCTTGGTCAGCCTTCAAGCCACCAAATCTGATTCAAACTTGGACTTCCAAATCTGAACAACATCCAATTCTTGACAGCCTACAAGTTTACCAAATTTTGTGCAAAATCTGACTTCCAAATCTGACCAGCCCCAAAATTTCGAATTTGGACCACTTGGGACTCCCAAATCTGACCAAACTCCAAGGTTTCTAATCTTGGCAACCCCAAGTGTCCAAATCAGATCACGGACCAAAAAGACCACGGACCAGCAGCTCAACACATTCCAGAAATTTGGGTTTCGGGTAGAGTTTTCTAGGATTTTCAAAATTTCAGCATTCAAGTTAATTGTCTTACTTTCTTTTGAGTCGTTAGTTATTGTCCAGCTATATTCTGAGTCTTGAGTCGTGTCTAGGTCTTCAGTCATTCACCTCCATTTATTGCTACTAGCTTGTGTGTCACTTGTTGACTAGTCAAGAACGTACACTGCGGTGACGCCTAGTTTGTTCAACTCGAGCAACTAGCAAGCCAAGGAATTGCTTGGTAAGATTATTAGAGGGTGATACACTTGAGTGAAACACGAGTGTGAGTGACTTATACATCGTATAAAAAAAAAAGAAAAAAGAAAGAGAGGAACTCGTTTTGTTTATTTGTTTTGCAGGTGAACTAAATATGTCTAGTGGAGTTGGTGAACAAACCATGGACATCAAACTACAGTTGGAAGCCATGATGAGGGAGTTCAAACGATTGCTTAAGAATGAAATTGAACCATTGCATGATCGAATCGATCAGTTGGAGAACTCGAGGCCTCCACCTACCCCGAGTAAGGGCAAAGAATCGGCGTACTCAAATAATGAAGAGGAAGCGTTTGAGGGAAGGTACCAAAATGATCAAAGGTTCCAACGTCGAGGAGACGACACCATTAAAGGTGTCAAACTCAAGATTCCCTCATTCCAAGGCAAGTCGGACCCCGAGGCGTACTTGGAATGGGAACGGAAAATTGAGTTAGTCTATGAATGCCACACCTATACGGAGGAGCAAAAGGTGAAACTAGCAGCCGTAGAATTCACTGACTACGCCTCCATTTGGTGGGACCAACTTAGACTAAGCCGAAGGAGAAATCGTGAGAGACCTGTGGAAACTTGGGAGGAAATGAGGAGTCTGATGAGAAAAAGGTTCGTTCCGAGCTACTATAGTCGAGATCTACACCGTCAGCTACAAGCTCTCAACCAAGGGTCCATGTCAGTTGAGGATTATTACAAGGAGATGGAAATGGCCATCATGGAGGCGGATTTACGTGAAGATGGAGAGGCCACTATGGCTCGTTTTCTACATGGATTGAGGCCCGAGATTGCCGAAGTAGTGGAACTCCAACACTACCTCGACATGAATGAAATGCTCGAGAAGGCGGTTACAATTGAACGGCGCCTCAAGAGGAGGGGTACTGCGCGACAAAGCACTACTTATCAAGCTGGAAATTGGCACACTTCTCAACCAAAAGGGGAGGAGAAAGCCGCAGCTCCTTCTTACCCTCCAAGGCCAAATGGCCTCCCTTCCAAGGCAACGCCCAAGCCTGACTTTGAGGCTAATAATGCAGCTACCAAACCGCGTGGTCGAGACACCAAGTGCTTTAAGTGTCAAGGATTTGGCCATATCGCTTCTCAATGCCCCAGCCAAAGGACCATGCTGATGTTGCCAAATGGGGAAATTGTATCAGATGAGGAAGAGGAGTACGAGGGGATACCGCCTTTAGAAGAGGAAGAGAATGAATCGAGTGAGGAGATACCTACGCATGAGGAGATTGGATGCCTAGTGGTTCGAAAGGTCCTCACTACCCGCGCCAAAGAGGAGGAAATGGAGGTACAACGGGACAACCTTTTCTACACAAGGTGTCATATCAAGGATAAGGTGTGTAGTGTTGTTATTGATAGTGGGAGTTGTGCCAATGTCGCTAGTCTACTCATGGTAGAAATGCTAGGGCTCCAAGTTATCAAACATCCAAGACCTTATCGCCTTCAATGGTTGAACAATGAAGGGGAAGTCCGTGTGTTTAGACAAGTAAAAGTGCCATTCCGAATTGGCAAGTATGAAGACGAGGTTACTTGTGATGTCGTGCCAATGCAAGCAAGTCACCTCATTCTTGGACGGCCTTGGCAATATGATCGCGATGTCGAATTCAAGGGAAGAGCTAATAAATATGTCTTTACTCATTGCAATAGAAAGGTGACACTTGTACCTCTCACCCCAAAACAAGTGTATGAAGATCAAATGAGGCTCCAAAAGGAGTATGAGCTAGAACTTGAGAGGAAAAAGCGAGAGAAAAGTGAGGAAGAAAAAGGAGAGAGTAGGGCCGAAACCCTAGGGAAGAAAAAGGCAACAAGTGGGTCGGCTATGAGAGAAGAAAATAAGGGGAAGCTAAGCTTGCTAGCAAAAGCCAAAGATGTAAGGCGAGCTTTGTCTTCCAACCAACTCTTACTTATGCTTGTGTGCAAAGAAGAGTTGGTCAATTCATCCATACCTACTGACTCCTTGCCTTCTACTATGTTACATCTCTTGCAGGAATTTGAGGACATATTTCCTGAGGATGTACCTGATGGACTACCACCGCTAAGGGGAATCGAGCACCAAATCAATCTCATTCCTGGAGCACCATTGCCTAACAAACCAGCCTATAGAATGGGTCCTGAGGAAACAAAGGAATTGCAAAGGCAAGTGGAGGAATTGCTAAGGAAAGGTTGGGCTAGAGAAAGTCTAAGTCCATGCGCTGTACCAGTGATTCTCGTGCCAAAGAAAGCTGAGTTCGTGAGATCATTACATGACAAGGTTCGTACCAACATCGAGAGGAGGACGGCCAAATATGTCCAACAAGCTAATAAGCACAGGCGCAAGCTTGTCTTTGAACCAGGTGATTGGGTCTGGTTACATTTGCGCAAGGAGAGGTTTCCAAAACCACGGCAAAGCAAGCTGTCACCAAGAGGAGATGGGCCTTTTCAAGTTATTGAGCGCATCAACGACAATGCATACCGCTTAGATCTGCCTGGTGAGTATACTGTTAGTGCTACATTCAATGTTGCTGATCTAAGTCCATTTATTGCAGGGGACGAGTACGATTTGAGGGCAAATCCTTTTCAAGAGGAGGGGAATGATGCGGTTGAGCACGAGGCCCAAAGTGTACACGTACACCCTGTGAAGGTGCCCCAAGGCCCAGTGACACGAGCACGAGCTAAGAGATTCAAGGAGTCCCTTCAAGCCTTGGTACGTGCCGTCCAAACCCAAGAGAAACCGGTCATTGAAGGAATTGAGTTGGAATATCCTTGCACGACTACTAAAATGCTGCTTACAATTGAAGATGCAAATGTTCAAGCTCCAAACGGCGGGCTGAGCCGCAGTTAAGTACCCTCGCTGAGCCGTACGGGGGTCTCGCTGTCCGATCAGCGAGTCGGGGGTCCAAGGGGGCGACGCGCCCCTGGCTTATGATCTATAGTTAGTTGGGCTAGCTTATGATCTATAGTTAGTTGGGCTAGCTTTCGGTCAAGTGAAGGCCCAAGGGGCTGGCCGAACTTTCCTTGTTATTTTTCCAGTTTTATTAGGTCTTAGTCACGGCTATTAATAGCCTCAAGCCGCATGTTACATTCAGTTTTTGAGAGTATTGAATAAAATTTCCAGAATTTCGTCCATTCCTTGTGGCAAATTCCCTTAGCTTGTAAAAGCTAAGTTGAACATCCTAGAGTTGATCCTAGGCTGTTCTTGACTTATCAATCAAGCACACATACTTGATTGTGGCGTCCTCTACCGTTAAATCTGTTCTTGAGTGGTCCAAGTTCGGGTTCAACTCCGTCAAATCTTCATCGTGTTCCTCTAGATCCGAAGTAGCTTCCGCGTCTCGCATCATGAGTTGACATTGTTCCACGAATGGATACGAATGGGGTTTAACTCTTGGAGTACCAACTACATGGAAGCTTGCAAAGTCTACAATTGATTTTGGAATGGAACACACCAAGATCAGCTCAACTTGCCTTTGCTTGATCTGAATACAAGAAGAAACACTAAACAAAGCAAGGTAAGTTCGTTAGGAAAATAATAGGCCTTCACCGGGTTGCTCAAGATCAGCCCACTTTCTCTCTTTTCTCCCTTTTTACCACCTATCTCATCAGATTTTTCCATCTCTTTGTCTATTTCAACAGCTGACCCTTTCATCTCATTGCATTCAACTCCCTCGGGTTTTATCTCTTCAGGCACAATTCCCTCATCTAGCTGTTTCTCCATTCAATGACGCTCAACCTTACTTTTCATGTGTGCTAGATCAATACAAAACTGGTCATAAGTAAGTGATACAAGTGCAATACGACGACTATTAAATAAGAAGGAATACTTATTAGTATGTCCGTCATATTTAACTTCTGGCCTCGACATCCACGCTTTGCCCAACAACCCGTGTCACTTGAATTGGGACTACATCACACAACACCTCGTCCACATATTTGCCGATTTGAATAGGTACAAGTGTGTGCTTAGTAACCCAGACAACACCTTGAGTACTCATCAACTTGTGCGGTCGAAGATGACCAATGGTCGGAAGATTTAATTTCTCAACCATGATAGCAGTTGCAAGGTTGACTTCACAACTCCCATCAATGGCCAAGCTACAAATTTTGTCTTTGACACCGCAACGGGTATAAAACCAACCAAGCAATTGAGATTTGACGAGGTCCAATTGCTCATCTACACCACGTAATGGCACTTCTTTGACTCCCTTAGGATCAGGAAGACAATGTTGTGGGCTAGCTTTTATGCGTCTTGTATTCGCCATGACGTATGAGGGAACCTCCACATAAGCTCTGAGGCCAACTATTGCGGTCCTCGATCAACACGTTTCGAGACACGTAGCACGTTTGCCCGAGGATCTAGCGAGGTTGTCCAACGCTTGGATTGCTGGACCTAGAATCAAACGGACGACACGATTTGATTAAAGGCTGTAGAACGACGACTCCGATGAAGGTGAATACTCCAGGGAATAGGTCGGTAGAACAATCAAGGACAAGATGCAAGATTGCTCAATCACCCTTGCCAGAAGCAAGTAAAGCTCGAAATTCACACAAGCAAGAAAATCGAAAAACTAAGTAATTTGATTTATAAAACGTCTACCTAAAACCTTACAAAGCAAGCCTATTTATAGGCTAAGAGTTACAAAAACCCTAAGGAAAACAAGGAAAAGGGGAATTCGGCCATCTTGGGATCAAGATGGGCCGGCCCATGCTCTACTAGAACAACTAATCTAACTATAAATTAAACACTAAAGCCTAAGGCCCTATTCGGCCAACTCACTCGGAGGCCCACTTGACTCTTCATGGGCTTGGATCGTGGTGTAGATAACTTGATTGTCTCCTTCCAAGCCTTCAATTTCTCTATGGACTCCATGTTGGTCTTGGACAATTCGAACAAGGGCTTGGAGGGATTCTTTGAAGAACTTGGCTTGTGCACGTGTGACTGGGCCCAATGGAACTCGGACTGGGTCATTACTTGGGCTAAGGTCCGTGCACACATCAGTCCCCTCCACTTGAGAAGGATTCGTCCTCAAATCTGGATGGAAATGGATGATACTACAAGAGTTGGTAGTATGAACCTCAAATCTAATGCCACCACATATTGCCAAGAAAAACTCATGGCTTTACTCCAATGGCTCCTCTTGTTCGTATCATTCCCCTCCTCTTGAAAGCAATTTGCCCACAAATTGAAGCACGAATGGTGACAAGACGAGTTACATGCCTTCGACTCAATCTTGTTAGGATGGCTATAGATGTCATCCAATGCAAAACCCACGTGCTAAGTTGGAAAATAACCCTCGTCGAACCTTGAATCTCACAAACCATCTTCAATGTATGCTCAACTTGATCGTTTGTGGTCATGAGGTAAGGGTCCTCAAAGTGGTGTGAAGCGTATCCCGTGAAATCGAACTCCGGCCCGAACACACTTGCAAGGCCCCAAGGCGGATTTGGTGATGTTGGAGATTCATGTGGACTAAGAACAAGATGAAAATCATAATGGTCATTCAGGTACTTGTTCTTTAAACGAACCCTTGGTACACAACCATCCACAAAATGTGGAGTGTTCCCATCAAGATGAGCTCGAAGCAACTCCCCTTTGGTGTGGACTGATTTGAGTTGACATTGTTCCACGAATGGATACGAACGGGGTTTAACTCTTGGAGTACCAACTACATGGAAGCTTGCAAAGTCTACAATTGATTTTGGAATGGAACACACCAAGATCAGCTCAACTTGCCTTTGCTTGATCTGAATACAAGAAGAAACACTAAACAAAGCAAGGTAAGTTCGTTAGGAAAATAATAGGCCTTCACCGGGTTGCTCAAGATCAGCCCACTTTCTCTCTTTTCTCCCTTTTTACCACCCATCTCATCAGATTTTTCCATCTCTTTGTCTATTTCAACAGCTGACCCTTTCATCTCATTGCATTCAACTCCCTCGGGTTTTATCTCTTCAGGCACAATTCCCTTATCTAGCTGTTTCTCCATTCAATAACGCTCAACCTTACTTTTCATGTGTGCTATATCAATACAAAACTGGTCATAAGTAAGTGATACAAGTGCAATACGACGACTATTAAATAAGAAGGAATACTTATTAGTATGTCCGTCATATTTAACTTCTGGCCTCGACATCCACGCTTTGCCCAACAACCCGTGTCACTTGAATTGGGACTACATCACACAACACCTCGTCCACATATTTTCCGATTTGAATAGGTACAAGTGTGTGCTTAGTAACCCAGACAACACCTTGAGTACTCATCAACTTGTGCGGTCGAAGATGACCAATGGTCGGAAGATTTAATTTCTCAACCATGATAGCAGTTGCAAGGTTGACTTCACAACTCCCATCAATGGCCAAGCTACAAATTTTGTCTTTGACACCGCAACGGGTATAAAACCAACCAAGCAATTGAGATTTGACGAGGTCCAATTGCTCATCTACACCACGTAATGGCACTTCTTTGACTCCCTTAGGATCAGGAAGACAATGTTGTGGGCTAGCTTTTATGCGTCTTGTATTCGCCATGACGTATGAGGGAACCTCCACATAAGCTCTGAGGCCAACTATTGCGGTCCTCGATCAACACGTTTCGAGACACGTAGCACGTTTGCCCGAGGATCTAGCGAGGTTGTCCAACGCTTGGATTGCTGGACCTAGAATCAAACGGACGACACGATTTGATTAAAGGCTGTAGAACGACGACTCCGATGAAGGTGAATACTCCAGGGAATAGGTCGGTAGAACAATCAAGGACAAGATGCAAGATTGCTCAATCACCCTTGCCAGAAGCAAGTAAAGCTCGAAATTCACACAAGCAAGAAAATCGAAAAACTAAGTAATTTGATTTATAAAACGTCTACCTAAAACCTTACAAAGCAAGCCTATTTATAGGCTAAGAGTTACAAAAACCCTAAGGAAAACAAGGAAAAGGGGAATTCGGCCATCTTGGGATCAAGATGGGCCGGCCCATGCTCTACTAGAACAACTAATCTAACTATAAATTAAACACTAAAGCCTAAGGCCCTATTCGGCCAACTCACTCGGAGGCCCACTTGACTCTTCATGGGCTTGGATCGTGGTGTAGATAACTTGATTGTCTCCTTCCAAGCCTTCAATTTCTCTATGGACTCCATGTTGGTCTTGGACAATTCGAACAAGGGCTTGGAGGGATTCTTTGAAGAACTTGGCTTGTGCACGTGTGACTGGGCCCAATGGAACTCGGACTGGGTCATTACTTGGGCTAAGGTCCGTGCACACATCAGTCCCCTCCACTTGAGAAGGATTCGTCCTCAAATCTGGATGGAAATGGATGATACTACAAGAGTTGGTAGTATGAACCCCAAATCTAATGCCACCACATATTGCCAAGAAAAACTCATGGCTTTACTCCAATGGCTCCTCTTGTTCGTATCATTCCCCTCCTCTTGAAAGCAATTTGCCCACAAATTGAAGCACGAATGGTGACAAGACGAGTTACATGCCTTCGACTCAATCTTGTTAGGATGGCTATAGATGTCATCCAATGCAAAACCCACGTGCTAAGTTGGAAAATAACCCTCGTCGAACCTTGAATCTCACAAACCATCTTCAATGTATGCTCAACTTGATCGTTTGTGGTCATGAGGTAAGGGTCCTCAAAGTGGTGTGAAGCGTATCCCGTGAAATCGAACTCCGGCCCGAACACACTTGCAAGGCCCCAAGGCGGATTTGGTGATGTTGGAGATTCATGTGGACTAAGAACAAGATGAAAATCATAATGGTCATTCAGGTACTTGTTCTTTAAACGAACCCTTGGTACACAACCATCCACAAAATGTGGAGTGTTCCCATCAAGATGAGCTCGAAGCAACTCCCCTTTGGTGTGGACTGATTTGAGTTGACATTGTTCCACGAATGGATACGAACGGGGTTTAACTCTTGGAGTACCAACTACATGGAAGCTTGCAAAGTCTACAATTGATTTTGGAATGGAACACACCAAGATCAGCTCAACTTGCCTTTGCTTGATCTGAATACAAGAAGAAACACTAAACAAAGCAAGGTAAGTTCGTTAGGAAAATAATAGGCCTTCACCGGGTTGCTCAAGATCAGCCCACTTTCTCTCTTTTCTCCCTTTTTACCACCCATCTCATCAGATTTTTCCATCTCTTTGTCTATTTCAACAGCTGACCCTTTCATCTCATTGCATTCAACTCCCTCGAGTTTTATCTCTTCAGGCACAATTCCCTCATCTAGCTGTTTCTCCATTCAATAACGCTCAACCTTACTTTTCATGTGTGCTAGATCAATACAAAACTGGTCATAAGTAAGTGATACAAGTGCAATACGACGACTATTAAATAAGAAGGAATACTTATTAGTATGTCCGTCATATTTAACTTCTGGCCTCGACATCCACGCTTTGCCCAACAACCCGTGTCACTTGAATTGGGACTACATCACACAACACCTCGTCCACATATTTGCCGATTTGAATAGGTACAAGTGTGTGCTTAGTAACCCAGACAACACCTTGAGTACTCATCAACTTGTGCGGTCGAAGATGACCAATGGTCGGAAGATTTAATTTCTCAACCATGATAGCAGTTGCAAGGTTGACTTCACAACTCCCATCAATGGCCAAGCTACAAATTTTGTCTTTGACACCGCAACGGGTATAAAACCAACCAAGCAATTGAGATTTGACGAGGTCCAATTGCTCATCTACACCACGTAATGGCACTTCTTTGACTCCCTTAGGATCAGGAAGACAATGTTGTGGGCTAGCTTTTATGCGTCTTGTATTCGCCATGACGTATGAGGGAACCTCCACATAAGCTCTGAGGCCAACTATTGCGGTCCTCGATCAACACGTTTCGAGACACGTAGCACGTTTGCCCGAGGATCTAGCGAGGTTGTCCAACGCTTGGATTGCTGGACCTAGAATCAAACGGACGACACGATTTGATTAAAGGCTGTAGAACGACGACTCCGATGAAGGTGAATACTCCAGGGAATAGGTCGGTAGAACAATCAAGGACAAGATGCAAGATTGCTCAATCACCCTTGCCAGAAGCAAGTAAAGCTCGAAATTCACACAAGCAAGAAAATCGAAAAACTAAGTAATTTGATTTATAAAACGTCTACCTAAAACCTTACAAAGCAAGCCTATTTATAGGCTAAGAGTTACAAAAACCCTAAGGAAAACAAGGAAAAGGGGAATTCGGCCATCTTGGGATCAAGATGGGCCGGCCCATGCTCTACTAGAACAACTAATCTAACTATAAATTAAACACTAAAGCCTAAGGCCCTATTCGGCCAACTCACTCGGAGGCCCACTTGACTCTTCATGGGCTTGGATCGTGGTGTAGATAACTTGATTGTCTCCTTCCAAGCCTTCAATTTCTCTATGGACTCCATGTTGGTCTTGGACAATTCGAACAAGGGCTTGGAGGGATTCTTTGAAGAACTTGGCTTGTGCACGTGTGACTGGGCCCAATGGAACTCGGACTGGGTCATTACTTGGGCTAAGGTCCGTGCACACATCAGTCCCCTCCACTTGAGAAGGATTCGTCCTCAAATCTGGATGGAAATGGATGATACTACAAGAGTTGGTAGTATGAACCTCAAATCTAATGCCACCACATATTGCCAAGAAAAACTCATGGCTTTACTCCAATGGCTCCTCTTGTTCGTATCATTCCCCTCCTCTTGAAAGCAATTTGCCCACAAATTGAAGCACGAATGGTGACAAGACGAGTTACATGCCTTCGACTCAATCTTGTTAGGATGGCTATAGATGTCATCCAATGCAAAACCCACGTGCTAAGTTGGAAAATAACCCTCGTCGAACCTTGAATCTCACAAACCATCTTCAATGTATGCTCAACTTGATCGTTTGTGGTCATGAGGTAAGGGTCCTCAAAGTGGTGTGAAGCGTATCCCGTGAAATCGAACTCCGGCCCGAACACACTTGCAAGGCCCCAAGGCGGATTTGGTGATGTTGGAGATTCATGTGGACTAAGAACAAGATGAAAATCATAATGGTCATTCAGGTACTTGTTCTTTAAACGAACCCTTGGTACACAACCATCCACAAAATGTGGAGTGTTCCCATCAAGATGAGCTCGAAGCAACTCCCCTTTGGTGTGGACTGATTTGAGTTGACATTGTTCCACGAATGGATACGAACGGGGTTTAACTCTTGGAGTACCAACTACATGGAAGCTTGCAAAGTCTACAATTGATTTTGGAATGGAACACACCAAGATCAGCTCAACTTGCCTTTGCTTGATCTGAATACAAGAAGAAACACTAAACAAAGCAAGGTAAGTTCGTTAGGAAAATAATAGGCCTTCACCGGGTTGCTCAAGATCAGCCCACTTTCTCTCTTTTCTCCCTTTTTACCACCCATCTCATCAGATTTTTCCATCTCTTTGTCTATTTCAACAGCTGACCCTTTCATCTCATTGCATTCAACTCCCTCGGGTTTTATCTCTTCAGGCACAATTCCCTTATCTAGCTGTTTCTCCATTCAATAACGCTCAACCTTACTTTTCATGTGTGCTATATCAATACAAAACTGGTCATAAGTAAGTGATACAAGTGCAATACGACGACTATTAAATAAGAAGGAATACTTATTAGTATGTCCGTCATATTTAACTTCTGGCCTCGACATCCACGCTTTGCCCAACAACCCGTGTCACTTGAATTGGGACTACATCACACAACACCTCGTCCACATATTTTCCGATTTGAATAGGTACAAGTGTGTGCTTAGTAACCCAGACAACACCTTGAGTACTCATCAACTTGTGCGGTCGAAGATGACCAATGGTCGGAAGATTTAATTTCTCAACCATGATAGCAGTTGCAAGGTTGACTTCACAACTCCCATCAATGGCCAAGCTACAAATTTTGTCTTTGACACCGCAACGGGTATAAAACCAACCAAGCAATTGAGATTTGACGAGGTCCAATTGCTCATCTACACCACGTAATGGCACTTCTTTGACTCCCTTAGGATCAGGAAGACAATGTTGTGGGCTAGCTTTTATGCGTCTTGTATTCGCCATGACGTATGAGGGAACCTCCACATAAGCTCTGAGGCCAACTATTGCGGTCCTCGATCAACACGTTTCGAGACACGTAGCACGTTTGCCCGAGGATCTAGCGAGGTTGTCCAACGCTTGGATTGCTGGACCTAGAATCAAACGGACGACACGATTTGATTAAAGGCTGTAGAACGACGACTCCGATGAAGGTGAATACTCCAGGGAATAGGTCGGTAGAACAATCAAGGACAAGATGCAAGATTGCTCAATCACCCTTGCCAGAAGCAAGTAAAGCTCGAAATTCACACAAGCAAGAAAATCGAAAAACTAAGTAATTTGATTTATAAAACGTCTACCTAAAACCTTACAAAGCAAGCCTATTTATAGGCTAAGAGTTACAAAAACCCTAAGGAAAACAAGGAAAAGGGGAATTCGGCCATCTTGGGATCAAGATGGGCCGGCCCATGCTCTACTAGAACAACTAATCTAACTATAAATTAAACACTAAAGCCTAAGGCCCTATTCGGCCAACTCACTCGGAGGCCCACTTGACTCTTCATGGGCTTGGATCGTGGTGTAGATAACTTGATTGTCTCCTTCCAAGCCTTCAATTTCTCTATGGACTCCATGTTGGTCTTGGACAATTCGAACAAGGGCTTGGAGGGATTCTTTGAAGAACTTGGCTTGTGCACGTGTGACTGGGCCCAATGGAACTCGGACTGGGTCATTACTTGGGCTAAGGTCCGTGCACACATCAGTCCCCTCCACTTGAGAAGGATTCGTCCTCAAATCTGGATGGAAATGGATGATACTACAAGAGTTGGTAGTATGAACCCCAAATCTAATGCCACCACATATTGCCAAGAAAAACTCATGGCTTTACTCCAATGGCTCCTCTTGTTCGTATCATTCCCCTCCTCTTGAAAGCAATTTGCCCACAAATTGAAGCACGAATGGTGACAAGACGAGTTACATGCCTTCGACTCAATCTTGTTAGGATGGCTATAGATGTCATCCAATGCAAAACCCACGTGCTAAGTTGGAAAATAACCCTCGTCGAACCTTGAATCTCACAAACCATCTTCAATGTATGCTCAACTTGATCGTTTGTGGTCATGAGGTAAGGGTCCTCAAAGTGGTGTGAAGCGTATCCCGTGAAATCGAACTCCGGCCCGAACACACTTGCAAGGCCCCAAGGCGGATTTGGTGATGTTGGAGATTCATGTGGACTAAGAACAAGATGAAAATCATAATGGTCATTCAGGTACTTGTTCTTTAAACGAACCCTTGGTACACAACCATCCACAAAATGTGGAGTGTTCCCATCAAGATGAGCTCGAAGCAACTCCCCTTTGGTGTGGACTGATTTGAGTTGACATTGTTCCACGAATGGATACGAACGGGGTTTAACTCTTGGAGTACCAACTACATGGAAGCTTGCAAAGTCTACAATTGATTTTGGAATGGAACACACCAAGATCAGCTCAACTTGCCTTTGCTTGATCTGAATACAAGAAGAAACACTAAACAAAGCAAGGTAAGTTCGTTAGGAAAATAATAGGCCTTCACCGGGTTGCTCAAGATCAGCCCACTTTCTCTCTTTTCTCCCTTTTTACCACCCATCTCATCAGATTTTTCCATCTCTTTGTCTATTTCAACAGCTGACCCTTTCATCTCATTGCATTCAACTCCCTCGAGTTTTATCTCTTCAGGCACAATTCCCTCATCTAGCTGTTTCTCCATTCAATAACGCTCAACCTTACTTTTCATGTGTGCTAGATCAATACAAAACTGGTCATAAGTAAGTGATACAAGTGCAATACGACGACTATTAAATAAGAAGGAATACTTATTAGTATGTCCGTCATATTTAACTTCTGGCCTCGACATCCACGCTTTGCCCAACAACCCGTGTCACTTGAATTGGGACTACATCACACAACACCTCGTCCACATATTTGCCGATTTGAATAGGTACAAGTGTGTGCTTAGTAACCCAGACAACACCTTGAGTACTCATCAACTTGTGCGGTCGAAGATGACCAATGGTCGGAAGATTTAATTTCTCAACCATGATAGCAGTTGCAAGGTTGACTTCACAACTCCCATCAATGGCCAAGCTACAAATTTTGTCTTTGACACCGCAACGGGTATAAAACCAACCAAGCAATTGAGATTTGACGAGGTCCAATTGCTCATCTACACCACGTAATGGCACTTCTTTGACTCCCTTAGGATCAGGAAGACAATGTTGTGGGCTAGCTTTTATGCGTCTTGTATTCGCCATGACGTATGAGGGAACCTCCACATAAGCTCTGAGGCCAACTATTGCGGTCCTCGATCAACACGTTTCGAGACACGTAGCACGTTTGCCCGAGGATCTAGCGAGGTTGTCCAACGCTTGGATTGCTGGACCTAGAATCAAACGGACGACACGATTTGATTAAAGGCTGTAGAACGACGACTCCGATGAAGGTGAATACTCCAGGGAATAGGTCGGTAGAACAATCAAGGACAAGATGCAAGATTGCTCAATCACCCTTGCCAGAAGCAAGTAAAGCTCGAAATTCACACAAGCAAGAAAATCGAAAAACTAAGTAATTTGATTTATAAAACGTCTACCTAAAACCTTACAAAGCAAGCCTATTTATAGGCTAAGAGTTACAAAAACCCTAAGGAAAACAAGGAAAAGGGGAATTCGGCCATCTTGGGATCAAGATGGGCCGGCCCATGCTCTACTAGAACAACTAATCTAACTATAAATTAAACACTAAAGCCTAAGGCCCTATTCGGCCAACTCACTCGGAGGCCCACTTGACTCTTCATGGGCTTGGATCGTGGTGTAGATAACTTGATTGTCTCCTTCCAAGCCTTCAATTTCTCTATGGACTCCATGTTGGTCTTGGACAATTCGAACAAGGGCTTGGAGGGATTCTTTGAAGAACTTGGCTTGTGCACGTGTGACTGGGCCCAATGGAACTCGGACTGGGTCATTACTTGGGCTAAGGTCCGTGCACACATCAGTCCCCTCCACTTGAGAAGGATTCGTCCTCAAATCTGGATGGAAATGGATGATACTACAAGAGTTGGTAGTATGAACCCCAAATCTAATGCCACCACATATTGCCAAGAAAAACTCATGGCTTTACTCCAATGGCTCCTCTTGTTCGTATCATTCCCCTCCTCTTGAAAGCAATTTGCCCACAAATTGAAGCACGAATGGTGACAAGACGAGTTACATGCCTTCGACTCAATCTTGTTAGGATGGCTATAGATGTCATCCAATGCAAAACCCACGTGCTAAGTTGGAAAATAACCCTCGTCGAACCTTGAATCTCACAAACCATCTTCAATGTATGCTCAACTTGATCGTTTGTGGTCATGAGGTAAGGGTCCTCAAAGTGGTGTGAAGCGTATCCCGTGAAATCGAACTCCGGCCCGAACACACTTGCAAGGCCCCAAGGCGGATTTGGTGATGTTGGAGATTCATGTGGACTAAGAACAAGATGAAAATCATAATGGTCATTCAGGTACTTGTTCTTTAAACGAACCCTTGGTACACAACCATCCACAAAATGTGGAGTGTTCCCATCAAGATGAGCTCGAAGCAACTCCCCTTTGGTGTGGACTGATTTGAGTTGACATTGTTCCACGAATGGATACGAACGGGGTTTAACTCTTGGAGTACCAACTACATGGAAGCTTGCAAAGTCTACAATTGATTTTGGAATGGAACACACCAAGATCAGCTCAACTTGCCTTTGCTTGATCTGAATACAAGAAGAAACACTAAACAAAGCAAGGTAAGTTCGTTAGGAAAATAATAGGCCTTCACCGGGTTGCTCAAGATCAGCCCACTTTCTCTCTTTTCTCCCTTTTTACCACCCATCTCATCAGATTTTTCCATCTCTTTGTCTATTTCAACAGCTGACCCTTTCATCTCATTGCATTCAACTCCCTCGGGTTTTATCTCTTCAGGCACAATTCCCTTATCTAGCTGTTTCTCCATTCAATAACGCTCAACCTTACTTTTCATGTGTGCTATATCAATACAAAACTGGTCATAAGTAAGTGATACAAGTGCAATACGACGACTATTAAATAAGAAGGAATACTTATTAGTATGTCCGTCATATTTAACTTCTGGCCTCGACATCCACGCTTTGCCCAACAACCCGTGTCACTTGAATTGGGACTACATCACACAACACCTCGTCCACATATTTTCCGATTTGAATAGGTACAAGTGTGTGCTTAGTAACCCAGACAACACCTTGAGTACTCATCAACTTGTGCGGTCGAAGATGACCAATGGTCGGAAGATTTAATTTCTCAACCATGATAGCAGTTGCAAGGTTGACTTCACAACTCCCATCAATGGCCAAGCTACAAATTTTGTCTTTGACACCGCAACGGGTATAAAACCAACCAAGCAATTGAGATTTGACGAGGTCCAATTGCTCATCTACACCACGTAATGGCACTTCTTTGACTCCCTTAGGATCAGGAAGACAATGTTGTGGGCTAGCTTTTATGCGTCTTGTATTCGCCATGACGTATGAGGGAACCTCCACATAAGCTCTGAGGCCAACTATTGCGGTCCTCGATCAACACGTTTCGAGACACGTAGCACGTTTGCCCGAGGATCTAGCGAGGTTGTCCAACGCTTGGATTGCTGGACCTAGAATCAAACGGACGACACGATTTGATTAAAGGCTGTAGAACGACGACTCCGATGAAGGTGAATACTCCAGGGAATAGGTCGGTAGAACAATCAAGGACAAGATGCAAGATTGCTCAATCACCCTTGCCAGAAGCAAGTAAAGCTCGAAATTCACACAAGCAAGAAAATCGAAAAACTAAGTAATTTGATTTATAAAACGTCTACCTAAAACCTTACAAAGCAAGCCTATTTATAGGCTAAGAGTTACAAAAACCCTAAGGAAAACAAGGAAAAGGGGAATTCGGCCATCTTGGGATCAAGATGGGCCGGCCCATGCTCTACTAGAACAGCTAATCTAACTATAAATTAAACACTAAAGCCTAAGGCCCTATTCGGCCAACTCACTCGGAGGCCCACTTGACTCTTCATGGGCTTGGATCGTGGTGTAGATAACTTGATTGTCTCCTTCCAAGCCTTCAATTTCTCTATGGACTCCATGTTGGTCTTGGACAATTCGAACAAGGGCTTGGAGGGATTCTTTGAAGAACTTGGCTTGTGCACGTGTGACTGTGCCCAATGGAACTCGGACTGGGTCATTACTTGGGCTAAGGTCCGTGCACACATCAGTCCCCTCCACTTGAGAAGGATTCGTCCTCAAATCTGGATGGAAATGGATGATACTACAAGAGTTGGTAGTATGAACCCCAAATCTAATGCCACCACATATTGCCAAGAAAAACTCATGGCTTTACTCCAATGGCTCCTCTTGTTCGTATCATTCCCCTCCTCTTGAAAGCAATTTGCCCACAAATTGAAGCACGAATGGTGACAAGACGAGTTACATGCCTTCGACTCAATCTTGTTAGGATGGCTATAGATGTCATCCAATGCAAAACCCACGTGCTAAGTTGGAAAATAACCCTCGTCGAACCTTGAATCTCACAAACCATCTTCAATGTATGCTCAACTTGATCGTTTGTGGTCATGAGGTAAGGGTCCTCAAAGTGGTGTGAAGCGTATCCCGTGAAATCGAACTCCGGCCCGAACACACTTGCAAGGCCCCAAGGCGGATTTGGTGATGTTGGAGATTCATGTGGACTAAGAACAAGATGAAAATCATAATGGTCATTCAGGTACTTGTTCTTTAAACGAACCCTTGGTACACAACCATCCACAAAATGTGGAGTGTTCCCATCAAGATGAGCTCGAAGCAACTCCCCTTTGGTGTGGACTGATTTGAGTTGACATTGTTCCACGAATGGATACGAACGGGGTTTAACTCTTGGAGTACCAACTACATGGAAGCTTGCAAAGTCTACAATTGATTTTGGAATGGAACACACCAAGATCAGCTCAACTTGCCTTTGCTTGATCTGAATACAAGAAGAAACACTAAACAAAGCAAGGTAAGTTCGTTAGGAAAATAATAGGCCTTCACCGGGTTGCTCAAGATCAGCCCACTTTCTCTCTTTTCTCCCTTTTTACCACCCATCTCATCAGATTTTTCCATCTCTTTGTCTATTTCAACAGCTGACCCTTTCATCTCATTGCATTCAACTCCCTCGAGTTTTATCTCTTCAGGCACAATTCCCTCATCTAGCTGTTTCTCCATTCAATAACGCTCAACCTTACTTTTCATGTGTGCTAGATCAATACAAAACTGGTCATAAGTAAGTGATACAAGTGCAATACGACGACTATTAAATAAGAAGGAATACTTATTAGTATGTCCGTCATATTTAACTTCTGGCCTCGACATCCACGCTTTGCCCAACAACCCGTGTCACTTGAATTGGGACTACATCACACAACACCTCGTCCACATATTTGCCGATTTGAATAGGTACAAGTGTGTGCTTAGTAACCCAGACAACACCTTGAGTACTCATCAACTTGTGCGGTCGAAGATGACCAATGGTCGGAAGATTTAATTTCTCAACCATGATAGCAGTTGCAAGGTTGACTTCACAACTCCCATCAATGGCCAAGCTACAAATTTTGTCTTTGACACCGCAACGGGTATAAAACCAACCAAGCAATTGAGATTTGACGAGGTCCAATTGCTCATCTACACCACGTAATGGCACTTCTTTGACTCCCTTAGGATCAGGAAGACAATGTTGTGGGCTAGCTTTTATGCGTCTTGTATTCGCCATGACGTATGAGGGAACCTCCACATAAGCTCTGAGGCCAACTATTGCGGTCCTCGATCAACACGTTTCGAGACACGTAGCACGTTTGCCCGAGGATCTAGCGAGGTTGTCCAACGCTTGGATTGCTGGACCTAGAATCAAACGGACGACACGATTTGATTAAAGGCTGTAGAACGACGACTCCGATGAAGGTGAATACTCCAGGGAATAGGTCGGTAGAACAATCAAGGACAAGATGCAAGATTGCTCAATCACCCTTGCCAGAAGCAAGTAAAGCTCGAAATTCACACAAGCAAGAAAATCGAAAAACTAAGTAATTTGATTTATAAAACGTCTACCTAAAACCTTACAAAGCAAGCCTATTTATAGGCTAAGAGTTACAAAAACCCTAAGGAAAACAAGGAAAAGGGGAATTCGGCCATCTTGGGATCAAGATGGGCCGGCCCATGCTCTACTAGAACAACTAATCTAACTATAAATTAAACACTAAAGCCTAAGGCCCTATTCGGCCAACTCACTCGGAGGCCCACTTGACTCTTCATGGGCTTGGATCGTGGTGTAGATAACTTGATTGTCTCCTTCCAAGCCTTCAATTTCTCTATGGACTCCATGTTGGTCTTGGACAATTCGAACAAGGGCTTGGAGGGATTCTTTGAAGAACTTGGCTTGTGCACGTGTGACTGGGCCCAATGGAACTCGGACTGGGTCATTACTTGGGCTAAGGTCCGTGCACACATCAGTCCCCTCCACTTGAGAAGGATTCGTCCTCAAATCTGGATGGAAATGGATGATACTACAAGAGTTGGTAGTATGAACCCCAAATCTAATGCCACCACATATTGCCAAGAAAAACTCATGGCTTTACTCCAATGGCTCCTCTTGTTCGTATCATTCCCCTCCTCTTGAAAGCAATTTGCCCACAAATTGAAGCACGAATGGTGACAAGACGAGTTACATGCCTTCGACTCAATCTTGTTAGGATGGCTATAGATGTCATCCAATGCAAAACCCACGTGCTAAGTTGGAAAATAACCCTCGTCGAACCTTGAATCTCACAAACCATCTTCAATGTATGCTCAACTTGATCGTTTGTGGTCATGAGGTAAGGGTCCTCAAAGTGGTGTGAAGCGTATCCCGTGAAATCGAACTCCGGCCCGAACACACTTGCAAGGCCCCAAGGCGGATTTGGTGATGTTGGAGATTCATGTGGACTAAGAACAAGATGAAAATCATAATGGTCATTCAGGTACTTGTTCTTTAAACGAACCCTTGGTACACAACCATCCACAAAATGTGGAGTGTTCCCATCAAGATGAGCTCGAAGCAACTCCCCTTTGGTGTGGACTGATTTGAGTTGACATTGTTCCACGAATGGATACGAACGGGGTTTAACTCTTGGAGTACCAACTACATGGAAGCTTGCAAAGTCTACAATTGATTTTGGAATGGAACACACCAAGATCAGCTCAACTTGCCTTTGCTTGATCTGAATACAAGAAGAAACACTAAACAAAGCAAGGTAAGTTCGTTAGGAAAATAATAGGCCTTCACCGGGTTGCTCAAGATCAGCCCACTTTCTCTCTTTTCTCCCTTTTTACCACCCATCTCATCAGATTTTTCCATCTCTTTGTCTATTTCAACAGCTGACCCTTTCATCTCATTGCATTCAACTCCCTCGGGTTTTATCTCTTCAGGCACAATTCCCTTATCTAGCTGTTTCTCCATTCAATAACGCTCAACCTTACTTTTCATGTGTGCTATATCAATACAAAACTGGTCATAAGTAAGTGATACAAGTGCAATACGACGACTATTAAATAAGAAGGAATACTTATTAGTATGTCCGTCATATTTAACTTCTGGCCTCGACATCCACGCTTTGCCCAACAACCCGTGTCACTTGAATTGGGACTACATCACACAACACCTCGTCCACATATTTTCCGATTTGAATAGGTACAAGTGTGTGCTTAGTAACCCAGACAACACCTTGAGTACTCATCAACTTGTGCGGTCGAAGATGACCAATGGTCGGAAGATTTAATTTCTCAACCATGATAGCAGTTGCAAGGTTGACTTCACAACTCCCATCAATGGCCAAGCTACAAATTTTGTCTTTGACACCGCAACGGGTATAAAACCAACCAAGCAATTGAGATTTGACGAGGTCCAATTGCTCATCTACACCACGTAATGGCACTTCTTTGACTCCCTTAGGATCAGGAAGACAATGTTGTGGGCTAGCTTTTATGCGTCTTGTATTCGCCATGACGTATGAGGGAACCTCCACATAAGCTCTGAGGCCAACTATTGCGGTCCTCGATCAACACGTTTCGAGACACGTAGCACGTTTGCCCGAGGATCTAGCGAGGTTGTCCAACGCTTGGATTGCTGGACCTAGAATCAAACGGACGACACGATTTGATTAAAGGCTGTAGAACGACGACTCCGATGAAGGTGAATACTCCAGGGAATAGGTCGGTAGAACAATCAAGGACAAGATGCAAGATTGCTCAATCACCCTTGCCAGAAGCAAGTAAAGCTCGAAATTCACACAAGCAAGAAAATCGAAAAACTAAGTAATTTGATTTATAAAACGTCTACCTAAAACCTTACAAAGCAAGCCTATTTATAGGCTAAGAGTTACAAAAACCCTAAGGAAAACAAGGAAAAGGGGAATTCGGCCATCTTGGGATCAAGATGGGCCGGCCCATGCTCTACTAGAACAACTAATCTAACTATAAATTAAACACTAAAGCCTAAGGCCCTATTCGGCCAACTCACTCGGAGGCCCACTTGACTCTTCATGGGCTTGGATCGTGGTGTAGATAACTTGATTGTCTCCTTCCAAGCCTTCAATTTCTCTATGGACTCCATGTTGGTCTTGGACAATTCGAACAAGGGCTTGGAGGGATTCTTTGAAGAACTTGGCTTGTGCACGTGTGACTGGGCCCAATGGAACTCGGACTGGGTCATTACTTGGGCTAAGGTCCGTGCACACATCAGTCCCCTCCACTTGAGAAGGATTCGTCCTCAAATGTGGATGGAAATGGATGATACTACAAGAGTTGGTAGTATGAACCCCAAATCTAATGCCACCACATATTGCCAAGAAAAACTCATGGCTTTACTCCAATGGCTCCTCTTGTTCGTATCATTCCCCTCCTCTTGAAAGCAATTTGCCCACAAATTGAAGCACGAATGGTGACAAGACGAGTTACATGCCTTCGACTCAATCTTGTTAGGATGGCTATAGATGTCATCCAATGCAAAACCCACATGCTAAGTTGGAAAATAACCCTCGTCGAACCTTGAATCTCACAAACCATCTTCAATGTATGCTCAACTTGATCGTTTGTGGTCATGAGGTAAGGGTCCTCAAAGTGGTGTGAAGCGTATCCCGTGAAATCGAACTCCGGCCCGAACACACTTGCAAGGCCCCAAGGCGGATTTGGTGATGTTGGAGATTCATGTGGACTAAGAACAAGATGAAAATCATAATGGTCATTCAGGTACTTGTTCTTTAAACGAACCCTTGGTACACAACCATCCACAAAATGTGGAGTGTTCCCATCAAGATGAGCTCGAAGCAACTCCCCTTTGGTGTGGACTGATTTGAGTTGACATTGTTCCACGAATGGATACGAACGGGGTTTAACTCTTGGAGTACCAACTACATGGAAGCTTGCAAAGTCTACAATTGATTTTGGAATGGAACACACCAAGATCAGCTCAACTTGCCTTTGCTTGATCTGAATACAAGAAGAAACACTAAACAAAGCAAGGTAAGTTCGTTAGGAAAATAATAGGCCTTCACCGGGTTGCTCAAGATCAGCCCACTTTCTCTCTTTTCTCCCTTTTTACCACCCATCTCATCAGATTTTTCCATCTCTTTGTCTATTCCAAAGAACTAGATCAACCAGACTATACAGAACTCTCGTCCTTGCTCGCCTTCCCCTGCTAAGGAAAACAATTGACGTGGTATGAGCTAAAAAAGCCCAGTGAGGTTCTATATAAATAAACAAGTAATTAAACAAGGAACATATCAAAAGGTATGGCACATGATTTCATGTTGGCATTTTAGCATGGAACAATTATCATGATACACGGTAACCATATACTGAAGGATACGGTGTTCTGGTGGAACTTTGTCGGTCCTCTGCACCTTATAACTTCCGGATCCCCACGGTTGACTGGCCATCACCTTATCCCTCCAGTGGTAATACTCGAGTATACCGACGGTTGTCCAGGGTTCCAACCTACCCGACCGAGCCCAGTCCTGGCTCGAGTAGGTCGGTAACCGAGGCGGGGCCCAAGTTCAGCTTAGAGCTTACAACATGCACAAGTAACCAAGTAAATCGGTAAACGGTAAATGGTAAAATTCATCAATTGAATAGGTCGAATGAGGTAAAGTACACACTCGCCTAACAATGATGGACAACTTCATATAGCATGTGATTCATGATAATTAAGTAATCAAGTGGACACTTAGCACGTAAACAATACAAATTGATTTCATGGGAGCATGTAATTCACGAATATCACGTAATCACATAAATTGGAAATCGAGTAAACAGATAGTCAGGTAATCAGGTAGTCACAGAAAACACGGGTATATAGAACACTCACCTATTTACGCACAACAACGTGCAAAATATCCTTCCGGATATTATCTTTAGTCACTGAGAAAACCTAAAATTAAATGAAAAGAATATTACCACTCATTTATCACAAACAATTAGGTGCAATCGAAGAAACTCGACGAATGATGAGTAGAACGTATAAAAAGAGACTTTAAAGTGGAACGAGGACATTTGGACCCGTGGACAAAATACTCAAGAAAATCCTAAACCACTCCTCTTTATTTGGTAAGAGTAAGTAAACATTTGGAGTTTCCAATTGAAGAAGGATCATGTTTTTAAGATGGAAAAACGGTCATAGTATTATACAAGTTCAAATAGAACTTAGCTTTCGGGCGAAAATTTGGGCAGCATGCCCTTTGTGTTTACCTAATTTCCAGCCATTTATGGCTTCATGATTTTTCTCAGCCAATCCCAAAGTCATGTACAGCACAAACTCATCATAATAGCCATTTCATAGGCTCAAGACAATATAAGAACAAAATCAAAGGAATAACAAGTGCGGAAATGCAATTTGACAAAAGACAGCTTTGACGGGTTCATGCATAACGGTCACAACCGGAGTTACACTTATCGGATTGGGATGAAACTTAAGCCGTTTCGAAGCTAAGACACAGGACTACAATGTTGAAGAAGGCCACTCAGTCCAGTTTGCCCTGTATCTAGGTCAAATTTATCAAAATGATCCCAGATTTTCTAGTTCGAGGTTTACTGTGGTAGTCTTGATTCATCCACTCTAATCTCCGCACACATAACTCCAAATCCAATAATTCCAAAGCCATATGAAAGCTAAGACAAATGTATACAATTCTCATGAAGATGACTTAGTCAGATTTACAGTGCAATCTAGTCAAATGCCCACTTTACAGATCCAAAATCCAACTAGTTGGTCAATTAACCGCACTGCATTCAAATGACCATATCCCAGTCTACCGAGGTCCGTTTAAGACGTTCTTGGCGGCGTTGAAAAGCTAATACAGGGTACTAAAACTTTCATGTTTTGACAATTGGCTAAATCTGAACGGATTATAGTAAACAAACACAACCAAAGAGACTAAACTGTCCACGCGGAATTCTGGAAAGTAACCTAGATCAGCGAGGGTATTTTCGTCTTTTCACAAGCTACGTTGCTCCGATTGAGCTGAAATTTTATAGGCATATATAAAATACCATTCTCTACAACTTTCATGTTTTGTTCCAAGCCAAATTCGGCCTCTAACATGGAGCAATAAAATCGGGCAGAAAAGGGGGAAAATTTTCCAGAAATCTGGAATTTTGATTTCTAATGGAACCTTTCTTGATTTCTTGCTCCCATCATCACTATAACCACTTATCTAAGCTTAGATACAACATAGATCATCCATATAGCAAGTATAAGCAGCACATACCTCAAAAGAAACAAGGCTTGCAAGAGTACCACTTCACTTCCTCTTGAAAATTTTAGCTTCCCTAGCTTCCCAAGATCACAATTCACACTTTAATCGGTTTAGAATTTGTTTCTTGCACTTGGATGGTGCAAATCAAGAAGAAATTTTGGTTTTCTCTTGCTCTCCCTTTCCTCTCTCCTTGCTCGGCTATGCAGCAGAAAAATTGGGGAAGAATGAAGCTCACTTGGTCTTATAAGAAGACAAGAAAATTAGAACAAATTCTGTCCACAAGTTTAGCCAACACTTGGCTTGATTTCCACCACACAATTTTCTCTCTCCTTCCTTGCATTTTAGCCACAAATTTCGGCCAAGCTGTCATCATGAGAGAGGAGATATTTTACTCCATTAGTAATAAACTTGTGTGACAAGTAAGTGGCGGTCAAGTGGTCGGTTCAAACGGTAGTGCACGGTACACGTCGGTGTGACGCGTTTTCTCTTAAATCGCACGTACTAGGGTTTTTGCTTCCTATTCACTAACTTTTTATCATTGCTTCTAATCACATATTATTTCTCACTTAAAAGTCACTCTTAAGCACCAAATTTGATCCTTACTCGGTACCGGATAATTATACTTCGGTTACACGAAAAATCCGATTTCACCTTGAATTGAAAACGAATAGGAGAACCCTAATTTCCTATGGTCATTGGCACTTTTCTAGGGTGATTGAACCATGGATAACATGAAATAATAATTTCCAAATAATTTTCAAATAAAAGGGAATTTTTGAGAAATATGTAAGGAATTTGCGAGTCCTCACACTCTCTTCCCCTTAAAAAAATTTCGACCTCGAAATTTCAACTTGCATTAATCAGATCAAAAATAGTTCTCGAAAGTTGATCACGTACTAAGAATCATTTCAATCTTACTTATCACAATCAAATACTAATCAGATCAAATATCTCAGAGGTCAATCACATTATAAGAATCACTCATCACAATCAAGTACTAAAAGTACTCCAATTCTATTTATCACTTAGCAACAAGCCAACCTTAATCAAACAAGAAGACTAGAAGAAGGATGCAAAATCAAAAGTTTTCTCAACCATTTCGGCCACCACCACAATCTGTCAAAACCCAAGCTAAACACTTATTGGACAAGTCCAAGGTATTATTTTAATCTACTCATTCAGTTAAGTCTCGAGTCCAAGACAAAATCTTTTTGATCCTTTCACGCGTAAGGTTTGGAATACTCTAATATCTCATAGACGAGTTTACCAGTAGTGGTAAGGATTACCTTCTTTAATCTCAGGCAACTCTGAACCGTGTGGTGTGTTCATGTCATGCGTTCTTTCAGATGCCACTGGTTGGCTCCTCCTTCCATTAACTTGTCGAGGAACAGTTCCATTTCCCTGTTGAGCAGTAGTTTCTCGTGGATATCTCCTTGGACAGTCATGAACTTTATGGTTGGTACTCCCACACCCCATACACTTTCGTCCCTTTAGCCAACAGTTTTCTTCAGTGTGATTCGTCTTTCCACAATATCCACAAGTCGGACGGGGTATTGTGACCTGACTTGCTTGCGAAGTTTTCTTTGATCGTATTTGTCCCACTGAAGTCCCTCGCGACATAGTTCCTTTTGGTTCCTTTATCATGAGTGGTGCAGGAAGTAACAGTCCTACTCCATCCATTTCTTTTCTAACTTTGGGTGGTGGTTCATTTTCCCCTAGTGTACTATCAGATGCATTTCTTTTCCTTGCTTGAAAAGCTCTCAGTTGAGATTTTATACTTTCTACCCTTTGCGCTTTTTCGAGAGCGTCACTAAACGTTTCGATCTGTGCTGCGGCAAGGGCATCTTGGATTTCTAAATTTAATCCTTGGATAAACCGTCTTATTCTTTTCCGTTCAGTAGACACCAATTCTGGGGCATAGGTAGATAACTTCGTAAAGCGTGTTTCATACTCAGCTACGCTCAAAGTTCCTTGACGAAGCTTTATAAAATCATCTTCTCTCTTTTCTTGGACAAGTGGAGGAAGAAATTTCTCATTAAATTCACGTACAAAATTTATCCAAGTCCTTGGAGTTTGATCCCTTTCCCACTTGTTTCTTATAACATTCCACCAGGCTCGTGCTGCTCCTTCAAGTTGAAATACAGCAAAGGTGACTTGTCTCTCCTCGGTGTAATCCAAAGCATCGAATATATTTCTTATATTTTCTAACCAATTCTCAGCCACTTCTGGATCAGGTTCTCCAGCAAATTTGGGCGGGAAGAATTTCTGAAACCGCTCTAAAGCTCGATCCTCCCCTATTTCTTGGTTTCCTTGTCCAACACCTTGACCTTGTTGAGCTACTAAGAGCTCCAGGATATCCGTCATGCGAGTTAAAACTTGTCCCATTTGGTCATTTCCTCTCCCAGCACTTGGCTCAGCATTTTGGTCAATATCAGATCTATTATCTACTCTTTCATTTCGGGGTTGTCTAGGTTGACGTCCCTTTCGTTGTCCTCTAGTTTCCATGTCCACGGCTAATCTATACACACATATATAAATCTCACACTAAGCCTTAGTCGAACTACACACAGGTGCCAGTAACACCCTTTAGAGGAAAAGAAATCACATATACATATATCATTATCACTGTGCAAGCACACGCAAACTAGAGTTCATTAAATCATAAAACAAGTTATGGCCAAGTAAAGTCCATGCCAAATCAAAGTCAATGCCAAAATAAACAAGTAATTATCACAAGTACACTCGTTCCCAAGGCGCAACTCTTAAGTTTTACCCCCGTCGTCTCACTATAAAAGATCACAAGTAGGGATTCATTAGATTAATTGGAACTAGATGATTCTCGTTCCCTAACATGCTCGATTTCAATCTCACCACAAGGATCTTTGGGTTACAATATTTTCCAGACTCAGCTAAGATGACCCCGTCCGGTCTCTCACGTCACTTCCTAGTCACTAGATGTCCGTAGATTTCTTATATTCATTTTAGTCGGACAAAGCCTGTTCATGTTCCAAAATACAAGTCTCAAGTACCTAGTAGCTAGCATCGCCTCAACTCTGGAGTACTCGGGCACGAGAATCCGAAATAAGGTAATTCACAACTCAAGCCGGCCGGTCCCAAGAGTATATCACCAAATTCGGGATTCCTACCCAACATACATATCAAATTCCTCCAAGTATCAAGATAAAGGTTTTTATAACTATCACATCTATGATCCACCCCTTCACTCTAGAAGAGCACTTAACCCTTTTTCTCATCCATATGATAAGGACCATAACACCACTTGGTCCTATCTTGCTCCTTTGTAGGGACCACGTGAAGTGGCTCTAAATTACATCGCTACAAGAAATCATTTAACTTTCAAGCCAGTCCCACAGTTTGGCATCCTAAACATCAGCCTAGGATACACTACAAAGATCTGAAGCCTAAGCTCTGATACCACCTGTGACGGCCCCACCTCCCCCTAAGGCGCACCAAAGGGTTCGGCGGACCGCCTGCCCAGCTCTCGCCAGGACTCAGTCACTCGTATCACGTGCGTACATCCATAGACAATAAGTAACCCATCCACTTCAACTTAATATATACATAGATGCTCAAGTAAAAGATAAGAAACTTCTACACACCAGAAGTTTTCAAAGTTTTTACCATTCAAGTACAAACATCGAATATACAAGGTTCTCATTCCTCATACAACCAGCCCGTGCCAAGCACTAGGGCGAGAACCATTACAAGGCCAAAGAACTAGATCAACCAGACTATACAGAACTCTCGTCCTTGCTCGCCTTCCCCTGCTAAGGAAAACAATTGACGTGGTATGAGCTAAAAAAGCCCAGTGAGGTTCTATATAAATAAACAAGTAATTAAACAAGGAACATATCAAAAGGTATGGCACATGATTTCATGTTGGCATTTTAGCATGGAACAATTATCATGATACACGGTAACCATATACTGAAGGATACGGTGTTCTGGTGGAACTTTGTCGGTCCTCTGCACCTTATAACTTCCGGATCCCCACGGTTGACTGGCCATCACCTTATCCCTCCAGTGGTAATACTCGAGTATACCGACGGTTGTCCAGGGTTCCAACCTACCCGACCGAGCCCAGTCCTGGCTCGAGTAGGTCGGTAACCGAGGCGGGGCCCAAGTTCAGCTTAGAGCTTACAACATGCACAAGTAACCAAGTAAATCGGTAAACGGTAAATGGTAAAATTCATCAATTGAATAGGTCGAATGAGGTAAAGTACACACTCGCCTAACAATGATGGACAACTTCATATAGCATGTGATTCATGATAATTAAGTAATCAAGTGGACACTTAGCACGTAAACAATACAAATTGATTTCATGGGAGCATGTAATTCACGAATATCACGTAATCACATAAATTGGAAATCGAGTAAACAGATAGTCAGGTAATCAGGTAGTCACAGAAAACACGGGTATATAGAACACTCACCTATTTACGCACAACAACGTGCAAAATATCCTTCCGGATATTATCTTTAGTCACTGAGAAAACCTAAAATTAAATGAAAAGAATATTACCACTCATTTATCACAAACAATTAGGTGCAATCGAAGAAACTCGACGAATGATGAGTAGAACGTATAAAAAGAGACTTTAAAGTGGAACGAGGACATTTGGACCCGTGGACAAAATACTCAAGAAAATCCTAAACCACTCCTCTTTATTTGGTAAGAGTAAGTAAACATTTGGAGTTTCCAATTGAAGAAGGATCATGTTTTTAAGATGGAAAAACGGTCATAGTATTATACAAGTTCAAATAGAACTTAGCTTTCGGGCGAAAATTTGGGCAGCATGCCCTTTGTGTTTACCTAATTTCCAGCCATTTATGGCTTCATGATTTTTCTCAGCCAATCCCAAAGTCATGTACAGCACAAACTCATCATAATAGCCATTTCATAGGCTCAAGACAATATAAGAACAAAATCAAAGGAATAACAAGTGCGGAAATGCAATTTGACAAAAGACAGCTTTGACGGGTTCATGCATAACGGTCACAACCGGAGTTACACTTATCGGATTGGGATGAAACTTAAGCCGTTTCGAAGCTAAGACACAGGACTACAATGTTGAAGAAGGCCACTCAGTCCAGTTTGCCCTGTATCTAGGTCAAATTTATCAAAATGATCCCAGATTTTCTAGTTCGAGGTTTACTGTGGTAGTCTTGATTCATCCACTCTAATCTCCGCACACATAACTCCAAATCCAATAATTCCAAAGCCATATGAAAGCTAAGACAAATGTATACAATTCTCATGAAGATGACTTAGTCAGATTTACAGTGCAATCTAGTCAAATGCCCACTTTACAGATCCAAAATCCAACTAGTTGGTCAATTAACCGCACTGCATTCAAATGACCATATCCCAGTCTACCGAGGTCCGTTTAAGACGTTCTTGGCGGCGTTGAAAAGCTAATACAGGGTACTAAAACTTTCATGTTTTGACAATTGGCTAAATCTGAACGGATTATAGTAAACAAACACAACCAAAGAGACTAAACTGTCCACGCGGAATTCTGGAACGTAACCTAGATCAGCGAGGGTATTTTCGTCTTTTCACAAGCTACGTTGCTCCGATTGAGCTGAAATTTTATAGGCATATATAAAATACCATTCTCTACAACTTTCATGTTTTGTTCCAAGCCAAATTCGGCCTCTAACATGGAGCAATAAAATCGGGCAGAAAAGGGGGAAAATTTTCCAGAAATCTGGAATTTTGATTTCTAATGGAACCTTTCTTGATTTCTTGCTCCCATCATCACTATAACCACTTATCTAAGCTTAGATACAACATAGATCATCCATATAGCAAGTATAAGCAGCACATACCTCAAAAGAAACAAGGCTTGCAAGAGTACCACTTCACTTCCTCTTGAAAATTTTAGCTTCCCTAGCTTCCCAAGATCACAATTCACACTTTAATCGGTTTAGAATTTGTTTCTTGCACTTGGATGGTGCAAATCAAGAAGAAATTTTGGTTTTCTCTTGCTCTCCCTTTCCTCTCTCCTTGCTCGGCTATGCAGCAGAAAAATTGGGGAAGAATGAAGCTCACTTGGTCTTATAAGAAGACAAGAAAATTAGAACAAATTATGTCCACAAGTTTAGCCAACATTTCGGCCAAGCTGTCATCATGAGAGAGGAGATATTTTACTCCATTAGTAATAAACTTGTGTGACAAGTAAGTGGCGGTCAAGTGGTCGGTTCAAACGGTAGTGCACGGTACACGTCGGTGTGACGCGTTTTCTCTTAAATCGCACGTACTAGGGTTTTTGCTTCCTATTCACTAACTTTTTATCATTGCTTCTAATCACATATTATTTCTCACTTAAAAGTCACTCTTAAGCACCAAATTTGATCCTTACTCGGTACCGGATAATTATACTTCGGTTACACGAAAAATCCGATTTCACCTTGAATTGAAAACGAATAGGAGAACCCTAATTTCCTATGGTCATTGGCACTTTTCTAGGGTGATTGAACCATGGATAACATGAAATAATAATTTTCAAATAAAAGGGAATTTTTGAGAAATATGTAAGGAATTTGCGAGTCCTCACACAATGTTGTGGGCTAGCTTTTATGCGTCTTGTATTCGCCATGACGTATGAGGGAACCTCCACATAAGCTCTGAGGCCAACTATTGCGGTCCTCGATCAACACGTTTCGAGACACGTAGCACGTTTGCCCGAGGATCTAGCGAGGTTGTCCAACGCTTGGATTGCTGGACCTAGAATCAAACGGACGACACGATTTGATTAAAGGCTGTAGAACGACGACTCCGATGAAGGTGAATACTCCAGGGAATAGGTCGGTAGAACAATCAAGGACAAGATGCAAGATTGCTCAATCACCCTTGCCAGAAGCAAGTAAAGCTCGAAATTCACACAAGCAAGAAAATCGAAAAACTAAGTAATTTGATTTATAAAACGTCTACCTAAAACCTTACAAAGCAAGCCTATTTATAGGCTAAGAGTTACAAAAACCCTAAGGAAAACAAGGAAAAGGGGAATTCGGCCATCTTGGGATCAAGATGGGCCGGCCCATGCTCTACTAGAACAACTAATCTAACTATAAATTAAACACCAAAGCCTAAGGCCCTATTCGGCCAACTCACTCGGAGGCCCACTTGACTCTTCATGGGCTTGGATCGTGGTGTAGATAACTTGATTGTCTCCTTCCAAGCCTTCAATTTCTCTATGGACTCCATGTTGGTCTTGGACAATTCGAACAAGGGCTTGGAGGGATTCTTTGAAGAACTTGGCTTGTGCACGTGTGACTGGGCCCAATGGAACTCGGACTGGGTCATTACTTGGGCTAAGGTCCGTGCACACATCAGTCCCCTCCACTTGAGAAGGATTCGTCCTCAAATCTGGATGGAAATGGATGATACTACAAGAGTTGGTAGTATGAACCCCAAATCTAATGCCACCACATATTGCCAAGAAAAACTCATGGCTTTACTCCAATGGCTCCTCTTGTTCGTATCATTCCCCTCCTCTTGAAAGCAATTTGCCCACAAATTGAAGCACGAATGGTGACAAGACGAGTTACATGCCTTCGACTCAATCTTGTTAGGATGGCTATAGATGTCATCCAATGCAAAACCCACGTGCTAAGTTGGAAAATAACCCTCGTCGAACCTTGAATCTCACAAACCATCTTCAATGTATGCTCAACTTGATCGTTTGTGGTCATGAGGTAAGGGTCCTCAAAGTGGTGTGAAGCGTATCCCGTGAAATCGAACTCCGGCCCGAACACACTTGCAAGGCCCCAAGGCGGATTTGGTGATGTTGGAGATTCATGTGGACTAAGAACAAGATGAAAATCATAATGGTCATTCAGGTACTTGTTCTTTAAACGAACCCTTGGTACACAACCATCCACAAAATGTGGAGTGTTCCCATCAAGATGAGCTCGAAGCAACTCCCCTTTGGTGTGGACTGATTTGAGATGACATTGTTCCACGAATGGATACGAACGGGGTTTAACTCTTGGAGTACCAACTACATGGAAGCTTGCAAAGTCTACAATTGATTTTGGAATGGAACACACCAAGATCAGCTCAACTTGCCTTTGCTTGATCTGAATACAAGAAGAAACACTAAACAAAGCAAGGTAAGTTCGTTAGGAAAATAATAGGCCTTCACCGGGTTGCTCAAGATCAGCCCACTTTCTCTCTTTTCTCCCTTTTTACCACCCATCTCATCAGATTTTTCCATCTCTTTGTCTATTTCAACAGCTGACCCTTTCATCTCATTGCATTCAACTCCCTCGGGTTTTATCTCTTCAGGCACAATTCCCTCATCTAGCTGTTTCTCCATTCAATAACGCTCAACCTTACTTTTCATGTGTGCTAGATCAATACAAAACTGGTCATAAGTAAGTGATACAAGTGCAATACGACGACTATTAAATAAGAAGGAATACTTATTAGTATGTCCGTCATATTTAACTTCTGGCCTCGACATCCACGCTTTGCCCAACAACCCGTGTCACTTGAATTGGGACTACATCACACAACACCTCGTCCACATATTTGCCGATTTGAATAGGTACAAGTGTGTGCTTAGTAACCCAGACAACACCTTGAGTACTCATCAACTTGTGCGGTCGAAGATGACCAATGGTCGGAAGATTTAATTTCTCAACCATGATAGCAGTTGCAAGGTTGACTTCACAACTCCCATCAATGGCCAAGCTAGAAATTTTGTCTTTGACACCGTAACGGGTATAAAACCAACCAAGCAATTGAGATTTGACGAGGTCCAATTGCTCATCTACACCACGTAATGGCACTTCTTTGACTCCCTTAGGATCAGGAAGACAATGTTGTGGGCTAGCTTTTATGCGTCTTGTATTCGCCATGACGTATGAGGAAACCTCCACATAAGCTCTGAGGCCAACTATTGCGGTCCTCGATCAACACGTTTCGAGACACGTAGCACGTTTGCCCGAGGATCTAGCGAGGTTGTCCAACGCTTGGATTGCTGGACCTAGAATCAAACGGACGACACGATTTGATTAAAGGCTGTAGAACGACGACTCCGATGAAGGTGAATACTCCAGGGAATAGGTCGGTAGAACAATCAAGGACAAGATGCAAGATTGCTCAATCACCCTTGCCAGAAGCAAGTAAAGCTCGAAATTCACACAAGCAAGAAAATCGAAAAACTAAGTAATTTGATTTATAAAATGTCTACCTAAAACCTTACAAAGCAAGCCTATTTATAGGCTAAGAGTTACAAAAACCCTAAGGAAAACAAGGAAAAGGGGAATTCGGCCATCTTGGGATCAAGATGGGCCGGCCCATGCTCTACTAGAACAACTAATCTAATGATACGAACCAAGAGACACCATTGCGAACTATTCGAGTTCCCCTAGGACCCGTAACTCGAGCACGAGCTAAGAAGATGAGGGAGGAACTCCAAGGACTTGTTCATGAGATACAAGGCCAAGAAATTGTCCCCAAGGTCATTGAGGGACTTGAGCATGAAGGAATGAAAGCTATCCATGTAGTGCACGTCAAAGAGAACCATGTGTGACCCTTCTCTAGTCACATTTGCTGTTTTAATTAAGTCATTGTAATAAGGGCTTAATGGTCCATAGCATTGCTTATTTACCTAAGCGATGACCTCATAAGGTTATTTACCTAAGCGATGACCTCATAAGGTTGTTTACCTAAGGGATGACCTCATAAGGTTTGGTCAAGCCCACAATTCTTAGTCTTATGGAAATAGTCAAGCCTACAATTGTTAGTCTTAGTCAAGACCACAACTCTAGACTAGTTCCACATTTAGTTGTTCATCTCTATGTAAGGCTATAAATAGCCTACACTTCCAATGGTTTTGGCATTCAATCAATAAATCAGATTTTGAGAGTTTTCTTGGTTTCTCCAAGGCTTCTTGAATACCTTAGAATTTCTCTAGGTGTTCGTGACTTATCAATCTAGAATCACACTAGGTTGTGGCGTCTTCTACCATTATACCAAGGTTCGTTAACCACGTGATTAACGGGTTGAGGTCATCCGCTCCAAACTTGGTGTCCTCTTGTCGATCCTGAAACTAATCTTTTACGGGTTTCGTCACAAGGTTGACGACGTTCGTATCAGTTGGTAATCAGAGCTAGTTAAGAGGTATTGTAACATTCCGAATATTAGGAGATTGGTTATGAAGAAAATATTAAAGTGTATTTCTTTGGGTTTGATTTAAAACCTAGTTTTGTTTTAAAAAGACTAGAAACCCTAATATTGTAGCCAAAAACCCTAGTTTACTTGTGACTAACCGGTTTTCCTAAATCTCTTATATTTTAATTGAAACCCTAATTTATGGAAAATTCCTCACGTTTTCTTAAAAATTTATTTTATTTGAAAATTATCATTTATTAAAGCTCTACTATCCAATTATTCCATGATAAGTGTAAATAAACCTAGAAAATAAGGTTTTACGCTTCGGTTTCAAGTTTGGAGCAAAATTAGGGTTTTCGCGATTTTTCGCCGGATAAATTTTCGGTACAGAGTAAGGATTAAATTTGGAGATTAAAAGTGACCTTTGAGTGAGAAATAATATGTGATTAGTAGCAATGGTATAAAGTTAGTGAATGGGAAATAAAAACCCTAGTACGTGAGTTTTTAAGAAAAACGGCGCGAACCGGCGGGTCCCGCGCACTACCGTTTGAACGCACCACTGGACCACCACTTTCTTGCACCACAAGCTTATTGATATTTGAGCCAAAATATCTTCTTATATTACAGCTAAGGGGACCGAAATTTGTGGCTTATAAGCAAGGGGAAGAAAGAGAAAAATTAGTGGCTAAGAATTGTCCAAGTGTTAGCCAAATTGTGGTCTTAATTAACTCTAACCTTCTTACTCCTTATAAGACAAAAATCAGCTTCTTTTCTCTTCATTTTCTGCTGCTAAGAACCGAGAGAGAGAGAGAGTAAGAATAAGAGAGGAAAAACAAAACTCTTCTCCATTTCTTCTTCAATCCACCAGCAAGGTGAGAAATCAAACAAAAGAAACCGATTAATCTTGTCTTTGAGTGGTTAGTTAGTGTTTGGTGGTGAAAGTTTGGAAAAGGAAAGCTTGGGGCTGCTTTTAGAGACTTCTAACCAAGGTAAGAGAACTCATCTCTCTAAGTTTTGCTTTTGATTTTGTTAAATTAAGTTAGTAGTTTAATTATAGTGGTGGAATCATGGATGATTAGCATGATTTAGAGGTTTTCCCCAATTTATTTGATGAACTAGGGGTTCTGATTTTTTGCTCAATGTGATGTATGATGGGTAAATGTTTCAATTAAGGTTATATAAGGTTGTTTAGTGGTGATTAGAACCAGAAATTTGAGGAAATTACACTTAGAGCTAAAAATTCCAGATTTCTGGAAAATTTCCCAAGCATTCTGTCCGAAATTGTATCTATATGTTAGAGGCCGATTTGGCCTTTGGTCAAAGAATAAAAGTTGTAGAGAATGGCATTTTATAGGTTCCTACAAAATTTCAGCTCAATCGGAGCAACGCAGAACGTGAAAAGTCCAAAATACCCCTACTGTTTTAAGAATTTCCCAGCAGTCCGTTTCTTCAGTTCAGTCCAGTTTAACACGATTTTTGATCAGGATCCATTCTGATTTAGCTCTGGACCAAAACATAAAAGTTGTAGTTTTCTGAAGTAGCTTTAAAATGCCTCAAAGAAAACCTGATTCGGACTTGTGTACACTGAGTTATGTCCATTCCAGTGCAGTGTGGATAAATAGCCGACGAATTGGATTTTGGTTCGGTAATTTGAGGATTTGACTAAGTTGCATTAGAAACTGGACTTAGTGATATTCATGAACATTGTAGCCCTGAGTCTTAGCTTCGAAACGGCATAGGTTGCGCCTCAATCCGATAAGCGTAGCCTCGGATATGTTATTTACGCATTCATACGTCAAATCTGTCTTGTGATAGATTGTATTTCTGCACTTGCTACTATTGTAATTCTTGTTCTTATGATGTTGTAAGCCTATGGAACGGCTCTTGACATGAATTGTTGATACATGTGATGTTGGGTTTTGGTTGAGGAAAAATAATGAAGCCTAAATGGCTGGAAAATTAGGTAAACACAAAGGGCATGCTGCCCAAATTTACGCTCGAGGACTATATAAATACACTTGCGACTTGGGTCGAGTTGATATGAATAGTACTTGAACCATCTAGGGTACTTGGGTCTTCTTGTTCCGAGGTATATAAGTAAGGACTTGGCCGAACTTGTACCCTTGAGAAATGAAATAATGATTGCTCAAAGTACGTTTTCCCTTGTACTTTCGACTCGCATGACCATTTCAAGTATAAATGTTACAAAGTTTTATCATTTAAAAAGTGAGCGAGTATCTCACGAGTATTCTCCAAGTGAATTTCAATTTCTTGATTCTTATTGAACGAAACGTCTAAGTTTCGAACTCTAGTCATGTTTCAAAGTTCTCAAATTGAGTTTTATCGCAGATTTGGACTCCAAACTCGGAGTATAACCTGAAAGTGACCAGTAAAGGCACTATATCTTTTGGGTGAGTGCTTTCAAATACCGAATTGAACTTGATACTTGAACTTGATACGTGACCAATCTGATTACATGTTTATATACGTGAATTGTAAGGGCAAGAGTGTACTTTATCGCACTTGCCCTTACGTGATATACTTGTTTATTGTTGCAATTGACTTGATATACTTGATTATGATGCGCGCACTTCCTGGAATTCCAGAAACCCTGTGGCGAGTTACTCTAGTCGAGCCGGCAAGGGCTTGGTCGATTGGGTAACGAACCCTGGGTCTCTTGTATTGTCGAGTGGAGTGATATCTCCTCGACTAATCGGTATACTCGAGTATTACCACCCGTGTTCTTGAGGATTTTGGGCCCAGCTGGGGGTTGAACGGTGGACGGAGAGTCGTTTAAGTGGTGTTCTACTGGATTGGTTACTTACTTGAAAGTTGACGGAGTGTCAACTACTACGGGATCAAGCTTCTGGTAATGCAATGGGAATTTGGCTCCTGAGAGTCATCCGTATCCTTATACTTTGGAGTGATTATTGTTTATTGGATTATTGTTTCTTTTGAAAAATTTCTATATTCGCTCATTTTAAGATTGCTACTTGACGTGTTACTGTTCACATTTATGAACACTTTATGCTCGTTACTTTGTTATATCGAAAACTTGTACATATAAATAATGGTCAATTTGCTATTTGGAACCTCACTGGGCTTTTAGCTCATTCCACTCCATTTGTTTTCCTTTCAGGGGTACGAGCGAGGTGTGAGATATGTAAAGTCTAGCATAGACTAGCTATTTGATTTTGACTTGTACTCACGCTATTCCTCGGATGGAACATGTTGTATTTGGATTGTATTCGTTTTGATCTAGTTTGGTGTATTGAGACTTTGTACCTCGATTTCTATCAATGTAAATTATAAGCTTGAATAGGGATTGTTATTTATGGTTCATGGATGTGTGTTCGTGACTCGATTGAGATAGTAAGTGAGTCCTGGCGAGAGCTGGGCAGGCGGTCCGCCGAACCCTTTGGTACGCCTTAGGGGGAGGTGGGGTCGTCACAGATGGTATCAGAGCTCCTATCGAGCTCGTGCCGGGAGAAGGTTCTTGGACTGTGGGGATTGACTTGTTAAGTGTGGAACAATTGTCTATTGTTGGGGACCTTAGATATGTATGCTGGGTAGGAATCTCTAATATGGGTAATTTACTCTTGGGACCGGCCGGCTCGAGTTGTGAATTACCTTATTGTGGATTCTTGTACCTGAACACCCAGGAGTGTTTTCATGGACGAATCGAGTAATAGTTTGGCTAAGGTTCCTATAGAGGATGATTAGGTTGTAATATAAGTCGAGAAAGTCTCGCCAAAGACCGATTTCTTTCTTCTTCCTTTGGTTATGCTTCCTTGATGTCATTTTAAGATATTGCCCCGATTATGTTCTACCCTCCCGTCCGTCTCATTCGATTTTTCAACCAACCGGTATATGGTTAGATTATTACTTGTGTTTAGTTACTTACCCTGATCTGTTGATCTGCCTGACAGGCTATCACTTGAGTTCCAGTGAATCTGTGAGATGGCACAATTGGATGATATATATAAGGAAATCGAAATTCTTCGAAATGAAATAGAGGTCCAAAAGAGACTAGCCGAGCATTGGAAAGGGCAATGGAAACACGAATATTCGGAGAAAATTGAGTTATTGCGCGAGAACATAGAACTAAAAAGACAATACGAAGGGATTCCTGAAGAGGTTTTAGCAATGACACAAGGTAAAACTTTTACGGAGAACCCAGAAAAAGCCCAAAGGATAGCAATTTCAAGGGCACAAGTGAAGGGCTTCCATTCAAGAAAAAGGGATGTACCTAGTGAAAATCAAAGTCAAGAGCAAGGCGAACAAGATAGGCCGCCCTTTAAAGTAGGCCGAGGAGCTAGTGGTGTGAAAATTTTGGAGACATCAAAAGAAGGTACTCCGAGAGGAGCCTCAGCTGGAGGAAGGCAACTAAAAGCTGTCTCACAAGGAGATCAAACTATAATCCTCCACTTATCTTGTGGCTATTGTGGAAAAACCAATCATACTAAGGAGAATTGTTGGAAAAGAGGGGGAGAATGCCTGCGATGTGGGAGCACCAAGCATTGGATTGCTGATTGTTCAATTCTATTACGAGAAAAGAAAAGGGCCCATAACTCGACCAAGACCAACCCTGGACCGTCAAAGGAGGAAGGGAACGTAGAAGGTACGATTCGTGATTCCTACTATTTAACTCAGTTTTGGCTATAGTGAGACCTGAGTGTCGGCAACGAATATATAAGGAAAATACCCTATGTTATTCGAAGTGCATGTATGAATTTCGAGGACGAAATTCTTTTAAGGAGGGGAGATTGTAACATCCCGAATATTAGGAGATTGGTTATGAAGAAAATATTAAAGTGTATTTCTTTGGGTTTGATTTAAAACCTAGTTTTGTTTTAAAAAGACTAGAAACCCTAATATTGTAGCCAAAAACCCTAGTTTACTTGTGACTAACCGGTTTTCCTAAATCTCTTATATTTTAATTGAAACCCTAATTTATGGAAAATTCCTCACGTTTTCTTAAAAATTTATTTTATTTGAAAATTATCATTTATTAAAGCTCTACTATCCAATTATTCCATGATAAGTGTAAATAAACCTAGAAAATAAGGTTTTACGCTTCGGTTTCAAGTTTGGAGCAAAATTAGGGTTTTCGCGATTTTTCGCCGGATAAATTTTCGGTACAGAGTAAGGATTAAATTTGGAGATTAAAAGTGACCTTTGAGTGAGAAATAATATGTGATTAGTAGCAATGGTATAAAGTTAGTGAATGGGAAATAAAAACCCTAGTACGTGAGTTTTTAAGAAAAACGGCGCGAACCGGCGGGTCCCGCGCACTACCGTTTGAACGCACCACTGGACCACCACTTTCTTGCACCACAAGCTTATTGATATTTGAGCCAAAATATCTTCTTATATTACAGCTAAGGGGACCGAAATTTGTGGCTTATAAGCAAGGGGAAGAAAGAGAAAAATTAGTGGCTAAGAATTGTCCAAGTGTTAGCCAAATTGTGGTCTTAATTAACTCTAACCTTCTTACTCCTTATAAGACAAAAATCAGCTTCTTTTCTCTTCATTTTCTGCTGCTAAGAACCGAGAGAGAGAGAGAGTAAGAATAAGAGAGGAAAAACAAAACTCTTCTCCATTTCTTCTTCAATCCACCAGCAAGGTGAGAAATCAAACAAAAGAAACCGATTAATCTTGTCTTTGAGTGGTTAGTTAGTGTTTGGTGGTGAAAGTTTGGAAAAGGAAAGCTTGGGGCTGCTTTTAGAGACTTCTAACCAAGGTAAGAGAACTCATCTCTCTAAGTTTTGCTTTTGATTTTGTTAAATTAAGTTAGTAGTTTAATTATAGTGGTGGAATCATGGATGATTAGCATGATTTAGAGGTTTTCCCCAATTTATTTGATGAACTAGGGGTTCTGATTTTTTGCTCAATGTGATGTATGATGGGTAAATGTTTCAATTAAGGTTATATAAGGTTGTTTAGTGGTGATTAGAACCAGAAATTTGAGGAAATTACACTTAGAGCTAAAAATTCCAGATTTCTGGAAAATTTCCCAAGCATTCTGTCCGAAATTGTATCTATATGTTAGAGGCCGATTTGGCCTTTGGTCAAAGAATAAAAGTTGTAGAGAATGGCATTTTATAGGTTCCTACAAAATTTCAGCTCAATCGGAGCAACGCAGAACGTGAAAAGTCCAAAATACCCCTACTGTTTTAAGAATTTCCCAGCAGTCCGTTTCTTCAGTTCAGTCCAGTTTAACACGATTTTTGATCAGGATCCATTCTGATTTAGCTCTGGACCAAAACATAAAAGTTGTAGTTTTCTGAAGTAGCTTTAAAATGCCTCAAAGAAAACCTGATTCGGACTTGTGTACACTGAGTTATGTCCATTCCAGTGCAGTGTGGATAAATAGCCGACGAATTGGATTTTGGTTCGGTAATTTGAGGATTTGACTAAGTTGCATTAGAAACTGGACTTAGTGATATTCATGAACATTGTAGCCCTGAGTCTTAGCTTCGAAACGGCATAGGTTGCGCCTCAATCCGATAAGCGTAGCCTCGGATATGTTATTTACGCATTCATACGTCAAATCTGTCTTGTGATAGATTGTATTTCTGCACTTGCTACTATTGTAATTCTTGTTCTTATGATGTTGTAAGCCTATGGAACGGCTCTTGACATGAATTGTTGATACATGTGATGTTGGGTTTTGGTTGAGGAAAAATAATGAAGCCTAAATGGCTGGAAAATTAGGTAAACACAAAGGGCATGCTGCCCAAATTTACGCTCGAGGACTATATAAATACACTTGCGACTTGGGTCGAGTTGATATGAATAGTACTTGAACCATCTAGGGTACTTGGGTCTTCTTGTTCCGAGGTATATAAGTAAGGACTTGGCCGAACTTGTACCCTTGAGAAATGAAATAATGATTGCTCAAAGTACGTTTTCCCTTGTACTTTCGACTCGCATGACCATTTCAAGTATAAATGTTACAAAGTTTTATCATTTAAAAAGTGAGCGAGTATCTCACGAGTATTCTCCAAGTGAATTTCAATTTCTTGATTCTTATTGAACGAAACGTCTAAGTTTCGAACTCTAGTCATGTTTCAAAGTTCTCAAATTGAGTTTTATCGCAGATTTGGACTCCAAACTCGGAGTATAACCTGAAAGTGACCAGTAAAGGCACTATATCTTTTGGGTGAGTGCTTTCAAATACCGAATTGAACTTGATACTTGAACTTGATACGTGACCAATCTGATTACATGTTTATATACGTGAATTGTAAGGGCAAGAGTGTACTTTATCGCACTTGCCCTTACGTGATATACTTGTTTATTGTTGCAATTGACTTGATATACTTGATTATGATGCGCGCACTTCCTGGAATTCCAGAAACCCTGTGGCGAGTTACTCTAGTCGAGCCGGCAAGGGCTTGGTCGATTGGGTAACGAACCCTGGGTCTCTTGTATTGTCGAGTGGAGTGATATCTCCTCGACTAATCGGTATACTCGAGTATTACCACCCGTGTTCTTGAGGATTTTGGGCCCAGCTGGGGGTTGAACGGTGGACGGAGAGTCGTTTAAGTGGTGTTCTACTGGATTGGTTACTTACTTGAAAGTTGACGGAGTGTCAACTACTACGGGATCAAGCTTCTGGTAATGCAATGGGAATTTGGCTCCTGAGAGTCATCCGTATCCTTATACTTTGGAGTGATTATTGTTTATTGGATTATTGTTTCTTTTGAAAAATTTCTATATTCGCTCATTTTAAGATTGCTACTTGACGTGTTACTGTTCACATTTATGAACACTTTATGCTCGTTACTTTGTTATATCGAAAACTTGTACATATAAATAATGGTCAATTTGCTATTTGGAACCTCACTGGGCTTTTAGCTCATTCCACTCCATTTGTTTTCCTTTCAGGGGTACGAGCGAGGTGTGAGATATGTAAAGTCTAGCATAGACTAGCTATTTGATTTTGACTTGTACTCACGCTATTCCTCGGATGGAACATGTTGAGGTATCACGTTATATCCCTTTATTTATTTCCTTTCGAGTCAAGTTGTCCAAAATTCTGTTTTCGTGTTCTAAGTTTGCTATCCGCAATTTCCAGATTTGTTGCATCGTGTTCTTGCGTTATTTTTCCAGATTTGTTGCATCATAAACTTGCGTCTAGTTGTTGTTAATTGCTGTGGTTAGCCTTGTTTAGTCCAGCCTTTTTTTTTGTGTCTTATTCTTGATTCTTTGTTTGTGTTTGTGTCTTGTTTCTATCCTGTTATATCCATTCAATTCCAGTCTTTTGTTCTATTTGATCATTCGAGGTTACTGTTCATCCGAAAAAAATCAGTTTGTAGCAAGGGTTTTAAAAGTCCTATCTAGTTATTACCTTGTGTTCTTGTTTACATACAAAAAAAAAAAATAGCTGGCTAACCTTACAAAAATTCCTGGAAATCTGTCTTGATCAAAACTTGGGTTTCTTGAAATTCCTAATTGTTTAAAACCACAATCTTGAAGTTCTTGGAACTTTAGTTGGGATTCTTGAAGCCAACCAAAATCTGTCTTGATCAAATCGTGAAATCTTGGATTGTTTGGGGAGGAAATCATCTTCAATTTTGTGTTTCTTGAATTCTGGAGATTAACATCTTGAATTCTTGAAAGAATCTTGAAGTTTCTGGGTTTTGGGAACCAAATCTTGGTAAACAACAAGGCTGCAAAATTTTAGCTGCCAAAATCCTTGTCTTCACCACAACAATCTTCTTTCTTGACTAAGAACATTTTAGCCACGAAATTTGACTCTTCTTGGCTGATTAGAAAACAAAAAAAAAAAGGAAGAAGAAGAATATTCAGCCTATTCAAGTCAAATTTTCCAACCTGTTCAAGTCAAAATTTTCCACCCTTGTTCCCAAAAACAACCAAATCAGTTCCAATCTTGAACTTGACCTTAGAATTCATAGGAACTAGCAAATAGGAAGACTAATCCTTGTTTCCAAAGAATTAAGGAAGAAAAGTCAGCCTTGGGTTTCCAAAAAAAAAAAATCCCACCGCAACACAAATTCCTTTTCCATTCGGATTCCATCTTTGTAACCGTTGGGGAATTTCTAATTCTGGAAATTTTCGTGCATCATTAGGTCAGTTTTAAGTGTCATTCTGAATCCTCTAAGTGTCCATTTACCTACCAAAACACTGACCAGAAATGTAGCAACCAGTAGCTCAAAATTCCAGTTTTGGGTAGAGTTTTGTCTAGGATTCTTAAAATTCAACTTTGAGTCATTCATTGAGTCGTAGTTAGTCCCTTCATCTTTTGTTCTTTTTTCGTTCAAAGTGCTACAATCTTGTGACCCTGGTTGGTAAGTCGATCCATACTAAAGGAGTTCTAACTTCTTCGAGGAGTTGACCGAGGAGCCTTGAAAACACCTTGGTAAGTTCATTAGAGTGTTCAAACACGAGAGCGAGAGTAAACACGTGAGGAAGTGTGCGAGATAAACTTTGCTTCTTTCCATTATTATTTTTTTTATACTTCACCATGGCTAACGAGGGGGGAGCAAGCTCCCAAGCTTTTGATATTAAACTTTTCACAGAAGCAATCAAAGGCGAATTGGGACGCATGATGGACCAAAAACTTGAACTAATGCACCAACGCATTGACAGCTTAGAGTTGTCTCATGGAAGCTCCAAAGGCAGCCGTGGAAAGGCTTATGCACATGAGTCTACCGACTCTAACTCAGACAACAACTATGAGCATAAGCAAAGTAGGTCCAAGCGTGAAGCTAGGCCTTCAAATGACCACATTCCGGGCATAAAGATGAAAATTCCGCCTTTCCAAGGACGATCAGACCCCGATGCCTACTTAGAGTGGGAGAAGCGGATTGAACTTGTCTTCGATTGCAATACTTACTCGGAGGAGCAAAAGGTCAAGTTGGCCGTGGTCGAATTCACCGACTACGCCGTTGTGTGGTGGGATCAACTCTCTACTAGTCGAAGGAGGAGTCGTGAACCTACCATACAAACTTGGACGGAGCTAAGACGACTAATGAGGAAGCGTTTCGTGCCAAGTCACTACTACCGTGACTTGTATCAAAAGCTTCAAACCCTCAACCAAGGAGCACGAAGTGTCGAGGACTATCACAAGGAAATGGAAATACTCATGCTACGGGCAGACATCATGGAGGATCGAGAAGCAACAATGGCACGCTTCTTGAACGGATTAAGGCCCGAAATTGCTGATCAAGTGGAGTTACACCACTATGTGGAACTTGGGGACTTGGTGGAGAAGGCCATCAAGATTGAAAGGAGGATTAAGAGGAAGGGTTCAACTCGGAGTTACTCCAACTTTTCACCCTCTTATCCCCGAACTACACCACCAAAGAAAGAGGATAAAGGGCCGAGTAATTCCATCCCTTCAAGACCGAGGCCGGATACGACTAAGTGGGAGTCTAAAGCAACACCAAAGACTGCCATTGAGTTGAGCTTGGGGCGAAATCGAGATACTAGATGCTTCAAATGCCAAGGCCGAGGGCATATTGCTAGCCAATGCCCGAACCAACGCACTATGATCATCTTACCCAATGGTGAGTTTCTCACTGATGATGAAGATGAGAAGGAGGAGTTGCCATCCCTTGAGGAAGAAGAGGAAGAAGAGGAAGCATTGCCCATCGATGAACGAGTTGGACTCGTTGTCAGACGAGCCTTAGCAACCCAAGTGAAAGCCGCTGACCATGCACAAAGGGAGAACATTTTCTACACCCGTTGCTATATCAAAGGCAAGGTATGTAGTTTGATCATAGATGGAGGTAGTTGTGCTAATGTTGCTAGTGCCTTGATGGTGGAGAAACTAGCACTACCCACTCTACGACATCCAACACCGTATCGTTTGCAATGGTTGAACGATAGCGGGGATGTTCGTGTGACCAAGCAAGTCCAAGTACCTTTCCGAATTGGAAAGTATGAGGACGTGGTGTTATGCGACGTGGTCCCTATGCAAGCATGTCACATACTATTGGGGAGACCATGGCAATTCGACAAGGGAGTTACATTCGATGGCATTACTAATAAATACTCTTTCAAGCAAGGCGAGAAGAGGATTGTGCTTGTGCCACTCACTCCTATTCAAGTTCGTGAAGATCAAGAAAGCTTGATCAAGGAAAGTGAGCTCGAGAATGAGAAGAAAAAAATAGAAAAAGCCGAGAGCTCAACAGAAAATGATAAGGCCGAGAAAATTGAGAGGAAAAAAACATATGGTGAGCCGGCCAAAATTGAAAAGAGAGAGAAAAGGCAAAATCTATTGATAAAAGCCAATGCAGTAAGAAAAGTTTTGAGTGTTAATACACCCATCTTTGTACTTTTGTGCAAAGAGGTGTTGGTTGTTACAAGTGATCTTACTAACACTCTACCATCTAGTATTGTCTCTCTTTTGCAAGATTATGAGGATGTCTTTCCCGATGAGATTCCAAATGGACTACCACCAATAAGGGGAATTGAGCATCAAATTGACTTGGTTCCAGGTGCCCCACTTCCTAACAGACCAGCCTACAAAATGGGTCCAGATGAGACAAAGGAGCTCCAACGCCAAATCGAAGAGCTTCTAACAAAGGGATGGGCACGAGAAAGCTTGAGCCCATGTGCGGTTCCCGTCATCTTGGTGCCTAAAAAGGATGGAAGTTGGCGAATGTGCACTGACTGTAGGGCCGTTAATGCAATAACGGTAAAATATCGTCACCCTATTCCTAGACTTGATGATATGTTAGATGAGCTATATGGTGCTGTGATTTTCACTAAAATTGATCTAAAAAGCGGTTATCATCAAATTAGGATGAAAGAGGGGGATGAATGGAAAACGGCCTTTAAAACCAAACATGGCTTGTACGAGTGGTTAGTTATGCCATTTGGACTAACTAATGCACCTAGTACGTTCATGAGATTGATGAACCATGTACTTCGTCCATTCCTTGGAAAATTTGTAGTTGTATATTTTGACGATATCCTGATTTATAGTAGGAGCTTAGATGAGCATGTTGAACATGTGAAGCTTGTTCTTGATGTACTTCGAAGGGAAAAGCTCTATGCTAACCTTAAGAAGTGCTCCTTTTGTACTGATCAACTTGTCTTCCTAGGCTTTGTTGTGAGTAAACAGGGAATCAAAGTGGACGAGGAGAAGGTTAAAGCAATTCGAGAATGGCCTACTCCAAGCACGGTGGGTGAGGTACGTAGCTTCCATGGTCTTGCTAGTTTTTATAGACGATTTGTTAAAGATTTTAGTACCATTGCTGCACCTCTAACTGCTGTAATTAAGAAAAATGAGCCATTTGTGTGGAGAGATGCTCAAGTACGTGCTTTCCAAATGCTTAAACATCAACTCACACATGCACCACTACTTGCATTACCATGCTTTGACAAGATGTTTGAAATAGAGTGTGATGCATCTGGGGTGGGTATTGGAGCTGTCCTAATGCAAGAGGGCAAACCAATTGCATACTTTAGTGAAAAACTCAATGGGGCAGTTTTGAACTATTCCACTTATGATAAGGAGTTGTACTCCTTAATCCGTGCTTTAGAAACTTGGCAACATTACTTGAGACCAAGGAATTTGTCATACACACTGACCATGAGTCGCTTAAGCACATTAAGTCACAATACAAGTTGAATAAGCGTCATGTTAGGTGGATTGCATTTATTGAAACCTTCCCTTATGTGATTAAGTACAAAGTGGGGAAAACTAATGTTGTTGCTGATGCATTATCACGTCGGTACTCTTTGCTTACTCAACTTGATGCAAGGTTGACGACGTTCGTATCAGTTGGTATCAGAGCACAGATTTCTCACCAATGACCCAGATTTCTCAGGTATTTATGACTCTTGTGGTTCAGCAACTCAAGGTAAATTCTACATCCTTGATGGATTTCTTTTCTACCTCAATCGACTATGTATACCTAACTGCTCTATTCGCTCTTTACTTGTTAGGGAAGCACACGGAGGTGGCTTGATGGGACACTTTGGCGTGGCTAAAACCTTAGCTATCCTTCAAGAGCACTTCCATTGGCCAAGGATGAAACGAGATGTGGAGCGAATGGTGGCTAAATGCATTACTTGCCACAAAGCTAAGTCTAAACTTCAACCCTATGGCCTTTATAGTCCTTTACCTGTACGTAAGGAACCTTGGACCGACATTTCCATGGATTTTGTTTTAGGGTTGCCTAGGTCAAAGAGGGGAAATGATAGCATCTTTGTTATTGTTGACAGATTTTCAAAAATGGCACATTTTATACCATGTCACAAAACAGATGATGCATCGCACATTGCTGATTTATTTTTCAAAGAAATCATTAGATTGCATGGCATGCCTAGGACAATTGTCTCTGATAGGGATGTCAAATTTTTGAGTTACTTTTGGAAAACTTTGTGGGGAAAATTGGGTACCAAATTGCTATTTTCTACTACTAGTCACCCACAAACTGATGGCCAAACTGAGGTTGTCAATCGTACACTATCTACACTCTTGCGTGCCATCATTAGAAAAAACATTAGAACCTGGGAAGAGTGTTTACCCCATGTTGAGTTTGCATACAATCGTACGGTGCATAGTTCTACTCATTTTTCACCATTTGAAATAGTCTATGGTTTTAACCCTTTAACACCACTAGACTTATCACCTTTACCTTCTTCTGAGCACATTAACATGGATGGTGCTAAACGAGCAGATTTTGTCAAGAAATTACACCAGCAGGTACGCCTAAACATTGAGCGAAGGATGGACCAAGTTGCTCAACGGGTTAACAAGGGACGCCAACGCGTTGTGTTTGAACCTGGTGACTGGGTGTGGTTACATCTACGCAAGGAAAGGTTCCCAGTCCAAAGGCGCAATAAATTACTTCCCCGAGGAGATGGGCCGTTCCAAGTCATCAAGCGCATCAATGACAATGCTTACAAACTGGACCTACCCGGTGAGTACAATGTGAGTGCTACATTCAATGTCTCTGATCTATCTCCTTTTCTTGCAGACGATGAAGCTGATTTGAGGACAAATCCTTTTGAAGAGGAGGGGGATGATACGAACCAAGAGACACCATTGCGAACTATTCGAGTTCCCCTAGGACCCGTAACTCGAGCACGAGCTAAGAAGATGAGGGAGGAACTCCAAGGACTTGTTCATGAGATACAAGGCCAAGAAATTGTCCCCAAGGTCATTGAGGGACTTGAGCATGAAGGAATGAAAGCCATCCATGTAGTGCACGTCAAAGAGAACCATGTGTGACCCTTCTCTAGTCACATTTGCTGTTTTAATTAAGTCATTGTAATAAGGGTTTAATGGTCCATAGCATTGCTTATTTACCTAAGCGATGACCTCATAAGGTTATTTACCTAAGCGATGACCTCATAAGGTTGTTTACCTAAGGGATGACCTCATAAGGTTTGGTCAAGCCCACAATTCTTAGTCTTATGGAAATAGTCAAGCCTACAATTGTTAGTCTTAGTCAAGACCACAACTCTAGACTAGTTCCACATTTAGTTGTTCATCTCTATGTAAGGCTATAAATAGCCTACACTTCCAATGGTTTTGGCATTCAATCAATAAATCAGATTTTGAGAGTTTTCTTGGTTTCTCCAAGGCTTCTTGAATACCTTAGAATTTCTCTAGGTGTTCGTGACTTATCAATCTAGAATCACACTAGGTTGTGGCGTCTTCTACCATTATACCAAGGTTCGTTAACCACGTGATTAACGGGTTGAGGTCATCCGCTCCAAACTTGGTGTCCTCTTGTCGATCCTGAAACTAATCTTTTACGGGTTTCGTCACAAGGTTGACGACGTTCGTATCATCTAACTATAAATTAAACACTAAAGCCTAAGGCCCTATTCGGCCAACTCACTCGGAGGCCCACTTGACTCTTCATGGGCTTGGATCGTGGTGTAGATAACTTGATTGTCTCCTTCCAAGCCTTCAATTTCTCTATGGACTCCATGTTGGTCTTGGACAATTCGAACAAGGGCTTGGAGGGATTCTTTGAAGAACTTGGCTTGTGCACGTGTGACTGGGCCCAATGGAACTCGGACTGGGTCATTACTTGGGCTAAGGTCCGTGCACACATCAGTCCCCTCCACTTGAGAAGGATTCGTCCTCAAATCTGGATGGAAATGGATGATACTACAAGAGTTGGTAGTATGAACCCCAAATCTAATGCCACCACATATTGCCAAGAAAAACTCATGGCTTTACTCCAATGGCTCCTCTTGTTCGTATCATTCCCCTCCTCTTGAAAGCAATTTGCCCACAAATTGAAGCACGAATGGTGACAAGACGAGTTACATGCCTTCGACTCAATCTTGTTAGGATGGCTATAGATGTCATCCAATGCAAAACCCACGTGCTAAGTTGGAAAATAACCCTCGTCGAACCTTGAATCTCACAAACCATCTTCAATGTATGCTCAACTTGATCGTTTGTGGTCATGAGGTAAGGGTCCTCAAAGTGGTGTGAAGCGTATCCCGTGAAATCGAACTCCGGCCCGAACACACTTGCAAGGCCCCAAGGCGGATTTGGTGATGTTGGAGATTCATGTGGACTAAGAACAAGATGAAAATCATAATGGTCATTCAGGTACTTGTTCTTTAAACGAACCCTTGGTACACAACCATCCACAAAATGTGGAGTGTTCCCATCAAGATGAGCTCGAAGCAACTCCCCTTTGGTGTGGACTGATTTGAGTTGACATTGTTCCACGAATGGATACGAACGGGGTTTAACTCTTGGAGTACCAACTACATGGAAGCTTGCAAAGTCTACAATTGATTTTGGAATGGAACACACCAAGATCAGCTCAACTTGCCTTTGCTTGATCTGAATACAAGAAGAAACACTAAACAAAGCAAGGTAAGTTCGTTAGGAAAATAATAGGCCTTCACCGGGTTGCTCAAGATCAGCCCACTTTCTCTCTTTTCTCCCTTTTTACCACCCATCTCATCAGATTTTTCCATCTCTTTGTCTATTTCAACAGCTGACCCTTTCATCTCATTGCATTCAACTCCCTCGGGTTTTATCTCTTCAGGCACAATTCCCTCATCTAGCTGTTTCTCCATTCAATAACGCTCAACCTTACTTTTCATGTGTGCTAGATCAATACAAAACTGGTCATAAGTAAGTGATACAAGTGCAATACGACGACTATTAAATAAGAAGGAATACTTATTAGTATGTCCGTCATATTTAACTTCTGGCCTCGACATCCACGCTTTGCCCAACAACCCGTGTCACTTGAATTGGGACTACATCACACAACACCTCGTCCACATATTTGCCGATTTGAATAGGTACAAGTGTGTGCTTAGTAACCCAGACAACACCTTGAGTACTCATCAACTTGTGCGGTCGAAGATGACCAATGGTCGGAAGATTTAATTTCTCAACCATGATAGCGGTTGCAAGGTTGACTTCACAACTCCCATCAATGGCCAAGCTACAAATTTTGTCTTTGACACCGCAACGGGTATAAAACCAACCAAGCAATTGAGATTTGACGAGGTCCAATTGCTCATCTACACCACGTAATGGCACTTCTTTGACTCCCTTAGGATCAGGAAGACAATGTTGTGGGCTAGCTTTTATGCGTCTTGTATTCGCCATGACGTATGAGGGAACCTCCACATAAGCTCTGAGGCCAACTATTGCGGTCCTCGATCAACACGTTTCGAGACACGTAGCACGTTTGCCCGAGGATCTAGCGAGGTTGTCCAACGCTTGGATTGCTGGACCTAGAATCAAACGGACGACACGATTTGATTAAAGGCTGTAGAACGACGACTCCGATGAAGGTGAATACTCCAGGGAATAGGTCGGTAGAACAATCAAGGACAAGATGCAAGATTGCTCAATCACCCTTGCCAGAAGCAAGTAAAGCTCGAAATTCACACAAGCAAGAAAATCGAAAAACTAAGTAATTTGATTTATAAAACGTCTACCTAAAACCTTACAAAGCAAGCCTATTTATAGGCTAAGAGTTACAAAAACCCTAAGGAAAACAAGGAAAAGGGGAATTCGGCCATCTTGGGATCAAGATGGGCCGGCCCATGCTCTACTAGAACAACTAATCTAACTATAAATTAAACACCAAAGCCTAAGGCCCTATTCGGCCAACTCACTCGGAGGCCCACTTGACTCTTCATGGGCTTGGATCGTGGTGTAGATAACTTGATTGTCTCCTTCCAAGCCTTCAATTTCTCTATGGACTCCATGTTGGTCTTGGACAATTCGAACAAGGGCTTGGAGGGATTCTTTGAAGAACTTGGCTTGTGCACGTGTGACTGGGCCCAATGGAACTCGGACTGGGTCATTACTTGGGCTAAGGTCCGTGCACACATCAGTCCCCTCCACTTGAGAAGGATTCGTCCTCAAATCTGGATGGAAATGGATGATACTACAAGAGTTGGTAGTATGAACCCCAAATCTAATGCCACCACATATTGCCAAGAAAAACTCATGGCTTTACTCCAATGGCTCCTCTTGTTCGTATCATTCCCCTCCTCTTGAAAGCAATTTGCCCACAAATTGAAGCACGAATGGTGACAAGACGAGTTACATGCCTTCGACTCAATCTTGTTAGGATGGCTATAGATGTCATCCAATGCAAAACCCACGTGCTAAGTTGGAAAATAACCCTCGTCGAACCTTGAATCTCACAAACCATCTTCAATGTATGCTCAACTTGATCGTTTGTGGTCATGAGGTAAGGGTCCTCAAAGTGGTGTGAAGCGTATCCCGTGAAATCGAACTCCGGCCCGAACACACTTGCAAGGCCCCAAGGCGGATTTGGTGATGTTGGAGATTCATGTGGACTAAGAACAAGATGAAAATCATAATGGTCATTCAGGTACTTGTTCTTTAAACGAACCCTTGGTACACAACCATCCACAAAATGTGGAGTGTTCCCATCAAGATGAGCTCGAAGCAACTCCCCTTTGGTGTGGACTGATTTGAGTTGACATTGTTCCACGAATGGATACGAACGGGGTTTAACTCTTGGAGTACCAACTACATGGAAGCTTGCAAAGTCTACAATTGATTTTGGAATGGAACACACCAAGATCAGCTCAACTTGCCTTTGCTTGATCTGAATACAAGAAGAAACACTAAACAAAGCAAGGTAAGTTCGTTAGGAAAATAATAGGCCTTCACCGGGTTGCTCAAGATCAGCCCACTTTCTCTCTTTTCTCCCTTTTTACCACCCATCTCATCAGATTTTTCCATCTCTTTGTCTATTTCAACAGCTGACCCTTTCATCTCATTGCATTCAACTCCCTCGGGTTTTATCTCTTCAGGCACAATTCCCTCATCTAGCTGTTTCTCCATTCAATAACGCTCAACCTTACTTTTCATGTGTGCTAGATCAATACAAAACTGGTCATAAGTAAGTGATACAAGTGCAATACGACGACTATTAAATAAGAAGGAATACTTATTAGTATGTCCGTCATATTTAACTTCTGGCCTCGACATCCACGCTTTGCCCAACAACCCGTGTCACTTGAATTGGGACTACATCACACAACACCTCGTCCACATATTTGCCGATTTGAATAGGTACAAGTGTGTGCTTAGTAACCCAGACAACACCTTGAGTACTCATCAACTTGTGCGGTCGAAGATGACCAATGGTCGGAAGATTTAATTTCTCAACCATGATAGCAGTTGCAAGGTTGACTTCACAACTCCCATCAATGGCCAAGCTACAAATTTTGTCTTTGACACCGCAACGGGTATAAAACCAACCAAGCAATTGAGATTTGACGAGGTCCAATTGCTCATCTACACCACGTAATGGCACTTCTTTGACTCCCTTAGGATCAGGAAGACAATGTTGTGGGCTAGCTTTTATGCGTCTTGTATTCGCCATGACGTATGAGGGAACCTCCACATAAGCTCTGAGGCCAACTATTGCGGTCCTCGATCAACACGTTTCGAGACACGTAGCACGTTTGCCCGAGGATCTAGCGAGGTTGTCCAACGCTTGGATTGCTGGACCTAGAATCAAACGGACGACACGATTTGATTAAAGGCTGTAGAACGACGACTCCGATGAAGGTGAATACTCCAGGGAATAGGTCGGTAGAACAATCAAGGACAAGATGCAAGATTGCTCAATCACCCTTGCCAGAAGCAAGTAAAGCTCGAAATTCACACAAGCAAGAAAATCGAAAAACTAAGTAATTTGATTTATAAAACGTCTACCTAAAACCTTACAAAGCAAGCCTATTTATAGGCTAAGAGTTACAAAAACCCTAAGGAAAACAAGGAAAAGGGGAATTCGGCCATCTTGGGATCAAGATGGGCCGGCCCATGCTCTACTAGAACAACTAATCTAACTATAAATTAAACACCAAAGCCTAAGGCCCTATTCGGCCAACTCACTCGGAGGCCCACTTGACTCTTCATGGGCTTGGATCGTGGTGTAGATAACTTGATTGTCTCCTTCCAAGCCTTCAATTTCTCTATGGACTCCATGTTGGTCTTTGACAATTCGAACAAGGGCTTGGAGGGATTCTTTGAAGAACTTGGCTTGTGCACGTGTGACTGGGCCCAATGGAACTCGGACTGGGTCATTACTTGGGCTAAGGTCCGTGCACACATCAGTCCCCTCCACTTGAGAAGGATTCGTCCTCAAATCTGGATGGAAATGGATGATACTACAAGAGTTGGTAGTATGAACCCCAAATCTAATGCCACCACATATTGCCAAGAAAAACTCATGGCTTTACTCCAATGGCTCCTCTTGTTCGTATCATTCCCCTCCTCTTGAAAGCAATTTGCCCACAAATTGAAGCACGAATGGTGACAAGACGAGTTACATGCCTTCGACTCAATCTTGTTAGGATGGCTATAGATGTCATCCAATGCAAAACCCACGTGCTAAGTTGGAAAATAACCCTCGTCGAACCTTGAATCTCACAAACCATCTTCAATGTATGCTCAACTTGATCGTTTGTGGTCATGAGGTAAGGGTCCTCAAAGTGGTGTGAAGCGTATCCCGTGAAATCGAACTCCGGCCCGAACACACTTGCAAGGCCCCAAGGCGGATTTGGTGATGTTGGAGATTCATGTGGACTAAGAACAAGATGAAAATCATAATGGTCATTCAGGTACTTGTTCTTTAAACGAACCCTTGGTACACAACCATCCACAAAATGTGGAGTGTTCCCATCAAGATGAGCTCGAAGCAACTCCCCTTTGGTGTGGACTGATTTGAGTTGACATTGTTCCACGAATGGATACGAACGGGGTTTAACTCTTGGAGTACCAACTACATGGAAGCTTGCAAAGTCTACAATTGATTTTGGAATGGAACACACCAAGATCAGCTCAACTTGCCTTTGCTTGATCTGAATACAAGAAGAAACACTAAACAAAGCAAGGTAAGTTCGTTAGGAAAATAATAGGCCTTCACCGGGTTGCTCAAGATCAGCCCACTTTCTCTCTTTTCTCCCTTTTTACCACCCATCTCATCAGATTTTTCCATCTCTTTGTCTATTTCAACAGCTGACCCTTTCATCTCATTGCATTCAACTCCCTCGGGTTTTATCTCTTCAGGCACAATTCCCTCATCTAGCTGTTTCTCCATTCAATAACGCTCAACCTTACTTTTCATGTGTGCTAGATCAATACAAAACTGGTCATAAGTAAGTGATACAAGTGCAATACGACGACTATTAAATAAGAAGGAATACTTATTAGTATGTCCGTCATATTTAACTTCTGGCCTCGACATCCACGCTTTGCCCAACAACCCGTGTCACTTGAATTGGGACTACATCACACAACACCTCGTCCACATATTTGCCGATTTGAATAGGTACAAGTGTGTGCTTAGTAACCCAGACAACACCTTGAGTACTCATCAACTTGTGCGGTCGAAGATGACCAATGGTCGGAAGATTTAATTTCTCAACCATGATAGCAGTTGCAAGGTTGACTTCACAACTCCCATCAATGGCCAAGCTACAAATTTTGTCTTTGACACCGCAACGGGTATAAAACCAACCAAGCAATTGAGATTTGACGAGGTCCAATTGCTCATCTACACCACGTAATGGCACTTCTTTGACTCCCTTAGGATCAGGAAGACAATGTTGTGGGCTAGCTTTTATGCGTCTTGTATTCGCCATGACGTATGAGGGAACCTCCACATAAGCTCTGAGGCCAACTATTGCGGTCCTCGATCAACACGTTTCGAGACACGTAGCACGTTTGCCCGAGGATCTAGCGAGGTTGTCCAACGCTTGGATTGCTGGACCTAGAATCAAACGGACGACACGATTTGATTAAAGGCTGTAGAACGACGACTCCGATGAAGGTGAATACTCCAGGGAATAGGTCGGTAGAACAATCAAGGACAAGATGCAAGATTGCTCAATCACCCTTGCCAGAAGCAAGTAAAGCTCGAAATTCACACAAGCAAGAAAATCGAAAAACTAAGTAATTTGATTTATAAAACGTCTACCTAAAACCTTACAAAGCAAGCCTATTTATAGGCTAAGAGTTACAAAAACCCTAAGGAAAACAAGGAAAAGGGGAATTCGGCCATCTTGGGATCAAGATGGGCCGGCCCATGCTCTACTAGAACAACTAATCTAACTATAAATTAAACACTAAAGCCTAAGGCCCTATTCGGCCAACTCACTCGGAGGCCCACTTGACTCTTCATGGGCTTGGATCGTGGTGTAGATAACTTGATTGTCTCCTTCCAAGCCTTCAATTTCTCTATGGACTCCATGTTGGTCTTGGACAATTCGAACAAGGGCTTGGAGGGATTCTTTGAAGAACTTGGCTTGTGCACGTGTGACTGGGCCCAATGGAACTCGGACTGGGTCATTACTTGGGCTAAGGTCCGTGCACACATCAGTCCCCTCCACTTGAGAAGGATTCGTCCTCAAATCTGGATGGAAATGGATGATACTACAAGAGTTGGTAGTATGAACCCCAAATCTAATGCCACCACATATTGCCAAGAAAAACTCATGGCTTTACTCCAATGGCTCCTCTTGTTCGTATCATTCCCCTCCTCTTGAAAGCAATTTGCCCACAAATTGAAGCACGAATGGTGACAAGACGAGTTACATGCCTTCGACTCAATCTTGTTAGGATGGCTATAGATGTCATCCAATGCAAAACCCACGTGCTAAGTTGGAAAATAACCCTCGTCGAACCTTGAATCTCACAAACCATCTTCAATGTATGCTCAACTTGATCGTTTGTGGTCATGAGGTAAGGGTCCTCAAAGTGGTGTGAAGCGTATCCCGTGAAATCGAACTCCGGCCCGAACACACTTGCAAGGCCCCAAGGCGGATTTGGTGATGTTGGAGATTCATGTGGACTAAGAACAAGATGAAAATCATAATGGTCATTCAGGTACTTGTTCTTTAAACGAACCCTTGGTACACAACCATCCACAAAATGTGGAGTGTTCCCATCAAGATGAGCTCGAAGCAACTCCCCTTTGGTGTGGACTGATTTGAGTTGACATTGTTCCACGAATGGATACGAACGGGGTTTAACTCTTGGAGTACCAACTACATGGAAGCTTGCAAAGTCTACAATTGATTTTGGAATGGAACACACCAAGATCAGCTCAACTTGCCTTTGCTTGATCTGAATACAAGAAGAAACACTAAACAAAGCAAGGTAAGTTCGTTAGGAAAATAATAGGCCTTCACCGGGTTGCTCAAGATCAGCCCACTTTCTCTCTTTTCTCCCTTTTTACCACCCATCTCATCAGATTTTTCCATCTCTTTGTCTATTTCAACAGCTGACCCTTTCATCTCATTGCATTCAACTCCCTCGGGTTTTATCTCTTCAGGCACAATTCCCTCATCTAGCTGTTTCTCCATTCAATAACGCTCAACCTTACTTTTCATGTGTGCTAGATCAATACAAAACTGGTCATAAGTAAGTGATACAAGTGCAATACGACGACTATTAAATAAGAAGGAATACTTATTAGTATGTCCGTCATATTTAACTTCTGGCCTCGACATCCACGCTTTGCCCAACAACCCGTGTCACTTGAATTGGGACTACATCACACAACACCTCGTCCACATATTTGCCGATTTGAATAGGTACAAGTGTGTGCTTAGTAACCCAGACAACACCTTGAGTACTCATCAACTTGTGCGGTCGAAGATGACCAATGGTCGGAAGATTTAATTTCTCAACCATGATAGCAGTTGCAAGGTTGACTTCACAACTCCCATCAATGGCCAAGCTACAAATTTTGTCTTTGACACCGCAACGGGTATAAAACCAACCAAGCAATTGAGATTTGACGAGGTCCAATTGCTCATCTACACCACGTAATGGCACTTCTTTGACTCCCTTAGGATCAGGAAGACAATGTTGTGGGCTAGCTTTTATGCGTCTTGTATTCGCCATGACGTATGAGGGAACCTCCACATAAGCTCTGAGGCCAACTATTGCGGTCCTCGATCAACACGTTTCGAGACACGTAGCACGTTTGCCCGAGGATCTAGCGAGGTTGTCCAACGCTTGGATTGCTGGACCTAGAATCAAACGGACGACACGATTTGATTAAAGGCTGTAGAACGACGACTCCGATGAAGGTGAATACTCCAGGGAATAGGTCGGTAGAACAATCAAGGACAAGATGCAAGATTGCTCAATCACCCTTGCCAGAAGCAAGTAAAGCTCGAAATTCACACAAGCAAGAAAATCGAAAAACTAAGTAATTTGATTTATAAAACGTCTACCTAAAACCTTACAAAGCAAGCCTATTTATAGGCTAAGAGTTACAAAAACCCTAAGGAAAACAAGGAAAAGGGGAATTCGGCCATCTTGGGATCAAGATGGGCCGGCCCATGCTCTACTAGAACAACTAATCTAACTATAAATTAAACACTAAAGCCTAAGGCCCTATTCGGCCAACTCACTCGGAGGCCCACTTGACTCTTCATGGGCTTGGATCGTGGTGTAGATAACTTGATTGTCTCCTTCCAAGCCTTCAATTTCTCTATGGACTCCATGTTGGTCTTGGACAATTCGAACAAGGGCTTGGAGGGATTCTTTGAAGAACTTGGCTTGTGCACGTGTGATTGGGCCCAATGGAACTCGGACTGGGTCATTACTTGGGCTAAGGTCCGTGCACACATCAGTCCCCTCCACTTGAGAAGGATTCGTCCTCAAATCTGGATGGAAATGGATGATACTACAAGAGTTGGTAGTATGAACCCCAAATCTAATGCCACCACATATTGCCAAGAAAAACTCATGGCTTTACTCCAATGGCTCCTCTTGTTCGTATCATTCCCCTCCTCTTGAAAGCAATTTGCCCACAAATTGAAGCACGAATGGTGACAAGACGAGTTACATGCCTTCGACTCAATCTTGTTAGGATGGCTATAGATGTCATCCAATGCAAAACCCACGTGCTAAGTTGGAAAATAACCCTTGTCGAACCTTGAATCTCACAAACCATCTTCAATGTATGCTCAACTTGATCGTTTGTGGTCATGAGGTAAGGGTCCTCAAAGTGGTGTGAAGCGTATCCCGTGAAATCGAACTCCGGCCCGAACACACTTGCAAGGCCCCAAGGCGGATTTGGTGATGTTGGAGATTCATGTGGACTAAGAACAAGATGAAAATCATAATGGTCATTCAGGTACTTGTTCTTTAAACGAACCCTTGGTACACAACCATCCACAAAATGTGGAGTGTTCCCATCAAGATGAGCTCGAAGCAACTCCCCTTTGGTGTGGACTGATTTGAGTTGACATTGTTCCATGAATGGATACGAACGGGGTTTAACTCTTGGAGTACCAACTGTGAGGACCCGCAAATTTCCTACATTTTTCTTCAAAAATGCCTTTTATTTGAAAATTATTATTTATTAAGGCCCCTACCTCATTATATCACACTAAGTGTAAATAAACCTAGAAAATAAGGTTTTACGCTTTGGTTTCAAGTTTTGAGCAAAATTAGGGTTTTTGCGATTTTTCCGCCGGATGAATTTTCGGTACTGGCCAAGGATCAATTTGATGGTTAAAAGTGACTCTTAAGTGAGAAATAAAATGTGAGTAGTAGCAATGATATAAGGTTAGTGAATGGGAGGTAAAAACCCTAGTACGTGAGTTTTAAGAAAAACGGCGCGAACCGGCGGGTCCCGCGCATTACCGATTGAACGCACCGCTTGACCACCATTTTTCTTACCCAACAAGTTGTTGACTTTTGCACATAATATCTTCTCTCTTGGCAGCCTTGACCGAAATTAGTGGTCAAGAAAGGCAAGAAAGAAAGAGAAAAGAAAGGGTGGTGGTGGTGACACTTGTCACCACCTCATGGCTTCTTACCCAAGACCAACCTTAACCATTTAACTCCAACACTTAGCTATTCTTCCTCATTTTCTGCTGGAGCTGGCCGAGAGCAACAAGGAGAGAAACTCCAAGGGAAAAATCTTTCATTTCATCTCCAAATCCAACAAATAAGTGAGGAATCGAGCGAAGTAAACCGATTAAACTTGTTTTCTAGTGACTAGCTAGTGAGTGGTGGTGTGATTCTTGAAGGGGAGAGCTTGTGCTACTCTTGGTGACTTTTATTCAAGGTAAGAGAGTTATCTCTCCAAGTTTTACATCTAATCTTGTTAAATTAAGTTTAGTAGTTGATTATAGTGGTGAGATTATGGATGATTAGCAAGTTTTAGTAGTTTTCCCCAATTTAATTGATGAACTAGGGCTGTGGAATTTCTGCCCAACTTGATGTGTGATACTTGTATGTTACCATTGAGGTTTTATAAGGTGTTTTGGGAGTGATTGGAGTGAGAAATTAGGGAAAATTTCACTAGAAACTACAAATTCCAGATTTCTGGAAAATTCTTGATCATTTCTGTCCGAATTTGTATCTATGTGTTAGAGGCCGAATTGGCCTTGGGTCAAAGAAGGAAAGTTGTATAGAATGGTATTTTATAGGTGCCTATAAAATTTCAGCTCAATCGGAGCAACGCAGAATGTGAAAAGTCCAAAATACCCCTACTGTTTTAAGAATTTCCCAGCAGTCCGTTTCTTCAGTTCAGTCCAGTTTATCACGATTTTTGACCAGGATCCATTCTGATTTAGCTCTGGGCCAAAACATAAAAGTTGTAGTGTTCTGAAGTAGCTTTAAAATTCCTCAAAGAAAACCTGATTTGGACTTGTGTACACTGAGTTATGTCCATTGCAGTGTTCTGCGTTCAAACAGCCGGTGAATTGGTTTCTGGTTTAGTACTGGTTTAGTAATCTGAGATTTTGACTAAGTTACGTTAGGAAATGGACTAAGTGACCTTCATGAATGTTGTGGTTCTGTGTCTTAGCTTCGAAATGGCACAGGTTTCATCTTAATCCGATAAGCGTAGCCTTGGATATGTTATTTCCGCATTGGTACGTCAAATCTGTCTTGAACTAAATTGCGTTTCTGCACTTGTACTTAATACGATTCTTGTTATTATGATATTGTGAGCCTGTGGAATGGCTCTTGGCTTGAATTGTTTTATGTGTAATGTTGGGTGGTTGTTGAAGAAAAATAATGAAGCCTAAATGGCTGGAAATTAGGTAAACACAAAGGGCATGCTGCCCGAATTTTTACTCGAGGTCTAGAAAACTCTCTTTGTGACTTGAGTGAAGGTTAAGTGATTATTCCTTGAACTATCGAGGACCTTTGTCATTTGTTTATCAAGGGTTATATGTTAGGACTTGGCCGAACTTGTACCCTTAGGAAAATGATATGAATCACTACGAAACCGTTTTATTTGCACTTTTGACTCAAGAGTCATCTTCAAGCAAAAATGTTATCAAATTTTTCAGTTTGAAGAGCGAGCAACTATTTCACGACTACTCTCCAAGTGAATTCCAGTTTCTTGATTTTGATTGAATAAAACGTCTAAGTTTCGAATCTTAGTCATATTTCAAAGTTCTCAAACTGAGTTTTATCGCAGATTTGGACTCCGAACCCGGAGTATACCCTGAAAGTGATCAATAAAGGCACTATATCTTTTGGTGAGTGCTTTCAAATACTGAATTGAACTTGATACTTGAACTTGATACATGACCAATATGAGTACATGTTATATACGTGAATTGATAGGGCAAGAGTGTACTTTATCGCACTTGCCCTTACGTGATATACTTGTTTATTGATTGCAATTGACTTGATATACTCGTTCATGATGTGCGCACTTCCAAAGGCGTTCCGGAAACCCTGTGGCGAGTTACTCGAGTCGAGCCGGCAAGGGCCTGGTCGATTAGATAACAAACCCTGGGTCACTTGTAATGTCGAGTGGAGTGTTATCTCCTCGACTAACGGTATACTCGAGTATTACCACCCATGTTTATTGAGGATTTTGGGCCCAGTAGGGGGTGTGAATGGTGGACGGAGAGTCGTGTAAGTGGTGTTCTACTGGATTGGTTACTTACTTGAAAGTTGACGGAGTGTCAACTACTACGTGATCAAGCTTCTGGTAATGAAATGGGAATTTGGCTCCTGAGAGTCATCCGTATCCTTATACTTTGGAGTGATTATTGCTTATTGGATTATTGTTGCTTGTGAAAAACTTCTACACTCGCTCATTTTGAGATTGCTACTTGACGTGTTATTGTTCACATTTATGAACTCTTCATGCTCGTTACTTTGCTATATCGAAACTTGTACAAAAAAAAAATAATGGTCAATTTGCTATTTGGAACCTCACTGGGCTTTTAGCTCATACCACGCTATTTGTTTTCCTTACAGGGATACGAGTGACGCGCGAGACTTGTAAAAGCTAGCGTAGCCTTTTGTTTTGACTTTTGACTTTTTGGTCTTGTACTCGCGCTATTCCTCGAATGGAACATGATGTACTTGGATTGTATACGTTTTGAGCTAGTTTGGTGTATTAAGACTTTGTACCCCGTTTTCTATCAATGTAAATTATAAGCTTGAATTGTGAATGTTAATTATGGTTCATGGATGTGTGTACATGACTCGATTGAGTTAGTGAGTGAGTCCTGGCGAGAGCTGGGCAGGCGGTCCGCCGAACCCTTTGGTATGCCTTAGGGGGAGGTGGGGTCGTCACACCAACTACATGGAAGCTTGCAAAGTCTACAATTGATTTTGGAATGGAACACACCAAGATCAGCTCAACTTGCCTTTGCTTGATCTGAATACAAGAAGAAACACTAAACAAAGCAAGGTAAGTTCGTTAGGAAAATAATAGGCCTTCACCGGGTTGCTCAAGATCAGCCCACTTTCTCTCTTTTCTCCCTTTTTACCACCCATCTCATCAGATTTTTCCATCTCTTTGTCTATTTCAACAGCTGACCCTTTCATCTCATTGCATTCAACTCCCTCGGGTTTTATCTCTTCAGGCACAATTCCCTCATCTAGCTGTTTCTCCATTCAATAACGCTCAACCTTACTTTTCATGTGTGCTAGATCAATACAAAACTGGTCATAAGTAAGTGATACAAGTGCAATACGACGACTATTAAATAAGAAGGAATACTTATTAGTATGTCCGTCATATTTAACTTCTGGCCTCGACATCCACGCTTTGCCCAACAACCCGTGTCACTTGAATTGGGACTACATCACACAACACCTCGTCCACATATTTGCCGATTTGAATAGGTACAAGTGTGTGCTTAGTAACCCAGACAACACCTTGAGTACTCATCAACTTGTGCGGTCGAAGATGACCAATGGTCGGAAGATTTAATTTCTCAACCATGATAGCAGTTGCAAGGTTGACTTCACAACTCCCATCAATGGCCAAGCTACAAATTTTGTCTTTGACACCGCAACGGGTATAAAACCAACCAAGCAATTGAGATTTGACGAGGTCCAATTGCTCATCTACACCACGTAATGGCACTTCTTTGACTCCCTTAGGATCAGGAAGACAATGTTGTGGGCTAGCTTTTATGCGTCTTGTATTCGCCATGACGTATGAGGGAACCTCCACATAAGCTCTGAGGCCAACTATTGCGGTCCTCGATCAACACGTTTCGAGACACGTAGCACGTTTGCCCGAGGATCTAGCGAGGTTGTCCAACGCTTGGATTGCTGGACCTAGAATCAAACGGACGACACGATTTGATTAAAGGCTGTAGAACGACGACTCCGATGAAGGTGAATACTCCAGGGAATAGGTCGGTAGAACAATCAAGGACAAGATGCAAGATTGCTCAATCACCCTTGCCAGAAGCAAGTAAAGCTCGAAATTCACACAAGCAAGAAAATCGAAAAACTAAGTAATTTGATTTATAAAACGTCTACCTAAAACCTTAAAAAGCAAGCCTATTTATAGGCTAAGAGTTACAAAAACCCTAAGGAAAACAAGGAAAAGGGGAATTCGGCCATCTTGGGATCAAGATGGGCCGACCCATGCTCTACTAGAACAACTAATCTAACTATAAATTAAACACTAAAGCCTAAGGCCCTATTCGGCCAACTCACTCGGAGGCCCACTTGACTCTTCATGGGCTTGGATCGTGGTGTAGATAACTTGATTGTCTCCTTCCAAGCCTTCAATTTCTCTATGGACTCCATGTTGGTCTTGGACAATTCGAACAAGGGCTTGGAGGGATTCTTTGAAGAACTTGGCTTGTGCACGTGTGACTGGGCCCAATGGAACTCGGACTGGGTCATTACTTGGGCTAAGGTCCGTGCACACATCAGTCCCCTCCACTTGAGAAGGATTCGTCCTCAAATCTGGATGGAAATGGATGATACTACAAGAGTTGGTAGTATGAACCCCAAATCTAATGCCACCACATATTGCCAAGAAAAACTCATGGCTTTACTCCAATGGCTCATCTTGTTCGTATCATTCCCCTCCTCTTGAAAGCAATTTGCCCACAAATTGAAGCACGAATGGTGACAAGACGAGTTACATGCCTTCGACTCAATCTTGTTAGGATGGCTATAGATGTCATCCAATGCAAAACCCACGTGCTAAGTTGGAAAATAACCCTCGTCGAACCTTGAATCTCACAAACCATCTTCAATGTATGCTCAACTTGATCGTTTGTGGTCATGAGGTAAGGGTCCTCAAAGTGGTGTGAAGCGTATCCCGTGAAATCGAACTCCGGCCCGAACACACTTGCAAGGCCCCAAGGCGGATTTGGTGATGTTGGAGATTCATGTGGACTAAGAACAAGATGAAAATCATAATGGTCATTCAGGTACTTGTTCTTTAAACGAACCCTTGGTACACAACCATCCACAAAATGTGGAGTGTTCCCATCAAGATGAGCTCGAAGCAACTCCCCTTTGGTGTGGACTGATTTGAGTTGACATTGTTCCACGAATGGATACGAACGGGGTTTAACTCTTGGAGTACCAACTACATGGAAGCTTGCAAAGTCTACAATTGATTTTGGAATGGAACACACCAAGATCAGCTCAACTTGCCTTTGCTTGATCTGAATACAAGAAGAAACACTAAACAAAGCAAGGTAAGTTCGTTAGGAAAATAATAGGCCTTCACCGGGTTGCTCAAGATCAGCCCACTTTCTCTCTTTTCTCCCTTTTTACCACCCATCTCATCAGATTTTTCCATCTCTTTGTCTATTTCAACAGCTGACCCTTTCATCTCATTGCATTCAACTCCCTCGGGTTTTATCTCTTCAGGCACAATTCCCTCATCTAGCTGTTTCTCCATTCAATAACGCTCAACCTTACTTTTCATGTGTGCTAGATCAATACAAAACTGGTCATAAGTAAGTGATACAAGTGCAATACGACGACTATTAAATAAGAAGGAATACTTATTAGTATGTCCGTCATATTTAACTTCTGGCCTCGACATCCACGCTTTGCCCAACAACCCGTGTCACTTGAATTGGGACTACATCACACAACACCTCGTCCACATATTTGCCGATTTGAATAGGTACAAGTGTGTGCTTAGTAACCCAGACAACACCTTGAGTACTCATCAACTTGTGCGGTCGAAGATGACCAATGGTCGGAAGATTTAATTTCTCAACCATGATAGCAGTTGCAAGGTTGACTTCACAACTCCCATCAATGGCCAAGCTACAAATTTTGTCTTTGACACCGCAACGGGTATAAAACCAACCAAGCAATTGAGATTTGACGAGGTCCAATTGCTCATCTACACCACGTAATGGCACTTCTTTGACTCCCTTAGGATCAGGAAGACAATGTTGTGGGCTAGCTTTTATGCGTCTTGTATTCGCCATGACGTATGAGGGAACCTCCACATAAGCTCTGAGGCCAACTATTGCGGTCCTCGATCAACACGTTTCGAGACACGTAGCACGTTTGCCCGAGGATCTAGCGAGGTTGTCCAACGCTTGGATTGCTGGACCTAGAATCAAACGGACGACACGATTTGATTAAAGGCTGTAGAACGACGACTCCGATGAAGGTGAATACTCCAGGGAATAGGTCGGTAGAACAATCAAGGACAAGATGCAAGATTGCTCAATCACCCTTGCCAGAAGCAAGTAAAGCTCGAAATTCACACAAGCAAGAAAATCGAAAAACTAAGTAATTTGATTTATAAAACGTCTACCTAAAACCTTAAAAAGCAAGCCTATTTATAGGCTAAGAGTTACAAAAACCCTAAGGAAAACAAGGAAAAGGGGAATTCGGCCATCTTGGGATCAAGATGGGCCGACCCATGCTCTACTAGAACAACTAATCTAACTATAAATTAAACACTAAAGCCTAAGGCCCTATTCGGCCAACTCACTCGGAGGCCCACTTGACTCTTCATGGGCTTGGATCGTGGTGTAGATAACTTGATTGTCTCCTTCCAAGCCTTCAATTTCTCTATGGACTCCATGTTGGTCTTGGACAATTCGAACAAGGGCTTGGAGGGATTCTTTGAAGAACTTGGCTTGTGCACGTGTGACTGGGCCCAATGGAACTCGGACTGGGTCATTACTTGGGCTAAGGTCCGTGCACACATCAGTCCCCTCCACTTGAGAAGGATTCGTCCTCAAATCTGGATGGAAATGGATGATACTACAAGAGTTGGTAGTATGAACCCCAAATCTAATGCCACCACATATTGCCAAGAAAAACTCATGGCTTTACTCCAATGGCTCATCTTGTTCGTATCATTCCCCTCCTCTTGAAAGCAATTTGCCCACAAATTGAAGCACGAATGGTGACAAGACGAGTTACATGCCTTCGACTCAATCTTGTTAGGATGGCTATAGATGTCATCCAATGCAAAACCCACGTGCTAAGTTGGAAAATAACCCTCGTCGAACCTTGAATCTCACAAACCATCTTCAATGTATGCTCAACTTGATCGTTTGTGGTCATGAGGTAAGGGTCCTCAAAGTGGTGTGAAGCGTATCCCGTGAAATCGAACTCCGGCCCGAACACACTTGCAAGGCCCCAAGGCGGATTTGGTGATGTTGGAGATTCATGTGGACTAAGAACAAGATGAAAATCATAATGGTCATTCAGGTACTTGTTCTTTAAACGAACCCTTGGTACACAACCATCCACAAAATGTGGAGTGTTCCCATCAAGATGAGCTCGAAGCAACTCCCCTTTGGTGTGGACTGATTTGAGTTGACATTGTTCCACGAATGGATACGAACGGGGTTTAACTCTTGGAGTACCAACTACATGGAAGCTTGCAAAGTCTACAATTGATTTTGGAATGGAACACACCAAGATCAGCTCAACTTGCCTTTGCTTGATCTGAATACAAGAAGAAACACTAAACAAAGCAAGGTAAGTTCGTTAGGAAAATAATAGGCCTTCACCGGGTTGCTCAAGATCAGCCCACTTTCTCTCTTTTCTCCCTTTTTACCACCCATCTCATCAGATTTTTCCATCTCTTTGTCTATTTCAACAGCTGACCCTTTCATCTCATTGCATTCAACTCCCTCGGGTTTTATCTCTTCAGGCACAATTCCCTCATCTAGCTGTTTCTCCATTCAATAACGCTCAACCTTACTTTTCATGTGTGCTAGATCAATACAAAACTGGTCATAAGTAAGTGATACAAGTGCAATACGACGACTATTAAATAAGAAGGAATACTTATTAGTATGTCCGTCATATTTAACTTCTGGCCTCGACATCCACGCTTTGCCCAACAACCCGTGTCACTTGAATTGGGACTACATCACACAACACCTCGTCCACATATTTGCCGATTTGAATAGGTACAAGTGTGTGCTTAGTAACCCAGACAACACCTTGAGTACTCATCAACTTGTGCGGTCGAAGATGACCAATGGTCGGAAGATTTAATTTCTCAACCATGATAGCAGTTGCAAGGTTGACTTCACAACTCCCATCAATGGCCAAGCTACAAATTTTGTCTTTGACACCGCAACGGGTATAAAACCAACCAAGCAATTGAGATTTGACGAGGTCCAATTGCTCATCTACACCACGTAATGGCACTTCTTTGACTCCCTTAGGATCAGGAAGACAATGTTGTGGGCTAGCTTTTATGCGTCTTGTATTCGCCATGACGTATGAGGGAACCTCCACATAAGCTCTGAGGCCAACTATTGCGGTCCTCGATCAACACGTTTCGAGACACGTAGCACGTTTGCCCGAGGATCTAGCGAGGTTGTCCAACGCTTGGATTGCTGGACCTAGAATCAAACGGACGACACGATTTGATTAAAGGCTGTAGAACGACGACTCCGATGAAGGTGAATACTCCAGGGAATAGGTCGGTAGAACAATCAAGGACAAGATGCAAGATTGCTCAATCACCCTTGCCAGAAGCAAGTAAAGCTCGAAATTCACACAAGCAAGAAAATCGAAAAACTAAGTAATTTGATTTATAAAACGTCTACCTAAAACCTTACAAAGCAAGCCTATTTATAGGCTAAGAGTTACAAAAACCCTAAGGAAAACAAGGAAAAGGGGAATTCGGCCATCTTGGGATCAAGATGGGCCGACCCATGCTCTACTAGAACAACTAATCTAACTATAAATTAAACACTAAAGCCTAAGGCCCTATTCGGCCAACTCACTCGGAGGCCCACTTGACTCTTCATGGGCTTGGATCGTGGTGTAGATAACTTGATTGTCTCCTTCCAAGCCTTCAATTTCTCTATGGACTCCATGTTGGTCTTGGACAATTCGAACAAGGGCTTGGAGGGATTCTTTGAAGAACTTGGCTTGTGCACGTGTGACTGGGCCCAATGGAACTCGGACTGGGTCATTACTTGGGCTAAGGTCCGTGCACACATCAGTCCCCTCCACTTGAGAAGGATTCGTCCTCAAATCTGGATGGAAATGGATGATACTACAAGAGTTGGTAGTATGAACCCCAAATCTAATGCCACCACATATTGCCAAGAAAAACTCATGGCTTTACTCCAATGGCTCCTCTTGTTCGTATCATTCCCCTCCTCTTGAAAGCAATTTGCCCACAAATTGAAGCACGAATGGTGACAAGACGAGTTACATGCCTTCGACTCAATCTTGTTAGGATGGCTATAGATGTCATCCAATGCAAAACCCACGTGCTAAGTTGGAAAATAACCCTCGTCGAACCTTGAATCTCACAAACCATCTTCAATGTATGCTCAACTTGATCGTTTGTGGTCATGAGGTAAGGGTCCTCAAAGTGGTGTGAAGCGTATCCCGTGAAATCGAACTCCGGCCCGAACACACTTGCAAGGCCCCAAGGCGGATTTGGTGATGTTGGAGATTCATGTGGACTAAGAACAAGATGAAAATCATAATGGTCATTCAGGTACTTGTTCTTTAAACGAACCCTTGGTACACAACCATCCACAAAATGTGGAGTGTTCCCATCAAGATGAGCTCGAAGCAACTCCCCTTTGGTGTGGACTGATTTGAGTTGACATTGTTCCACGAATGGATACGAACGGGGTTTAACTCTTGGAGTACCAACTACATGGAAGCTTGCAAAGTCTACAATTGATTTTGGAATGGAACACACCAAGATCAGCTCAACTTGCCTTTGCTTGATCTGAATACAAGAAGAAACACTAAACAAAGCAAGGTAAGTTCGTTAGGAAAATAATAGGCCTTCACCGGGTTGCTCAAGATCAGCCCACTTTCTCTCTTTTCTCCCTTTTTACCACCCATCTCATCAGATTTTTCCATCTCTTTGTCTATTTCAACAGCTGACCCTTTCATCTCATTGCATTCAACTCCCTCGGGTTTTATCTCTTCAGGCACAATTCCCTCATCTAGCTGTTTCTCCATTCAATAACGCTCAACCTTACTTTTCATGTGTGCTAGATCAATACAAAACTGGTCATAAGTAAGTGATACAAGTGCAATACGACGACTATTAAATAAGAAGGAATACTTATTAGTATGTCCGTCATATTTAACTTCTGGCCTCGACATCCACGCTTTGCCCAACAACCCGTGTCACTTGAATTGGGACTACATCACACAACACCTCGTCCACATATTTGCCGATTTGAATAGGTACAAGTGTGTGCTTAGTAACCCAGACAACACCTTGAGTACTCATCAACTTGTGCGGTCGAAGATGACCAATGGTCGGAAGATTTAATTTCTCAACCATGATAGCAGTTGCAAGGTTGACTTCACAACTCCCATCAATGGCCAAGCTACAAATTTTGTCTTTGACACCGCAACGGGTATAAAACCAACCAAGCAATTGAGATTTGACGAGGTCCAATTGCTCATCTACACCACGTAATGGCACTTCTTTGACTCCCTTAGGATCAGGAAGACAATGTTGTGGGCTAGCTTTTATGCGTCTTGTATTCGCCATGACGTATGAGGGAACCTCCACATAAGCTCTGAGGCCAACTATTGCGGTCCTCGATCAACACGTTTCGAGACACGTAGCACGTTTGCCCCAGGATCTAGCGAGGTTGTCCAACGCTTGGATTGCTGGACCTAGAATCAAACGGACGACACGATTTGATTAAAGGCTGTAGAACGACGACTCCGATGAAGGTGAATACTCCAGGGAATAGGTCGGTAGAACAATCAAGGACAAGATGCAAGATTGCTCAATCACCCTTGCCAGAAGCAAGTAAAGCTCGAAATTCACACAAGCAAGAAAATCGAAAAACTAAGTAATTTGATTTATAAAACGTCTACCTAAAACCTTACAAAGCAAGCCTATTTATAGGCTAAGAGTTACAAAAACCCTAAGGAAAACAAGGAAAAGGGGAATTCGGCCATCTTGGGATCAAGATGGGCCGACCCATGCTCTACTAGAACAACTAATCTAACTATAAATTAAACACTAAAGCCTAAGGCCCTATTCGGCCAACTCACTCGGAGGCCCACTTGACTCTTCATGGGCTTGGATCGTGGTGTAGATAACTTGATTGTCTCCTTCCAAGCCTTCAATTTCTCTATGGACTCCATGTTGGTCTTGGACAATTCGAACAAGGGCTTGGAGGGATTCTTTGAAGAACTTGGCTTGTGCACGTGTGACTGGGCCCAATGGAACTCGGACTGGGTCATTACTTGGGCTAAGGTCCGTGCACACATCAGTCCCCTCCACTTGAGAAGGATTCGTCCTCAAATCTGGATGGAAATGGATGATACTACAAGAGTTGGTAGTATGAACCCCAAATCTAATGCCACCACATATTGCCAAGAAAAACTCATGGCTTTACTCCAATGGCTCATCTTGTTCGTATCATTCCCCTCCTCTTGAAAGCAATTTGCCCACAAATTGAAGCACGAATGGTGACAAGACGAGTTACATGCCTTCGACTCAATCTTGTTAGGATGGCTATAGATGTCATCCAATGCAAAACCCACGTGCTAAGTTGGAAAATAACCCTCGTCGAACCTTGAATCTCACAAACCATCTTCAATGTATGCTCAACTTGATCGTTTGTGGTCATGAGGTAAGGGTCCTCAAAGTGGTGTGAAGCGTATCCCGTGAAATCGAACTCCGGCCCGAACACACTTGCAAGGCCCCAAGGCGGATTTGGTGATGTTGGAGATTCATGTGGACTAAGAACAAGATGAAAATCATAATGGTCATTCAGGTACTTGTTCTTTAAACGAACCCTTGGTACACAACCATCCACAAAATGTGGAGTGTTCCCATCAAGATGAGCTCGAAGCAACTCCCCTTTGGTGTGGACTGATTTGAGTTGACATTGTTCCACGAATGGATACGAACGGGGTTTAACTCTTGGAGTACCAACTACATGGAAGCTTGCAAAGTCTACAATTGATTTTGGAATGGAACACACCAAGATCAGCTCAACTTGCCTTTGCTTGATCTGAATACAAGAAGAAACACTAAACAAAGCAAGGTAAGTTCGTTAGGAAAATAATAGGCCTTCACCGGGTTGCTCAAGATCAGCCCACTTTCTCTCTTTTCTCCCTTTTTACCACCCATCTCATCAGATTTTTCCATCTCTTTGTCTATTTCAACAGCTGACCCTTTCATCTCATTGCATTCAACTCCCTCGGGTTTTATCTCTTCAGGCACAATTCCCTCATCTAGCTGTTTCTCCATTCAATAACGCTCAACCTTACTTTTCATGTGTGCTAGATCAATACAAAACTGGTCATAAGTAAGTGATACAAGTGCAATACGACGACTATTAAATAAGAAGGAATACTTATTAGTATGTCCGTCATATTTAACTTCTGGCCTCGACATCCACGCTTTGCCCAACAACCCGTGTCACTTGAATTGGGACTACATCACACAACACCTCGTCCACATATTTGCCGATTTGAATAGGTACAAGTGTGTGCTTAGTAACCCAGACAACACCTTGAGTACTCATCAACTTGTGCGGTCGAAGATGACCAATGGTCGGAAGATTTAATTTCTCAACCATGATAGCAGTTGCAAGGTTGACTTCACAACTCCCATCAATGGCCAAGCTAGAAATTTTGTCTTTGACACCGTAACGGGTATAAAACCAACCAAGCAATTGAGATTTGACGAGGTCCAATTGCTCATCTACACCACGTAATGGCACTTCTTTGACTCCCTTAGGATCAGGAAGACAATGTTGTGGGCTAGCTTTTATGCGTCTTGTATTCGCCATGACGTATGAGGAAACCTCCACATAAGCTCTGAGGCCAACTATTGCGGTCCTCGATCAACACGTTTCGAGACACGTAGCACGTTTGCCCGAGGATCTAGCGAGGTTGTCCAACGCTTGGATTGCTGGACCTAGAATCAAACGGACGACACGATTTGATTAAAGGCTGTAGAACGACGACTCCGATGAAGGTGAATACTCCAGGGAATAGGTCGGTAGAACAATCAAGGACAAGATGCAAGATTGCTCAATCACCCTTGCCAGAAGCAAGTAAAGCTCGAAATTCACACAAGCAAGAAAATCGAAAAACTAAGTAATTTGATTTATAAAACGTCTACCTAAAACCTTACAAAGCAAGCCTATTTATAGGCTAAGATTTACAAAAACCCTAAGGAAAACAAGGAAAAGGGGAATTCGGCCATCTTGGGATCAAGATGGGCCGGCCCATGCTCTACTAGAACAACTAATCTAACTATAAATTAAACACTAAAGCCTAAGGCCCTATTCGGCCAACTCACTCGGAGGCCCACTTGACTCTTCATGGGCTTGGATCGTGGTGTAGATAACTTGATTGTCTCCTTCCAAGCCTTCAATTTCTCTATGGACTCCATGTTGGTCTTGGACAATTCGAACAAGGGCTTGGAGGGATTCTTTGAAGAACTTGGCTTGTGCACGTGTGACTGGGCCCAATGGAACTCGGACTGGGTCATTACTTGGGCTAAGGTCCGTGCACACATCAGTCCCCTCCACTTGAGAAGGATTCGTCCTCAAATCTGGATGGAAATGGATGATACTACAAGAGTTGGTAGTATGAACCCCAAATCTAATGCCACCACATATTGCCAAGAAAAACTCATGGCTTTACTCCAATGGCTCCTCTTGTTCGTATCATTCCCCTCCTCTTGAAAGCAATTTGCCCACAAATTGAAGCACGAATGGTGACAAGACGAGTTACATGCCTTCGACTCAATCTTGTTAGGATGGCTATAGATGTCATCCAATGCAAAACCCACGTGCTAAGTTGGAAAATAACCCTTGTCGAACCTTGAATCTCACAAACCATCTTCAATGTATGCTCAACTTGATCGTTTGTGGTCATGAGGTAAGGGTCCTCAAAGTGGTGTGAAGCGTATCCCGTGAAATCGAACTCCGGCCCGAACACACTTGCAAGGCCCCAAGGCGGATTTGGTGATGTTGGAGATTCATGTGGACTAAGAACAAGATGAAAATCATAATGGTCATTCAGGTACTTGTTCTTTAAACGAACCCTTGGTACACAACCATCCACAAAATGTGGAGTGTTCCCATCAAGATGAGCTCGAAGCAACTCCCCTTTGGTGTGGACTGATTTGAGTTGACATTGTTCCACGAATGGATACGAACGGGGTTTAACTCTTGGAGTACCAACTACATGGAAGCTTGCAAAGTTTACAAGTAGACCCTGTGAAGGTGCCCCAAGGCCCAGTGACACGAGCACGAGCTAAGAGATTCAAGGAGTCCCTTCAAGCCTTGGTACGTGCCGTCCAAACCCAAGAGAAACCGGTCATTGAAGGAATTGAGTTGGAATATCCTTGCACGACTACTAAAATGCTGCTTACAATTGAAGATGCAAATGTTCAAGCTCCAAACGGCGGGCTGAGCCGCAGTTAAGTACCCTCGCTGAGCCGTACGGGGGTCTCGCTGTCCGATCAGCGAGTCGGGGGTCCAAGGGGGCGACGCGCCCCTGGCTTATGATCTATAGTTAGTTGGGCTAGCTTATGATCTATAGTTAGTTGGGCTAGCTTTCGGTCAAGTGAAGGCCCAAGGGGCTGGCCGAACTTTCCTTGTTATTTTTCCAGTTTTGTTAGGTCTTAGTCACGGCTATTAATAGCCTCAAGCCGCATGTTACATTCAGTTTTTGAGAGTATTGAATAAAATTTCCAGAATTTCGTCCATTCCTTGTGGCAAATTCCCTTAGTTTGTAAAAGCTAAGTTGAACATCCTAGAGTTGATCCTAGGCTGTTCTTGACTTATCAATCAAGCACACATACTTGATTGTGGCGTCCTATACCGTTAAATCTGTTCTTGAGTGGTCCAAGTTCGGGTTCAACTCCGTCAAATCTTCATCGTGTTCCTCCAGATCCGAAGTAGCTTCCGCGTCTCGCATCAGCTGGCATCAGAGCTAGTTAGAGGTATCACGAATATCCCTTTTTATCGTTTTTAGATCTATTTTAGTCTTCTAAATTCGTAACTCAAGTGCTCGGGTTTGTCAAGTCAGAAATCTGTCTTTGTTGTTTCCTTGTCAGAAATCTGTCTTTGTTGTTTCCTTGTCAGAAATCTGTCTTTGTTGTTTACTTGTTGTCTGAAATTTTCTGTCCAGTTTTGTCTTGTGTTTATGTTCTGTTTAAATCCAAAAAAAAAAAAAAATCTCTTGTGTTGCATACCTTATTGTCATTCCCTTGAGTCGTTGCTGGAATTAATTTGCTGGGATACCGAATCTGTTTGCACTTGTTTCTTGAACCTTTGTGTTGTTGCTTTGCAAAACTCGAACATCAAAACCTTATTGGGGAAGTCTTGAGCTTCTTGGATCAAAGAGGTTAATCTTGGCAGTCTTGAAACCTGAAATAAACCTTCAACCGTGTTCTTGTTTTCATGGAACTTTGATCTTGAAACCAAATCTGTCCAAGTTGTTTACGTTAATTGCTGTGAAATTGTGGTCTAAACTAGCTGGCTATTGTGTGAAAACACCCCAACAGAAGTCAAAAAAAAAATTTCAAGAAAGACGGCTCTAGTTTCCAATTCTTGACCAGCCTTCAAGTTTTACCAAATCTGATTCAAACTTGGACTTTCAAATCTGAACAGCCCTAGTCTTGGTCAGCCTTCAAGCCACCAAATCTGATTCAAACTTGGACTTCCAAATCTGAACAACATCCAATTCTTGACAGCCTACAAGTTTACCAAATTTTGTGCAAAATCTGACTTCCAAATCTGACCAGCCCCAAAATTTCGAATTTGGACCACTTGGGACTCCCAAATCTGACCAAACTCCAAGGTTTCTAATCTTGGCAACCCCAAGTGTCCAAATCAGATCACGGACCAAAAAGACCACGGACCAGCAGCTCAACACATTCCAGAAATTTGGGTTTCGGGTAGAGTTTTCTAGGATTTTCAAAATTTCAGCATTCAAGTTAATTGTCATACTTTCTTTTGAGTCGTTAGTTATTGTCCAGCTATATTCTGAGTCTTGAGTCGTGTCTAGGTCTTCAGTCATTCACCTCCATTTATTGCTACTAGCTTGTGTGTCACTTGTTGACTAGTCAAGAACGTACACTGCGGTGACGCCTAGTTTGTTCAACTCGAGCAACTAGCAAGCCAAGGAATTGCTTGGTAAGATTATTAGAGGGTGATACACTTGAGTGAAACACGAGTGTGAGTGACTTATACATCGTATAAAAAAAAAAGAAAAAAGAAAGAGAGGAACTCGTTTTGTTTATTTGTTTTGCAGGTGAACTAAATATGTCTAGTGGAGTTGGTGAACAAACCATGGACATCAAACTACAGTTGGAAGCCATGATGAGGGAGTTCAAACGATTGCTTAAGAATGAAATTGAACCATTGCATGATCGAATCGATCAGTTGGAGAACTCGAGGCCTCCACCTACCCCGAGTAAGGGCAAAGAATCGGCGTACTCAAATAATGAAGAGGAAGCGTTTGAGGGAAGGTACCAAAATGATCAAAGGTTCCAACGTCGAGGAGACGACACCATTAAAGGTGTCAAACTCAAGATTCCCTCATTCCAAGGCAAGTCGGACCCCGAGGCGTACTTGGAATGGGAACGGAAAATTGAGTTAGTCTATGAATGCCACACCTATACGGAGGAGCAAAAGGTGAAACTAGCAGCCGTAGAATTCACTGACTACGCCTCCATTTGGTGGGACCAACTTAGACTAAGCCGAAGGAGAAATCGTGAGAGACCTGTGGAAACTTGGGAGGAAATGAGGAGTCTGATGAGAAAAAGGTTCGTTCCGAGCTACTATAGTCGAGATCTACACCGTCAGCTACAAGCTCTCAACCAAGGGTCCATGTCAGTTGAGGATTATTACAAGGAGATGGAAATGGCCATCATGAAGGCGGATTTACGTGAAGATGGAGAGGCCACTATGGCTCGTTTTCTACATGGATTGAGGCCCGAGATTGCCGAAGTAGTGGAACTCCAACACTACCTCGACATGAATGAAATGCTCGAGAAGGCGGTTACAATTGAACGGCGCCTCAAGAGGAGGGGTACTGCGCGACAAAGCACTACTTATCAAGCTGGAAATTGGCACACTTCTCAACCAAAAGGGGAGGAGAAAGCCGCAGCTCCTTCTTACCCTCCAAGGCCGAATGGCCTCCCTTCCAAGGCAACGCCCAAGCCTGACTTTGAGGCTAATAATGCAGCTACCAAACCGCGTGGTCGAGACACCAAGTGCTTTAAGTGTCAAGGATTTGGCCATATCGCTTCTCAATGCCCCAGCCAAAGGACCATGCTGATGTTGCCAAATGGGGAAATTGTATCAGATGAGGAAGAGGAGTACGAGGGGATACCGCCTTTAGAAGAGGAAGAGAATGAATCGAGTGAGGAGATACCTACGCATGAGGAGATTGGATGCCTAGTGGTTCGAAAGGTCCTCACTACCCGCGCCAAAGAGGAGGAAATGGAGGTACAACGGGACAACCTTTTCTACACAAGGTGTCATATCAAGGATAAGGTGTGTAGTGTTGTTATTGATAGTGGGAGTTGTGCCAATGTCGCTAGTCTACTCATGGTAGAAATGCTAGGGCTCCAAGTTATCAAACATCCAAGACCTTATCGCCTTCAATGGTTGAACAATGAAGGGGAAGTCCGTGTGTTTAGACAAGTAAAAGTGCCATTCCGAATTGGCAAGTATGAAGACGAGGTTACTTGTGATGTCGTGCCAATGCAAGCAAGTCACCTCATTCTTGGACGGCCTTGGCAATATGATCGCGATGTCGAATTCAAGGGAAGAGCTAATAAATATGTCTTTACTCATTGCAATAGAAAGGTGACACTTGTACCTCTCACCCCAAAACAAGTGTATGAAGATCAAATGAGGCTCCAAAAGGAGTATGAGCTAGAACTTGAGAGGAAAAAGCGAGAGAAAAGTGAGGAAGAAAAAGGAGAGAGTAGGGCCGAAACCCTAGGGAAGAAAAAGGCAACAAGTGGGTCGGCTATGAGAGAAGAAAATAAGGGGAAGCTAAGCTTGCTAGCAAAAGCCAAAGATGTAAGGCGAGCTTTGTCTTCCAACCAACTCTTACTTATGCTTGTGTGCAAAGAAGAGTTGGTCAATTCATCCATACCTACTGACTCCTTGCCTTCTACTATGTTACATCTCTTGCAGGAATTTGAGGACATATTTCCTGAGGATGTACCTGATGGACTACCACCGCTAAGGGGAATCGAGCACCAAATCAATCTCATTCCTGGAGCACCATTGCCTAACAAACCAGCCTATAGAATGGGTCCTGAGGAAACAAAGGAATTGCAAAGGCAAGTGGAGGAATTGCTAAGGAAAGGTTGGGCTAGAGAAAGTCTAAGTCCATGCGCTGTACCAGTGATTCTCGTGCCAAAGAAAGCTGAGTTCGTGAGATCATTACATGACAAGGTTCGTACCAACATCGAGAGGAGGACGGCCCAATATGTCCAACAAGCTAATAAGCACAGGTGCAAGCTTGTCTTTGAACCAGGTGATTGGGTCTGGTTACATTTGCGCAAGGAGAGGTTTCCAAAACCACGGCAAAGCAAGCTGTCACCAAGAGGAGATGGGCCTTTTCAAGTTATTGAGCGCATCAACGACAATGCATACCGCTTAGATCTGCCTGGTGAGTATACTGTTAGTGCTACATTCAATGTTGCTGATCTAAGTCCATTTATTGCAGGGGACGAGTACGATTTGAGGGCAAATCCTTTTCAAGAGGAGGGGAATGATGCGGTTGAGCACGAGGCCCAAAGTGTACAAGTAGACCCTGTGAAGGTGCCCCAAGGCCCAGTGACACGAGCACGAGCTAAGAGATTCAAGGAGTCCCTTCAAGCCTTGGTACGTGCCGTCCAAACCCAAGAGAAACCGGTCATTGAAGGAATTGAGTTGGAATATCCTTGCACGACTACTAAAATGCTGCTTACAATTGAAGATGCAAATGTTCAAGCACCAAACGGCGAGCTGAGCCGCAGTTAAGTACCCTCGCTGAGCCGTACGGGGGTCTCGCTGTCCGATCAGCGAGTCGGGGGTCCAAGGGGGCGACGCGCCCCTGGCTTATGATCTATAGTTAGTTGGGCTAGCTTATGATCTATAGTTAGTTGGGCTAGCTTTCGGTCAAGTGAAGGCCCAAGGGGCTGGCCGAACTTTCCTTGTTATTTTTCCAGTTTTATTAGGTCTTAGTCACGGCTATTAATAGCCTCAAGCCGCATGTTACATTCAGTTTTTGAGAGTATTGAATAAAATTTCCAGAATTTCGTCCATTCCTTGTGGCAAATTCCCTTAGCTTGTAAAAGCTAAGTTGAACATCCTAGAGTTGATCCTAGGCTGTTCTTGACTTATCAATCAAGCACACATACTTGATTGTGGCGTCCTCTACCGTTAAATCTGTTCTTGAGTGGTCCAAGTTCAGGTTCAACTCCGTCAAATCTTCATCGTGTTCCTCTAGATCCGAAGTAGCTTCCGCGTCTCGCATCATGAGTTGACATTGTCCCACGAATGGATACGAATGGGGTTTAACTCTTGGAGTACCAACTACATGGAAGCTTGCAAAGTCTACAATTGATTTTGGAATGGAACACACCAAGATCAGCTCAACTTGCCTTTGCTTGATCTGAATACAAGAAGAAACACTAAACAAAGCAAGGTAAGTTCGTTAGGAAAATAATAGGCCTTCACCGGGTTGCTCAAGATCAGCCCACTTTCTCTCTTTTCTCCCTTTTTACCACCTATCTCATCAGATTTTTCCATCTCTTTGTCTATTTCAACAGCTGACCCTTTCATCTCATTGCATTCAACTCCCTCGGGTTTTATCTCTTCAGGCACAATTCCCTCATCTAGCTGTTTCTCCATTCAATGACGCTCAACCTTACTTTTCATGTGTGCTAGATCAATACAAAACTGGTCATAAGTAAGTGATACAAGTGCAATACGACGACTATTAAATAAGAAGGAATACTTATTAGTATGTCCGTCATATTTAACTTCTGGCCTCGACATCCACGCTTTGCCCAACAACCCGTGTCACTTGAATTGGGACTACATCACACAACACCTCGTCCACATATTTGCCGATTTGAATAGGTACAAGTGTGTGCTTAGTAACCCAGACAACACCTTGAGTACTCATCAACTTGTGCGGTCGAAGATGACCAATGGTCGGAAGATTTAATTTCTCAACCATGATAGCAGTTGCAAGGTTGACTTCACAACTCCCATCAATGGCCAAGCTACAAATTTTGTCTTTGACACCGCAACGGGTATAAAACCAACCAAGCAATTGAGATTTGACGAGGTCCAATTGCTCATCTACACCACGTAATGGCACTTCTTTGACTCCCTTAGGATCAGGAAGACAATGTTGTGGGCTAGCTTTTATGCGTCTTGTATTCGCCATGACGTATGAGGGAACCTCCACATAAGCTTTGAGGCCAACTATTACGGTCCTCGATCAACACGTTTCGAGACACGTAGCACGTTTGCCCGAGGATCTAGCGAGGTTGTCCAACGCTTGGATTGCTGGACCTAGAATCAAACGGACGACACGATTTGATTAAAGGCTGTAGAACGACGACTCCGATGAAGGTGAATACTCCAGGGAATAGGTCGGTAGAACAATCAAGGACAAGATGCAAGATTGCTCAATCACCCTTGCCAGAAGCAAGTAAAGCTCGAAATTCACACAAGCAAGAAAATCGAAAAACTAAGTAATTTGATTTATAAAACGTCTACCTAAAACCTTACAAAGCAAGCCTATTTATAGGCTAAGAGTTACAAAAACCCTAAGGAAAACAAGGAAAAGGGGAATTCGGCCATCTTGGGATCAAGATGGGCCGGCCCATGCTCTACTAGAACAACTAATCTAACTATAAATTAAACACTAAAGCCTAAGGCCCTATTCGGCCAACTCACTCGGAGGCCCACTTGACTCTTCATGGGCTTGGATCGTGGTGTAGATAACTTGATTGTCTCCTTCCAAGCCTTCAATTTCTCTATGGACTCCATGTTGGTCTTGGACAATTCGAACAAGGGCTTGGAGGGATTCTTTGAATAACTTGGCTTGTGCACGTGTGACTGGGCCCAATGGAACTCGGACTGGGTCATTACTTGGGCTAAGGTCCGTGCACACATCAGTCCCCTCCACTTGAGAAGGATTCGTCCTCAAATCTGGATGGAAATGGATGATACTACAAGAGTTGGTAGTATGAACCCCAAATCTAATGCCACCACATATTGCCAAGAAAAACTCATGGCTTTACTCCAATCGCTCCTCTTGTTCGTATCATTCCCCTCCTCTTGAAAGCAATTTGCCCACAAATTGAAGCACGAATGGTGACAAGACGAGTTACATGCCTTCGACTCAATCTTGTTAGGATGGCTATAGATGTCATCCAATGCAAAACCCACGTGCTAAGTTGGAAAATAACCCTTGTCGAACCTTGAATCTCACAAACCATCTTCAATGTATGCTCAACTTGATCGTTTGTGGTCATGAGGTAAGGGTCCTCAAAGTGGTGTGAAGCGTATCCCGTGAAATCGAACTCCGGCCCGAACACACTTGCAAGGCCCCAAGGCGGATTTGGTGATGTTGGAGATTCATGTGGACTAAGAACAAGATGAAAATCATAATGGTCATTCAGGTACTTGTTCTTTAAACGAACCCATGGTACACAACCATCCACAAAATGTGGAGTGTTCCCATCAAGATGAGCTCGAAGCAACTCCCCTTTGGTGTGGACTGATTTGAGTTGACATTGTTCCACGAATGGATACGAACGGGGTTTAACTCTTGGAGTACCAACTACATGGAAGCTTGCAAAGTCTACAATTGATTTTGGAATGGAACACACCAAGATCAGCTCAACTTGCCTTTGCTTGATCTGAATACAAGAAGAAACACTAAACAAAGCAAGGTAAGTTCGTTAGGAAAATAATAGGCCTTCACCGGGTTGCTCAAGATCAGCCCACTTTCTCTCTTTTCTCCCTTTTTACCACCCATCTCATCAGATTTTTCCATCTCTTTGTCTATTTCAACAGCTGACCCTTTCATCTCATTGCATTCAACTCCCTCGGGTTTTATCTCTTCAGGCACAATTCCCTCATCTAGCTGTTTCTCCATTCAATAACGCTCAACCTTACTTTTCATGTGTGCTAGATCAATACAAAACTGGTCATAAGTAAGTGATACAAGTGCAATACGACGACTATTAAATAAGAAGGAATACTTATTAGTATGTCCGTCATATTTAACTTCTGGCCTCGACATCCACGCTTTGCCCAACAACCCGTGTCACTTGAATTGGGACTACATCACACAACACCTCGTCCACATATTTGCCGATTTGAATAGGTACAAGTGTGTGCTTAGTAACCCAGACAACACCTTGAGTACTCATCAACTTGTGCGGTCGAAGATGACCAATGGTCGGAAGATTTAATTTCTCAACCATGATAGCAGTTGCAAGGTTGACTTCACAACTCCCATCAATGGCCAAGCTACAAATTTTGTCTTTGACACCGCAACGGGTATAAAGCCAACCAAGCAATTGAGATTTGACGAGGTCCAATTGCTCATCTACACCACGTAATGGCACTTCTTTGACTCCCTTAGGATCAGGAAGACAATGTTGTGGGCTAGCTTTTATGCGTCTTGTATTCGCCATGACGTATGAGGGAACCTCCACATAAGCTCTGAGGCCAACTATTGCGGTCCTCGATCAACACGTTTCGAGACACGTAGCACGTTTGCCCGAGGATCTAGCGAGGTTGTCCGACGCTTGGATTGCTGGACCTAGAATCAAACGGACGACACGATTTGATTAAAGGCTGTAGAACGACGACTCCGATGAAGGTGAATACTCCAGGGAATAGGTCGGTAGAACAATCAAGGACAAGATGCAAGATTGCTCAATCACCCTTGCCAGAAGCAAGTAAAGCTCGAAATTCACACAAGCAAGAAAATCGAAAAACTAAGTAATTTGATTTATAAAACGTCTACCTAAAACCTTACAAAGCAAGCCTATTTATAGGCTAAGAGTTACAAAAACCCTAAGGAAAACAAGGAAAAGGGGAATTCGGCCATCTTGGGATCAAGATGGGCCGGCCCATGCTCTACTAGAACAACTAATCGAACTATAAATTAAACACTAAAGCCTAAGGCCCTATTCGGCCAACTCACTCGGAGGCCCACTTGACTCTTCATGGGCTTGGATCGTGGTGTAGATAACTTGATTGTCTCCTTCCAAGCCTTCAATTTCTCTATGGACTCCATGTTGGTCTTGGACAATTCGAACAAGGGCTTGGAGGGATTCTTTGAAGAACTTGGCTTGTGCACGTGTGACTGGGCCCAATGGAACTCGGACTGGGTCATTACTTGGGCTAAGGTCCGTGCACACATCAGTCCCCTCCACTTGAGAAGGATTCGTCCTCAAATCTGGATGGAAATGGATGATACTACAAGAGTTGGTAGTATGAACCCCAAATCTAATGCCACCACATATTGCCAAGAAAAACTCATGGCTTTACTCCAATCGCTCCTCTTGTTCGTATCATTCCCCTCCTCTTGAAAGCAATTTGCCCACAAATTGAAGCACGAATGGTGACAAGACGAGTTACATGCCTTCGACTCAATCTTGTTAGGATGGCTATAGATGTCATCCAATGCAAAACCCACGTGCTAAGTTGGAAAATAACCCTTGTCGAACCTTGAATCTCACAAACCATCTTCAATGTATGCTCAACTTGATCGTTTGTGGTCATGAGGTAAGGGTCCTCAAAGTGGTGTGAAGCGTATCCCGTGAAATCGAACTCCGGCCCGAACACACTTGCAAGGCCCCAAGGCGGATTTGGTGATGTTGGAGATTCATGTGGACTAAGAACAAGATGAAAATCATAATGGTCATTCAGGTACTTGTTCTTTAAACGAACCCATGGTACACAACCATCCACAAAATGTGGAGTGTTCCCATCAAGATGAGCTCGAAGCAACTCCCCTTTGGTGTGGACTGATTTGAGTTGACATTGTTCCACGAATGGATACGAACGGGGTTTAACTCTTGGAGTACCAACTACATGGAAGCTTGCAAAGTCTACAATTGATTTTGGAATGGAACACACCAAGATCAGCTCAACTTGCCTTTGCTTGATCTGAATACAAGAAGAAACACTAAACAAAGCAAGGTAAGTTCGTTAGGAAAATAATAGGCCTTCACCGGGTTGCTCAAGATCAGCCCACTTTCTCTCTTTTCTCCCTTTTTACCACCCATCTCATCAGATTTTTCCATCTCTTTGTCTATTTCAACAGCTGACCCTTTCATCTCATTGCATTCAACTCCCTCGGGTTTTATCTCTTCAGGCACAATTCCCTCATCTAGCTGTTTCTCCATTCAATAACGCTCAACCTTACTTTTCATGTGTGCTAGATCAATACAAAACTGGTCATAAGTAAGTGATACAAGTGCAATACGACGACTATTAAATAAGAAGGAATACTTATTAGTATGTCCGTCATATTTAACTTCTGGCCTCGACATCCACGCTTTGCCCAACAACCCGTGTCACTTGAATTGGGACTACATCACACAACACCTCGTCCACATATTTGCCGATTTGAATAGGTACAAGTGTGTGCTTAGTAACCCAGACAACACCTTGAGTACTCATCAACTTGTGCGGTCGAAGATGACCAATGGTCGGAAGATTTAATTTCTCAACCATGATAGCAGTTGCAAGGTTGACTTCACAACTCCCATCAATGGCCAAGCTACAAATTTTGTCTTTGACACCGCAACGGGTATAAAGCCAACCAAGCAATTGAGATTTGACGAGGTCCAATTGCTCATCTACACCACGTAATGGCACTTCTTTGACTCCCTTAGGATCAGGAAGACAATGTTGTGGGCTAGCTTTTATGCGTCTTGTATTCGCCATGACGTATGAGGGAACCTCCACATAAGCTCTGAGGCCAACTATTGCGGTCCTCGATCAACACGTTTCGAGACACGTAGCACGTTTGCCCGAGGATCTAGCGAGGTTGTCCGACGCTTGGATTGCTGGACCTAGAATCAAACGGACGACACGATTTGATTAAAGGCTGTAGAACGACGACTCCGATGAAGGTGAATACTCCAGGGAATAGGTCGGTAGAACAATCAAGGACAAGATGCAAGATTGCTCAATCACCCTTGCCAGAAGCAAGTAAAGCTCGAAATTCACACAAGCAAGAAAATCGAAAAACTAAGTAATTTGATTTATAAAACGTCTACCTAAAACCTTACAAAGCAAGCCTATTTATAGGCTAAGAGTTACAAAAACCCTAAGGAAAACAAGGAAAAGGGGAATTCGGCCATCTTGGGATCAAGATGGGCCGGCCCATGCTCTACTAGAACAACTAATCTAACTATAAATTAAACACTAAAGCCTAAGGCCCTATTCGGCCAACTCACTCGGAGGCCCACTTGACTCTTCATGGGCTTGGATCGTGGTGTAGATAACTTGATTGTCTCCTTCCAAGCCTTCAATTTCTCTATGGACTCCATGTTGGTCTTGGACAATTCGAACAAGGGCTTGGAGGGATTCTTTGAAGAACTTGGCTTGTGCACGTGTGACTGGGCCCAATGGAACTCGGACTGGGTCATTACTTGGGCTAAGGTCCGTGCACACATCAGTCCCCTCCACTTGAGAAGGATTCGTCCTCAAATCTGGATGGAAATGGATGATACTACAAGAGTTGGTAGTATGAACCCCAAATCTAATGCCACCACATATTGCCAAGAAAAACTCATGGCTTTACTCCAATCGCTCCTCTTGTTCGTATCATTCCCCTCCTCTTGAAAGCAATTTGCCCACAAATTGAAGCACGAATGGTGACAAGACGAGTTACATGCCTTCGACTCAATCTTGTTAGGATGGCTATAGATGTCATCCAATGCAAAACCCACGTGCTAAGTTGGAAAATAACCCTTGTCGAACCTTGAATCTCACAAACCATCTTCAATGTATGCTCAACTTGATCGTTTGTGGTCATGAGGTAAGGGTCCTCAAAGTGGTGTGAAGCGTATCCCGTGAAATCGAACTCCGGCCCGAACACACTTGCAAGGCCCCAAGGCGGATTTGGTGATGTTGGAGATTCATGTGGACTAAGAACAAGATGAAAATCATAATGGTCATTCAGGTACTTGTTCTTTAAACGAACCCATGGTACACAACCATCCACAAAATGTGGAGTGTTCCCATCAAGATGAGCTCGAAGCAACTCCCCTTTGGTGTGGACTGATTTGAGTTGACATTGTTCCACGAATGGATACGAACGGGGTTTAACTCTTGGAGTACCAACTACATGGAAGCTTGCAAAGTCTACAATTGATTTTGGAATGGAACACACCAAGATCAGCTCAACTTGCCTTTGCTTGATCTGAATACAAGAAGAAACACTAAACAAAGCAAGGTAAGTTCGTTAGGAAAATAATAGGCCTTCACCGGGTTGCTCAAGATCAGCCCACTTTCTCTCTTTTCTCCCTTTTTACCACCCATCTCATCAGATTTTTCCATCTCTTTGTCTATTTCAACAGCTGACCCTTTCATCTCATTGCATTCAACTCCCTCGGGTTTTATCTCTTCAGGCACAATTCCCTCATCTAGCTGTTTCTCCATTCAATAACGCTCAACCTTACTTTTCATGTGTGCTAGATCAATACAAAACTGGTCATAAGTAAGTGATACAAGTGCAATACGACGACTATTAAATAAGAAGGAATACTTATTAGTATGTCCGTCATATTTAACTTCTGGCCTCGACATCCACGCTTTGCCCAACAACCCGTGTCACTTGAATTGGGACTACATCACACAACACCTCGTCCACATATTTGCCGATTTGAATAGGTACAAGTGTGTGCTTAGTAACCCAGACAACACCTTGAGTACTCATCAACTTGTGCGGTCGAAGATGACCAATGGTCGGAAGATTTAATTTCTCAACCATGATAGCAGTTGCAAGGTTGACTTCACAACTCCCATCAATGGCCAAGCTACAAATTTTGTCTTTGACACCGCAACGGGTATAAAGCCAACCAAGCAATTGAGATTTGACGAGGTCCAATTGCTCATCTACACCACGTAATGGCACTTCTTTGACTCCCTTAGGATCAGGAAGACAATGTTGTGGGCTAGCTTTTATGCGTCTTGTATTCGCCATGACGTATGAGGGAACCTCCACATAAGCTCTGAGGCCAACTATTGCGGTCCTCGATCAACACGTTTCGAGACACGTAGCACGTTTGCCCGAGGATCTAGCGAGGTTGTCCGACGCTTGGATTGCTGGACCTAGAATCAAACGGACGACACGATTTGATTAAAGGCTGTAGAACGACGACTCCGATGAAGGTGAATACTCCAGGGAATAGGTCGGTAGAACAATCAAGGACAAGATGCAAGATTGCTCAATCACCCTTGCCAGAAGCAAGTAAAGCTCGAAATTCACACAAGCAAGAAAATCGAAAAACTAAGTAATTTGATTTATAAAACGTCTACCTAAAACCTTACAAAGCAAGCCTATTTATAGGCTAAGAGTTACAAAAACCCTAAGGAAAACAAGGAAAAGGGGAATTCGGCCATCTTGGGATCAAGATGGGCCGGCCCATGCTCTACTAGAACAACTAATCTAACTATAAATTAAACACTAAAGCCTAAGGCCCTATTCGGCCAACTCACTCGGAGGCCCACTTGACTCTTCATGGGCTTGGATCGTGGTGTAGATAACTTGATTGTCTCCTTCCAAGCCTTCAATTTCTCTATGGACTCCATGTTGGTCTTGGACAATTCGAACAAGGGCTTGGAGGGATTCTTTGAAGAACTTGGCTTGTGCACGTGTGACTGGGCCCAATGGAACTCGGACTGGGTCATTACTTGGGCTAAGGTCCGTGCACACATCAGTCCCCTCCACTTGAGAAGGATTCGTCCTCAAATCTGGATGGAAATGGATGATACTACAAGAGTTGGTAGTATGAACCCCAAATCTAATGCCACCACATATTGCCAAGAAAAACTCATGGCTTTACTCCAATGGCTCCTCTTGTTCGTATCATTCCCCTCCTCTTGAAAGCAATTTGCCCACAAATTGAAGCACGAATGGTGACAAGACGAGTTACATGCCTTCGACTCAATCTTGTTAGGATGGCTATAGATGTCATCCAATGCAAAACCCACGTGCTAAGTTGGAAAATAACCCTTGTCGAACCTTGAATCTCACAAACCATCTTCAATGTATGCTCAACTTGATCGTTTGTGGTCATGAGGTAAGGGTCCTCAAAGTGGTGTGAAGCGTATCCCGTGAAATCGAACTCCGGCCCGAACACACTTGCAAGGCCCCAAGGCGGATTTGGTGATGTTGGAGATTCATGTGGACTAAGAACAAGATGAAAATCATAATGGTCATTCAGGTACTTGTTCTTTAAACGAACCCATGGTACACAACCATCCACAAAATGTGGAGTGTTCCCATCAAGATGAGCTCGAAGCAACTCCCCTTTGGTGTGGACTGATTTGAGTTGACATTGTTCCACGAATGGATACGAACGGGGTTTAACTCTTGGAGTACCAACTACATGGAAGCTTGCAAAGTCTACAATTGATTTTGGAATGGAACACACCAAGATCAGCTCAACTTGCCTTTGCTTGATCTGAATACAAGAAGAAACACTAAACAAAGCAAGGTAAGTTCGTTAGGAAAATAATAGGCCTTCACCGGGTTGCTCAAGATCAGCCCACTTTCTCTCTTTTCTCCCTTTTTACCACCCATCTCATCAGATTTTTCCATCTCTTTGTCTATTTCAACAGCTGACCCTTTCATCTCATTGCATTCAACTCCCTCGGGTTTTATCTCTTCAGGCACAATTCCCTCATCTAGCTGTTTCTCCATTCAATAACGCTCAACCTTACTTTTCATGTGTGCTAGATCAATACAAAACTGGTCATAAGTAAGTGATACAAGTGCAATACGACGACTATTAAATAAGAAGGAATACTTATTAGTATGTCCGTCATATTTAACTTCTGGCCTCGACATCCACGCTTTGCCCAACAACCCGTGTCACTTGAATTGGGACTACATCACACAACACCTCGTCCACATATTTGCCGATTTGAATAGGTACAAGTGTGTGCTTAGTAACCCAGACAACACCTTGAGTACTCATCAACTTGTGCGGTCGAAGATGACCAATGGTCGGAAGATTTAATTTCTCAACCATGATAGCAGTTGCAAGGTTGACTTCACAACTCCCATCAATGGCCAAGCTACAAATTTTGTCTTTGACACCGCAACGGGTATAAAGCCAACCAAGCAATTGAGATTTGACGAGGTCCAATTGCTCATCTACACCACGTAATGGCACTTCTTTGACTCCCTTAGGATCAGGAAGACAATGTTGTGGGCTAGCTTTTATGCGTCTTGTATTCGCCATGACGTATGAGGGAACCTCCACATAAGCTCTGAGGCCAACTATTGCGGTCCTCGATCAACACGTTTCGAGACACGTAGCACGTTTGCCCGAGGATCTAGCGAGGTTGTCCGACGCTTGGATTGCTGGACCTAGAATCAAACGGACGACACGATTTGATTAAAGGCTGTAGAACGACGACTCCGATGAAGGTGAATACTCCAGGGAATAGGTCGGTAGAACAATCAAGGACAAGATGCAAGATTGCTCAATCACCCTTGCCAGAAGCAAGTAAAGCTCGAAATTCACACAAGCAAGAAAATCGAAAAACTAAGTAATTTGATTTATAAAACGTCTACCTAAAACCTTACAAAGCAAGCCTATTTATAGGCTAAGAGTTACAAAAACCCTAAGGAAAACAAGGAAAAGGGGAATTCGGCCATCTTGGGATCAAGATGGGCCGGCCCATGCTCTACTAGAACAACTAATCTAACTATAAATTAAACACTAAAGCCTAAGGCCCTATTCGGCCAACTCACTCGGAGGCCCACTTGACTCTTCATGGGCTTGGATCGTGGTGTAGATAACTTGATTGTCTCCTTCCAAGCCTTCAATTTCTCTATGGACTCCATGTTGGTCTTGGACAATTCGAACAAGGGCTTGGAGGGATTCTTTGAAGAACTTGGCTTGTGCACGTGTGACTGGGCCCAATGGAACTCGGACTGGGTCATTACTTGGGCTAAGGTCCGTGCACACATCAGTCCCCTCCACTTGAGAAGGATTCGTCCTCAAATCTGGATGGAAATGGATGATACTACAAGAGTTGGTAGTATGAACCCCAAATCTAATGCCACCACATATTGCCAAGAAAAACTCATGGCTTTACTCCAATGGCTCCTCTTGTTCGTATCATTCCCCTCCTCTTGAAAGCAATTTGCCCACAAATTGAAGCACGAATGGTGACAAGACGAGTTACATGCCTTCGACTCAATCTTGTTAGGATGGCTATAGATGTCATCCAATGCAAAACCCACGTGCTAAGTTGGAAAATAACCCTTGTCGAACCTTGAATCTCACAAACCATCTTCAATGTATGCTCAACTTGATCGTTTGTGGTCATGAGGTAAGGGTCCTCAAAGTGGTGTGAAGCGTATCCCGTGAAATCGAACTCCGGCCCGAACACACTTGCAAGGCCCCAAGGCGGATTTGGTGATGTTGGAGATTCACGTGGACTAAGAACAAGATGAAAATCATAATGGTCATTCAGGTACTTGTTCTTTAAACGAACCCATGGTACACAACCATCCACAAAATGTGGAGTGTTCCCATCAAGATGAGCTCGAAGCAACTCCCCTTTGGTGTGGACTGATTTGAGTTGACATTGTTCCACGAATGGATACGAACGGGGTTTAACTCTTGGAGTACCAACTACATGGAAGCTTGCAAAGTCTACAATTGATTTTGGAATGGAACACACCAAGATCAGCTCAACTTGCCTTTGCTTGATCTGAATACAAGAAGAAACACTAAACAAAGCAAGGTAAGTTCGTTAGGAAAATAATAGGCCTTCACCGGGTTGCTCAAGATCAGCCCACTTTCTCTCTTTTCTCCCTTTTTACCACCCATCTCATCAGATTTTTCCATCTCTTTGTCTATTTCAACAGCTGACCCTTTCATCTCATTGCATTCAACTCCCTCGGGTTTTATCTCTTCAGGCACAATTCCCTCATCTAGCTGTTTCTCCATTCAATAACGCTCAACCTTACTTTTCATGTGTGCTAGATCAATACAAAACTGGTCATAAGTAAGTGATACAAGTGCAATACGACGACTATTAAATAAGAAGGAATACTTATTAGTATGTCCGTCATATTTAACTTCTGGCCTCGACATCCACGCTTTGCCCAACAACCCGTGTCACTTGAATTGGGACTACATCACACAACACCTCGTCCACATATTTGCCGATTTGAATAGGTACAAGTGTGTGCTTAGTAACCCAGACAACACCTTGAGTACTCATCAACTTGTGCGGTCGAAGATGACCAATGGTCGGAAGATTTAATTTCTCAACCATGATAGCAGTTGCAAGGTTGACTTCACAACTCCCATCAATGGCCAAGCTACAAATTTTGTCTTTGACACCGCAACGGGTATAAAGCCAACCAAGCAATTGAGATTTGACGAGGTCCAATTGCTCATCTACACCACGTAATGGCACTTCTTTGACTCCCTTAGGATCAGGAAGACAATGTTGTGGGCTAGCTTTTATGCGTCTTGTATTCGCCATGACGTATGAGGGAACCTCCACATAAGCTCTGAGGCCAACTATTGCGGTCCTCGATCAACACGTTTCGAGACACGTAGCACGTTTGCCCGAGGATCTAGCGAGGTTGTCCGACGCTTGGATTGCTGGACCTAGAATCAAACGGACGACACGATTTGATTAAAGGCTGTAGAACGACGACTCCGATGAAGGTGAATACTCCAGGGAATAGGTCGGTAGAACAATCAAGGACAAGATGCAAGATTGCTCAATCACCCTTGCCAGAAGCAAGTAAAGCTCGAAATTCACACAAGCAAGAAAATCGAAAAACTAAGTAATTTGATTTATAAAACGTCTACCTAAAACCTTACAAAGCAAGCCTATTTATAGGCTAAGAGTTACAAAAACCCTAAGGAAAACAAGGAAAAGGGGAATTCGGCCATCTTGGGATCAAGATGGGCCGGCCCATGCTCTACTAGAACAACTAATCTAACTATAAATTAAACACTAAAGCCTAAGGCCCTATTCGGCCAACTCACTCGGAGGCCCACTTGACTCTTCATGGGCTTGGATCGTGGTGTAGATAACTTGATTGTCTCCTTCCAAGCCTTCAATTTCTCTATGGACTCCATGTTGGTCTTGGACAATTCGAACAAGGGCTTGGAGGGATTCTTTGAAGAACTTGGCTTGTGCACGTGTGACTGGGCCCAATGGAACTCGGACTGGGTCATTACTTGGGCTAAGGTCCGTGCACACATCAGTCCCCTCCACTTGAGAAGGATTCGTCCTCAAATCTGGATGGAAATGGATGATACTACAAGAGTTGGTAGTATGAACCCCAAATCTAATGCCACCACATATTGCCAAGAAAAACTCATGGCTTTACTCCAATGGCTCCTCTTGTTCGTATCATTCCCCTCCTCTTGAAAGCAATTTGCCCACAAATTGAAGCACGAATGGTGACAAGACGAGTTACATGCCTTCGACTCAATCTTGTTAGGATGGCTATAGATGTCATCCAATGCAAAACCCACGTGCTAAGTTGGAAAATAACCCTTGTCGAACCTTGAATCTCACAAACCATCTTCAATGTATGCTCAACTTGATCGTTTGTGGTCATGAGGTAAGGGTCCTCAAAGTGGTGTGAAGCGTATCCCGTGAAATCGAACTCCGGCCCGAACACACTTGCAAGGCCCCAAGGCGGATTTGGTGATGTTGGAGATTCACGTGGACTAAGAACAAGATGAAAATCATAATGGTCATTCAGGTACTTGTTCTTTAAACGAACCCTTGGTACACAACCATCCACAAAATGTGGAGTGTTCCCATCAAGATGAGCTCGAAGCAACTCCCCTTTGGTGTGGACTGATTTGAGTTGACATTGTTCCACGAATGGATACGAACGGGGTTTAACTCTTGGAGTACCAACTACATGGAAGCTTGCAAAGTCTACAATTGATTTTGGAATGGAACACACCAAGATCAGCTCAACTTGCCTTTGCTTGATCTGAATACAAGAAGAAACACTAAACAAAGCAAGGTAAGTTCGTTAGGAAAATAATAGGCCTTCACCGGGTTGCTCAAGATCAGCCCACTTTCTCTCTTTTCTCCCTTTTTACCACCCATCTCATCAGATTTTTCCATCTCTTTGTCTATTTCAACAGCTGACCCTTTCATCTCATTGCATTCAACTCCCTCGGGTTTTATCTCTTCAGGCACAATTCCCTCATCTAGCTGTTTCTCCATTCAATAACGCTCAACCTTACTTTTCATGTGTGCTAGATCAATACAAAACTGGTCATAAGTAAGTGATACAAGTGCAATACGACGACTATTAAATAAGAAGGAATACTTATTAGTATGTCCGTCATATTTAACTTCTGGCCTCGACATCCACGCTTTGCCCAACAACCCGTGTCACTTGAATTGGGACTACATCACACAACACCTCGTCCACATATTTGCCGATTTGAATAGGTACAAGTGTGTGCTTAGTAACCCAGACAACACCTTGAGTACTCATCAACTTGTGCGGTCGAAGATGACCAATGGTCGGAAGATTTAATTTCTCAACCATGATAGCAGTTGCAAGGTTGACTTCACAACTCCCATCAATGGCCAAGCTACAAATTTTGTCTTTGACACCGCAACGGGTATAAAGCCAACCAAGCAATTGAGATTTGACGAGGTCCAATTGCTCATCTACACCACGTAATGGCACTTCTTTGACTCCCTTAGGATCAGGAAGACAATGTTGTGGGCTAGCTTTTATGCGTCTTGTATTCGCCATGACGTATGAGGGAACCTCCACATAAGCTCTGAGGCCAACTATTGCGGTCCTCGATCAACACGTTTCGAGACACGTAGCACGTTTGCCCGAGGATCTAGCGAGGTTGTCCGACGCTTGGATTGCTGGACCTAGAATCAAACGGACGACACGATTTGATTAAAGGCTGTAGAACGACGACTCCGATGAAGGTGAATACTCCAGGGAATAGGTCGGTAGAACAATCAAGGACAAGATGCAAGATTGCTCAATCACCCTTGCCAGAAGCAAGTAAAGCTCGAAATTCACACAAGCAAGAAAATCGAAAAACTAAGTAATTTGATTTATAAAACGTCTACCTAAAACCTTACAAAGCAAGCCTATTTATAGGCTAAGAGTTACAAAAACCCTAAGGAAAACAAGGAAAAGGGGAATTCGGCCATCTTGGGATCAAGATGGGCCGGCCCATGCTCTACTAGAACAACTAATCTAACTATAAATTAAACACTAAAGCCTAAGGCCCTATTCGGCCAACTCACTCGGAGGCCCACTTGACTCTTCATGGGCTTGGATCGTGGTGTAGATAACTTGATTGTCTCCTTCCAAGCCTTCAATTTCTCTATGGACTCCATGTTGGTCTTGGACAATTCGAACAAGGGCTTGGAGGGATTCTTTGAAGAACTTGGCTTGTGCACGTGTGACTGGGCCCAATGGAACTCGGACTGGGTCATTACTTGGGCTAAGGTCCGTGCACACATCAGTCCCCTCCACTTGAGAAGGATTCGTCCTCAAATCTGGATGGAAATGGATGATACTACAAGAGTTGGTAGTATGAACCCCAAATCTAATGCCACCACATATTGCCAAGAAAAACTCATGGCTTTACTCCAATGGCTCCTCTTGTTCGTATCATTCCCCTCCTCTTGAAAGCAATTTGCCCACAAATTGAAGCACGAATGGTGACAAGACGAGTTACATGCCTTCGACTCAATCTTGTTAGGATGGCTATAGATGTCATCCAATGCAAAACCCACGTGCTAAGTTGGAAAATAACCCTTGTCGAACCTTGAATCTCACAAACCATCTTCAATGTATGCTCAACTTGATCGTTTGTGGTCATGAGGTAAGGGTCCTCAAAGTGGTGTGAAGCGTATCCCGTGAAATCGAACTCCGGCCCGAACACACTTGCAAGGCCCCAAGGCGGATTTGGTGATGTTGGAGATTCACGTGGACTAAGAACAAGATGAAAATCATAATGGTCATTCAGGTACTTGTTCTTTAAACGAACCCTTGGTACACAACCATCCACAAAATGTGGAGTGTTCCCATCAAGATGAGCTCGAAGCAACTCCCCTTTGGTGTGGACTGATTTGAGTTGACATTGTTCCACGAATGGATACGAACGGGGTTTAACTCTTGGAGTACCAACTACATGGAAGCTTGCAAAGTCTACAATTGATTTTGGAATGGAACACACCAAGATCAGCTCAACTTGCCTTTGCTTGATCTGAATACAAGAAGAAACACTAAACAAAGCAAGGTAAGTTCGTTAGGAAAATAATAGGCCTTCACCGGGTTGCTCAAGATCAGCCCACTTTCTCTCTTTTCTCCCTTTTTACCACCCATCTCATCAGATTTTTCCATCTCTTTGTCTATTTCAACAGCTGACCCTTTCATCTCATTGCATTCAACTCCCTCGGGTTTTATCTCTTCAGGCACAATTCCCTCATCTAGCTGTTTCTCCATTCAATAACGCTCAACCTTACTTTTCATGTGTGCTAGATCAATACAAAACTGGTCATAAGTAAGTGATACAAGTGCAATACGACGACTATTAAATAAGAAGGAATACTTATTAGTATGTCCGTCATATTTAACTTCTGGCCTCGACATCCACGCTTTGCCCAACAACCCGTGTCACTTGAATTGGGACTACATCACACAACACCTCGTCCACATATTTGCCGATTTGAATAGGTACAAGTGTGTGCTTAGTAACCCAGACAACACCTTGAGTACTCATCAACTTGTGCGGTCGAAGATGACCAATGGTCGGAAGATTTAATTTCTCAACCATGATAGCAGTTGCAAGGTTGACTTCACAACTCCCATCAATGGCCATGCTACAAATTTTGTCTTTGACACCGCAACGGGTATAAAGCCAACCAAGCAATTGAGATTTGACGAGGTCCAATTGCTCATCTACACCACGTAATGGCACTTCTTTGACTCCCTTAGGATCAGGAAGACAATGTTGTGGGCTAGCTTTTATGCGTCTTGTATTCGCCATGACGTATGAGGGAACCTCCACATAAGCTCTGAGGCCAACTATTGCGGTCCTCGATCAACACGTTTCGAGACACGTAGCACGTTTGCCCGAGGATCTAGCGAGGTTGTCCGACGCTTGGATTGCTGGACCTAGAATCAAACGGACGACACGATTTGATTAAAGGCTGTAGAACGACGACTCCGATGAAGGTGAATACTCCAGGGAATAGGTCGGTAGAACAATCAAGGACAAGATGCAAGATTGCTCAATCACCCTTGCCAGAAGCAAGTAAAGCTCGAAATTCACACAAGCAAGAAAATCGATGGTACACAACCATCCACAAAATGTGGAGTGTTCCCATCAAGATGAGCTCGAAGCAACTCCCCTTTGGTGTGGACTGATTTGAGTTGACATTGTTCCACGAATGGATACGAACGGGGTTTAACTCTTGGAGTACCAACTACATGGAAGCTTGCAAAGTCTACAATTGATTTTGGAATGGAACACACCAAGATCAGCTCAACTTGCCTTTGCTTGATCTGAATACAAGAAGAAACACTAAACAAAGCAAGGTAAGTTCGTTAGGAAAATAATAGGCCTTCACCGGGTTGCTCAAGATCAGCCCACTTTCTCTCTTTTCTCCCTTTTTACCACCCATCTCATCAGATTTTTCCATCTCTTTGTCTATTTCAACAGCTGACCCTTTCATCTCATTGCATTCAACTCCCTCGGGTTTTATCTCTTCAGGCACAATTCCCTCATCTAGCTGTTTCTCCATTCAATAACGCTCAACCTTACTTTTCATGTGTGCTAGATCAATACAAAACTGGTCATAAGTAAGTGATACAAGTGCAATACGACGACTATTAAATAAGAAGGAATACTTATTAGTATGTCCGTCATATTTAACTTCTGGCCTCGACATCCACGCTTTGCCCAACAACCCGTGTCACTTGAATTGGGACTACATCACACAACACCTCGTCCACATATTTGCCGATTTGAATAGGTACAAGTGTGTGCTTAGTAACCCAGACAACACCTTGAGTACTCATCAACTTGTGCGGTCGAAGATGACCAATGGTCGGAAGATTTAATTTCTCAACCATGATAGCAGTTGCAAGGTTGACTTCACAACTCCCATCAATGGCCAAGCTACAAATTTTGTCTTTGACACCGCAACGGGTATAAAGCCAACCAAGCAATTGAGATTTGACGAGGTCCAATTGCTCATCTACACCACGTAATGGCACTTCTTTGACTCCCTTAGGATCAGGAAGACAATGTTGTGGGCTAGCTTTTATGCGTCTTGTATTCGCCATGACGTATGAGGGAACCTCCACATAAGCTCTGAGGCCAACTATTGCGGTCCTCGATCAACACGTTTCGAGACACGTAGCACGTTTGCCCGAGGATCTAGCGAGGTTGTCCGACGCTTGGATTGCTGGACCTAGAATCAAACGGACGACACGATTTGATTAAAGGCTGTAGAACGACGACTCCGATGAAGGTGAATACTCCAGGGAATAGGTCGGTAGAACAATCAAGGACAAGATGCAAGATTGCTCAATCACCCTTGCCAGAAGCAAGTAAAGCTCGAAATTCACACAAGCAAGAAAATCGAAAAACTAAGTAATTTGATTTATAAAACGTCTACCTAAAACCTTACAAAGCAAGCCTATTTATAGGCTAAGAGTTACAAAAACCCTAAGGAAAACAAGGAAAAGGGGAATTCGGCCATCTTGGGATCAAGATGGGCCGGCCCATGCTCTACTAGAACAACTAATCTAACTATAAATTAAACACTAAAGCCTAAGGCCCTATTCGGCCAACTCACTCGGAGGCCCACTTGACTCTTCATGGGCTTGGATCGTGGTGTAGATAACTTGATTGTCTCCTTCCAAGCCTTCAATTTCTCTATGGACTCCATGTTGGTCTTGGACAATTCGAACAAGGGCTTGGAGGGATTCTTTGAAGAACTTGGCTTGTGCACGTGTGACTGGGCCCAATGGAACTCGGACTGGGTCATTACTTGGGCTAAGGTCCGTGCACACATCAGTCCCCTCCACTTGAGAAGGATTCGTCCTCAAATCTGGATGGAAATGGATGATACTACAAGAGTTGGTAGTATGAACCCCAAATCTAATGCCACCACATATTGCCAAGAAAAACTCATGGCTTTACTCCAATGGCTCCTCTTGTTCGTATCATTCCCCTCCTCTTGAAAGCAATTTGCCCACAAATTGAAGCACGAATGGTGACAAGACGAGTTACATGCCTTCGACTCAATCTTGTTAGGATGGCTATAGATGTCATCCAATGCAAAACCCACGTGCTAAGTTGGAAAATAACCCTTGTCGAACCTTGAATCTCACAAACCATCTTCAATGTATGCTCAACTTGATCGTTTGTGGTCATGAGGTAAGGGTCCTCAAAGTGGTGTGAAGCGTATCCCGTGAAATCGAACTCCGGCCCGAACACACTTGCAAGGCCCCAAGGCGGATTTGGTGATGTTGGAGATTCACGTGGACTAAGAACAAGATGAAAATCATAATGGTCATTCAGGTACTTGTTCTTTAAACGAACCCATGGTACACAACCATCCACAAAATGTGGAGTGTTCCCATCAAGATGAGCTCGAAGCAACTCCCCTTTGGTGTGGACTGATTTGAGTTGACATTGTTCCACGAATGGATACGAACGGGGTTTAACTCTTGGAGTACCAACTACATGGAAGCTTGCAAAGTCTACAATTGATTTTGGAATGGAACACACCAAGATCAGCTCAACTTGCCTTTGCTTGATCTGAATACAAGAAGAAACACTAAACAAAGCAAGGTAAGTTCGTTAGGAAAATAATAGGCCTTCACCGGGTTGCTCAAGATCAGCCCACTTTCTCTCTTTTCTCCCTTTTTACCACCCATCTCATCAGATTTTTCCATCTCTTTGTCTATTTCAACAGCTGACCCTTTCATCTCATTGCATTCAACTCCCTCGGGTTTTATCTCTTCAGGCACAATTCCCTCATCTAGCTGTTTCTCCATTCAATAACGCTCAACCTTACTTTTCATGTGTGCTAGATCAATACAAAACTGGTCATAAGTAAGTGATACAAGTGCAATACGACGACTATTAAATAAGAAGGAATACTTATTAGTATGTCCGTCATATTTAACTTCTGGCCTCGACATCCACGCTTTGCCCAACAACCCGTGTCACTTGAATTGGGACTACATCACACAACACCTCGTCCACATATTTGCCGATTTGAATAGGTACAAGTGTGTGCTTAGTAACCCAGACAACACCTTGAGTACTCATCAACTTGTGCGGTCGAAGATGACCAATGGTCGGAAGATTTAATTTCTCAACCATGATAGCAGTTGCAAGGTTGACTTCACAACTCCCATCAATGGCCAAGCTACAAATTTTGTCTTTGACACCGCAACGGGTATAAAGCCAACCAAGCAATTGAGATTTGACGAGGTCCAATTGCTCATCTACACCACGTAATGGCACTTCTTTGACTCCCTTAGGATCAGGAAGACAATGTTGTGGGCTAGCTTTTATGCGTCTTGTATTCGCCATGACGTATGAGGGAACCTCCACATAAGCTCTGAGGCCAACTATTGCGGTCCTCGATCAACACGTTTCGAGACACGTAGCACGTTTGCCCGAGGATCTAGCGAGGTTGTCCGACGCTTGGATTGCTGGACCTAGAATCAAACGGACGACACGATTTGATTAAAGGCTGTAGAACGACGACTCCGATGAAGGTGAATACTCCAGGGAATAGGTCGGTAGAACAATCAAGGACAAGATGCAAGATTGCTCAATCACCCTTGCCAGAAGCAAGTAAAGCTCGAAATTCACACAAGCAAGAAAATCGAAAAACTAAGTAATTTGATTTATAAAACGTCTACCTAAAACCTTACAAAGCAAGCCTATTTATAGGCTAAGAGTTACAAAAACCCTAAGGAAAACAAGGAAAAGGGGAATTCGGCCATCTTGGGATCAAGATGGGCCGGCCCATGCTCTACTAGAACAACTAATCTAACTATAAATTAAACACTAAAGCCTAAGGCCCTATTCGGCCAACTCACTCGGAGGCCCACTTGACTCTTCATGGGCTTGGATCGTGGTGTAGATAACTTGATTGTCTCCTTCCAAGCCTTCAATTTCTCTATGGACTCCATGTTGGTCTTGGACAATTCGAACAAGGGCTTGGAGGGATTCTTTGAAGAACTTGGCTTGTGCACGTGTGACTGGGCCCAATGGAACTCGGACTGGGTCATTACTTGGGCTAAGGTCCGTGCACACATCAGTCCCCTCCACTTGAGAAGGATTCGTCCTCAAATCTGGATGGAAATGGATGATACTACAAGAGTTGGTAGTATGAACCCCAAATCTAATGCCACCACATATTGCCAAGAAAAACTCATGGCTTTACTCCAATGGCTCCTCTTGTTCGTATCATTCCCCTCCTCTTGAAAGCAATTTGCCCACAAATTGAAGCACGAATGGTGACAAGACGAGTTACATGCCTTCGACTCAATCTTGTTAGGATGGCTATAGATGTCATCCAATGCAAAACCCACGTGCTAAGTTGGAAAATAACCCTTGTCGAACCTTGAATCTCACAAACCATCTTCAATGTATGCTCAACTTGATCGTTTGTGGTCATGAGGTAAGGGTCCTCAAAGTGGTGTGAAGCGTATCCCGTGAAATCGAACTCCGGCCCGAACACACTTGCAAGGCCCCAAGGCGGATTTGGTGATGTTGGAGATTCACGTGGACTAAGAACAAGATGAAAATCATAATGGTCATTCAGGTACTTGTTCTTTAAACGAACCCTTGGTACACAACCATCCACAAAATGTGGAGTGTTCCCATCAAGATGAGCTCGAAGCAACTCCCCTTTGGTGTGGACTGATTTGAGTTGACATTGTTCCACGAATGGATACGAACGGGGTTTAACTCTTGGAGTACCAACTACATGGAAGCTTGCAAAGTCTACAATTGATTTTGGAATGGAACACACCAAGATCAGCTCAACTTGCCTTTGCTTGATCTGAATACAAGAAGAAACACTAAACAAAGCAAGGTAAGTTCGTTAGGAAAATAATAGGCCTTCACCGGGTTGCTCAAGATCAGCCCACTTTCTCTCTTTTCTCCCTTTTTACCACCCATCTCATCAGATTTTTCCATCTCTTTGTCTATTTCAACAGCTGACCCTTTCATCTCATTGCATTCAACTCCCTCGGGTTTTATCTCTTCAGGCACAATTCCCTCATCTAGCTGTTTCTCCATTCAATAACGCTCAACCTTACTTTTCATGTGTGCTAGATCAATACAAAACTGGTCATAAGTAAGTGATACAAGTGCAATACGACGACTATTAAATAAGAAGGAATACTTATTAGTATGTCCGTCATATTTAACTTCTGGCCTCGACATCCACGCTTTGCCCAACAACCCGTGTCACTTGAATTGGGACTACATCACACAACACCTCGTCCACATATTTGCCGATTTGAATAGGTACAAGTGTGTGCTTAGTAACCCAGACAACACCTTGAGTACTCATCAACTTGTGCGGTCGAAGATGACCAATGGTCGGAAGATTTAATTTCTCAACCATGATAGCAGTTGCAAGGTTGACTTCACAACTCCCATCAATGGCCAAGCTACAAATTTTGTCTTTGACACCGCAACGGGTATAAAGCCAACCAAGCAATTGAGATTTGACGAGGTCCAATTGCTCATCTACACCACGTAATGGCACTTCTTTGACTCCCTTAGGATCAGGAAGACAATGTTGTGGGCTAGCTTTTATGCGTCTTGTATTCGCCATGACGTATGAGGGAACCTCCACATAAGCTCTGAGGCCAACTATTGCGGTCCTCGATCAACACGTTTCGAGACACGTAGCACGTTTGCCCGAGGATCTAGCGAGGTTGTCCGACGCTTGGATTGCTGGACCTAGAATCAAACGGACGACACGATTTGATTAAAGGCTGTAGAACGACGACTCCGATGAAGGTGAATACTCCAGGGAATAGGTCGGTAGAACAATCAAGGACAAGATGCAAGATTGCTCAATCACCCTTGCCAGAAGCAAGTAAAGCTCGAAATTCACACAAGCAAGAAAATCGAAAAACTAAGTAATTTGATTTATAAAACGTCTACCTAAAACCTTACAAAGCAAGCCTATTTATAGGCTAAGAGTTACAAAAACCCTAAGGAAAACAAGGAAAAGGGGAATTCGGCCATCTTGGGATCAAGATGGGCCGGCCCATGCTCTACTAGAACAACTAATCTAACTATAAATTAAACACTAAAGCCTAAGGCCCTATTCGGCCAACTCACTCGGAGGCCCACTTGACTCTTCATGGGCTTGGATCGTGGTGTAGATAACTTGATTGTCTCCTTCCAAGCCTTCAATTTCTCTATGGACTCCATGTTGGTCTTGGACAATTCGAACAAGGGCTTGGAGGGATTCTTTGAAGAACTTGGCTTGTGCACGTGTGACTGGGCCCAATGGAACTCGGACTGGGTCATTACTTGGGCTAAGGTCCGTGCACACATCAGTCCCCTCCACTTGAGAAGGATTCGTCCTCAAATCTGGATGGAAATGGATGATACTACAAGAGTTGGTAGTATGAACCCCAAATCTAATGCCACCACATATTGCCAAGAAAAACTCATGGCTTTACTCCAATGGCTCCTCTTGTTCGTATCATTCCCCTCCTCTTGAAAGCAATTTGCCCACAAATTGAAGCACGAATGGTGACAAGACGAGTTACATGCCTTCGACTCAATCTTGTTAGGATGGCTATAGATGTCATCCAATGCAAAACCCACGTGCTAAGTTGGAAAATAACCCTTGTCGAACCTTGAATCTCACAAACCATCTTCAATGTATGCTCAACTTGATCGTTTGTGGTCATGAGGTAAGGGTCCTCAAAGTGGTGTGAAGCGTATCCCGTGAAATCGAACTCCGGCCCGAACACACTTGCAAGGCCCCAAGGCGGATTTGGTGATGTTGGAGATTCACGTGGACTAAGAACAAGATGAAAATCATAATGGTCATTCAGGTACTTGTTCTTTAAACGAACCCTTGGTACACAACCATCCACAAAATGTGGAGTGTTCCCATCAAGATGAGCTCGAAGCAACTCCCCTTTGGTGTGGACTGATTTGAGTTGACATTGTTCCACGAATGGATACGAACGGGGTTTAACTCTTGGAGTACCAACTACATGGAAGCTTGCAAAGTCTACAATTGATTTTGGAATGGAACACACCAAGATCAGCTCAACTTGCCTTTGCTTGATCTGAATACAAGAAGAAACACTAAACAAAGCAAGGTAAGTTCGTTAGGAAAATAATAGGCCTTCACCGGGTTGCTCAAGATCAGCCCACTTTCTCTCTTTTCTCCCTTTTTACCACCCATCTCATCAGATTTTTCCATCTCTTTGTCTATTTCAACAGCTGACCCTTTCATCTCATTGCATTCAACTCCCTCGGGTTTTATCTCTTCAGGCACAATTCCCTCATCTAGCTGTTTCTCCATTCAATAACGCTCAACCTTACTTTTCATGTGTGCTAGATCAATACAAAACTGGTCATAAGTAAGTGATACAAGTGCAATACGACGACTATTAAATAAGAAGGAATACTTATTAGTATGTCCGTCATATTTAACTTCTGGCCTCGACATCCACGCTTTGCCCAACAACCCGTGTCACTTGAATTGGGACTACATCACACAACACCTCGTCCACATATTTGCCGATTTGAATAGGTACAAGTGTGTGCTTAGTAACCCAGACAACACCTTGAGTACTCATCAACTTGTGCGGTCGAAGATGACCAATGGTCGGAAGATTTAATTTCTCAACCATGATAGCAGTTGCAAGGTTGACTTCACAACTCCCATCAATGGCCATGCTACAAATTTTGTCTTTGACACCGCAACGGGTATAAAGCCAACCAAGCAATTGAGATTTGACGAGGTCCAATTGCTCATCTACACCACGTAATGGCACTTCTTTGACTCCCTTAGGATCAGGAAGACAATGTTGTGGGCTAGCTTTTATGCGTCTTGTATTCGCCATGACGTATGAGGGAACCTCCACATAAGCTCTGAGGCCAACTATTGCGGTCCTCGATCAACACGTTTCGAGACACGTAGCACGTTTGCCCGAGGATCTAGCGAGGTTGTCCGACGCTTGGATTGCTGGACCTAGAATCAAACGGACGACACGATTTGATTAAAGGCTGTAGAACGACGACTCCGATGAAGGTGAATACTCCAGGGAATAGGTCGGTAGAACAATCAAGGACAAGATGCAAGATTGCTCAATCACCCTTGCCAGAAGCAAGTAAAGCTCGAAATTCACACAAGCAAGAAAATCGAAAAACTAAGTAATTTGATTTATAAAACGTCTACCTAAAACCTTACAAAGCAAGCCTATTTATAGGCTAAGAGTTACAAAAACCCTAAGGAAAACAAGGAAAAGGGGAATTCGGCCATCTTGGGATCAAGATGGGCCGGCCCATGCTCTACTAGAACAACTAATCTAACTATAAATTAAACACTAAAGCCTAAGGCCCTATTCGGCCAACTCACTCGGAGGCCCACTTGACTCTTCATGGGCTTGGATCGTGGTGTAGATAACTTGATTGTCTCCTTCCAAGCCTTCAATTTCTCTATGGACTCCATGTTGGTCTTGGACAATTCGAACAAGGGCTTGGAGGGATTCTTTGAAGAACTTGGCTTGTGCACGTGTGACTGGGCCCAATGGAACTCGGACTGGGTCATTACTTGGGCTAAGGTCCGTGCACACATCAGTCCCCTCCACTTGAGAAGGATTCGTCCTCAAATCTGGATGGAAATGGATGATACTACAAGAGTTGGTAGTATGAACCCCAAATCTAATGCCACCACATATTGCCAAGAAAAACTCATGGCTTTACTCCAATGGCTCCTCTTGTTCGTATCATTCCCCTCCTCTTGAAAGCAATTTGCCCACAAATTGAAGCACGAATGGTGACAAGACGAGTTACATGCCTTCGACTCAATCTTGTTAGGATGGCTATAGATGTCATCCAATGCAAAACCCACGTGCTAAGTTGGAAAATAACCCTTGTCGAACCTTGAATCTCACAAACCATCTTCAATGTATGCTCAACTTGATCGTTTGTGGTCATGAGGTAAGGGTCCTCAAAGTGGTGTGAAGCGTATCCCGTGAAATCGAACTCCGGCCCGAACACACTTGCAAGGCCCCAAGGCGGATTTGGTGATGTTGGAGATTCACGTGGACTAAGAACAAGATGAAAATCATAATGGTCATTCAGGTACTTGTTCTTTAAACGAACCCTTGGTACACAACCATCCACAAAATGTGGAGTGTTCCCATCAAGATGAGCTCGAAGCAACTCCCCTTTGGTGTGGACTGATTTGAGTTGACATTGTTCCACGAATGGATACGAACGGGGTTTAACTCTTGGAGTACCAACTACATGGAAGCTTGCAAAGTCTACAATTGATTTTGGAATGGAACACACCAAGATCAGCTCAACTTGCCTTTGCTTGATCTGAATACAAGAAGAAACACTAAACAAAGCAAGGTAAGTTCGTTAGGAAAATAATAGGCCTTCACCGGGTTGCTCAAGATCAGCCCACTTTCTCTCTTTTCTCCCTTTTTACCACCCATCTCATCAGATTTTTCCATCTCTTTGTCTATTTCAACAGCTGACCCTTTCATCTCATTGCATTCAACTCCCTCGGGTTTTATCTCTTCAGGCACAATTCCCTCATCTAGCTGTTTCTCCATTCAATAACGCTCAACCTTACTTTTCATGTGTGCTAGATCAATACAAAACTGGTCATAAGTAAGTGATACAAGTGCAATACGACGACTATTAAATAAGAAGGAATACTTATTAGTATGTCCGTCATATTTAACTTCTGGCCTCGACATCCACGCTTTGCCCAACAACCCGTGTCACTTGAATTGGGACTACATCACACAACACCTCGTCCACATATTTGCCGATTTGAATAGGTACAAGTGTGTGCTTAGTAACCCAGACAACACCTTGAGTACTCATCAACTTGTGCGGTCGAAGATGACCAATGGTCGGAAGATTTAATTTCTCAACCATGATAGCAGTTGCAAGGTTGACTTCACAACTCCCATCAATGGCCATGCTACAAATTTTGTCTTTGACACCGCAACGGGTATAAAGCCAACCAAGCAATTGAGATTTGACGAGGTCCAATTGCTCATCTACACCACGTAATGGCACTTCTTTGACTCCCTTAGGATCAGGAAGACAATGTTGTGGGCTAGCTTTTATGCGTCTTGTATTCGCCATGACGTATGAGGGAACCTCCACATAAGCTCTGAGGCCAACTATTGCGGTCCTCGATCAACACGTTTCGAGACACGTAGCACGTTTGCCCGAGGATCTAGCGAGGTTGTCCGACGCTTGGATTGCTGGACCTAGAATCAAACGGACGACACGATTTGATTAAAGGCTGTAGAACGACGACTCCGATGAAGGTGAATACTCCAGGGAATAGGTCGGTAGAACAATCAAGGACAAGATGCAAGATTGCTCAATCACCCTTGCCAGAAGCAAGTAAAGCTCGAAATTCACACAAGCAAGAAAATCGAAAAACTAAGTAATTTGATTTATAAAACGTCTACCTAAAACCTTACAAAGCAAGCCTATTTATAGGCTAAGAGTTACAAAAACCCTAAGGAAAACAAGGAAAAGGGGAATTCGGCCATCTTGGGATCAAGATGGGCCGGCCCATGCTCTACTAGAACAACTAATCTAACTATAAATTAAACACTAAAGCCTAAGGCCCTATTCGGCCAACTCACTCGGAGGCCCACTTGACTCTTCATGGGCTTGGATCGTGGTGTAGATAACTTGATTGTCTCCTTCCAAGCCTTCAATTTCTCTATGGACTCCATGTTGGTCTTGGACAATTCGAACAAGGGCTTGGAGGGATTCTTTGAAGAACTTGGCTTGTGCACGTGTGACTGGGCCCAATGGAACTCGGACTGGGTCATTACTTGGGCTAAGGTCCGTGCACACATCAGTCCCCTCCACTTGAGAAGGATTCGTCCTCAAATCTGGATGGAAATGGATGATACTACAAGAGTTGGTAGTATGAACCCCAAATCTAATGCCACCACATATTGCCAAGAAAAACTCATGGCTTTACTCCAATGGCTCCTCTTGTTCGTATCATTCCCCTCCTCTTGAAAGCAATTTGCCCACAAATTGAAGCACGAATGGTGACAAGACGAGTTACATGCCTTCGACTCAATCTTGTTAGGATGGCTATAGATGTCATCCAATGCAAAACCCACGTGCTAAGTTGGAAAATAACCCTTGTCGAACCTTGAATCTCACAAACCATCTTCAATGTATGCTCAACTTGATCGTTTGTGGTCATGAGGTAAGGGTCCTCAAAGTGGTGTGAAGCGTATCCCGTGAAATCGAACTCCGGCCCGAACACACTTGCAAGGCCCCAAGGCGGATTTGGTGATGTTGGAGATTCACGTGGACTAAGAACAAGATGAAAATCATAATGGTCATTCAGGTACTTGTTCTTTAAACGAACCCTTGGTACACAACCATCCACAAAATGTGGAGTGTTCCCATCAAGATGAGCTCGAAGCAACTCCCCTTTGGTGTGGACTGATTTGAGTTGACATTGTTCCACGAATGGATACGAACGGGGTTTAACTCTTGGAGTACCAACTACATGGAAGCTTGCAAAGTCTACAATTGATTTTGGAATGGAACACACCAAGATCAGCTCAACTTGCCTTTGCTTGATCTGAATACAAGAAGAAACACTAAACAAAGCAAGGTAAGTTCGTTAGGAAAATAATAGGCCTTCACCGGGTTGCTCAAGATCAGCCCACTTTCTCTCTTTTCTCCCTTTTTACCACCCATCTCATCAGATTTTTCCATCTCTTTGTCTATTTCAACAGCTGACCCTTTCATCTCATTGCATTCAACTCCCTCGGGTTTTATCTCTTCAGGCACAATTCCCTCATCTAGCTGTTTCTCCATTCAATAACGCTCAACCTTACTTTTCATGTGTGCTAGATCAATACAAAACTGGTCATAAGTAAGTGATACAAGTGCAATACGACGACTATTAAATAAGAAGGAATACTTATTAGTATGTCCGTCATATTTAACTTCTGGCCTCGACATCCACGCTTTGCCCAACAACCCGTGTCACTTGAATTGGGACTACATCACACAACACCTCGTCCACATATTTGCCGATTTGAATAGGTACAAGTGTGTGCTTAGTAACCCAGACAACACCTTGAGTACTCATCAACTTGTGCGGTCGAAGATGACCAATGGTCGGAAGATTTAATTTCTCAACCATGATAGCAGTTGCAAGGTTGACTTCACAACTCCCATCAATGGCCATGCTACAAATTTTGTCTTTGACACCGCAACGGGTATAAAGCCAACCAAGCAATTGAGATTTGACGAGGTCCAATTGCTCATCTACACCACGTAATGGCACTTCTTTGACTCCCTTAGGATCAGGAAGACAATGTTGTGGGCTAGCTTTTATGCGTCTTGTATTCGCCATGACGTATGAGGGAACCTCCACATAAGCTCTGAGGCCAACTATTGCGGTCCTCGATCAACACGTTTCGAGACACGTAGCACGTTTGCCCGAGGATCTAGCGAGGTTGTCCGACGCTTGGATTGCTGGACCTAGAATCAAACGGACGACACGATTTGATTAAAGGCTGTAGAACGACGACTCCGATGAAGGTGAATACTCCAGGGAATAGGTCGGTAGAACAATCAAGGACAAGATGCAAGATTGCTCAATCACCCTTGCCAGAAGCAAGTAAAGCTCGAAATTCACACAAGCAAGAAAATCGAAAAACTAAGTAATTTGATTTATAAAACGTCTACCTAAAACCTTACAAAGCAAGCCTATTTATAGGCTAAGAGTTACAAAAACCCTAAGGAAAACAAGGAAAAGGGGAATTCGGCCATCTTGGGATCAAGATGGGCCGGCCCATGCTCTACTAGAACAACTAATCTAACTATAAATTAAACACTAAAGCCTAAGGCCCTATTCGGCCAACTCACTCGGAGGCCCACTTGACTCTTCATGGGCTTGGATCGTGGTGTAGATAACTTGATTGTCTCCTTCCAAGCCTTCAATTTCTCTATGGACTCCATGTTGGTCTTGGACAATTCGAACAAGGGCTTGGAGGGATTCTTTGAAGAACTTGGCTTGTGCACGTGTGACTGGGCCCAATGGAACTCGGACTGGGTCATTACTTGGGCTAAGGTCCGTGCACACATCAGTCCCCTCCACTTGAGAAGGATTCGTCCTCAAATCTGGATGGAAATGGATGATACTACAAGAGTTGGTAGTATGAACCCCAAATCTAATGCCACCACATATTGCCAAGAAAAACTCATGGCTTTACTCCAATGGCTCCTCTTGTTCGTATCATTCCCCTCCTCTTGAAAGCAATTTGCCCACAAATTGAAGCACGAATGGTGACAAGACGAGTTACATGCCTTCGACTCAATCTTGTTAGGATGGCTATAGATGTCATCCAATGCAAAACCCACGTGCTAAGTTGGAAAATAACCCTTGTCGAACCTTGAATCTCACAAACCATCTTCAATGTATGCTCAACTTGATCGTTTGTGGTCATGAGGTAAGGGTCCTCAAAGTGGTGTGAAGCGTATCCCGTGAAATCGAACTCCGGCCCGAACACACTTGCAAGGCCCCAAGGCGGATTTGGTGATGTTGGAGATTCACGTGGACTAAGAACAAGATGAAAATCATAATGGTCATTCAGGTACTTGTTCTTTAAACGAACCCTTGGTACACAACCATCCACAAAATGTGGAGTGTTCCCATCAAGATGAGCTCGAAGCAACTCCCCTTTGGTGTGGACTGATTTGAGTTGACATTGTTCCACGAATGGATACGAACGGGGTTTAACTCTTGGAGTACCAACTACATGGAAGCTTGCAAAGTCTACAATTGATTTTGGAATGGAACACACCAAGATCAGCTCAACTTGCCTTTGCTTGATCTGAATACAAGAAGAAACACTAAACAAAGCAAGGTAAGTTCGTTAGGAAAATAATAGGCCTTCACCGGGTTGCTCAAGATCAGCCCACTTTCTCTCTTTTCTCCCTTTTTACCACCCATCTCATCAGATTTTTCCATCTCTTTGTCTATTTCAACAGCTGACCCTTTCATCTCATTGCATTCAACTCCCTCGGGTTTTATCTCTTCAGGCACAATTCCCTCATCTAGCTGTTTCTCCATTCAATAACGCTCAACCTTACTTTTCATGTGTGCTAGATCAATACAAAACTGGTCATAAGTAAGTGATACAAGTGCAATACGACGACTATTAAATAAGAAGGAATACTTATTAGTATGTCCGTCATATTTAACTTCTGGCCTCGACATCCACGCTTTGCCCAACAACCCGTGTCACTTGAATTGGGACTACATCACACAACACCTCGTCCACATATTTGCCGATTTGAATAGGTACAAGTGTGTGCTTAGTAACCCAGACAACACCTTGAGTACTCATCAACTTGTGCGGTCGAAGATGACCAATGGTCGGAAGATTTAATTTCTCAACCATGATAGCAGTTGCAAGGTTGACTTCACAACTCCCATCAATGGCCAAGCTACAAATTTTGTCTTTGACACCGCAACGGGTATAAAGCCAACCAAGCAATTGAGATTTGACGAGGTCCAATTGCTCATCTACACCACGTAATGGCACTTCTTTGACTCCCTTAGGATCAGGAAGACAATGTTGTGGGCTAGCTTTTATGCGTCTTGTATTCGCCATGACGTATGAGGGAACCTCCACATAAGCTCTGAGGCCAACTATTGCGGTCCTCGATCAACACGTTTCGAGACACGTAGCACGTTTGCCCGAGGATCTAGCGAGGTTGTCCGACGCTTGGATTGCTGGACCTAGAATCAAACGGACGACACGATTTGATTAAAGGCTGTAGAACGACGACTCCGATGAAGGTGAATACTCCAGGGAATAGGTCGGTAGAACAATCAAGGACAAGATGCAAGATTGCTCAATCACCCTTGCCAGAAGCAAGTAAAGCTCGAAATTCACACAAGCAAGAAAATCGAAAAACTAAGTAATTTGATTTATAAAACGTCTACCTAAAACCTTACAAAGCAAGCCTATTTATAGGCTAAGAGTTACAAAAACCCTAAGGAAAACAAGGAAAAGGGGAATTCGGCCATCTTGGGATCAAGATGGGCCGGCCCATGCTCTACTAGAACAACTAATCTAACTATAAATTAAACACTAAAGCCTAAGGCCCTATTCGGCCAACTCACTCGGAGGCCCACTTGACTCTTCATGGGCTTGGATCGTGGTGTAGATAACTTGATTGTCTCCTTCCAAGCCTTCAATTTCTCTATGGACTCCATGTTGGTCTTGGACAATTCGAACAAGGGCTTGGAGGGATTCTTTGAAGAACTTGGCTTGTGCACGTGTGACTGGGCCCAATGGAACTCGGACTGGGTCATTACTTGGGCTAAGGTCCGTGCACACATCAGTCCCCTCCACTTGAGAAGGATTCGTCCTCAAATCTGGATGGAAATGGATGATACTACAAGAGTTGGTAGTATGAACCCCAAATCTAATGCCACCACATATTGCCAAGAAAAACTCATGGCTTTACTCCAATGGCTCCTCTTGTTCGTATCATTCCCCTCCTCTTGAAAGCAATTTGCCCACAAATTGAAGCACGAATGGTGACAAGACGAGTTACATGCCTTCGACTCAATCTTGTTAGGATGGCTATAGATGTCATCCAATGCAAAACCCACGTGCTAAGTTGGAAAATAACCCTTGTCGAACCTTGAATCTCACAAACCATCTTCAATGTATGCTCAACTTGATCGTTTGTGGTCATGAGGTAAGGGTCCTCAAAGTGGTGTGAAGCGTATCCCGTGAAATCGAACTCCGGCCCGAACACACTTGCAAGGCCCCAAGGCGGATTTGGTGATGTTGGAGATTCACGTGGACTAAGAACAAGATGAAAATCATAATGGTCATTCAGGTACTTGTTCTTTAAACGAACCCTTGGTACACAACCATCCACAAAATGTGGAGTGTTCCCATCAAGATGAGCTCGAAGCAACTCCCCTTTGGTGTGGACTGATTTGAGTTGACATTGTTCCACGAATGGATACGAACGGGGTTTAACTCTTGGAGTACCAACTACATGGAAGCTTGCAAAGTCTACAATTGATTTTGGAATGGAACACACCAAGATCAGCTCAACTTGCCTTTGCTTGATCTGAATACAAGAAGAAACACTAAACAAAGCAAGGTAAGTTCGTTAGGAAAATAATAGGCCTTCACCGGGTTGCTCAAGATCAGCCCACTTTCTCTCTTTTCTCCCTTTTTACCACCCATCTCATCAGATTTTTCCATCTCTTTGTCTATTTCAACAGCTGACCCTTTCATCTCATTGCATTCAACTCCCTCGGGTTTTATCTCTTCAGGCACAATTCCCTCATCTAGCTGTTTCTCCATTCAATAACGCTCAACCTTACTTTTCATGTGTGCTAGATCAATACAAAACTGGTCATAAGTAAGTGATACAAGTGCAATACGACGACTATTAAATAAGAAGGAATACTTATTAGTATGTCCGTCATATTTAACTTCTGGCCTCGACATCCACGCTTTGCCCAACAACCCGTGTCACTTGAATTGGGACTACATCACACAACACCTCGTCCACATATTTGCCGATTTGAATAGGTACAAGTGTGTGCTTAGTAACCCAGACAACACCTTGAGTACTCATCAACTTGTGCGGTCGAAGATGACCAATGGTCGGAAGATTTAATTTCTCAACCATGATAGCAGTTGCAAGGTTGACTTCACAACTCCCATCAATGGCCAAGCTACAAATTTTGTCTTTGACACCGCAACGGGTATAAAGCCAACCAAGCAATTGAGATTTGACGAGGTCCAATTGCTCATCTACACCACGTAATGGCACTTCTTTGACTCCCTTAGGATCAGGAAGACAATGTTGTGGGCTAGCTTTTATGCGTCTTGTATTCGCCATGACGTATGAGGGAACCTCCACATAAGCTCTGAGGCCAACTATTGCGGTCCTCGATCAACACGTTTCGAGACACGTAGCACGTTTGCCCGAGGATCTAGCGAGGTTGTCCGACGCTTGGATTGCTGGACCTAGAATCAAACGGACGACACGATTTGATTAAAGGCTGTAGAACGACGACTCCGATGAAGGTGAATACTCCAGGGAATAGGTCGGTAGAACAATCAAGGACAAGATGCAAGATTGCTCAATCACCCTTGCCAGAAGCAAGTAAAGCTCGAAATTCACACAAGCAAGAAAATCGAAAAACTAAGTAATTTGATTTATAAAACGTCTACCTAAAACCTTACAAAGCAAGCCTATTTATAGGCTAAGAGTTACAAAAACCCTAAGGAAAACAAGGAAAAGGGGAATTCGGCCATCTTGGGATCAAGATGGGCCGGCCCATGCTCTACTAGAACAACTAATCTAACTATAAATTAAACACTAAAGCCTAAGGCCCTATTCGGCCAACTCACTCGGAGGCCCACTTGACTCTTCATGGGCTTGGATCGTGGTGTAGATAACTTGATTGTCTCCTTCCAAGCCTTCAATTTCTCTATGGACTCCATGTTGGTCTTGGACAATTCGAACAAGGGCTTGGAGGGATTCTTTGAAGAACTTGGCTTGTGCACGTGTGACTGGGCCCAATGGAACTCGGACTGGGTCATTACTTGGGCTAAGGTCCGTGCACACATCAGTCCCCTCCACTTGAGAAGGATTCGTCCTCAAATCTGGATGGAAATGGATGATACTACAAGAGTTGGTAGTATGAACCCCAAATCTAATGCCACCACATATTGCCAAGAAAAACTCATGGCTTTACTCCAATGGCTCCTCTTGTTCGTATCATTCCCCTCCTCTTGAAAGCAATTTGCCCACAAATTGAAGCACGAATGGTGACAAGACGAGTTACATGCCTTCGACTCAATCTTGTTAGGATGGCTATAGATGTCATCCAATGCAAAACCCACGTGCTAAGTTGGAAAATAACCCTTGTCGAACCTTGAATCTCACAAACCATCTTCAATGTATGCTCAACTTGATCGTTTGTGGTCATGAGGTAAGGGTCCTCAAAGTGGTGTGAAGCGTATCCCGTGAAATCGAACTCCGGCCCGAACACACTTGCAAGGCCCCAAGGCGGATTTGGTGATGTTGGAGATTCACGTGGACTAAGAACAAGATGAAAATCATAATGGTCATTCAGGTACTTGTTCTTTAAACGAACCCTTGGTACACAACCATCCACAAAATGTGGAGTGTTCCCATCAAGATGAGCTCGAAGCAACTCCCCTTTGGTGTGGACTGATTTGAGTTGACATTGTTCCACGAATGGATACGAACGGGGTTTAACTCTTGGAGTACCAACTACATGGAAGCTTGCAAAGTCTACAATTGATTTTGGAATGGAACACACCAAGATCAGCTCAACTTGCCTTTGCTTGATCTGAATACAAGAAGAAACACTAAACAAAGCAAGGTAAGTTCGTTAGGAAAATAATAGGCCTTCACCGGGTTGCTCAAGATCAGCCCACTTTCTCTCTTTTCTCCCTTTTTACCACCCATCTCATCAGATTTTTCCATCTCTTTGTCTATTTCAACAGCTGACCCTTTCATCTCATTGCATTCAACTCCCTCGGGTTTTATCTCTTCAGGCACAATTCCCTCATCTAGCTGTTTCTCCATTCAATAACGCTCAACCTTACTTTTCATGTGTGCTAGATCAATACAAAACTGGTCATAAGTAAGTGATACAAGTGCAATACGACGACTATTAAATAAGAAGGAATACTTATTAGTATGTCCGTCATATTTAACTTCTGGCCTCGACATCCACGCTTTGCCCAACAACCCGTGTCACTTGAATTGGGACTACATCACACAACACCTCGTCCACATATTTGCCGATTTGAATAGGTACAAGTGTGTGCTTAGTAACCCAGACAACACCTTGAGTACTCATCAACTTGTGCGGTCGAAGATGACCAATGGTCGGAAGATTTAATTTCTCAACCATGATAGCAGTTGCAAGGTTGACTTCACAACTCCCATCAATGGCCATGCTACAAATTTTGTCTTTGACACCGCAACGGGTATAAAGCCAACCAAGCAATTGAGATTTGACGAGGTCCAATTGCTCATCTACACCACGTAATGGCACTTCTTTGACTCCCTTAGGATCAGGAAGACAATGTTGTGGGCTAGCTTTTATGCGTCTTGTATTCGCCATGACGTATGAGGGAACCTCCACATAAGCTCTGAGGCCAACTATTGCGGTCCTCGATCAACACGTTTCGAGACACGTAGCACGTTTGCCCGAGGATCTAGCGAGGTTGTCCGACGCTTGGATTGCTGGACCTAGAATCAAACGGACGACACGATTTGATTAAAGGCTGTAGAACGACGACTCCGATGAAGGTGAATACTCCAGGGAATAGGTCGGTAGAACAATCAAGGACAAGATGCAAGATTGCTCAATCACCCTTGCCAGAAGCAAGTAAAGCTCGAAATTCACACAAGCAAGAAAATCGAAAAACTAAGTAATTTGATTTATAAAACGTCTACCTAAAACCTTACAAAGCAAGCCTATTTATAGGCTAAGAGTTACAAAAACCCTAAGGAAAACAAGGAAAAGGGGAATTCGGCCATCTTGGGATCAAGATGGGCCGGCCCATGCTCTACTAGAACAACTAATCTAACTATAAATTAAACACTAAAGCCTAAGGCCCTATTCGGCCAACTCACTCGGAGGCCCACTTGACTCTTCATGGGCTTGGATCGTGGTGTAGATAACTTGATTGTCTCCTTCCAAGCCTTCAATTTCTCTATGGACTCCATGTTGGTCTTGGACAATTCGAACAAGGGCTTGGAGGGATTCTTTGAAGAACTTGGCTTGTGCACGTGTGACTGGGCCCAATGGAACTCGGACTGGGTCATTACTTGGGCTAAGGTCCGTGCACACATCAGTCCCCTCCACTTGAGAAGGATTCGTCCTCAAATCTGGATGGAAATGGATGATACTACAAGAGTTGGTAGTATGAACCCCAAATCTAATGCCACCACATATTGCCAAGAAAAACTCATGGCTTTACTCCAATGGCTCCTCTTGTTCGTATCATTCCCCTCCTCTTGAAAGCAATTTGCCCACAAATTGAAGCACGAATGGTGACAAGACGAGTTACATGCCTTCGACTCAATCTTGTTAGGATGGCTATAGATGTCATCCAATGCAAAACCCACGTGCTAAGTTGGAAAATAACCCTTGTCGAACCTTGAATCTCACAAACCATCTTCAATGTATGCTCAACTTGATCGTTTGTGGTCATGAGGTAAGGGTCCTCAAAGTGGTGTGAAGCGTATCCCGTGAAATCGAACTCCGGCCCGAACACACTTGCAAGGCCCCAAGGCGGATTTGGTGATGTTGGAGATTCACGTGGACTAAGAACAAGATGAAAATCATAATGGTCATTCAGGTACTTGTTCTTTAAACGAACCCTTGGTACACAACCATCCACAAAATGTGGAGTGTTCCCATCAAGATGAGCTCGAAGCAACTCCCCTTTGGTGTGGACTGATTTGAGTTGACATTGTTCCACGAATGGATACGAACGGGGTTTAACTCTTGGAGTACCAACTACATGGAAGCTTGCAAAGTCTACAATTGATTTTGGAATGGAACACACCAAGATCAGCTCAACTTGCCTTTGCTTGATCTGAATACAAGAAGAAACACTAAACAAAGCAAGGTAAGTTCGTTAGGAAAATAATAGGCCTTCACCGGGTTGCTCAAGATCAGCCCACTTTCTCTCTTTTCTCCCTTTTTACCACCCATCTCATCAGATTTTTCCATCTCTTTGTCTATTTCAACAGCTGACCCTTTCATCTCATTGCATTCAACTCCCTCGGGTTTTATCTCTTCAGGCACAATTCCCTCATCTAGCTGTTTCTCCATTCAATAACGCTCAACCTTACTTTTCATGTGTGCTAGATCAATACAAAACTGGTCATAAGTAAGTGATACAAGTGCAATACGACGACTATTAAATAAGAAGGAATACTTATTAGTATGTCCGTCATATTTAACTTCTGGCCTCGACATCCACGCTTTGCCCAACAACCCGTGTCACTTGAATTGGGACTACATCACACAACACCTCGTCCACATATTTGCCGATTTGAATAGGTACAAGTGTGTGCTTAGTAACCCAGACAACACCTTGAGTACTCATCAACTTGTGCGGTCGAAGATGACCAATGGTCGGAAGATTTAATTTCTCAACCATGATAGCAGTTGCAAGGTTGACTTCACAACTCCCATCAATGGCCATGCTACAAATTTTGTCTTTGACACCGCAACGGGTATAAAGCCAACCAAGCAATTGAGATTTGACGAGGTCCAATTGCTCATCTACACCACGTAATGGCACTTCTTTGACTCCCTTAGGATCAGGAAGACAATGTTGTGGGCTAGCTTTTATGCGTCTTGTATTCGCCATGACGTATGAGGGAACCTCCACATAAGCTCTGAGGCCAACTATTGCGGTCCTCGATCAACACGTTTCGAGACACGTAGCACGTTTGCCCGAGGATCTAGCGAGGTTGTCCGACGCTTGGATTGCTGGACCTAGAATCAAACGGACGACACGATTTGATTAAAGGCTGTAGAACGACGACTCCGATGAAGGTGAATACTCCAGGGAATAGGTCGGTAGAACAATCAAGGACAAGATGCAAGATTGCTCAATCACCCTTGCCAGAAGCAAGTAAAGCTCGAAATTCACACAAGCAAGAAAATCGAAAAACTAAGTAATTTGATTTATAAAACGTCTACCTAAAACCTTACAAAGCAAGCCTATTTATAGGCTAAGAGTTACAAAAACCCTAAGGAAAACAAGGAAAAGGGGAATTCGGCCATCTTGGGATCAAGATGGGCCGGCCCATGCTCTACTAGAACAACTAATCTAACTATAAATTAAACACTAAAGCCTAAGGCCCTATTCGGCCAACTCACTCGGAGGCCCACTTGACTCTTCATGGGCTTGGATCGTGGTGTAGATAACTTGATTGTCTCCTTCCAAGCCTTCAATTTCTCTATGGACTCCATGTTGGTCTTGGACAATTCGAACAAGGGCTTGGAGGGATTCTTTGAAGAACTTGGCTTGTGCACGTGTGACTGGGCCCAATGGAACTCGGACTGGGTCATTACTTGGGCTAAGGTCCGTGCACACATCAGTCCCCTCCACTTGAGAAGGATTCGTCCTCAAATCTGGATGGAAATGGATGATACTACAAGAGTTGGTAGTATGAACCCCAAATCTAATGCCACCACATATTGCCAAGAAAAACTCATGGCTTTACTCCAATGGCTCCTCTTGTTCGTATCATTCCCCTCCTCTTGAAAGCAATTTGCCCACAAATTGAAGCACGAATGGTGACAAGACGAGTTACATGCCTTCGACTCAATCTTGTTAGGATGGCTATAGATGTCATCCAATGCAAAACCCACGTGCTAAGTTGGAAAATAACCCTTGTCGAACCTTGAATCTCACAAACCATCTTCAATGTATGCTCAACTTGATCGTTTGTGGTCATGAGGTAAGGGTCCTCAAAGTGGTGTGAAGCGTATCCCGTGAAATCGAACTCCGGCCCGAACACACTTGCAAGGCCCCAAGGCGGATTTGGTGATGTTGGAGATTCACGTGGACTAAGAACAAGATGAAAATCATAATGGTCATTCAGGTACTTGTTCTTTAAACGAACCCTTGGTACACAACCATCCACAAAATGTGGAGTGTTCCCATCAAGATGAGCTCGAAGCAACTCCCCTTTGGTGTGGACTGATTTGAGTTGACATTGTTCCACGAATGGATACGAACGGGGTTTAACTCTTGGAGTACCAACTACATGGAAGCTTGCAAAGTCTACAATTGATTTTGGAATGGAACACACCAAGATCAGCTCAACTTGCCTTTGCTTGATCTGAATACAAGAAGAAACACTAAACAAAGCAAGGTAAGTTCGTTAGGAAAATAATAGGCCTTCACCGGGTTGCTCAAGATCAGCCCACTTTCTCTCTTTTCTCCCTTTTTACCACCCATCTCATCAGATTTTTCCATCTCTTTGTCTATTTCAACAGCTGACCCTTTCATCTCATTGCATTCAACTCCCTCGGGTTTTATCTCTTCAGGCACAATTCCCTCATCTAGCTGTTTCTCCATTCAATAACGCTCAACCTTACTTTTCATGTGTGCTAGATCAATACAAAACTGGTCATAAGTAAGTGATACAAGTGCAATACGACGACTATTAAATAAGAAGGAATACTTATTAGTATGTCCGTCATATTTAACTTCTGGCCTCGACATCCACGCTTTGCCCAACAACCCGTGTCACTTGAATTGGGACTACATCACACAACACCTCGTCCACATATTTGCCGATTTGAATAGGTACAAGTGTGTGCTTAGTAACCCAGACAACACCTTGAGTACTCATCAACTTGTGCGGTCGAAGATGACCAATGGTCGGAAGATTTAATTTCTCAACCATGATAGCAGTTGCAAGGTTGACTTCACAACTCCCATCAATGGCCAAGCTACAAATTTTGTCTTTGACACCGCAACGGGTATAAAGCCAACCAAGCAATTGAGATTTGACGAGGTCCAATTGCTCATCTACACCACGTAATGGCACTTCTTTGACTCCCTTAGGATCAGGAAGACAATGTTGTGGGCTAGCTTTTATGCGTCTTGTATTCGCCATGACGTATGAGGGAACCTCCACATAAGCTCTGAGGCCAACTATTGCGGTCCTCGATCAACACGTTTCGAGACACGTAGCACGTTTGCCCGAGGATCTAGCGAGGTTGTCCGACGCTTGGATTGCTGGACCTAGAATCAAACGGACGACACGATTTGATTAAAGGCTGTAGAACGACGACTCCGATGAAGGTGAATACTCCAGGGAATAGGTCGGTAGAACAATCAAGGACAAGATGCAAGATTGCTCAATCACCCTTGCCAGAAGCAAGTAAAGCTCGAAATTCACACAAGCAAGAAAATCGAAAAACTAAGTAATTTGATTTATAAAACGTCTACCTAAAACCTTACAAAGCAAGCCTATTTATAGGCTAAGAGTTACAAAAACCCTAAGGAAAACAAGGAAAAGGGGAATTCGGCCATCTTGGGATCAAGATGGGCCGGCCCATGCTCTACTAGAACAACTAATCTAACTATAAATTAAACACTAAAGCCTAAGGCCCTATTCGGCCAACTCACTCGGAGGCCCACTTGACTCTTCATGGGCTTGGATCGTGGTGTAGATAACTTGATTGTCTCCTTCCAAGCCTTCAATTTCTCTATGGACTCCATGTTGGTCTTGGACAATTCGAACAAGGGCTTGGAGGGATTCTTTGAAGAACTTGGCTTGTGCACGTGTGACTGGGCCCAATGGAACTCGGACTGGGTCATTACTTGGGCTAAGGTCCGTGCACACATCAGTCCCCTCCACTTGAGAAGGATTCGTCCTCAAATCTGGATGGAAATGGATGATACTACAAGAGTTGGTAGTATGAACCCCAAATCTAATGCCACCACATATTGCCAAGAAAAACTCATGGCTTTACTCCAATGGCTCCTCTTGTTCGTATCATTCCCCTCCTCTTGAAAGCAATTTGCCCACAAATTGAAGCACGAATGGTGACAAGACGAGTTACATGCCTTCGACTCAATCTTGTTAGGATGGCTATAGATGTCATCCAATGCAAAACCCACGTGCTAAGTTGGAAAATAACCCTTGTCGAACCTTGAATCTCACAAACCATCTTCAATGTATGCTCAACTTGATCGTTTGTGGTCATGAGGTAAGGGTCCTCAAAGTGGTGTGAAGCGTATCCCGTGAAATCGAACTCCGGCCCGAACACACTTGCAAGGCCCCAAGGCGGATTTGGTGATGTTGGAGATTCATGTGGACTAAGAACAAGATGAAAATCATAATGGTCATTCAGGTACTTGTTCTTTAAACGAACCCTTGGTACACAACCATCCACAAAATGTGGAGTGTTCCCATCAAGATGAGCTCGAAGCAACTCCCCTTTGGTGTGGACTGATTTGAGTTGCTCCCATCAATGGCCAAGCTACAAATTTTGTCTTTGACACCGCAACGGGTATAAAACCGACCAAGCAATTGAGATTTGACGAGGTCCAATTGCTCATCTACACCACGTAATGGCACTTCTTTGACTCCCTTAGGATCAGGAAGACAATGTTGTGGGCTAGCTTTTATGCGTCTTGTATTCGCCATGACGTATGAGGGAACCTCCACATAAGCTCTGAGGCCAACTATTGCGGTCCTCGATCAACACGTTTCGAGACACGTAGCACGTTTGCCCGAGGATCTAGCGAGGTTGTCCAACGCTTGGATTGCTGGACCTAGAATCAAACGGACGACACGATTTGATTAAAGGCTGTAGAACGACGACTCCGATGAAGGTGAATACTCCAGGGAATAGGTCGGTAGAACAATCAAGGACAAGATGCAAGATTGCTCAATCACCCTTGCCAGAAGCAAGTAAAGCTCGAAATTCACACAAGCAAGAAAATCGAAAAACTAAGTAATTTGATTTATAAAACGTCTACCTAAAACCTTACAAAGCAAGCCTATTTATAGGCTAAGAGTTACAAAAACCCTAAGGAAAACAAGGAAAAGGGGAATTCGGCCATCTTGGGATCAAGATGGGCCGGCCCATGCTCTACTAGAACAACTAATCTAACTATAAATTAAACACTAAAGCCTAAGGCCCTATTCGGCCAACTCACTCGGAGGCCCACTTGACTCTTCATGGGCTTGGATCGTGGTGTAGATAACTTGATTGTCTCCTTCCAAGCCTTCAATTTCTCTATGGACTCCATGTTGGTCTTGGACAATTCGAACAAGGGCTTGGAGGGATTCTTTGAAGAACTTGGCTTGTGCACGTGTGACTGGGCCCAATGGAACTCGGACTGGGTCATTACTTGGGCTAAGGTCCGTGCACACATCAGTCCCCTCCACTTGAGAAGGATTCGTCCTCAAATCTGGATGGAAATGGATGATACTACAAGAGTTGGTAGTATGAACCCCAAATCTAATGCCACCACATATTGCCAAGAAAAACTCATGGCTTTACTCCAATGGCTCCTCTTGTTCGTATCATTCCCCTCCTCTTGAAAGCAATTTGCCCACAAATTGAAGCACGAATGGTGACAAGACGAGTTACATGCCTTCGACTCAATCTTGTTAGGATGGCTATAGATGTCATCCAATGCAAAACCCACGTGCTAAGTTGGAAAATAACCCTTGTCGAACCTTGAATCTCACAAACCATCTTCAATGTATGCTCAACTTGATCGTTTGTGGTCATGAGGTAAGGGTCCTCAAAGTGGTGTGAAGCGTATCCCGTGAAATCGAACTCCGGCCCGAACACACTTGCAAGGCCCCAAGGCGGATTTGGTGATGTTGGAGATTCATGTGGACTAAGAACAAGATGAAAATCATAATGGTCATTCAGGTACTTGTTCTTTAAACGAACCCTTGGTACACAACCATCCACAAAATGTGGAGTGTTCCCATCAAGATGAGCTCGAAGCAACTCCCCTTTGGTGTGGACTGATTTGAGTTGACATTGTTCCACGAATGGATACGAACGGGGTTTAACTCTTGGAGTACCAACTACATGGAAGCTTGCAAAGTCTACAATTGATTTTGGAATGGAACACACCAAGATCAGCTCAACTTGCCTTTGCTTGATCTGAATACAAGAAGAAACACTAAACAAAGCAAGGTAAGTTCGTTAGGAAAATAATAGGCCTTCACCGGGTTGCTCAAGATCAGCCCACTTTCTCTCTTTTCTCCCTTTTTACCACCCATCTCATCAGATTTTTCCATCTCTTTGTCTATTTCAACAGCTGACCCTTTCATCTCATTGCATTCAACTCCCTCGGGTTTTATCTCTTCAGGCACAATTCCCTCATCTAGCTGTTTCTCCATTCAATAACGCTCAACCTTACTTTTCATGTGTGCTAGATCAATACAAAACTGGTCATAAGTAAGTGATACAAGTGCAATACGACGACTATTAAATAAGAAGGAATACTTATTAGTATGTCCGTCATATTTAACTTCTGGCCTCGACATCCACGCTTTGCCCAACAACCCGTGTCACTTGAATTGGGACTACATCACACAACACCTCGTCCACATATTTGCCGATTTGAATAGGTACAAGTGTGTGCTTAGTAACCCAGACAACACCTTGAGTACTCATCAACTTGTGCGGTCGAAGATGACCAATGGTTGGAAGATTTAATTTCTCAACCATGATAGCGGTTGCAAGGTTGACTTCACAACTCCCATCAATGGCCAAGCTACAAATTTTGTCTTTGACACCGCAACGGGTATAAAACCGACCAAGCAATTGAGATTTGACGAGGTCCAATTGCTCATCTACACCACGTAATGGCACTTCTTTGACTCCCTTAGGATCAGGAAGACAATGTTGTGGGCTAGCTTTTATGCGTCTTGTATTCGCCATGACGTATGAGGGAACCTCCACATAAGCTCTGAGGCCAACTATTGCGGTCCTCGATCAACACGTTTCGAGACACGTAGCACGTTTGCCCGAGGATCTAGCGAGGTTGTCCAACGCTTGGATTGCTGGACCTAGAATCAAACGGACGACACGATTTGATTAAAGGCTGTAGAACGACGACTCCGATGAAGGTGAATACTCCAGGGAATAGGTCGGTAGAACAATCAAGGACAAGATGCAAGATTGCTCAATCACCCTTGCCAGAAGCAAGTAAAGCTCGAAATTCACACAAGCAAGAAAATCGAAAAACTAAGTAATTTGATTTATAAAACGTCTACCTAAAACCTTACAAAGCAAGCCTATTTATAGGCTAAGAGTTACAAAAACCCTAAGGAAAACAAGGAAAAGGGGAATTCGGCCATCTTGGGATCAAGATGGGCCGGCCCATGCTCTACTAGAACAACTAATCTAACTATAAATTAAACACTAAAGCCTAAGGCCCTATTCGGCCAACTCACTCGGAGGCCCACTTGACTCTTCATGGGCTTGGATCGTGGTGTAGATAACTTGATTGTCTCCTTCCAAGCCTTCAATTTCTCTATGGACTCCATGTTGGTCTTGGACAATTCGAACAAGGGCTTGGAGGGATTCTTTGAAGAACTTGGCTTGTGCACGTGTGACTGGGCCCAATGGAACTCGGACTGGGTCATTACTTGGGCTAAGGTCCGTGCACACATCAGTCCCCTCCACTTGAGAAGGATTCGTCCTCAAATCTGGATGGAAATGGATGATACTACAAGAGTTGGTAGTATGAACCCCAAATCTAATGCCACCACATATTGCCAAGAAAAACTCATGGCTTTACTCCAATGGCTCCTCTTGTTCGTATCATTCCCCTCCTCTTGAAAGCAATTTGCCCACAAATTGAAGCACGAATGGTGACAAGACGAGTTACATGCCTTCGACTCAATCTTGTTAGGATGGCTATAGATGTCATCCAATGCAAAACCCACGTGCTAAGTTGGAAAATAACCCTTGTCGAACCTTGAATCTCACAAACCATCTTCAATGTATGCTCAACTTGATCGTTTGTGGTCATGAGGTAAGGGTCCTCAAAGTGGTGTGAAGCGTATCCCGTGAAATCGAACTCCGGCCCGAACACACTTGCAAGGCCCCAAGGCGGATTTGGTGATGTTGGAGATTCATGTGGACTAAGAACAAGATGAAAATCATAATGGTCATTCAGGTACTTGTTCTTTAAACGAACCCTTGGTACACAACCATCCACAAAATGTGGAGTGTTCCCATCAAGATGAGCTCGAAGCAACTCCCCTTTGGTGTGGACTGATTTGAGTTGACATTGTTCCACGAATGGATACGAACGGGGTTTAACTCTTGGAGTACCAACTACATGGAAGCTTGCAAAGTCTACAATTGATTTTGGAATGGAACACACCAAGATCAGCTCAACTTGCCTTTGCTTGATCTGAATACAAGAAGAAACACTAAACAAAGCAAGGTAAGTTCGTTAGGAAAATAATAGGCCTTCACCGGGTTGCTCAAGATCAGCCCACTTTCTCTCTTTTCTCCCTTTTTACCACCCATCTCATCAGATTTTTCCATCTCTTTGTCTATTTCAACAGCTGACCCTTTCATCTCATTGCATTCAACTCCCTCGGGTTTTATCTCTTCAGGCACAATTCCCTCATCTAGCTGTTTCTCCATTCAATAACGCTCAACCTTACTTTTCATGTGTGCTAGATCAATACAAAACTGGTCATAAGTAAGTGATACAAGTGCAATACGACGACTATTAAATAAGAAGGAATACTTATTAGTATGTCCGTCATATTTAACTTCTGGCCTCGACATCCACGCTTTGCCCAACAACCCGTGTCACTTGAATTGGGACTACATCACACAACACCTCGTCCACATATTTGCCGATTTGAATAGGTACAAGTGTGTGCTTAGTAACCCAGACAACACCTTGAGTACTCATCAACTTGTGCGGTCGAAGATGACCAATGGTTGGAAGATTTAATTTCTCAACCATGATAGCGGTTGCAAGGTTGACTTCACAACTCCCATCAATGGCCAAGCTACAAATTTTGTCTTTGACACCGCAACGGGTATAAAACCGACCAAGCAATTGAGATTTGACGAGGTCCAATTGCTCATCTACACCACGTAATGGCACTTCTTTGACTCCCTTAGGATCAGGAAGACAATGTTGTGGGCTAGCTTTTATGCGTCTTGTATTCGCCATGACGTATGAGGGAACCTCCACATAAGCTCTGAGGCCAACTATTGCGGTCCTCGATCAACACGTTTCGAGACACGTAGCACGTTTGCCCGAGGATCTAGCGAGGTTGTCCAACGCTTGGATTGCTGGACCTAGAATCAAACGGACGACACGATTTGATTAAAGGCTGTAGAACGACGACTCCGATGAAGGTGAATACTCCAGGGAATAGGTCGGTAGAACAATCAAGGACAAGATGCAAGATTGCTCAATCACCCTTGCCAGAAGCAAGTAAAGCTCGAAATTCACACAAGCAAGAAAATCGAAAAACTAAGTAATTTGATTTATAAAACGTCTACCTAAAACCTTACAAAGCAAGCCTATTTATAGGCTAAGAGTTACAAAAACCCTAAGGAAAACAAGGAAAAGGGGAATTCGGCCATCTTGGGATCAAGATGGGCCGGCCCATGCTCTACTAGAACAACTAATCTAACTATAAATTAAACACTAAAGCCTAAGGCCCTATTCGGCCAACTCACTCGGAGGCCCACTTGACTCTTCATGGGCTTGGATCGTGGTGTAGATAACTTGATTGTCTCCTTCCAAGCCTTCAATTTCTCTATGGACTCCATGTTGGTCTTGGACAATTCGAACAAGGGCTTGGAGGGATTCTTTGAAGAACTTGGCTTGTGCACGTGTGACTGGGCCCAATGGAACTCGGACTGGGTCATTACTTGGGCTAAGGTCCGTGCACACATCAGTCCCCTCCACTTGAGAAGGATTCGTCCTCAAATCTGGATGGAAATGGATGATACTACAAGAGTTGGTAGTATGAACCCCAAATCTAATGCCACCACATATTGCCAAGAAAAACTCATGGCTTTACTCCAATGGCTCCTCTTGTTCGTATCATTCCCCTCCTCTTGAAAGCAATTTGCCCACAAATTGAAGCACGAATGGTGACAAGACGAGTTACATGCCTTCGACTCAATCTTGTTAGGATGGCTATAGATGTCATCCAATGCAAAACCCACGTGCTAAGTTGGAAAATAACCCTTGTCGAACCTTGAATCTCACAAACCATCTTCAATGTATGCTCAACTTGATCGTTTGTGGTCATGAGGTAAGGGTCCTCAAAGTGGTGTGAAGCGTATCCCGTGAAATCGAACTCCGGCCCGAACACACTTGCAAGGCCCCAAGGCGGATTTGGTGATGTTGGAGATTCATGTGGACTAAGAACAAGATGAAAATCATAATGGTCATTCAGGTACTTGTTCTTTAAACGAACCCTTGGTACACAACCATCCACAAAATGTGGAGTGTTCCCATCAAGATGAGCTCGAAGCAACTCCCCTTTGGTGTGGACTGATTTGAGTTGACATTGTTCCACGAATGGATACGAACGGGGTTTAACTCTTGGAGTACCAACTACATGGAAGCTTGCAAAGTCTACAATTGATTTTGGAATGGAACACACCAAGATCAGCTCAACTTGCCTTTGCTTGATCTGAATACAAGAAGAAACACTAAACAAAGCAAGGTAAGTTCGTTAGGAAAATAATAGGCCTTCACCGGGTTGCTCAAGATCAGCCCACTTTCTCTCTTTTCTCCCTTTTTACCACCCATCTCATCAGATTTTTCCATCTCTTTGTCTATTTCAACAGCTGACCCTTTCATCTCATTGCATTCAACTCCCTCGGGTTTTATCTCTTCAGGCACAATTCCCTCATCTAGCTGTTTCTCCATTCAATAACGCTCAACCTTACTTTTCATGTGTGCTAGATCAATACAAAACTGGTCATAAGTAAGTGATACAAGTGCAATACGACGACTATTAAATAAGAAGGAATACTTATTAGTATGTCCGTCATATTTAACTTCTGGCCTCGACATCCACGCTTTGCCCAACAACCCGTGTCACTTGAATTGGGACTACATCACACAACACCTCGTCCACATATTTGCCGATTTGAATAGGTACAAGTGTGTGCTTAGTAACCCAGACAACACCTTGAGTACTCATCAACTTGTGCGGTCGAAGATGACCAATGGTTGGAAGATTTAATTTCTCAACCATGATAGCGGTTGCAAGGTTGACTTCACAACTCCCATCAATGGCCAAGCTACAAATTTTGTCTTTGACACCGCAACGGGTATAAAACCGACCAAGCAATTGAGATTTGACGAGGTCCAATTGCTCATCTACACCACGTAATGGCACTTCTTTGACTCCCTTAGGATCAGGAAGACAATGTTGTGGGCTAGCTTTTATGCGTCTTGTATTCGCCATGACGTATGAGGGAACCTCCACATAAGCTCTGAGGCCAACTATTGCGGTCCTCGATCAACACGTTTCGAGACACGTAGCACGTTTGCCCGAGGATCTAGCGAGGTTGTCCAACGCTTGGATTGCTGGACCTAGAATCAAACGGACGACACGATTTGATTAAAGGCTGTAGAACGACGACTCCGATGAAGGTGAATACTCCAGGGAATAGGTCGGTAGAACAATCAAGGACAAGATGCAAGATTGCTCAATCACCCTTGCCAGAAGCAAGTAAAGCTCGAAATTCACACAAGCAAGAAAATCGAAAAACTAAGTAATTTGATTTATAAAACGTCTACCTAAAACCTTACAAAGCAAGCCTATTTATAGGCTAAGAGTTACAAAAACCCTAAGGAAAACAAGGAAAAGGGGAATTCGGCCATCTTGGGATCAAGATGGGCCGGCCCATGCTCTACTAGAACAACTAATCTAACTATAAATTAAACACTAAAGCCTAAGGCCCTATTCGGCCAACTCACTCGGAGGCCCACTTGACTCTTCATGGGCTTGGATCGTGGTGTAGATAACTTGATTGTCTCCTTCCAAGCCTTCAATTTCTCTATGGACTCCATGTTGGTCTTGGACAATTCGAACAA